>NC_045806.1:21044046-22304910 GCF_009873245.2 Balaenoptera musculus
TTCTAAATAAGAATTCAATGGGAGATGATGTTTTTTCTTTCTTATTTTGATGGAGAAATGTTTAATACTTGTCATTTGATTTGGGGCCCTAAATGTGTTTGTCTTTGAAACAGAGATGTCACTTGAGATCTTTCAGATCCCGTGCATTGTCCAGACTCGGTTATTGATTGATATTCAGGAGAAAATCAGCCAGGCTGGAGGCTCCAACAGCTCTCTATGGGTTGGATGGTTTTAAATTGTAAAGAGGTTTTCTTTCAAAATTCCCAAAGCTTCCTGCGTTCCACGCCTTATAGCAAAGCTCACGTTGCACTGAGGGAGGGAGGCTACGGATTAGAAAAGGTGGGAAATCAGAGAACGGTATGGTGGGAAGCCATGCAATTAAAAAAAACTGACTGAAATTATTACCTGATTTCATAATTGACAGAATATTTAATTCAGATATAGTAAATTGACACACCTCTACACAGAGACAATTATGACTGACTGTATAACACCTGACAGAATCAATTATAACTGACTGTTGTTTGATACCTTTGCACGGAAATAAATGAAACAGACATTCAGAACAGAGACGGCTGCTGCCTGTGTGCCTAAGCCTGCCTTAATTAAAATAAAATAACCAGTAGGCGATGTTAAAATGTCTTTGCCTCGTGCTTTCTAGTTCAGTGTATTTCTTTAAGTCCAAAAAGGGTTTTACAAAGAGTAAAGCTGAAAAGAGATTTTCAGTTTACTGACACGGAAATAAAATATCTGAAATAGAGATGGTTTCCTTAGATGAGAGAATACTCCACTTTTTAAAAAAATAGTTCTGACATCTTATTTGATCAGTTGACTTTTAAATAAAATATTTAAGACAAGTTCAACATGCAGATGACGGTCTAGTTCATCCCATGTAGAAAATACTGTAGCTTGCATGATTTTGAGGTTTTAGAGTCTAATTAGTAGAAACCAACTTTTAAATTAGCAGTTCATTTTCTTGTCTGATAAAATATTGTGTGAATAGTTAATAGTCTAGTCTGACTCGGTTTTCATTGTTTTCATAGGGCTTGGGGACAGGATATTTTTGGTAATGAGTGTATAACCCTAAGGAATCATCATGTAGAAAGGACCAGGGTAAAAAAGCTGTAGATACATGTTCCTCAAATGTTGTTCCCAGGAAAAGTAGATTCGCTTTGCTGGTGTATTAAGATGAGTGCTTTCCAGTGTTACTTCAGTCCACGAGAGCACATTTTGCTTGTGTGCTCGTGTGTTCCTTCCCTGTCTTGAAGTTTGGATTTTTTTGTTGGTTGTTGAGACAGCAACAGCCACGGCCAGTGGCATCTCTGTGGATGGGGCGGGATGGCTGCACCTCTTCCCCGCCTCTTGCCTGACGTCCTCTTGAAACCTTTTAACAGTCGTTGCTTCGGGTCAGGTGCTCATAAGATGGCCTCTTCCCTGACTCCCAAAACTGGAACAGGGAGAAGGAATCAGGTTCTACCGGCTACATTAACTGGTTTCCACCATTTAACCCTGGGATTTCCCCTTGAGTTCTAAAGTGGCGGGTGGGTGTAGCGTTAAGGGAAACAGAGTGACAGAAGCCTAACGTGGGTGGCCCAGGTGCCCAAAGCAGGGAGAGAAAAACCACGAAGAAGGGGTGAACCCTTTCCCCACCTCAGCTCCCACCCCCGATGTGGCCTGTGACAGCTCGTGCAGTTCTGTTTCCTAGAAGACCTTCCAAACATTATTGATTCAATTCTCATTGGGGAAGCAAGTAGGAGCTTTTTTCTGCATCTCTAACCGGCGTGGAATGGTGCCTGGGCTGTATTGACCGGCTATGGGATATGCTGGCGGTCACAGTTGTCTTTTACGAAGAAGAGCACCGAGTGACGCTGGTTGTCATTCTAACTCCGCTGTGTAGCAGCGTAAATAGTCCCCTTTCTAACCAACCTGGTGGGAAAAGTCAATATCCCATCAGCAGAGGAGGTAAACACATCAGGAGCTGTGCCCTCTCTCTTCCTCCCCTGCTCCGTCTCACCACAGCTCTGTAAATGTCTCTCCCCGTCACACATGCATTTTTGTCATTCACATGCATGGGGCGCTGGCCTCGGCCGCCACTGCTCGGGCCATTGTTGTGTATTCCCAGACTCCGGTAATTAGAACTTTCAAAGTGTCTCTCTCCTGGCTTAACGATGCGCCCCCTCTCTCTCTTCTCGCCTCTTTCCACCCCCTTTGGGCATTTAAATCCTCTCTACAAAACTTTTTGTTGTTGTTTTTTGAAAGGCAATTGATGTAATTTAGAAAAGGTTGTGGAGCACAAACGCGAATGTGTAGCTAAAGAACAAAAACCTGGAGACCAAGTTTTCGTTTTCCAGGTGCTTTGTAGACTTCACTGTTGCTCTGTTGTTTCCGTGGGGTTTTCTCTTTTGGTGATTGATATGCACTCCCTTCCGTGTTTCCTTCCCGATGCTTTCCTATCCCGGGGCGCCGGACAGCCTCGCTCCCCCCAGCCTCCTTGGCCCAGGCCAGCATCTGGGGGCCTGCCCGTCTCTATCTGGGAGCAGTGACACGGGGTGCAGGGACAGTGACGAACACGGGGCACAGTGAGCCTTGCCGAGCGTGGGCTCAGGGTTTTGGCTACCTGGGTTTGCGTTTCTGCATCCTAGATCTCCAGCTATGTGCCCTGGGGCAAGTGACTTAACCGCCCAGTTTCCTCAGCCATCAGATGGGGAATTTTTTTTAGAAGGGCCTCTCCAAACACCTCACAGGGTTCCTGAGCAGCTTTGAACAAAAGCTGTGTCATCTTAACCATCCTGGGCAGGGTTGGCAACCCCAGGGCTCACCCCCATCCCCAAAAGACCAGACCTGGGTGTCTCTGCCCAGTGCTCCTTGCAAAGTACCAAATGTAGAGGTCTCACACCCTGGGGAGGAAAAGAAAGGACCCTCTCTCTCCGGCTGAGGGTACCCCTCTCTAAGGCCAGGGATGAATGGGGTGGAAGGAGCAGAGGAAGGACGGCTGCACCCCTCAAGTTCACGGGCACACAGTGTGGACAAAGAAGAAAAAAGCAATCTTGCCAATGGACAGGTACTCTCCAGACAGCCTACCCCTCGCCTCTTTGAGCGGAGGAGATTTTGTGTAGCAGAGGGACGCAGATGGAAGGGACTCGAAGAAGCTGACTAGGCCCAGCTGATCTGGAGAGTTTGCGTTGGGAGGCTCTGCCTTCCTGTTGAGACAGACTAGTTCCTGCCACATCCGAACTTTGCATGCAGTTGTGTGCTTGTGCTTGACAGTGCCGCAAATCCGGTGTCTGGGAGTGGAGTTCACCTTGCTTGCCGCACATGGCCCTGCACCTGCAGTTCCTGTCAGTCGAGGGTGGCTCTGTCCCCGGTGCGCTGAGTCAGCTAGGTGCTGAGAAGTGGCGGGCAGGGGGAAGGAAGAAAGGCTTCTACAGAGGAATCTCGGGGTCCCTTCCCCCCTGGCATGGGACTGGCCCCAGGGGTAGACCAGCCACAGGACCGTGAGGACATCTGACCTGGAGCTGAGAACAGAACCCACAGCCCCTGCTTCTAGTGCTTGGGCAATACTGAATGCTCTTTACAAGAAGCTGCCTCTGAGACTTGTAATCCTTTTACTTTTATTTCTTTTTAGATAAGTTGAAGAAGCAGTTTTTTACTCCCAAAGTTCTTCAGGACTATAGAAAACTCAAGAACACAGCAGAGCAGTTCTTGTCCCAAAGTGGCTACTCCGAAGTGAATCTCAGCAAACTCTTCGCCGATTGTGCTGTGCGGTCCTGAGGGGTTCCCGGAAGTGGACGCTCGGGGGCGGTGGAAGGAAGACCCGCATCCTCGGCACCTGCACCATGGCCCTGGCTGCTTCTCCTGCATCGCTTTTCCTTTGGGACTACCTATCATGTTTGTGTGGATGTGGCTTGGGAGGGGGATTATTAAGGGGGAAGGGACTGCAAAAATATTTAATCTGCCAAGCATCAGAGAACAGCAAAACCGCCTTCCTCTGACAGTATACCTCGTGCTGCTGAAACACCACCTGGAGATGCTGCTTCACATTCGCATTCGGGACTGGATTTCTAGGGGAGGGGTCGGTGAGGGAAGAGAAATTGAGAGTGGCTGGGATGCAAGTCACCCCAGGCTTTGCCCCAGGACCTTCAGCAGAGGCGCCCCCAGAAAGAGGGGTTCGTGGAGCTTGGTCGGAGGGCTGACACTTTGCCTTTTCACGGGCCAGTTAAATCCAGTCTGAACGCAAGTGCTTCCCGGGCTGCTGGCTCCAGGAGTGGCTATCCTTTTCAGTCTTTCTGTCATATAGGTAGCTGAGGGGGGAGATTTAGAAGCCTTGCACTGATTAAATAGATTAAACAGAGCTTACTTGTGTATTGAATTTCTCCAAAGCCCAACATGCACGCGTACATGCACACTGGGCAGCCGTTTTACACTCACCTTCCTTTTTTTATCTCCTCAAGTAGAAAATCTAGGTAAAGGTTTATACAAAAGGAAAGCACATGTTAAATAATTTCATATCCTATAGCATTTCATTAAAAATGTGTATAGGTTGGGGTGACGATCATTGTGTTATATTCAGAAAAACTGGGGGGAGAGATGGTTAATCGGCCCTGGCGCTATTTTTCTCATTTCTTCAGAACGGTGCCTTTTTGCCAGAAGCCAAACGTATTTCAACATATCAGTCTTTCCTTTCTTACGTTCTTGGTAAGATTATACTAACAAAACATATTTCCCCTTGTACAACTATGCTATATTCTTAAAAAATATCTACCTATGGATTTTCATAAAAGAAACATACGCTGTGCTTTTTGTTTCACTTCAGAATAAAGTTTTCTAAAGGGAAATCAGTTGCAGTGACTCCTTATCAGGTGCAAAGACTGGACTGGGGAGGGCAGCCAGGAGTAAGGGATGACTGGAGACCATCCCATTCCCAAACCTCAGCCCACTCAGGTCTCCACTCAGAGATCCTCGGTGTGATGTATGTTCCAGTGTTCTGAGTGGCATTTCCATGCACTTTGTGTCCTTTAAGAGATGAAGTATGGCTTCTCATGTGCTTTGCTGACTTGGACAGCCAAAGAGAGCTAAGCCAAGAGCCCAGTGCTGTCTCCTTTTGGAAAGCAAGGCTGACGGCTCCTGGGAGAAAGGTCACCCGGCTTGGACCCTAGTAAAGGCTTACTTGTTAAGCAGTGGAGATGACGCTGCCCTGTATCTTGCTTTGCCTTCTCTTTTCTTTCCCTCACCCTCTCCTCATTTTTCCTCTGTCTCCTATACTCAGGTTCTAAGTAGAAACACTGGGTTAATGGCCGTGTCGGTTAATTAATTACTGCCTTGGTACCTCAGGCTCTGCGACCTGTCAGAAGTTGCAGCACCCAGGCTGCTCTGGGAAACTAAGGATTAGGTGGTTTTTCCTCGCTGTTACCGTATAGGGTTATAGAGACGGTTCTCTAATGTATGCTTCCTGAGCCCACGCTCCCACTTTGCTTTCCGAAGAGAAGGCACGTTTTCCTTGATTTCTGGGACCTGGGGTTATTATGGTAAATATAAATAGAGGGTTATCTTGAACTTGCTCGTCAAGAAACTCCAGGAGACAGAAACAGGTTCTCACTGGTCTGCTTCTTGTCCCTGCATCTAGATTGTAATCACTGTGAGGGCAGGAACCATTTCTGTAGAAAGTCCATAGAAAGTCAGGAATTTTAGTACAGTTCCCGAAAAGAGCTAACACAGTGGTTGATATTTGTTTATTCAGATCAGTAACTCCAGGTTAGTTAAGAGGCTTTTCTGAGAGGCACCTAAGGATTCCAGTAGGCATCTGAGGATTCCAGGATTTTATAGAAAGTTGAAACTGCAACTTTATGAATTCCAGTGGATCTCTCTGTTGGAAGATTGGAACATGGCATGGTCACTTTTCTCTGAGAAAGGTTTCTACTCCCTGGTTTGCGTCGGTTGTCAGCGCATGGGTAGGATGGGTGCAGAGATGCTGCCCACTTCTTTGTAAAGGGGGAGCCTCCCCATATGTCTCCACAGGCTCCCTGGCATGAGTGTTAAGCTCGGGTGATAAAAGTGAAACAGGCCGGGTTCACACTAGAGAGTGGCAGGGCCTGGTAAACCCAAGTGGCCACGTCCCGTCCAAAGGGGGCAGCAGCTACTCAGCAATTCTGGGAGGGACAGAGCCCAGGGTGGCCATATGATCCGGTTTTCAAGAGAAGCCAGGAATCCAGATATGCCATGAAGTGTCTTGATTTCTAAACCTTGGCAACTGATTTTTAAAAATAAAATTCTAAATGCTGTGGGCCAGACTAAACCTCTAGGCTAAATTTAGAGTACTAAATTTCCTTTAGTGCCCTAAAGGAACCCATCTGAAAGGGGCATGTTTCCTGTTGAATTTAGGGTCTGCCTACAACAGGGAGCACATCTATCTTGGTCACAACTTGCTCTCAACTCTCCTTCATGTAAAGGGGGATAGGGGAGGCCGGAAGTTGAAAATCGTACAAGAGCTTGCTCAGTTAAGGTTTTAATTTGTCTAGGAAACAGATGGAGACTGTTGCCCAGGACGTGGGGCTAATCAAAGTTGACAGACTGGAGTTTGGGAGAGGCTGGTGAAAGGGGATGAATTCACTGCCCCTCACAACCACTCCCTTCTCCAGCCCATACCTCCTCTCACCAACAACACACATACAGACACACCTCAACACGCCTTTTCGAACATAGCATTTAAATTAGTTTGGCAAGTAATGCAAAGATAAAGAAACTCCAAAAGCAGATTTCCCTATCTTGTGTCAGGGTTTTGTGAAAAACACACTAAACCCCAGACCCTCAATTCAGTTCTCCCATCTCTCATCCCAAACTTTAACCCGCCTTGCCTTTCCTTTCTCCTTCTCTCTCTCTCTCTCTCTCTCTCACTGCTCACCTAAATATTTCTTAATTGAACGGTTTGCTGTGGAGCTTCCTTATAGCAGTTTAATAGATTAACTCATCTGAGCCAGCCTCAAATTTCAGATTAAAATTCCTTCATCCCGAAGGCAGCATTATCAGGTTGTTGGAGGCTGTTTTCAAACCTTGGTTTTGAATAGCAGCGGCTCTGCATTAATTTAACCACTAAGCTAATAAGTAGGTTTCGTTTTGTTATGCTAAGCTTTATTGCTTTTCTTTTGATCAGAATGGTGTTGTTGAGCAAAGCAGCAGACAAGGCATTCTTTGATGAGGGAATTAGCGCTCCATTCTTCCTCTATTATTCATAGCACAGTGGAATATGTAAGTACCTGAGGGTGTCAAAGGAGCGCAGGTTCTATTGCAAAGTGCTCGCCTTGTTTCTCTCAATAGCTGACTATGAGATGATAAACCGCTTAATACACTGTGCTAATTGGATGAGAGCAAAAAGAGATGGGAATTAAGGCGAGGCAAAAGGAGAAAGTGCAACCAGCCTTCAATTCACTCTTTCACCACTTTACCAGCACCAAAGGAGGCACAAGCTTTCTATAAGCAGACTAGAGGTTTTGTGCAGAGATAAAATGAACGTGTTAGTGGATTCAAGTAATACACTAATTATTGCACAGTATAAATACCACTACTGGTTTTATAACAGGGAGGTAAACTTCTTTTGAGAGGGTTATAGGATTGCTTGGCAGTGGTGTAGAACCTAATAAGGGCCCAGAGTAATAACCCCCTGGATTAACAAAATTGCTGCTTGTAGAAGTATGATTCAGGCTTTTACGAAGATTTCCGGAGAATGAATAAAAATTACTGAATGACATTTCTTAATGTACAACTGGTAATCACTCCCTTTTCTTTAAAGGAAAAAATGTATACTTCAAACTGGACTGTTAATAAAGTCCAGGGACAACACAACTTTTTCCTTTGAAAAATACTTCTCCCCCCTCCCCCCCGCCCCGGTCAGGTGACAGCTTTTCTTCTCCCCGCCCCCCAGCCAGGCTGCCACTGTCACTTAAATACATAAGCAATTGCTCCGTGGAACTCGGTGTTCCAAAATGCCATTTTAGGCCCCATTTAAGACCCCCTTCATTCCGACACACTTCTGTGTATACACATACATGCATGCTCACGTACACATTTTTTTCCTCTAAAAGCAAGTTGAACTAACACGTATAATTTCCTTTCCTCTAACATCAGCCCCTTTTGCATTCTAGTAAGATCTTTGCACTCAAGATGATATGAAAAAGAGAAGTACAAGTGCCTTGTCTCTTGGCATTACAGATCAAAACCAATAATAATAAGTGTTTGCCCCAATGCGGGGCGGGGGTAGTAGGAGAAAAAAAAGTGGGAACTGGCCGGGACCAATAGCGGTGACTTTAGCTGAAGACTGAGTTTCAAGTCCCAAAACCTTCCTTTTGGCGGTCACTCTCCTTACTTCACCCACTTTCTATCTTCCTCACACAAACCTAAGCTGTCCTCCCTAACTGTCCACAGTCCAACCCATGGGTAGCTGGTGACGGAAGAACACTTAGGGGCACCTTCTGAAAATACTTTGCCAACTGCTCCCTTCTTGCCTTGCCTTTTGGGGCCCATTCCGGATCTGGCTAGCCTGTCTGAAAATGTAGCAAATTAACTTAGCCTTTCCCCTCATCCTTCCCACAGAGGCCACACCGGGCTCCCTCACCCCTCACCCAAAATGCTGTAGGGGTGGCCCTGGGAAGGCGGGTGGTGGGGCATTTCGGCCTGGGTGTGATAGGGAACAGCCGTACCCCCATCACGGGGGCTCTCCCGGACTCCCCTGGGCTCTGCACGGCCTCCTCTAGGGTGGAAGAGGTTTGCTTAGGGTTGGGGGGGGGTCAGCCGCTCCCAGCATTGTGACCGCGTTCCCAGATATTGGGGCCAAATTGGGTTGCCATTCATTAATAATGCTCACAATAAGATTAAATCATTCTGGAAAATCTCATAAAATCCCCCTAAGTACGCTCCAGTGGCTCTTTCCAATCCCCATCATTCAGCACTTGGGGAGGTTTGGAAGGAGAAGAAAATTGGTTTCTTTGCTTCTAATGCTGCTTTGAAAAGATACTCAGAGTTTGTCATGCGTGACATGTCACATGTTTAATGTGGACTTGCTGGAAGTCAGGGGGTCTTTAGCGTGTGATATTTATGGGGAATATTAAGTGCAGAATGAGGTCCCTCCAGCTGGGGAAAGTTGAAAGAATAGGAGGCCCAGGACCGGGCTTGTTTGCGGCATCAGAATGACATAGGATTAAGAGTTTGTAAAACAAGGCAAGGGGTTCTCATTGGCCAGTAATAAATGTAATCCTTGGAGGTAATTTCACGCAATTTGCTTCTGCTCCATGGAAGGGTCAAATGAGAAAAAATGACTTAAAAAAGACTTCATTAACAGGAAGAATGGTACTGTTTCTCGTATACCATCCAACTGGCAGCCTGGAGGGGGGAAAAAAAACCCTACCTAAACAAAAAGCCAAAATCGACGGAAAATTGACAGCGATCACCAAAAAAAAAAAAAAAAAAAGGCCCTTTCCCTCACGCCCCTCCTGCACTTCCCAGTTTCCACCCCACCCAAAACTCCCGAGTAGCCCTGCCCACCCCAGGAAAGCGGCCTTCACCCCAGGAGACCCTGTGCAGTCTGAAGGCTTGAGACACTCAGATCTCGGGGGATGTCCTAGAAAGTTCCCGCCGGGCCTGTAAACCCCGAGAAAGGAGCGTGCGGCGGAAGGGCTGAGCGGAGGTGGTTGGCGCCTACTCCCGTTGCCCCGGCCCGGGCCCCCGCTTGCGAGCGCCGCCCTCGCAAGCCCAGGGCCGGGGCCGGGTGGCTCAACGCCAAGGTCGACGGCCAAGGTCCGGGGAGCCCCCTCAGCCCTGAACCCCGCGAGCGTGCTCCCCAAGGTGTCCGGGGGACGGGGAGCTGCGGCTTTCCAGCCGGGCGGGTGAACCGAGGACGCCCGGGCCTGAGAGCGGCAGCTGCCGAGCGCGTCGCCCACCCCCGAGTCACCGCTGACCTCTGCCCGCCCCCGCACCTGCCCCTCGGCCGCGCACGCCTGCGCCCTGGACCGCGAGAGGACCCGGCCCCCCTTCTCTGGGGCGCGGCCCGGGAGCGCGCGCGGAGCCCGGCGGGCCCGGCCCGGAGACACGCCCGCGCCCCCCGCCGCGACCGACTGTCCCGCGGCCTGGCGGGGCGGCAGCACCGGCTCCGAGAGCCGCGCTCGTCACGCCGCAGCATTCCGCACCCCCCCCCACCCCCCCACGCCTGCCCCTCTCCCCAAAGGTCCAGCGCGCTAATTACTGCAAATTGAAACTAATTAAGCTTCTCTTCCCTTTCCCATCACCCTGGGAGCGTTGGCGAGACCCGGCCCCCGCGGGCGGGCTTACACCGAGCGGTCACCCGGCGGGGCGCAGGCAGGGCCCGGGGGAGGGAGAAGGTACCGTCGTCGCCGGCGAGGGGTGCGCCCAGGAGGGTGCAGACTGCAAATCTGTTTGGGTCTCCTCGCGAAACCTGAGTTTAGATTTTTTTTTAAGTATATACATTTCCCAATGCCTGGATAAGTGATGTAATGACATTTGTCGAGTTAAGATCTGCCACTTGGATACCCCTCGCTGCCTTTCCATCACTGTTCCTGCGTTCTCTCCCTCTCCCTCCCTCCCTCCCTCCCTCTCTCTCTCTCTCTCTCTCTCTCACCCTCTCTCTCTCTCTCTCTCTCTCTCACACACACACACACACACCCTCCTACCCGCGCGTGTACCGTGGAGCCCGCCCCCTCGGAAGCCATCGCCTGGGCTCCTCGCTCTCGCCATTACCTGTCATCTCGGACTGCGCACTTCCTTGTACGTGGCACTTTCCACAAACAGTTTCCTTCGCCTTTCGAGCCAAGACTCCCGCTCGCTTCAAATTTCTGTCTTCACCGTCAACAATGCCTACGGTACACCCTCCCTCCCTCCCTCCCTCAAGCCCACCCCACCTCTGGGCCCCGGGCCCCCCAGCTCCCGCTGCGACACGACCCGGGAAAGCCGAGATGCGCGTGGAAAGCGCCGCGGCGGCAGCGATCTTAACCTTCGTAGGAAACCCTACGGATCCTTTGAGGATCAGATTCAAACCAGGGGCCTCTGCCAGGAAAACGCGAGTTCAGATAAACCCTGGAGGTGCTGGGGCGCAGGAGCCCACGCCCGGCCTCTGGGGGGCTCCCTACTACTGTCCCCTCAGAGCCTGTAGAGAGTATTCACACTTCCTTTTGTTAAACATATATTTTTTTTATTATTATTTTGAGCGTGACACTTCTCCACTAGATAGCAAGGAAAAGTGATAACAATTACACATTACACAAAAGTACTGTACCATTGCCTTTACCTTGAGGGTTTCGGAAGCCTCTACAGTTAATAAGTTAAATAAAGGGCTTGAGTACATAAATATTTGTCTAGGAACCCTACCGTATCTACAACACAGTAAGAATCTACAGGAGGACAAACTTTTACCATACCACGCTGAGTGCAATTGCGTTATAACATTTCAAATATACAAAGCTCTGTTTTTTTTTTTTAATAACAATGGTATGTACAGAATCAATAATCACAGTTTGGTGACTTCAACAGTCCATATTCTAGCAGAGTATTTCCCTTTGGTTTGATATAAAAACCTTGGTTGGTGTATGATAAAGAAGAGAACAAGAACAAGACGCCCCTTTCCGTTAAGTGCACTGTTAGCTATCTTACAGATTCGCATTCGCTTCCCCGGCCCGAAGCCGGGGCCCACGCTGGGGAGATAAACTTAGAGCGCCAAAATGCTATTAGGAAAATTAAAGAAAAGCTAAGTGGGGTGTCAGGAGGAAGAGAGGTTGAGCTTTTAAATTTTTTAACTTCAATACCAGGTGTCTTAGGGAGAAAACCTCCCAGATATTTTCAGTAAAAGAACGGGAGAGAGTGGACGTTCGAGTTGGAGCGAGGTTGGCAGAAGCAGGCGCAGGGGCAGAGGCAGGGGCAGGGGCAGGGGCAAGGGCAAGGGCGGGTGGACAGCCAGCCGAGGAGGTGCCACGTCCGGTAGCGCCGAGGGCTGCCTTTGCCCGCGTCCAGGCTGCTGCGAAGGCGGCTGCGCTCTCTCAGTGCCGTCTCGGGAGTGTGCTGGTCCTCTGTTTCCATTTGGTCTTAAGTGGTGCTGAGTGAGGTGACCTTTCCGGATCGCGCCTGGGGCGCGAGGGTGGAGGGCAGCCTTTAGCACACCTCCTTGCCCGTGCTGGTGCCCGGCAGGATGTTGAGCTGCGTGAGCTGCGCGGCGTGCTCCTTGGCCTTGAGCCTCAGCGCGGCTATGCTAGAGGCGCGTCTGTCTGCGGCCGCCGTGGCCGGGTCAGCCAGCGCGCCCGACGCCACCGCGCCCTCCACGGCCGGCGTGGGCTGTCTCAGCAGCGCGGCCGCAGTCGACGCGCTGGTCAGGGGGGCCATGGTGGAAAAGAGCCTGCAGGGAGAGCAAACAGCGCGGTCACGGCCCCGGGAGCTGCGCGCAGCGCCTCGGGCAGCCTTTCCCGCCGCCTCTCCCCGGGGGAGCAGAGGGCACAGAAGGGCGCAGAGGGGCGCCGCCGCTGGGGCGGGGAGTCGCAGGCCCGGGTGGGCCGCGGGCTGGGGAGTAGCTGGACCCGCGGTCGGGAGGCTGGGGTGCTCTGAGAGGGTTTACTAGAGCAGGGAACCAACAGAGGGGGAAAAAGACCGAGGGGACAGAGCCGCGGCGGAGGCAAGCCCCGAGTCTCAAAACCCCATGGCCCAACTGCGCGGATTCTGTGCTTTCGCTTAAGAAGGGGGGTGTATTCTTAGACCAGGAGCTCCAATTGCCTGTAATACTATTTGCCAGGAGAGAGAAGAAGAGAGACAAAGAGAAAGAAAAGAGAAAAGGAGAAGGGAAAAAAAGGGAGAAAGGAAGGAGAACGTGGGATCAAAACTGATCAAGACCTGTGCTCCACTTTGTACTCTTCTATATAGGGCGCCTTCTCGGCCCGGGGCTCCTTTTACCTTGAAAAAACCGGTCTTGTTTGCCGGCCTTCCCTCCGCTGAGGCCGCCCTCCCGCGCCGGGCTGAGCTGCCAGTGCCCGGCCGACGACCGCGAGGTGGGGGTGGGGGCGCCCGCCTGTAGGTTTCCGCTCGCCAAGCGGCTCTAACCCGCCAGCGGCCCCGCGTCCCGGAGCGGCGACACCTCTCCCCCACCGCCTTCCCTGCGCCCCTGCAGCCTTTAGTCCCAGAGAGCCCCGACCCGCGACCCCCGCGCGCGGCGCACGGCGCACGGCGAAGCCCAAGCCTGGGACTCCAGTCCGCGCCACCGCCTCCGGGAGGCGCCGGGATTGCCCCGCACGGCGCCTCCACTCTCTTCGCACTGCACCGCTGACCTGCAGCTGAGGCCCGAGCCGCCCCTGACGCTCAATGCCACCACCCCTACCCCCGCCGCTCCCCCCCAGGGCTTTGGCTCCGGGCCCCCGCAAGGCCAACTCAGGGTTTCCACGATTAGAAATGAGCCCACCTGGGCTCGAGGAGCGCCTCCTGCTTCTCCCAAGCCCACCCTCCACCTCTCGTACCACCCGCACCGCACTCCTCTTCCAGCCTCTCCAAATCTGGCAGCCGGTACTCCAGCCGTGGTTTGCCAGCTTTTACAAGTCATTTGTTGTGAGAAGGGTAAAGGAGAGGGTGGAGAGCGAGGGACAGAGGACTTTAACAATTTTTTCCAGAAAGAAATAAAGTGTGGCCTGGAGGGGGCGTAACATGCCCTGGTTCCACTAGGTAAACTGAGTCACTAACTACACTTAAGTGCACTTTCTGTTTACTTTATTGGTTTGTTACAAGAAACTAATTTTACTGAGTCTTTTTTGAAAATTTTCTCCAAGATAATTTTTTAAGTGGCTGTGCAGTTGGATGAATCTATTATTTCTTTGTTCTCCCAAAGAGAGATCATTGAAGCTGCATTCAGTTTTATTTTCACTGCACTTTCCAACTTAATACACCTCTCCTTTGTTTCTTTGTCTGTGTGATTATACAGACTTTTAATTTCATCATTCGATGTTCATTTAAAGGGAGTTATAATATATGATGAACTGTTTCTTTTCTTTCGTTGTCTTGTGCCGCTTTGGGGGGTTCGGGGATTGTATATATGGGGGTCGGGGGTATGGTTGGCAGAGGGTCACTTGAATGACAAGGAAGATAGAGTCTGGGGAAGAAGAAAGAATCCTTTGCCCGTGGCTCCAGGGCTCCTGTGGGGGCCAGGGCTGTGTTCCTCTGGTTGCCAGGCTTTGGGGCATGAGGAAGGATTTTTGCAAAACTTGAAAAGTCATTCTGGCTCTGTGGCCTACACCTGTACCCGTTTACACACATACCACCTATGGCCTGGGCTGTTGCTGCCTTCAAATTGTACTGGTGCAGCTTTCATTGAACACTCCCAATTTCCACGGTTGCTATTATCGCCACTGCCTTTCCCTTTGCCGCTCAGTCCCAAGTCATTCCCTTCAAGATCCACATTGTTTAAGGCAAAATTAGAGATTATTTTCTTTGGCTAAGTCTCTGAGGTTAAGCCAAAGAGAAAAGATGTGTGTAGTCCCTACCTGTCTCCAGCCTCCTCCCTGGACCCAGGCCTCTGTGCGTGTATGAGAGAGACAGACTCCCCGAAGCCGCGTATTACCTGCCGAACGCAGGGCTGATAAAGGCCGGGTGCCGGAACACGGCGGCTCCGAGGAAAGTGCTCAGGCCCAGCGGCGCCCCGCTGGGCGGCAGGCTGGCCGAGCCCGGAGGCGGAGGTAGGCTCGGGAAGGCAGCGGCGGCGGCGGCGGCAGCGGCCGTCCAGGCTGAGTCGAGCGCGGGGTGGTGCGGGGGGAAGGGGCTGGCGTCCAGGTAGGGGCTGAGAGGGTGGGTAGCGGAGAGCGGCCCGGGGAAGGGCAGACCCGGAGGATGGGTCTGTGCGCCCGCCTTCTCCCGCTTGCGCCACTTCGCCCGACGGTTCTGGAACCAGACCTGCAAAGCGGAAAGAGGCCGGGGTCGGCGCGGCTCCGGCCCACCCCCCCCCCCCCCCCCGCCTCTTCCCCGCGCGCCGCGGGCCCTGCCTCTTTTCCCCTGCGGCCCGCGCCCACCTCACCCGTCTCTGGCCTCAGGTTGTTCAAGGACACGTCTGGGGCCAAAGGGGCAGTGAAAGAGGGCCCAACTTAAAGCCAGCAGGAAAACACTGGGCAAGTGAACCCTTTCCAGTGGATATTTCAACCAGCCTAGTTCCTTTACAATTTTTAAGGAAAGTAGTTTCGTGTGTTCAGAAGTGAGGAAACCAAGGTTTAAATGTCTGCGCTGCCTTTTGCTTGCTGTGTGTCTTTAAACAGGTCACTTAAACCTCTCTGAACCTCAGTTTTCTAATCTGTAAAATGGGGGTAATAAAAGTTTACTCATAAGGCTGTGATGAGGAATGAGCAAAATAAGGCATGCAGAAGTTGGCATTCAGTGGTGACTCTTGGGACCAGGCAGCCACCAAGAGAAGAATGCTTATCAGCTTTCTGCCTCAAATCAGCTATTTTCGCCTATTTCAGGTTTACCCAAGAGGTGGCAAAATTCTTGCTCCGCGTTGAAAAGGGAATCGGGGAGGCGGTTCATTTGATCTTTCCAGAAATATTTATTGAACGCCTATGAACACTACACTGGGTTCTTGGGCTTGGGGAGAACTGGGAGCGAGGGAAGAAATACCCATGGTAATAAGCAAACAGGCATACAGTTTAGGGGCCCAGTTCTCCCTGAAGTGAAGTGTGGGGTACACAGCCTGCTATCTTCAGGGGCTCTGTGCAGGGCCGGGTTCTGCCGAGTAAGGCACTGACTGCGGGGACCAGGTATTCAGCAATACCTGGACACAGAAACCAGAGTGTAGGATACCTGTAGACTGGGCACATCTTCAGAGCTAGCTAACAGGTCCTTTATTTCTTCTGGGGATGTGGTTTAAATAGGTTATTTAAATAAGATAGTTCTAGGCTTGGGGGAGGTTTTCAGCACAAGGTATCTTGCTAATTGTTAATAGACAGCAGTTTTAGTAGAGACCTTTACCTGAAATATGGCAGCTACCATAGTCTAAAAATAACTCCTAGGAGCATGAAATTATTTTTATGTGACCTGCTCATCACACCCACAGCTGAGAAGATATGTTCCTTCTCCCCTGAAGGCATTAATATTTTTAGGGCTGGGTTTCTGCCTGCACACAAATCTAAAAATTAAGAATGAACTCCAGGGCTATACAGAGTTATATTAAAATATAATGTAAATGATCCCAGAGGAATATGTTTAAAAAATTTTTAAGACATCTATGCCTTTCAAATATACACAATGGGGGTTGTCGTTACTAGCACTAGTATCTAGGCTTGGTTTGACTTCTAGACAGCCACCTAGAGCAAGAAAAATCAAGAATCCAAGTCGGTTGATTACTTAAAATTCTGCCAAAAGGGGGCCCATCCATAACATTTCACAGCCCTCAAATAATCTATTTGAGAATCACAGAAACACTCCAGTGTGGAAATTCAGAGACTTGAAAAAGAAAGACTAGATGGGACCAGGCTGGGTGGGCAGCTTTTGTGTATCCAAATCTGTCTAGACAATATCCACCCCTCCTCGATGGCAGTGAAAGGAGTAAGGGGGGGCGGGAAACAGTGGAGGCAGAATGCCCTCAAAGAACGTGGAAACCTTCTACAGACGGATCAGCTCTCCCGGCTCAACTGCAATTATCAAGATGTCCCCCTGCAATTCCTCATTATTGAATTAATACCTCTGAGGCCCCCCAAAGGTAAACGAAAGGACTCTAATAATTCATATTCACTTAATTACATCTTCTCCAGTGAATAGGGAGAGAGGAGAAGGGGAGGGGGGGCGCTCTCTTTCTTTTTAAAAGTTATTTAACTTTCCCACGACTCGTTCCCCTGAGCTGAAAATGCAGAGTTGCTGTCACATCTCTGTTTGACAATGGAGAAATGTGTCAACAGAAAGGAGGGGACAGGCCTCATCATTAGCCCTCTAATGCAAGAAGCTGTTGTGTATTAAATGAGCCATATGGAATTTATTGTGCTTTATCAGCACCTGATTTTGACTGTAAAGTGATTCACTCAGCTCCTAACCCAGGGACATCTGTTTTCTGTTGGCCGTCGGGGCTGCCCAGTGTTGATCGTCTCTTTGGTTATGAGGCCTGGGTTCGGAAATGCACTCTGGTATGGGGCTGCAAACACCTTTAATAGCATTGCACTCACTCCCTATTAGATCAATGTGGGCTCATTGCTATAAAAAATGGGAAATCAAATAGCATTAGCCAGCTCCTTGTGCGGGCAGAGGGGAAATCAAACAGCATTTTGCCTTCAAATGGCCCTGTTTGTTCTAGCACTAAGTGGGCTTTTATGAAGCCCGATTGGAGACTTAATCGCAGCCAAATACCTGCTTGGAGCTGAGCGGATTTGTCTAACAACCAAATCCATGCTCCATCCCATTATTTCAATCAGGAGAAGTCAGTCCGCAGATTGTTTCCTACAGGGGCTGTGGACCAGGGGGCTTCTGAACTACAGTCTCAGGGACCCTGAAACCCCTCTTCTGATCCTGGACTCCTTCCACGAGACTCCCAAACCCCCAAATCTTCCCCTTCAACCTCCCAGGTCTTCATATTTTAATATAGTTTTGTGTGTGAGTGTTTGGGTTTATCTTTCTGATTCTGCTTCTCTTCATTTTATGAAGGGGGTCTCTCAACAACCCTCCAATCCATCAACCCATCTCTCTTCCACTCTCCCCCCAGCCAACTGCCCCTCCCTACCTCCCTCTCTGCAGTGCAGCTCACCTGGACCCGGGCCTCAGTCAAGTCCAGCCTCATGGCCAGTTCCTCCCTATAAGAAAGCAACACACAGGCAGGAGGTCACTGCAGGCTCCAGCAACCCCCGTCAGCCCCCTTTCCCTCGCTGGCAGCCTCCTCCATTAGGGTCTCACCCCACACACCTGGGCATCACCATCCCTTCAACACTGGAGTGCCTTCTATTTGACTGAAAACGTAAAAAACACAACACACTCCCAGATATAGGATGTTATCTATTATATTGTATCATATTATACTCAAGAGTGACAGGGGTGACTTCTTGAGTCTCTAAGTCTCGGATTCTCTCTCACTTCTAAGCCAGAGTTAGACAAGACACACACACACACAGTGATTATAGCCTTTTGTCCTAATAGTAAATGGGAGAACTCAGCACCCAACTAAAAACATTTCTTTCGCCCTCTTCGTTTCTTTCTGCCTTCTTTAAAAAATGTTCTCTCCCCTCTCCTCTCTCTCTCTCCAGCTCTCTGCCTTTCCTTCCATCTCTCTCTCTCCGCCGCCATCCTCCCTCCCTCACCCCTTTAGGTCATACTCCCCATTACCCTCTGGAGATATGTTAAGCTTGTTAAGAGTTCAGTGGGGTAATTTTTCGATTAAACAAAATTCTGCGCACCTCCTGACTCCAGTGCCCACTACAAACCCTGCCCATCTCAGGGGAAGTCAATTTAACTGAAACCCTACCCCGTCATTGCAGTTATTACTGCGACAATTAAGGCAAATAGGAAACCATTAAGATGCTGTAAAATGGCTTACAACCTGTTTACCGAAAATATGAGCGCGCAGAGAATAATTGGCCCTCCGCTCGCTAATATGAAAGAGCGGGGGCCGCCCCAGCCTCGGACCTGGGTCTGCACTGCTGGCAGTGCCCCTGGCCCACACCTCAAACTTCAGGACTGGGAGAAAACCGGTTCACTGGAGAGCCTCCCTCTGCCTTCTGCTACAGTGAGCATCAGCAAATCTAAAAGCCCAAAACCACACTCCCGGCTGGATCCGGGCGGGAGCCAAGGGGCTCTAACTAACCCCCTGGGTCGGAAAGAGGTGAGCATGGGGTGGCGAAAAGGAGCTGCCCCTCTTCATGTACTTTGGTTCCCCTGGAGAAGCTAAAAAAGGGCAGACCTGGGTGCCAAGCGACACCACATCATCTTCTTCTTTTGAATTACACGTGTGATAAATGCAGAAAAGCAGGTCGGCCGGTTAGCTATTTGATAGACACAATTGTTTTAAAATTTATTTTCTTTTCTAAAGGTAACGAAGGGACTGGATGACACAGGGGAGGACCAAGTTTAGCTCAGGGGATGATCAAGTTCAGTGCCTTTGCCCCGCTTCAAATCTGCTCTTTTCCGTTTCTGGTTAGGAGACAGTTTGGCAATTAATGGCTAGACCAACTACACTTGAGAGTTGGCTCGGGCCTCCTGAACGCTGAGCGATTTCTCCTCCGGTTCAAAGGGCCGGACAGCTTTCCGCTGCTACTAAAATGCACGTTGAAAAGCCGCACACGCCTCATACGAAGGTGCTGCTCGAGCTTGACAAGCCCAACGCTGGGCAAACACCCATCTCTTTCTCCCTCCGCGCTGGGGAAAGTTTGCCCTAACCCTGGTTCCTCGCCGAGCCAGACCTAAGCCTTGGGGTGGGAGAGGAAGGCCCCCAGCCAGGCCGGCGCCCCAGGTAGGATGAATAAGCTGGCCCTCAGAGGCCCAGTCATCTCACAGGTACATCTTTCCCCCCAAAAAAACCCAGGCGAGTGGGAAGTGGAGCGTAACCAGGAGGAAAACCCGGGTTGGACAGCCGTCCAAAGAAAAAAATTCCCCCAGCTGTTCCGTCTACTGCCTGCCAGGCTTCCAGCAATCAATGCCCGCCCCTGTGAACCCGCGTACATTAAACCAACACTGGGTTTAATGTGTGTGGAGGGAGAGAGGGCAGCGATGAGAAGGGAAGATTCTGGCCGGTGCCTCCACAGTTGTACAGATACCAAACACTGCCCCGTTTTGACTTCCTTCGGTTATTTCAGGAGTCCTCAAATGACAGAACTCGGATCTTTTTAACGGCCTTCTCCGCAGGCACGGGCAGCTTCACTGCCAACTGCGTTAACTGATACCCAGCAGGCGCCCGGGGCATCAGGCAGGGATGGCGAGCGCACCACACAGCGGCCAAAAATAGCCCCTGTTTAGCTCTGGCGGCGAGGGCCGGCAGCACTTCCTGCGTCTCGCCTGGGACCAGGCCCGGACTCCGGACCGTAGCGCCCGGGGCCCTGAGTGTGCGCAAGGGTGCGCACGTCTCCAAGGTGGCGTGTTCGGGCGGCCTTTGGAAAGGCCGTTTCTTTTTCTCTCTCTAACGAAAACTCGTAATTTGAAAAACTTAAACTGGAGAGACCTTGGGAAGGAATAAAAACAAAAAACATCCCAGTCTAAACTTAAGGCCCGGAGTAGGGGGGGGGGGAGTAGTTTTTGGTCAACGGGGTGGGTGCATTGGGAGGGCGCGCCTGGGTAGAGTCCAGGAGCGGAGTCCCTGCCCCAGCCCGGGGCCCCTGCCCGCCCACCTTCCCTTTCCCGGACCCACTCGCTCCCTCCAGCCGCTGCCGCTGCGACCACCCCTCGCGCGTACCTGGTGAAGACGTCTGGGTAGTGCGTCTTCTGGAAGGCCCGCTCCAGTTCCTCCAGCTGGTAACTGGTGAACGTGGTGCGGTAGCGCCGCTGTTTGCGCTTCAGCAGCCCCTCCTCTGAGTCGCTGCCCGCAGACAGGCACACGCTATCCTCGCCGTCCTTGCCCTCAGCGTCCTCTGGGTGCAGCAGCAGCTCCTCCTTGGGCGACAGCTCCCCGCCCTCAGCGGCCACGGCGGCGGCGGCGGCGGCAGCGGCGGTGGCCACCGCTCCGGTGGCGGCCACGGCGCAGCGCCGCGGTTCCTTGATCAGCGCGCGGGCGTCGTCCTCCAGCAGCTCCTCCTCGTCGTCTTCCAGCAGCTCCTCTTCCTCGTCCTCGTCCTCTTCATCCTCCAGCAGCTCCTCCTCCTCATCCTCGGCGCCCGTGCCGCTACTCGCCGCCGGGGCGCCACCGGGGCCACCGACCGCGCCGAGGCGCTCGTCCGGGTGCGCGGCGCCCCCCGGGCCGCCCAGCTCGTCCAGCGCGGGCGGTGGCGGCACGAAGGGCGCCCCGTTTTCGCGGTACGACTTGCTGCGGCTGATGCTCACCTGCGGCGCCTGGCTGATCTTGAGCGTGTCCCAGGCTGCGGCGGCCGCGGCGGCCACGGCGGCCCCCGCGCCGTCCGGCCGCTCCCCGGGCCGCGCGGTCGGCGGCGGCGGCGGAAGGGCCTCCCCCCGCGGACCGGCCGTGGCCGTGGCCGCGGCCGCCGCCGCCGCCGCCGCCGCCGCCGCCGCTGCCGCGGCGCCCTGGAGGAGGCGGCCCCCGCCCGGGCCGTACAGGCGCCGCAGCTTGGGCGGCAGGTGCAGCTCGGCCTCGAACGGGGCGCTGCTGCCCTTGGGGGAGCCTGCGGGCAAGGGAGAGCGGTCAGCGCGCCGGCCGGCCGGGCGCCCCCGCCAGAGTCGCCGCCCGGGCCGGCCCGCCGCCGCTCCCTCCGCGCCTAGGCCCCGGCGCGAGCGGCCCCCCCGCGCCATCAGACTCCGAGCCCTTCTCCTCCTTTCCCAGTTTTCTTGCTGTTTCTTTTTCTTTACATTTTTCTCTCTCTTTCCCTTTCTCTTGTTTCCTTCTTTTTTCCTTCTCTCCTCCTCCGTCCCTCCTTTCCTTTCCCTCTCCCATTCTTCCTTTTATTTTCTTCCTTCCTTCCTTTACGTCTTTCTCTCTCTCCTCGCCCTTCCTTTCATTTTAAATTCTCCTTTTCTTTCTCTCTCATCCCTTCTCCTCATCATTCTTTCCCCTCTCCCTCTCCTTCCTTTCTCTTTTTGTGCGCCCCCCCTTCTTCCTTCCCTCCTTTATTCCTTTCTTTTCCTTTCCCCTTGCCCTCTCTCTCACTTTTTTCCTTCCCATTTCGGGGCAGGGGGCAATCTGAAAACATTCAGCAACTTAAAAAAAAAAAATCACCACCACCCTGAAAACTTCGCGCACGACCTCTGCCCTCGGCTCTGCCACGCGGCCGGGGCTGGCGAGAGGGGCCGCTGCCCGGCGGGCGACCCCTGCGGGGGAAGGGGGAGCGGCCCGTGGCCCTGAGTGCGGCCTTGCCCCGACAGACCCCAGCGGGAGGGGCTGGAGGCTCCGAGCACAGAAAAATCGTCCTGGAGAAAATGGGTTCAGAAAGGCCTGGGTGGGGGACGAAGGGGGTGCAATAGGCACAGGCCGCTCCTTCCCCTCGAGGAAGCGCCTGGCACAGGTGCCACTGCAGGCTAAAAAAAGAAAAGGAAAAAGTCAGTTTTATTTTAAACGCCCCCTTCTCCGCTGTCCGCTCCCGTCTTCCAAGTGGCGCTGCGGCTGGACCGCTGGTTTACGGATTTTAAAAGAAATCAACAATTCTTTCCCTGCGACACCTCTGCAAGCCAGCTCAAGGCGAAACTTGAGTGTAACAGGTTCGGGGCAAAACGACAGCTGTTCTGAAATTTTTAATTTTAGAAAAAAATAAGAGCTTTTAAACATCTCAACTGTTTAAAAAAAATAGCATAGCAGAGAAAAAAACAACACCCAGAAGCTGTACATTTCATACACTTCAAATACAATAAGGAGCATTTGGGGAATCCCAGGGAGATGTTTTCTGCAAAGCTTGGGTTTAAAAGGTCACAAGTAATCTACAATTTTAAAAAGAAGAAAAAAGCACACCACCACATATAAAGAAATCTTCCAAAGAGGAAAGGCCAAGGCTCACTCGGCCTGGAGTCCCCATTCACAGCTTTTGGGGTTCTTGTCTTCACTAAGTTGCTGTTACAAGAGTCCACCCGGCACCTGCTGTTTCTGGCCTGTTGCCCCTCTTCAGAGCACCCCCAAGGCCACCAAAGGGGGCATTTGAACGACCTAAGGACGGATACCGAGAACCTAAGAGCCCCTGAAGCGAAGCTCGGTCTCTGCTTTCTCTGGAAGCAGAGGGGGAGGGAGAGACATCCCCTGGCGAGATGTTTACCGCTCTTTGAGGCACCAGGCCTCAGAGTTGTTCCCTCTCTTTACTCCGTCTCCAGTTGGACAACCGCAGGCCCCTGGCCCCGGAACATCACACATCCAAACCAGTGCCCAGCACCCTTTTCAGGTGCCCGGCAAGCACAGCCTTACCTTGAACGGCCTTTTCCTGGTCGGTGCGGCTGGCCAGCGGGGCAGGCAAGCTCTGCGCGGCTCCCAGCAGCCGCATTTTGCACGGGCTCCTCCGGCCCAGGATGCTGTCGATGCAGTAAGAGGAGAGCAAAGTTGGAGATTTACTTTTGCACTCGGGCCTCTCGGAGCAGCCCTCCTCCTGGTACTGATTGCTCATGGCTGGGGTTTTTTCCCAGGGCGCAGAGAAGCGGGCCGCTGGCTGCCTATCGGGGCGGGTGGGATGGATGGGTGTGTGTTGGGGGGGTGGGGTTAGATGGCTGGTTATAATGGATACTGTTGCGATCTCTGTGCCTCTCTGCCTCGCTCGGTCGCTGGCTGCTGGCTCCCGCCCTGCCCGTGGCCGGAGCTCGCCCTCTCCGCGCTCGGGACAGGCTGTAACAAGTGTAGTGAGCTGCGGGCGCGGAGCTCTGGAGTCTCTCTCCTCCACGTGCTGAGAGGCGCCCTCTGATTGGCTCTCGCCAAAGGCCTGCGCCGGGCTGTGGGCTCCGCGCAAAACCCGGACTGGATTCCGGGAAGGCCGGCGGTGGAGGGGGGACAGCAGGTACGCACCCGAGCCAATTTTATTTTTATTTTTTGTTTTTAACTAACAACTTTCTAACTAACAACTTTCCTGGAGCTCCTCCTTTAACCCTTTAGGGCTAGCCCGAAGCTCTAGCTTATTCGGATGTCAGGCATGTGGGTGCCACTCGGGCGACGTGCGCCCCTTCCACCAACCCGAGGACCTCACTCCCTTGGAGACAAGGCCTTGAAGCTCGGCTCGCGTTCAGACCGACTTGGCCCTTTTCAAAGCCAGTGTTGCGCTCCCAGGACAGCGCCTTGACCTCAGTGGCCCTCAGCCGCCGTCCTCTTTAGGCCGGACGGGCCTCCGAGGTGACGGGGTGACGGACGCAAGCAAACATCTGCAGTTGGGGCGTTCAGTTTTCTCTTGCGGCCCAACGCCTTGAGCTGTTAGTCTTCACCTTGAGCCCGGCGGTTGCTCTCTTGCTGGTAGCGTCCCTCAACCGCTCTCATCTCCGTCTTCAACTCTGGAAAAAGTCCCCTTAAAGACAAAGCTCTGCCAAAGGCGCGCGGCCTTCCCTAGAGCACCTACAGGGCAGAAAGGGACAGGCGAGTGTCGGCTGCGAGGACGGGCAGCTGGGGACAAGTCCTGGAGTCTCCCCCTTCTCCCCGGACTCGCTTCCCTCTCCTCCCCACAAGTTAGCCTCTGTTAGTTAGGCCGTCACCCCGAGGCTGGACACTCTCAGATCACGCGCAGGGAGCGGAACCTGCCGGGAGCCCTGAGCGCTCCAGGGTGGGAGGGACCCAGGTTCGGCTTCAACCAAATCTCAACGCCTAAAATTCTGAACTCCCCCTGGCAAAGGCGAGAGAGCGAGCCTGAGGGAGAGCGCGTTTCTTCCCAAACAGCTTCCTGCGCGTCCAGCGCTGAGAACCGAGACTCAACTCCGACTGAAGTTGGGCCGAGCCCAGGCGAGGGGCTAGAACGGACGCCCTCCTTTCCTGGGTGCAGGGCCCAAGGGACAGCCAGGGGCCCCGACGCTGTCAGGGTGGGGGCGAGCGTGGTGGGCGGGAGAGGGGCCGGGGAGGGGGAATCCACGCCGGGTTTTCCTCTCTCAACCCCTTCAATGTGTCAAAGAGAAAAGCGTTTTACAAAGGATTATACTTGAATCACTTACAGTCAGTATTTAAAAATACAAGGAGGCATAACTGGGATTTTTTTTTCCGGCCATAAACATCTGCCTAACTCTTGGATGTTGGTGGGTGGGTGGCAGACAGATCGGGCTGGCTTGGCAGGAGCATTCAAGACACAACTGGAGGGGATGAAGGGTTAGGAACAGGCACGTTAATAATGTTAATACTAATGCGGATACTACTACTATTAAAGGCTAGAGGACAAGGAGCGCTCTGTGTGTGTGTGTCTGTCTGTCTGTCTGCCTGTCTCTGGCTTTTAGTCTGAGTCTCACCAGTTTTTCCTACACTTGGATGATGGGAGTGGGGGGCGAAGGAGAACCCGAGCTCTGTCTGACATTGATTTTCTTTTAAGAACTCTCTGCTGTTCCAAGGCCCCTGGGATCTTCTCCTATCTTTCCCGCATTCTTCCTTCTCCATCCTCACCCATAGTTCTGTGTTAGTATACTGTCCTGTTCAGCTTTAAACTAACATTCTGCGCGCTGATTCCCTCCTCCTTCCCTCCCCGGCCCGGAAAGCCCACTCTCCGCTTTCGGGTCTCGACGCAGCCGAGAGGCGGGCAGCCCCGTCGGTCTCCTCCGAGCGAGCCTCCAGCCGCGGAGCCTCACGGGCGTCCTTGCGGCTGGTCACTGGGAGGCACAGGGGCACTTTTCCCTCCTCAGCGGGCCCCGCGTCGGAAATCCACAAGACCCGGCTGCAGGTGGCTCCGTGACTTCAGAGTCACACTCCCGCACACGCAGGGAGTGGGCTGAAAATTAGTCCAAAGAAGATCATGTGAAAGAAAAAGAGACACAAACGCACAAATCATTTCTGAGAGCCTAACGGGGTTTCAAGTCTCTCGGTGGAAGATTTCTTAGCTTCCGTCCCCCTCCTCCCCCTTCTGCAGCTGTTCTCCTTTTTTTAAAAAGAAGTCGGACTTTTTGCTGGGGTGTATTCTAATTTTAATCATCCACTGCCAAAGGGGAGGTTAACATAGAATTTCTGATTCTGACTTAATGACCCCTGGAATTAAATCTAATTCTATTAATGGAATATAATGTCTTTCTTTGGGAAACCTGGTGAAAACACTAGCTTTGTTATTTTATCTTGTTTATTTTTGGTATTTTCTAATCAATCTTCCCAAGTGAGGACGCTATTGGGAAGGCACATCCATTCACTTCGGGGAGAAGGGCCCGACCCAGCTCCATTTACACCCAGCAGCCCTGAAATGATCTTTGTCACAATTCAATACCCAACTTCAAAATCTACAATTGGCTCTTGCTATTCCTGAAAGATTAAAAAAAAAAAACAAAACAAAACTTTTCTAACATACCCACGGGGAGACAATCTGCTGGCATCTCCACAGTGTCTAATCAGAAGATGGGTTTAAGATATATGTGTGTTGTCCTACATGTTATTTTAGAAAACAAAATGATGCCTCTAATATCTAAGAAGAATTTAATTGATTTGTTGAGTAGGTAGACTTTTCAGGATTGGGCTATAGGACTATGTATAAAAGAACTTTTAGCTTAGCCAATGTAATGTCTACTCTGTCAGTAAGATGACACTTCACTTTCTTTTCACCTCACTTTTTCCACTTTCTTTTACCCACTAATCAAAAGCAATTTCATTTTAGTAATAATATTATTCGCGATTGTACTTTGTTACAACTCCTGGCTCCTCTAGTCTTTGGGGTCTGTAACTGTTGGTTTTCTTTTCCTGGGCTGCCTGGAAAACAATGGTTTGCAGTTCATCTGCTTTTAAAATCAATCACTAAGATAAAAATGACAATTATGGCCGGAAGTGAGGGTCTGAAGTGTTCAGAACTGTTGTTTATGGTGAAAAATGAGGCTTGTCCCCAGGACTGGAAATAATAATTACCTAGAAGAGGCGAATGGAAGAAACCCCTTTCTTTTCTGTGGTGAGAGCTAATTCTACATTGTAGTTTCAAAATTATATTTGCAAGAAATGCGGGATAAGGGGGTGGCAGTTAGATGTTATTATCCAGGGGAAAAAAATGTTTGGAGGAGAGTTAACCTTGCACACTTTTCATTTGAGATGTTTTAATTTATTGTGCAATATACACATAGATAAATAAAGCTGTAATGGGCTTCCAGCCACACCAGACGGCTCAGGTCCCCTTAAATTATGCTCAACCTCTTCAAAACATATATTTAAACAATAGAAATAAACTTCATTGGAGTCTGGTGACCAATTTGGAAGCCATTGGAAGGGAAGACAATAAGTCCTGATTACACTCGAGGATTCTCTGTGATGTGATATCCCCTCTGCCAAGTCATTTTGCTGTTTTATTTATTTAATTTCTTTTTTTTTTAAAAACAAACTTTCATTCATTTATGGTCTTCCGCAACCTGCTAATTTAACACTGGAGCGCGTTATTGCAGTGTTAGGAGGAGAGAAAGAGGGAGCGAAAACAACAATACTGCAATGATCCAAATGATACAGTAGAATTATAGCAATTATAGTTCTACTTGTGGAAGAAAACCTTGCTGAGATCAGGCAAACAAACTGAAGCCTTGTGAGGATAACAAGCGTCGGGATTGACAGCCGGTGCTGGGAAGAGCCGGAGGGCACAAACAGAAATATTCGCCTCCCCCCACCCCCACCCCCGCCCCCAACTCCAACCAGTCAAGGTTAACCTCCTCAAATGCTGCTTTCAGAGTCTTATCCACTTCAGGGTATGCATTTTATGCACAAATCGAGGTCTCTCCTCCTGAAGTCTGAAGATAGGAGGAAATGTGTCATAATCCGCTTGCCGAGCACTTGCCCCTCGCCTTCTCGGCCCGCTGTTTGCCCGCCACTCCCTACCCCTGCCTCAGTTCTCCCCACGGCTGCTGGGATCTGTCTGTGGACCGGTGTTTGTTTGTTGATGTGTTTACAAAGGAGCAGCCTGTGGAAAGGTCCAAAGGGACTGAGGACTTGAATTTCCAGGGAAGGCTCCTTGGCGTTTGCTCATCCTTCCCTCTTCGCTGTGTTGTCCGCCCGAGCCGGGGGTTCCACCATCAGGGCTCGGCTGGGAGAGGTTTGTTGGGAAGCAGTGCTTTGGGAAGCGTCCCGAGGACCAAGGCCGAGCCCTCAAGGTATGGACGTGTGGGTGTGATTACTGTGTTAGGACAACTCCCCTTATTTTCGAACTTCGCCACTTTCGGTTGCCCGTCAGCAGCCAGGGGAAACGGGTCGGGGGAGCGAGAACTAGACAGAAAACAGCCCCACCCCCACCCCCGCCACTTCCAATCATCCACCCAGGCGGTCAACCGAGGCATTTTCAAGCCTGGCTCCAAGCACAAAGCCAGGCGAGACGGCCACAGCCTCACGTCTGCCCTCGGGGGGCGGTCCCCTCCCACGGGCGAGAAGCAAGTGGTTGGGCTGTCACCCCGAGTCCCTTGGCCGGAGCCCCCCATGTCCTGCCTAACCCACCCCCCAGGTTTCCAGAGCGGAGAGGGAAACGTCTTGGCTCCCTGTAATCATCACCACCTGGTTTCCTCTCTCCATCGCCGGACGGCGGGCCCCCGGGTGCGTCCAGGGTCGAGGCGTCCCCCGTGCAGCCGTTACTCTGTAGCTGCTGCTCCCGGCGCCCCGGGACGTGGTGGGGGCACGGGTAGGAGCTCGGGTCGCGAGCAGGCAGGGACCCGACGCCGGCGTCGGTTCCGAGGCCCCGCAGATCCCGGCTGTCGGCGTCCTCGCAGCCGAGCCCCCCTGGCGCGCTCGGCTCGGCGCCACGGCCAGAGCGCGCCCCCTAGCGGGGGCTCGGGGCGGACCGGGCCCTCCCGCCGCAGCCTCTGAGGACTGAAGTTGGCAGATCCCCGTGATCCGGCAGGAATGAATGGGGGAAGAAAACAAAAGCCTTGGAAACATTTCCAAGTGTGCAATAAAAGACCCATCTGTACCTTTCTTCTCCAGCGCGTTCGTGGTTAATGTCCCCCCATGAGCGCGAGAGGGGAGATAATTGCTGGGTGGATTCTTGCTGGCGAACCTCAGGAAACACTGGCCCGAGAAGTGGAATAATTGGGGGTGGGGCTAAGGCAAGCGTGCAGAGGCTGCACCACCAGCCGGAAGGCTGAATCCGCTGTCTGTGGGGTGTTCGTGGAGGCCTGGCCGCCTGCGCCCTCAGTCCCTAGGGAGGGGTCATCTGAAGGTAGCTACTCTGATATTTCTTTCATTTGAAATCGGTCTCTGCAGCACTCCTACATTCTGGCTCTGTGATACCCGCCCTCCCCACCTTCTGACTCTAGAATACCCCACCATCGGATCCTAGGATTCTCCCTTTTTTGACTTGATGATCCCCCACCTTCCCTCTCTGTGATTCCTCCACCTCCGACTCTAGGGTCCCCCATCTCTCACTTGATGGCTGCCTACTTTGTGACTCCCCGGGAATCGGGAATCGGGCCACCGCCCTGAATCTCCCCCAGGCATCTGAATCTTTGCATCAGAAAATCGTCGAAGCCCAGAGTCCAGCACTCTCCACTCCTCACAAATCATCTCCTCCCTCTTGGTGTGGCCAGAAATGGAGAAAAGAGAAAGCAAGGTTCTTGTCCACCCTCTTTGACTGTTCTACCTGGAAAGGATGACTTTTCTTGAAGCTCTTAGAACCTCTGGTAAAAAAAAATGTTACTGATGAAGCTTTTACAAAGATGAACAATTCCCGGTTCAAATCGATCCATAACTTATTTCTTTTGCAATAAGTGTGTTAATCCTAGCTCATCAGTCACAAAAACACAAATCGTGCTTCTTAAGACCTGCGTGTCTGCAGTCTCATGTCCTCAGCCCTGCAGGATTTTCAAGTCATACTAAGGTCACCAAAACGCGTACTAGGTAAGGCCTAGAAAGGAAGAGTCCAAAAATAGGAGTGATAGCTCTTTTAGAATCTCTTTACTTTGCGATGTGTCTCGCTAATTGGGAAGTTCAACACGAGGCTTTCCCTGCCCATGAAAGGCTGGTATTTCAGAGTTGAGGGGAGCAGACAGAAGGGGTCTGTGGGAAGGGAGGCGTGGGTGTCCCGTGTTTAATTAAGAGTTGCATTGTGTTGAAGGGAGGAGGGAAGATGCCCAGGCTGAACAGCGCTCTGTTCTCTTCATCACAAAGTAACCTGCAAGGAAAAAGAAAGAAAAAAAAGCCCGCAACTAAGACATAGCTGGTGGTTCTGGAATAGATACCATTAGAACCACAGTGCCTCTGGAATAAAGATATCTAATTTCCTGCCGCAAATCACTTACCCGATCAGAAAACACAAATAGCTGAACAGAAGGGGAAAAAATAGAGGAGGAGGAGGAGGAAGAAAGGCCCCCGGAATAAAAATAACTGCGCAGAAGGGCTTACATTCCACGCTCTGACAGGCGTCTCCTCCAAATCTGGGGCAGTTCCGTCCTCTCTCCAGAGGCCCCCCCTTCTGCCCCCCGACTTTCCAACCCACCCGGAATCCGTTTCGAGGCCACTCAGCGTCTTTGGGGGAAGGGGGGAGGCTCCCGAGCCGAGAGGAGGGCGACGATGGAGGAGAACGGGGACCCTCGCGGCCCAGGGGCCTCTTGGGGCGGCTGAGGCAGGGCCGCGGGCACCGACGTGCCCGGGTCTACCCGGCGGGCGGGCAGGGCGTCCGCTGGGTTCGCTTGGCCTCGGCGGCCTGGGTTTCCCCGTCGGGAAGGAGGCGCTCCCACCCGGGGCTGGGGTAGCTGCCGGGGGCCCTGCGGTGGCCACGTGGACGCCCCACGTCGTCGGGTCACCTCCCGGGACTCGGGCGCCGGGGGAGCAGAGCCAAGACCGCGCCCCCGCTGACCCCCGAGGGCGCCGAAGCTCCGGGAGGAGTGGCCGGACCCGGACGTCCGCGAGAGGGCGCGGCGGGGAGGTGGCCGGCGGGGAGGGGCGCAGAGTCACCTATACCCCCTGGAAAAGGACCGACGCCGAGAGTCGAGGCAGAAAAAGTGGCAGAACGAGAGCTCATCAGTCTGCTCAGATGCAAATGCACCGAAAGTCAGCCGAGGCAGTTTTCCTTGGGGGATTAAATGAGAAGATTCCCAAAGAGATTTCTTTGAGTGGGAAATCGTGGGTTTCTCACACCCGCCTGACATGTTGTGTTGCGTGCCTCTGAACTTCACATTCCTTCCCGCACGTCAGACTTTGCGGCTCTTAGCACAGTTCCTGGCACCCAGGAGCAGCTTAGGACATCTTTCCTGAACCCGAGAATTGCACTGTGACTGTGGGAGTGTAGAAGGTATTTTACTGGGGAAATGGCGATTGGTTTCTCGTTCTCGTGGGGGTGGGCGCTCATCCCTGTCCCCTCCCTCACCCCTTTTTGATCCCGGCCTCATTCTCTTTCCTCAATCCCCGCTTTACTACCGTTGGGGGCCATTTCACTGTTTCTTACTCGCCCAGCCTAAGGTTTGCAAGGGACTCAGAAGAAATTAAAACCAATGTACTTTGCTCAGAGAATCCCACAAAGGCTGGAAGGAAAGGAGATTGAAACCCACAGTTCAAGTAAAATTTAGACCCAGGAGTGATTTTTACTTATTTCTTTTCATGGATAATGGAGAGTTGGCGTTATCTGTCACTGTATGTTCTCCCTAATAAATAGCTCCAAGTCTATAATCTAACAGGTGTAAAATTTCCCTTTTCTGAGAAACGAAGAGACCACCAACACTATCTTTTAAATAGTACAAATAGAAAATGCGGTTGTTGACAATTTCCACACTGGAGAATCAATTCCAGGCCAGCTCGCTCTTGTTGCTTGCTTTCTGTTACAGGCCTGGCTTTGGGGGTGGGGTGGTATGTACCCCACACTGGGAATTGTAAACAAAGATCAGCTGATTTGAATTCTGGGGCCCCAGGCAAAAATGCCCAGAAAGGGCTTTTTACTCTTTGCCAACTGCAAAAGGGTCTGATCATCAAAGAAGATGCCAGACCTTTCTTTCATCCTCTTCCCTTTATCCTCTCCAGAAACATGGCCCACTTAGGTTTTAGGCTTCACAGGGTGGGGAGGGAAAAGGGAGAGGAGAGAGTTGTTCAAAGACTCTCATGTCTCTGCGAGGTCCCGCTTGCTTTGGGTACACGCTGAGTCGCTGTTTTCCTCTCCAGATGGGCCTTGTTTTTGGAGGGTTCATCTGCGTTTGTTTGTTTACAGGCACCTCTCCCACAACTTCCCCCCACCTTCCAAAGCATCCCATCTTCAGGATTGGCTCCCGCTGCAAAGAATGCAGAAAGATCTCATCTGGAAATGTTTCATCAAAGACAGGAAGGGAAACTGGCCCAGGAAATGCTGCCCATTATGGACCAACCCTTGCCTGTTTCTCCTCACCCTCCTCCTTTCTTCTCCAGCTTTTGGGTTGAAGCATTTTGGTGTTATTTACATAAAGGAAACGACATTAGAGTAACCTTTTTATTGCATTACACTAAAGGGAGATTGAACTATAGCTTTGAAAATTGTGACATTCCAATGAGAGCTATATTAAACTGCTTAACAACATTTTGAAGGCATCATTGGTATTGTCTGTAGTGGTAAGTGAAACAAAGGCTTTCATAGCACGTCGGGTTTAGAACTAAATATGATCATATTTAAGACTTTCAGCTATTAAATAGAAGAGAGGAGAAAGGGAGATGGTGAAGTAGTAAATGAGGGGGATGGAGAAGACAGTCCTGAGAATAACAGCCGACACGTGCCAGACATTGTCCTAAGTGCTTTTCACAGTGATTGATTAATCCTAACGACAGCCCTAGGAGGGTGGTTCTATTATAATCCCTCTCTTACAGCTGAGGAAATTTAGGTACAGAAAGAGTGACCAGCTGGTCCCTGTTTTCACACTGAAAGCCCTGCAGATCCTTCATTCCTGGGCAAAGTAGGATGGTTGGTCACCCCAGGCACCGGAGGGAAGAGTTTGTCCAAGGTCACAGAGCTGGAGCCAGGATGTGAACCCTGGCGGTCAGACTAAAGTCAGCAGCCCTTACCTCTGTGAATATTGCCCATTTTACAGATGAGTAACTTGAGGGTCAGAGAGGGGTGAACTGACCTGTCCACAGTCACACAGCTTGCTGGGGCAGGCAGGAGACAACACTTGGGGACTTGTGAATCACACCCCTTCTCTACTCTCAGCTACCTTCTATAAAAAGAGTTTTTGTAGAAAAGCAGGTAGCTTTGAAAAATCTTAAAGATAGAATGGAGAAAAAAAAGAGAGTATCCAAGAAAAAGATGTATACCAGATTCAGACACCTAGATCATCACTTCCTGGCAGTATTAGAAAATGTAGGAAAAGGAGGTCACCTATATTGTAAACACAATTTATAATGAAGGACAATTTAAAAATTGCCATAAGCACACAAAGAAAATAATTTCATGGAACATGCGGCCATCAGGCAGGGAACATTTTAACTCTCTAAAGCATTTGGTGTATTGTTTCCATCCCATAATTTTTCACTCATGATGATGACTGTTCTACCTCACACCATCCTCAAAACTGGCAGCCTCCCCGCAGTGTTCAGTGTTTTCAAACAGCTTCTCGTGGGCCCTTGGGACAAAACTTCCAGAACCAGTTCTACTCTGTGCATGTAGTTTGTAAGCAGCTTGCAGAGCTGGGCATTGGCCAGGAAAGAATGCTGGCTCTCTTGGAACACAGCTCATTGTAAAAAAAAATGCAGCTTGACGTCAATAAACATAATCACCATTTGATGTATTTCTTATAGTTATAGGTCATCTCTTGGCGAGCCTTCACAGTTAGCAAAGTTGTGATTTGGCCCCGGCGCCTCTCAGAGTCCTGGCGGGCGTCCTGAATGCCATAAGCTTATGCACAACTTCAGGGAAGAAAACATTTTGGAAATGACGAGAAAACTGTGAGGGAGTTGCAACCGTAAACAGCAAATGTGCTAAAGAGTGGAGACTTATGCAGAGCTAAAAGAGGGCAGGTGGAGCGCGTTCTCGGTTTGTTTGATGTGAAGAAAACACTGGGCTGACTCCATTCTGGCTGTGCAGACCTCTGCGTGCCTTGCTGATTGTTGTTGTTTTATTTAACACAAGCACCCGGGGCTGTGTGAGGATCGGGGCTTGAAGAGCCAAAGGACTCAGAGAAAAAAGGTGAACAGCTGTGGTTCTTGTCAAATACAAAGCCTGAATCTGTTGTTTCATCATTTCCCCATATTGGACATTTGTTATTTTAATTGTTGTTGTTTTTACAAATAACATTATAATGAAACCCTCTGTGCGCTTAACTATCCTTTTGCATTATTTCCTTTAATTTCTAAGAATGGGATTACTGATCAAAGAGTGTGAACATTTTAATGTCTGTTTTGAAACGTTGCCCAAAATTTCTCTAACTAGTTGAACCAATTTACTCCACAACTAGCAATATACGAATGTATCAGTTTTACTACAACCTTGCCAGCATTACATATTATAGCTTTTTTCCCCCTCAAAACTCATTTACTTCAATAGCTACATACTTGAATCTAGTTCTTCTAACTCCAGGCTGGGTAATATTCCTCCCTCAACCCAGCAGTTCTATCTCTTGCCCTTCTGAGTGGCTTAAACTACCAGTAAGATGTCAAGGATAAATGAGAAGAAAGGTCATCCTGAGTCAGTGCATATCTGCCAAGCTTCGGAAGGTTTTTGAGGATGTCTGGGGGAGAATGTGCAGTGCGGAAGAACTTAGGCTCTGGAATCAGGGAGACCTGGCTTGGATCCCATTCCTTCTGCTTTCTGGCTGTGTGGCCTTAGACGACCTAACTAACCTCTCAGGACTCAGTTTCCTCACCCGAAAGGCAGGAATAATAAAAGTATCTGCAGCATAGTGATACACTGCAGATGCTAAATAGAAGTTAGCTGATTCTGTGTGCTATATGGATACTGAAATGCATATTATTATTATTTTTTTAATAAGGTTTTGGGGGGTGGGGGCTATCTTTTGTAGTTTCTATTTTCTTGTATTATAGTAAGAGATTGTGGTCTAGATAATTTTTGCTTTCCTTCCTTTTTTTTTTTTTTAAACTTTGGGTTTATTTATTTATTTATTTATTTTATTTTTGGCTGTGTTGAGTCTTCGTTTCTGTGCGAGGGCTTTCTCTAGTTGTGGCAAGCGGGGGCCACTCTTCATCGCGGTGCGCGGGCCTCTCACTGTCGTGGCCTCTCTTGTTGCGGGGCACAGGCTCCAGACGCGCAGGCTCAGTAGTTGCGGCTCACGGGCCCAGTTGCTCCGCGGCATGTGGGATCCTCCCAGACCAGGGCTCGAACCCGTGTCCCCTGCATTGGCAGGCAGATTCTCAACCACTGCGCCACCAGGGAAGCCCAGCATATTATTTTATATATATTTTTGAATACTCATATAATTTTTATGAACTATTGACTTGAGATTGGAATTGTTCCATTGAAAGGTACATACAGATTAAACTTTATAGATATTGACAAAATGCCCTTTAAAAAGATCGTTCCTCTTTATACACCCACAAATACCATCGATAACACTGGGTATTTTCAATCTTGTTAAATATTGTTAGCTTGATGAACAAAACCTAATAGCTTATTATTGTTTTTATGCGCATTTCTTTCATTATTAGTGAGGTCAAGTATTTTACGTGGCAATCGGCCAGTTGTATCTCCTCTCCTATGAATTGTCTGTTCTTGATTGCTTGTTAATGGGCACAGATTATTTTACCAACAGTTAGTGTTTTAAACGTTTACTAGGGCTTTATGAAGAGCTGGCTTGAGGGTTACTGTGAGATTATCATTGGTCTTACTCTTTTTTTTTTTTTTTTTTTTGGCCACATGGCTTGTGGGATCTTAGTTCCCCGACCAGGGATCGAAACCAGGCCCCCTGAAGCGGAAGCACCGAGTCCTAACCACTGGACCACCAGGGAATTCCCTCATTGGTCTTACTCTGATCTCCTTTAGCTTCTAAGCATAATGGCTAGTGTTTCTTTTCATGAGTTTTATATAGCAGTGGTTCCTCTCTTAGTCTGTTAGGTGGTTTGTCTTGAAGGGACGTGAGACAAAGGCTGCTAATTGTTTCCAAATATCCATTCTCCTGGTGGAGGATTGAAGACGGCTGCAAATTCTGTCACTCCCCACATAGAGAAGTGCAGTTTATTTCTCCTCCTCTTGAACTTGGACTGGCCCTTTGACTGCTTTGACCCATAGAAGGTGGGGAAGTGATGCTATGCCTAAGCTTTGAGAGGGTTTGGAAGCTTCTGCTCCGTGTTTTAGGCCATGCTGTTGGAGAGACATTACATGGAGAGGAGAGGCCATGAGACCATAACGAGAGGGAGAGGGGCTCACGTGTCCCAGCATCTTAGTTGACTACAATTCTGTGCGACCAGCAGAAGAATTGCCCAGCTGAGACCACTCAACCCATAGACCCATGAGAGAGAACAAAATGATTATTGTTATTTTTACTTATTTTTTGGTTGTTGTTATTTTAAGCCACTGTTTTAGGGCAGTTTACTAGGGAGAGAAAGCACTCCCTATGTCCTTTAGTAACCAAACACTGATTTTTACCTGGACACATTGTAGTGCAGCTGAAACACCACATTTCTTGGCCTCTCTTTCAGGGAAGAGTGGCCAATTTGACTAAATTTTGGATAAGGACGTGTTATTCCGTGTTTCTAGGAAGCCACCTGAAAAAAAAAAGGGGGCAGGCCCTTTTCTCCATTCCTCAAATTTGCTACCTGGAACGGATGTGATGGCTGGAGCTCTAACAGCCAGGCTGAACCATAACAACAGGAATCACATCCTAGGGATGGCAGAATGGCTGGCTGGAAGGTACCTGGATCCCTGGCAACTTTATAGAGCTAGAATACTGCAGTCCTGAACCTCCTACTTCCACACATATTTTGTATGGGTTGGAAAGAAACTTCTTATCTGATTTAAGCCATTGTCTTTTTTTCTATTCTATGCAGCCGATAATCCTAAGTGACATAGGGCAAGACCAAATTCCATTATGAAGCACGTTACCTTGCCTTTGCAATAGGGGCCTATGTCATGATGATTCATTTTCCTACTTTGTGGGAACCCTGCCTAAGGCTACAGTGGTGAGCAAAATTAGACACAGTTCCTACCCTCACACAGCTTACACTTAAGCAAAGAATCACAAAGCCAATGGGAAACTTTAACTGAGGCAAGCCCTTGACAAACAGGTTCATGGTGCCAGGAGAGCCCATAACGTGGCCTTTGCCGAATCACGGAGGTCCAGGTCTGGAAATGATGTTTGAGCTGAGGTCTGAAAGGTAGGCTTGGGTGAACTCAGGGATAAGGGTACAGAAGAAGACCATTCCAGGCAGAGGTGACAGCATGTAGAGGAGCAACGGCAAGTACAATGGGAAGAAAGATGGTGCGGCTAGAATGGGGAGCTGAAGTGAGTTCTGTGTGCATGAGGCTGGAGAGCATGGTAGATGAGAACTAGGAGGTCATGTTTGTGAGTCTGGTCTCTGTTTTAAGAGCAATGGAAAACATTGGAGGTTTTAAGCTGGCGAGTGGACAGTGGTCTAAAAGAGAAGATAGTAGCAGAGGGGATGGAGAGAAGTCAAAAGATCCAAGAGATATTTCTCATACCCACTCTTGTGCTTGGGTCCCTGTCTTCGGTTTTTATTTGTCATTGAGAAGTTGAATTGACCTCACTCCTTAATTTCTGGTGAAATCAGGCACATTTGTTAGGATATGGTTTGGAGTGCATGTGACTCAGTGACAATAGTGGTTTAGACAAGTTGGAAACATTTCTTTTTCATATAAAAGTTGGAGCTCATATGGTGGCTCTACTCCAGGAAGTCATCAAGGTCCCAATCTCCTGTCTTGCTTTTTTGTCCCTAGGATGTTGCCTTCATCTGTATGACCCAGGTTGGCTCTCCTCAACATTCCAGCCAATGGGAAGGGGAAGGGGGAAGGAGAGACTGTGTCTCTTCCATTCTGGGGCATGGTTTAGGAGTCACACGCATTGCTTCTTCTTATATCTCAATGCCCAGAACTTAGACACATCATCACTTAGCTGCAAGGGAGGCTTGGAACTGTAATATTTATTCTGTATAGCTATGTGCCTGGCTAAAACTAGAGAGTTCTAGTATTATAGGTTACTGGAGGAGAAAATACACCTGTGAGGGGACTTCCCTGGTGGTCCAATGGTTAGGACTCCGTATTTCCACTGCAGGGGGCACAGGTTCGAACCCTGGTTGGGGGACTAAGATCCTGCATGCCGTGCGGCCAAAAAACAAACAAACAAACAAACCAAACCAAACCAAACAAAAAAAAAACCCCACCTGTGAGCCAAATCCAGCCACGCCCATTCATTTACATATGGTCTATGGCTGCTTTTGCACTATAAGGACCCTTGTTTCTGCAGCAAGTAGACAGTCTGAGGGCCAAAAGAACTCCTGGTATCCTATTGTGTGGTTGGCTGGTGGCCTGAAGTTTCCCCCAGGTCACCAGCACAAAGGACTGACTGCGGGACTGATAGTGGCAGCAAGGGCCCTGGAGAAACAGCGGGAGGAAAGATGGTTGCCGACAGCAAGTGGGCAGGCTAGTGCCCCAAGGGCTCCCACTCTCCTGTGACCCCAGTACATGTGCAAGCTGTAAGGGACCCCTGAGCCCCAGCTTGCTGGCAGGTTTGGGGCCGACAGGTGGAACGGGCCTCCCAAGGGCTGAAAAGGCTCTCCATTTCCACAGCACATGGCAGGCTGACAGTCGAAAGGGCCTCCAGTTCTCCAGCACACGTGCAGGTGGGTACCGTGGCAGGTGGGCTGGCTGGTGACCCGAAGGGTCCATGGCCCCAGCGCGAGGTCAGAGTGTGAGTGGAAGGGCCCCCGGGTTACCAGTGCACGGGAAGGATGGTGGCTGAAAGAGCTCACTCAAGAGCTCACGGGCAGGGTAATAGCTAGAGAGGCCCTAGGCTTCCCAATACCGGACACCTGTACAGTTGCCAGAAGTGCTCTCCGCTCAACGTCACACGAGCAGGCTGATGGCTGCAGGACCTTTTGTTCCCCAGCACCGGGGCAGGCTGGGGGACGAAATGACGTGGGGGAACCCTAGTGCGTGGCCAGGTTTCCGGCAGGAAGGGCTCTCGGGACACCAGGATGCCGGTACGATGGTAGCCGAGAGGGCTCCTCTTTCCTCGAAATGCGGCTGGTGTTGAAGGAACAAAGGGCCCTCGGCTTTAAAGCACGTGAGGCCGGTGCACAGCTCTGGGCAGGTGAATTACTGGAATGGCTCCTGGTTCCCCAGCACGCAGAGACGCTGGGGGCCCGAATGGCTTGGAAACCACGCGGGGTGTCCAGTTGGAGACCGGAAGGCCCTCTGGGACACCAGGGCGCCGCAGGAAAGAATCGCCACAAGGCGTTTGTCTTCCGCAGCACTCCGGAGGCCTGAGAGTGGAAGGTGTTTTAGTTCTCCCGTCTGCCGCAAACTGGGGTGCTGAAGGATCCACGGATTTCAGGCCGGCTGGTGGTCAGAAGGGCCTCGAATTGGTTCTGCAGTGATGATCAGTGGGTAGCCGGAAGGGAGCTGGACGCACCAGCAGGGAGGAAGGACGGTGGCCAAGAAGATTCTCCCTTCCTCAGCACACGGGCAGGTTGTTAACCGGAAGAGCTCTTGGCTCCACTCTAAGGCAGGCTTGTAAGGTGGCCAGAAGGGATCTCATGTCCACAGCGTGTGGGCAGGCTGGAGGCCGGTTAGCTCTCTGTTCCCCAGCCCAGGAGCAGGTTGGGGGATAAAATGACCAGCGGAACCCTAGTGGGCGGTCCTGTTTGTGACCGGGACAGTCCCTTCAACCAGTGCAGAGTAGGATGGTGGCCCAGAGGGTTCTCACTTCCAGAGAGCACATGCACATGCGGCCTGGGGCCAGAAGGGCTCTGGGCTCCCCACCGAGCAAGAGCCATAGGATGGCTAAAAGGACCTCGCTTTTCCACAGCACGCAGGCATGCCCACGGCTGGTGGGTCCTCTCCCCCAGCACGCAGCAGTTAATATCACCCTGCCGAATCTCAGCCGCCCGCCTTTGTTGGTGAGTCTCTCCTTTCTAGCTGCACGTTCTGTGCACTCAATCTAAAATAAGGTCTTGGACTTAGGTTTCCAAACGTCTAGGCAGAGAATGTCCAGTTCGATATTTTTAAAGCCTTGAGGACTTGTCAAAAGAGGCGAATGTTTCCTTGTTCTTGTTAAAGCGCCCTCTCCCTCTTTTCTCCATACACTGTGGATCAAAGTAAATAAGACAGAATTGGTCTTTAGCTTCACAGAGATTACAGTGTGCTGTGAAGACATGAAACACAGATAACTAATTGGTATACTTGCGGTATGTATTGTGAGAGACAAGTACTTTGTGCTATGAAAATAAACAGCAGGGGGACCTGACCTATTGGGAGGGTCAGGGAAGACTTTCTAGACGAAGTGTGAGACATGAGCTGGAGTTATCAGCAATGTTATCTAGATCAGTGGTTCTTAAACTTTAGTGTGCGTCAGAATCAGCCAGATCATTTGAAAAACTCTGAGGGCTGGGCCTCACCCCAGAGTTTCTAATTCAGTAGGTTTGGGGTGGGGCTGATTTGCATTTCTAGCATGTTCCCAGGTGATACTGATGCTGCCAATTCAGGGACCACACTTTTTGAGAATCACTCACTTGAGCCATAAGCATCTCGCAACAGGTGTGCTGGGGCACGGTGGTGAACGTGGGTTACAGAGGCCAGCTGAGAAATTGCTGTCTTCAGCTCTCAGGGGCAGCCAGGCTTGGGGGCTGGGGCAGAACTCAAGGATGGTCGTCTTTAGCTGGGGATGGTCTTATTTATTCCCCCAGCATGCTTTACAAACATTATACTTATCTACCAGGGTAGTGAAACAGTTTGGGAAAGACTGACCTGGTCAAAAGGGGGAGAGGTGGGTGGTAAGTGTCAGGGAGAGAGAAGAATTTGTCTGAGGGCCTTGCATCAGGAAAGAATGCTGCATCTTCAAAAAACTGAGAGAAAGCCAGTGAAGTTGTGTAGCGGAGAATATTCAGGGAAAACGGTACTGACAGAATTTAGAGGGTCAGCTCATGAAGGATTTGGAGGTCCTCATGAAGGATGCAAAATAATGGGAAGCCACTGAGAAATTTTAATCAGGGTAATGGATTGGAAGGGTACAGGTATGCATGTGGGAAGACCCATTAGGAAGTGACTGCATAGTTTAGGATGGAAATGGTGGTACGATTCAAGGTGGATAAAGTGAAGATGGAAGCATTAGAAAGATGTTTTGGAGGTAAATCAATAGAACTTGGTGATTATTGAATGTAGAGTTTGAAGGATAAGGCGGTGTCTGATATGATTCTCAAATGTCTGGCTTGAAATAATAATTTTTTTTCCTGAGATAAACCACACTGGTGGTCAAATTTGGGAGAAAGAGCAGTTTTGGAGATGCTGCATATGAGATGTCCTTGTTTGTATCACTTAATTGGAGATGTTGGGCAGGAAGCTGGATATGCGGCGCTGGACCACAGAGGACATATATGTTTAAGGGTAAACACAGAGGACATGTGATGTGTATGTCTGGACCTTAGTGGACACACAGTTATGTGGTCTGGACCTCAGGACACGCAGGTGTATGGAGCTCGGCATCAGAAAATGTCCAAATGGATATTGTTAGTGTGCAGAAAGATGGTCCCTGAAGCCGTGGTAGGTATGTGGAACATAGATTGCAAACTCCAGCACCCATAGGGGCCAGGCAGGTAACATATGAGAATGTAGGCCACATGCATATTTTGTTTGAGTCAGTGACTGGTACTGTCTACTCCAGCTGTATATTGCCATATCATTATAGGGATTTTTCAGCTGAGGCCAGGAATCTGGATTTTTTCACAAAATGTCTTGGTTTTAAATGCTGGCTCAATTTAAAAAGTTGATCAGGGCCAAATAAAACACATGTATTGGAAGTGGCGCACCTCTGCCAGTTGATAGCTTTTACTGATGGCTGAGAAGGGAGGAGTGTCTAGGACCAAGCTGTGAGGAATCCTGTTGAATGAACAAATTCAAAAGTCTGGTAGAAAAGGATGTAGAGTGGCCAGAGAGGTTGAATCAGGAGGGCACGGTGTCCTGAAAGTCAAGGCAAGAGGACGTTCAGTCTTCAGTGCTCTGTGGTGACCTAGGTCCCAATGCCTCTAGGATGGATGTAAAGAAACCACTAGCTAGATAACGCTTTAGGAAATGCCCATGGTGGAAAATGTTTGTGCCGTGATCCATTTCTCTTTAATCTAGAGGACAGAGCTTCAAGACTTTAACAACTTCTCTGAATTCACATGTAAAGCCTTATAAACACTGTCCTGACTCCCTTTCCTTCTACTGTCCAAACCTCACTCACGTTATAATTTTAAAAGTCTTGTTTTAATCTGATGGACAGATCTTGTTTTAATCTCGGGTTGTAATTTTATTTGATCCAGAGAGATAGGAAATTCAATTCTTGTGAAACGGTCATTGTCAGGCCACAAAAAAACTGTAGGGTTTGTTTCCAAGTCCTCCTTTTGCTGGGAAAGTAAGCTTGAGTTAAAACTTAGAATAATAAGCTGAATGCTGTATCAAAGAGAGTCAGATCTCAATTCCCTTCCATAGGTTTCTATTATAGTTTACTAGAAAGAGCACCTCTAGAGTAGGAATAAGAAGACTTACCGTCTGGTCTTAGGCACATCAATGATCCTTGTCTTAGCTGTAAATAAGGATACTAATGTCTCTGCTCACACTATAGGGGTCTTGTTGTATGGATCCAAAAGAAGAAAAAAAATCAAAGTACCTGAAAGTGATTTTAAAATGTTAATGTCAATATGCAATAATTGGTATGAAGTATCAGTATAGTGTTGCCAAATGCACGTTCGTGTGCCCAGTGCACGGTGAGTCCAAACAATCTTTGGAGCAGAGAAAGGTTTATTGCAGGGCGGAGCAAGAAGAACAGGTGGCTGGTGCTCAAAAAACCTGAACTCTCCGATGGTTTTGGGGGAGAAGTTTTTATAGGCAAAATTTGGGGTGAGGGCTGCAGGGTGTGTGACTTTCTTCTGATTGGTTGGTGGTGAGGTAACAGGGCGGTGCTGCAGGAATCCTGTGCTCAGCCTGGAGTTACCATCCTCCCCCTGGGTGGGGGCCTTAGTTCCTGCAGAAGGACTCGGAGATGTACGGCTATGTGTATCCCTTGAGGAGGAACCAGGACCCTGCTGCACTGTTGTCTCCTTATTCCTCCTCCTTTGTTTCTGCATTCCCTCACTTCCCTGATTAGCAGCTGTTTGAATCTGCCCTTTGGAACTCAGGGAAGGTCTAGGAGGCTGAAGTCCTTTTCCTACAAACAAGAAATGGGGGACACATAAAGGCTTTTGTATCCAGGAAGGCCCCGCAGGGTCCTGCTTGGTTTCAATAGTATGGTTTATCAATATGAAGTTGAACTTCTGCTTTAGAAGTTGAGAAGGACCCTCAACACAGACATCCATAAATTATGTTACCCAATACTTGCTTACATATGCTACTGATGGGAAATAACTTAAATGGACTATATAATTTATCATCCAAACCAGAACACTTTGAAGTGTGAAAAGGGGTGCTATTAATAGTTCTCCAGGACAACAGGCAAAAACCAGGACTGTCCAGGGTGCAGTGGGATTCATGATCACCCCAGGCGTCGGTAAAATGTCCCTGGATATATAGTTTTCTCAGATGGTGTGGTGACATCAGCTCTGTGTATGCCAAATGCTTTTTTTTTTTTTTTTTCCTAAAAACTCACTCACTTGGATATGCGGTAAGGACACCTCAGTTTCACAAACTGGAATCCTGGTCTAAGTGAAAGGAAAGAAAATAATAAGCACAAAATTTACCGTCTCCAGCTCCCATCCTTGTTTCTAAAAGGCATTTAGAAATTCATCAGAAGGATTTGCTTCCATCTAGCATTCTTAACCTTAACGAAGTAATTCAGTTTTTAACTCTTAGAGGATACTGTGGTGGGTGAAAAGCAGATTGGATAAGTCTTCACTGAGAGGAAGGGAAAATACTACATAATGGAATTAGCACGCTAAAGATGGTAGGTTCAGTAGCGTCATATCCCAGGCAAACTAACATACAATGCATTTATATTCTCATGCAAGTAGATGAGATACAATGGTATGCATAGAATTTGAATGTTTCAAATGACTCATTTGGAGCCTGGCTTCAGCTTTAGCTAGCCCCCTTAGGCCCCAGTGATTGGGGGATTGGAAGGTGGGATTAACAGGACAATAACCTACATATGTTTTCATTTTATGAGTTTTTATCTTCTCAAGTTTGAGGTGGGTTTCATACCTTTGTTAGAAGTCTTGCTGGAATGTGATTGAATGCCGGTGGCAGCTGGTGTATTAGGCGAAGACAGTGCTAAAGATGGACATTTCTCCATAATCAGGTAAGTAGGCAAGCTGGCCTTTGTTCTCTGCAGAGTCTGAAGTGCTCTCGGCTCTGCAGCATCGCACATGAAAAGCCGCCCATCTGAACTGACAAAGAGATCTTTATTTCTCTTCCACAATGCACAGAGAAAAGGTAGAAAGAGAACTGGAATGTGAATTTATTTCTTTGGGAGTATGTGCTCTCAGTTTGAGCAAAGGAAATGCTAATGGAAGTTAGGTTCCCGCTTCGTTTCCTGTCTCACGTTGTTGTATTACGATTTTGTGATGGGTCTGGATCCAGAAGTGCAGCCTCACTCTCAGTGGCCCGGTGGAGCAGTGCAAAGAGCCGCTGCCTGGGAGGGAGGAGGGCCCTGCGCTCCCCTCCCCCAGCTCTGCCCCTGGCTAGAAGGAATGTGCCCCGAGCCAGGCTGGGCCAGAGTTTCCCCGATTCGAAAATCCACACGTAGAGAGAGATAATTGAGGACATAATACTGTGATTAACATGTTCAGCCTTTGAGTCGGTGGAAAGAAAGTTGCCGTCTAAATATTTATTTATTTTCAGGACCACAGTTCTGTGTTGTTCTGTATGTAGTGACCCCGCTGAATTCAATGCAAACATCTTGGGCACATTCAGATAATGACTTTGGGGTTGGCAAAATAGTATTGATTAGAGGCACTATCACCATTTTATGTCAGTTTATTAACCAAATGGTAAAAACAATTCTTGTTTCACTGTGGTATTTTGAGCGTTTTTCTGACTACTCTAATTTGGGGTCTCGGTAATGGCTCTATTCAGAGCAGTAGCATTTGTTTGGTTGCTTTGTTATGGGTCTTGCGTGGTGGTTGTTACGCCAAATGGTGGAGAACTGTTTCCTGCTACTTGTCCAATCTGAAATTGATTTAAAGGCTCTAAGTCCATATTGGGAGAAACAAAATTCATTGGAACTGCTTTGTTCACTTTGATGAGCGAAATTTGCTATTAGCCTTCTGGTCTTATTTTGATTTAGAGATGTTTCACCTCAAATGCCTGTAGCAGTTGACGGAAGCTCCTAGAACACTTGATCAAGTAAAGACGATGAACATCCATTGGCAAAGCTGCATTTGGGGTGGGGAGTAGAGCAGGGCATCTTGGAGCCGGCATTTCCTGTACAGTGTTCAGTCGTTTGACAAGTGGGCATTGAACTCATCCCTTGAATCGGGTATTTTCTAGGTTCTGGAAATGCAAGAGGGAAAGTTGGAGAATCCTGTTCAATGCAGGATTGTCACTTAAAACGCATCTCCTTCCTAACCCAGCCCTTGGTAGTGCTTTGGGACTCTGAGCAGAGAGCACCAGTTTATGGGAAACACGGGAAGATTTAAAGCCTTTTGTCCTTCAGCCAAGATGTCTTTTTCTTTTGTATTTTAAGCATAGAACATTCAGCACAACACTAGCAAGAATCTAATTGGATATTGAGCTGTACACATTTCTACCAGATGGCTCTTATCTTTGATATTATGTGCAGAAGGGTCAGAGTTAACCTCGGTGGTGTTCAGTTCAGTTCCTGGGGCTTCCAGTGTATCTTGCCTTCTTTGGAAACCATTTCCTGGTGTTCTAATTCTGTATCTTGCCAAGTAGCAAAAGCATGGAGAAAAACCCCGGAAGTAGCTTGCGGTGAAGTTGCAAGTTTTTTTGGCTCTTCTCCAAACACTCGTGAGCTTCATTTGTGCTCACATATAAGAAAAGCCAACCCAGATCTCCTATGCTTTATTTAGCGCTTAAACTTTAATTGCAGGGTATAAATGATACCATTAGGAACCGATATCAATACTAATGCCACCTATATTATTATTTACTCGGTTGAAAACTAAGCTCGTTGAAATATATTTATTAACACTGCACTCTAGAACTACACATTTAAAGCTTAATTCTGTGGCTGTTCTTGAATTCTCAGCATACTACAGTGTCGGGACTTCTTAGCTCGAGATAAATTCGTTATGAAAATGGAGTGATGAAGTGTGTTAGGGAATTTTTTTCTCAGGTAACAAATACAAGGTGGTTTATTTAGAGGATTAAGCACCCCTTGTGGAATTTAAGCCTCTTTAGCCAACAAAGAGTTAAATTCAGCATTTACGATGTATAAACTTTGCTCCTTAGCATTAAAATGTACCTTATTCATTCCTTAGATTTCTCTTTCAACCATGGCTATTGTTTGTCACTAACAGCTAGCTTTTGTGAAGTTAATAAATGTGCATAATAAGGACATAAAGGTATGGAGAAGTAATACTGTAATCCTTTTGTTTGGATAATCAGTCTAATGTATGCAAATTAAACCTTATTAGTACTAGGGTTTTGTGTCTGCTTATCAAAATGTGCCATTTTCATGAAAATTGGAAGTCCATTATATAAAGTTATTATTAACAATCATTTAGGAATTATATACGGTATGCAAATTAAAGTTGATTACAACTAATTAAGGGCTTTCTTTGTTATTTGACCTTGTCTGCTTTTTATGTAAATATGTTTCTTTTGGTCTGGCATATTTTTAGACTCAGAAAAGTATATTAAGACAAGTTACATTATGTATTTTTTAATATATCTTTGTGTTGCCATTGTCTGTGCCCCTCATTTTGCAGAGGCACACATGATATGTAGAGCCGTACATCTTGCTGTTTGGGGATGGTTCTCTAGGTGACTAGAATTTCAGAAATAGAAAACAATCAAATTTCCAAGTCTCTTCAATAAGTTTAATGGAATATGAGCACAAATCCAGTATAACATATAAACAGTCTTCATGCCAGAATGCCCTTTTTTCCACTATTTATTGACTACAGTGAGCCTTGGGTTGCAGATTTCCAAATGGAGCTAAGTAATAAATGATTATTACTCGCGTACAAGGTGCCCTGCAAAACCTAATTGTTATCCATGAAAGCATTCAGCTAAAGATAAGTGACTTCACCACAGAAGGTGTAACAGGTCCAGTACCATTGGCCTTTAGGAAGAACTGTGTGCTCTATGCGAAGACAGGGGAAGAATCTTCTTAGCGGGCAAAGAGGAAACATTTGAAATGAGACCTTTTAGCACTTATTAAGTTATATTTTTCCTTCAGTGTAATTGTTCTAGTTGTTTTCTGTGAACAAAGAAGCTTGATACAGTGTCTGGAGGAAAGGATCCTGGGGCACTAGGTTTACTTACGTGCATGATAGAAAAGACTTGTTAATCAATAGTGTTTCATTTGCTTTAAAGTATGTGGGTAGGAAAAGGAATGGGGAAGATAAACAGACCAAGAAAAGAGACCAGAATATTGCACAAATGGAGAAAAACAAACAGTACCTAGATATTTAAAAGAGGCAAACTATTTAAAACTCTTTAAAAGAGAAATTAAGAGCCAGATCATTGTTGAATTCATCCAAATTTTGAATATTTTCTTTTTTTTTTCTTTGCTTTGAACACCAACAGTTTAATCTTTGAAAAATGTCATTCGAACTCTTATACAGGGATTGAAAATAAACTTATTCTTGAAGAATAATATACAAACAGAAAATTGCACATATCCTAAATGTACTGCTTGTTAAGTTTTCACAGACTCAACACTCTGATGTCACCAGGACTCAGATCAAGGAAAAAGTATATTAACAGTACTCCAATAGCCCCCACCTTTTTCATGAACCAGGTAATAGTGTATGTATGGATCTGTTTCTGGCCTCTCTTGGGGAGAAGTGACATCTCTTCAATATCGAGTCCTTCAGTCTATGAACATGGTATGTCTTCTATAAAGGGAAGCTTTATGATTCAATAGCCACCCTGGAAAATGCAGGAAAATCAAGAAGAACGGGACTAAGTTCATACATTTCTCTGGGACTTTGAGGGCCCCTGCGCGGAGTAATGTCCCACTTCACCACGTTATCTAGGAAGGATGTGGATGTACTGCTGGGCTTCATGGAGTGGATAAAGCTTGCATGTGGTGTCTTCTGTTTTCTAGTCACCATACGCTTTCATCATCCTTCTCACGGCTGGTGTTTGATGTCTTCCTCCTTTCCACAGGGCATTGGCCAGCATTTCTTGCCACTTTTGCTGTAGTTCCTCTGCTGAGAGTTTTTCATACAACACAGAGCATAGTGCTGTTGGTAGCATTCCACTTTAGGTGCATGGCTCTTAGTGAACATTTTCTTTTCTTTTCTGTTTAAAGAGAAGCAAAATTTGTCCTTCTCAGTGTCAAAATATGCCATGCTAAAATGTATAAACCATAACTCGGTTTTTATGTTTCTAGAGACCAAGGCTTTCTTATAGTTCCAGACTTTTTTCTTTCCCCTCAGCAAGATGTCGAACATTGGAATTCCTATCTCCACAGGAGAAAAGAAAAAGTCCTCATTTGCACCATGGTTCAGTAGGTACAAATGGAAAAACGATCTCATGATACTGGCCTCACAGATAATACAGGCTGTGTCTGAATTGTACCATAAGAAAGGTGCTGCCGTGGGTGCAGCTTTCCGCCTTCTAAGAAGATCCTTTGCTCTTGAAGGAGTTGCTGGGTGTGCCTGGAGAAGCTCCAAAAAGGTTAGTAAGTGCCTGTGGAAGCAAGAGAGGGAAGATTGAAAGAGAACCCGGCAAATTCTCACAATGGTGCACGGAAAAGGAGGCAAACGCCAAGCCTCTAGTGTGTCTTCAGAACAATGAAGAGAAACATAAACACAAGGAGCAGGGTGGGTGACGCCCACCGCTGTCACGTGACCGGCTATGCAATCCGCACTTCCTTTCCCACATGCTGACTGCCTCCGAGCCTGGGAATGGGAGAAAGGGACGCAGAACATTCCTCACCTGGTCCTCGGGGAATGGGGAAAATGGGCTGGGGTGACTACTGTTGAGCTTTTAAGAGGCCCTAAGAACAGGGTCCCTAAAGTCACCATTTTGCTTTAGAAGGTTTATTATTTTACATTTCTCAAAATAACATGGTAAAATTAGAGGCAACACAAACAAGATTCAAGCTATGTGAGTCTTTTAATTCAGGCAGAATTTAATGTGTAATTAAAATTAATTATACCATAATGGAATTGTAGACACATGATTATTGCATCATCTTCCTTGCAGACAGGCATCTTGCTTCGCCTCACTCTGGCTTCTCAGGTTGAGGAGCATGCTGAGAGGCAGAGCCAATGGAATCCGACTGCATTTTGCAGGATGCGTCTGTTACAAGGTCCTTGTGGAAGTTAAGTTTTGCTAGTGCTCATTTCAGAAGTGTTTGAAATATGCCCAAATGTAATGGCCTTGAAAAAAATCCTGCGTTTTAGTTTGCTTGGAGAAAAAGTCAGCCTTAAAATATCTCCATTAGTAGCTGAAAGCATTTGTGTGTGTTGATCTCAAGTTTAGGATATCAACTGAGTGTTAGTGCTTGTGAATTGTGTGTGAAGTGTTTGGACTGTGTGTGAAGGTAAAAAGAATTTATTTCTCAGTTATAAATTCAAAATATGGGAGGGAGTCTGGAAATGAATAAGAATAGACCACTTTCTAAATTAGAGGGGAAGATGGGGCTAAACCTACACGTGGAAGTTTTGAGTCTCTTGTTAGAAAAAGAAATCCAAGGAAGGAAATCCCATTATATACTATAGTATATTATTTAAATATATAACAAATACAGCAAGTTTGAATCAGTACTTCAGCCTGCATAATTAGACCTAGAGAGAGAGTTTTCTTAGCTTCAGTTTTCTTGGCTGTGATTTCAACACTAAAAGGAAATATTTCTCAAATATGAGTAAATTATAGTTCCTTTAATTATATGATTAATTAATTTTATACTTTTATTATGGAGCTTTTCAGACATACATATTCAGACCCTTTTAAGAGAAAAAAAGTCTCTTGGACTGTAGTGTTAAATTATTTTTGTTATATGCTAACATAACATCAGTTATAACTCCTGCTTTTTGCTCTTATAAAGCCAAATCAAGCAACATATATGAAACACTAGCAAAGTATACCCACAACAGTTAAATTAACAATATTAATTAATTAATTAATTTTAAAAATATTTATTTATTTATTTGGCTGCGCCGGGTCTTAGTTGAGGCATGCGGGGTCTTTGTTGCCACATGCAGGATCTTCACTGCCGCATGCAGGACCTTTAGTTGTGGCATGAGGGATCTAGTTCCCTGACTAGGGATTGAACCCGGGCCCCCTGCATTGGGAGCGTGGAGTCTTAACCACTGGACCACCAGGGAAGTCCCACATGATATTAATTTAAAGTAAAGGATGATGTTGCTTTTCTGAAGCTACTTTTTAAGCCTACCTATATTCTTTTTTCACTAGGTCACAATTCAAGCGGTCTTCCCTCTGGTCAAAATGATTATAAATTCATCTGAAAACTAGCACACAGAAATAGGATAATAGCCTTCCATTATAAGGCAGTCCAGGTGACCCAGGACATCAGTTAAGATGACTATGTAAATAAAGGATCAGCAAAAATTTTCCACAAAGGACCTGATAATAAATATTTTAAGCTTTGAGGACCATACAGTCTTTCACAACTACTCAACAACTGTCATTGGATTGTGAAATTGGTCATAGACAACATGTAAGTGAATGGGCTTGACCGTGTTCCAATAAAACTTTATTTACTAAAACGGGTAGAGGGTGGATTTGGCCATAGGATATAGTTTGCCAACCCCTGACTTAAATGAAAATACAGGGTTAAAAATTCTGGGAGATATCTTTGTAGACCCTGTCGACTAAAAAAAAAAAAATTCACAACCAAAGTTGAGAGTTACGTTTTATGCGGCAGGAATTTTTAGGACTTCAAGCCTGGGAGGCAGCATCTCAAGTAACCCCGAGAGAACTGCTCCGAGGAGGCGAGGAGGGAGCTAGGATATACAGGAGTTTTACAACAAAGGGCAGGTAGTAGGAACAAAAGATTACTGTTAATTAAAGAAAACTAGAAATCTCAAGGAATTTAGTGCTTTTCTATGTATAGGAAGATGCAAGAGTCTGGGCTCACTAAAATCGTTCCTTTGATATGCACCTCAGCTATCTGGGGCCAATATCCTGAGAAACTCATATCCTGAGTTCCCTCAGGGCTCACCGTCCTTGGGAGTGGCTGCAGTCTGATGGCTGCTAGATGGCAGGTATTGTTTGTTTCCTTCATGAGTTCCCTCAGAGCTAACCAGCTCACCATAGGCTGGTGGCTGCAATCTCGGGTGACTGTGGCATCCTTTGTTTACTGATACGGCAGGGAGTATTCCATTTCTCAACTCCTATTTGAAGAACAATCTATCCCCCAGATTTCTGGGATTTGATGTAAGTGTGAGTGTGTGTGTGTGTGTGTGTGTGTGTTTAGATTTTCAAAAGCTCCACAAGTAAAACATTCTTATTTTGATAAGTGAAACAATTCATAGGTACATAAAGCAAATGTTATTAATCTTTTCCTCTACTTCCTCTATTCAGATAAACAATATTAATAGCTTAATTCACAATGAACACTTTTCTTCATGGTTGGACATATCTATAGAAATGTATATGTAGTCCCCATTCCACTCATTGATGAGTCTCTTCTATATGTGTTTCTTAGCATTAAAAAAAAACAAAAACAAATAATGTGTCACCTCTCCATCCAGGCCAATGGACTTAGATCTGCTTTTTCTCTTCAGTTTTTATTGTGAAAGGTGACATAATGGTAATGAATACCTATATAACCTTCACCCAGATTCAGTTACTGTTAACGTTTTACTGTATTTGTGTTCATGCTCCCCTTCCCCCATTTATCAGGGCGCGCCATGTAAAGTTGCCAATACTCAACTGCCACATACAAAAATGGCAGTTTGATACAGTGTAACCTAATATTTTTTTCTGAATCATTTGAGACAGAGTAAATTGGACATTTTTCTAGCAAAATAAGTACCTTCTCATACATACCCACAAGACCATTATCATACCTTAAAAAATCAACAATTCTATTTTATCTTTCTATATCCAGTTTATATTCAAATTTCCCTAATTGTCCCTGAAATATCCTTATAGCTACCTTTTTAGAACCAGAATCCAATTAAAGTTTACACATTACAGTTAGTTTTTTGCCTCTTTAGTCTCTTTTAATTTAGAATAGTTCCCTACCTTCCCCCCCCTTTCTTTTTTTAAAAATTAATTAATTTATTTTTGGCTGCGATGGGTCTTCGTTGCTGCGCGTGGGCTTTCTCTAGTTGCGGGGAGGGGGGCCTACTCTTCGTTGCGGTGCATGGGCTTCTCATTGCGGTGGCTTCTCTTGTTGCAGAGCACAGGCTCTAGGCGTGTGGGCTTCAGTAGTTGTGGCTCGTGGGCTCAGTAATTGTGGCTCGTGGGCTCAGTAGTTGTGGCTCATGGGCTCCAGAGCGCAGGCTTAGTAGTTGTGGTGCACGGGCTTAGTTGCTCCGAGGCATGTGGGATCCTCCTGGACCAGGGCTCGAACCCGTGTCCCCTGCATTGGCAGGCGGATTCTTAACCACTGTGCCACCAGGGAGGGGAGGTCCCTCCCCTTAAATCTTAACTTTTGGAAGAGACCAGTTCAGTTGTCTTGTAGAATATCCCACATTTTATATTTGTCTGATTATTTCCTCAGGGTGGTGTTTAACTCGTTCCTCTATTCTATTTGTTTCCTGGAATTTGGTAAAACGTTTGGCAATGGCAAGTAGAAAAAAAAACTTCCATGTTTGGTAAGAGTAGTTTGTAGATGATTCTGTGTACTTCTGTTGTATAACATCAGACTGTTCTACTCCAAGTAATTTGACGATTTGGTTAAGGTAGTCACCACCAGATTTCTTCATTGTAAAGGTACGCTTTATCCTTAACATTCTTTTAAAATAAGTGTAATGTTAATTACATTGTATAGCCTGGCTATATGGATAAATGAACTATAGCTTATTCAAACTATTCCTTTGTTGGTGAAGATTCAATTTGTTGCCATTCTTTTGCCATTGAAATGTCCCAATGAGCATTCTTGCTTGTACTTAAGTATTCTTAAGTATTGGTGCTTTAATTTCCAAGGAATAGATTCCCCAGTGGGAAAAGAGGCATGTATATTTTTAATTTTGACATTTATTTATTTATTTATTTATTTGGCATTTACTTATTGTTATTTATTTGATATTAAAAAAATTTGACATTACAAACTTTCCAAAAAATTTGTAACATACTTCTACCAACAGTATACAAGAATGCTTGTTTCCCCAGATCTTCAACCTCGCTAGATATAAATGCCTTTTAATTTCCACCCGCCCCATCTGATGGGTAAAAACTGGTATTTTATTTTGCATTTCTTTGACTACTAATGAGACTGTACAACCTATTACATAATTCATAATTTTCGGCTATTTAGATTTCCTCTTCTATTCCTATTCTTTGCCCATTTCTCCCAATATTTCACCTTGTTTATGGTCTCTTTTGCTATGCAGAAAGTTAAGATTTAAAAAATAGACTTAAGTGTATGTCTGTCTTTTTTTTTTTTTATGGTTCCTGGGTTACCTATCTTGCTTCAGAAGGTTTCCCCCACTCTAAGATAATATAAAGCTCTCCTAAATTTTCTTTTATTATTATTCTGATTTGTATTTATTACATGGTATGCAGTAAAGATCTAGTTCTGCGTCTGTTTGGATAGTTAGCAATTATGTCAGCACCATATATTGAATAATCCAACCTTTTGACAAAGATTTGAAATTCCATGTTTGTGGAAATTTAAGTTTGCAGAAATTCCACCTTTGTGGAATTTTTGTTCATGTGCCGAGTTCTCATATATCTTTGGATCTATTTCTGAACTCTCCATTCTACTCCACTGATCTATGTATTTATTCCTGCAATAATACTATTTTTGTTTTAGTATTTTTACAGTAATTTTTAATATTGAGTAAGATAAGTCTTCACTATTTTTTTCCCTTAAAAATGTCCTGGCAATCAGTTTGCAGCCATTTATTCGTCCATATGAGCTTTTAAATCATTTTTCCCTATTCCCAACCCAGTCCCTTAGGATTCTGGTTGGCATTCTATTAAATGTATACACAAATGTATATAAAATGTTTATATATGTACATATGTATAATAAATTGGGGAGGAATTAACTTTTTTTTTTTTAATTTATTTATTTTTTGGAATTAACTTTTAAATGATAAGTATGTATATATGTTTAGGTGTGTGTATATATATATATATATATAAATGTATATTGTATGTATGTATATATAATATATTCAGGAAGGATTAGCATATTAATGGTAAGCCACATGATGTGGAAATGATAGCAAAAGAGACTTGATCTTGGTTAATTTCTTGCCAGAAATACTCTCCTCTCACCAACGATGCCCAAAACTTTCAAAAATTTAGAGTTTTAGTCCAGAAGACAAAATTAAAAGATTTTGCCTGTCATTGGATTACAGTTTTTTTTCCCTCCCTCCCTCTTTCCTTCCTTCCTCCCTCCCTCCCTCCCTCCCTTTCTTCCTTCCTTCCAGTTTTATTGAGATATAATTGGCACACAGCACTGTGTAAGTTTAAGGTGTACAGAATAATGAGTTGACTTACCTACATCATGAAATGATTACCACAGTAAATTTAGTGACCATCCATCTCATATAGATACAAAATTAAAGAACTTGGAAAAATTTTTTTCCTTTGTGATGAGAACTAGGATTCACTCTTAACAACTTTCATATATACCATACAGCAGTATTAATTATATTTATTATGTTGTATATTATATCCCTAGTACTTATTTATCTTATAACTGGAAGTTTGTGCCTTTTGACTGCCTTCATCCACTTCCTCCTCCCTCCACCCCCTGGAATGCAGTTTTCTTTCGAATTGTAAAGGTAAAGTGTTTTTCTGCATGCTATGGGAATAAAAGTGTATGGTGTATTCCTGTAATGTGTCAGTAATGTATTCCCAGGTGTGCTTGAAAACTTGTCTAGATACTATTAATGTCTGAGTAAATCCATTTCCATCTGTCACACTATAATGTATCCTCTCTGTGTCGCCCTCAACATACAAATACTCATTTTCTCGTTTCAAGTGGGAGACTTTTAGCATGGGTCAAATACCATTACACTGAACTCTGCAGGTGTGTCAGACGCTCCCTGTACCATTTGGTGTGCAGATCAGAATTGCCTTCCCAGCTCACACACCCTGTTGCTCAGAGGTCAAGGGCTGGGGACACCACAGCATGGATGCAGGACCCTCTCAGGGAGCCAGGATTTCGGTCATCAGCAGCAGGGCTTCTCTGGCTGCAGCTTTTCCAATTCCAGCTGCTTGACCGTCACGGCCATTGACCTTGAATAAAGTACTCAGAAGCCTTGGGAAGTTAGGAAGGGTGGGTTAAGCTGGATTTGTCAAAAAGAGCTATGAATGTTCTATTTGTAAAAGATATAAATATCCAATACGGGGGAAAGCCAAGGATTCTGGGCCCCCAGTACCTGGATCTGAATCTCAGCTCCTCCACTCCCTTGGCAATGCCAGCTTGGATGTGTGACTTAAACCAGTCAGTGCCTCAATCTCCTCATCTGTAAAGTGGGGGTTAAAGTGGTGCTGAAATCATAGGGCTGTTGTGAGGATTCAATGACCTGATATATGTAATGCATTTGAAACTGTGCCTGTCACACAATGAGTACTCTTTAAGTGTTTGCTATATTTTTATTATTAGTTCCTTGAGGGAGAAATTGATCACAGAGTCTGGGATTATAAAGGAAAAGGCAGGAAGGAGGCAGGGTGTGAAGGTCTCAGGTAGGTAGACAGATTTAGAGTAGGCTTCTATTCCAGGAGAGAGCTAGGGAACAAAGCAAGAAACTGGGATAGAAGTACCTTTACTATGGGTGACTGTGGGGGTTAGGGAAGAACTGCACTGCCCAGAGCTGTGTGTGTTCAGTTTTTACCATAGTCACTCTGGATCCTGGGTCAGGAGCAGCATAACCACTTCCAGACCTCACCTGCTGATGGTCCCGATGCCCCCAATGTATCTCCAGCCCCAGCCAGGATTGGAGGAGTTACTGGCTGAGTTATTCAAAGTGGAGGACATCAGCGGGCTGACCTGGGCTTTGTATGGCAGGATATAAATCAATCTTCTCTTTCTCCTCCTCCTCTTCCTTTTTTTTTAATGGTAAGTTTTAAGCACAGCTAGAAGTAGAGAAGCTAGCATTATTAATAGATTTATACTTATCTTTATACATATATAAGTTGTAGTCTTATGTCAGTATCAGTAGCCAATTTACTTATTTATTTTTTTAAGTAAATTTATTTTTGGCTGAGTTGGGTCTTCGTTGCTGCACACGGGCTTTCTCTAGTTGCAGCGAGTGGGGGCTACTCTTTGTTGTGGTGCACGGGCTTCTCATTGTGGTGGCTTCTCTTGTAGTGGTTCATGGGCTCTAGGTGTGCGGGCTTCAGTAGTTGTGACACGCGGGCTCAGTAGTTGTGGCTCGTGGGCTCTAGAGCGCAGACTCAGTAGTTGTGGCACACGGGCTTAGTTGCTTCGCAGCATGTGGGATCTTCCTGGACCTGGGCTCGAACCTGTGTCCCCTGCATTGGCAGGCGGATTCTCAACCACTGCGCCCCCAGGGAAGCCCAGTTTACTTATTTTTAAATTAAAAAAAAATTTTAACTGTGGTAAAGTATGCATAACATGAAATATATCATCTTAACTATTTTCTTATTGAAGTATAGTTGATTTACAATGTGTTAATTTCTGCTGTACAGCAAAGTGACTCAGTTATACATATATATACATTCTTTTTTATATTCTTTTTCATTATGGTTTATCCCAGGACATTGAATATTGTTCCCTGTGCTCTACGGTAGGACCTTGTTGTCCATCCATTCTATATGTAATAGTTTGCATCTACTAACCCCAAACTCCCACTCCATCTCTCCCCTACACCACCCCCACCCTGGCAACCACAAGTCTGTTCTCTATGTCTGTGAGTCTGTTTCTGCTTCGTAGATAGGTTCATTTGTGTCATATTTTAGATTTTACATATAAGTGATATATGGTATTTGTCTTTCTCTTTCTGATTTACTTCACTTAGTATGATAATCTCTAGTTGCATCCATGTTGCTGCAAATGGCATTATTTAGTTCTTTTTTATGGCTGAGTAGTATTCCACTGTATATATGTACCATATCTTCTTTATCCACTCATCTGTTGATGGACATTTAGGTTGTTTCCATGTCTTGGCTATTGTGAATAGTGCTGCTATGAACATAGGGGTGAATGTATCTTTTTGAATTATAGTTTTGTCTGGATATATGCCCAGGAGTGGGATTGCTGGATCATATGATAATTCTAGTTTTAGTTTTCTAAGAAACCTCCATACATCTTAACTATTTTTAAGTGTACAGTTCAATAGTATTAAGTACATTCACACTGTTATGCAAGTAATCTCCAGAACTCTTTTCATCTTGCAAAACTAGAATTCTCTATCCATTAAATAATAACTCCCCTTTTTCCCCTTCCCCCAGCCCCTGGTAACTACCCTTCTACTTTTGGTCTCTTTGAATTTGACTACTCTAGGTACCTCATATAAGTGGAATCATACAGTATTTGTCTTTTTGTGACTGGTTTATTTCATTTAACATCATGTCCTCAAGGTTCATCCATGCTGTAACGCGTGTCAGAATTTCCTTCCTTTTTAAGGCTGAAAAATATTCCATTGTATGTATATGCCACAGTTGGTTTATCTTTTGATCCCTTGGTGGACTCTTGGGTTACTTCCTCCTTTCAGCTATTGTGAATGATGCTACTATGGACACGGGTATACAGATACTTCTTTGTGACCTTGCTTTCAGTAGCCAATTTACTTTTGTATTTTGCTTTAGAGTTATAGTTAAAAAAAAAATCTTAGCTCATACAGATAGTTTCAAAGGTAATAAGTTGCAAATGGTAATAGTTTGTAATAGCTTGCCATAGAGTGTTATGACTCATCTGAATGTCAACTCATCTAGAATAATGTAAGAGGAATCATGAGGCATTTTAGTTCCAAAGTTAATCATTAGCAATACCTTAAAAGCTTTTTTCTTTTTTTAACCAGTAAGTGTACAATTTGGAGAGTCAGTGAAAGAGTTTCTAACCAGTTAAAATCTGTATTTTTTTTTTTTTTTTTGGCCGTGCTGCGTGGCATGCGGGATCCTAGTTCCCCCACCAGGGATGGAACCTGTGCCCCCTGCAGTGGAAGCATGGAGTCCTAACCACTGGACTGCCAGGAAAGTCCCTTAAAATCTGTATCTTATGACACAATTTGTGATGTCATTTGAAGGAATCTTTGATCTCTCACTATCCTTTTTTTTGTAAGACAATCACATACATTTTGTTCCTTTTTTTAATTTTATTTTTGGCTGAGTTGGGTCTTCGTCGCTGCACGCGGGCTTTCTCTAGTTGCGGCGAGCGGGGGCTACTCTTCGTTGTGGTGCACGGGCTTCTCATTGCGGTGGCTTCTCTTGTTGCGGTTCGTGGGCTCTAGGTGCGCGGGCTCAGTAGTTGTGGCTCGCGGGGTCTAGAGCACAGGCTCAGTAGTTGCGGCACACCGGCTTAGTTGCTCTGCGGCATGTGGGATCTTCCCGGACCAGGGCTCGAACCCGCGTCCCCTGCATTGGCAGGTGGACTCCCAACCACTGCGCCACCAGGGAAGTCCCTGTCATGAATCTTAAGGGGCTAAAATGAAGGTGTCAGCATGGCTGAATTACTCCTGGAGCCTCTAAGGGAGAATCAGTCTCTTTGCCTTTTCTGTTTTCTAGCTTCCAGAGGCCACCTGCTATCCTTTTCTCATGGCCCCTTCTCTATCTTTTTAGTGCAGCACTTGAAACTGATTCCATCATCACATCTCTTCCTCTGACTCTGATCCTCCTGCCTCCCTCTTATGAGGACCCTTGTGATTGCATTGGGCCCACCTGGGTACTCCACGGGCATCATCCCATCTCAAGATCCTTAACTTAATCACGTCTGCAAAGTCTCTTGTGCCATGTAAGTTAACATTCATCAGTTCCAAAGAAATTTGGGGGGCCATTATTCTGCCTACCATTCAGGGTGTGGGGAATTGAGAAACTATAAAGCTATATAAGTGAGTGTATTATGTTTTAATTCAGGGATATTTTAGTTAGTGGAGTTTGTATTCATTACGGTTTAATGTAAGTTGTGTAAAGAGACCACTCAATATTATGGTTTAAACAAGATAGAAGTTTATTTCTCTTTCACGCAGTGATCCGGAGGAAGGCAGTCCAGGGCTGGGAGGGTGAATCTGCTCCTTAAGTTCAGAGCTCCAGGCACATTCTGTCTCTCTGCCCTGCCAGCCTCAACACGTGGCTTCCTGGTCATGGTCTAAGGTGATTATGAGCCCACACTTCAGCCAGTGGGTATGTGGAAAGGGACAGCAGGGCAACCCACCCATTCTTTTTATAGGCATGACCTAGAAGAGGTACATAACGTTTTCACTTGTATCCCAATCGCCAGAACTTTGTCACATGATCACACCTGGCTGCAAGGGAGACTGGGAAATACAGTTGACCCTTGAACAAAATGAGTTTGAACTGTGTGGGTCCAGTTATACATGGACTTTGTTCATTAAATATGTACCACACGTACTGTACTATCCAAGGTTGGTTGAATCCGTGATGCAGAACCGTGGATACAGAGGGCCGACTGTACAGATATAAAGAGATTTTGGACTGGTCAGGGATCGGCGCCCCTAACCCCCATGTTGTTCAAGGGTCAATTGTATAGTCTTTGGCTAGACGGTCGTGGGTCCAGCTAAGACTCAGGTGTTTTATTATTAAAGAAAGGAGAGCAAAATGGAAATGTGTCTCTGCAGCAAATTCCTTCATTAAAAAAAAATACCGATTTCTTGTTTTATTTGAAAAATTGGTACTTGTACCTTGCCTTGAGACAGCTATTGGCCTTCAAGTTAAAAAAGGAAATTATGATACTTGCTGCCAATAAAATTACAAACATTTCTGAAAAGTCTGCAATTTAAAGTCTGCTCCTTAATAAAATTGACAGTTTGTATGGCATCATTCAACCCTCTTTTGAAAGATGCTGACATCTTATTAATGCTTAGAGCTTGTCTAACTAGAATAAGAACTACTATAGTTGGAAACATTGTGGTCCCAGCATTGATAGAAGCCCCTACTTCTCCAGTTTATTTAGTAAAGGGCTCACTGCATTATTATTAACTTTTTGGAAATAAATTTAAACTTATCAACATACTTAAAGACATATTCCTGTTGAATAAGCGATAAGTGGTTTATATACTAAAAGTCTTCTTCATAGTTACCTGGCAGAACATATATTAAAAACAGGCAAAAAAGTAGATATACCCTTTATGGATATATAAAATCCATAATCTTATGCAGGTGAATTGTGGACTTCGCATAACATCAGTCCTTGAACCAATTCATCAGATATGTGTGCTCTGGTATTCTATTCTAGCTTTTTCATGTGATGGTACAAATTACATGTTTGGAGCAGTCTGCTTATTTACCACTCATTCAGTAAATATCTATTGAGCACCTCCTATATATCAGGCACTGTTCTAGATGCATAGGGCACATCAATGAATAAAAGAGACAAATATCCCTTCCCTTCATGGAACTTCCATTTATGTTGCAATATCAGTAGATCAATATTTACTAAGCATTTTTTAATGTGAACTTTTAATTGAAATATGCCATACTTACAGCTTAATGGATTTTCGTAAAGTTACCACAACCCCAGATCCCATTTGTGCTGCCTTAGTCTCTGTCTTCTGGGAGAAACCACTGTCCTGACTTCTGACACCACAAATTGGGTTTGCCTGCTTTTGAACTTATGTAAACAGAATCATACAGTACATGCTCTTCTGTGGCTAGGTTATTTTTGTCAACGTTTTGTTCATGAGATTCATTGGGTTTTGTGTAGTTGTGGTTCATTTAGTCTCCTTACTGCATCACATTCCCTTGTGTGAGCATATCAGAATGTTCTTATCCATTCTCCTGTTGACAGCCATTTGGTGATCTCCTATGTTTGGCCATTATGAATAGTGCTTCTGTAAACATTCTTGTACATGCCTTTCAGTGGACATTTGTATGCATTTCACTTGGGTATGTAACTCAGCATGGAATCATTGCCTCATAGGGAGTGCTTATGTTCAACTTCAGTAAATATTGACAGTTTTCCAAAATGTTTGAACCAATTTATCTCTCCCCAGCAATGTAAGAGAGTTAGTTGCTCCACACCCTTGTCAACACTTGATGTTGTCTTTTTTATTTAAGCTATTCTGTGGAAGTGTAGTGATATGGCATTGCAGTTTTAATTTGCATTTCCCTGGTGACTAAGTGGGGCCCCTTTACCTATATTTATAATACTCATTTGGATATCCTCTTTTGTGAATTGTCTGATTAAGTCTTTTGTCTATTGTTTTTTTTTTTTTGGCTGCATTGGGTCTTCATTGCTGCACACAGGCTTTGTCTAGTTGTGGCAAGTTGCGGCTACTCTTCATTGCAGTGTGCAGGCTTCTCATTGTGGTGGCTTCTCTTGTGGAGTATGGACTCTAGGCGTGCGGGCTTCAGTAGTTGCAGCACGCGGACCGTAGAGCACGTGGGCTTCAGTAGTTGTGGCGCACGGGCTCTAGGGTGCGTGGGCTTCAGTAGTTGTGGCTCACGGGCTCTAGAGCACAGGCTCAGTAGCTGTGGTGCATGGGCTTAGTTGCTCTGCGGCATGTGGGATCTTCCTGGACCAGGGATCAAACCCATGTCCCCTACATTGGCAGACGGATTCTTAACCACTGAGCCACTGGGGAAGTCCATGTCTGTTTCTTTCTAGTAAGCTTTTCTCTATGTGCAGCGTTGTGGCATCTTGCTTTGATAGATCCTATGTGTACTTATATAATCAGATTTAAATTTTGTTTGCATAATTTTTTCAATAACATTAAGTTGTTTAATTTTTGCTGAGGGAACCAAGAGCCTTATTTTTATGCTCACTGTGTATTGTTTCAAAATGATGTTGTAACTTGGCAAGGACCACAGAACTGTTTTGAAAAATTTCACTGCCTCAACTCTGCTGATGACTCGTGCACTGTTTTAACATGATAAAAGCTTAGCACCTATAACAAATTCAGCCACCATTTTATTCTGCCTTTAAATGACATCGTGAGAGCATTTTAGGTACATTATTTTCATTTTATGTACTGTCAATTGCTAGAGAAAGACTCATTTGATTCCAATATGCTATTTTTTGTTGTTTCATCTCCAGCCCAATCAATCTCATCACCCCCATCACCAGTTTTTTTTTTGTTTAAAAAAAAGTCCTGTTTTTAATCTGTAATCCATTTCTGGCTTTAAAGGTAATAATTTCAAACCATCAAAGAAAGTTGTAAATAATAATAGCTCACAGACTCTTTAAGATGTACCAGTCATTACTCTGTGCTTTAAGTGTTTTAATTCATTTAACCCATATGAAGTTGGTGCGTTATCAGCTTCATTTTACAGATGATGAAATTGAGGCCCAGGAGAAGTGACTTGGCAAAGTCACAAAGTTGGTAAGTGGGAAACTCAGAATTCGAACGCTGATGCCTAGCTCTCCATTTCTTCAGCCCCTTTAGCTGTCTCTGTCAGCTTGATATGGCAAATTGCCCACTACCAGCATGCTCACCAACACACTGCACATTTTTGTCCTTACTGATAGTACTGTTGGTGCCTGGGAACCCTACTACAAGCACATGTTTGACTTGTCTAGACCCTCAAGGTTGGCCAGGATGTTTCGTGCATTCCAGCTTACAGAGTCCTTGTATTCAGAGGTCAGACACAGGGATGTGGCTCTTTCTTCTTATCTTCCTCCGCAAAGCTGGGGCAGCACGTTGACATTCTTCTGCTTTCTCCTTACATGGGTCAGAGCCTGGCCTTCTAGTACATAGCATTGGAAGCCAGGCCATCTCTTTTCTCCTCTTGTCTTACATTTGGATTTGGGGCAAAGAGACACCCTTTTTGGACCTTGAGCCTCAGCAGTGCTCTCCACCCTAGGTAGGAGAGCTCTGTATCAGTATTTTGGTCATAAACCTAGCTAATGACAAAGCTGTCCTGTGACTTCCCATTTGCTGCTTTCCCTAACATAAATCTCAATGGGATAGCAACAATGTTTTGGCCGATACAAATGATATGCTGGGGGTTATTTAATATGATTTCATTTAGAAAGTAGAGCCCCTGGGTGGCTCTTATCTTTGTTTTGGGAAACAAATTGGCACTTCTCTAATGCTCTGAATATTAAAATAGAATTGGGTATGGAATTCTGTCTTGGACGTCATCCAAAGGATTCTAATTATCAAGGCATGCTAACGACCAGGTATAAAGTAGTTTTGCTTACAAGGTGGTCCTATGGTCTGGACTCCCAAGCATAGTGTTAAAGATTTGGTGGTTTATTTGTATTTTTTCATGACTGTAATTTTTTTTTGGACACTTCTTTCTTCTGGTGTGATCAAGTGCCAAAAATTTGAAAATATCTATGTCCTCAAAGTGGGAGAAAGTAAAACGGAAACTCAGTAGGAAAAAAAGAGCTGCCCCCCACCCCCGGCCTTTAAGTTCAATAAGTTGGGGAATGTTTTTGACTTTTTTCCCAATTGTGTCACTGATGGCCCTGTTCAGAACACCGCAAATATGAGGTTGTCTAAATTGTATTTAGTGGAAGTTATTAAGCAAAGACCTTGAGAGTCAGGCTTGCGTCTAGAATTTGCTCCCTAACCTGCAATGGTTTGTTAACATTTTTATGGGCTGATTGTTCCCTCTGGACTTACTCTGTGAGGCCACTTTTTAATCTTTTTAATCTTTTTTTTGTTTTTGTATTTTTGGCCATGCCATGAGGCATGTGGGATCTTAGTTCCCCCACCAGGGATTGAACCCGCGCCCCCTGCATTGGGAGCGTGGATTCTTAACCACTAGACCGCCAGGGAGGTCCAGAGGCCACTTTTTAAAATGTGTATAGGCAGAGGCCATTGTGCTCGGGCAACAAATAAAGCCCAATGTGCGTGGTTTAAGTTATGAGAACTGAAATCCTAACAATGAGAAACGAGGAGTTTATCAGGAGCCATTTGCTGCCTCTGGATCTTGGGTGTTTTTCTCCCCTTATTCTACGAGTTGTTCCAGTTCTACAGTATTTAGCTTTCTTGAATGGTGGGAATGAGCTCGAGAATGTGATAGTGGAATAGTGGTAATCTACGTCCCCCCACCAGAGATACCTTTTTCTTCTCATCTACTCTGTTCTGATTTTATGATCTTCTTTGCTAATGGACTTTGGATGGGGGAAGATTTTATGATTTATTTGCCAATCGATTCAGAAGTTTCAGTATTATGGTGAAAAAGAAAAATTGATTTCTTTAAGATACACAGGAAAAATTATTTGGTTCCTTTCTGAGTAATTTAACAACAGTGTGCCCTCCTTTGTACAGCCTTCTTTTATTCACAAGTCTTTATTAATTCACCAAAAGAGGTGAAAATTTAAAAGAATACTTATATGTTTGGCAGGTCTATTTTCTTTTCAGTATTGCACAGTAAATTATTGTAACATGAATGTCCCTGGGCATCACTTGCTAGTGGATACAGATGGAATTGTATTAACAGTAGGAGTCTAGATTTCCTCACTCACAAGGGACTTCAAGCCTCCGTAAAGCCTCTTTCTCCCCAAAAGGATTTCTGTTAGTCATTAGAAGGAGGCTTACGTGTGCTGGCAGACCATCATGTAGCATTGTCATATTGTTTCTCTCATGCTCCAAGTCCTCCTTGTTGATGGCTTTTGCTCCTGATGCTGCCTGATGGTGCTTCTGGTTGCCACCGTGTTTTCTCTGGTGTCTCTTGTGGAAACATCAAGGAGACTGTCTGGATGTTCGCAGAGGCACTCATCCTCAGGAAGCATAGTGGTGCTTTATGGAGCACAGAGACCACTCCTTTCCCCAGCTCTGCGTTGGGCCTTGTCACCAGGGATACTAAAGAATTGCTTATGCTTCCCTCAAGTCATGCCTCATAGCGTCTTTTTTTTTTTAATTGAAGTATAGTTGACTTACAGGGTTGTATAGCATCTTTAATTAAAACGGTCCTTCCAGTTTTTCCCGGTACTTCTTTTCTTGATTGGGGGTCAGGCTCTGTCTCCTGGGGCCAGCTGGAGAGCTAGTGTCAGGACATTCTCCATTTCCTCTCCCATGTCATATTCTTCCCTCTGGTACTGGGATGTCTCTGGTACTGTAGCATGAAGCTCCCTCCCCCTCCTTTATTCAAAAAGTGTATCAACACACACAAAGACACACACACACACACAAACACACAAACTCCTCTTTGGGGGGTTGTGCTGGTCTCTTAAGACACATGGTCTTACACTGATCAGGGTCATGTTCTGGTTGAGAAAACTATATCCAAGCCCTTCTAAATTCCCCACGTCAAAATGTTTGCACCTTTAGAAGTTAGTGAACATTAGGATTATGTCCCCTGTGAGCAGCCTGATTGGCTGCCCTGCCTGCCACTGTCATTGTCTTCCTGGTTCTCCTTCTTACATTTCCTCTCTTCCTTCCTTTGGATGAAGCATGACTTTGGTGAAATGTGTTAGGGTTCAACCTATTTTATGTTTTGCTTCACTGAAAGTTAGTATTTCACTCCACCCTGTTTTTTGATCAGTGCATTAAGAATCCAGCAGATCGGGCTTCCCTGGTGGCGCAGTGGTTGAGAATCTGCCTGCCAATGCAGGGGACACGGGTTCGAGCCCTGGTCTGGGAAGATCCCACATGCCACGGAGCAACTAGGCCCCTGAGCCACAACTACTGAGCCTGCGCGTCTGGAGCTTGTGCTCCGCAACAAGAGAGGCCGCGACAGTGAGAGGCCTGCGCACCGCGATGAAGAGTGGCTCCCACTTGCCGCAACTAGAGAAAGCCCTCGCACAGAAACGAAGACCCAAAACAGCCTAAATAAATAAATAGCGTTCCCTTTAAAAAAAAAAAAAAGAATCAAGCAGATCATATTGGCAATATTCTGTATCTAGCTATTGCAAAGTAGGTGATACTGCCTTCTTCTTCTTGCCCCTGGTGCAAGGCAGGATGGACTACAGTGACTCTCAAATCTGGCTGTACATTACAATCACCTGGGGAGCTTGAAAAAATTACCAATGCCTGGACCTTCCCTCTTCAGAGCTTCTCATTTAATTGGTCGGGGCCCAATAAGCACCATGTGTCAACTGAGTCTTGGTGCTGAAAAGACAGAGCCTGTGAGGGAACCCTGAGCTTTGACCCCAGGAACCACTGAATCTGTCAGAAATCACTACACACATCCTTGGTTTAGCATTGCCTCTTGATGTGTTTTAGAAAAAAAAAAATCTGAGAACCACAAAATAGCTGGTCCAGAATGAAATTGCTGGTATCAGATTTAGCACACTTAAAATGGACCGTTTTGTGAACACAAAAGTTTTCTAAATTTCATTCTTATTATCTTATCTCTCCAGTTTTCTTTTCTTCTTCTTCTTCTTCTTTTTTTTTTTTTCTGTGGAGGGGAATATTCTCTGACTACTCACAAGAATGGAATGAAGATAAGGTTGGGAACATTCATATGCACGAGAATATGACTTTTTTTGGTATTTGTGTAAGTTTAAATTAAGAATACACCTGCACAGGGACTTCCCTGGTGGCACAGCGGTTAAGAATCCGCCTGCCAATGCAGGGGACACGGGTTCGATTCCCTGGTCTGGGAAGATCCCACATGCCGCAGAGGAGCTAAGCCCATGTGCCACAACTACTGAAGCCCATGCTCTCAGAGCCCGTGCTTCACTACAAGAGAAGCCACAACAATGAGAAGCCCGCGCACCACAATGAAGAGTAGACCCTGCTCGCCGCAAGTAGAGAAAGCTCGCGCACAGCCACGAAGACCCAATGCAGCCAAAAAAAAAAAAGAAAAAGAAAAAGAATACACCTGCACAAATGTCAGAAATAGGCCCCCATCCAATACTATATAAATAGGTCATTATTATAGTTGAATGCTATGGGAGTTTCCATGCAAAAAATCAGTAATGACTTGAACAGGGAAAGGTGAGGCCACTGTGGGTAAAAGTGCCCCCATAGTCCTGAAGGTATGGACCATTTTCCTGGAATGTGAGGTTAGCACGCATGTACAGTAGGGGCTTGGGGCGTTCAACCGTGGAGCAGCTCTGCTGGTCTTCTTGAAATGTACATGTACATGTTGACACGACAAGAGAAAGTATCATAGCATCAACTCAGATTGTGAGATAATTATGACTTATTCATAGCACTGCAGGCCGATTACAATAATGATTACATTTCTGTAACAGTTTCCTCCCATCCTCCTTCCTGTCCCCAGGAATCCTAAAGAACTTTGCTCATTTATTTTCACAATGCGCCCATAGTTTAGTTGCATTCGTTTCTTTAAACCACAAAGGCATGAACCAAAGGGGGAAAAAAAGAGTTACTCACGTTTATGAAATGAAGCAGAATTAAAATGGACCTAAAAATCATTTGCCTTTATCTGCTTATATTTCATTAAGTTGGGAGAGAGCCTAAATATTCACTTAGTGTAGGTTCCTTAAGCTGGTCTTTGTAGTTAGAGCAACAGAGAAAGGCTGGCAGGACAGTGTGGGGCCAGTCATAGAGGAAAGATGATGTGCTGTTAGACTTCTCTTTAAAGGTTCTGGATTGGTGAGAAGAGGTAGCACGGGGAGCATATTAATGCCTCCTCTTGGAAACTGCAAGCAAATAGGGGGATACAGCAACTTTGCCAAGTGATTCAGCAGTGTTTACTAAAGCTGAACGTACTAGTACTCTGTGACCCAGAAATCCCACCTCTAGATGTATACCCAAGGGGAAGGAGTGCTCATTTGTCAGAAGACGTGTTATAAGTATGTTTATAGTGGCCTTTTCATAATAGCCCCAAATTAGAAACAACCTAAAAGCCCATCAATAGGATAATGGATACATGATTTATAATATGTACATACAATGAAATACTACTCAGCCAAAAACAAACAAGAAGACAAGCAAATAAACAAAAAGCCCCTACTGATTCTCACAGACATTATGGAAGAGGCTAGCCACAAAAGAGTACATACTGCATAAATCATTTCTTATAAAGTTCAAGACAGGCAAAACTAATACATGATGATAGAAGTCAGAATAGTGATTATCTTTGCGGGTGAGTGTTGCAGGAGAGGGGGAATGAGAGAGCCTTCTGGATGCTGGAGATATTCTAGATCTTGGTCTGGTGGTGGTGACCCAGGTGTGTACATATATCAAAAATTTATTGGGCTGCACACTTGGAATTAGAGCACATTCTATACTGTATGTATGTTATACCTCAATTTAAACAAAGACAAAAACATGACCTACAGGTAGGGAGAGGCATTGTTGTCAAAGCATCACAATTAAAAAGTCAAGAATTATGTAAAGTAAAAGTAAAATTGATTATGTTATTTGTACTGAAGTAATTTTATTTCAGTGACTAGAAATTGCTTTCAGGTGTTGATACATTACTAGTCCTCAAAATGATCATCTGGTAGCAAAATAAATCTATCTTCTTTCTTAACCCTTTAGCAATAGCATAGTCATTTGATTTTATATTTATTATAAAGATATTTGTGGCAGACTACCTAAAAGCCATTCCCAACCTTGTATTCCTTGTAGATTTCTTATTATAGGTGTTGGAAAAACCAGCGATTCATTTTCTCAGCCTCTCTTTCAAATCTTGAACATGGATCCTACCTTTTGATGGGAGGACAATCAGAGAATTAGTGGACATGTTTTACAAGTGCCACAGCATCCCCAACTGACATAAATTATTATGCATTTTCAGCTTTCAATCACTTTATTTCAACTAGGAGAAATGGGAAGTCCAGTACAACTCACTTGGGTTCCACCATGCCTCCATTTTATTTATTGGCCTGTAGATAGTCTTATGAGCCCATGAGCAAGGAGGAAGGTGGGGAAGGACTGTGGGGAAGGCAAACCAATGTGTCTGCCAGAGATTTCTCTCCTTTTGTTGGTCCAGATAATAATGGGCAAAATAAGAAGCTCTTTACAAAAAGAGATAACAGTGATAGAATTTTGAACAAAGAAAACCACATTTCTCTATGGAGAATTAATGTACTCTTAGAATTAAATAGCCTCAGAATCTGCCTAATTTATTTATTTTATTTATTTATTTTTAAAATTTTATTTATTTATTTATTTATTTATTTATTTATTGCTTGGCTGCATTGGGTCTTCGTTGCTGCGCGCAGTTGCGGCGAGTGGGGGCTACTCTTCCTTGTGGTGCGCGGGCTTCTCATTGCGGTGGCTTCTCTTGTTGCAGAGCACGGGCTCTAGGCGTGTGGGCTTCAGTAGTTGTGGCTCATGGGCTCAGTAGTTGTGGCTCGCGGGCTCTAGAGCACAGGCTTAGTAGTTGTGGCTCACAGGCCCAGTTGCTCCGCGGCATGTGGGATCTTCCCAGACCAGGGCTCGAACCCGTGTTCCCTGCATTGGCAGGCGGATTCTTAACCACTGCTCTACCAGGGAAGTCCCTATTTATTTTTTTTAAAAGATTGTTTTGATGTGGACCATTTTAAAAGTCTTTATTGAATTTGCTACAATATTGCTTCTGTTTTATGTTTTGGTTTTTTGGCCGCGAGGCACGTGGGATCTTAGCTCCCCGACCAGGGATCGAACCCGTACCCACTGCATTGGAAGGTGAAGTCTTATCTTCTGGACCACCAGGGAAGTCCCCAGAATTTGCCTAATTTAAGGGATGGATAAAATAGAAATAATTTAGCTCTTTGGCATAATTGGGTCATGCCCATTGTGCTGTTAAAAGAGAGTAAGGGCCCTACATCTCTCCTCTTATTTTCTTGGGGTAAAACAAGCCAGGTGGGCTTCATGGCTCTTATCACATTGTGTAGGAAGGAGGCTTTGAACGCAAAATCTGCTCATAAACAGAATGAGAAAGAAGCATTTATGAGAACATCTGACAAAGTAGAAGAATTTAGGGTGAAAGCAAAGGTTTTTCTGAAATTAGAAAGTAAAACTGTAGTTCAACACTTAAGTTTAGAAAGAGAAGAAAATATAATTAGGTGTTTATATATAGCTTGCTATTGTACAGGGTCTCTGCTTATACTTAGTAATTATACAGAATTTAAATATTTGTCCCATTTACTTTTTCTCAGATTTTTTTTTTGTTTTTCCAACATCTGTATACAGAAAAATTGAAAAATTGTGCTGTGAACACCCACATACCCATCACTTAGATTCTACAATAAACATTTTGGTGTACTTGTTTTATCATGTTTCTATCCATCTATTGATCCTGCTACCCATCTGTCAATGTAGCTTACTTATTTTTTGGTGCATTTTAAAGTAGGTTGCAAACATCACTACATTTGTCCCATGAACACTTCAGCCCTTTAAAACAATTTTTATGGAAAAAGCAATTTGGGCAGAATTAGGTGCTATTTCGTCTTCTCTCAGTTATTCCTATCTTATATACTGAACCATTACCATAGACATTACGATAATAGTTAACATTTATTGAGCACTTCCTAGGTACCAGGCATGTAATTCTTTGCAGTAATCCCAGGAAGTAGGTACTGTCATTATCCTCATTTTATAGATGACTAAGCTGAGATACGATCAGTTAAATACCTGCCCAGGGTTGTATAGCTAAGAAGTGGCTGACCTGGTACTTGATCCCTTGTATTTTTACTTGAGAGGCTGGTCCCTGAATCAGGAGGAGTAACTATGATTGCAGGAAGAAAGCGCCACTTGAAGGTTTCCAAATCTTGTAAGAGATGACAAAGATCATGTGTGCCTGGGACAATACATACCACTCTTTCCATCCATTTGTACACAAGAGGGAACTGTATAGTGCAGGAAGGATTTTCTTATTGGTGGATTATGAAACTTTCTGGGATTTTTTTTCTAATTCTCCCCTTATTTTTGATCACTGTGTAGCTAGTTCATAAGTAGGTGGTTCATTTACCACCAAATCCCAGGGAGGAAAATGACCAGGTGTTAGTTTCTTATTTGTTCTCTAGTTTAATTTTTAAAATCTCCTTTTCTTAAAGTATGATGTACACACAGAAAAATGTACTTATAACAAATTGAATGTACCTGTGTGCTAGGAACAGAGCAAATATTCGTTTCACATATGGTGATGCCCAAGCATTTGTATATGGACTTCAGCAAGTCATATCTCCTCTGCTTTCCTTACATTTAATAGGAGACCAAAGCAAACACTTTACCTCTTTCTGAACACTAGTTACATAATCACTGGGTCTATTTGTTAAATGGATAAACCCTAAAGCTATATTTGTGGATTAACACTGCTTCAGATGAGAAATATACATTGGTACAAACAGATGTAGAAACTGAAACTCTCCAGATAGAACTAAACTCATATTTTTATTCAGTTTCTATTTTTTCTTTGTCCTCATTTTTTTCTGTTCTTGACGTTCTCTGTATTATGTAAAACTGTTTTTACCCTTTTCCATTCTATATTTTGAAGAACGTTAATAAATAAAAGATGTGAAAACCAAATTGCTATTCAAATTCAATTGTTTCCAATTACACCAGGAACTAAACAGAACCCAGCAATTCACAGCTTCTTAGGGTGAAAGCAGCTCAACATTATTCAGTCTTGTATAAAAGAAATAGAGAAACAAAAAACGGAAAGCGGGGGGAAACTCGGAGATTGTGAAATATGACAAGAGGTTAATATTATGAAGAACAGATGGACTTAAGAAGGCTCTGAAAAGTTACCGTCAGGACCTGGCATTCTCTGCTGCATTCCTAGTGTCATCACATCATCTACAATTGGAGGCTTCTGTCATTTCTTGCTTTTCATTCACTTCTTTGTCTTCCTTTGGTCAACTGGTATACTTATACTTCCTTACACTATATACTTATTTCAAGCCTGCCTATAATACCTATGAGTATTTCTCATGTAGAGAGGGAGGTGAATAAAAGACTAATAAGCCTCAGTGTTGGAGATTCTAAACTACCCCAAACAATACAGTGTGTCAAAATGCTTTAAGAAATAAAACTGTTGTCAGCTTTCCTTTCTCTATAGGTTTAAAGAAGAAAAATTTAGGCTAACAGTTCTGAAATGACTGCCAGAAATACTTCTGCAGTTTTATAGGGGGAAGAAATAGAATGATGTTTCTGAATGAACTGACGTAAATCTGGGGGTTTTGATGAGGGTACTTCTTTTGGTTGTATGTTAAAAACAGAGATGAACAAGTATTCCATACCTTGATGAAGTCTTGTGGTTTGTAATTTATGGAACAACCTATTGATGTATTGGATTTGGAAAATGTATTAGCTTTAGCTGCAGTAACAAGTGACCCTGATATTTTGGTAGCTAAGAAAAATACTCTTTTATCTGTTGTCCACGGGTCTGCTGGTTGGCATGGCCTTGCTAGGTTCAGCTGGTCTTGGATCCAGGTGCCGGGCCTGATTCAGGTCTGCTCCCTGCCCATGGGACCCAGGCTAAGGAACAACAGTTAGCTGGGACCTGCTTTTGGCATGGTGAATGACGGAAGCCCAAAAATTGCTGGTAAAAGCTAGCTATACCTGTTAAGACTTCTTAGACACACTGTCACTTCTGCCCACAAGGCTAGGCCTAAAGTCAGTTGGGTGGAGATGTTTACTTTGCAAACTCTGTTGCAAAGCCAAATGGCAAAGGCTGTGGATTTATAATCCTATTACAGGGAAGGAGTAAAGAGTTGGGAACAATAATTCAAGCTACCATTGAAGGCCTCCATTAGAGAAAGGTCTCAGAGTTAGTGGAATGTGATTGGTACCTTTTCCCCACAGTTTAGCTAATCTGAAGTGAGGTAAAGGACTTAATACAAGTTTTAATTTTAAAAGTATATTTAGGACCACTAAGATTTAGAATAGCTTGAACATAAAGGTGAAGTAATTCAGATAGTGGACTATATGAGTTACTCAAGCAACACGGACTTTTTAAGCCCCTCACTACTGCTCACCGCCATGCTAGGTCTGTGTGAAGATATTAAACATATAGGCAAGTGGAAAAAACGTAGAAGGAAAGGGTATAGTGGTTTCCTCGGTGTCCTCTTAGCTGCCATTCGGGATTTCAGTCCTGAGGGGCAGTGCGGGCATCCATCTTCCCACACCGTCATCACGAACCCTGCATTTGGAAGAAACGTGCCTACCAGTTAAGAGGATGGCATGATGATGAGTCTGAGCAGGGCTCGCTGAATCATCCTTCTGTGGGCAATACACGGCCTACCTGTACCTCACAGCTCACACTGCCACTCTGCCAGGCAAGAGAGAGAGAAGAGCTGAGTTGGTATCTGTTGAGATTTGGCTCTCTCCTCCTTGCTCTGCCTAAAGACACAACAAGCCCCCTCCTCCTTTTTTTTTTTCTTGCATTTAAAAGTCTAGCATTTCTCTTTTCCACTGAGATGAAGAATTTTCCAACAAGAACTTGAGTTCTTCCAACATTGTGAGCAAACATCTTCTACTGAGTGTGGACCGGAGAGAGCAGTGACTGTGGCTGACCAGCACACCATTCTGTGATGTGCCAGATTTTTGGAAACAGAATAACCGACCTAATTTCTCTGTGGACCAGAATCAGAGTCCAATCCCTGTCTGTAGAAAAATAAGCCTAGATGAGACCTACGGCAACCATCCATTCGTACTTCTATTTCTTTTTTTTTTTTTAATTTTTAATTTATTTTTGGCTGCGTTGGGTCTTCGTTGTTGCACGCGGGCTTCCTCTAGTTGCAGCGAGTGGGGGCTACTCTTTGTTGCAGTGCGTGGGCTTCTCATTGCGGTGGCTTCTCTTGTTGTGGAGTATTGGCTCAGTAGTTGTGGCTCGTGGGCTCTAGAGCGCAGGCTCAGTAGTTGTGGCACACGGGCTTAGTTGCTCCGCGGCATGTGGGATCTTCCCGGACCAGGGCTCGAACCCGTGTCCCCTGCATTGGCAGGCGGATTCTTAACCACTGTGCCACCAGGGAAGTCCCTGTACTTCTATTTCTTTTTTTTTTTTTTTTTAATTTATTTATGGCTATGTTGGGTCTTCGTTTCTGTGCGAGGGCTTTCTCTAGTTGTGGCAAGCGGGGGCCACTCTTCATCGCGGTGCGCGGGCCTCTCACCGTCGCGGCCTCTCCTGTTGCGGAGCACAGGCTCCAGACGCGCAGGCTCAGTAGTTGTGGCTCACGGGCCTAGTTGCTCCGCGGCATGTGGGATCTTCCCAGACCAGGGCTCGAACCCGTGTCCCCTGCATTGGCAGGCAGATTCTCAACCACTGCGCCACCAGGGAAGCCCTGTACTTCTATTTCTAAACAGGGTGGTCCCCAAGCGGCTGCACATGGAGACTCTGGGGTCATCCGGATGTTCTGCTGGGCAGAGCACTGCACAGTGTTGCCCTGTAACTGCTGCAAAGCAGGTTTAACTCCACTCTCAGAAAACCCAGCTGTGCTTTGTATGACACAACGTGGACATAATATGGATAAAGAAATGGGCTCTTTCTGGATGCAGCGAGTTTGAGAGGCAGGTGTGGATGAACAGCCATCATCACACATATTGGGGTCTTTCCTGCCTTGATCTGTTAATACCCAGTTTCAACTGAGGTATTGTATCTTTTAGTGTGGACTTCCTTTTAATTAGGTTTTAGTCTTGTTTGGAATCAGGGACTTCTTTAAGACTAATAAAAGCAATAGGTATCTCCCAACTGCTTGTATTTATATTCAGACATTTAATTTCAGGGGTTCACAGAACCCTTGAAGTTATGGCCCCAGATTAAAGATCCCTGCTTTAGATCCTTCTATTTAATAGCACTTATTTTAGGCTACTTGATGGATAGAAAGACAAGGGTTAGTGAAGGGACAAGGTGTAGACAGTTAGGCTCCAACACTGCCACCATTATTTACTAGCCCTAAGACATTGCTGAGCTTCTTCATTTGTAAAATGGGAAGCCTGTAGCACCCTCTCAAGGTTGTTGTGAGAATAAAATGAGGCCATTTTCTTGGTTTTTGAGTAAGTTGGTGTTCAAGAAATGGCAGCAATAACTCTTTATTGTTATCGCTATGTTAACATTGTTTTTATATTATGCAGATAGCAAATGGAAGGCACATCCAAACATTTTGCAACAGAAGTGTGATTCAAATTCCACTTTTAAGGTTGCTACCTTCTCTTAAGGTATCTGATGCACTTACATTTATGCATAGCTCTTGGTGCCCTCATCCACAGCATTCATCTCTAAACACTGTGGTAGTCAAGCATTTATTAATAGAACAAAGTACCTGGCACATTTGTAGATGCTCAATAAAAATGAATCATTATTATAATTATCATTAGTCATATTACTACTGTTGTTATTATTACTGTTGATGCTTCATAAGTCGTCCTCCAGTGGAACCTTAGTTTTAAGAGAAAGAGGGTCTCAAGATGATTTTTTTCCAAGGAGGGGGAAAATATCTCAAAGTCACTGTAATAAGGAGAACAAAAAGCTAGCTTTTTACCACTTCTCTTTTGTCAACATTCTATAAAATAAATTTATTTCTTTTTCTTCTGTTTACTTCGCTCAAGATAGGCTGGATGTCCAGGCTCACCAGCCCTTCCAGGACAAATGACTAAATTGGTTTATAATAGTTTCTGGAACAACAAGGAAATATATCAGCCCTCCATTATGGGTCGGTTGGCTCTAGGTTCTCCCGGCTAAGAAATCTATGTGCTCAAGGTCTCTCTCCCCTTCTTGATGGTCAGACTTGTCCTCAGGCCCTGATTTCTCTTGAAGGTACAAATGACTAACAACACTTGAAGTATGAGCACTTACCATGATTGTAAAGTCGGAGTCAAGGTCCAGGATCATGTCTTAGTACACCCAGAACCTGGCAAAGCCTCAAATATCAAATGAACAAAGTAAAGGAATTCGAGTGGGTGGAATGTTAGTTGTTAGTGAGTAGGAAAATTTATTTTGGGGAGGTGAAGGGGTTTCTTGGTGCCCTTGAAAGCTTACTGTTTTCTCTTGCCCTGAATTTTCTGGCTGTGGAATTCAGACACCACTCTATTACTAGTGTCTGAATATACCAAATACAGTAATATGTATAACTATAATTTTTTAACTTGAAGCTCTGCTTTTCCTCCCTATTCCAGGGTAGATCCAGATTCACTAACATGGTAAGCATTTTTCAGGGTGCCACAGTGTGAGAGGGTCTGACTGAAGACACTGTACTGGTTAGTTATTGCTTCATAACAACTACCCCAAACCATAGTGCCTTTAAACGACAACCATGGGGTTTTTTTTCCTTCAGGATCTCGCAATATGGGCTGGGCTCAGTTGGGCGGTTCTCTGCTGGCTTTTCAGCGTTTACTCATAAGGTTGCATTCAGCTGGGGAGTTGGCTGGGGACTGGGCTTAGTTGTTTCATGAATGAATAAGATGGAATGGCTCTTCCTTACAGTGAAATTCCAGTTGATAAATGTAGAAGGAATGAAGGGGATAGACAATCATCAATGGGCAAACATCACAGTAATTATTCTTACAAGGATTATCCATGGATGCTTAAATCAGTGGTAGAGCATGATGAGAAGTGGGATATTTGCATGGTCTCAGAGTGTCTCCTCAGAAGATATTTATTGATTACAAAAGAAAAATGGTATCTTTAGAATAGAGAAAGTTAGCATATATAGTACTTAAATCAAGTGATCAAAGTTGACATTACCAATAAGATATACTGACGTCATTTACACCTGATATGATGCGTAGAGAAGAACACATCACTTCTATGGTATTCTTGCCAAAAATGCCTAACCTCGATCTGATCATGAAAAAACATCAGACAAACACAACTTGAGGGACATTACACAGGATACTTGACCAGTATGCTTCAAACATGTCAAGGACATGAAAGGCAAGGAAAGACAGAAACTGTCACAGTGTGGGAGAGACTTAAGGAGACATGATGACTAAATGCAACATGGTATCCTTGATTAGATCCTGAATCAGAAAAGGGACATTAGTGGATAAACTAGTGAAAACCAAAGAAAATTTGTAATTTAGTTAATATTAATATATCAATGTACATTTCTTAGTTTTGATAAATGAACTATGGTTATGCAAGATATTAATGTTAGGGGAATCTGGGTGAAGGGTACATGGTGACTGTATTCTTTGCAACATTACTGTAAGTCTAAAACTATTAAAAAATAAAATATTAAAAAGTGAGGTAATGAAGCATAAACTGTGTGTATAGGTGTAGCGAGGCAAGTGCTGAAGCAGGGACCCAATGGGAGTTTATTACAAATAGTCCAGGCAAGAAATGATGGTAGTTTGCAACAGGGTTGTTGCAGTAGAGGGATGAGATAGTGATTCTGGGTATATTTGGAATGTGTAACCAACAGGATTTGCTGATGGATTGGTTGTAAGGGGAAGAGAAAGGGGGGAATTGAGACCATACTGAGACCTGCTAGAAGGTACTTCCTTGCTCCTCTGTTTCCTAGAGAACTGGTCCTCTTAAAAAAATCAGAGACTGACTCTAGGAACAGGATACCTGTAAGTCACGTGACTGGAGGAGTAAAGGTCTGGGAAATGAAGAACCAGCAGGCTGAGGACAGAGAGAGAACTGACATTGGTGGAAAGGAGATGCCCAGAAGAGAGGGTATTTGCTGTCATGTAAATCCATTTTTCATCTCTGACTGACATTGATCTCCTCCCTCTTATAAAGACAAAGGACACAACACAGAAATACGAGGAAAACATGAGTTGAGAAAATAATAGCTAGTCATGAGAAAGGGAATGTCTGACGAACCATGGTATCATCATTGACCTGCAGTCCCAATTATTTACGATCTGGCTCTTTACAGAAAAAGTTTGCCAACTCCTGGCCTAGGCAGTGAGGGGATAAGGACACAGGTTAGTGTCTGTGTAAGTATATTATGAATGCTGCCCAATATATTGTAAGGCAACTAAAACATTAAGATAGAAGATGGAGAGAGCTGATATTGAAAAACTAATCCATAATTCACCTTTATTAACAGCCTCTATCTGATGGACAAAACCCCTCAGCTCCGCTGGTGTCACTTTGAAGTGTCTATCCTTATTTCTAGGATAATCTCTCTGTGATGGAATGGAGACATCCATCCCACTGTTGAACCTGTCACACTGTATTTATTTTCTTCTTACGCCTGTTTTTGGCCCCCTTCTTATTTCTTTTCTACAATTCCCCCCCTCCTTTGTTCAGTCTTTGTCTTTCTCCCTTACATACTCACCCGAGTTTGACAGCGTGATTACTTAATACTCACCTGCCAAATTAACTGACTTATTTTACCAACTGGGTGGATATACAGTACTTTGACACTTGCTATTTGAGTATTTTACTGATCTTTTTTGTATGTCCATGATGAATAAATAATGGTGCAAGCATTCACATATTGGTAATTGGACTGTTTTGTATTAAAGTATGCATCACAGTATATATTGTCTCTCTTACTGTTTGACTTTAGTGTAGTGAAGATTAATAGGTTAATATTAAAATTAATAGCTTTCTTCACTCCTCTTCACTTTCTAGACTCCCTTTTCATTTCTCCAAGTTAGGATGATTACAATGAAAGAAGAAAGGGCATTTAGCCAAATGTGCAGTGTGAATAGCAGATTAGTGCAGTTATTTGAAAATAGAACATATTCCTGTAGTTTCCAAACATTTCGTTTTGAAATGGCCCCAAGTTTTTTGTACCAACCAAGCACTATTGGCAACCATCTGGTGGTGGTGTTTATTACATTGGAGAGTTCAGTTGTATTCCCCAATACAGAACACACTGTCATAATTAAAAGCACATAAGCGCCCCCTTCCACCTTCCCTGCCTCCTTTCCTACACAAACCCGCGCCCTCGGCAGTGAAAGTGCAGCGTCCTAACCATTAGACCGCCAGGGAATTCCCCCTCCTTTCCTTCCTTCATTCTTTATTCCTTCCTTCCCTTTTACCTCCACTCCTCACTCTCTTTCCTCCTCCCCCCACGCCCCTCTGGCAATAATTCCAATGTGTCTAATGTGTATATTCAAACTTGTGTGTATCAGAATATGTAGGTTATGTAAGAATAACCTTACAGAATATATAAGGCTATATTGTGGGTATGTTTTTAAATTTTATATTACAGTTTTTCCAAGTAACTCATTCTGTTTCTTAATATTTTTTTCATTTAGGACCATGTCCTTAATATCTATCCATGTTGTTGTGTGTCCATCTACTTTGTTGCTTCTAACTGCTGCATAATATGCTACAGTGTGTGCCCTTCACATTCTATTTATCCATTATACCCCAGTGATGGACACTTAGGTTGCTCCAACTTCCTTTACCGCAAACAACCCTCATCATGAATGTCCCTTTTTAGGCTGTGTGTGAATTTATCTGGGATATATTCCCAGGAGTGAGATTGCTGGATCTTAGTGTGAATGCATATTTTGATTAAATTCTGCCAAATTGCTCTCCATAATGTCTGCATCAATGTGTGTGTGTGTGCGTGTGTTTGTGTGCACATTCTCAGAGCCCAAGGGTGAAATATTATGTGTTAGTTGTTATCCTTGAAAATTGATGAAGCCAGATTGGGGACCATTGCTTGGGGTGACAGGAAAGGTGGAATCACATTAACTTTTCTTTGAGGATTCAGTCTGCATTCTTATTGATAGTAAAAGTAACTACCATAAAGTGAGCACTTATTATGTGCCAGGGACTACTCTAGGTGCTTTAATTCTTTGTCTTATTTAACCTTCACAATAATGCTATGACATAGATGTTGGTATTATAACTTCTGTTTCAAGGATGTGAAAACCTAGACTTAGAGAGTTTTAGTGACTTGCTTGAGCTGGTAAGTTTCGGATCTAGGATGGGACTCAGGTCTGTCTAACTCCAAAGCCTGTGCTCTTAATCACAATGCTACAGTGACTCTTCATCATCCCTGTATCAGAAAGACTTTTTGAGATATTTGATATTTGTCCCCACCAACTCTGTGTGCTGTAGGTTTTAGAACATGAGGTTAATGTCAGGGGTGAGGGTGGGGTGGGGAAGAGGGAAACTATGCGAAGGACCATTGCAGCCTTGTGCATCAGTGTTCAGTACACCATAAGAGAACACATTTGCATTCTGGTTTATAGCTCAGTTACTTTATTTTTGATGAGTGTGAATCCGTCTCGCAAGTGGTAAAATCATGTGTTTTGAAATACCAAAACAGAGGCCAAGGCCGCATGACTTACAATGAACAATAGAAGCGTTCTTTTTCTTTTTAAACATATATATTTTTTAAGTTCTCAATTTTTAAAAAAATTTATTTATTTATGGCTGCGTTGGGTCTTCGTTGCTGTGCGCGGGCTTTCTCCAGTTGTCGGGGGGGGGGGCTACTCTTCGCTGCGGTGCGCGGGCTACTCATTGACGTTGCTTCTCTTGTTGCGGAGCGCGGTCCTCAGCAGTAGTGGCTCGCGGGCTCTAGAGCGCAGGCTCAGTAGTTGTGGTGCACGGGCTCAGTTGCTCCGCGGCATGCGGGCTACTCCTGGATCAGGGCTCGAACCCGTGTTCTCTGCATTGGCAGGCGGACTCTTAACCACTGCCACCAGGGAAATCCAGCAATAGAAGCTTTCTTAATTGACCTCTACTTAATTACGTTGTTGGAGGAACTGATGTTCTCCATTTCATCTGTAAGCCGTACTTACTGATGCCCACGGCATGCTGATTACTACACTTGCAGTTAGTACGCTCCTCTTCGCTTCTGATCCTACTAAATGAATTCTATGCTTAACAGAGACAGTTGTGTTTGTTCCCCAACCTGTTTATATGGGTTGTAGTTAGTAATGTAAATGATATAATTTAATTAAATGTTAACTGAATGGATGAAATGTGAGTATAATGTTTCTGTGAAAATTAGGTTGAATATGTTCATAAGACTCAATAAATATGAGTTGCTAAAAACAGTTATTGATAAATTAGGTATGGGGAGGCAACTGTAAAAGATGGAAAAAAATCATTCAATTTCTCGACGCGGGAATTCCCTGGTGGAGCAGTGGTTAGGACTCCATATCCTCACTGCCGAGGGCCCGGGTTTGGTCCCTGGTCAGGGAACTAGGATCCTGCAGCCAGCATGGCGTGGCCAAAAAAAAAAAAAAATTCTCAAGGGATTCTCAGCTCAGATTGCTTCATAAGTGTCTTTGAGTCCTCAGTTCACTTTGAAGAAACAGTACTAGGAATCATAGATGATCCATTATGGGTGTGGTTTATGCAAGAAAGACCATATACAACTCCAATTAGCAGACCCATCCTCAAAGGCTTTGACCCTTCATCAAAATATTAGCAAATAGGGACTTCCCTGGTGGCGCAGTGGATAAGAATCCTCCTGCCAATGCAGGGGACACGGGTTTGATCCCTGGTCAGGGAAGATCCCACATGCCGCAGAGCAACTAAGCCCGTGGACCACAACTACTGAGCCTGAGCTCTAGAGCCCGTGAGCCACAACTCCTGAAGCCTGTGTGCCTAGAGCCCATGCTCCGCAACAAGAGAAGCCACCGCAATGAGAAGCCCGTGCACTGCAACGAAGAGTAGCCCCAGCTCGCCGCAGCTAGAGAAAGCCCGCGCGCAGCAACGAAGACCCAATGCAGCCAAAAAAGAAAAAACATTAGCGAATAAACGTACATTTGTGTTTTAAGTTAAATCCAATAGTTACCACATCTTCTTAAGCCAGTCATCTGTTGATGGGCACTTGGGTTGTTTCCATGTCTTGGCTATTGTAAATAGTGCTGCTGTGAACATTGGGGTGCACGTATCTTTTATGGATTAGAGTTTCATTTTTTTCCTGATATATACCCAAGATGGGATTGCTGGGTCATACCAGCCGCTTTTTAAATCTACCTTTGAATGTTCTTATTTTGCATTAAGGAGCACTCTCACTCACTGGAAGGCATGAGCTTTCACAAGTCTTGCTGTAGCTTGTTGCTTCTGCCTGCTTAAGGTCTCAGGAGTTTGTCATCAAAATTCTGATCTCAGCTCCTCACAACATAGGAGCAATGGCTCCCTATCACTCCCTAATGACTCTCCCTTTGAGATTAGGGTTCTTAACAGTTTTGAGGGTCACACACCTCTTTGAAAATCAAGTGTCAGCTTTGGACCATTTCACCTACAGATACAATGCACATGGAATTTTACATATACATTATTGGGCAGGGTTTTGGACTTCTTAAAGCCCATTCATGCATCCAGGTTCATTATCTCAGCTCTACTTGATGCTACATGGGAAGATTAGGAGTCTGGGTTATTCTTGGCTCCGCCATTAACTAGTTAGGGCACCGTAGGCAAATCTGTTAACCTCTTTGGGCCTCAGATTCCTTATCTGTAAAATAAGAGGTTTATCATGTTATCCTCAACTATCTCTTTCAGTTCTACCTTATAATTCTATTCGTGCCCTCCAGCCGTTTTTATGAACCGAACTTGGCGTCAACCTCAGAAAGGGCCTGAAATCACTGTTTCTTGCAGAACAAAAAAGAATGGTAACAACTAAAAGTGGGTAGTGTCTAAGAGACATTATCTTTTCTTTTGATTCCACAAACATGTATTGAGGGCCTACTATGTGCCCAGCCTTGGGCCAAGCACTATAAGTTTCACAGATAAATAAGGCTCCCTCCTTGCCTCCCAGGGTGGGGGAGGTTTCAGTGCACTTACACATACGTTTTCTGTTTTAAAAAGTGAGAAAAGACCAAGTTATGTGAATTTCCCTGGGCCTGAATAAAATCTGCTTAAATGGTCTCTATTCAGGCTTTTCCTGGCAGCTATGCTCCTAATTCAGCTCTCTCCTTCAGGAGAAAAGCTAATGTATGGAGAACCAGGCTTCTTTGCCGTTCTGCAACTCCTTGCTTGCCAGAGACCAGCTTTTAATTCTTAAAGGAACCCGGCGTTTCTTCCCTGAAACCTTTGAAAATCCCTCTCAACAGCACAGTTCACAAGCAGTCCTGTGGTAGTTTCCTCACACCCACATTGCTTTCCTGACTCCCAAGCAGGAGGGAATGAGTTGAACTGGTTTATGGGGGATACAGTAGAGCATTGAGAAGTTCTCATTTTTATTTACTTATTTGATAATCTGCTACTTATTTTATTTTTCCTCCTTTGTTCAGTCTTTGTCTTTCTCCCTGTGATACTCACCCGATTCTGACAGTATGATTACTTAATACTCACCTGCCAAATTAACTGACTTATTTTACCAACTGGGTGGATATACAATACCTTGACACTTGCTATTTGAGTATTTTACTGAATTTTTAAAAAAATGTCCCTAGTGGTATCTTATCCAAAGGCAAAGCCCTAGGGCTCCTTTTGTTTAAAAAAAAAAAAAGCCATTTGTTGCTTTTGTATTTATAAACCATGTTTGGTTATAATACATGTTCCACTCTAAGATAGGGCCAACCAGTTTTCTCCTTCCAGTTACAAAGGGCTTTCGAAAGATACAAATATAAGCGTATATTCCAATTTAATTTTGTGCAAATTGTTCTGCCATCCCCCAACAAGAATATGGCTTTGTTCACAGAGATTTAGTCCCTGGATTGGGCCAATTAAGCTATTTTTTGTTTGAATTTTTTTGGTATACAGTCAGAGATGGATAAATAAAATACTTCCCAAGAGCCAAATAACTACCTTTTTTTAATGAGTAGAAGTGGGATTAATGGCATTTTTTTTCTTTTCTTATCTTACCAGGAATTAATATACTGCCCACCTCCAGCACACACATTTCTCCTAATAGATCAGTGTGAAGGAGTAAAAGAGAAAAGGATAAAATAAGAGCTCACATATATATTTTCCCATTTTCTCAAACAAATACTCAAGTAAACATTGAGTCTTGAATTAATTATTATTTTAGGGTTATAGGAGATAGTATAGTTTGTTCTATACTCTGATATAGGTAGATATTTACATAACATTTGTAGCCTTCTCTGAGCAGGCAGGATTTTGGTTTCAGGGCCGGAAAAGTTATGTAAATTTCCCTAGGACTGAATAAAATCTGCTTAAATGGTCTGTCTCAAATGGAGTCTTCCGTACCTTGCAGCCATTTGTGTTTGGGCTTCTAGAAACAAGGAAGGAGAGAAAAACAACAAGAATAATAGGCTGAAGGAAGTCTGTGAGTCAGATTGTATGCCCTAAGAGACAGAATGCTTTCTCTTTAATCCAGTGGAAGCTAACTGTCAAGGTGAAATGAAGATAATGCTTGAGTAACACTTGGTTATCAGGGGCCATCTTATTTAAGCTTTATTGCCTCTGAATTTGATATGATTAGTATGGTTTAAAGCACAGGGTATTTCATGAAGAGGTATATAGTTTACTTTCCATTTGATCTCCATGATACCCAGAATCCTATAGGCATTGTCCTTAGTAATTTCAGTTTCCTAGAAATACTTTCAGTTCCTACAACCTCTACTAACAGTGGTTCCCAAAATGTGGTCCAGGGACCCAGAGGGTTCACAAGACCTCTTCAGGGGATATACAAGATAAAAACTATGTTCATAATAATATTAAGAAACTATTTGCTTTTTTAATTCTCATTTTATCTTGAGTGTAGAGTGGAGGTTTCCAGGGGCTGTATGATGATGCATGATATTGCAACAAACCGGATGCAGAAGCAGATACATGAAACAGTTGTCTCCTATTAAAATCAGACGTTAAAGAGACTTGGAAAAATATAAAACAATGCCACTTGTTTCACTATGTTTTGTTTTGGAAAATATAACTACTGTTTTTTGGGGTTTTTTTGGCCACGCTGCGTGGCTTGCGAGATCTTAGTTCCCTGACTAGGGATCGAACCCTGGCTACCACAGTGAAAGTGCCGAGTCCTAACCACTGGACCACCAGGGAATTCCCATTAAATGAATTGATAAATAATTTAAAATTTCTGTTTTCATTTCTAATATGGTAAATATCAATAGATATAACCCATATAAACAAAAGCTCTTTGGAATTCTCAGTAATTTGTAAGAGTGTCAGGGGTCTTGAAACCAAAAAGTTTGAGAACGGCTACTCCATTCACATACACGTGGTCTAGTATGGGAAAAGAACGTAAGAGAAACACTGTAAAAAGTTCAGAAAAATCAGTTAATATCGAGCCTGAGGATTTAAAAAAATAAGCTAGCAATAACACATCTAAATTTCAATTTCAATTGTAATTGTGTGCCTTACAAAGACTCATTGGTGTGACATTACACATTCTCTGTCATATGAATCTGCTCGAATTTAGCAACTCAGGGCTAATTTCCATTGCTCTTTGTAATTTGATCATTGTTATATAGGTGTTTCTTCATTTGCCACTGAAATGGAATATTTAACCATTGTTACACAGGTGAAGTTGGTGGCATTTACCATTTGGTCTGTTTTCCCCATATTTTTTTGGTTCTGGAAGATAAACAGTATCTGGTGAATTGGGTAGTGCAATTATCTTTGATCATCTGAAATTCATAACTTCTGTGTATTTGTTAATTAACTTAAAAAGGTGGTAGCTTCAAAAAAATAGCTGTTAATAGTGTTGATGAAACCGTAAAAATTTGAAATTCGTGCTGGCACTCCATAATTCTTTATAATTAAGTTACCTTTACCCCAGTCTTATATATTTTCATTCTTCCTATTCTTCAGAGAGGACTGTATGCAGTTATGAACAATTTAAATGGGAATGTGGAGATTTAGAGAGAGATTTTATAGAAGAAAAGCTGAAATTAATTGAGATTGTTTAGCCTGAAGAAGAGGACTTAACAGAAATCTCTAAGCATAGCCTTATTTTGCAAAGGATGGAAACCAGCTGTCTTTCAACTCAAGGAGACTAGAATAAGAGGACCCGGACTTAAAGTGTAATCAGAGGGATTTAGTTAAGATACACTGAACATGTTTCCTCACAGCGGAGGCTGGTAGACTCTGGAGTGGGTTCCTGAAGGCAGCTGTGGACTTTCTTTCTCTGGAGTCTTAGGAATTCAAAACCATTTCCATGTTGATCAGCTGTAGGCAGAAGTTAGGCGACTGCTTCCTAACTTACTGAGACTTTGGCACTTCGACATCTTAAAATTTTCATTGGAACATCTGGACGTGGGTAGGCAGAAAGGCCTTTGTAAAATTATATCTGACTATTATAATGAAGAGGGAGGAAAGGGAGGGAAGAGACCGTTAATGCACAGAATTCAGCAGCAGGGGTGGTTTCTGCTTCTCTGCCTGCTTCCTTTCTTCTCCCTAACAGTTCATGTTCTACTTGGCACTCAGGATGATCTTTTTCTGATTGTTATACAGCAGAAACTAACAGAGCATTGTAAAGCAATTATACTCCAATAAAGATGTTAAGAAAATAATTTTTTAAAAATGATCTTTTTTAAAAAAAATATTACACCAAATATATTTTCTACTGTGGTAAAATATGCATAACATAAATTATACTATTTTAATACATTTTAAGTATACAGTTCAGTGGCATTAAGTACATTCACATTGTTGTACAACCCATCACCACTATCCCTCTTCAGAACTTTTTCATCACCCCCAACTGAAACCTGCCCCTTTTAAACAACAACTCCCCATTCCCTCCTACCCGCAGCCCCTGGTTACCTCTGTTCTACTTTCTGTCTCTATGAGTTTGAAGAATGGTCTTTTAAAAGAGCATATCAGATCATACAGTTTCCCTGCTTCAAATCCTGCTATTGCTTCCCGTTGCAATTAGAATAAATTCTCAACTCCTCACTGTGGTCTACCTACCTCTCTGAGCTCATCTTCAAGCGCTGTCTTCCTTGTTCACTGCACCTCACTATTTTGCCTTTATTTTTTGTCCCCCTAATATTCTAAGCTCATTCTCATCTTGGGGCCTATTCCTTTGCTGGAATGTTTTTCCCTGGAGCTCCTTCTCATCATTCGGTCTCAGCTCAGGTATGACCTCTTTGGAGAGGCCTCCTCTAACCACTCAGTGTACGGAAGCATCCCCTCAGTTCTGTCTTTCCCACTACTTTATTTGTGTTTTCCCTATAGTGCTTGTACCTGCCTGAAATTGCTTTATCTGCCTTCAAGCTATATCCAGAATCCGGCCACTTCTCGCTCCTCCACTCTTACCTCCCTGGGCTGAGCCACCTGTCACTAGGATGGCCCTGGTAGCCTCTGCACTGCTCTCTTCGTTCCACCCTTACTCTCCTCGCAACAGCGTTTTCTCAAAACACCAGCCAGAGGAAAAGAGAAGTCAGAGCATGTGGGTCTCCGTTACTCTCAGAGTAAAACCCAAAGTATTTGCAAATGGCCTACAAGACCCTCATGATCTCGCCCCCTGTGACCTTTGACTGTATCACCTAATGTCTTCCCTCTCACTTACTTTAATTCCTGTAATTGGTCTCCTTGCTATTCCTTGATCAAGCCACACCCGCTCTTGCCACAGCTAGTGGCTTTGCACTGGCCAATTCCTTTTAAACATTCTATGGCATTTATTTATTTATCATATTTATTGCTTCTTGCCTATTCCCAGAATATATGGTCCACAAGGTAGGGAGTTTTAAAATTTTATTTGCTGCAGTATCCACAGTGCCTAGAACAGTGCCTGGCATATGATAGATACTTGTTATGTGTTGAGTTGTATCCCTCAATAAGATCTGCTGAAGTCCTAACCCTCTGTAGCTGTGAATGTGACCTTATTTGGAAATAAGCTCTTTGCAGATGTAATCAAGATAAGATGAGGTCATAGGGTGAGCCCTAATCCAGTATGACTGGTGTCCTTATAAAAGGAGGAAAAGGCCATGTGACAACAGAAGGAGCTGCAGCCACCATCAGAAACTAGGAAGACTCTTGCCCAGGGCCTGTGAAGGAGGGTGGCCCTGCTGATATCTTGATTTCATACTTCTAGCCTTTAGAACTGTGGGAGAGTAAATTTCTGTTGTTTTAAGCCACTCAGTTTGTGCTACTTTTTTTTTTTTTTTTTTTGGCTGCGTCGGGTCTTCATTGCTGTGCGTGGCCTTTCTTTAGTTGCAGCGAGCGGGGGCTACTCTTCGTTGCAGTGCGCGGGCTTCTCATTGCGGTGGCTTCTCTTGTTGTGGAGCACGGGCTCTAGGTGCGCAGGCTCAGTAGTTGTGGCGCACGGGCTTAGTTGCTCCGCGGCATGTGGGATCTTCCCGGGCCAGGGCTCGAACCCGTGTCCCCTGCATTGGCAGGCGGATTCTTAACCACTGCGCCACCAGGGAAGCCCAGTGTGCTACTTTCTTATGGCAGCCCTAGTAAACTAATAGAATAGTTGATAAGTATTTGTTGAATAAATGTATCTGTTGTTTATCTACTTATGCTCCATCTCTTCCACAAGAATGAAAGCTCCTGGAAGATGTAGTCTGTGTCTTATTCTCCATTGTATCCTTGGTGTCTAGAACAATGCCTGGCACAAAGAGGTGTTACACAATGCTTTACAAAAGCAGTGTAGAGTGGTGGTAAAGCATGGGGCTTGATGTCAGACCACCCAGGGTTTAGGTTCTAGCTCTACCACTTACCAGCTGTGTGCCTCTGGGCATTGCTTCTGTACCTCCTCTCTTCATTTGTAGGATGGATTAGCATACCTAAAGCACTTAGAACAGTGCCAGAGTCACTAAGCACTCAATATCTGTTCTCTAGTATTCTTAGTTGCTTGGTATGATGAGACTAAGGTGATGCGTGGAAAACTTCATGAACTGGGAACTCAGGAGGCCAGGAGCTCACTGTGGGACCTTGGGTGGATGACTTTGCCTGTCTGGACCTCTGTCTTCTCATCTGCAGGCGCAGGTGTTAGATTAGCACTTCCTGAGGTAATCTCTAGCCTCAGCCTTTGGTGAGTCCATGTGGTGGGTATTACTTGCAGAACAGGCAAGATTGGGGCTGCCTTCCAAGGGTAGATCAAAGATGTGGTGGGCACATCAGAGATTGAGCCTTGGTGCGCTTTCAGTTGAGGAGAGGAGATGCAGAGAAAGGGAAAACAGAATGAGGAGACATGTGGAGCTGACCTGGCCTCCACCTACAGCCTGAAGTCAGTCTGCAGCTGCAGAAACAGCCCAGCTTACCCTCAGAGCCATGAATAAGAAAAGGAAACTATTGTTGTAAGCCACTGAAATTTTGGTTTGTTTGTTATGCAGCAATATTGCGGCATAAACCTAATACACAGTAAAATAATACATATTTTTTGTAGCATGAACAAAGGCATAGCTCTAAAATTGCCTTCATTGGTTTTATTTTCAGCCAGTCAACCTGGACCATACAATGTGACTTTTATTGTTTAATACATATTCTCTCTCTCTCTCTCTCTCACACACACACACACACACACGCATACGCACACACTTTCTTTACAATAAATTCATGGTCGTGAGAGGATGCTGTCACCTTGATTGATCCAGTGATGACATATTACCCTTAACAGCCACCATCTTTCTTTCCTCCTTGTTGCCTTTGGAAGGTGTCGTACTCTTTCCAACTTTAGCAGGATAACTGCTTGTTGACTGGAAGCATCATAGCTGGGTCATTGCGCATTCATACTACCCCTATCCTGGACCTTTCTCCCATCAGCCCTCTAAACAGTTTTCTTCAGAACAATATCTGAAGCACTGATAATAATTTTGTAATAGCAACTTTGGTTTTCATTTTGTATCTTACTTGTGTAGGACACTTATCCCTGGTCAAGTGTGCTCTGTAAGAAAGAGGAAAATAAGGCAGAGCTTAAATTTTGACTCCATTTATCCAGTTCAGTGTCAGAGAGAGGATGATTATAGTTAGGTTTGCTGATTATCTATTGTGGACTGACAAATCACCTCAAAACTGAGTGGCTTAAAAAAATCATTTTATTTTGCTCACAGTTTTGTGTATCAGCAGTTCAGGAAGGGCTTGGCTAGGTGATTCATCTGTGATCCACGTGGCACCAGCTTGGGTCGCTAGGATGTGACAATCCACTTCCAAGATGGCTGCTTCACTCACATGTTAGGCATGTGGGCAAGGATGGCTGGCATTTGATGCTGTCAGCTAGAAGCTGAGCTAGGGCTGTCGTCTGAAGTGCCTACACATGGTCTCTCTATGTGGTTTGGGCTCCTCACAGCACAGTGGATGGATTCCCAAAGACAGTGTCTCAAGAGTGAGCATTCCAAGAGACAGAAAGTGGAAGCTACCAGACTTTTAATGCCTGGGTCAGAAAATTGGCATAACTTCTACTGTATTTTGTTGGTAAAAGCAGTCACAGAGCTTTCCCAGATTCAAGGGGAGGGGACATAGAAATTCTCTCACCATGAGAGAAGCAGTAAAGAATTTGCAGCCATCTTTCATCTATATATATGTGGATAATTTTTACTCAGAAGGCTTTAAGATATAAATGTGACCTGGGTTGAGGGCTTGGGACTGGGAATTTTTTTGCTGATTTTTTTCCTTAGCTGTACTTTATTTATTTATTTATTTATTTATTTATTTATTTTTATTGAAGTATAGTTGATGTACAATATTATATAAGTTACAGGTATACGATATAGTGATTCGTAATTTTTAAAGGTTATACTCCATTTATAGTTTTTTTTTTTGATTACTTTTAAAACATCACTCCTTTTTTACTTCTGTAAAGGAGAGAGTAAAGCTCTCCTTCTGTAAAGGAGAGCTTGGTGAACTGATAGTAAACTCTAACCCTTGTCAGATAAATTAGAGTTACATGCTAGTTACTTCACGATGTACCACAGTCTTTTAAAGCTTAAATAATGGAATGGTAATAACAATAGCTTACTATGTACATCGCTCAGTGCATTTTCTGTACTGATTCATATGATCTTCATAACAAAGCCATGAGGTCAGTTCTTTTATCAACCCCATTTTTATGAGAAAACTGAGGCACAGAGAGGTTAAATAACTTCCTAGAATCACATAGCTAGTAAATGGTAGCCGGGGAATTGAACTGCATTCTGTCTAGTTCCACTGCGGAAGGGGAAATCATCTGGTTGACCTTTACATTCCTCCTTTCAAATGGAGGAAAATCAGCAGGTGTGTGCATTTGCTGCTATTAAATACTATTATGTGCATAAATTGCACAAATATGTTCATATTAGAGCTTGGATCCAGAAGTGGGAAAACAGAAACATGTTCTTTCCTCTATAGGTGATCTTTAGAGAGGCTATTTCGGGAAAACACTTCCATGTTTTTATCCTCCAAACCCTGCCCCTAGTCAACTTGAGTTTTGTCTAAAGTTAATAATACATTTATTGACCCCTGAACTTGTTTTTATCAATGCCTTCTTTTAGTCAAATGTAATTGTTCACTTTAAAAGAGTTGTGTGTGTGTGTGTGTACGTGTGTGAAAATCCTATTGCTATTGTGAAAAATACAGAAGAGTTTGAATAGACAAATTTAGTACAGTCTTTCTTCTGAAGTCCCATTTTCTGGATTGTTTCTGAGGAGTCTTTAAACTTATATACTGACATAATTTGTGTTAGTTCATACTTATTAACAACTCACACTGCAGTTTCCTATCCCCTTGCAGTTGGGAAATTTGAGCATTTCAGGACAGCTGGCTACCTTTGCTGAGGCCCTGAAGCACTTTTTCATAATTCACAAAGAAAACTGGTGTGTGGCCAGAATGGGCAGCGACAGGTGGGAGGCTCAAAGGTCACCCTTTGTACAGGTTCTCACCACAAGTGTACACTCTCCACTTTTGTTATGTTAACCTCTTAATTACCCATAGATAGCCATGTGTGGTGACAGAAATTAGCTAACTTAGAAGGCTGCTACACAGCCAGTTGAAATCTGTAGATGGGCTCTGTATAATTTTGTGGTCTGAGAGTAAACCTGAAATAGACTTCAGAGAATTCCAGAAATTCTGAGATAACCCAAAGTTTGGGGCTCATTTCTCAGGGCACAGCTGCAGGCAACACTCATTAAACAGACAGGTTTGTGTAACCTTCATAAATGATCAAGAATAATATTTGGATTTTTCTTGTCCTTGGGTAATATATTCTTGGTTTAAGAGTCGGATATTTTACCAGTTATTTTTTTGTGTGTGTGGAAGGGATGAGATTTATTAATTACTGAAGGATTAAGCCTAGCTGATGTTCAAGTCTTGGTCTTAAGACAACATTCTGGTCACGAACATGTTTTTTTCCCCTTAGATTCAATTCCATATTGAATTTATTCTTTGATAGAGGAGTCTGAAATAAATGACCTTTATTTAGGTGAATTGCAAGTACTCTCCAGTATATATACACATTTTCAAATGACCAATTTTCTCAAATTAATGAGGAATTGCCTTATTGATGAGGACTGTACTCCATTCTTTATTAGTATTATCTCTAAATTTTGAAAAATCTTATAAAGTTAGATCTTTCTTTATCTCACAGATGAGAAAACAGGTTCAGAGAGTTTCGGTAACTTGCCTAAGGTCAGAAAACAAAGCCAAAGTTTTTCCCATTGAATAGTGCTTTCTGTTTTTCTGTCTGCATTATTCAATTTCCATTGTATTTCGTGAATGGAAGTGTCAGGGTCCAAAGTCTAAGATGGAAAATAAATTTCAGAAGAGGCTTTAGCAAGAGCTCATTTAACATGTAGTCTGGGAAAACATTCCTATACTAGTCTTAAGGTTGCTTATGGTGTTGTCGTTGTTTTTTAAATAAATTTATTTATTTATTTTTGGCTGCGTTGGGTCTTCGTTGCTGTGCGGGCTTTTCTCTAGTTGCGTCGAACGGGGGCTGCTCTTCATTGCGGTGTGCGGGATTCTCACTGCGGTGGCTTCTCTTGCTGCGGAGCACGGGCTCTAGGCGCACAGGCTTCAGTAGTTGTGGCACGTGCACTCACTAGTTGTGGCTCGCGGGCTCTAGAGCGCAGGCTCAGTAGTTGTGGCGCACGGGCTTAGTTGCTCCGCGGCATGTGAGATATTCCCGGACCAGGGCTCGAACCCGTGTCCCCTGCATTGGCAGGCAGATCCTTAACCACTGTGCCACCAGGGAAGCCCGCGTATGGTGTTTTTAACTGTGGTAGTTTGCTGGGGATTAGCTTTCTTTGCACCACAGATGTTACTTCTGTGAACACAGGTGAGTGAGTGCTGATGCTTGGCAGTATATCTACTTGATTTATAGCTTCTTCATAGGGTGGTAAACCAAGTAGGAAGACTACAAAGTAAATTTTCTTAATATATATTTAGTAATCCATCCAACAATCCATCCAAAGTAGGTAAGGGTAGAGATACATGGGTGATTAAGACAAGATCTCAGCCCTTGACATGACCATAGACATGTAGTGGGCCACTCCAGTATGGTGTAATAAGAGCTATGACAGAAGTGCCAAGTCCTATGAGGAGAGATGAGGGAGCAACTAACTGTCTTTGGAGGATTTGTGGAAGGCTTCACAAGAGAGGTGGTATTTGAGTTGGGTCTTTAAAGATGAGGGGTATGTTGAACGGAGAAGGGGAATAGTATTCTCAAACACAAAGTGTATCAAAGGGCATGGAGTATTTGGGGAACTACGAGTGGCTTGGTGTGGTTGGAGTATAGAATATGTACATGTGTGGAGCTTGAGAGAAGAGCTTGGAGAGATGAGTTGAAACCAGACAGTGAAGGGGCCCTTTATGCAATGGGGATCCATAGAAGGATGGAGTTGTATGGTTGGGTATTCAGGTTGGGTTTGAGGAAGAGGGGACTGGAGAGAGGGGGCTGGTTAGACGATGAATACCATGAGAGCAATAGTAGTGGCATGAGTGAGGAAGTCAGAGTCTCTAGAGACATTGGGAGATACTACTTACTACTGTACTTGAAAACACATTGTTTAGTGTGGTTGAGGGAAAGCGTGGAATGGACCTTGAGTTTCAGGTTTCTGTTTTAGGCAAAGTGGAGCCACCAACTGAGATGAGGAATTCTAGAATAAGAAGTAGATTGGGAGAAGGATATAAAAAAATTAGTTTTGATGTGTTGGGTTTGAAGAATTTGTGAAATGTAGAGTTGGAGTTGACCAGCAGTTGGAATGCTGGAAATTTGGGTCTGGAGCCCAGGAGAAAATAGGACTGACTTAGAAATAGAGATTTGGAATTCCTCTACATTTAGGGGACAGTTAAAGCTTTAGAAGTAATGGGCTCATATAGAGGGAGTGAAAGGGACAGAGAAGGAGTGGACAGAGAGGTCAGAGGGGAACCAAGAGAGAATGCTGCACAGAAAGCAGTGAAAGAGAATCCAAAAGGGCCGAATGGTTGGCGATACCGAATGATGCAGGGAGGCCAAGGAGACTAAAGAGTGATAAGAAACCTTAGGATTTAGCCCTTAGGAGGTAACCAGTGACCACATCATTTAAAAAACTGGTTTCAAAATAATATGTAAAACACACATCCAAACAATATATATTCTCTAATACCATTTTTATAACACAGTGCATTGAGAACTCTGAAGGGACAGATTTCTAATAGTGGTTATCTCTGAGTAGTAGTATTAAGGGTGATTTATTTTAAAGGGAAGAATCTACTTTTAACCTCATTCTGGTTGTTTTCTGAATTCAGTCCTGTTTCCTTGCTGGCTGTCAGCAAGTGTCAATTTCAGCTTCTGGAGGCTGCCTGCATTCCTTCACTGTTGCGCTCCTTCCTCCATCTTTAAAGCAGCAATGCGGGATGTCATTCTCATTCTTCAAACCTCTCCGAAGAGATAGTTTGTAGCTGACTGGGTAGAAAAACTGGAGAATTCTTAACCATACAGTGGCAGCAGAACACAGAAGAACGAACATGTAGTTTAGCATCAAAAGCCCCTGCTTATGCTTTCATATGTGACTTTCTAGCCATATGGTCTTCGTCATGTTATTTAACTTCTTCCTTAGTTTCCTGATCTTTTCCAGCTTCTGCAGGCTGCCTGAATTTCTTAGCTCCTGGCTCCCTTCTTCCACTCTGATCAGGGGTGATTTTTTTTTTATTGCTCTTTTTTGTTTGTTTTTGCTTATTTACATTTTCTGAATGTCCTGCAATGATCATGCATTACTTTTGTAATCATAAAAGAATATGATAAAAATGCTTAGAAAAGGAAGTCACTGGTGACCTTGGTGAGAATAGTTTTGGTGGAGTGATAGGAAGCAGAAGTTGCATTCTAATGGATTAAGAAGATAATCGGAGCTGAGGAAATGGGAACAGGGAATGGTTGACTCCCTGTTAGTGGCAAAGGCAAGGAAAGAGAAAGAGTAGCATCTTGATTGAGTAGCAGGATTGAGAAAATTATTTATTTATAGCAGCAGTTCTTAAACCTTTCACTCTCAGGACCTCTTTCTAGTCTTGAAAAGTCATTGAGGACCCCAAAGAGCTTTTGCTTCTGTGGGTTAATATTTACCATATTACATAATAACACAGAAATCTAAAAAATATTTACCTATTGATTCATTTAAAAATAACAATAGGGACTTCCCTGGTGGCGCAGTGGTTAAGAATCTGCCTGACAATGCAGGGGACATGGGTTCGAGCCCTGGTCCGGGAAGATCCCACATGCCGCGGAGCAACTAAGCCCATGTGCCACAACTACTGAGCCCGAGTGCCACAACAACTGAAGCCCGCACACCTAGAGACCGTGCTGTGCAACAAGAGAAGCCACCGCAATGAGAAGCCCCCACTTGATACAACTAGAGAAAGCCTGCGTGCTGCAACAAAGACCCAACGCAGCCACAAATAAATTAATTAATTAAAGAAATATTTCTTAACATACAGTTTCATGAAAAAGAATTTTTTCAAAACAAAAAAGTTTAGTGAAAAAAGTGGTACTGTTTTTCATTTTTACACATCTCTCTAACGTTTGACTTACTAAAAAGCAGTTGGACTCTCATATCTGCTTCCTCATCCAATCTGTTGCAGTATGTTGAAGTAAATAAGAAAAATCTTATTGGCTGAAGTAAATAAGAAAAATCTGGCCTTAGACAGATATGTAGTTGGTAAAGGAAAGACCCTTGTGGCCTCTCTGAAAGGGCCTCAGAGACTTCCCACAACGATTCTTAGCCCACACTTTGAGAACCACACTGATTTACAGTATGGGAGGAAATTTGAACATGCTATCACCTGAACAGAAAGAGCCAGTAGAGAGGCAGAGATTTAAAATTCAAGAGAGGGAGGTACAATTGAAAGACTATACCAATATGGATAGAGGGTTCACCTTCTGAAGGAGAGGAGGTAGGTAGGATGGAGTTGTAAGGATAGATGTGGCTGTAAATATTTTTGGTGGAATAGAGGCAGTTGGTAGATTTCACCTCCATTACTTTCAGTTTTCTCTGAAACAGGAGTGAAGGACCACAGAATGGGATGGGGACTTATGGAGTGCTATGAAGGTTATTGTCTATATGCATACTGCAAGATGAGATGCTGGCTGTGTGAAGGTTTAAGTATTTCTGTGAGTAAGAACCTGCATTTCTAGTAGAGTGCAAAGAATATCTTAAACTGCATGTTCACCCTAAGTGCCTTCTCTGCCACACTTTAATCCAAGTGAGCCAAGTTAAAATAAACATCAAGGGCACCTTTGGTTGAAAAGAGAAACCAGCAAAAGTGTACTGAGCCTGAGATGTGTGAGTACAGGGGGAGGGACATTTCTTTTCTACTTAATTTTATAAGGTGATGTTTATTAGCTAGTTGTATATATATGTATATGTGACATGTATTTGACTATTTGAGCCTTGAGTATCTTTAGCACTAATTAGCAGTGCTGCTCGGAAGAGAAACTGTCCAAGACCCAGGGAATGGGATTCCGGCGTTTATTCCTAGGGTGGGCATGCCTCCAAGTGGGTCTCTACTATGTTATATTTTATATTTTTAGGTTGCGACAGCTCATGTGTATGTCCATGTGCATGTGTACGTAGGAGGCAGATTCACTGCTTTGTTCAGCAACCTTATTTTGGGTGTCTTTGGTGTTCAGGTCTTTCTTGCATTGTTCAGTAAGATTAGAAAAAAACAAAAGTAGAAATAAAAGGGAAAATTAAACGACGAATACCTTAGCTGCAGAAGAAAATTCAGTTTGAAGAAATATAAGTAATATTTTATACAATTTTTTAGTTCATGTGATTAAAACAAATTTAAGTGATTTAATCAAAGCCTTTTATAGGGAAAGTTCTACCTTGCTTTTTTTTTTTTTTAATACATTTATTTATTTATTTTTGGCTGTGTTGGGTCTTCGTTGCTGCGTGCGGGCTTTCTCTAGTTGTGGTGAGCGGGGGCTACTCTGTTGCGGTGCATGGGCTTCTCATTGAGGTGGCTTCTCTTGTTGTGGAGCACGGGCTCTAGAGCACAGGCTCAGTAGTTGTGGCGCACGGGCTTAGTTGCTCCACGGCTTGTGGGATCTTCCCGGACCAGGGCTCAAACCCACGTTCCCTGCATTGGCAGACGGATTCTTAATCATTGTGCCACCAGGGAAGTCCCGGGAAAGTTTTAAAACTAAGATCTGTTCCCATCGTTCTGGAATAGTACGGTTTGTTCTCTCCCATAAACTATTTCCCCTGCAGATGAGCGCTTACTAAGTATCAGTACATCTTGGCATCTTTTCACTTTTCCATGGAAAAGTGTAGTTTTTGGATAAGGATTTCCTGACTCACAGCCTTATTCATAGGATAAGCCCTTAATTTAGAAAAAGCCTTTAACTCACTTGACAAATGCCAAGTTTCCCATATCTTTTTAAAATTGAAATACAGTTGATTTACAATACTATATTAGTTTCAGGTATACAACATAGTTATTCAATATTTTTATACATTATACTCCATTTAGAGTTATTACAAAATAATGGCTTTTTCCCCATGCTGTACAGTATATCCTTGTTGCTTATTAAGTTTTCCATATCTTGATGAAATCTTTGAGCTGGAAGGAAACTTACTGAACATATAGTTTGTCTTCATTTTGTAGCTTAGAAAACTAAAAAGTAAGAGGTTTGGGGAGCTCCTGAAATCTACATTGGGGCTTGTTGCAGACTTTTTTTTCTTCCAGTCTTGTACACTTTTCTTTACACCAGAGATCTAAACTTCTCATGGTTACAAAAATGTAAGAAGGCTTTAGAGTCTTCTGTGGCACAAACAAAATTACAACCACCTCTATGCATTTGAAGAGTCTCTCTCTTTAAATTTCAGTTTAATTGATTCATTTAGGTCTTTGTCTGTGGTTCTTGTCTCTTTTTGGATATCTCCTGCTCATTGATCTGTTTGCAGTGTGTTTTATTCTATGTTTTTGGGCTCTCTTTCTCTCTCTCTGTATCTCTTTTCCTCTATCCATAACTGAGCACTGTTCCCTTTATTTCTGTCAGTCTCTCTCTCCCTTTGGGTATCTTATTCCATCTTTTTCTTCTCCCTTCTTTTTTATTTTTTTTTTTTGTTTTTGTTTTTGCCACACCATGTGGCATGTGGGATCTTAGTTCCCTGAGCAGGGATCGAACCTGCACCCCCTGCATTGGAAGTGCATTGTCTTAACCACTGGACCACCAGGGAAGTCCCTCTTCTCCCTTCTTAATCTCCTCTTTTAACAGGTGCTAAAGGGTTCTAAAGGACAGTTCTCTGGTCTCCCTTTTTATCTTCCATGTTCTTTCCGTTTTCTTAGCTTTTTATCTTCCACAAGAGATATTGATCTATAGTTTTCTTTTTTTGTATTGTCCATGTCTCTTTTTGGTATCAGGGTAACACTAGCCTCATAAAATGTGTTGGGAAGTGTTCCTTCATCTTTTATTTTCTGGGCGAGAATATGTAGAATTGGTGTTATTTCTTCTTTAAAAGTTTGGTAGAATTCTCTACTAAAACCATCTGGGCATGGAGATCTATTTTTTGGGAGCTTTTAAATTATGAAATCAATTTCTTTGATAGTTATAAGACTACTTAAGAATATTTTTAAAAAAATATTTATTTGGCTGCACCAGGTGTTAGTTGCGGCACGTGGGATCTTCACTGCTGCGTGCAGGATCTTTGTTGCAGCATGCAGGATCTTTAGTTGTGGCATGCGGGCTCCTAGTTGCGGCATGCGGGCTCTTAGTTGTGGCATGCATGTGGGATCTAGTTTCCTGACCAGGGATCGAACCTTGGCCCACTACAATGGGAACGTGGAGTCTTAACCACTGGACCACAAGGAAAGTCCCTAAAATTTTTTAAAATTGAAGTATAGTTAATTTACAATGTGTTAGTTTCAAGTGTACAGAAAAGTGATTCAGTTATATATTTAGATAGATAGATAGTTTTTCAGATCCTTTTCCATTATAGGTTATTACAAGATATTGAATATAGTTCCCTGTGCTATTCACTAGGTTGTTTCAGGACTATTTAGATTATCTACTTCATCTTGGTTGAGTTTTGGTAGTTTGTGGTTTTCAAGGAATTGTTCTATCTTTTCTAAATTTTCAAATTTATGAGTATAAAGTTGTTTATCATGTTCTATTATTATCTTTTTTTTTGGAGGGACTGGTTCTTTATTTCTGAAAGACATTTATCAATTTTCAGTATCAAAACAGTTACACTATTGGTTTTTCTTTCTCCCAGTCAGCCCCCAAAGAGACCACACCAAAGGAGAGTACATTTTAAGCCAGTTAAGCTGCAGGATGCACACCTAACAGACCTCACTGAAACCTCACCAAAAAGGGGGGATTGTGTAGGGAAAGAAACTTTAAAAGATCAGTACAGTGCCAGCGCACAGACTGTAGACAGCTCTCACAGCCAGATTGGGGTGACCAGTGTGCCCCAACCCCAAAGAAGCAAAGTTTCAAAATAATATAAAATTTAAAAACAGCTTTGAACATAAGCTATTCAAGATTTCTCCAGCACTAACTGATATGAAACACGGGATGCCACTTTTAGAGACAGCAGCTTCAGACCCAGAAAAGGGTGATGAGATGAGTTTCATATGGCAAATCAGTGGCAAGACAATTTTCTTTTCTTTCGTTCAAGGAGGAAGGAGAGCAAATAAGTGGTCACGTTAATATAAGGGCACATGATCTGTTCTGTGAGCGGTTGGGAATGGGGTAGAGCTGGGAAAAGGATTTGATCTCAGAAGTCTCACCATCTTAATTTTGTTTGGTCACTTCTGATGAAAAAAAAAAGTTGCCCAAAGATACCATAAAACTGAAAAGCTGAAGAGCACTTTTTTTGGGGGGGCTAACTCCTCCCGGAATCACCTTTCTGGTTTGGTGGGTACTTTTTACAGAGCAATGAAGTTTCCCAAAATGGAGTCTTTCTCTGGGCTGTTTGGCTTTCAGTACAGTTTACAGTAAAGCCATCCTTTTAATAGCTCCAGGATTTTTAGTGATGTTTCATTTCTTTCCTGACATTGGTAATGTGTGTCATCTCTGTTTTAATTTTTGTTTGTCTTGCTAAAGGTTTATCCATTTTATTGAATTTTTCAAAGAATTGGCTTTTTAAAAATTGATTTTGTCTATTTTTCTGTTTTTGATTTCATTGATTTGTTATCTATCCTCTGCTTGCTTTGGGTTTTTGTTCTTTTTCTAGTGTCTTGAGGTAGAAACTTAGATTATTGTTTTGAGACCTTTTCTCTTTTCTAATGTAAGCATTAGTGCTATAAACTTCCCTCTTATCACTCCTTTAGGTGTATTCCTACATATCTGGGTACATTTTATTTTCATCCTCATTCGGTTCTATGTGTAATTTATTTCATTTTGACTTCTTTTCTCATCACTTGGAAATTAACCAAGACACTTCTAAATAATTATTTTCTGGTGACTTCTCTGGTGGTCCAGTGGTTAAGACTCTGCACTCCCAATGCAGGGAGCACAGGTTTGATCCCTAGCCGGGGAACTAAGATCCTGCATGCCACACGGCGTGGCCTAAAAAATAAAAAAAAATTTAAATAAATAAATAAATATTTTCTTTCTGTTTGGAGAAGTTCTTTTAGCCATTCTTTTTTAAATAATTAATTTATGTGTTTATTTTTGGCTGTGGTGGGTCTTCGTTGCTGTGCATGGGCTCTCTCTAGTTGTGGTGAGTGGGGGCTACTCTTTGTTGCGGTGCGCGGGCTTCTCATTGTGGTGGCTTCTCTTGTTGCGGAGCATGGGCTCTAGGCACGCGGGCTTCAGTAGTTGTGGCAAGTGGGCTCAGCAGCTGTGGCTCGCAGTCTCTAGAGCGCAGGCTCAGTAGTTGTGGCACACGGGCTTAGTGGCTCTGCGGCATGTGGGATCTTCCTGGAGCAGGACTCGAACCCGCATCCCCTGCATTGGCAGGCGGATTCTTAACCACTGCGCCACCAGCCAAGTCCCCTAGCCATTTTTTAAGGGTGGGTTTGTTAGTGACAAATTATTTTAGTTTCCCTTCATCTGAGAATATCCTTATTTCCCCTCCGTTCGTTAAGGATAGTTTCACCAGATATATAATTCACAGTTGACATTTCTCTTCTTCCAGAACTTGGGAAATGTTATGCCACTTCTTTTTGGCCTCCATGGATTCAGATGAGAAATCTGCTACCATTTGAATTGATTTTCCCCTACAGATTGTTTCTCATTGGCTGGTTTCAACATTGTCTTTAGTTTTTAGAAGTTTAATATTGATGTGTCTTGGTGTAGATTTATTTGGGTTTATCTAATTTGAGGTTTGTTCAGCCTTGAATTTGTATGTTTATGTCTTTCTCCATATTTGAGAAGTTTTTGGCCATTACTGTATTTCTTTGAATATTCTTTCAGGGTCATGTTCTCCATTTGGACTTTTCTCCTCTCTTTCTGGACTTTAATGATAGGAATATTGGGTCTCTTCTTATAGTCCCAAAGGTCCCTGAGGCTGTGTTAATTTTTTTGGTCTATTCTCTCTGTTGTATAAATTGAGTGAATTCCATTGATGTGTTCTCAAGTTATCTGATTCTTTTCTCTGTTCTCTCCATTTTTCAGTTGAGCCCACTGATTGAGTTTTAAATTTTGGTTAGTGTATTTTTCAGTTCTGTAATTTGCAGATGGTTCTTTTTATAACTTCTATTTCTTTTGCTGAGATTTTCTAGTTTTTCACTTGTTTCAAGATTATATGTAATAGTCTATTGAAATATTCTTGTCATGACTGCTTTAAAATTGTTGTCAGATAACTCCAACATCTGATTTGTGTTGGTGTTGGCATCAGTTGTTTGTCTTCCCTCATTCAAATGGTGATTTTACTGGTTCTTTATATGGTGGGTGATTTTTTATTGTATTTTGGACATTTTGGATATTATGTTATGAAACTTTGAGTCCTAATAAATCTTTTATCAGGAAGTCTCCCTGATTTGGTTTATCCTGCAGATTCTTTAGTGTTGTAGTGTTTTCATTCTGTACTTTTAGAAGCTATATATTAAAGATACATTCATTGGGGGTATTACATTTCAAAACTTAGGTAAAATGGTTAGTTTTATTTAAAAATACAAATTATCAAAACTGACTCTAAAGGAAATACCAAACATGAATAAATCTGTACTCATTAAAGGGATTTACTCAGTAGTCAAAAATTTGCCCATTAAATCCCCCTCAAGAGCGTAGCCTTCCCACCAAGCAAAACATAACAGTAGGCCTGGATGTTTTTACAAATGAGGTCTACCAAAATTTAGAGGAATGTAACACCTATCTTAAATAAAAATTGCTTTATAGACTAAAGGCAGTAGGAAAATTCCCCGATTTGTTTTACATGGTTAGTAAGAAATGATGGACAGAGTCTCAGCATAAAGTAAAGTACAGGATTATATTTTATCCCTGTTTCTCAGATGATACATTATACAGTTGACCCTTGAACAACACAGGTTTGAACTGTGCAAGTCCACTTATATGTGAATTTTTTTCAGTAGTAAATACTACAATACTACACGATCTGTGTGGTTGGTTGCATTCTCAGATGCAGGACTGTGGATAATGGAGGAACTGCAGATACTGGGAACAACATATGTGGAGGGCTGACTGTAGGTTATATGCAGATTTTCAACCGCATGGAAGGTCGACATCACTAACCCTTGGATGTTCAAGGGTCAACTGTATTGAACTCTCATGTCTGGTTGGAGTATCAACTGAAATTGTGGTGCTGATGGCAAAAACTCAGACTTCCTCAGATGCCTGGAGTCATGCCTCTAGCTTCTTCTCTTTTGGGTAACTGAAGAGGCATCTGGTGCTTGGACTGACCAGTGAATAATTGTGTAGCAGCCTTCTAGTCCTGCAGAAGCACTAAAGCTTACATAAAGAAATTCCATTGCTTCTTCATAACCAGGATATACAGATGTATGTGTCTCCTTGCCAGCTGACTATTAGCTTCTGTTTTCTCATTCATGGTTACTCCTATCTTCACTTAACACTATGACAGTATATTTACTATTGTGCCATTTTATGCTTTTGTCAAAACAAGTCTTCTCCTGTGTGAGACCCAGGTGGTTGGGATTGTTATTTTTGGCTTCAGCAAATCCATTAAGAGGAAATATATCCTATAGAAGATATAAAGAAGAATCAAATGGGAAATTTTAGACTTGAATAATAAAATAACAAAAAAACCCCCCAAAACAAACAAACAAACAACCCTCAGCAGAATGGAGAGGAAGGCGAAAAGAATCAGTGAACTTAAAGATAGAATAATAGAAATTACCCAATCTGAACAACAGAGAGAAAATAGACTGAAAAAACTGAGCCAGAGACTCAGAGACCTGTGGGACTATAACAAAAGCTGTAACATTTGTGTGACTGGAGTCCCAGAAGGAGAGAAGAAAGAGGATGAGGCTGAAAAAGTAGTCAAAGAAACAATGACTGAAAATACCCCATATTGGCAAAAGACATAAACCTACAGATTCAAGAAGCTTAGAGACTCCCAAACAAGATCAACCAAAGAAATCCATGCCAAGACATATAATCAAACTTAAGGAAAGTAAAGACCAAGAAAATATCTTGAAAGCAGCCAGAGAGAAATGATACATTATCTATAGTGGGAAAAATTATTTGAATGACAGGGGTTTCTCATCAGAAATCATGGAGGCTAGAAACAAATGGCACAACATTTTTCAAGTGCTGAAAGAAAAGAATTGTTAACTACAAATTCTATATTCAGTGAAACTATCCTTTAGTAATAAGAGAGAAGTAAAGATATTCTCAGATTAAGAAAAAGTAAAAGAATTTGTCCTTAGCAGACCTACCCTTAAAAAATGTCTAAAGTAGGGCTTCCCTGGTGGCGCAGTGGTTAAGAATCCACCTGCCAATGCAGGGGACACAGGTTCGAGCCCTAGTCTGGGAAGATCCCACATGCCGCGGAGCAACTAAGCCCGTGCTCCACAACTACTGAGCCTGTGCTCTAGAGCCCGTGAGCCACAACTACTGAGCCCACGTGTCACAACTACTGAAGCCCATGCGCCTAGAGCCCATGCTCAGCAACAAAGACCCAATGCAGTCAAAAATAAATAAATAAATAAATAAATTTATTTATTTATTTAAAAAAATGTCTAAAGGAAGTTCTTGAACTTGAAAGGAAATGAAAGAATCTTGAAGCATCAGGAAGGAAGACAGTACAAAGGAAAGAGCAAAAATATGGATACATACAATAGACTTTCTCCTCTTGAGTTTTCTAAATTATATTTAATAGCTGAAGCAAAAAGTATGACATTTTTGATGTGTTTCTCAATGTTTTGTAGAGGAAATATTTAAGATAGTTATATTATAAACAGAGGAGTATAAAGGGACTTAAAGTGAGGTAAGGTTTCTACATTTCACTTGAACTGGTAATATTTCAACACCAATTGACTATGATAAGTTATGAATGTATAATGAAATACCTAGAGCAACCACTAAAAATTTGTTTATGTACACAACAACTTTCATGGACCTCAAGGGCATTATACTGAGTGAAAAAAGCCAATCTTAAAAGGTCACATACTGTACGATTCCATTTATATAACATTTTCAAAATGACACACTTAAATTGGTGGAGAACAAATTAGTGGCTGCCAAGGGTTAGGGTTGGTGGGGCAGGTGGGTGTGACTCTGAAGAGGTAGCTTGATGGAATCTTTATGATGGTGGAGTAGTTCTGTATCTTGATTGCAGTGGTGGTTACACATATCTACGCAAGTGATAAAATGGTATAGAACTATACACATGTGTTGTCTATTTCCTGGTTTTAATATTGCACTATAGTTATGCAGGATGTAACCATTGGGAGAAACTGGGTGTAGGGGATACAGGATAGGCCTTTCTTTACTATATGATTATTTCAAAATAAACAAATTTTAAAAAGAGAAAAAAACCTCATACTCCTTTGGTGAAAATATTTCATTTTTATTTTAATTTACCTTTAATAAGTATTTTTTCTCCATTATTGTGAAATTTGTCCCATAGAAGTCTTGCATGGCAGTAGCAAATTAAAACAGGAATTTTCTCTCCTAAATGTGGTTTTACCATTTGAGTCACTGTGGTTTTGAGTTGGGAGCTATTGATGCCAATATTTATAGGAGAGAATGAGGTGACTTTTACCCCCTTCTCACTTCACTGTAAGCAGGACTGCTCTATCGGGTTACTTTTCAGTAGGAATGCTAAAAAAAAAAATTAAAATCCCTCGTTATGCCTGCCTTACCCAATGACCTAATTTTATGTGTTGGTTGGCTGCAGTCAGAGGTACACTGGTGGCTGTGGAATGGAATTCTCACTACTCAAGGCTAAGTAGCCTATATGATTTTCCTCTTTGTAACCTTGACTAACTGAACTTGGATTAACTGCAAGTTTTCTCTTGTGACTATCATGTTTTCCCCTAATTAATCAAATTTTCCAGAAGCTCTTTCTGTACAACTAACTAGACTAGATCTCTCTGCAGAGGTGGGAATAGAAATTACTCTGGGAATCTTGATTATGTTACTGATTTGCATAGTGTTACTGATTTGTATGTTAATGGGATCGGGAGGCCGAAGACTTACATGTCAGTATAACCTGTTTCCTATTTCCAGTTCTGGAGCCACGCGGGGTTAACTTCACTTTTTTTTTGGTTTCTCTTTAGTTCCTTTTCATTTGCACTTTATTTTACGGCCAGAATTTAATATCAAGTAGCATTTATTTGGAATATAACTTTGAGCTCTCTGCTACTGTATCAGGTGCTTTTACATATACCATCTCATTACTCCAAACAGCAATCTTTTAAGTAATAATTTAGTATTTCAATATTCCATTATGTTAGAATTATGTTTAAATGCCAAATTAAATATTAAAAATTTGATGAATGCTTTCAAATGCATTCTAAACGACACATGGGACACTTATATTAGTTTGATACAATGGAATTATTAAATACGCCTTAAGAGACTTAATATCATTTCAATGCATACAGTGAAGGAAATTCAGAAACCATAATCAAGAAGCTCATCTGTTAAAAAAGAAATTATACAACATAGAGTAAACCTGACATAGAAAATTTTCATTCTACTATTTACTTACTTTATTCTCCCAATGTTCATCTTGAAGAAGTTTCTATTTCAAGTATTATTACAGATGTAAAAATAAAGGTGAGATGAACGACAGTGTTGAGTTGGCCAAAAAGTTTGTTTGGGTTTATCTGTACCATCTTACGGAGATCTATGTAGTGGTTAAATGATAATAAAACCATTACAGTTCATCATGGTAAAGCACACACACTTGGAAATGTATTATTGTTATTATTTTCATTATGACAGTGTTGAGAGGGGCTCAATTAATCAATCTAGGGTGTAGCCATCTGATAGAAAGATGGGATTTGTAATAAGAGGTTTACTATTGGGTGGCAGATGTGGCAGATAGCCCAGACAACAAGCTTGGAATGGTGAACCACACATCCCACTGGCAACATTTGTAGCACCGGAAGTGGTATCCATATGCATGTATTTACTCAGAGGAATGGAAAAGGGGAGAAAAATAAGAGCACATGTGTGAATGGCATTATAAAGCAGTGGACTCCCAAATTGTGAGCTAACTTTCAAAATGCACCCATTATTTGAAATCCAGTTTTACCTCCTTACAAATGCTAAGAATAACAAGCACTGCTTGTATTATAATATATACATTAGTAAAAGTATAACTGTAGGCATGTTTTTTAAAATTTTATTTTATTGAAGTATAGTTGATTTACAGTGTGTTAATTTCTGCTGTACAGCAAATTGATTCAGTTATACATAAACAGTGCATACATTCCTTTTCAGATTCTTTTCCATTATGGTTTATCACAGGGTATTGAATATAGTTCCCTGTAGACATGGTTCTAGTCAATAAATTGGGTCTTATATAATGTGGCAGGCAGCCTCCAAGATGGCTCCCAGTGATCCCTGCTTCCTGATATCCATACCCTTGTGTAATTCTTTCCCTTTGAGTGTGGGCTGGACTTATTGACTTCCTTATAATGAAAAGAATATGGCAGAAGTGATGAGATGCCACTTCTGATATTAGGTTATAAAAAGACTGTGACTTTCATCTTGGAGTGCTTGTTCTGGGGTGTGTTAGTCTGCCTGGGCTGCCATAACAAAATACCACAGACTGGGTGGCTTAAACAACAGAAATTAATTTTCTCACAATTCTCGAGGCTAGAAGTCCCAAATCAAGGTGCTGGCTGATTCTATTCTTGATGAGGGCTCTCTTTCTGTCTTATAGGCGGCCACCGTCTGGCTGTGTGCTCATATGGCCTCTATGTGTGGGAGGGAGAGAGAGAGCTCTCTGGAGTCTCTTCTTATAGTGACACTAATCCTATTGGATCAGGGCCTTACCTTTATGACCTTATTTAACCTTAGTTACTTTCTTAGAGGCCCCATCTCCAAATACAGCCACACTGGGGCTTAGGGCTTCAACTTAGGAATTCTGTGGGGATACAAACACTCAGTGCACAGTGTGGTGGAAGCCAGCTGCCATGTTACGAGGCAGCTCTGTGGAGAGGTGCACAGTAGTGAGTTTGGACGTGGATCTTCTATGGCCTGCCAACAGTCATGTGAGCCATCTTTGACCTGGCTTCTCCCCCCGTTGAGCCTTCAGATAACTGTAGCCCTGGGCCACACTTTGATCGTAGCCTCATGAGAGACTGAATCAACACCACCCAGCTGAGCTGCTCTTGGATTTTTGATTTACAGAAACTATGAAATAATAAATGTTTTTTGTTTTCAGCTGCTAAGTTTGAGATAATTTGTTATGTAGCAGTAGATAAATAATACATATAGTATTATTTAATATTTGACTCTTCATTTCTTATGTCAGAAACTTCAGAAGTTGGATCTATCATTCAGAGAGTCTGATTATCAGCAGGGAGTGGAAGAACAGGGCATGTGAAAAGGGACTAACAACTTTCTCATTATTGACAGTCTTCTTCCCAGAAATGATTTATATAATCTGTGAATATGCTGGTGAGTATACTGATTTTATCTACTCAGGGAATTGTGCGTTTTATGGCAACTCCCTCTAGGACCTTTGATTCTGCAAATGCATCCTGAATAGAATGTATGGAAATTCTTTATTACTCTAGGATTTCACAGATGCAGTTGTCACTGAGCATACTTTTTACAAACGATCACTACATAGTCTACAGGGGTGAGAGTTTGATAGCCAGTGGGAGGTAAAAGTTGGCAGATGAACCATTTACAATTATAGTGCTTGCCCAGCAACCCTCAACTTTCCCGAATGCCCAGTGTAAGGGTCCATTTGTCTCAAGCCTCTTAAGACTGTGGACTACCCCGTGCTCCATTGGCATGCTGGAGAAGTTACATTCGTAGCCAATTAGCAGGGTGGCACACACTCCGCCAAGAAGCCCCAGTCTCTATAGACCCGGTATAGAGAGTGAAATTAGCTGAGACAAATACCTGTTAATCCCCAGTTCTTGGCCGGCGTGGAGTGCCTACTGTGTAGTGCTAATAGTTCTGGGAAATCCCAATTCCCAGTGTCAAGAGTTGAACAGACTAAGTCTGTTAAATGAAGAAATTTACAGCGCATTAGCTTTGATCAAGAAATTCTAGGTGCAAGTCTCTTAAACAAATGAAGGCTGCTTGGGAATACAGGTCACTCTTTCTGGGAAGCTGTTTTTGAAGGAGTTTATCTGCGCTCTCTTTCCCATGCCAGAGTCAGGGGCAGAAAAGTGGCAGTTTGAGTGACTGGACCTGGGGGCAGTAGAAAATAGTATTATTTGAACAAGAGGAGAGAACTGAGTGACTATACCAGAGTTTTGTCCACGGGAGCTTGGATATGGTTTTCGAAAATGTGAAATTGTGACAAAAATCGCAGGAGCCCTTACAGCTTCCATTGCAGGCTTGTTTATACTTATATGTGTAAGCTGCGCCCTCTGCTGGCTGCGTCAAGCTATGTCCCTGTTCTTTACCCCCTCCCCCCACCCTCCTTCCTGGGAAGAACGTGTTGTATTTTCCCATCTAAATTATGTTTTCAGTTGCATTCTATCAGCTCGATGCTGTCTATGCAAAGAATGAGGCAAGCAGAATTGAAATCGTGGCTTGCACCATACTGTCTGTCACTCAAAGTTCTGCATAGCGGCTCTCAGAGAAGGACGAAGGATTCAGAATTCTTCAGGACACACTATAAATTTTCAGATTCTGATTCCTGGCTAAGTTCGCAGACATCCAAGTCTATTTTTTTGCGACCTATCTTTTAATGTAATTCTTGTTCCACTGTGGAAGGCAGAAAAATTTTTCCTTAGTCTCAGGAAATGTTTTAAATTCAGACATGCTTTTAATTCTTGGTTATGTGAAATATAAGGGAGTGTGGTATCTCCCTCAGCTCTGGATAAGGCAATGGAGAGAGGATGAATACATTCACAGTGAAAGAGGAGGAAGGTGGGCTGATGAGACCAGTGAAGGGAAGAACAGACGATCTTATGCTCAAGTGCTGCTTTGCCTTGAGCCTAGGAAGAAAGATGATTTACATTTTGACATGTCAGTGAAAGGAAACTAAAAGAAGTTGTGCAACTAACAATTTGTTAAGAGCTTCTCAGGCATAAAGCACCCTCCAATTTTATTTTCCGAAAAAGGAGGAAAGGAGTATCCATTCCAGGGAAGGCAGAGGAGAAGAAAATACAGCCTAGTCCCCTGAGATGAGTTAAGCACGCCATAAAGAGTGGAGGTGGTAGACGGTCTTGTGGCATTTCGTTTTGGAAAGGCATATTCAAAATGTAGTCCAGGACGTTCGTGAAAATGAGGCTACATCATCTTAATCCCTCTAGACATTGACACACATCATTTAGTCCTCTCCTCTCACCCCCTGCACAGAGGTTGCCATTGTTTGGTGTAGTTGGCAGGACTAAGACCTATGACAAATAACACAGGTGCTTTTATAAACTGGGATTAAGTCACAGTTAGCAGAGATACACAACCGAGCTGTTTGGGTAACCCTCTCTCTCCTCCAGTCGGCTTTCACTGATGAAAGCATTCCCTAATAACTGCGGTCACTGTATGCTCATTCCGTTAATCCCAATTCATAAAAATCAAATCTATAGCAAAGAAGTTTCTATTGATGTGAGGCCTTGGAAAACTAACTCACTTTCAGGCCAACTCCATGCGTGGGGGATATTAAGCTCTTACAACAATGGATTCCAACTACTCATGTTTACCAAGAGCGAGGGATCAGGCCCTATGCTGTTATTCTACGATAGAATTGCATGGGGACATTCCACAGACATGTTTAACCTTAATCTGAAATTTGTATGCAATATAACATTGCTGAAACCTTTTAGCTGTTCTAAGCTCTGAGTACTAAAAAAAACTCAAGCATTTTGCTTGCCATTTTTAAAGATTATGTTTTGGTAATTTCTTCTATACATGAAATATATCCAAGTGAACGATTGTTTGATAAGCCAATCCTTATAGTTTGAGAGTTGTACTTTCTATACCAAAGTGTTTACCAGTAACTCACCAGAGTAATGGTTCAAAGCATGGTTTTGGGAGTCAAACAGATCTGGATTTGACCTTAATAGATGTGTGATCTCAGATAAGTTACTTCATGTCTTTGGACCTTACTTTTCCGTAATTATAAAATCAGGATAATTATAGTATCTACTCATGGAGTTGTAAGAATTTAGTTAAATTATGCATAAAAAGTTTAGCCCAATTCTTGGCTCATGTATCTTCTAAAAATGTTAGCTGTGTAACTCGTACATCAAATAGACAAGAATCTTGGGATGAACTTAGAAAGCATCAGCACTTTTTTTGGTCTCCCATTGTCCCTTTTTAAAAAAATTCATTTATTTTTGGCTGTGTTGGGTCTTCATTGCTGTGCACCAGCTTTCTCTAGTTGCGGGGAACAGGGGCTACTCTTTGTTGCGGTGCACGGGCTCTAGGCACTTGGGCTTCGGTAGTTCTGGCTCGCGGGCTCTAGAGCGCAGGCTCAGTAGTTGTGGCACACGGGTTTAGTTGCTCCGCGGCATGTGGAATCTTCCTGGACCAGGGCTCAAACCCGTGTCCCCTGCATTGGCAGGCGGATTCTTAACCACTGTGCCACCTGGGAAGTTGCTCCCATTGTCCCTTTACATTTGTTTTGTGGAAAACATTCTTCTCCAGCCATAGTTTAAAAACTCCGTCAAGTCCCAAGATTTCCTGGCTACTCATGGGAAAGAAGCAACTTCTAAGGTGACTTTAATTTGCAAACCCAATCTCAATTCAGTAAAAGTCTTCCAGTCCCAAAGAGTCCAAGCCTGACTGAAAGTGAAATTTCTCTGTTCCCTGCTTCTCGTCCCCAGCTTGCTGCCTAGGCTTTCTGACCCCTTTGGAATCAGAGCATGGGAAGAGAGGAAGGGAAAGAGGAGCAGGAACGTTTTTATTTGTTGGCCCTGTTTCAGAGTGGCTTTGCAGTCTCTGGTCAAATGTTTGAAGTTGATTGTCTCAGAGCTTTTTTGCGGGTTCTGCAGAGAACCCATGCTGGGCCTCCCTCCTTTCGGGCAGCGCTGCTCCTTCGGCCAGCTGCCACCATCCCCTCAGTCTCTGTCCTGATGCCTCCCGTAGCCTGTTAGTCTAGCAGGCTTCACACTCCGGCAGGTGCCCTCTTGGGCAGGGTCCACATTTGTTCCCCAGGATTTATACACATTTGACCTGTAACTGAATATTAGTGTAGTTACTTCTCAGCTACATTGGCTTTCTAAAGTCAACCATCAGTTCTCAGTCAGCCATCAGTTCACCACGTGCCATCTTCTGTTGAACACGTACCAAGCTCTCCAAGTGATTCCTGTGGAGCCTGTCTCACCTGGCTTGGAGATAGAGGCAGTGCCCCCACCCCATCCCATCTCCTTGAAGGGTATACTAATGAGACTCAGAATTCAGCCCTTTCCAAAAAGTAAAAATTATTCTCTTTACAAGTTCTCTTTAGTTTTGAACATTTTTCTTTTATATCCTTGGTGTGGATGAAATATCTAACTGACACTCATTTTCCTACTATGAAATTTCTGCGTGGTAGTCTGTCCTACAGGTCACTTTGGCTTCTGATGTCCTAGTGTCTCAGTCAAAGCTCCCAATTAAACATCTTCTTGTAGCTGTTATCTATATGAAAGATATTTGAGTTGATTTGTACTTTTCTCTCATCTCTTCCCCATTGTGAACAAGTGGTATATGTTCAAAGGTTAAAACATAACCTTTTTCTGAGAAACTTAATCATCTAATAAATTTTCCCAAATGCTGTTGGTCGGTCAGTTATTTTAATGTTAACCACAGAGAAAATGATGCTTAAAGAAAATGTATTGATTTAATATATTTTAAAGGTGTATTTCAAGGAGTTTTATAACCTTTGAATGTCTCAGAAATATGGAACTATGCAAAGATTAAGTCTAAAAGGATGTTCAATGCAGTGTTTATAATAATGAAAAATGAAGACAATTTAAATGTCTAAATCTAGGTTAGGGTATTGGCTAAATTGAATAATGAAATATGAAGCTATTATTAAAATGATATAGTAGGATAATATTTAATGACCTGAAAAGATGTTCATTGTTCATAACACTTTGTAAATAAAAAATGAAAAAGAAAAAAGTATGCACAGTATAATCTTGTTTTGGTGAAAACATGTATGTCTACACATAGAAAAAAAAAGACCATAAAGATATCAACCAACTTGTAAATTGTGCTGTTTTGTGAACTTTTCTGTGTGTATACTATGCTTCAACAAAAATTTTAAAAAGTGTACCTTAGTAATGAGATTGTAGGTAATTTTAAATTTTCTTTCTGACTGTATTTTTGAAATTTTTTTTAAAAAAAGCACAGTTTTTTCATAATATATAAAAGATAAATGTTACTTAAAAATAATACTTAGGTACTTCCATGATGTCCTGGTATGGGGTGTCCAGGCATGGTGAACCAAGAAATGTCATCATAAAGGCTCTTGTCTTGCTGTGGACCCCTCTGGGCCTGTGGGTGGCCTTTAACCCTTAAGGGTAGGCTCTGGTCTCACAACCACCATCCTACCCACCGTCCTAGGGTAGAATCTTAGTGCTAGTGCCTGGCCTTGAATTTTAGAGCTTGTTGTTGGGTTTCTAGAACTGTGTGGAAAACAGAAGCTGCTCTGAGCATGTGTAATAGTTCATGAGTCAATTCCCAATTATTGATTTTCAGCTTAAGAGAAGCAAAGACTGAGGAAAAGCCAACAATTTAGCTAATTCTTTTGTCATTTGCCCAGGCCTGGTTCTCTAGCTCACAGAGGCCCAAAATAGCATAATTCTTTGTTGGCTGCCCCCAATTTCTGGAGTAGCTGGGAGGGAGAAGAGTAAGAGACATTTGGTGGGAGAGGGATTCTGGTCTGGCCCAGGCCTTTTTGCACTTATTATGCCGTGCTGCCCACTCCTCAGAGCCCTGCAAGTTCACTCTTCACAGCACCAGAAAGGGAGGGAAAGCCTCAAGGGTGACGACAAAGAGGGATTTAGGCCATGCTTAGGATCTAGGGACTTATAGAATAGGGGGGGCCCTTTGAGGGATTTTAAGCTGGGAGTGGCACATTCATGCTTGCTTTTTAGATGACCATTCTGAGTTTAAGGGAAAAAGATGAAGGCATGAAGCTATACTAGAGGGCTGTGATAAGTCCTGGCCTGGATTTGAGTGGTAGGATGAAAGATGGAGGGGGAGGGGTAGAGCTAGGTAATACTTGGAAGATGGTATTGACAAGACTGGGTGACTGGGTGTGGGGCCTGAAAGTGGACTTGGATATAGGAAGACTTTATGGTGAATTATGTGAAACAGGAGACACATTAACTGGGGTAGTGTAAATCATGGTGTGAGTTTCATTCAGTTGTTGGAAAATATGGAATGGCTGCCATTTAGCCGGCATTGGGTAAATATTTGTTGGCTCTGTGAATGAATTTTAGCCTAATAAAGGAGTGTAGCTAGGCTGTTCATATAAATGTGTTGCACAGCATAATTGTAACTTAGCTAAAAAACCAAAAGGGCTATTTTTAAAAAACAGTGTCCTTTTCACCACAGTGGGTTTTGTGTGCTGCCTTAGCTGGTCAGGGTAGGAGGGTCCCTAGGAATTGGGGTAGTGATCCCAGTGGTTGGATGACAGGGAAACACAGTAAAAAGCTTGTCAAAGTGCCCACTTTTTGGCTCACATTTAGTTTTGTCCCTTTGCAGTCACATTCTGCCAGCAGTATCTCTGTGAAAATGTAATAATCTCGCTAAAAGTGGCTTTGTGTGTGTGGGCAGTGGAATAGAGAAATAGAAGACATTTCTAGGATGCCATTTTAACCATGTAAATGAACACTCGCCCATGTACCTGGAATTTTAAGATCCCATGGCATGCGGGATCTTAGTTCCCCAACCAGGGATGGAACCCATGCCCCCTGCAGTGGAAGCATGGAGTCCCAACCACTGGACCGCCAGGGAAGTCCCTTAAATTCTCAACATCTCTCTATCTCTGTTGCCACTAGCCATTACTGGTCTTTTAGATTATTGCAACTGTCGCCTACCTCTTCTTGCTGAGGGCTTGCCTTGTTCCAGTCCATTCTCCAAAATTCAACCACGGGACTGCCAGGGAAGTCCCGAATATGCCTACTTTTAACCAAATGATGGTGGATTAGTTTAGAGCAGCTGAAAAAGAGTAATGAGTTCAGTGTTTTGAGGACTACTGAGTTTCTACAGGGAGCTACAAACACATGTGGGGCTCAATTAAAACGTTAATCCGGCTGTAAGCTCTGTTACTGAATATAAGAGGAAACAAATTGACAAGGTGGCTCATTTTTGAACAAAGCAACTGGCCCATGATGATATTATTTTGATGTATCTGGAATTATCATAATGGCAAAGTCCAACAATAAATAGAAAAATGAATGGCAGTGAGAATCCAACAGAGACCATTTCTCTAAGAATAGGAGTCAGAATATGCACCATTGTATTCACGGTATCATTAAAATATGAATAAACAGCAGCAACTTTTTATTATACAGTGAAAGAACTTCCTACAGGGCACTGAAAATTGAGTGGTGTGTGTTTAATAAATTAAAATCAACAAGAAATGGCTATTTCCCAGAATGCAGGAAGGACTCAGAGAATAATGGGGGTTTAGCTAGGGACATAAATGAGACTGCTTTATTATTAAGTAGGGTTTTAAAGGTTTAAAAACGTTAATTATATGGTAGAAGTTGGGAGGGGAGGAGAGGGAATGGTGAGAGATGAGACTATGGAGTTTCGCTGGTGTTCCATTGTGAAGGGCCACATTTAGTAAGTTAAGGTGTTTGGGCTTTTTCTTGAGGGAATCTCTTCTGGGATTTTAAGCAAGGGACAAAAAAGATCAGTTAGCTTTGGCTGTATAACAAACCACATCAAAACTTAGTGGCTTAAGACATCAGCCTTTTATTATTTATCATGAATCTGTGGGTAGGCTGGGCTATTCTTTTGGTCTAGTCCAGCTCAGCTGAGGCTGGATGGTCTAGGAAGGCCTCCTATATCAGGGACCTCAGTAGGATGGCTGGGATCTTTTTCCACGTGGTCTCTCATCCTCCAATAGGCTAGCCCAGGCTTGGTCTCACGATGGCTGAAGGGTTCCCAGCAGCAAGAGAAGGCAAGTACCAATGTGTAAGCACTTTTTTTTTTGAAATTTTTTTGAATTTTATTTATTTTGTATACAGTAGGTTCTTATTAGTTATCTATTTTATACATACTAGTGTATATATGTCAATCCCAATCTCCCAATTCGTCCCACCACCATCACCCCCCCCTTCCCCCCTTGGTGTTCATACCTTTGTTCTCTGCCTCTGTGCCTCTATTTCTGCCTTGCAAATCGGTTCATCTGTACCATTTTTCTAGATTCCACATATATGCGTTAATATACGATATTTGTTTTTCTCTTTCTGACTTACTTCACTCAGTATGACTGTCTCTAGGTCCATCCACATCTCTACAAATGATCCAATTTCGTTCCTTTTTATGGCTGAGTAATATTCCATTGTATATATGTACCACATCTTCTTTACCTATTTGTCTGTCGATGGGCGTTTAGGTTGCTTCCATGACCTGGCTATTGTAAATAGTTCTGCAGTGAACAATGGGGTGCATGTGTCTTTTTGAATTATGGTTTTCTTGGGGTATATGCCCAGTAGTGGGATTGCTGGGTCATATGGTAGTTCCTTTTTTAGTTTTTTAAGGAACCTCCATACTGTTCTCCATAGTGGCTGTATCAATTTACATTCCTACCAACAGTGCAAGAGGGTTCCCCTTTCTCCACACCCTCTCCAGCATTTGTTGTTTGTAGATTTTCTGATGATGCCCATTCTAACCGGTGTGAGGTGATACCTCATGGTAGTTTTGATTTGCACTTCTCTAATAATTAGTGATGTTGAGCATCTTTTCATGTGCTTTTTGGCCATCTATATGTCTTCTTTGGAGAAATGTCTATTTAGGTCTTCTGCCCATTTTTGGATTGGGGTGTTTGTTTCTTTAATATTGAGCTGCATGAGCTGTTTATATATTTTGGAGATTAATCCTTTGTCCATTGACTCGTTTGCAAATATTTTCTCCCATTCTGAGGGTTGTCTTTTCGTCTTGTTTATGGTTTCCTTTGCTGTGCAAAAGCTTTTAAGTTTCATTAGGTCCCATTTGTTTATTTTTGTTTTTATTTCCATTACTCTAAGTGGGTCAAAAAAGATCTTGCTGTGATTTATGTCAAAGAGTGTTCTTCCTATGTTTTCCTCTAAGAGTTTTATAGTGTCTGGTCTTACATTTAGGTCTCTAAGCCATTTTGAGTTTATTTTTGTGTATGGTGTTAGGGATTGTTCTAATTTCATTCTTTTACATGTCGCTGTCCAGTTTTCCCAGCACCACTTATTGAAGAGACTGTCTTTTCTCCCTCGTATTTCCTTGCCTCCTTTGTCATAGATTAGTTGACCATAGGTGCGTGGGTTTATCTCTGGGCTTTCTATCCTGTTCCATTGATCTATATTTCTGTTTTTGTGCCAGTACCATATTGTCTTGATGATTGTAGCTTTGTCGTATAGTCTGAAGCCAGGGAGTCTGATTCCTCCAGCTCCATTTTTTTCCCTCAAGATTGCTTTGGCTATTCAGGGTCTTTTGTGTCTCCATACAAATTTTAAGATTTTTTGTTCTAGTTCTGTAAAAAATGCCGTTGGTAACTTGACAGGAATTGCATTGAATCTGTAGATTGCTTTGGGTAGCGTAGTCATTTTCACAATATCGATTCTTCAAATCCAAGATGTGTGAGCACTTTTGAAGCCTCTGCTTGGGTCCTGTTTATTAATGTCCTATGGGCCAAAGCAAGTCACAGGGCCAAGCTCAGATTCAAGGAGTAGAGAAATAAATTCTACCACTTGATGGGAGGAGCTATAAATGTTGTGGTCATTTTTTTCCCTGATCTGTCATAATTAAATTTGAATTTTGGAGAATGGACTGGAATGAGGCAAGCCCTCAGCAAGAAGAGGTAGGCGACAGTTGCAGTAATCTAAAAGACCAGTAATGGCTAGTGGCAACAGAGATAGAGAGATGTTGAGAATTTAAGGGACTTCCCTGGCGGTCCAGTGGTTGGGACTCCATGCTTCCACTGCAGGGGACGTGGGTTCCACCCCTGGTCAGGGAACTAGATCCCACATGCAGCAACTAAGAGCCCACATGCTGCGCAGCACAGCCAAAAAAAAAAAGAGAGAGAGAGAGAGAGAGATGTTGAGAGTTTAAGAAATATTTAGGAGACAGGATTAACAGACCTTGGTGATTAAGGGTGTGTGTGTATGTGTGTGTGTGTGTGTGTGTGTGTGTGTAGTAATTTCAGAATCAAGGATGCTATTAATGTTTTGATTCATAATAGTCCTTCTGTGGGGATTCTTTATTGATACATTTATATATTTGTAGCTGAATTAGACTAGTCTAAAAAGGTTTAATCTCTACTTGACCCTGTAAGTCAATATGAGAAAGAGAACTAGAAGTACAGATGTTACTAGGTAGAGAGGAGATGCAGACAGCTTTCACCTATTCACACAAACATGATGATTTTCTAGTCATTAATAAAAGTTCTCTGGACATTGCTTGTACATCTGCTGTGGACTGAAGGAATGTGTCATTATGTAGACAACTGGTTCAGTTAGTCAAATACTTAGGAAATACCCTCTATGCCAAAGTTAGTGGGCTAAGTCCTTAGGGCAGTTTGAAGAGACATAATCCCTTGACTTGATTCCATTTGTGTTGGGAAATGAGCCATGTTTACAGTATCTAGAGAAAGATTTGTCACCATTCAGAGATATAGGCAAGTGCTGAATCAATGGGAATGATAGTAAGGTCTTCTGAAGTCCTGAGGAGGAAGCAGAATTCACAATTCAAGCTGTTTGGATAGGAGTCAAATGGGTAGAATGTATACTCTGGAAGATGATTCAATTTTAAGTCAGTTTGGACTTCCCTGGTTGTCCAGTGGTTAAGACTCTGCGCTCCCAATACAGGGGGCCCAGGTTTGATCCCTGGCCAAGGAACTAGATCCCACATGCCACAACTAAGAGCCTGCATGCTGCAACTAAGACCCAGCGCAGCCAAATAAATAAATAAATATTTAAGTCAGTTTCTCAGAAAAAGCTGATGAATTTGGGCTGAATTACTTTTACAACTGAGTTATGAAAAAACGGACCACAATAGATTTCTTTCTATGTAGGATACTGTATTGCTAGCTCTCCTGCTTTTAGCAATACTCCTATATAAAGGTTTATTTAATAGTCTTAAAATGTTTTTCCTTATAATGCATGTTTGTTATTATGAAAATGTAGTGCCACTTTTCCCCCTCCCCTTTGTTTTGCAAATTTATACAAAATGATATGGAAGACTGAAGCAACTATCTGGGTAATTCAGCTTTCCGTAATTTAGGTTAAAAAAGTAGATAAGATTTTGTATAACATATTCAGATAACTACGGCATATATATTTTTTTTTCATTTTTTTTCCTAGATAGTTGTTATAAGGTTAGCATTGGGTCAGAGCTTCCAATCAGCTTTATCTCTCTGATTTTCCATTACGTTAATGTAGACATTTTCTCTATTGAAAAGAAGTTTGGCCTTTTAAAACATGCTTTGGTATTAACATCTGATGACTCGGGAACCCTTGTTTTACTTTGTAAGGAAAAATAAAGTCTCTATACTATTTCGACCATTCTTGCAACTGCTAATGGTGGTGATAGATAATCAAGTAATGATTGCTAACACTTTACATGCATTTCCTCATTCACTCATCACAAGAATGCTTTAACGTAAGCACTATTTTATCCCCAGTTTACAGAAGAAGAAACTGAGGAACAGAGTGGTTAAGACACTTTTCTAAGGCCACATAGCTGATATGTGGCAAAACCAAGACTGGGAGCCTGTAAAAGATTGGATTATTGTACAGAAATACTCATGCTCTCACCCACAGCTCCAGGGGAGGAGTACATATGCCCATCCCACTGATTTTGGGCTTGGCTGTGTGACTTGCTTTGGTCTCTTGGTGGGTGGAGTGTACCTCACCACTTGTTGCCTTTGAGCTTGGCCATCGACTTGAATTGGTCAATGGGATATTAGCAGAAATGATGCAAGCAGAAACTTGAAATGTACTCCTGTGATTGAGTTTGTCCTCTTGCATTTCTGCTGCTATCATGAGAAGAACATGTGCCAGTTAAACCACCGATCCAAAGAGGGAGAGAAACATGTCAAGCAGGCCTAGACCCAACCAACAGCATGAAGCCAAGCCCAGCTGATTCCACCCAAGCTCTGCTGTAGTGAGTGGTGGGTGAGAAGGAATAAGTGATTATTTTTTTAAGCTTCTGAGTTTGGTGTAGTTTGTTATGGAGCAAGAGCTAACTGATAAAGAGCCTAAACAGTTGCAATCTAAGAGCCTGCACTGTTAATCACTATCAATGCATCAAATTCAGCATTTTTCCTAAACTGATATTTCTAAAACAACTAAATCAACAATCATTTGTCTCAAATGATGAACTCGAGAACATTATGGGATAGATACTGTTATAGAACTATTCTTCTTGGAAGTTACATGTCTTCATATCCCTTTCTCACACTTCTTTTAAAAATTAAGAATACAGATACTTGATTTTGTTTAATGTCCAGTTCACACAGCTTATACATACATTTCTTGGTCCTCAGCTTCTAGATGTAATCCACTTATGAGTTAGGGAACATGTTTCAGTGTCTGCCACTCTGAAACAATATCTGAGATGGATAAGTGAACACATTTTGAATGACACAAATGGTTCCCATCCACAGAAAAGCAATGACAGGGAAGGAAATGGAAAACTGGTTACTTACAATAAAAATAACTAACAATGCGAAGAGGTTTGTTCTGCACCGATGGGTCAGAGATGTAAAATTTAGATAGAGATGTGGACAATAGCTACCTGAGCAATGACAGACTTTCTTGTTAACCTTTTAAGGTGTTGATCTTTTGCATTTAAAACAAGGCTGAGGAAAGTGGAAAGCAGGTCAGGGTCTTGGTTTGAGCTCGCCTATGTTCGATCCCTGAAGCTTTAGGGCATAAAATATCATGGGAGATTATATATTTTAGAAACACAGAGTGATTGTCTAGCCTCCTCCTGTGGAGTGTACATTTATTTCATGAGGTATTTTCTAAAATATATTCTGAGAGTTTGGAATTTGGGGGATATATAGGTTTTGCAAATGCACGATCACTCAAAAAGTTAATAAATTTCTTGATTGTGGGAATTCTCCTAGGCTTTAATATACTAAGATGCATTATGAATCTTCCAGAGAGGGGTGGAACATGCAGCATTTTTTAGGCTATTTGTTCTCGAACACTGTTTAAGGAGTTACTCCCTGGGCTAAAATTATACAGAACATACATTAGGGAGTTTTGCTATAAAATATTTCTCTAATGAAATCCTGTTCCTTCAGGGACGCTTGTCTACCATATTTTCAAAGCATCCAGTGAAGGGACTTCCCTGGTGGCACAGTGGTTAGGAATCCACCTGCCAATGCAGGGGACACGGGTTCGAGCCCTGGTCCGGGAAGATCCCACATGCTGCGGAGCAACTAAGCCCGTGCGCCACAACTACTAAGCCTGTGCTCTAGAGCTCACGAGCCACAACTACTGAGCCCACGTGCCAGAACTCCTGAAGCCCGCGTGCCTAGAGCCCACACTCCACAACAAGAGAAGCCACCACAATGAGAAGCCCGTGCACTGCAGCGAAGAGCAGCCCCCGCTCGCCACAACTAGAGAAAGCCCGTGCACAGCAATGAAGACCCAACACAGCCAAAAACAAAAACAAAAGCAACCAGTGAAATATGTAGAGAATAAGCTTTATTGGCCAGATTCTTCTTGATGCAGAAGGGGAGGCTGCACATGTAAATCTAAGTGGTAGTGAGCGCAGTGTGATTTCTGGCACCTGACTGCATGGAATCAAATTCTGGTTTCACTTCTTACTAATGGTGTAACCTTGGGTGTCTGAGCCTCAGTTTTCTCATCTATAAATAGGAATGATAATTAATGTACCTAGTCTCATAAATTTGTTTTGAGGACTTAATAAGATAATAACTGGGAAGCAATTAGTATAGTGCTTAATGTGTGGTAGATTCTCAGTAAATATTATCGTAAATTATAAATCTGATAAGGGACTTGTATCCAGAATATATAAAGAAATCTTGCAACTCAAAAATGAAAAGACATAATCCAATTCCACAATTTAAAAAAGGGCAAAGTATTTGAACAGATATTTCTCCAAAGAAGGTATACAAATGGCCAATAAGCACATGATAGGGTGCTCAATATCATTAGTCATCAGGGAAATGCAAATCAAAAGCACAGTGAGATACCACTTTACTCTCACTAGGATGGCTATAATCAGAAGACAGATAATAACAAGTGCTGGAGAGGATATGGAAACATTGTAACCCTCATACATTGCTGATGGGAATGTAAAATGGTACAGCTTCTTTGGAAAACAGTTTGCTAGTTCCCAAAAAGGTTAAACATAAAGTTACCATATGCTGCAATTCCACTCCTAAGTATATACCCAAGAGAAATAAAAACATACGTTCACACAAAAACTTGCACGTGCAACGTTATAGCAGCATTATTCATAAGAGCTAAAAAGTGAAAACAACCCAAATGTTCATCAACCGATGAGTGGATAAAGAAAATGTGGTCTATCCATACAATGGAATATTCAGCAATAAAAACAAATGTGGTACTGATACATGCTACAACATGCATAAACCTTAAAAACATCCTAGGTGAAGGAAGCTAGTCACAAAAGGCCACATGTTGTATGATGTTATTTATATGAAATATCCAAAATAGCTAAAGCTATAGAGACAGAAAATAGATTAGTGGTTGCCTAGGACTGGTAAGGGATGGGGTCTGGAGGGGAGTGACTACTAATGGGTTTTGTTTTAGGGGGATAAAAATGTTCTAAAGTTAAATTGTGGTGATAGTTGCATAAACTTGTGATTATAGTAAACACATTGAATTACACACTTTGGGTTAATCGTATGGCACGTGAAATATATCTCAATAAAGATAGTAAAATTATAGTTATGATTACTAAGCAGAATGGCTGGCACTATTTTGCGGGATTTCCCAACTTACAGAAATGTCTAGTATTAGTTGGATTGCTCCCATAGCTGCTAATTGTGCTGTGGAACTAAGATTTTCCAGTGAGGTCTGAAGTATGAGTTGGAATGTCTGGAAAATTTCTCCCCTTCTCTATGATTATGGTAGAGATTTATGCTGCGGCCTCTGTCTGATTACAGTCTTGGTGTCTGGTTGCTAAATGGGATGAGGAAAGATGTGGATAAGGCCAAATTCATAGCCCATTGAGATGATCATGACCAGGTGTCTTTGCTTCCCACTCCTTGGCCAGATAATTCCTTCTCATGTGCAGATCGGCCTTTGGGGAATTTCTTTTGTGGCATCCACAGCTGGGAAGTGATTCTCTCCTTCAGTTTGGTTATAAGGTCTTCTCTCCTTTATGTCTTTGGAAGTAAGCTCATTATTTCTGTTTTATAAAGCTGAATGTAAAATCACTTCCTTTCATCCAGCTAGCAGCATAGCTGGGCAAAGTATAGTTTTAGACTTTACATTCAGAATTAGATTGGGAACTTTGTCTTCTTTATGTTTCTCTCCTCCCCCCCCCCCAACTCATATACATTATTTTATACTGAAATATTTGAGGGATTGTTGCAGACATTATGACATTTTATTCCTAAATACATCATCCTAAGAACAAGGACTTTCTCCTAAATAAGTACAATATAGCAACCCTCACTGCCCCAGGAAATTTAACAATCATGAAACACTGTTATCTGATATATAGACCAAATTCAGATTTTCCCAGTTATAGATTGGAAACATTTGTTTTTGTTTTGCTGACCTTTCTAGAGCCACCAAGTCTTTTTTTGGTGGGCTGCTTTTGTGCTTATCATACAATATTATTATTTTCTATTCACTTGCCCTCACTGCACTAGGCTGTGAGTTCACAGCTTTGCTCACAGTTGCAATTCAGCACAGACTTGGGTACCACCCACTCCTCTGCTCATAGCACCACCTAGTGTGCCACCCATAGTAGATGCTTAATACATGCTTGAAGAATTAGATTAAACTGACTATTGCCAAGTCGGGGTCCATGTTGCAGAGATACACTTTGGTATTTCTGAGTGTCTACTTTTAAAGCTCACTGTGAGTTGCCATTGACTGCCCTTTTCTCCTTCAGATCTCTTGGCATCGCCATCAGTCTTTTGTACACTCCATCTCCCTACTATACTCATGTTATCTTTGGTGTGATTTTTGACAGCTCATGAAGTACTGAGTAGAAAGGGAATAAGAGTGATCATGTAAGTGGAAGAGAATGAGATACTGGTTCCATTCAGAGGAAGTTGGTACTTATAAGCTGGTGTCAGCTGTCTTGGTGGCATAACAAACTAGTGCCGGCCGTTCTGCTTAGTAATAATAACTATAATTTTAATATCTTTATTGAGATATATTTCACATGCCATACAATTCACCCAAAGTGTATAATTCAATGTGTTTACTATAATTACAACTTTATGCAACTATCACCACAATTTTACTTTAGAACATTTTTATCACCAGTACTTTTGAGCAGCTCAGGGTGTAATTCTCTAGCCTGTTTCCATGTTTTTTTTACAGGTATAATGTTATGATACCAGAATGGTTCTGAGATCAGATCAAACTGGAAGCAAAAGATCCCTGAGGCTTTAAATTATAGTCCTGGTTGGCAGGAAGATTTGCCATGGGTAATCAAGGTGGTTGTCAGTTCATCTGTTTTGTCTTGTTAGGAAGTCTGCAGCACTGTGACACTTTTAAGGCTTGTCAAGTTTACTAGATCCATGAGCAATAGTTATGTCGTTTAAATTACACTTTAAGGACAAAGGTAATGAAGGAATTCAAGACAAACTTTTCTTAGCATGCATTTGGGAGCACATAAATATCTAACGTAACTTACTTTGACAGGGTCCTCAAGAGTAAAATTAAAGAAAGGAATGAATATAAGTTCAGAAGCTCTGAGATGTCCTAGCCCAGGTCAGTAGAAACTAGAATCCAGTGTTTTCAAGATGTTGGCTACTGCTTAAAGTAGAGCGAGACCTGTTTACTTACTTCAGTGTTTATATATGGATGCAAAGACCATGCTTGACATAATTTGTTCATCTTCATCAAGTAGTTATGATGTGATAGGGGTTTGCTTCCTATTTATAAATGGAGAACTTGAAGTGTAAGTGTTGCTAAGTAAATACCCCAAAATGAGAACTGACAAGACCTTTCAATATTCCGTAGAAAAGCCACACTTTTATCAGCATTTCCTTGGCTTTTTCAAATCTCAAAGCAAGAAACACAATGAATACAGGGTAAACATTTCTGATCTCTAGACATCTGTAACAGAGATGTCTCCATTGAGTTATGTTCAGTGTTGGTCATTTAAATAAATCCTGATGATTTGCTGAACAAGTGTGAGGCTACTGTTTTCATCCCAGTGACTACAACGATGTCTGAAAACACAAGAGATAAGGGTCTTTTGTCCTCAAGAAGGGTAACAGCAGAGGAATGTTGTTATACACAGGTGAAATATTGAAAGTGGCCCTCCTATATTTTCTTCCTCCTCCTGTTTAGAGCTTTCTCCTTATTCTGCAATTAGGTGCCCAGAAACACCACTGTGGCAACTTACCTAGGTCTGGTCTTGGACAGTTCTTTCAGACTTGGGGAATTTCTTGGCTTTATTGCCCCATTCAACACTTGTTCATTTTCCAGTCTAAGAGCCTGGCTTTGTGACTTTAAATAACCCAATGAATGAATTTGCTCTTTGGTGTAATGTATTATCTTTCAAGATAATTTTTTTAAAAATCCTTTAACTATGGAACTTTTTAATGGAATTTTAAAAACATGTACAAAAGTAGAGACACTGCTATAAGGAGCTCATCTTCAATAATTGTCAATATATGGCCAATCTTGTTTAATATAGAGCCCCACCTACCCCCCAGATTATTTTGAAGAAAACCCCAAATAATATATAATTTCATCTATAAAAATTTCAGGATGTCTTTTTAAAAGATAAGGACTTAAAAACCACCATACCGGGGCTTCCCTGGTGGCGCAGTGGTTGAGAATCTGCCTGCCAATGCAGGGGACACGGGTTCGCGCCCTGGTCTGGGAGGATCCCACATGCCGCGGAGCCGCTGGACCCGTGAGCCACAACTACTGAGCCTGCGCGTCTGGAGCCTGTGCTCCACAGCGAGAGAGGCCGCGATGGTGAGGGGACCGCGCACCGCGATGGGGGGTGGCCCCCGCTTGCCGCAGCTGGAGAAAGCCCTCGCACAGAAACGAGGACCCAACACAGCCATAAATAAATAAAAAAAAAAAAAAAAAAAAAAAAAAAAACCACCATACCATCATCATAACTAAATATTAACAGTAACTCCTTAATATCATCAAGTATGTAGTCATTCACATTTATCTGATTGTCTTATAACTTTTTAAAATAGTTCATATACTTTGTTTGCTTTTGGATCCAATTAAGGTTCATACATTTCGATTGGCTGATATGTCTCTTAAGTCTCTTTTAATCTACTGGTTCTCCCTTCTCTCTGTCTCTCTCCCCTTCTCTTCTTTACCCACCTCTCATTTATTGAAGAAATTGATTATTAGTCCTGTTACTCATCTGGATTTGCTGACTGAACCCTTGCAGTGTCATTTACTGTGCTCTTTTGTTCTCTGAATTTTCTGTAAATTGGTTGATTTGGAGGCTCTGTCAGATTTTTTTTTTTTTGAGAAAACATTTGTGATACATATAATTAACAAAAGATTAACAGCCAGAATATAGAAAGAAATTTTTCTAAGCATCTGTCAGATTTATATTTGATTTTTTGAGCAACTTCATTGGTGGTTTTTGTGTGTTTTTTCCTTTTATAAAGGTTTTAGCTGTACTCCACATATTTTGATATATTGTGTTTTTATTAACATTGTTTTCAAATTTTCCTTTTCTCCAATCTCCTTATTTTTGAATTTTCCTAGTTCTGATTTATGCTGTTCTTTCATAGCTTCTACCATTTTCTAAAAATTTTTAGCTTCTGTTGAAATATCAGGTTACAGTTTTTAATCAGTTTTGTAGGTATGACTTTCTGGATTGCCTTCTTTGTAGGAACGCTATTCTACTCCTTATTCTCCTTTTTGTCACAATAACTCTGTAGAAAGTCAATTGTGAGTGAGTATTCCTATACTTTTATTTTTATTTTTTAATTTAATTTTATTTATTTTTTTATACATCAGATTCTTATTAGTCATCAATTTTATACACATCAGTGTATACATGTCATACCCAATCGCCCAATTCATCACACCACCATCCCCACCCCCCCACGGCTTTCCCCCCTTGGTGTCCATACATTTGTTCTCTACATCTGTGTCTCAACTTCTGCCCTGCAAACCGGTTCATCTGTACCATTTTTCTAGGTTCCACATACATGCGTTAATATATGATATTTGTTTTTCTTTTTCTGACTTACTTCACTCTGTATGACACTCTCTAGGTCCATCCACGTCTCAACAGTTGACTCAATTTTGTTCCTTTCTATGGCTGAGTAATATTCCATTGTGTATATGTACCACAACTTCTTTATCCATTCACCTGTCGATGGGCATTTAGGTTGCTTCCATGACCTGGCTATTGTAAATAGTGCTGCAATGAACATTGAGGTGCATGTGTCTTTTTGAATTATGGTTTTCTTGGGGTATATGCCCAGTAGTGGGATTGCTGGGTCATATGGTAATTCTCTTTTTACTTTTTTAAGGAACCTCCATACTGTTCTCCATAGTGGCTGTATCAATTTACATTCCCACCAACAGTGCAAGAGGGTTCCCTTTTCTCCACACCCTCTCCAGCATTTGTTGTTTGTAGATTTTCTGATGATGCCCATTCTAACTGGTGTGAGGCGATACCTCATTGTAGTTTTGATTTGCATTCTCTAATAATTAGTGATGTTGAGCATCTTTTCATGTGCTTCTTGGCCATCTGTATGTCTTCTTTGGAGAAATGTCTATTTAGGTCTTCTGCCCATTTTTGGATTAGGTTGTTTGTTTCTTTAATATTGAGCTGCATGAGCTCTTTATATATTTTGGAGATTAATCCTTTCTCTGTTGATTCATTTGCAAGTATTTTCTCCCATTCTGAGGGTTGTCTTTTTGTCTTGTTTGTAGTTTCCTTTGCTGTGCAAAAGCTTTTAAGTTTCATTAGGTCCCATTTGTTTATTTTTGTTGTTATTTCCATTACTCTAGGAGGTGGATCAAAAAAGATCTTGCTGTGATTTATGTCAAAGAGTGTTCTTCCTATGTTTTCCTCTAAGAGTTTTATAGTGTCCAGTCTTACATTTAGGTCTCGAATCCATTTTGAGTTTATTTTTGTGTATGGTGTTAGGGAGTGTTCTAATTTCATTCTTTTACATGTAGCTGTCCAGTTTTCCCAGCACCACTTATTGAAGAGACTGTCTTTTCTCCATTGTATATCTTTGCCTCCTTTGTCATAGATTAGTTGACCATAGATGCGTGGGTTTATCTCTGGGCTTTCTATCTTATTCCATTGATCTATATTTCTGTTTTTGTGCCAGTACCATATTGTCTTGATTACTGTAGCTTTGTAATATACTCTGAAGCCAGGGAGTCTGATTCCTCCAGCTCCGTTTTTTTCCCTCAAGACTGCTTTGGCTCTTCGGGGTCTTTTGTGTCTCCATACAAATTTTAAGATTTTTTGTTCTAGTTCTGTAAAAAATGCCATTGGTAATTTGATAGGGATTGCATTGAATCTGTAGATTGTTTTGGGTAGTTAATATAGTCATTTTCACAATATTGATTCTTCCAATCCTAGAACATGGGGTATATCTCTCCATCTGTTGGTATCATCTTTAATTTCTTTCATCAGTGTCTTATAGTTTTCTGCATACAGGTCTTTTGTCTCCCTAGGTAGGTTTATTCCTAGGTATTTTATTCTTTTTGTCGCAGTGGTAAATGGGAGTGTTTCCTTAATTTCTCTTTCAGATTTTTCATCATTAGTGTATAGGAATACAAGAGATTTCTGTGCATTAATTTTGTATCCTGCAACTTTACCAAATTCATTGATTAGCTCTAGTAGTTTTCTGGTGGCATTTTTAGGATTCTCTATGTATAGTATCATGTCATCTGCAAACAGTGACAGTTTTACTTCTTTTCCAATTTGTATTCCTTTTATTTCTTTTTCTTCTCTGATTGCCGTGGCTAGGACTTCCAAAACTTTGTTGAATAATAGTGGTGAGAGTGGACATCCTTGTCTCGTTCCTGATCTTAGAGGAAATGCTTTCAGTTTTTCGCCATTGAGAATGATGTTTGCTGTGGGTTTGTCGTATATGGCCTTTATTATGTTGAGGTAGGTTCCCTCTATGCCCACTTTCTGGAGAGTTTTTATCATAAATGGGTGTTGAATTCTGTCAAAAGCTTTTTCTGCATCTATTGAGATGATCATATGGTTTTTATCCTTCAGTTTGTTAATATGGTGTATCACATTGATTGATTGGCGTATATTGAAGAATCCTTGCATCCGTGGGATAAATCCCACTTGATCATGGTGTATGATCCTTTTAATGTGCTGTTGGATTCTGTTTGCTAGTATTTTGTTGAGGATTTTTGCATCTATATTCATCAGTGATATTGGTCTGTAATTTTCTTTTTTTGTAGTATCTTTGTCTGGTTTTGGTATCAGGGTGATGGTGGCCTCATAGAATGAGTTTGGGAGTGTTCCTTCCTCTGCAATTTTTTGGAAGAGTTTGAGAAGGATGGGTGTTAGCTCTTCTCTAAATGTCTGATAGAATTCACCTGTGAAGCCATCTGGTCCTGGACTTTTATTTGTTGGAAGATTTTTAATCACAGTTTCAATTTCATTACTTGTGATTGGTCTGTTCATATTTTCTATTTCTTCCTGGTTCAGTCTTGGAAGGTTATACCTTTGTAAGAATTTGTCCATTTCTTCCAGGTTGTCCATTTTATTGGCATAGAGTTGCTTGTAGTAGTCTCTTAGGATGCTTTGTATTTCTGCGGTGTCTGCTGTAACTTCTCCTTTTTCATTTCTAATTTTATTGATTTGAGTCCTCTCTTTTTCTTGATGAGTCTGGCTAATGGTTTATCAATTTTGTTTATCTTCTCAAAGAACCAGCTTTTAGTTTTATTGATCTTTGCTATTGTTTTCTTTGTTTCTATTTCATTTATTTCTGCTCTGATCTTTATGATTTCTTTCCTTCTACTAAGTTTGGGTTTTGTTTGTTCTTCTTTCTCTAGTTCCTTTAGGTGTAAGGTTAGATTGTTCATTTGAGATTTTTCTTGTTTCTTGAGGTAGGCTTGTATAGCTATAAACTTCCCTCTTAGAACTGCTTTTGTTGCATCCCATAGGTTTTGGATCGTCGAGTTTTCATTGTCATTTGTCTCTAGGTATTTTTCTATTTCCTCTTTGATTTCTTCAGTGATCTCTTGGTTATTTAGTAACGTATTGTTTAGCCTCCATGTGTTTGTGTTTTTAACGTTTTTTTCCCTGTAATTCATTTGTAATCTCATAGTGTTGTGGTCAGAAAAGATGCTTGATATGATTTCAATTTTCTTAAATTTACTGAGGCTTGATTTGTGACCCAAGATGTGATCTCTCCTGGACAATGTTCCGTGCGTACTTGAGAAGAAAATGTAATCTGCTGTTTTTGGATGGAATGTCCTATAAATATCAATTAAATCTGTCTGGTCTATTGTGTCATTTAAAGCTTCTGTTTCCTTATTTATTTTCATTTTGGATGATCTGTCCATTGGTGTAAGTGAGGTGTTAAAGTCCCCCACTATTATTGTGTTACTGTCGATTTCCTCTGTTAGAACTGTTAGCAGTTACCTTATGTATTGAGGTGCTCCTATGTTGGGTGCATATATATTTATAATTGTTATATCTTCTTCCTGGATTGATCCCTTGATCATAATGTAGTGTCCTTCCTTGTCTCTTGTAACATTCTTTATTTTAAAGTCTGTTTTATCTGATATGAGTATAGCTACTCCAGCTTTCTTTTGATTTCCATTTGCATGGAATATCTTTTTCCATCCCCTCACTTTCAGTCTGTATGTGTCCCTAGGTCTGAAGTGGGTCTCTTGTAGACAGCATAGATATGGGTCCGGGTCTTGTTTTTGTATCCATTCAGCAAGCCTGTGTCTTTTGGTTGGAGCATTTAATCCATTCACGTTTAAGGTAATTATTGATATGTATGTTCCTATGACCATTTTCTTAATTGTTTTGGGTTTGTTTTTGTAGGTCCTTTTCTTCTCTTGTGTTTCCCACTTAGAGAAGTTCCTTTAGCATTTGTTGTAGAGCTGGTTTGGTGGTGCTGAATTCTCTTAGCTTTTGCTTGTCTGTAAAGCTTTTGATTTCTCCATCAAATCTGAATGAGATCCTTGCCGGGTAGAGTAATCTTGGTTGTAGGTTCTTCCCTTTCATCACTTTAAGTATATCATGCCACCCCCTTCTGGCTTGTAGAGTTTCTGCTGAGAAATCAGCTTTAACCTTATGGGAGTTCCCTTGTATGTTATTTGTCATTTTTCCCTTGCTGCTTTCAATAATTTTTCTTTGTCTTTAATTTTTGCCAATTTGATTACTATGTGTCTTGGCGTGTTTCTCCTTGGGTTTATCCTTTATGGGACTCTGTGCTTCCTGGACTTGGGTGGCTATTTCCTTTCCCATGTTAGGGAAGTTTTCGACTATAATCTCTTCAAATATTTTCTCGGGTCCTTTCTCTCTCTCTTCTCCTTCTGTGACCCCTATAATGCGAATGTTGTTGCATTTAATGTTATCCCAGAGGTCTCTTAGGCTGTCTTCATTTCTTTTCATTCTTTTTTCTTTATTCTGTTCCGCAGCAGTGAATTCCCCCATTCTGTCTTCCAGGTCACTTATCCGTTCTTCTGCCTCAGTTATTCTGCTATTGATTCCTTCTAGTGTAGTTTTCATTTCAGTTATTGTATTGGTCATCTCTGTTTGTTTGTTCTTTAATTCTTCTAGGTCTTTGTTAAACATTTCTTGCATCTTCTCGATCTTTGCCTCCATTCTTATTCCAAGGTCCTGGATCATCTTCACTATCATTATTCTGAATTCTTTTTCTGGAAGGTTGCCTATCTCCACTTCATGTAGTTGTTTTTCTGGGGTTTTATCTTGTTCCTGCATCTGGTACATAGCCCTCTGCCTTTTCATCTTGTCTCTCTTTCTGTGAATGTGGTTTTTTTTCCACAGGCTGCAGGATTGTAGTTCTTCTTGCTTCTGCTGTCTGCCGTCTGGTGCATGAGGCTATCTAAGAGGTTTGTCTCCTGTACTTTTAGAAGGGCATGGTGGACCAGGTTGCTTTTTTCGCCTCACAGATTTACAAATCCCTCTTCTCAGACTTTTTCAAAGTGATAGAGAATATGACCTCACTCTCTGGGATCTGCCTCCTCTGCTCCCCTCCTTCACTTTTATCTGATCTCATCCTCAAAGGTGTCCATATTGTCCCAGTCTTGCTTAAGTTGGATTTTGCCTCTCAGCGTTTTTTTTAATATAAATTTATTTATTTATTTATTTTTGGCTGCATTGGGTCTGCGTTGCTGTGTGTGGGCTTTCTCTATTTGCGGTGAGCGGGGGCTACTCTTCGTTGCGGTGCATGGGCTTCTCATTGTGGTGGCTTCTCTTTTTGTGGAGCATGGGCTCTAGGCATTGGCTTCAATAGTTGTGGTGCGAGGGCTCAGTAGTTGTGGTTCGCAGGCTCTAGAGCACAGGCTCAGTAGTTGTGGCGCATGGGTTTAGTTGCTCTGCGGCATGTGGGATCTTCCTGGACCAGGGCTTGAACCCATGTCCCGTGCATTGGCAGGCACATTCTTAACCACTGTGCCACTAGGGAAGTCCTTCCTCTCAGTGTTTTATCATCACTGTGGGGTTTTGTCTTGGGAGGGTGATTTCTTTTGTTAGTTTTGAAGTGCATAGGATCCAGGCTGCTGCAGCCCCATCATATCTTACACATCAAGATCCCCCTGATGAAGGCACTCACTCATTCACAAATCACATCAAGCAGAATCCCTTCCCAGTTTTGCTGGCCATTCCCAGACTGGTCTGCTGTGAATACTTGCTGATTTGGGGGTTCCCTGTACTCAGGGACATCAGAGGCCCACCTGCCTTCCTTCTGCATCCTCCTACCCAGATGTTTAATCCACATGAGTTGTGCAGCTGTTGGAGTTTTTTAACACCTTCTTACTAGTTTCCCTGCCTTCAGTGCTTTCTCCCTCTAATACCTGCCAGAAAGTCTATCTGAAAGGTGTCTCCTACCACCACTCTCCTGGATAGAGTTCTTACTCACGTCATGTTGTTTCCTGCTTCTGGAGCTTTGCTAGTGCTGTGGCTTCTGACTAGAATATCTTTCCCATTTCTTTGGCTAACTCTTACCTTCAGATCAGTTAACAGTTTCTCTCCCCCAAGGGAAAGCTTCCCAGAACCACTCCTCCACTCAGCCTGAGTTAGCTACTCCTTTACCTCCCACAATGCCTCATGTACATATCTTGCCTTGTAATCATCACAGCATAATTAGCTATTTAAGGGTTCTTCACCTCCTTATCACCTAGCTTAGCTCATAACTTGCCTAAATCAGACTTTGTCTTACTCACATTTGTTTCCCTAGTACCTTGCTAAGAATGGTTCCTCATAAATGGTTGTAGGATAGATGAATGAATAAACAAATAAATGAATTATTAGTTGGATTTTTTAGGTGAAGTGTGAGAGGCATGCATGAAAAGGATGGGTTTCCAATATATCTCCAGTCATGACGGGTAGAAGAGTATCCGTTCTTTCTCCATGTGAGGTTGGCTCTCCTCTGTGAAATGTTGCCTCTCTGTAAGAGATTATGGCAAAGTTCAAATTTTATTTCTCTCCATATTCACAATCTGGCAAAAGCAAGACCACGTGTTCCCATTGTAGGTTTGTAGGCAGGTGTGTGCATGTTGAAAAGTCTGTCCCTTACTGACCAGTACCAAGGTAAATACAATGTATAGAATAGATTGATTCAAAGCATTGTGAAAGCAGTGCCCACAGGAAGCCTCTCTGTGGCATGCCTCTCTTGTGTATGTGTGCATGTGCGTGTGTGTGTGTGTGTCTCTCTCTGTTTATGTATCTGTGTGTGTCTGTGTCTCATCACAAATGGCTGCAGCCAGATGAAACAATGGCCTAAAAGTGGTAAAACTGAGCATTTCCCAGACAAACATGCACCAGTCGTTTGGAGGACTGAATTTATATTTGTGGAAGTAACCTGATGAAGACAGGGAAGCAAGGGAGAGGAAAGAACAGGCTTCTCTCGTTAACCAGTTTTTTTTCCACAGAAATGAGGGTAACTCTGGAGAATGATGAACATTTGAATGAAGGTGATAGGCTTCACTGAAGTCAGTAAATAGGCAAATTAATATACTGGCTAAGTTCACAACACATGGAGCTATGTTGTCTTCCTCTAACAATATTTAGGCGATAATTTGGAAAATAGCTTAAGTGTAGAAGGAGAATCCTTTAAGGCGAAGACCAAACCTCTGTTATCTAATATCAGTTACAAACATATTTCTATAAATGCTAAGAAACAAGAGAGCACACAACACTAAAGGAGTGACGATTTGTAAGCTGGGACCAAGCTAAACATATGAAATAATTTATGTAGTTGTCCATCCATCCAGCAAGCATTTAGTGGTTATGCACTATGGGGAGAAATGTTATGAGTGTAATAAATGTGGTCAGCCCTTCAGCTGACATAATCTGCATAGCATTCTGTTCCTTTATCTTTTTAACTTTTCCAGTTGATGGCTTTTAACCCTAGCTAGTGTGTTCAGCTATTTAGACTTTGGGACCAAAGTTACCCCTAGCCAGAGAGATTTTAAGGAACTCTAGCTCAATAGACATGACCAAGCCTCAGTCTTTCTAGCACAAGCTCTCTTGGATCTCTGCTTAATGGAGACCACTAGACTCAGGCTGCCATATTGTACAACTCCAGACTGTTTGAATGGCAGCTCTTGGAATTTTGCAGTGCACAACCTGTGTAGCCTAATATGGCAGCCCTGCATAGGAAGTGGTTCTTCTCACTTCCCTGGTTCCTTCCAGGAAATTTACACTAAAGTGTCCTTATGTAAAGACAGTGCAAATACAAAAGGATTCAGGCCAGTTTCTGGTTTGTTATATCCCAGAGAATTCACAATTCTATGAATGTTCACAATTCTAATTAGCTTTTAGAGGACAGGCACTATCTCTTGGATAACTTCGAATCTCACTGAAGATGCCGATGAAGTTGATCTGGAATCAGAATCAAATAATTTAACTTCTATTCATGCTGCTACAAATTAGAATTCACATCCATCTGTAGAACAGAAATTTCAGTACAAAGTTTTACCTTTGGGGGCAAAATTTAAGTGCCCTAATGGTAGTGGAGAAAGTGGATTGAATTTCCAATTATGTACTAAATGGGTGTAGAAATTGCCATTTTATTTATTTGGATCCATAGCTTTGGTTTTGTCAACTGTGACTGCTAAAGGAGATTCAGTTGGAGATAGAAATGTAAAGAAAACATGTATGTATCATTCTAGCTATCCAAGTTCTTGGTGGCAGTAAAAGGGTCGGGCTTAATTTTAGCTGTGGTGGTTCTGAAAGTGCTTCAGCCCAGTGGTTGACTGCATATTTGGTTAGGCCCTGTGTGCTATTTGCAACAGTAATAAAAACATCACAGAAAAGTCATCTAGTCCATGGAAACTTGCCACAGCTGAGTAGAGCTTAATCTTAATGCTCTGCTAAGGTTGTATGGGGTTGTTAGGCATTCGTGTGTTTTTTCCCAGTGACCCAAGCCTTTTAATGTGTATTTAAGGAGGCCACTAAATCTCACATTTAAACTCACCTGTGTGTACTATCTTTCCATTTATGTGTCAATCTTTGGAACCTAGGAACTTCATCTTCTTGTTTAGTTGTATGAGAGAAACATTGCATACATATTGAGTACCCAAGAAATATTAGATGCTCAAAAATCATCCAGGCCATTTAGGATCTTTAAAGCAGCGACTTCACTTGCCTTCCAAGGGATAAAATAAAAATGCTGTGCTGGTAAAATTGCTTGGACCTGATGCGTTGTGTCTGATGGCCAGAGCAGTAGCAAATCTGCTGACAGGCTTGGACAGGAAAAAGAAAAAAAGCAAGTTGAAATGTCTGTATACTGCTGCTTCAGGGAAATGCTATTTTTAAAGAAATGAAACACATTATTTAGGGTTTGTGGATGCAATCCAGGGCTTTGAAGATGGGAAGAAGATCTTAATTAGAAAGAAATGGGAAGATTGAATGCTTTTATGGAGAACCCAACTTTAAGAGGTCTATTTATCATAGATGCAGATGATATATATTGTGTACTGGCTGCAGCCCTTCTTTGACAAAACCAAAGCCTTTAAAGTTACTGGAGTGCATTCGTCCACAAGTTTGTTCAGCATCTAATGAGCAGGCATTAATCATGTAAAACTTGGAGACAGTTCATAAAAGGACAATGAAGATGATTTAAGGCTTGGAAAATAAAACCTATAAGGGAAGGTTAAAACAATTCACATTATTAGCTTGGCAAAAAGGAGATGAGGAGTGAGGATTTCCAGTCAATGCAAGGTTATTCTTGGTGGGACGGCATGCTTAATGAGAAATGATTCCCCCAGAATTCTGAAATTTCCCTTTTGTTGGTTTTATTATAAAAATATATTCATAGGAACAATTAGGAAGCAGAATATGTCCTAAAACCTTCTCACCCAGAGGGACTTCACAAAACTGAAATGGGGAGGATGAGCAGAACATGTGGAGCCAGGGTTCTCTTAGGCAGAAAGTATGACGTTCTTTTTTTGCAGCATTTCTCATAATTGCAACTAACTAATGGCTTGTATACTTATTTATCTAATGTCTATCTTCCTGGCTAGACTGTAAGCTTCATGAGGGCTGGAATTATGTTTGTCTTTTCACCACTGAATTCTCAGAGCCTAACACAGTGCCTGGCATATAATAGGTGCTTAATATGCATTTTGTGCACACATGGGGAATATATATGCATTTCATATTTTAAACAAAAATGGGTTCATCCTGTGTATGCTGTTCCATAACTCCCTTACTTTTAAAAACAAAATTTATTTATTTATTTTTGGCTGTGTTGGGTCTTTGTTGCCGTGCACGGGCTTTCTCTAGTTGTGGTGAGCAGGTCACTCTTCGTTGTGGTGTTCAGGCTTCTCGTTGCCGTGGCTTCTCGTTGCAGAGCACGGGCTCTAGGGCGCGCAGGCTTCAGTAATTGGTGGTGTATGGGCTTAGTTGCTCTGCGGCATGTGGGATCTTCCTGGACCAGGGCTCGAACCCGTGTCTCCTGCATTGGCAGGCGGATTCTTAACCACTGCGCCACCAGGAAGCCCTCCCTTACTTTTAACAAAATATTATGACAGTCTTTTCACGTCATTTATATTCTGCACTGTCACTTGAACGGCACCAAGGTGTCCTGCCGTATGCATACGGCCTCAAGTATTTAACCTTCCTCTATTCGGGGACGTTTATATGTATCCAGTTTTTCCTATTTCCAACAATACAACAATAATCATGGTTGCAGCTAAATCCTTCACAAGAATTTTAAAAAGGAGACTATTACGAGAGATGGCAAGATGTTGTTTACCGAAGGTCTTAAAAACATGGCAGATATTGATTTAGTCAGTTTTGCTGCAGTCCTGTGTGGACGCAGGGAAATGGATTTGATGACCTCAGGATCAAATTACGCTTGAAACCTTCTATGTGTAGATACAACTGTCTTAGTCTGTGGTAAGACTGCTATAACAAAACAACCAGACTGGGTGGCTTAAACAACAAATATTTATTTCTCACAGTTCCGGAGGCTGAGAAGTCTAAGATCAAGGTGCTGGCAAATTCTGTGTTTGGTGAGTGCCCACTTCCTGGTTCATAGATGGCCATCTTCTTGCTGTGTCCTCACATGGCAGAACGGGTGAGAAAGTTCTCTGGGGTCCCTTTTATAAGGGCACTAATGTCATTTATGAGGGCTCCACTCTCATGACCTAATCACCTCCCAAAGGCCCCACCTTCTAATACCATCACAGTGGGGGTTAGGTTTCAACATGTGAATTTTGGGGAGGGGACACAAGCATTCAGTCTTTTGCAATGACTGTCTCCTCTAAGCTACTCATGCACTTATATTACTCATTGGAGTGAGTTTGTAAAAGTTATGGAGTTATCTCAAGTAAATACTTTTGAGATAGGGGAGAAAATAAAGTATTTTAAAACAGAAACCACAGTATCACTCTGCTTTTGTGATTTAAGATTTATCAGCCTCAGGGTAGCTGGCAAATTCAATCTCGATACATGGGTAAGTATTGACTATTAGAATTAGCTGAGTGCACTCTTTTTCTACACTGAAAAATTAAAGTCATGTTCAGATTTTTCTTAAAGATGAAAGGGAATTTTAGAGGTGTTACTCCTCATGAGGTGCTGTCTTGTTTAATTTTAAGGAAATGAGTCATTTCTAAGGAGTGATTCATAATGCAAATGTCTGTGTATAGAATTCCATCTTTCTTTCCAACTACTTTCATGATCAAATTGGAGATGTGTTCTGAAAAAGATGTTAAAAATGCATTCAAACATGGCTGTTAGACTTTATATACCAGATACTATTTTCTTCAACTTCCATACTCTTTACATAAGTCAGGTTGTCTTAATTTTTTTCTCCATTATGATTGTGGCTAGCTTTGTTGTGATTTGTCATGGCTTTATCCTCAAAAAACTGTGAGATTGAGCCCTTTCTCTTTGAGGATTGTGCCTCTACTTTCATTTCTTGATTTTCCCATTTTTCTCCTATTGAATTCTGGGTTCCCAGCTGCTACCTGGTGGTGTTCGTTACTGGCCCCCTTCTTTCCTCTCTGTAGTGTCTGTTCTGGGTACTACAAGTCTTTCTAGAAGTGTCTTTCTAAACCCATAAATTAAACAAATTTCATGTCTCCCTGGACTTGACATGACCCTCTTTGGGACTGGGAGTGGGGATGGCATGGGAGATGCTCCCCCTTTCTTCCTATCTTGGCAGTCACAGATCTTGCTGAAAGAAGTGGTGACATCCCAAAAGTTAGAGTTAGGCAGAACGCATTGAGTAAGATGGAGTCAATTTCCACAGCTATGAAGGGGCAGGGCAAGCCACAGAGGAGTCTGGTTGAGGGAGACTATCATCCATCTCAGGGCATTTTGCACTTGCTGTTTTCCCTGCCTGGACCACCCTTCTCCCATTTATTCTTAGGGTTGTCATGAACTCTGAAGGGCCTGACATTTTACCTTGCTTGCCGGCCATCAAGTTAGCCTGCCACAGTTTCTTGGATGCTGGCAGAAGACATGACATTCCTGGGTCAGAGACAAATGACTTTATTATTCACAACAATATCTGTAGCCAGAGTATCAGCATTTTTCTATGCTGGTTTGTGAGTCCCAATTCCCACAAGAAGATACAAAGAGGGCCAGGTGAGTGACACACTGCACATGCAGTGGGTTGTCTTAGAGGAACCCTGAGATTAGGAAACCTGAATCATTTAAAATGGGCAGTAAGCATGGCTGTCCTTTCCTCCAGGGGGAGGCATTATGTGTATTATACTGGACAGTAAGTGAATCTGTGCTTAACTTTGGAGAGAGACATTATCTCTGCCTTCCCTGGATGTTTGCTATATAAACACGCTTTAAAAGCTACCTAGCACAAAGGCAGTCAGTGCCTTTGATCCTAAATTGTGCAAAAATGCCTGAGACCGTGGAGAATTGTCTCCCAACAGTGACTTGCTTTCTCACTTACTTTGGGTCTCTGTTCAAATGTCACCTTGTCAGTGAAGCTCACCCAGAGCATCTTATATCAAATAGCCACTTATGATCACTTATATGAAATAACTCCTTATCATCATTGGAATACTAAACTGTGTGTACTTAGCTTTATGTTGTTGTCTGTAAGCTGAAAGCTCTGTGACGGCAGAGACTTTGTCTGTGTTATTCACTGCTGTATCATCAGAGCCCAGCACAGTGCCTGGTGTACAGTAGACATTCAATAAATATTTACTGAATGAATGAATCAATCAATACATCACCACCAGTCAAGAAGATTACAAAAAAGGTCTATTTTAGCTTTTCAAATATAAAATTATATTAAACTTGCTCTGTCTCACTCCATAATCTGCCCCAGCTCCAGCTCGGAGGGCTGTTCTAAGCATCCAATTCTGTTCCTACTCCTGGCTTTCTGGCCTGTCTCTGGGACTGTGCTGCCCTTCTGTGCATAATCCCTCCTGCTCTGTTGTCCAGCTCCGAATCCTGGCTCCTTACCCTGACATCCTCTATCTATCACTGTCCTGTGTCCCAACACAGACCATGGCAACCCTTTAAAAACCATCCAGTGGTGTGCTAGTAAACTAGCTCCCTGAATGAAAGCTCTGATGTGTGGTGTTTGCTGATTTCCATGGTGTAAATACTCTCACCATGGCTGACTGCAAGATACCAATGGTTTAACAGCTGGCTTGCAAACTTCCTGCATGTTTAACAGTCACTTTCACAAGCTGGTGGGAGCCAACTCCAGCACGTCATCATAATAAGAAAGTAACAACAAGTATGTAGTATTGGGGTTATTGTCCTCTTGGCAAAATAATGTATAGATTTAAAGAAAGAATATGTCCGTGGGTCAAGGAAACCCCCTATCCTGAACTGGGTTTCTCGTTACTTACTCCTTATTCCCATGTTCTCTACTAACTGTGTTTCTCACACTCTAGCCTGCATCAGAATTACCCAAAGGGCTTGTTAAAACACAGATGTCTGGGCCCCACCCCCAGAGTTTCTCCATGCATGGGGCTCGAGAATTTGCATCTTTAACAAGTTCCCAGGTGATAATGCTCCGGGTCCTGTGATCATGCTTGGAGAGCTACTGCCCTAGCGGGATCACATGAAACATATTTTGCTCAAAGTCGGTTTTCAGGTGCTAAGTGGAAGAGGTAAGGTTTTGTAAATAAACAGTGTATATGGACCAAAGAGAAGGAAAGCTGCAAAATCAAAGAAAAAAAGTTCGAAATGTATTTATAAAACAACTAACAGATGGGAGTGCTAGGTAATTGAAGCTCATTGCTACAGGTCTTCAAGCTGGTGAAAAATGAGTTTCCAGGTGTTCATGAAGAAAGAATCCCTCTGCTTATAACTGCTGTAGATAATTTTGCAGTATTGGGTTTCTGAAGGATGAGGTCGAGCTGGAAATGGTTGTGATAAGGGCATGAATCTTGAGGCTTGCTGGGTAACCTCTCCTTTAGATGAAACTGAGCACTAGATCACTTATTTAAGGGTCTGCATCTCAAACAAGCTTAAAAAAAATTATTTACCCATTACCATGTGGTACTCGTGCAAATAAGAGGGCTTGGGCAAAGAGGGAACACTTAGCCTTGATTAGATGGGACATATTAGCTTCCTGAAATTTTCTCACCTGTTTAAGCAGCTCTCAATCACAGATCCTGACAGGATAGACACTCATGGTAGGAAGGATTAACAGGGCTCAGCTAAACCCAAGGGGTGTCACACTTATCCTAGATCTCCAGGGCAACGTATGGGTCTCTGTATCCCTCCAAGACTCCAGTTGCAAAGGCCCTTCGTGGTGGCCCCTCCTTTGCAATTCTCCAGGACAATGCTCTAAGACATACTATTTCGAGCTTGGCATCTTTGCAACGGATTTAACCCCAGGACTGTCTAATTCAAGGACAACAGGGCAAAACAAGATAGGAATGTGATTCGACATGGGAACTGCTGGCAGAACAGGGTGGCGGTAACAGCCCGTTTCCTGAGTTTAGCTCTTTTGTTGTGTGCCGGGGACCAAACCTGTCCTTGGCTCTCAGGCACAGTTTTTTTGACAAGCTTTATTGGAAAGAGGTAGAGAGGAAAGCTGGTTCATTATCAGACACCTCCTTGGCACATTAGCCTCTCTGACAGAACTTTCTTTCTCACTGGGCAAACAAGAGAGGCCAGACCTCTGTCTTGCTGGCGTTTCTCTGCGCTACTTAGAAAAATCATCTTGATCACTCCAGGGATTCCTCTGTGACATCTGTAATTCAATGAGGCCACTTTACCCTTGGTGGCCTGATGTAATCAGCGCCTTTATCTAGCCCAAAGGGTTTCTTTACCCTTGTGGAAGGACTGAACCCCAGGGTATTAGAGGATGTTGGACCTCCAGGAGGAAGCAATTTACTTTTTAAAAAAAAATAAATTTATTTATTCATTTATTTATTTTTGGCTGTGTTGGGTCTTTGTTGCTGCGCACGGGCTTTCTCTAGTTGCGGTGAGCGGGGGCTACTCTTCGTTGCGGTGCGCGGGCTTCTCATTGCGGTGGCTTCTCTTGTTGCGGAGCACAGGCTCTAGGTGCGTGGACTTCAGTAGTTGTGACACATGGGCTTCAATAGTTGTGGCTCACGGGCTCTAGAGCGTGGGCTCAGTAGTTGTGGCGCACGGGCTTAGTTGCTCCGCGGCATGTGGGATCTTCCCGGACCAGGGCTCAAACCGTGTCCCCTGCACTGGCAGGTGGATTCTTAACCACTGCGCCACCAGGGAAGTCCGCAATTTACTTTTTATCTGAGGGATCTGTAGCCTCCATTACGACCTGGACATCTCCCTTCAGGTCAAGGGATCCTTTTGTCCAGGATAGTTGTAGTCACCTTTTAGATTTAACTGTTAGCAGTGCTAATGGGCTGGACTTAACATTGCCCACCCCAGTGGTTCTCAAAGTGTGGTCCGGGGGTCAGCAGCAGCAGCCCTGGGAACTTGTTAGAAATCTGAGTTCTTGGGCCTCACCCCACACCTGCTGGATGAGGAACTCTGGGGGAGGGGCCCAGCATTCGGTGCTTTAACAAGTCCTCCAGGTGATTCTGCTGCATGCCACAGTTTGAGAACCACAGACCCATATGAACTTTATGTCCCGCAGGCATTTTGTAGTAGCTGTGAGGCATCTGGGGTGAGCTGTTCCTCGGCAGTCATCCTTTACACTCCGTTTGCATTTTAAGTAATACTCACTTCTTCCCTGGCATCTCTGCTTAATGATAAAGTGGCACTCTGGCTGTTTAGAAGGTAAGTGAAACTGTTTCTTGGTAAGTATAGATGTAAAGGCATATAAATAAAGGGAGACAGGCTCTTTAGTATCCATCTTTTAGCTACTGCGATTGTGTGGCTAGAACATTCACTCTGATTAACTTTCCCCTCTGCTCCAAATCAGAACATTTCATGTCTATACCCTTTCAGTTGGTTTGGAATCTCACCCTATGCTTTGCAGAATGTTTTGTGATTGCAACATGGTGGGAGGCTACAGTTTCTGATGTGTCCTTTGGATCTGGATTAACTTGATGACCATATGGCAGGAGCATAGTCCTCACCGTTGCCCAGGTTAAGATGTTTTCTCAAAGGTCATCTTGTGAACATCAACACGCAGCAGTGAATGCTGGCCTCAGCATTTATGATACATTTAAGGGTACACACACCTTTTTTCCCCCCCTAAGGAGTCTAACAGACCAGACGTGTAATTAATGGTGATGTTGAAGTAAAATTTTGGTGGGCTGGCAAATGGGCGGGGCTGCTAAGGAAAAGAAATCTTTTTGGAAGAGATGGATGATGAGTCAAGATTTACTTAATAGCTTGTGATTGTGAGCAAGTTATTCAGTCTCTCTAAGCTTCCGTTTCCTTATCTAAAAAGTGGGTGTAATATAGGGAAAGTATGTCTTAGGGTTCTTGTGAAAATGAAGAGAAATTATATATGTAAAGTACTTAGCAGAGTGTCTGCAACCATGTATGTGCTCAGTAATCGGGAGCCACGTAAAATATTTATACATGTGGATGTGACTACACACACACACACACACACACACACATACACATACATTCATAATCACTCACATACATATATGCTCTTGCATGTATACACATACACATACTCACAAATATATATTTACATATACCCATGCATATGCATACATATAAATACCCACATATACTAATATATCATGAAATAATAGGGCATTCCATGAGTAGGAATAATCAGATCAGAGTATACCTCAAACTATTCCTTTCTTTCTTCCCCTCTGCATACACCTTTCCCACCTCATTGTCACTTTTACCTTAAGGTGAGCAGTCATCCCCATTAAAGCACTAATGTCCTTGGGATTGGTCGCTCTCTACCATCTGAGCTTCACTCTGATTTGGGGTGGGGGTGGCCTGGGACATTCAGAGCACCAGGCTTCGGGGGCACAGTGGTTGTAGGAAGGCGCCTGAGAATACGAGTGGGATACAGAAGCAGATTCAAGTTGGTGCTGGCCTCCCTCACCGTGTGCTCAGGGCTGTCATAGAGTGGAGGGGAGGCCACCTTATCCTATGGTACCTGTTGACTCTTAGCGAGCTCTTTTCTCTTTTAGAATCTTGTCTCTCAGCACAGCTTTGGATGTGGGCCTCCAGTCACCTGAGTAGGGGAATGCACATGGAAGACTTCACAGACCTTGGCCATCTGGCCCCTGCCTAGCTCACCTGCTTTGGCAAGTTTCACTCTCCCCTTTGCTAACTATACTCCTACATCATGGGTCTTATTTCAGGATGCTACCTTTTCTCTAACCTCAGGGCCCTTGCACATGCTGTTTTTTTCTCCTTGGAATACTCTTCCCACACTCTTGGCCTACCTATATCTTACTTACCCTTCAGGCATTAGCTTAAATATCACTTCACTGGCCTCTCCCACACTAGGGTTGTGTCTCTACTAAGGGCCCCTTAATACTTTGTCCTAAAATTTTTAACCCTTCTACCCCCAGAGCTTAACACAGTGCTTAGATATGGGCTATGTTAATATTTGCTGTTGAATAAGGAAGTGGACCCCTAGGATAGAAGCTGTTCAAGAGGGGAAACTGTTGCAGTTGGAAAAGGAGAAAAAAAAAGATATTTTCATAGTTCCTGTGAATTTCCTTGAAATTCTATGGCATGACAAGAATCTCTTATCCTATCAGCCCTGGGGGTTCAATTGTTAGCTTATGGCTCTGTGAAATGTATCTTCCCCATAAGCTCAGTTGCAAAATGGGTACTTTATAAGTCTTAGAAATAAACACGCACTTTACCTTTTCTATCTTAGTAGGTGGGAGCACCACGAATTTCTGGGGATTTGAGCATTTCTTTCACAACACTGTGAAGGAAGTGGTTTATCATTTTACTTTGAGTTGATGTTCCTGGCAATAACATTCACATACTTAGGATGGATGCAATTGTTTAGCTGTCACCCCCAAACTTAGTCATACCATTGATCTGACATCGGAAAGTACTTATCCTATTGATCTAGTGTCAGATGGGTGGTATAATAATGAGCTTTGATTGACAGCTTGAGTTGACAGATTATCAAATCACATTTTCCCACAGCCAAACTGCTGACGGGCTTGGAAACTTTCCTTGCCCACACAGATCCCCTTGACCTTTAACTCCTTGTTACATGTGCTAAATCCAGTCCTCATTTAATGGCACTGGGAAGGCTCCCAATTCAGCTTATTTAAAACGCACAGTCGGAGAGTCTAGAATGATATAAACTTAGCTGAGAGCATTACACAATTACACATAAGAGGTAAATAGCAACTGTTTCTTGAATAGATGAATAAGTGAATTTAAATTTATGGCTTGTGTACCAGGAGAGGTGGCCAGAGGTGGTCAGGTGACACTGGCCATGTCATCACAGGCATTCAGAGGTAGACTGTCGCAGCAGCTGGGACCAGCCTGTGTCAGCCATGACAAATATTCAGGGTCAGCTGGGGCACTAAGCAGAAAAAGGACAGTCAGGCCCTTGTGTGGCTTGAACTCAGGGATGCCCAGAGGAGAGGGATCCAGGCCTGAGGCCCCACCCGTAGCACTTTAGGTCTGTGGTTTAAGGACTTGCTCCACAGTGTGTTCTGGGACCAGCAGCAGCAGCAGCCCCAGGGAGCTTGTGAGAAATGGACATTTTCTGCTTCCCCTCAGTCCTGCTGAATCAGAATCTGCATTTGAACAAAATCCCCAGGTGATTCTCATTAAATTTTGAGACGCACTGGTTTCATCGCTCTTAAGATGCAAATATCTTAAAGGGAAATCCTCCCTAGGACTGCAGGGGTTTAGACTCTAGGTCTTAGGTTCTTGACCTTCACATGTGACCTTTAGAGGGTCAGAGTTCCTAGCTGTAAGCAACAGAAACATTCTTGGGCTGATCAAAATAATTGATTAGAAAGACTATTTCATTGTTCTCAGAATGACTGAGAAGGATGGGGAACCAGCTTGAGAAAGTGCAGCAAGGGCTGCTAATTAGCTAGGACCTTGGCCAAAGCTACACCATAGAACTGGTTTGCTGAGAACATTGATGCCACTTTCACTGAGGCCACTGCTGGTACCACAAAGTGGTGGTGTGCTGGAGCCAGCTTGTACCAGCTTGTGAGGGCCAATTGCCTGCCCCTCTTCCTAATTCTTCATGTCTAGCGCATTTGTAAGCTTGGTACTAGCTGTGGTGGGAGTTTTTACACCATGAAAATCGGCAAATGCTACAAATCAGGGCTTTTCTTTTCTTTTCTTTTTTTTTTTTTTTTTTTGAGAGCTGGTTCATTTTATCAGTACACCCAGCAGTGAGTCCATTACTGGTACCACTGGCCCTGCTTCCCCTGGAAACTAGGTGTTGCTGCTATAGCCGACTCAAGATGGCTGTTTACCTGTCCCCCGCTGCCCCCTCCTGCCTTTTTTGTATCAGTAGCCTAAGGAAAATGTCATGTGATCTCGGTCTGGATCAGTGTTTCCTACCTTTGGCTGCACAGTGGAATTACCTGGAGAACTTTAAACATTACTAATGCTGGACTTCAACCACAGAAATTCTGATTTAATTTGTTTGGATGAGGGTTTCTCAAAGTGTGGTCCCTGGACCAGCAACATCAGCATCACTTGGGAACCTGTTAGAAATGCAGATTCTTGGGCCTCACCCCAGACCTCCTGCATCAGAAACTCTGGAGGTGGGGCATGGCGATCTGTTGTAGTAAGTTCCCCAGGTGATTCTGACGGAGGTAAAGTTTGAGAACCACTGGTCTGAGGTGAGATGTGGGCGTCTGGACTTAAAAATAAATACCCAGGTGGTTCAAAAGTGCAGCCAAGCTTGAAAACCAGTGAGTCAATAGCTTATTAGGGGGCCCCACGTTCCTACCCTTGCATATAGGGATTGCAGGTGATTCATCCAGAGGGTAGAGGCATATCCACAGGCTGGTAGGCCGAGATGAAATAGAGTCTGAAATCCGCATTTGTGATGAAGATTGGTCAATTCCAATTTGGACTCTCAGCAGTCAAGCATATGGGTCCTCTAATGGCAGTCTTTTGTGGGCTTGTCAGTAGAATACTGCCATTGGAAAGTGTTTCACTTGGTAGTTTCCAAACACTATGACCCCCTTAGGTCAGAACTACCTGGAGTACTGGTGAGAATGTAGAGTTTTGGGCTCCACTTCATACTGAATCAGATTTGGGGGGGTGGAATGGGTAGAGGCTGGACAGCTACCTTTGTAACAAGTTCTCCACACCACTCTCAGCAACACCTTTTTAACCACTGAATTAATGCAGGAGGGAGGAGGGGCTTGACAATTATGATTTAAATAAATCCAAGAGAGGCATTTTTAGTCCGGAGCTGATTCTGTGTACTACTCACAAAGTCCTGACAAAAATAAACACTGGTAGGTTCTAACCAACTACAGGGAGGCTAGCAGAAAACCTGGAAATTCCAGATGAACATTCAACATGCTCCTGGATTTGAAGACAGCAAAAAGCTATACAAACTGGGAATCTTTTGGTTTTATCTTTCCTAAGTGTATTTGACCTTGTGTTAAGACAAGGAGAGAAATGGAGAAAAATGTAAAGAAGCAACTTCATTTTTACTTCGGTTTTTATTTGATTTAGTAAAATATATCATTAAAGTTTATATTCCGGCTACTTTTGGATAGTAGCTAAAAATTGGTTGCAAGATTCATTGGAGAAGGTTGTATTGGGTAGATCGTATCAGTATTTTAAAATTAGTAACAAAAATTAAAAAAAAATAGTAACAATGCGGCTCTAATTTCGAAAAAGTTGTGTGCTCTCTTTGACTCTTTCAGATAGTTTTGGGAGACAGGTATATTTATCCTCATCTCTCAAGCTGAGAAATGAGTAAATTACCTATACACTTAAATGGTGGACCTGGGATTTAAATGTAGGGGTTTTTGTTTGCTTCCTCTCTATGCCATTTTGTGATTGAGAAAAAATAACATTGGAAGCTTTTTTTGCAGCAAGTTGGTGAAGTCACAGTATACGAAGGAACCAAGGTAGAAGGAAGACAGTAAAGATGAGGTAGTTGATCAGAAGGCCAAATGAGGTTATTTTGTTCACGAATGGTTTAAGCAGAGTCAGTAGACCTTCAGTGGCTGTGAAAGAGATGAGCTGACAGCTGAGGAAATAATCCTGGATGTAGTTTTAATGCTAACTGGCTCCTGGTCCCTGGAGGTACAAAGTCCAAGAAAGGAAAGGTTCAGTGTTGGTTAGATCAACTAAGGTTGGTTAGATCAACTTGAAAGACATGAAAAGATGAAGAAACTTAAAAAAAAAAATAAGGCTTTAAAATTGGAAAAGTTTTATTTGACATATTGCTTTCTCCGTGAGGTAAGACAAGAATGATTTTATTTTCCAGAGAGGAAACTGAGGCTTAAGAAGGTTCTGTAATTTACCGAAGGTCATAGAGATGATAGAATAGTAGAGTTGACTGGAATTTTCTGACTCTTTTCTCTCATACCACAGTACCTGAACATATGTGGGAATTTGTACATAGTTAAGTCTTATTATGAATTGTGTATTTCTTTTGTGTTCACTGGTGCTAATGCTGGTTAGTGTTTATGCTTGGTGTTTAAGTAAGATTTTTTTTTTTAAACTTGTACATGAATGCTCATAGCAGCATTGTTTTTATTTTTTATTTTAAAGGGATTTTCAATTTTACTCATTTTTTTTAAAATAATTAATTTATTTTTGGCTGTGTTGGGTCTTCGTTTCTGTGCGAGGGCTTTCTCTTGTTGCGGCAAGTGGGGGCCACTCTTCATCGCGGTGCGCGGGCCTCTCACTGTCGCGGCCTCTCTTGTTGCGGAGCACAGGCTCCAGACGCGCAGGCTCAGTAGTTGTGGCTCACGGGCCTAGTTGCCCCGCGGCATGTGGGATCTTCCCAGACCAGGGCTCGAACCCGTGTCCCCTGCATTAGCAGGCAGAACCTCAACCACTGCGCCACCAGGGAAGCCCAAATAAGATTTTATTGATGTCTGAGTCCCAGCCCAGAGATTCTGATTAAGTTGGTCTGAGGTGTGGCCTGGGATTTGGGATTTTTAGAAGGTGATTCTGATGTACAGTTAACTGAGATTCCCATGTGCAGTAAAGTGAGAACCACTGGACTAGAAAATTCTCCCTCTCATGCTCTATTATACTGTCTTTGCCTTCTTTAGGGGACATTTTTGGGAACTCGAGGCTATAAACAGTGTACCCTCATTAATCTGTTAGCATAATAGCAGGCCAGAAAGCAGCCTGGTTAAGTCACACTTAAAACTGGGAAACATAAATTTGACACTCAGTCAAATTTGGAGACTAGCCTCATCTTTCATTCATCCAGAGACCTTGAGGCTGTCATAACTAAAGTTCACAGGCTGGCTAACTTCCACCATCGTCAATGAGGCTTTTGCCATGGCAGTTGAGATCTTGTCTTGACGAGAGCTATTAGTGAATACAAGAAGTAGTTCTCGAATGTTTACAGATATGTTTGTGCTTCAGTTTCAACTCCTGTAAAATGGGAAGAACCATACCAACCTCTTAGAGCAAGTGGGAAAGTTAGATGGGATATATTTGTGTAGAGCACCTGGAACCCTCCCTGGCACTGAGCAGCTCCTTCCTAAGTGCTACGTATTCCAGCTGTTCATCTGCCTTTGTTTTCCTCCTTAGAATTTAGGCTCTACTAAGGCATTCAACAACTGAAACATCCAATTAAAGCAGAAGATCTAACTCTTAACAAGTGGTTAGTGTGCAAACTAATGGTATAAGCAGGGCTCGGATTTAACATATGCCAATTGCCATTCTTTCCAGGAGAGGTCTTCGAATATTTGTTAAATTGAAATGACATTAGCCAGAGTTTAGCTTACCCTCACATCCTCAATATGAAATCTACTTGTAGTCTAGATTTACAATAAAAATAATAGTAGGTAAATGTTTCATTAATTTAGGCTTGAGTTAGGCAGGCAGTTGAGCTGCACAGACGTAAGTTTAGCAGCGTAGTCTTTGTGTTAAGTTCTAATCCTTTCCCTTACAGGATTTTTGCCCCTACTGGAATATCTGCTCACAGCTGTCAGGTGATATTTAGTTTAGTTATACTTTAGGTGCATTACTGTTATTTTTTTAAAGTGTACTTTTTTTCCTCTCTGAAAGAGGGCTGTTTCAAATGTGTGCTTTGAGTGTTTGAATAAGATAGAGTTTTCATCTCCTAAAAGTAAGGGCAAAGAGAAATCAAGAAATACTTCCTTTTTGACTTGCTTGCTTTCCTTCTGAGACTCCATGGCAGTAAATAAAGAACATTGGAACAACAACAAAAAAAAGCAAGAACCACTGCAACATGTCTTGTCACATTCTGCTCACCCCTACACCTGATTTCAAATGTAAATTGCACGGCATTTAGCGCTAATGAAAATACTCTAGTGAAGGAAATTGTTAAGATTTTCTGGTGCTCCCCTAGGGGTAATATTAAAGCCCCCATTACTAGCATCTCACTCCGAGAAGACAAAAATGTACACTGAGAATACAAAAGCCTTGTTGGCATCTAAATGTGGGCCAATTAATTTGCTGTTATCGACATACGGGTTTACAAGGAGATGTAAAAGTAGGACCCAGGAAAGCTATTGAGATCCCCATATTGCGGGGCTCCTTGACCCTGGATTTTCAATGCTTGCTTAATCATGGCATTCTGCTTTCTATTTATTTATACAGTTGCTTCAATGAACAAATTAATAATTATACAGCACATTGACAAACATGCCGGGTAATATTTGCCAGATTTTAAATTAATTTAATTCAAGGGCCACTTCATTTACAGGATTCATCCGCACATCAGGCATCAGCCTCACCTCGTTGCTATTCACGCTACACCAAGATTTTTCATCATTTTCCCCCTTCTTTTCTTCTCTGCAGACAAAGACAGCACAACTTGCCATGCCAAATAAATAGACACTAACAGGCAGGTGGAAGACAGATAGATGACAGACAAATAGGAATGTAGATAAATGTGCAGATGACATAAATTTAGAAGGAAGCATAATAGCTCTTACTGTGATATGTGGAAAACAATTAGATTCCTCTAAAATCTTGTATTTATTTTCTCTTTAGCTCCAATTTGTAGTTTATCTTCTCTTGTTTCACACCCACGAGCCTTCCTCACAATTTACAGACTGGAAATTCAAACGAATAGCTTATAGTTCCAGGAATGATCACTCTTCCTGGAAACAGAAAGACCATGTAAAAATGGAACTGCATGGGCTTGGGAAGCCAGGTAAAATTCTGGGTTCCTTTATGCATTAATGAGATCTGTGGGAAAGTTACTGATGAGACTGGATTGCATAGAAGGCATCAGTTGCTTTTAGAAAAATCACAACTGAACCATCAGACACAATTGTATTACGGTTTGTAAGAAAGAAAAAGAGTTTTTAATTCAATTGTGGTATATTGTCATATATACAATTGTGGCTAAAGATGAAACCTTGGTTAATAGGAAGGAATAACACCTATCAAGGAAGTTAATGAATCAGTTTTCATGTGTATGCTTTTATTATGTATGTTAGCATGTAAAAATACTGACTGAGCCTGGGTTTCTGCCATGAAAGGAAGGCCTGGACATCAGCCTGTTATTTTATATTCATAAACAGTAATGAAACATAATTCAGTCATAAGAGGTTAGCCCAAACAAGAGAACTGTAAACTAGACCCCAGTTAGAGAGTTTGCAAATTATTTCATGCTGCTGGTATTCTAATATTTTGGGCATTAGAGGCTTTATAAAGGTATATAAACCAGTTGGCAGTTCATGCTTAGGGGAGATGAAAATTTTTCCTACATAGTGTTTACAAATTGTTACATATCCTGGGTATGGATCAATATCTATCACAAGACTATCCTACAACTGATAACCATTTTGAGTGAAATCATCATAGGCTATGGTTAATGGTATCTTAATAATGCTTAATAATATCTACCACCAAAAATACAAACATAGATTGCTGTTGTGTGCATGTGTGTGTACCACAATATCAAGAGATATTTACTTTTTCTCATGAACATGCTTATTCATTCCAGTTGCTTTAGGTTTTTCTATGTGTGTGTTGGGGGGGAGAGTTAGGAAATCTACAGGGTGGTGTTGATAAAGATAAATCTTTTCTTTTGGGGAATATAAATGTCAAACCAAGGATTATACTACAGAATCAGAGAATACTCTGCATATGTGCAGAACTGTTTGTCTATCCTGATTAAATTATCCTTAGAATGTTTTCATTTTCTAAGCAGAGAAGGATATTTAGGTACAATGCTATAAGGTGGCTCTTTTTTTAAAAAAATGGAGTAACCATTTAGAGAAAAATCAGGAAAAGACTAGGCAGATAATTTTAGTGCAAGCAGGCTTTTGCTTCGGTACCCGAGATAATTGTCTCAATCTCCTTTTTACTCTGCAGGGTCACAGATGTCAAAAGGCATTCCCACATGCAAGTTAAAATTGTGCAATACATAGCCCAGAAATTATGTCTTTAACTAAAAAAAAAATCATGTAGACCTATATGCCATAATAATTATAAAAATTATACTAGCATTTATTTGGTTATATTAATATGCTATTTGTATTAACTAGTTTTACTAATTACCTAATTATTACCCGCTAGGGTAATTACTCATCTTGATTAAATGACTGTTGAAAGGTGAACTCATAGGCATGAATTTGGTAATCATTTTCCTATCTAGAATAATAATGCTGAGGGCAGATGCTCAATCCATTTAATACTGTCATTGATTGTAGAACTAGAAGGAGATTATAAGGTGTAGTTCATAAAACTGGTGTAACTAAATAGGAAATTGAAGCAAATTAGGTATACATTAGAAGCACTTAGTGGTGTTTCTTTGATAAAAAGGAACATTAATATGGATTGTTTGAAAGTCATTTTTAAAAAGGTGTAGTGGAAAAAGCAAAGACATTGGCACTAGATGGACTTGAGTTTGAATCTTAGCTTCATATGACTTGGGGAGAGCAGTCTCACCCCTTTGAGTCTCATTTTCCTATTCTGTGCAATGCAGATATCATATTCAATATCAACTTCTGGTATTGTTGTGAGGAGTGAGTTAAATAATGTTTGCAAAGTGTCTGGAACTGAAGAAGTAGCTTTTAAATCTATGTTACACTCTATGATTTGGGTTTCATCATCTTGACATATTGTTTATTTATTAATAAGAAATCAAATTTGAAATAAAAGTTATTAGAATGATTAATAATGTGACAAAGAGAGGATTCTCATAACAAGTATGCTCCAACAGCTAAAGGCTGGTATCCCCAGTCCTAAAGTGTCCTGGTTGTATAAGACAGGTATACATTTCAGCATAGGTGCCACCTGTGTGAATATGAACATCATGATGGTAGAGATTTGGTTCCTTTTGCTTACTCTTATATCCTCAGTACTCAACATGACTCTAGTACAGTTTGTTTAATAAATATTTGTTGAATGAATAAAGGAATTAATGGATGAATATCTGTCTAGATGTTTGTATAATAAATGCATCATATTCTTTGTGTTCTCCATGGCTTTGAAGGTCACTTTGGGGAGCCCATTGTATTCCTAGGAAAATAAGACATTATCTCTGTGGGCAACTTTTGCACATGTTAGCAGCTGTGATGGACCTGTATAGTTTACACTGCCCAGCTCTTATCAACATAATGTTCAAGGAGACAATGAAATGCACCTCGTCTCCCTCCTGTCATCACAGGTATGCAATTTATTTCACACTCTGCTTTAGTCTGCTCTAGTCTGCAGCTGCCAGCCAGCATGACTGACTCTGGGACCAGGCCAGAGATGGGGACCCACTCATCGCAGAGGGAGGGTCAGACGAGCCTTTTTTAGTTGGTGCAAGGGCTTTCTCTGCCTGCATTAAAGGGCTAGCTGTGAGGATTCAAAGGAGGATAAGACAAAATCACTCCCCAAGGAGTCCAGTGGGCAAGCCAAACGACCAAGTGAGTGATTGCAGACATGCAGTAAATGCTCATGAGATCTGTGTTTGAGTACAGAAGAGGATCTGCCCAACACTTCCTGAGATGATCTGTCAGGAGGCCTGAAGGCAATCTTTGATGTCTCATAAGATGAAAAGCTTGGTGGGTGGTTAAGAGGGAAGCTCTAGTCCAGCGAGTAACCTTGAGAGAATCTGCATCATTTAAAACCCTGCCAGCCCTCTCAAAGATGTTGATCACAAGAAAAATGTAATAGTGTGGGCATCAGTAACTGCAGATAACACACTTACGGTGATGGTGCAAAGTTAACAGCAAACACTGTTAACAAGAATGGTGGTACATTAACAATTGCAAATACCACCATTCCCTGTGATGGATGGACATTTGGAATAAAACACAAGTTAGGGGGGGTGATTACTTGGATAATTTTATGAGTGAATGATTTTTTTCTTTTACAGAGCAACTGTTTTAAATTGCAAGATGCTCCTTATGCATTAAATGGGAACAGGGTTGCATGAGACATTTCAGTGACACACTGATACTCTAAAGAGAGGTGTACTCACATCATTCCCTGAATTTTTGTCTCACAAAAGGTCAGAGAGGGCCCTGAATTCTTAGGTCAGAAACACTGCTGGCGATTAGTTTCTCACTTAACCTGCTGAACTGTACTCAATCTTTGCTTCCAGCTTTCACACAAACAAACAAACAAACAAACAAACAGAACAGGACCTTGCATTTTATGCAACACAAGCAGAAGGTGAAGACTTCTTTTTTTCTTTTTTTTCAAGAGCTTTTAGGTGAGCTTCCAATCATTTCTAATACCATTTAAAAGCCTTTTAAAGAACAGCCTTCTCTCCCAGTAATTGACAGCCAAGACAACACCATGGGGGAAAGGAGGTGGAGAGGGACTGAGGTGTCGATGTACTTGACTGAAAGAGCCTCTGCATTATGTTGTCAAAAAATTACAGCAACACCGTTTTAAATGCTTTTCCTCCTATAGTGTTCTTTCCTCCAATCCTCATGTCTCCACTTTGTTTGTTTTGTGTGATCCACCTACAAGGTGAGGTTATGTTGTGTTTTAGGGATCTCTCTTTACAGTGTTACACGGAGATCCCCACACTCCAGGCAGAGAGTGTTGGCTGCTAGTGTAACTGTATTGAGTTGTTATTATGTGCTTCTGAAGAAGTCCTGATTTGAAGTCTCCAAGAATGCTTTTCTTGGAGGATTCACTTGGAAAACCCAGGGAAGCAAGAGAGGTGGGTAAACTAAGGCAGGAGGGGCCTCAGAATTCACTGGATTTAGAGACTATCTGACAGGAGCTGAGAAGGCAAGGCATGCCTCAGTCTAGAATGGGCATCCTCAGGGGGAGATTTTGAAAAGCAGCCATTTCCAGACTCAGTAAGTTAGCAGAAGTCTTGCCATCAGGAGGACCTTGAAGTCAAGGCATCAGGAACAGGAAGGACCTCAGAGGGTCAGGATGCTACCACCTGGTTTTTCATATTCTTAGAGACCCCAAAATGCAGATTCTCTGAGAGACTGATGAGAATCCTGTGGACTTAATGTCAGCCTCAGGGGCTCTCTGGTTAAGGTTTTCTGCATTTGCCCATCTCTTCGTCTGTCCATCCATTCATTCATGAAACATTGGACACCTAATGTTTGGACACCTGTGTGTCAGGCTTTGTGCTAGGTACAGATTTAGAGACTCAAGGGCATCACACATTTGACTGTTACTGACAGAAATTTAGGACTTCTAGTTTTGGTTGATGCCTTAATGCCTCTTGTCAATCCTTTGATTTACTGGTTTACTCTTCTCTTAGTTATTCCAACTCTTTTTCACTCTCAGGTCTATTTCATAGGAAACGACCGCCATTGTCCTCTGGCTGCCAGGTGGGCTCAGCCTATGGGGTGCACTAGCAGAGGGTGGGAGGAGGAGGGAAGCCAGGGTATTTCTCCCTTTCTTGCCCTCTCTTTCATGTGTTATCTCTGGTGGTGACTGTGTCTTCTTTTTGGCTCCAGGCCCCTCACAGAACCCCTCTCTCTGGAGTATCAGTTACTACAGGGCAACCCTGCAGTGCTCCAACTTCAGCTAGGGTGACCGCAGGTTTGGGCTAAGGTAACACCACTCTTCTCATTGTCGTGCAGTCCTAGGGATGACTGTGGCTTCTTGCTGTTGATAATCTCTGGAATGACTCATCATTCCCTATTTGGCTTCTCAGCTTTTCCATCACCACTTCACTGTATTATATTGCTTGTTTGAAATACCTGGTGCTATGAACTGAACTGTGTTTCCCCCCCCCCCCACATTCATTTGTTGAAGTCGTATCCCTACTGTGATGGTATTTGGTGTTGGGGCCTGTGGGAGGTAATTGGTTTGGATGAGGTCATGAGGATGGGGTCCTCATGATGGGATTAGTGCCCTTATAAGAAGAGGCACCAGAGAGTTTGATCTCTCCTTCTCTGCCATGTGAGGACACAGTGAGAAGGTGACCATCTGCAAGGCAGAACCTGGCTATGCAGGCACCCTGATTTTGGACTTCTAGCCTCCAGAACTATGAGAAAATATATTTCTGTTGTTTAGGCCACCTGGTCTATGGTATTTTATTATGGCAGCCCAAGCTGACAAATATGCCTTGAGTGGCCTCTCTTTTCCTGATTAGACTCTGCCTGATACAGTCATCATTAATTTTCAATTCTTACTTACTTTATTTTATGGCATTTAACCTTGTTGAACACTATTTTTAACCTTGTTTCTTTGGTCTTTGTGTTGTTTGTCATTCTCTTGATTCCTCCCCTACCCCCAAAATGTCCCTTCTCAGTTTCCCTCTGGCTTCCCCTCCTTCATCCTCTCTTTATTGTTCACTGGGTTTTAACCTTCTTCCTTTACATATTCTCCTTGGGCCACCTCATCAGGTGTTAATCAAGTGATTCTCAAGTCCAAGCTTCAGTTCTGATCTTTCTCCTGAGTTCTAGACCTATATATCCACTGTCTCCTAGATATCTCTACCTGGATGTCAGATTCAGTGTATCCAAAATGCTCACTGACCTGTCCCCCAAACCTTCAGGCTCTGTGTTTTCTTTCCTGGGATTTAAACCCGACAAAAGCCAGGAGTTCAAAAGTTGTATGTGGCTCCTGACTCTCCTGCCCCACCCCAATCATGTTCTAATAGCTCTTTACTTCTAATGGCCTCACTCAAGTCTTTCCCCTGTTTTATATCTCCACTGCAAATGATTTAGTTCAAGTACACATTTTTTCTTGCCTTTACTATGAAACTATGCTCTGATTTGTTCTCTCTGCTTTCTGTCTTGCTCAACTTCTCCATCCATGTTCCATTTCGCCACCAGAGTGACCATTCTTAAAAACAAATCTGATCATGTTATTTGTTTGTATAAGACCATTTAAAGGCTTCCCACTGCCTCATGAATAGTCAGGAATGGCAAACAAAGTTTTCCACAGCCAGTATTTTTTTTTAAGAGTTTATTTACTTATTTTAATTAATTAATTAATTAATTAATTTATTTTTGCTGTGTTGGGTCCTCGTTGCTGTGCGTGGGATTTCTCTAGTTGCGGTGAGCAGGGGCTGCTCTTCGCTGGGGTGCGTGGGCCTCTCATTGTGGTGGCTTCTCTTGCTGCAGAGCACGGGCTCCAGGCACGTGGGCTTCAGTAGTTGCAGCACGCGGGCTCAGTAGTTGTGGTGCACGGGCCCAGCCGCTCCGCTCCACTGCCAGTATTTTTTGGTTACTGGAATTATAAATATTTCCCCACCACCTTCTTTAACACTTTGAGCCTGGAGGGGGCTGTATTCCATGCATTCAGGGATCCTGGCTTCTCCCATCTTGAGAAGATCACCCTCCTCTAGATCCTTGGAGTCCTCTCCATTCAGCCAGATGGCAGATGGGGAAAGAGCATGAGGGGTGAGTGTGAGAGGGTTTTTATGGGCTAGGTTTGGAAGTGGTGCACATCACTTCTGCTTACATTCAGAACTCAGTCACATGGCAACATCTAACCACAGGCTGCAAGGGAGGCTTCAAAATGTAACCTGGCCATGTTCACCCGAAGAAGAGGGAACACTAGCGGTTTCCGCCACTGTGAGCAGAAGAGAAAAGATCTTTTCCACCTCACCCTTTAAGAACTAGTTCAGGAGTCACTCCTCCCAACCTTTCCAGCCCAAACCAGGCACTCTGTCCTTTGTCACCCCACTGTACCCTACTCACCTCAATCGTGGCACACATCATTCTTTTTTAAAAATTTATTTATTTTTATTTAATTTATTTTTGGCTGCGTTGGGTCTTTGTTGCTGCACGCGGGCTCTCTCTAGTTGCAACGAGCAGGGGCTACTCTTTGTTGTGGTGCGTGGGCCTCCGTTGCGGTGCGTGGGCCTCTCATTGTGGTGGCTTCTCTTGTTGCGGAGCATGGGCTCTAGGCGTGTGGGCTTCAGTAGTCATGGCACGTAGGCTCAGTAGTTGTGGCTCACGGGCTCTAGAGCGCAGCCTCAGTAGTTGTGGCGCACGGGCTTAGTTGCTCCACGGCATGTGGGATCTTCCTGGACCAGGGCTTGCCGAACCCGTGTCCCCTGCACTGGCAGGTGGATTCTTAACCACTGCACCACCAGGGAAGCCCGGCACACATCATTCTGTGTTTCACTTAGTTCTTTACATGAATGGTAGTGGGAGACTCAGTGACTTGAGGAGAGGGACAGTGTCTTACTCTTCATGGTATCCTTGGCACCTAACTCAGTGCCTGGACCAGAGTCAATGCACAGTAAAAATTGCTTGAGTTAATTATTGAATGAATTCATTGTAATTAAAATTTTTTTTTATTGGAGTATAGTTGATTTACAATGTTGTGTTAGTTTCAGGTGTACAGCAAAGTGAGTCAGTTATACATATAACCACTCTTTTCTGGAGTCTTTTCCCATATAGGTCATTACAGAGTATTGAGTAGAGTTCCCTGTGCTACACAGTAGATACTTATTAGTTATCTGTTTTATATATAGTAGTGTGTATAGGTCAATCCCCATTTCCCAATTTATCCCTCCCCACCTTCCCGCCCACACCCCCATCCCCCCTGTAACCATAAGTTTGTTTTCTACATCTGTGACTGTATTTCTGTTTTGTAAATAAGTTCATTTGTACCATTTTTTTAAGATTCCACATATAAGCGATATCATATGATATTTGTCTTTGTGTGACTTACTTCACTCAGTATGATGGTCTCAAGGTCCATCCATGTTGCTGCAAATGGCATTATTTCATTCTTTTTTATGGCTTAGTAATATTCCATTGTATATATGTACCACACCTTCTTTATCCACTCCTCTGTCACTGGACATTTAGGTTGCTTCCATGTCTTGGCTATTGTAAATAGCGCTGCAGTGAACACTGGGGTGCATGTATCTTTTCAAATTATGGTTTTCTCTGGATATATGCCCAGGAGTGGGATTGCTGGATCATATGGTAGTTCTATATTTAGTTTTTTAAGGAACCTCCGTGCTGTTTTCCATAATGGTTGTACCAATTTATTGAGTACATTTCCCACCAGCAGTGTAGGAAGCTTCCCTTTTCTCCACACCCTCTCCAGCATTTATTGTTTGTAGATTTTTGATGATGGCCATTCTGACCAGTGTGAGGTAATACCTCATTGTAGTTTTGAGTTGCATTTCCCTAATTCATTGTAATTTTTTGAAAAATATTTTAAATTTACTTCAATGGTAGATATATTTTCAAATGGAGAAATTTTGCTAATTTCCATCAAGTCTCTGTTGATTTTGTTCTCATATCACTCTCTCTCGGGGCCTCATAGCCCATCAAAAGAGTATATAGTTCTCCCCACCCTAGGTGACTCGATAATTAGGTTTTGGGGCTAAAGGGCAAATGAAAACACATTTTATCATTCAGGCAGGAAAACAGCCATTAATAAAGGCAGCAGTTGTCAGTTGAGTAGGGAAAGCACCGGATTTAAAAGAGGCATCAGCACAGGCATGGTTCTGAGTGAAGAGCAACACTGATGGATCGGGCCTTATCTGTGCCCAGTTCACGTGTCCTGCAGGGGCCACCACAAGGCCAATGAAAGTGGCTACTGGAGGGAACACTCAGTGATTCTGCCTGGCCCACAAGTGCTCAGGGTACTTTGTAAGAGTGATTCATCCAGTGCTCTTCAAAGGACCTTCTCTTGTGTTCTAAGCCAGGGCCACAGACCTTAATGTAGAGAATTAAATTGTCCTCTAATTGCTCATTGTGTATAATCTTTTCCCTACCAGGCTGATAGGTTTGACGTATTTCTATCAAGTGTCTTCATAAAATATTTGCTTTTAAAAACTTTGGCCACTTAGCCCGATAGACACTTGGGGCACAAAGGGACTTTAGAAATCACTTGGTCCAATGATCTTCAAGTCCTGATGCCCAGGATTGTGCAGAGGTGAGTTAAGGGGCTTGAGTTGGGGACAGGAGGAGGGGAGGGGATGGTGGTGGTGGGTGAGTCTGGCCTGCCTGTCCAGACATAGTCGCAGCAGCTGCCTTTTGCTCACTGGCATATTAGGATTCTGGAAACTCTGAGAAAAAAAGCTTTCACTGCTAAAAATATTTGAAAACCTACTTGTAATCTCTTGTTTTACAGATAAGGAAACTGAGGATGAACGGGTTAAAATCACATTGCTAGTTAGTGGTGGATGGTGTGGTGGACTTTCCACACAGGTGCAGTGATTCTCTGTCTCTAGCTGACGTTTAGAAGCAAATTAATTTATTTTAGGATGACTGTATAACACATTTGTGCACAGCATATTCTTATTTCAGATCACAGGCAAATAACACACAGCTAGTTCTAGCAAAAAGTTGTCCTCAGTGATGAGCAGAATTTGAGTCCTTAGCAGCCATGAGTAGAAATTTTAATTTGCTTTTAAATGCCCCTTAGAGACTGCATCTACCACTAAATTATGAAACTTTAAAAAGGTAACGACTGTAGCAGAACTTTACGAAGCTGTGCTGCTTCTCTCTCTCTCCCATCATGGAGAGCGTGGCTCTGGTCAGTGAATGCCCATTTACTGCACTCAGAAGTAAATGAAGAATAAGAAGCGAGTTTGCAGATGCCAGGGACTGAAGGGTGGGGCTTGCTGCCTTTGTCCCTTTTGTAGTCGCAGAAGTGCTTGAGTTGCTGGTGGAGGGCCAGTGCTCCCCTCAGCAATTAGCCACAAGGTGGCCACAGCTCAGCCCATCACCTGCTCAGAACCGCTCCCGCTGCTGCCTCCCCCACCCCGCACCCCACCCCCTTGGCCCACGTCTACCGTGAAGGGGATTTTAAGTACGTTAAGCAGTGTTTTTGGAAGATAAGAATAAACATGATTTCATCTTTAATCAGTGAAATTATGATTTTTTATGAAAGAGCTGAATGAAAAGCAACGGGTAATGTTTTTCAGCTGAAAACGGATGCAGCAAGACTCTTGTAAAAAAAAAAAAAAAGAAAGCTCACAGGCGGTTTTATTGGCTGTTTTGTTTTTTATACTGAAATGAGGAAAGGAGATGATGCTGATGTATTAAAAGAGATCATAGCTACCATGAAGTAATTTTGTGTTTTTTGGGGAAGTGGGCACTCTGCTAGGATACAGGGTAAAGATAACAGGTCAGGTCAATTCGCCGGTAATAATGCACTCTTCAAGTGGTCACTGTGAAATTCTAAATCTCTACGTAACTTTACTCAGTCTGTTGAGGATGATGGTGACAGTGTGGGCGCTGGTGTCCAACAGATGTGGATGCACATCCTGGCTCACATGCTGGCACCGAAGGTTATTTAACCTTGTCGAGCTGCCTCAGTTTTATCATCTGTGAAATGGAATAGGAATACCTTCCTCACAACCTTGTTTTAGAGATTAAATTGATAATATGTGTGAAAGTTTGTAGCACATTGCTTGGCACATGGTAGCCATTTAATAACTGTGAGTCCCCCCTTCAAATTGCTTACATAGCAGTAAGTTGAGATCAGGTTACTTAAATGAATATATGGTATATAAGGCCTATATTAAATAAGCTACACTGTACATGAAAATAAGACCCAAGAGACCTGGATATGGGCTTTTCTTTCATATCTGCTCAAGTATTAAGACCCTGTGTGTGGCAACTTTATTTTGGCTCCTTCCCATAGGATAAAGTGAATTAGAGCTGAAAATGAAAAAAAAAAAGTTAAAAAAGACATAACAGTTGACCTGGACAAAATCCTAATAATTTTGCTGGGGAAAGAGCCAGTGAAGATTGGGTGGTGAGGATTGTGGGTGAGGAGTGGGGGAGGGGAGGGGAGGTATCCCAGACGGCAGGTGGCTGGTTAGCACTGTCACCAGAAACTGTGTGGTGCTGACTGAAGAGTCAACACAAGAAAATGGCCTCTAAAAGTAGGACACGTTTTTGTTTAAGGGAGTAATGTTAGGCTGAACCACATGAAACTGCCATCTTCGAAGGCCAGACTCGCTCAACTATTTACAATTTCAAATGATTCAACTTAACATGTTGTTCATTAGGAAGACAAATATTGGAATGAGTTGCTACAGGGAGGCTGTGGGGCTTTTAGTCCTGAAAATATTTGATAAGAGACTAGACAGTTATTGGTCCTGGGTGATTTAGACCTTGAGTTCCCTGAAAGCAGGAGGTGGACAAGATAATCTGTCAAGATTAATTTATCTGTCTCCTTGAGGAGAACAACTCTGTTCTTCTGGGATGCTGATAGAAACTGTGGGTAGAATCTGAGCCTTTATGGAGAGAAAAATCCATCAATATTTTCTTCCTCCATCGTTTGTTGTGGGGACATTTCTGTAGACCAGGGTTTCTCCACCTTGGCACTAATGACATTTGGGGCGAGGTACTTCTTTGCTGTGGGGAGCTGTCCTGTGCATTGTATGATGTTTAGCGGTGTCCGTGGCCTTGACCCACTAGATGCCAGTAGCACACGCTACTCCATTGTGAAAACCAGAGATGTCTTCAAACATTGCCGAATGTCCTCTGGGGGGCAAAATCACCCCTAGTTGAGAGCCACTACTCTTAGATAGCAGTCCCCAACTGGAAAACTTGTCTACTCAGATCCTGACAAATGTAAGGCCTGACTCTCCACCTGCTCTGCCTCCTTTTCCTGGCCTGACATCCACCCTTGGGTGCTCTTGGGCGGTTTCATTGAGGCAACATGCTTACAGATTCTGAAATGCTTAGAGGTTCTTCTAGCCTTTTTAAGGAATGCTTGATTGAGCTTTGTGGAAAACTTAAATTTCCAGTGGGGGATCTGGTTACCATCATCATTGTCATTGTCATCTATTATATATTACATTCTGAGGCTCTGTGACAAGGCATTATTGCTTGTTCCTACTGGTCATCTGTGTAATGTGAACCTGCCCAGTTAGGTTACCACTGTGCCATTTAGCGGTGAAGCCGTCTCCACTAGGTGTACCCCCAAAGGTCCCGTGCACATGCATAGAACTGGGGGAGAATCTGGCTATACGTTGCATAAAGGTACACAGGTTCTGTGGTGCTCTTGGACAATTTAAACCTGTATGGTTTCTCTCTGGAGGCTTGTCCTTTCCTGAGTGTTCCCTCTCACCCACTGACCCAAGTGGACTTAGGTTATGTAGACAGTTGCTCCTGAAGCTAAGCCTTGAGGAGGAGAGGGTCGTGTGCTCCCATGCAGTTGAAAGCCCTTTTTGTTGTCCCTGGCAGCTGGAGTTGACTCAGTGCTTCCTTTCTTTTCCCACTGGAGACCCTCATTCACCTGCCAGGTTCAGGTGAAGGTGGTCTCTGGAGAGTAGCTGAGGGGCTGTGTGGCTTAAAGTTGGTGATGCGATATCTAGACCTCTTGAGGCATCTGCCTGTGTACGCTGGGGCCTGAGTGAGGTCTGGGGGACAAATATGCCAATGGCCCTGTGGTGGCTGCTGCCACTTCAGTAGAAGAAAGTGCAGCCTTTCCTCCTCACTGGCTCCCAGGGGCACTCCGTATACTGAGGGCGGGGAAGGGAAGCATTGCTTGTACAAAGCCATCTCAGAGGGTGAGCAAGGGACGGGCAAAAAGGGCTGGCTGCTGATTATATTTTCTTTGCTGCTGAAATAAAAGCAATTTCCCTGCCCTGTGCAAAAGCATAGCAGTGTTGACAGCTGAGAATATATGTGTGAATCCTTTGAAGGCAGCAGAACACCATGTCAGAAAGAGACTAGCCTTCTTTTCGAGGTCATTTATGTAGCATTCTTGAATCATGTCCTCCCACACTGCTTCACCTCTTACATCAGACGTTCCCAGCCCTGACCGCACATTTGAATCTCCTGGAGAGCTGGTAAATAATTTGGATGCCTGGTCTCCGTCTCACACTAAATTAAATCAATCTCTGATGATAGGCCAGCTTGGGCATTAGTAGTTTCAAAGTTCCTCAGCTGATTTTAGTGTGCAGCCAGGGTTAAGACCATTAGGCTTTTTTTTTTTTCTTTTCTTTAAAGCCATCCCCACAAGATTCCTTCATTTCTCTAGGTCAGTGGTTCTTGAGTGTGCATCAGAATCCCCTAGAGGGCTTCTTAAGACAGGTTGCTGGGCACCATCCCCAGAGTTTCTAATTCAGTAGGACTGGCGTGAGTCCAGAGAATTTGCATATCTAACAAGCTCCCGGGTGATGCTGATGATGCTGGTCATGGGACCACACTTTGAGAACCACTGCTCTATGGCTACGTGAACTCTGAAGGCTTGATGCATTAAGAATTTCTCTGACACCGTCCCTGTCCTTGTTTTTCATTGCTAACTGCATTTTCCTCTCATTTCTTGCTCTTTTGTAATGATAAACCATTTCCTTTTGATTGTAATTCATCCATCCATCCATCCATCCACCCATCCATCCATCTATCTATAGACAATTCCCAGGCACCTGATACATGCCAGGGGCAGTCTTCCTGTGTCTTACTTCCATTAAGCCTCTTTTCAATCCGAACACCATTGACAATAGCTGCTTTGCTGCCTCTATTACTATTCCTGGTTTAGTCTTTGCCCTTGGAGTTTGATTTTGACATTGGCATGCATTTCAATTTGGCACTCATTGTTACCTACTGAGTTTAGTATTTTCTTATTTCTTCTGAGGCACATTTGGTTTATACAGGTCTTTGCACTTAGGGGCTGTACATGTGGGAAAAGGTAGACCCAGAATGATGGTCTGTAGTCAACCAACAATGCTGGGGCAGGGAAAACCTTTCTGAAACATACATTAGGTCTCCTTTATAGATCCTTTGCTCTTAGACATGGAAAGATAGATGAGGTTGGATGAGAGTGGAAGCACTTGTTCTAATCTGTGATCCTCTGATTTCTGTGTTCACTGACTCTTGTGGGTTAGGGATCCACTTAGTGGAAGACTTCTATTCCACTGTTGATTTTTCATGACTGTATTCGTTTTCTATTCTGCATAACAAGTTATCACAAACTTAGAGGCTTAAAACAAATGTCATTTATAAAAGTTTCTGTAGATCAGAAGTCTGGGCACAGATTGGCAGAGTTTTTTGCTCTGGGTCTCATAAGCCTGAAATCAAGATGTAAACCAGGGTGAGTTCTCATCTGGAGCCTCCACTAGGGAAGGATCCACTTCTAAGCGTGGTTGTTGGCAAAATCCATTTCCTCGAGACTGTAGAATTCATGGAAGTTTGCGTCTTCAAGATCAGCAACAGAGAGAGAGAGAGGGAGAGATAGAGAGAGATTGCTGCTTCAAGTCTCTGACCTCTAGACCCTCTTTTAAACAGCTCACCTGATTAGGTCCAGCCCACCCAGGATAATCTCCCTTTTAATTAATGTAAAGTTAACTGATTAGGGACTTTGTTAACTTATGTAAAATCCTCCACCTTGCCATATTCTGTTGGTTAGATGCAGGTCATAGGTCCTGCTTACATTTAAGCAGAGGGGATCTTTAAGAGGGTGTGGATCATTGGCGTGCATCTTAGAATTTTACCTACCACAGTGACTATAGCAAAATGCATGTTAAAAGCTGCACAATTCCGTAGGTACTCCAGAACTGTAACTATGAGGCTGTATCGCTGCATTCAAATAAGTGCCTTACGGATAAAGCTTCTTGAGCAGAGTATGGAAGGCAGTATCCAGTCCTTGGGAAGCAGTTCTATGAGCCACAGAAAGTGATTGATTTGGCAAGAGCATCATTTTTCCCTTCTTCAGTAAAACAGACTCTTGATTTATTCTTCTGTGCTGCATTCCATTTTTTATTTCTAGTACATTTTCTAAATAAACCAATTATAAGTTATATTCTTGTCACCAAAGACAAAAAAAGTAAGCCAACCCATTTACTCCAAAATAAATGGGGTCTTCAATAAGAAATAACAAAGTTCGTCAGGCTGAAACTCATCATAAATCACATCCCTTTGGGTATATGTAACCAACAGGGTGAGCTATTATATTAAAAACCGGTCCACAAATCCCAGTCAAGATGACATGCAAGAGCATCTTTACCTAAACCAACTGGAGAAGCATTAGTACCCTAGAGTTTTGCCATTCTCTAGCAGCCTGGGAGTCTCTCACCGTGTTCTAGACCCAAGTGTGATCTGACCACTGTGAAGTGTGATGGGCTTTCATACTCTTGGCACTGAGGACAGCGTCTTTCTTTGACTTGTCCAGGAGAAGTTATCAGGAGAGCTGAGCGAGAATCAAGTGTTGACAGGGATAACAGAGTGGTAAGAAGGAGTTGTGGTGTGCAGGCAGCGGGGGAGCACTGTGGTGACACGGTTGGGAATGGTGGGGCCAATGAGCTCCATCCTCAATTCAAGCTTTTCAGTGACCTACTTGAGATTTCCAGGCAGCCCAGTCTTCAAGAGGCAGTTCTAAAGTGAGCAGCTTAGTCATCTTCTGTTCCAAAGAATCCAACCAGCAGACCAGTCATTTCAAATTACCTCTCTCCTGGATTTAGTAGCATTTTGCGTTTATTCTGTAATTTAAACTGAGTCATGTCAGCCAAAGTACTGTTGCATCACGTAACTCTGTAACACAGGCTACAGTTAGTAATGTTTCCCATGAGTGTCTGGACAAAATGCTCTTTCAAATGCTATTGGAAAAAGTAAGAACATTAGTAATGCAAGATGTTGTCCTAAAACACATAAAATAGATTCTGATCCTTGGTAAAGAGATATAATTTCAATGAAATCCCATCAAAGGACGTCCGAGTCTTGGGAATAGGTATGCTTTACTCTAAGAAAACTTGACGAACCTTCAATCTAATGATTATTTATTAATGTTATGAAAGAATCCTTTGTTCAAAAGGATTCACTCAAGGGTTCCTTTAAATAGTGCCTTTAAATGTTTGTTTATAAACTATCAACTACTTGACAGAGAAGCAGGGAAACTTAAACTGTTGGGAGCCACTGCCAGTTGAAGATTAATCCAAAATGTAGATAAAGCCACTCTCTGATTATAATGTAAGTCAATGAGAACATATAATTAAATTTATAAAAATTTAATCACCACAGAACTCTTCAGGAGCATATCTTTTGCAAGAAAGGAGATACACCTGTGGAGTGTCTCTGTCTCGCGGGCCTGCAAATCCTTCTAAAAGTCATCGTCCCACAAATCTCGACTCAGCCCATGCAGTTCTCGTGAGCCTTGTTTGCACTTGCCAGTACTTCACATCTTTCTATTTTGCTTTCCTCACAGTGCCTGGCAGATTGCCTGGATCACAACAGGCTCCCTTGTAGGTATTTGCTGATTTGATGCAAGACATTCCTTCAACAGTAGGCCAAGATATGGACATCACACATACGGTTTGTGTAGGGTTGTGTTAAGTCCTGCTACGATTTTCAAAGTTGTTTTTGAAGCAATGATCAGGATTTACACCTCTGGGCTAAGGGAACATAAACATCGACCCGAATTTAATAAATTCAAAGTTCTCTGCTCAAGGACAGTTCCCACAGAACTTCAACTCAAGTGCAGTAGAAAGGAAGGCAGGTTCTTCTGTTTATTGATTATGTTTTTACTCGTTTATTTATGCATTTTACTGGAAAAACACAGACACGGAAAACTGGATAAAACAAATATAAAACTCAATGAATTATTATAAGGTCCACACCTTTTTAAATAACACCAAAGTCAAGAAATAGAATACTGCCAGTTTCCTAAGAAGCCCCATGGTTGACCAAATGTCCCATCCGAACCTCAACCGCCTACCTTTCTCCCTATTGGACTTTTATGGTAATTACTTTCTTCCATTTCTTTATAGTTTTATCACCCAAAGGTGCATCTTTAAACCCTATAGTTTAGTTTTGCTTGTTTTTAAAAAATAAGTTTTTTAAGTCTATTTTGATCGAAAGGTTCCCCCCTCCACTGCTGCCTTTTCCCCTGGAAATTTATTTGAAGAATCTGGGTCATTTGATCTCTGAAGTTTCCCACAGTCTGTAATTTGCTGGTTGCATCCATATGGTTTAATTTGACATGTTCCTCTGTCCTCTTGTTTTAACCTGTGGAATGGTAGTTGCATCTAGAGCAGTGGTTTTCAGTGGGGAGTGCTTTTGCTCCCACTGCCTGGGGACTTTTGGCAGTGTTTAGAGACATTTTAATTTTCTAATTAAAGAAAATTTTTACAACAGGGTGGGTGGTGCTACTGCCATATCCTACAATGCACAGGACAGATCCCCACAGCAAGAAGTTATCCGGCTCCAAAGACCATCAGTGCTGAGGTTGAGAAATCCCAATCTAGAGGTTTGTTCAGATTCAGGTTCAGTTTTTTGTGTGTGGCAAGACTATAGGTGGTATGATCTTTCATTAGCAGACACGTAACATCTGGATATCTCTATTTTTATGATATTAGCAACTTTTGATGCTCAATACCTAGATTAGTGGTTGCAGAATACTGATGTTACATGTCTCTAATTTCTCCTTCATTTATTAGTTGGAATATTTCAATGTAAGACCCTTCACTTCATCTCACTGGTTAACCACTGGTACAATTCATATAAGAAAGGCAGGATAAATACTTGATTCTTTCCTTTCATTTAATAGTTTTCAAGATAATGAATTGGTTTCCTATCATCCTCCAAAGGCAACACAATTAATTAATAATAATTATTATTAATAATATGGTTATTAATATATTATCTTGCATCCTGTGCAGATGCTGACACTATGTAGGTCCTGTTATGTCAATGCATTATCCTCACCTCATATAATTTCTTGGGAACATTTTGCCACCTAGTTTGTTATAGATGTCATCCACGGGCTTGGGGTTTTGCTGAGTTTGTCTGATTTTATGGGGGAGATTTGACCAGAGTCAAAAAATATACCATCACCATCACTGTCTTCCCAGAATACCTATATTTATTCCAAACCACCTGATTGGGATTTAGGGACTTTTAATTTTTTTAATTTTTCCTTTTTTTCCTGAAACTTCTTTTTTTAAATTTATTTTTTATTGAGGTAACGTTGATTTATAACATTATATAAGTTTCATGTGCGCAACATTATTTTATTTTATTTTAAGCCTTTGCCACATAGACAAGTATTTACTTCTGAAGGAATCAATTCAGTGTCATGAGAAAAACGACAAGCTTTGGAAGTAGACTTGGGGGTCAAATCTTGACTCTTGTATTCACTAGATGTATGCTATTGGGTAAATTATTTAATCCTTTGGGCCTCACTTTCTGCATCATAAAATTGGGGTAGTAAGACCTGCCTTATAGGGTTTAAGTGAAGATAAAATGAGATAACATTCATTCCTTCATTAATTCAACAAATGTTTACTGGTTTTTCTGTACTAGGTAAGTATCCTGGGTAAGTATCAGTGACTAGACAAAGTACTCTGTTCTCACAAAGTTTTCATTCTGGTAGGGGTAGACAGACAAACAAATGCATATATAAAATAGTGCGTCTAGTGGTGAGAAGTGCTATAGAGAAAAACAAAACAGTGCAGGGTGAAAGGGCATGCCAGTATTTTCTTAGAATTTAAATAGGGTGGTCAGGGAAGATTTCATTGAGAAGATGACATTTGAGTGAAGACCTTAAGAGGGTGAAGAAGCAAACAGTGGACATCTAGATAAAGAGCATTACAGGAAGAAGGAATAGCAAGTGCAAAGGCCCTGAGGTGGGAGGATGAATACTGTGTCAAAGAACAATAAGGAGGCTAATGTGATTCAAGTGGAGTGAGTGGGGGAAAATAGTGGGAGCTGAAGTCAGAGACATATCCATAGGGAGGTTGTTGTAGGGTCTTGGCTTCTGAGAGGACTTTGGCTTTTACTCTGAGTGAGGTAGGAAGTCATTGAAGGGTCCTAAGCAGAAGAATGACATAACTTGACTTACTCTTTAAAAAGGGTCATTCTAGCTGCTGTGTTGAGAATAGACCACAGTGGGGCAAGGACAGTATTAAGGAAACTAGGCAAGAGATAATGGTGACTTGTATTATGAAGTGGTGGAAAGTGGTCAGATGCATAGTGGTCAGATTTAGAGGTAGAGCCAAGAGAATTTATTGATGGATTGGGTATGAGAGACTAGAGAGGAGAGGATTCAAGAATGACTCCAAGTGTTTTGGTATGAGCAATTGGATTGATGGAGCTGTTACTTACTAAGATGGGGAAGATTGTGGGATAAGTGGGTTTTGGTGGGGAGTTTAATTTTGGACATGGAAAGTTTGAGATGCATATTAGATATTTCAGTGGAGTTACTGAATTGGCAGTTGAACATGCTAGTATGAAGTTCAGGAGAGAAGTCTGGGATGGAGATCATATTTGAAAGTTATTAACATAAAGATATCAAAATAAGATTATCAAAGGATTGGGTTTAGATAGAGAAGAGACGAGGTCCTGGAACATTCCAATATTTAGAGGTTGGGGAGATGAGAAGGAACCAGCAAAAGATACTGAGAAATTGTCATTCGTGGGATAAGAAGAAAACCAGGAGTCTTTGGTGTTCTGGGAGCCAGTGAAGATTGTTTTTTAAGGAGGGAGTAATCATCTATGTCAAATGCGAGTGGTAGGTCAAGAGAGATGAGTTCTGAGAATTCATCATTGAATTTAGCAATAAAAGGGCCATTTGTGATCTTGGCAAGAATTCTTTCAGTGGTGTATGTGGAACAGGATGGGGGTTGGGAGCAAATCCTGTTTGGAGTAGATTCAAGAAGAGAAATGGAAACAGGAAGAGTTTTCGCAAAGGTTTTGGCTATAAAATGGAGCAGAAATGGGTAAACTGTTTTGTTTGTTTGGTTTTTGTTTGTAGTTTAAATAAACTGAATAAAAAATACTTCTGGAATTTGAATTTGAAAACTACTTTGGGTATTTGTTAAATTTCCTAATTTTGATATGAACTGTGGTTATGTAAGAGGAATGTCGTTGTTCTTGGGAAAACACACAGAAAGAGAGCGAGAGAGAGAGAGAGATGGTGATGGTGGTGGTGATAGACAAAATGTAGAATGAATGAATCTGGGTAAAGGGTATGTGGGAGTTCCTTGTTCTATTCTTGCAACTTTCAAATAAGTTTGAAATTCTATCAAAATAAAAGGTAATAAAAAATGTCAGGAGTATATTTCTTAATTCTGTGTATTTCTTAGCACCTACTGCAGGATCTTAACATTACTATAAATAAACAATGACTTATTTCTTGAGTTTCCGTTCTCTGCTAGACACTGTCCTAGGGTGGCATACACATTATTTCTAATCCTTCTGATTAGGTATTCCTGCCTCCATAAAACAATGGAGCAGAAAAATGAGGCAATACCTGGAGGGGTATGTGGGGGTCAAGAGAAGTTTAAACAATTTTTTATTTTAAAGATGGGTATATTTATAGAATATTTGAATACTGGTGGGAATGATTCAGTAGAAAGGGAAAAATTGATGATGCTGAGAGAGGGGAGAATTGCTGGAGAGCTGCTCCTGATTAAGGAAGAGGGATGGGATCTGGTATGCAAGCGGAGGGCTTGGCTTTTGATCAAAGCAAGGCCAGCTCATCCATTGTATCAGAAGAGAGGGTAGAGCATATGCAGACAGACGTAGGTAGGTGCGGAGAAGGTGTGGTGACAAGCTGTGGGAATTCTCTTTTGTTTCTGTGTTTACCATGAAGCTGGAAACAGGGCCATTAGTGGAGAGTAAGTAAGGAGGAAGAGACATGGAGATTTGAAGAGAGGGGAGAAAGTGTGAAATTAATGTCTAGTGGAGGGTGAATGGATGAAGGAAATAGAGTGGGATGGGCAGTCTTACCAAGGACGCTCTTGAAGTAATCATGAATTTAGAATGAGACCAGTCACTACAGTTTTTTTCTCTGGCAACATTTAGGTTACATGGATACAGGTCTGGAGTCAGGAAAGATCTGGATTTAACAAAGCGTAGGGTTTTGCTGGGCAATTACATTGAAGAGACAGAAGAGCAATGGAGTTGACAGTGAATGCAAGGGAGTGAAAATTGACCGTGGAGTATATGATGTGTAAGTAGGAAAGTTGAGAACCCTGTGCGGAGGTGAGGGACAGTGAAAGGGTGGTAGGACCAATGAATTGGATATATCAGTGGGGTAGAAGGATTACTGGGAGACTAGGTACTGGAGGGAGTAAGCCAGAAAGATAGGAGATGGTGTTTGAGGAATAGAATGATTAAAATTAAGATAATGGAGAGGTGTTGTTATTAGTAATGACAAAAATCTTGGATATGGCCATGGAAGTAGGTGGTTGAGGTAAGCCTCAGTGCGTGACATGCAGTAGACTGTCACTAAATGTTTAGTCCCTCTCCTATCCTCTACTGCTTATTTGATTAGAGCACCATAAATCTGGGGCACTACTAAGCAATGAATTTTCTCTCTTAAAATGAACCAAATAATCCAGTAGCATCTTTGAAATCCCTGGCCCACATCTCTCATTTCAGATTGAGGGTTTGTATTTTACTCTTCATAAATTATGGCAGTTAGCCCAAATTTTTGGTACTGGTACACATGCATTGCTGATTGCTAATTGATCCAAACATGTTTTTTCTTGGATATGACTTCAGAATCCTTCTCAACACAGTATCCAGGTCTCTTCTACCAACCAGTAGGAGTTGGCATATATGATTAAACCTATTTGAGCTACTGATAAGGTCACTTAAAAATTGTTCTAGTTTATGGATTTGGTGAAAGTCAATTATTTCTAAACGAAGGTCTTGAACTATATTTAATTTTCCAGTGTGAGAATAAATGGCTTCTTAGATGAGATGGGAAAACAGCTTTCAACTGTGAGTAATGACTTTTTAGGTACCGGCGTCTACAGTGCTGTGCTTTCTCTAGGACAGCCCCATGGAAGAATGCTCTTTTTTTTTTTTTTTTTTTTTTTTCCAGATTAGTTTAATAAAAAGAAAATGGTAGGAAATTAGTTTCTCCAGGATACTTTTATACCAGATCATTATTATTAGTTAGAGTTTGTCCTAAAGAGTGGCACTAATTTGAAATGTTAGGTTTTGAGCGTGTATTTTAAATCTTTAAATTATAACCATCCAGATAATTGTATTGGATTATTTTAGTTTTATCAGAGAAAGCAAAATGAGTAATGCTTTAAAAACTATTCGTATTTCAGAGTAACTTTGGATTCTGAGTGACTAAAAACATGAACTGTATCTGAGTCACTTTGCTTTAACTATATTTTGGGGGTTGCTTGATTTATTTGATTGCCTCGAGCAGAACACATTTGTGTCCTAGTGATGGCTTTCATGGGGGTGGAGCACTCTGGAGATGCGAAGTGATTATTTTTGGTTTCATCCGTCAAAGGGAATAGAATGAGATAAAAAAGCATTAACTTCTTTTTTTCTAAACTTAAATTTCCAGCAATCTCAAAAGATGACTGCTTCTTAGCAAAGAATGTTGGCAGAGTTTATTTGATTGCAAAATTATCGGAATAGATGTTTTGAAAGTTATCTCTTTGCCGAAAGTCCAATTAAATCTTATTTAATGAGTGGAGAATCGTGCTAAGTGCTGTGAGGATTATAGAGAAGTATTATTTACAGTTCCTGCGTTCAGTGTTTTAGAGTCTAGTTGGGAAGACATGTTGTACTAAGATGAAAATGCAACAAACATGCAAAACTGTAAGTGTTCAATATTAAATATGCATGATTGATGGTAAGAACTATAGGACTTCAAAAGGAGGCACCATGGTGGCTTGAGTGGGCAGAGGCTGTACTATAGTGAGGAAGACCTGGAGCCGGAAGCCCTGGGGCTGAATCCCTACCTTTCAGCCTAAGAGCTGTGAGTGCTTGCATAACTTATTTAACCTCTCTGGGCCTCACTTTTCTTCTCCTATAAAAGAGGACAACAGGAATACCTATCCCGTAAAGCAATGATATGGATTAAATGAATTAATGTAAACATCTCACTATGTGTATTGGTTTCATTTACCAGTGCCTGATATATGGAAAGCTGTATATATATGGAAAGCAGTCAATAAATTTTAGTCATTGTTAGGGAATACAACTTTCTAGAGTTGTGTTTTGATATATTAACTTAATTTGGGGGGGTTCACTATTTATTTATGAAAAATATTCCACATCTGTGATCCTCTCCATTCAGAAGTTCTTTGAGAGATGCCGTCGGCCTTGGCCAGTTGGAGAATGGAGTCTTCTGACTCACCCATCCTGTGAATGGCCCTGCAGATAGAGTAGGTTTTAAACTGGCCGTTGAACCTGGCTGTCACCTTGTCAACCTTGGCCAAATTTGTCTGGATGGACGCATGGTCCTTGGAGCCGATGATGCGGTTGTGCGGTGCGTACAGGTCCACGAAATCGTCGTTTTGCATGTTGAGGGCACGGCTGGTGGCACCACAGTGGACGCGAACACAGAAAGCAATTTTTTTTTAACATCTTTATTGGAGTATAACTGCTTTGCAATGGTGTGTTAGTTTCTGCTTTATAACAAAGTGAATCAGCTATACATATACATATATCCCCATATCTCCTCCCTCTTGCGTCTCCCTTCCACCCTCCCTATCCCACCCCTCTAGGTGGTCACAAAGCACCGAGCTGATCTCCCTGTGCTATGCGGCTGCTTCCCACTAGCTATCTAGTTTACATTTGGTAGTATATATATGTCCATGCCACTCTCTCCCTTCGCCCCAGCTTCCCCTTCCCCCTCCCTGGGTCCTCAAGTCCATTCTCTACATCTGCGTCTTTATTCCTGTCCTGCCTATAGGTTCTTCAGAACCCTTTTTTTTTTCTTTTTTAGATTCCATATATATGTGTTATTTATTTTTCTCTTTCTGACTTACTTCACTCTGTGTGACAGTCTCTAGGTCCATCCACCTCACTACAAATAACTCAATTTCATTTCTTTTTATGGCTGATTAATATTCCATTGTATATATGTGCCACGTCTTCTTTATCCATTCACCTGTCGATGGACACTTAGGTTGCTTCCATGTCCTGGCTATTCTAAATAGAGCTGCAATGAACATTGTGGTACATGAGTCTTTTTGAATTATGGTTTTCTCAGGGTGTATGCCCAGTAGTAGGATTGCTGGGTCATATGGTCGTTCCATTTTTAGTTTTTTAAGGAACCTCCATACTGTTCTCCATAGTGGCTGTATCAATTTACATTCCCACCAACAGTGCAAGAGGGTTCCCTTTTCTCCACACCCTCTCCAGCATTTATTGTTTGTAGATTTTTTGATGATGGCCATTCTGACCGGTGTGAGGTGATACCTCATTGTAGTTTTGATTTTCATTTCTCTAATGATTAGTGATGTTGAGTATCCTTTCATGTGTTTGTTGGCAATCTGTATATCTTCTTTGGAGAAATGTCTATTTAGGTCTTCTGCCCATTTTGGGATTCGGTTGTTTGTTTTTTTTTGATATTGAGCTGCATGAGCTGCTTGTATATTTTGGAGATTAATCCTCTGTCAGTTGCTTCGTTTGCAACTGTTTTCTCCCATTCTGAGAGTTGTCTTTTCGTCTTGTTTATGGTTTCCTTTGCTGTGCAAAAGCTTTTAAGTTTCCCTAGGTCCCATTTGTTTATTCTTGTTTTTATTTCCATTTCTCTAGGAGGGGGGTCAAAAAGGATCTTGCTGTGATTTATATCTTAGAGTGCTCTGCCTATGTTTTCCTCTAAGAGTTTTATAGTGTCTGGCCTTACATTTAGGTCTTTAATCCATTTTGCATTTATTTTTGTGTATGGTGTTAGGAAGTATTCTTATTTCATTCTTTTACATGTAGCTGTCCAGTTTTCCCAGCACCACTTATTGAAGAGGCTGTCTTGTCTCCATTGTATTCGCTTGGCTCCTTTATCAAAAATAAGGTGACCATATGTGCGTGGGTTTATCTCTGGGCTTTCTATCCTGTTCTATTTATCTATATTTCTGTTTTTGTGCCAGTACCATACTGTCTTGATTACTGTAGCTTTGTAGTATAGTCTGAAGTCTGGGAGCCTGATTCCTCCAGCTCCGTTTTTTCTTTCTCAAGATTGCTTTGGCTATTTGGGGTCTTTTGTGTTTCCATACAAATTGTGAAATTTTTTGTTCTAGTTCTGTGAAAAATGCCATTGGTAGTTTGATAAGGGTTGCACTGAATCTGTAGGTTGCTCTGGGTAGTATGGTCATTTTCACAATGTTGAATCTTCCAATCCAAAAACATAGTATATCTCTCCATCTGTTTGTATCATCTTTAATTTCTTTATTCAATGTCTTATAGTTTTCTTCATACAGGTCTTTTTTCTCCTTAGGTAGGTTTATTCCTAGGTATTTTATTCTTTTTGTTGCAGTGGTAAATGGGAGTGTTTCCTTAATTTGTCTTTCAGATTTTTCATCATTAGTGTATAGGAATGCAAGAGATTTCTGTGCATTAATTTTGTATCCTGCTACTTTACCAAATTCATTGATTAGCTCTAGTAGTGTTCTGGTAGCATCTTTAGGATTCTCTGTGTATAGTATCATGTCATCTGCAAACAGTGACAGCTTTACTTCTTTTCTTTTTTTTTTTTTTTTTTTATACTTCTTTTCTGATTTGGATTCCTTTTATATCTTTTTCTTCTCTGGTTGCTGTGGCTAAAACTTCCAAAACTATGTTGAATAATAGTGGTGAGAGTGGGCAACCTTGTCTTGTTCCTGATCTTAGAGGAAATGGTTTCAGTTTTTCACCATTGAGAATGATGTTGGCTGTGGGTTTGTTATATATGGCCTTCTTTATGTAGAGGTAAGTTCCCTCTGTGCCTATTTTCTGGAGGGTTTTTTATCATAAATGGGTGTTGAATTTTGTCAAAAGCTTTTTCTGCATCTATCGAGATGATCATATGGTTTTTGTTCTTCAGTTTGTTAATATGGTTTATTACATTGATTGATTTGCATATATTGAAGAATCCTTGCATTCCTGGGGTAAACCCCACCAGATCATGGTGTATGATCCTTTTAATATGCTGTTGGATTCTGTTTGCTAGTATTTTGTTGAGGATTTTTGCATCTACGTTCATCAGTGATACTGGCCTGTAGTTTTCTTTCTTTGTGACATCTTTGTCTGGTTTTGGTATCAGGGTGATGGTGGCAGCGATTTTTTAATTAGTAAAATAATTTGCTCTATTCCGATAGTTTTGAGGAAATCATAGTTCCTTGTTCTCTGTTTCTTTTCCTGTTCTTTTCTACTACATTTCTTAGGTCTTACTTTTTCACCCAGTTTGCTTCTTTCTCCAAATTTGGCCTCTGTTTCTACATATCTTTCTCGGATACCCCTCCTCCCATGTCCATCCAATATTTAATATTTTGTGAGAATTCAGCTAAGACTCAACAAACATCCATTAAGCGGGATTTTGGCATCTATGGCAATACTGGAGTGCAGTAAAAGAATTTCTGAAAGGGTATGTATACTCTATGTACTATAATCTGTTGGCCAGTCTGCAGACTGGCTGCTCGCACACTGCCCTCTTCTTATTGGCTATCGTCTTCCAGGGCCCTGGAAGCAGGGTCAACCAGTAGACAGCTCAGCTCTGTTGTTCTTTGAGAAGTTTATGCAGATACTTATTGACTCATGTTCATCAAGAAATACCACCAGGGTTTCAAAGGTTCACTATTTGTGAATATACCAATATGACGTCAGTAATACCTGGTATAAAAAAAAAAATAATACCTGGTATGTTTAAAATGGAGAAGATCTTTCTAGTCCAGTCTCCAGAGTGATATCCAATTAGGAAATCCTTTGCATATTTTTTCTTGCTGTATATATAGATTTCCACACTGCTTTTTTTATTTGTACGTCTCCTTATTTTTAAAGAATAATCCCTAAATATAGTTCAGATTAGTTTTATAATGCTCCATCATATTAGTGTTCTACAATAGTATTGTTATTCTCCTCTTGTTGGTCGTTTAAGTTGCTTTTGTGTTTTCCACTCTAAACAGTGCTGTAAGGACAGTTTTGTGAATTTATCTTTGTCCAAATATCAGCTTATTGCTTTAAGATAGACTCCTAGATGAATGGGTAAAGAAGATGTGATACACACACACACACACACACACACACACACACAGTAATACTATTCAGTCATGAGAAAGAAGGAAATCCTGCCATTAGCAACAACATGGATGGATCTTGAGAGTAGTATGCTAAGTGAAATAAGTCAGAGAAACACAAATACTCTGTGATATGACTTATATGTGGAGTCTAAAAAAGTCGAACTGATAGAAACAGAATATTCTACCCTGGTTATGAGGAGTTGAGGGGTAGGAGAGTTGGAGAGATGTTGGTCAACGGGTACAAACTTCCACTTGTAAGCTGAATAAGTTTCTGGGATATAATGTACAACATGGTGATTATAGTTAACAATACCGTATCATATAATTGGAAGTTGCTAAGGGAGTAGATCTTAAAATGTTCTCACTACAAAGGGGAAATGGTAATTGTGTGACCTGCTGGAGGTGTTAGATAACACTAACAACCTCCATCATTTTGGTGATCATTTTGTGATGGTGTTTCAAATCAACACATTGTACACCTTAAACTATGTTATATCTCAATTAAAAAAGAAAAAGAAAAAAAAATTCTTCCTCGAAGCAGAATTACTGGGTTAAGGAGTGTGAACATTTAAAGGATTTTAACCATCTTCCAGAAAACTGAGCCAATCTGTAGTCCCTCACCTGCTCTGAGTAATATCCACCCCCCTTTATTTTGTCAACTGTTGCTAATTTGATAGGTGAAGATGATATCTCATTGTTATTTTAAATTATAGAATTTATCCTTGATTCCTAGTGAGACTGAATATTAAAATTTTTTTCTAGTAAAATAAAATCTTAGAATCCTTACTTAATTTTTGTGTACCATAGTTCAAAAATAGATTTTTTTTCCGGTACTTTGACTCACTTATTTTAGAAATATGCAAAATCAACAGGCTTTGAATCCATCTTCTCCCCTATCTCCTGATGGTTTTAATGCCTAAGTACTGATGTTTCTATTGCATCCACACATAAAAGTGTAATCATACTTCAACTGATTATTTCTGGAACTGACTTTAACCAACTGTGTAGGATGGAGAACCTTCTTCTTACTATGGGAAGAATGGGAGAAGGCTCTCACTAAGCCTCTTTCCCTATCTTACATGTTCCAGTAGTGTGTGAAGGACCTTAAAAAAGTTGCTTTCCTGAATCTTTAAGGGATGATTCATCTCTTTTAGGCTCAGTCACATTTTTCTAACCTCTGTATCCTCAGGCAAAAAACTGTGGTTTAAACATGGCATCCCAATGAGTCAGGAAATGACTTCATTTCTTACCAAACTGCTTTTCTCTTGAATGGGAAGCCCTGAAATAGATGTGCCTCACATCCCTGCTGCAAGCCTTTGCTGTCATTTAGAGGAGCTATTGCTCTATCAGAACTCACACTGAAGCCTATTATTCCAGGGAGACAATTTTGTTACAAAGAAGTGATTTGTTATTTTAAGTCTTGGCAAACAAGCACATGAGGGGGAAAAAAGTTCATTTGGAGAGATGGCAATAATTCTCAGTGAGATGTGCTTCTACCTTACTTTTGTTTTACAGAAAGGGCCAGGATTTGGCACGAGCTAAAATTCTGTAAAACTAATTTATCAGGCTCAGCCAGCTTCTGCTCATTGCCCTTGAAAATAGACTGCCTTGTCTTTTATACACCTATGTGTGATACTCCTTCTGTTGCTTAAGTGGGACACAGTTAGAAGAAACACCCAATAAAGTACTACAAATGCCTTGTGATCATAATTAGGAATTGGTAGTAATTCACACATGACAAAATAATTTGTACTAAGTTTTCCAAAGCCATGCTATGTCTCCACCAGTGATTGCCTATGCTGGCTTATTTATTCCAAGTCTCATTGGAAGCAATTACAGACATTTTAAAATAGGCAGTCAAAATAACAAGTCATTTAGACTGGCAATTATGCATTATATGTAGTTGTCCTTTCTATTAGAGGATGACACTATTGATGCTCCAACCTTCCCATGTTAAAAAAAAATGTGGCTGAAAGACTGAAGTGTGACTGTCAGATTCTTCCACTTGGATCACGCACACTGCCTGTCATTTTGCTGTGAACTCAAGTGGCAGCCTGCAGGCGTCTTGGCTTTTCTTCACCTCTTAGCCTCATGGTCAGGGCCTAATTAGGCATTATGAGCAGGCAAAGAACACATTTACAAAGTCCGCTCATGTTGGAGATGGTCTCGAGGCCTCAGTGAGGGTTATAGGTTTCTGGGTGATTCTTGAGCTTTGACCCACTGGAGGTGCAGTTGGCTCGGCAGGCATTTCCTTTAGGGTGACAAAACAGGGATGCTTTTCCACCAAGCCTGGTGTCCTTCAGAACTTCAGATCAATCCATGTTTTAGTGGAGGCTGTGAAGACATAGGATTTCTTTGTCAAATTTATATTTGTGGAATGCGGCAGTCTTAACTGTGTTTAATGTGTTTGGTTGATTTGCAAAATGGGCTGTCTCCTTAAAAAAGTCAAGATGTAAGAAGGCTGTATCTTTCGCTGAGAGGCTGAGTTAATAAGGAACAGCTGGGGCCGAGTGATGTCATGTGCCACCTGCGTGAAAGGCTGCCCAGAGGCTCACACCAAAAGAGAGTGCTCCAGAGAAGTGGGTTTCAGACCTATTATTATTATTTTTTTGCTATTTTTTTTCTTTTTGCAGAGGATAATTTTTCGTATTGAAATCATTTGTAAAACCCCCAAATATATCAGAGATCCAGGCTGATGTGCTGTGGATAAAGTTAGAGTGGGAAGCCCAGGACTCAGTCATCTTTCCCATCTTAAGCAACAGTCCTTAAAGGTCCTCCTTGGAGTTTTGGGGAGCAAGGATGCACAATAAGAGTGTTTTGGGTAGTGGGATGTATAACCCAGAGAATTGACAAGATTCATTTGGGTGTTGGAAGGAAATGGTAGTCATTCTATCTATTTATTTTCCCCATATCTTTAAAAATTTTCTGTTTTTATATGTATGATAATATAATAATACACTGATACATTGGCACCCATAATTTATAAATAAGCATCATATCTTGGAGGAGCATGCTTAATTTATTTTCCAATAGAGACACACCTTCAAGAATATTTGGAGGCTGCTTGTTAAGAATTCAGTAAAGGACTTCCCTGGTGGCACAGCGCTTAAGAATTCGCCTGCCAATGCAGGGGACATGGGTTCGAGCCCTGGTCCAGGAAGACCTGCATGCCGTGGAGCAACTAAGTCCGTGCACCACAACTACTGAGCCTAGCCTACGCTCTAGAGCCCAAAGCCACAACTACTGAAACCCTTGCAGCTAGAGCCCATGCTCCGCAACAAGAGAAGCCAGCCCAATGAGAAGCCTGTGCACTGCAATGAAGAGTAGCCCCTGCTCGACGCAACTAGAGAAAGCCCGCGTAGCAACAAAGACCCAACACAGCCAAAAATAAATAAATAAATTAATTAATTTAAAAAAAAAAAGAATTCAGGAAAGATGGTTCATGGGCACAGTGTAGATGATTCATTGGGGTGGAATTTTACATTTTGGACTTTGTAGTGGGCTGAATGGCAACCCCAAAGATATCAGGTTCTAATCCCTGGAATCTATAAATATTACCTTATTTGGAAAAAGGGTCTTTGCAGATGTGATTATGTTATGCATTTTAGGATGAGGAGATAATCCTGGATTACCTAGGTGGTCCCTACTTGCTTCACAGGTGTTCTTATATGCGAGAGATAGAGGGAGATTTGACTACACAGAGGAGAAGACAGAGGCAGAGACTGGAGTTATGCAGCCACAAGCCAAGGAATGCCTGCAGCCACCAGAACCTGAAAGAGGCAAAGGACTGACTGTCTCCTAGAGTCCTGGGGGGAGTGTGGTCCTGCTGACACCTTGATTTTAGCATAGTGATGCTAATTTCAGACTTCCCACCTTTAGAACTGAGTGAGCAGATTTCTGTTATTTTAAGCGACCAAGTTTGTGGTAGTTAGTTAGAGCAGCCCTAGGAAATGAATAAATCCTTCCCTCCTTTTTAATTCATAGCAGAAAATAAGTTGGGTCAGCAACCCCTAAAGTAGTTCTTTTTTTTTTTTCCTAAAGTGGTTCTTAAACTCAAATATCAAAGGGACCAGGAACGTATTTAATATTGATTGATATTATCGGGAGGGGCAGTCCAAGTGGTGAACTCAAGAGGGTGAGCTCAAGTTAATGGCAATAAAATTCAAATTCTTTTAATACTCTATGCTGACTAAATTAAATGGGTCCACAGGCTGCTTTGGTTAATTTCTGAAATCTTTGAGTCTAAGCAGAAAAGACTTGGAGGAATTTATCACTGAGGCTCAAGAAAATGAAACCCGGCCAGTCTATTGGATGAGTCCCTTTGGGCTAAAAGATAATACCAAGAGGCAGAGATAGTTTGACCCAAAGATTTTAGGAGGTTCTATGGGCCACATCTCAGCCAAAACTTGAGTCAGGCAATGTACCCGAGCAAGTCTGACTCTTTGATAGGAAAAAATTTAACAGTTTTCATCAACCCCAGTTTTACAATATATATACAATCCCAAATTTACAATATTTATAAGTAAACAAATCTCTAAATCTGTTCCTGTCATCACCAGGGCTACCTGTGTAATAAAAAAGGGATTAGGCTTTGTCATGCCTATAATATTCCAAATAGACTATGGCCAGTTTTTCTGGCTCTCCAGGCCATAGGTAAAAGATTCTAAATTTTGAAATTTTATATATCAGGTTATGTTTACCTGTTGTATCTGGGCAACTAGTACCAAGCAAAGATGAATCCAGAATTGAGCTGAAATATTCTAAAGCAAGAAATTAGCAGTTGCAAGAAAAATGGCAAAGCCTTCTTTGAGGAGGTCAAGATTGAGAGCCATCATGGGGAGAGGTGCTGATTACCAAGTTTTCAGCCCACCTGGGTTCACATCAATTTTGTTTAGATTCACTCTTCTATATTTAATATTGGGCTTCTGGGGCATCAAGTCTCTCATTTCAAATGGTTAATTTCTGTCAGCACATAGGACCTTTTGTAGCTTTTAAAAAGCATTTTAAAGAAGTTATGTACAATCTATCCTTTTCTAGTTATATTTTTATATTTATACTTTTTATAAAGCAAAGAGCCATGTTTTTCAGCACCCACACAGAGAAATAAAACATTACCAGCAACCCAGAAACCCCCCAGATGTCCATTCCCACTAGTAACCCCGTTCCTCTCTCCATCAGATGTAACTATCACACTGCTTTTTTTATAGGAGTGGCTTTCTTGACTTTCTTTGTGGTTTTATCATCTGTGTATGCTATTCCTAAACAATATAGTTTTGCCTGTTTTTGAACTTTATTTTGATGAAATCATACTGTGTGTATTTTTCTATGTCTTACTACTCAACATTGTGTTTCTTAGATTCATTCATGTTCTTGTGTTTAGCTCTGATTTGTGAATTTTAACTGCTGTGTAACATTCCATTGTATGACTGTACCACAATTAATTTATCCATTTTACTGTTGATGAACAGTTATTTCTAGTTTGGGGAAATTATGAATAATGTAGATTCTTGTATATATATCCTTTTGTAGAGAAGCATGCATTTCTCCATGTTACTAGATAACGCCAAACTATTTTCCAAAGCAGTTGAACCAATTTATACTGTCACCAGCAGTGTGCAAGTTTTTGTTCCTGTACATCCTTGAAACACTTGGTATTATAGGGCTTCACATTTTTTGCTGAACTGATGTGATATCTTATTGTGGCTTTAATTTGCATTTTCTTGAATTACTAATGACTTTAATCACATTCTCATGTATACATATTTTTTAAAAATAAATTTATTTATTTATTTTTGGCTGCATCGGGTCTTCCTTGCGGTGCACGTGCTTCTTATTGCGGTGGCTTCTCTTGTTTGGAGCAGGGGCTCTAGGCGTGCAGGCTTCAGTAGTTGTGGCACATGGGCTCAGTAGTTGTGGCTCGCGGACTGTAGAGTGCAGGCTCAGTAGTTGTGGAGCATGGGCTCAGTTGCTCTGCGGCATATGGGATCTTCCTGGAGCAGGGATTGAACGCGTGTCCCCTGCATTGGCAGGTGGATTCTTAACCACTGTGCCACCAGGGAAGTCCCCATGTATATATATTAAAGTATGTATGTATATGTACATGTAAAAATGTATACACATACGTATGCATATATGTACATTCTTTGGCCATTTCACTTCCTCTTTTTTATTAAGCCCATTTTACTATTGGTTTGTTTTTCTTTTCCTCATTGATTTGTGAGTTCCTTTTATGTGTGTTGCAAAAACATTTTCTCCCATTTTGTGGCTTGCCTTTTTACTGTTTTAATTATATCTTTGATGAACAGAAGTTCTTAATTACAGAAATTTTAGAAATAAAGAAAGAATAAATAGCCCATAATTCCACCACCCAAAGATGGCCATTGTTAGCATATCTTTTTTCTCCCCAGCTTTATTGAAGTTTAAATTGACAAATAAAGTTGTATATACTTAAAGGGTACAACGTGATGACTTGATATATGTATATGTTGTGAAATGATTACCACAATCAAGTTAATTAACACTGCCATCACCTCACCTGGTTACCTTTTTTTTTGGAGGGGGAGGGGGAGAATGCCTAAGATCTACTCTCTTAACAAATTTCAAGTATCGCATACAGTATTATTAACTGTAGTCACCATGCTGTACATTAGATTTCCGGAACTTATTCATCTTATAACTGCAAGTTTGTACTCCATTTCCCCCACACCCCAGCCCCTGGCAACCACCATTCTACTCTCTGTTTCTATGAGTTTGACTTTTTCTTTTTAGATTTGACATGTGAGTGAGATCATGCAGTATTTATCTTTCTGTGTCTGGCTTATTTCACTTAGCATAATGCCCTCCAGGTTCATCCATGGTGTTTCAAATGGCAGGATTTCCTTCTTTTTTATGGCTGAATATATATATATAATACTGCATTTTCTTTATCCACTCATCTGTTGATGGACACTTAGGTTATTTTCATATCTTGGCTATTGTAAATAAGGTTAGCGTATCTTTTGATCATCTTTAATGGCATATATATGCATCATGACATTTCCTTTATGAAAGAGAGATCATAGTTATACGTATTTACACAAATATTTAGTGACACAGATGAACACATATTCTCTCCTTTCAGGGAGCTTACAGCTTATTAAGTCAGAAACAGGCACGTTTATAAATATGTGCAATAAAGTGTTACAGATATGACACTAGATGGGTGCACAAGGTATGATAGAAGCCAAGGAAAGAGTGGTCGCTTTTACCTGAGTGGGCTAGAAGAGGCATGAGAAAGCAGATGCCATTAGCTGAGCAGGTGGGAAAAAGGCGACAGAGGCATGGTATAATTTGTGGTGGTCAGAAAATTGCAAATTGTTAAATGTAGCTAGAATGTCAGTTGGGGGGAGAGGGAAGGAAGGTGAGACATGATGAGAGAAAAGAGATGAAGCTGAGATCTAGACAGTTGGATGCTGACCTCTTCCTAAACTGCTGTTTCTGCTTTTCCCCAGTCACCTCTGTCTTGATAGTGTAGCCTTGTAGCAATACCACCAGGCCAGGCAGACGGAAATCTTTGGAAAGCACAAATGAAACCCAATTTGACAGCCTTTTTCATTATAGGCTAATGAGTTGTTTTGTTCCCTTAATACTTTGCTGAAAAATCTTCTCCCGTTTAACTTTAGGTTTCCACCAAGAAGTTACAGGACTCAGTGAGGAAAGTGGATCCTAATAAGCCATTAGACAAAGATGTGGAGGAGGTAAGGAGGGGTCATATCCCTGAGGACTAGGATAGCATAGCAGTTAAGAGTAGGACTTAGAGGCAGATAAATCTGAATTTGAATCTTGGCTCTGTCACTTCCCAGCTTTGTGGCTGTGGACAAGTCACTTAACCACTCTGAGTCTCAACTTCCTCCTATGTTGGTAGGGAATGGTAATATCTACCTATATATAGGGTTATTGTGAGAATTCCATACAATAATTTAGACAAATCACCTAGGAAAATGTCTAATACTTTATGCGTCATAGCTGCTCTGCTGCTATTGCCTACCCCCTCATCCCCCTTCCCCAGCCACACCCCCTCAAAACCATAGAAGTTAATCTCTTCTGGGACTTATTAAATATCCTTTAGTTGTTTCTTGATTAAGGAACTAAATTGAAATGGGGCACAGTTGGGTTTTTTCCCCCTTTATAATTATTTTTAAATTTAAAAAATTTGATCTGCCTGCATCAGATCTTAGTTGCAGCACACGGGATCTTCGTTGCAGCATGTGGGATCTTTTGTTGTGGCACGCAGGCATCTCTCTAGTTGTGGCGTGAGGGTTTTCTCTTCTCCAGTTGTGGTGCATGGGCTCCAGGGCATGTGGGCTCTGTAGTTGTGGCGTGCAGTCTCCAGAGCGCATGGGCTGTGTAGTTTGCAGCATGCGGGCTCTCTAGTTGAGGCATGTGAGCTCAGTAGTTGTGGCGCATGGGTTTAGTTGCCCCGCGGCATGTGGGATCTTAGTTCCCTGACCAGGGATCGAACCCACGTCCCCTGCATTGGAAGGTGGATTCTTTACCACTGGACCACCAGGGAAGTCCCTAAATTAAATGTTTGTTTGTATCAATGTAATACATACACACAGTTTAAAGAACAAACAAAAAATACTAAAAGGTTTATAATAAAGAAAAAGCAATTTCCTACCTTACCCTTTCTCTCCTCATAGTTCTGCTGCTCATGGGCCACATCCTCCCCAACGTTTAGATTTTTTTCTTTCTTTTTCTTCTTCCTCTTTCTCTTCCTCCTCTTCTTCTTCTTCTTTTTTTTTTTTTTTTTTTGATAATAGCCATCCTAACACGCATGAGGTGATATCTCATTGTGGTTTTGTTTTGTATTTCTTTGATGATTAGTGATGTTGAGCACCTTTTCGTATACTTATTGGTCATTTGTTTGTCTTTTTTGGAGAAATGTCTATTCACTTCCTTTGCTCATTTTTTAATTGGGTTATTCGTTTTTTGTTTTTTTGCTATTGAATTATAGAGTTTCTGATATATTTTGGATATTAACCTTTTACCAGATACATGGTTTGCAGATATTTTCTCCCATTCCATAGGTTGTCTTTTCATTTTGTTGATTTTTTTTTTGCTGTGTAGAAGCTTTTCAGTTTGATGCTGATCCTGCTTACCTCTTTTTACTTTTGTTGCCTGTGCTTTTGGGTCATATCCAAGGTATCTTTACCAAGACCAATATCAAGAAGCTTTTTCACTATGTTTTCTTCTAAGTGTTTTATGTTTTCAGGTCTTAGGTTTAAGTCTTTAATACATTTTGAGGTTTTTTTTTTTATGGTGTTTAAGATAAGGATCCAATTTCCTTCTTTTGCATGTAGATATCTAATTTTCTCAGCACCATTTATTATCCTTTTCCCCACTGTGCATTCTTGTTACCCTTGTTGATGATCAGTTGACCATGTATGCATGGGTTTATTTCTGGGCTTTCTTTTCTGTTCCATTGGTCTATATGTCTGTTTATATAGCAGCACCATACTGTTTTAATTACTATAGCTTTGCAATATATTTTGAAATCAGGAAGTGTGATGCCTCCCTCCAGCTTTGTTCTTCTTGTTCAAAATTGCTTTGGCTAATCACAGTCTTTTGTGGTTTCATATGAACTTTAGGGTTGTTTTTTACTAATTCTGTAAAAAATGCCACTGGAATTTAAAGAATTTTTTAAAATTTATTTTTATTTTTTGGCTGCATTGGGTCTTCGTTGCTGTGCGTGGGCTTTCTCTAGTTGTGGCGAGCAGGGGCTACTCTTTGTTGCGGTGCACAGGCTTCTTATTGCAGTGGCTTCTCTTGTTGCAGAGCACGGGCTCTAGGCACGCAGGCTTCAGTAGTTGTGGCACGTGGGCTCAGTAGTTGTGGTTCGCCGGCTCTAGAGCGCAGGCTCAGTAGTTGTGGCTCACGGGCTTAGTTGCTCCGTGGCATGTGGGATCTTCCCGGACCAGGGATAGAACCCATGTCCCCAGCATTGGCAGGAGGATTCTTAACCACTGTGCCACCAGGGAAGTCTGCCATTGGAATTTTGATAGGGACTGCATTAAATCTGTACATCGCTTTGGGTAGTATGGACATTTTAACAATATTAATTCTTCTAATCCGTGAATACAGGGTGTCTTTCCATTTGTTTGTGTCTCCTTTAATTTCTTTCATCAATACCTTATAATTTTCAGTATATCCCATTTTCTTTATCCATTTGTCATTTGATACACAGTTGGATTGTTTCCACTTTTTGGCTTTCGTGAACTGTGCTGCTGTGAACATTCATATACACATTTTTGTGTGGACATATATTTCTATTCTCAGTAGAATTGCTGGGTCTTACGGTAACGCTGTATTTAACCTTTTGAGGAGTTGCCAAACTTTTCCACAATGGCTGCACCATTTTACATTCTCATCAGCAATGTATGAGGGTTCCAGTTTTTCTGTATTCTCACCAATATTTGTTAATCTCCCCCCCTTTTTTATTATAGCCGTCTTAGTGGGAGTGAAGTAGTTTATTGTGGTTTTGATTTGATTTTCCCTAATGACTAATGATGTTGAGGATCTTTTCATGTACTTATTGGCCATTTATATATGTTCTATGGAGAAATGTCTATTCAGAATCTACACCCATGTAAAAAATTGGGTTGTTAGTGTGTTGTAAGAGTTCTTTCTATAGACTGGATCAAGTCTCTTACTAGATATATGATTTTGCAAATATTTTCTCCCATTCTGTGTGTTATCTTTTCACTTTCTTGATGCCATCCTTTCAAGCACAAAAGTTTTTAATTTTGATGTAGTCCAATTCATTATGGATAATACATTTTGTCATCATAAATGTTTTCCTACACTGAGATCATGAGGATCTTTTTCTATATTATTTTCTAAAAACCTTTGACTTTTACATTTAGGTTTTTGAGTCACCTGGAATTGATTTTTTTTTGCATATGTTAACTCAAGGTCCAAATTCATTTTTTTGCCATATACAGAGTCACATGCCTCAGTACCATTGAGGTTTTGTTTTGCATTTCTTTGATGATTAGTGATGTGGAACACTCTTTTCACACCTCTATGCAGTGCTCTCCCCTCGTATATTAAGTGAACATACATATGTGGGTCGATTTTTCTACACTTTGTTGCATTGGTCTCTTTGTCTTGACTACTGTAACTTTATAACATATTTTGATATCTAGTAGGTGAGGTCCTTCCATCCTGTACTTGTTCAAGCGTGTCTAGGCCTTTCTCGGCACTTAGCATTACCATATACATTTTAGTTAGCACATGAAATTCAATTAAAAAAATCTGTTGGGATTTTGATTGGGATTGCATTGAATATATAGATCAAATTCAAGTAAACTGATTTTTAAAAAATAAACCTATTTATTTATTTATTTATTTTTGGCTGCATTGGGTCTTCGTTGCTGCATGTGGGCTTTTCTCTAGTTGTGGCAAGTGGGGGCTACTCTTTGTTGTGGTGCACGGGCTTCTCATTGCAGTGGCTTCTCTTGTTGTGGAGCATGGGCTCTAGGCACGTGAGCTTCAGTAGTTGTGGCACGTGGGCTCAGTCGTTGTGGCTCCCGGGCTCTAGAGCGCAGGTTCAGTAGTTATGGTGCATGGGCTTAGTTGCTCTGCAGCATGTGGAATCTTCCTGGACCAGGGCTCGAACCCATGTCCCCTGCATTGGGAGGTGGATTCTTAACCACTGCACCATGAGGGAAGTCCAAGTAAATTGATTTTAAAGTACTAAGTCTTCTAAACCATAAATGTGGTATCTCTCAATTTATAAAGTTCTTTAAGATCTTTCCATAACATTTATATTTTTCCCCATAGCAATCTTATACATCTTTTGATAGGTTTATTCTAAGGTGTTTGATATTTTTTGATTTGTCATAAATGGTGTCATTTCAAAATATGAGTGAAATGCTTGTTGTGGCATATAGAAACCCAATTTAATTTCTGTATCATGTATTTTTGACATGTTAATTTTTATATACAACAACTTTGCTAAATTATCTTATTATCCTAATAGTATGAATAATTTTGCATTTGCTTTTGACATAATCATGTCATTTGCAACTAATAGCAGTTTTTTCCTCTCTCATCTTTATTCCTTTTATTTATTTTTCTTGCCTTAATATGCCAACTAGTGTGCTCAGTAAAATGTAATCTGGTAATACAGTAAGTTACATTAGTTGCTTTTCTAATATTAAACTTTTCCAGCATTCCAGGAATAAACTCAATTGGTCATGTTGTATTATTTCTTTCATATTCTGCTGGATTCGGTTTGATCTGTTTTCTATGGGATATTTGCATGAGTTCCTGAGTGAAATTGTCCATAATTTTTTTCTCATTTTTTTAGTCAGATTATCCTAGACACATAAAATTAGGTGGGGTAGTGCTCCTTTATTACCTTTTCCCTGGAAGAATTTGTGTGAAATTGGAATATTTCTTCATTGAATATCTTATAGAACTCACCAATGAGGAGAATTGGCCCTTGCGTTTTCTTTCTAAGAACGTTTTGACTACAGACTCAGGTTCTTTAATTATTATAGGACTTTTCAGATTTTATTAAGTCAATTTGATGTTACATTTTTTCCTAGGAATTTACCTATTTAAATTGCAAATGTTCTTAATACCCTCTTACTGTCTTTTTAAAATGTCTGCAGACTCTCTAGTCATGGTCATTTTTTCATATGTGACTTTGGTTATTTGTGTCTTCTCTCTTTTTACTTTGTGAGCCTTGCTAGGGTTTATCAATTTTATTAGCCTTTTGAAAAGTCAATTTTTGGATTTATCATTCCTATCCATTACATATTTGTTTTCTCGTTCATTAATTTCGCCTCTTTTTTGTTTTCTTCATCCTTCTTTCTTTGGTTATATTTTGCTGTTTTTTTCCTAACTTTTTTTTTTTAAACATCTTTATTGGAGTATAATTGCTTTACAATGTGTTAGTTTCTGCTATATAACAAAGTGAATCAGCTATACGTATACATATATCCCCATATCCCCTCCCTCTTGCATCTCCCTCCCACCCTCCCTATCCCACCCCTCTAGGTGGTCACAAAGCACCGAGCTGATATCCCTGTGCTATGCGGCTGCTTCCCACTAGCTATCTATTTTACATTTGGGAGTGTATGTATGTCCATGCCACTCTCTCACTTCATCCCAGCTTCTCCTTCCCCCTCCCTGTGTCCTCAAGTCCATTCTCTATGTCTGCATCTTTATTCCTGTCCTACCCCTAGGTTCATCAGAACCATTTTTATTTTTTCAGATTCCATATATATGCGTTAGCATATGGTATTTTTTTTTCTCTTTCTGACTTACTTCACTCTGTATGACAGACTCTAGGTCCATCCACCTCACTGCAAATAACTCAATTTCGTTTCTTTTTATGGCTGAGTAATATTCCATTGTATATATGTGCCACATCTTCTTTATCCATTCATCTGTTGATGGACACTTAGGTTGCTTCCATGTCCTGGCTATTGTAAATAGTGCTGCAATGAACATTTTGGTACATGACTCTTTTTGAATTATGGTTTTCTCAGGGTATATGCCCAGTAGTGGGATTGCTGGGTCATACGGTAGTTCTATTTTTAGTTTTTTAAGGAACCTCCATACTCTTCTCCATAGTGGCTGTATCAATTTACATTCCCACCAACAGTGCAAGAGGGTTCCCTTTTCTCCACACCCTCTCCAGCATTTATTGTTTGTAGACTTTTTGATGATGGCCATTCTGATGGGTGTGAGGTGATACCTCATTGTGGTTTTGATTTTCATTTCTCTAATGATTAGTGATGTTGAGCATCCTTTCATGTGTTTGTTGGCAATCTGTATATCTTCTTTGGAGAAATGTCTATTTAGGTCTTCTGCCCATTTTTGGATTGGGTTGTTTTTCTGATATTGAGCTGCATGAGCTGCTTGTATATTTTGGAGATTAATCCTTTGTCAGTTGCTTCATTTGCAACTATTTTCTCCCATTCTGAGGGTTGTCTTTTCATCTTGTTTATGGTTTCCTTTGCTGTGCAAAAGCTTTTAAGTTTCATTAAGTCCCATTTGTTTATTCTTTTTATTTCCATTTCTCTAGGAGGTGGGTCAGAAAGGATCTTGCTATGATTCACAGAGTATTCTGCCTATGTTTTCCTCTAAGAGTTTTATAGTGTCTGGCCTTACATTTAGATCTTTAATCCATTATGAGTTTATTTTTGTGTATGATATTAGGGAGTGTTCTAATTTCATTCTTTTACATGTAGCTGTCCAGTTTTCCCAGCACCACTTACTGAAGAGGCTGTCTTGTCTCCATTGTATTCTCTTGCCTCCTTTATGAAAAATAAGGAGACCATATGTGTGTGGGTTTATCTCTTGGCTTTCTATCCTGTTCCATTTATCTATATTTCTGTTTTTGTGCCAGTACCATACTGTCTTGATTACTGTAGCTTTATAGTATAGTCTGAAGTCAGGGAGCCTGATTCCTCCAGCTCCGTTTTTCTTTCTCCAGGTTGCTTTGGCTATTCGGGGTCTTTTGTGTTTCCATACAAATTGTGAAATTTTTTGTTCTAGTTCTGTGAAAAATGCCATTGGTAGTTTGATAAGGATTGCATTGAATCTGTAGATTGCTTTGGGTAGTATAGTCATGTTCACAATGTTGATTCTTCCAATCCAAGAACATAGTATATCTCTCCATCTGTTTGTATCATCTTTAATTTCTTTATTCAGTGTCTTATAGTTTTCTTCATACAGGTCTTTTTTCTCCTTAGGTAGGTTTATTCCTAGGTATTTTATTCTTTTTGTTGCAGTGGTAAATGGGAGTGTTTCCTTAATTTGTCTTTCAGATTTTTCATCATTAGTGTATAGGAATGCAAGAGATTTCTGTGCATTAATTTTGTATCCTGCTACTTTACCAAATTCATTGATTAGCTATAGTAGTGTTTTGGTAGCATCTTTAGGTTTCTCTATGTATAGTATCATGTCATCTGCAGACAGTGATAGTTTTACTTCTTTTTTTCCGATTTGGATTCCTTTTATTTCTTTTTCTTCTCTGATTGCTGTGGCTAAAACTTCCAACACTATGTTGAGTAATAGCGGTGAGAGTGGGCAACCTTGTCTTGTTCCTGATCTTAGAGGAAATGGTTTCAGTTTTTCACCATTGAGAACGATGTTGGCTGTGGGTTTGTCATATATGGCCTTTATTATGTTGAGGTAGGTGCCCTCTATGCCTACTTTCTGGAGGGTTTTTTCATAAATGGGTGTTGAATTTTGTTGAAAGCCTTTTCTGCATCTATTCAGATTATCATATGGTTTTTATCCTTCAGTTTGTTAATACGGTTTATCACATTGACTGATTTGTGTATATTGAAGAATCCTTGCATTCCTGGGATAAATTCTACTTGATCATGGTGTATGATCCTTTTAATGCTCTATTGGATTCTGTTTGTTAGTGTTTTGTTGAGGATTTTTGCATCTATGTTCATCAGTGATATTGGCCTGTAGTTTCTTTTTTTTTGTGACAACTTTGTCTGGTTTTGGTATCAGGGTGATGGTGGCCTCGTAGAATGAGATTGGGAGTGTTCCTCCCTCTGCTATATTTTGTAAGAGTTTGAGAAGGATGGGTGTTAGCTCTTCTCTAAATGTTTGATAGAATTCACCTGTGAATCCATCTGGTCCTGGACTTCTGTTTGTTGGAAGATTTTTTTTTTTAATACAATAGCAATAGCTAACATTTTTTTTTTAGTACATTTATTTTTATTTATTTATTTATTTTTGGCTGTGTTGGGTCTTCATTTCTGTGCGAGGGCTTTCTCCAGTTGCGGCAAGCGGGGGCCACTCCTCATCGTGGTGCGCGGGCCTCTCACTATCGCGGCCCCTCTTGTTGCGGAGCACAGGCTCCAGACGCGCAGCCTCAGTAATTGTGGCTCACGGGCCTAGCCGCTCTGCGGCATGTGGGATCCTCCCAGACCAGGACTCGAACCCGCATCCCCTGCATCGGCAGGCAGACTCCCAACCACTGCGCCACCAGGGACGCCCTGTTGGAAGATTTTTAATCACAGTTTCAATTTCAATGCTTGTGATTGGTCTGTTTATATTTTTTATTTCTTCCTGGTTCAGTCTCAGAAGGTTGTGCTTTTCTAAGAATTTGTCCATTTCTTCCAGGTTGTCCATTTTATTGGCATATAGTTGCTTGTAGTAATCTCTCATGATCTTTTGTATTTCTGCAGTGTCAGTTGTTACCTGTCCTTTTTCATTTCTAATTCTGTTGATCTGAGTCTTCTCCCTTTTTTTCTTGATGAGTCTGGCTAATGGTTTATCAATTTTGTTTATCTTCTCAAAGAACCAGCTTTTAGTTTTATTGATCTTTGCTATTGTTTCCTTCATTTCTGTTTCATTTATTTCTGATATGAGCTTTATGATTTCATTCCTTCTGCTAACTTTGGGGTTTTTTTTGTTCTTCTTTCTCTAATTGCTTTAGGTATAAGGTTAGGTTGTCTATTTGAGATTTTTCTTGTTTCTTGAGGTAGGATTGTATTGCAATAAAATTCCCTCTTAGAACTGCTTTTGCTGCATCCCATAGGTTTTGGGTTGTCGTGTTTTCATTGTCATTTGTTTCAAGGTATTTTTTGATTTCCTCTTTGATGTTTTCAGTGATCTCTTGGTTATTTAGTAGCATATTGTTTAGCCTCCATGTGTTTGTATTTTTTTACAGTTTTTTTCCTGCAATTGATATCTAGTCTCAGAGCGTCCTGGTCGGAAAAGATACTTGATATGATCTCAATTTTCTTAAATTTACCAAGGCTTTATTTGTGACCCAAGATATGGTCTATCCTGGAGAATGTTCCATGAGCACTTGAGAAGAAAGTATATTCTGTTGTTTTGGGATGGAATGTCTTATAAATATCAGTTAAGTCCATCTTGTTCAATGTGTAATTTAAGACTTGTGTTTCCTTATTTATTTTCGTTTTGGATGATCTGTGCATTGGTGAAAGTGGGGGGTTAAAGTCCCCCGCTATTATTGTGTTACTGTCGATTTCCTCTTTTATAGCTGTTAGCATTTGCCTTATGTATTGAGGTGCTCCTATGTTGGGTGCATAAATATTTACAATTGTTATATCTTCTCCTTGGATTGATCCCTTGATCATTGTATAGTGTACTTCTTAGTCTCTTGTAATAGTCTTTATTTTAAAGTCTATTTTGTCTGATATGAGAATCGCTACTCCAGCTTTCTTTTGATTTCCATTTACATGGAATATCTTTTTCCATCCCCTCACTTTCAGTCTGTATATGTCCCTAGGTCTGAAGTGGGTGTCTTGTAGACAGCATATATATGGGTCTTGTTTCTGTATCCATTCAGCCAGTCTATGTGTTTTGGTTGGAGCATTTAATCCATTTACATTTAAGGTAATTATCGATATGTATGTTCCTATTACCATTTTCTTAATTGTTTTGGGTTTGTTATTGCATGTCTTTTCCTTCTCTTGTGTTTCGTGCCTAGAGAAGTTCCTTTAGCATTTGTTGTAAAGCTGGTTTGGTGGTGCTGAACTCTCTTAACTTTTGCTTGTCTGTAAAGCTTTTGATTTCTCCATCAAATCTGAATGAGATCCTTGCTGGGTAGAGTACTCTTGGTTGCAGGTTTTTCCCTTTCATCACTTTAAATATGTCCTGCCACTCCCCTCTGGCTTGCAGAGTTTCTGCTGAAAGATTAGCTTTTAACCTTATTGGGATTCCCTTGTGTGTTATTTGTTGCTTTTCCCTTGCTGCTTTTAATATTTTTTCTTTGTATTTAATTTTTGATAGTTTGATTAATATGTGTCTTGGCGTGTTTCTCCTTGGATTTATCCTGTATGGGACTTTCTGTGCTTCCTGGACTTGATTGACTATTTCCTTCCCCATGTTAGGGAAGGTTTCAGCTATAATCTCTTCAAATATTTTCTCAGACCCTTTCTTTTTCTCTTCTTCTTCTGGGACCTTTATAATTCGAATGTTGGTGCATTTAATGTTGTCCCAGAAGTCTCTGAGACTGTCCTCAATTCTTTTTATTCTTTTTTCTTTATTCTGCTCTGCGGTAGTTATTTCCTCTATTTTATCTCCCAGGTCAGTTATCCATTCTTCTGCCTCAGTTATTCTGCTATTGATTCCTTCTAGAGAAAATTTTTTTTTTATGGCTGTGTTGGGTCTTTGTTTCTGTGCGAGGGCTTTCTCTAGTTGTGGCAAGCGGGGGCCACTCTTCATCGTGGTGCGCGGGCCTCTCACTATCACGGCCTCTCTTGTTGCGGAGCACAGGCTCCAGACGCGCAGGCTCAGTAATTATGGCTCATGGGCCCAGTTGCTCCGCGGCATGTGGGATCTTCCCAGACCAGGGCTCGAACCTGTGTCCCCTGTATTGGCAGGCAGACTCTCAACCACTGCGCCACCAGGGAAGCCCCCTAGAGAACTTTTAATTTCATTTATTGTGTTGTCCATTGTTTGTTTGCTCTTTAGTTCTTCTAGGTCCTTGTTAAACGTTTCTTGTATTTTCTCCATTCTGTTTCCAAGATTTTGGATCATCTTTACTATCATTACCCTGAATTCTTTTTCAGGTAGCATGCCTATTTCCTCTTCATTTGTTTGGTCTGGTGGGTTTTTACCTTGCTCCTTCATCTGATGTGTATTTCTGTCTTCTCATTTTGTTTAACTTAACTGTGTTTGAGGTCTCCTTTTTGCAGGCTGCAGGTTTGTAGTTTCCATTGTTTTTAGTGTCTGTCCCCAGTGGGTGAGGTTGGTTCAGTGGGTTGTTTAGGCTTCCTGGCGGAGGGGACTGGTGCCTGTGTTCTCGTGGGTGGAGCTGGATCTTGTGTTGCTGGTGGGCAGGGCCATGTCTGGTGGTGTGTTTTGGGGTGTCTGTGAACTTAGTATGATTTTAGGCAGCCTCTCTGCTAACAGGTGGGGTTGTGTTCCTGTCTTGCTAGTTGTTTGGCATGGGGCATCCAGTACTGGAGTTTGCTGGCCATTGGGTGGAGCTGGGTCTTCTCATTGAGATGGAGATCTCTGGGAGAGCTCTCGCCAATTGATATTATGTGGGGCCGGGAGGTCTCTGGTGGTCCAATGTCTTGAACTTGACTCACCCACCTCAGAGGCTCAGGCCTGACACCAGGCCAGAGCACCAAGACCCTGTCAGCCACACAGCTTAGAAGAAAAGAGAGAAAAAAAAGAAAGAAAAAAATAATAAATAAATGAAAAAAAATTATTAAAATAAAAAAAGAAGAGAGCAACCAAACCAGTAAACAAATCCACCAGTGATAACAAGCGCTAAACACTAAACTAAGATAAACATAAAAATCCGAAACAAATCAGTCACAGACAGCAAACCCCAAGTCTACAGTTGCTCCCTAAGTCCACCACCGCAATTTTGGGATGATTCATTGTCTATTCAGGTATTCCACAGATGCAGCGTAAAAACTTGTGGGGATAATCTGTTGCTCCTCAGGCCGCATGGAGAGATTTCCCTTTCTCTTATTTGTTTGCACAGCTCCTGGGGTTCAGCTTTGGTTTTGGCCCCACCTCTGTGTGTACGTCGCCCTCAGGCATCTGTTCCCCACCCAGACAGGAGGGGCTTAAAGCAGTGGCTGATTAGGGGGCTCTTGCTCATTCAGGCTGGGGGGAGGGAGGGGTACAGTAGTTATAATTGGAATGTGGGGTGAGCCTGCAACAGCAGAGGCCAGCATGACGTTGCAATAGCCTGGGGCACGCCGTGTGTTCTCCCGGGGAAGTTGTCCCTGGATCACGGGACCCTGGCAGGGGCGGGCTGCACAGGTTCCCGGGGGGAGGGGTGTGGATAGTGACCTGTTTTTGCACACAGGATTCTTGGTGGCTGCAGCAGCGTTAGTGTTTCATGCCCATCTCTGGGGTCTGAGCTGATAGCCGTGGCTTACACCTGTCTCTGAAGCTTGTTTAGGCGGCTCTCTGCATCCCCTCTCCTTGCGCACCCCGAAACAATGGTCTCTTGCCTCTTAGGCAAGTCCAGACTTTTTCCTGGCTAGCTGTGGTGCACTAGCCCCCTTCAGGCTGTGTTCATGCAGCCAACCCCAGTCCTCTCCCTGGGATCCGACCAAAGCCCGAGCCTCAGCTCCCAGCCCCTGCCCACCCCGGCAGGTGAGCAGACAAGCCTCTCCGGCTGGTGAGTGCTGGTCAGCACCGATCCTCTATGCAGGAATCTCTCCGCTTTGCCCTCCGCACCCCTGTGGCTGCGCTCTCCTCCGTGGCTCCGAAGCTTCCCCCCTCCGCCTCCCTCAGTCTCCGCCCGCGAAGGGGCTTCCTAGTGAGTGGAAACCTTTCCTCCTTCACAGCTCCCTCCCAGAGGTGCATGTCCCGTCCCTATTCTTTTGTCTCTGTTTTTTCTTTTTTCTTTTGCCCTACCCAGGTACGAGGGGATTTTCTTGCCTTCTGGGAAGTCTGAGGTCTTCTGCCAGCGTTCAGTAGGTGTTCTGTAGGAGTTGTTCCACATGTAGATGTATTTCTGATATATTTGTGGGGAGGAAGGTGATCTCCACGTCTTACTCCTCCGTCATCTTGAAGGTCCCCCCAACTTCTTGTTATGGATGCTTAGTTCATTCATTCTCAATCCTGCGTCTTTTCTAATATAAGCATTTAAAATTTATAAATCTTTTTTTTCCCTAAGTGTCATTTGACTGTTGGTAATTTTTTTTATATAAATTTATTTATTTATTTATTTATTTTTGGCTGTGTTGGGTCTTCATTGCTGCACGTGGGCTTTCTCTAGTTGCAGCGAGCGGGGGTACTCTTTGTTGTGGTGCGTGGGCTTCTCACTGTGGTGGCTTCTCTTGTTGCGGGGCATGGGCTCTAGGCGCACGGGCTTCAGTAGTTGTGGCAAGCGGGCTCAGTAGTTTTGGCTTGCCGGCTCTAGAGCGCAGGCTCAGTAGTTGTGGTGCACGGGCTTAGGTGCTCCACGGCATGTGGGACCTTCCCACACTGGGGATCGAACCCGTGTCCCCTGCATTGGCAGGTGGATTCTTACCCACTGCGCCACCAGGGAAGTCCCCTGTTGGTAATGTTTTATGTAATCAATGTTCAGTTATATTAGTCCTCATGTTTACCACTCAGTTTTGATCTTCATTCTTTAATTATATACCTTCCAGTTAGAATCATTGTAGTTTTGCTTGAAATATTTCTTGTCGTTTCCTGGATGGGCAGTTATTTTCTTTCTTCACTTTGAAAATATCATCCCACTGTGCTCTGGCTTCAGTTGTTGAAGACAACTCTTGATCTGACTTCTATCCTTTAAAGCATACTGCCATCCTTTCTTCTGGTTGCTTAAAATTTTTTCTCTTTGCCTTCGATTTTCTACCATTTCATCATAATAGGTCTAGGCATAGACTTCTTTTTATTTATCCTATTTGAGATTTCCTGGGCACTTGATTCTGTCATCAGTTTTGGAAAATTATCAGCCAGTATTTCTTCAAATATTGCCTCTTCTCCATTCTCTCTCGTCTCTCTTGGATCAAATATATTTTAGACCTTCTCACTGTATATTCCATACCTATTACTCTCCTTTCTTTATTTTTCATTCTTTTCTCTTTGTGCTTCATTCTTTTTATTATTTTTGACATATCTTTCAGTTCACATTTTTCTTCTGTCTAATCTGCTGCCAAATACATCCATTGACTTTTTAATTTCAGAATCATACTTTTTGGTTTTTAAAAGTTCTTTTTTAACCTACTCTATCACTTTTTATCATCCTGTTACTTGCAGATATTTTCAAGTTTGTTATTCATTTCTTTAAACATTGCTATTTTAATATCTATTTCTGACAGTTACAGTATCTGAAGTCTGTGCACATCTGTTTCTGCTGTCTATTTTTAAGCTTTTTTTTAGTTAATATTGTTTTATTTCCTGTGTTCCTTGTCATCTTTGACTGCTTATGTGTCTCTGACCTCAAAAAATTATTTGTGAGGTTCTTTGAAGCCTAGGGCACATCCGTCCCCTCCTCCAGGGATGCCTTGGGTTGAATTCTGCCAGGTGCTCAGGCACTATCAATCAGAGATGATCTCAGACCAGGTTCTTTGGCTCACCTGGGTGCAAATCCATTTGAGCACTTGTCTGTGGCAAAATGTCTCATGGATTATTTTCCTATTTATTTTTTCCTCTGCCAAGGCAGACTTCTCTTTAGTCTACTGGTCTTGGGAACCAGAGGTTGATTTTGGATCAGAGTGTGTAACTCTTTGTGATCACAGCTTAGTATGTGGAGCCTCTTTTGTAAGATTTCCCATGATTGGATGCCCCCCGGGCCTTGATTTCTGTCCCCTCTGTAGTATTGTATAGGGAAATGCCCTCTGGGCAAAAATGGCTTTGGTGTTCCAGTAGTACTCTTAACTCTCTGGATAGTCTTTCATCCAAAATTTAGTCTTCGAGCAATTTGGTGATGATTTAAGATGATTAAAAATAATTTTATACATCTTTCCACCACCTCTGTTTTCAAAAGGTAGTCTTATCTGAATAAACTTGCGTACCATTACTGGTACAGGAAGTTCTACTTTGGTATTTACATTCTCTTTGAGTACAGAGTATTGGTGAATTTACTAAGGATATATATATTTAATTTCTAAGACATCATTGTACATGATTCTTTAAACCTTGGTGGGTATAATTAAATCTAAGTTTGTCTCAGTTCTCTTTTCCCTGTGTTCAAAGAAACTCTTGCCCACTTGGCATGTTAACTGCTGTTGAGAGGTACTAACACCCCCTCTGCCTGCTTCTAGGATTTTACTATTTTCACTTTAACGCAAATTAATTTATTCTATTACTTGGTGGTACTGAATCAGAAAGCAAAGAACCCGCTCTCAAGAGATGGCAAATAAGCCAGGTGAGTTTCTGAAGGATTGGAGATGAGAACTTAGTGGCCCTGTCATTAGGCTCTTCTAGCTGTTTCAGCAATAAGGACATTTGTTGAAAAAGGTAGATGTGGAGAACAAGATTAAATGATAGATTTAGGGAGAGGGATGCAAGTTACTGTTGAACATGAACTAATATTCAGTTAGTACCTGCTAGGTGCCATGCCAGTGCTAGAGACTTTACATAGGCTATTTCTTTTAATGACATGCTAGAGGGAAAGCATACTGAAGCTGTCAATCTTAAACTACTTAATAATTGTATCTTATAGGTAATAGCTCAGCTGCTTAAATTCTTGGTCCTAAACCATTTCCAACAACTAAAGGTCTAGGGGAAGTCAAATGTAAAATTGTCACATTTGACTTTTGGTGTTAACAGTCATGTCTCTATTCATAAGTGGAGTGAAGAAGAACTCAAGGAATGACCTCTATTAAAGACACTTCTGGGACTTCCCTGGTGGCGCAGTGGTTAAGAATCCACCTGCCAATGCAGGGGACATGGGTTCGATCCCTGGTCCGGGAAGATCCCACATGCCGCGGAGCAACTAAGCCCATGTGCCACAACTACTGAGCCCGCGTGCCTGTAGCCCGTGCTCCCCAACAAGAGAAGCCACTGCAATGAGAAACCTGCGCACCACAATGAAGAGTAGCCCCACTCGCCACAGCTAGAGAAAGCCTGCGCGCAGCAACGAAGACCCAATGCAGCGAAAAAAAAAAAAGACACTTCTGGAACTGCTAATAAATAGCAGAATGTATTATTTGAATTTCATGTTTTTGGGCCAATGCGTAACCTCTGTGAAGACTTGGCAAAATTATTAAAGTGTCAAAAGTGAGCAGTGGGAAGACTAGGATCATCCTCAGATTGGATAATCATCTTCCAAATTATTGTTGGTTTATAGCATTCATTTCTAAGGTGGTAAAAGTGGGAGCTGTAGTCTACAGACTGTTTTCTTCTTAGAACCTCTTATGGTGGTAAATACCAGATCTGCAAACGTAGCTTTGTGTAATCCTTGGTTCTGGTGGCAGACAGGGTTTGTACCTTAGAGTCTGAGTGGAAGAAATGGCAAATGCAGAATTAAATGTTAGTTCAGCTTGTCTCTGAGCAATTGTTGTAGCTTTTAAAGGCCAAAGTCTTCAGCTGTTACAGCACTGATTGGAGGTAAATAGTTGGCTCTCAGGAGAAAGAACACTTGCTGAAAAGAACAGGACTCTGTGGCTTTGCCTCTTTAAAAATTCTACTGCTAAACCCTAGACTGCCCTGCCTCCTTGCTATTTTTGTCCACTGGCAATTTCCCCTTGAAACGTTATCATCTAATTCTCCCCCAGGCTTTACTCAACCATGTGTTGAACTGCTAAATTCTGCTTCAGCTAATGCCACCATTCAACACAGAGCAATCTCTTCCTAGTCTCTAGAAACTGGAGAAAACAACAACAATAACTCCCCTTTGACCTTTGAGGCAAATAGCTCTCACAATGATTTTGCTTATAGCAGTTTTAAGTAAAGCCATAAATTACACAGCAAACTTTTAGGAACTCATTGATGCCATATATTTTGTCTTGACAGAACTGGCCACTCTTCAGCTGGCTATAATACTGTCACTCCTCAGATTTGTTCCTGAATCTTTCACCTTACCAGGCATAATGCTAGAGTCTTTATATACATCCAGTTTAACAGTACAACACCCTATGAAGGAAGCATTATTCTTTCCATTTCATAGGGGGAACCTGGGAATCGGAGAGATTTTTAAATTGTAGCAGTGAGCTTCTAACCAAGTTTAGTCTGACTTCAAGGCTTGTGCATTTCCAACTACCTTACAGTTCTTGCTGTTCATCTGAATGAATTTCTTTCCAAGGAATATTGCAGGCTAAGAACAGTTTTGAAATAACTGACTCTCTTGGGGGTTTCCTTATGGTGGATCTACTTTTGCAGTTTATGTTTGGGGAATTGGCAAATGAGCATGTATTCTTGTTTTAGGGTTTCCCTGTTTCCTCTGAGAAGGACAGAAATTAAGCCCAGCCTGTGTATATCATTGGTCATCCAAGGGAAGAAGTGAAAACATGACAAAAAATAGCTATCGCATGATTAAGAGGAGTTTTAATTATTAGACTGTTGCTTGGAGATTCATTTCATTTTTTGAACAGATAGTTATTAAATACCTGTTATGTATCAGGCACAGTTCTAGCCCTGGGAATACAGGGGTGAGCAAAGCAGAAAAAAAACCTCTACCCGTATGGTGCTTATACTCTAATTAATAGGAGGAGTAGGGAAGCAGACCATACACAAAATAAAGAAGTAAAAACATATAGTGTATTAGATGGTGATAAATAGGAATGTACTAGCTTTTATCTTCTGCTCCAGTACTTATCCCAAAATGGCTTTATTTTTGACCTTTTGAAGTCTAAATAGCCAAATGCTTACTTCAGTGTCATTTCTGGCATTCCGAGATCACTGATCATGTGATCATATAGATTGCCATTAAATAGATGAATATAACATCACTAAGATAAAAAGGTATATCATTTGGATTTATTACTAATGTCTAGTGTTTTTCTTATTTATTTATTTATTTATTTTTGGCCACGCGGCTTGTGGGATCTTAGTTCCCCGAACCCGGGCCCTCGGCAGTGAAAGCGTAGAGTCCTAACCACTGGACCGCCAGGGAATTCTTTCTAGTGTTCTATTTAATTTAGAATATAGATTCTCCTTATACTGGATTGTATTAGTTTCTTGGGGCTGTTGTAAAAAATGCACCACACTGGGTGGCTTAAAGGACAGAAATTTATTGTCTCACAGTTCTGGCGGCCAGAAATCAGAAATCAAGGTCTCTGCAGGGGTGTTCCTTTTGAGAGCTATGAGGGAGACTCTGTTCTATGCTTCTCCCCTAACCTCTGCTAACCTCAGGTGGTTCTTGACTTGTAGATGGTGTTTTCCGTGTGTCTTCACATTGTCTTCGCTCTGTAAGTGCCTGTCCCTGTGTCCAAATTTTCCCTTTTAATAAGGATACCAGTTATATTGAGTTAGGACCCACTCTAATGACCTTATCTTTTTTTTAAAAAAATATTTATTTATTTGGCTGTGCCGGGTCTTAGTTGCAGCATGCGGGATGTGTTTTTAGTTGTGGCATGCAAACTCTTAGTTGTGGCATGTGGGATCTAGGTCCCTGAGCAGGTACCAAACCCAGGCCCCCTCCATTGGGAGCGTGGAGTCTTAGCCACTGGACCACCAGGGAAGTCCCTAATGACCCTATCTTAACTTGATTATCCGCAAAGACCCTATTTTAAACAAGGTCATATTTAGGACTTTAACATCTTTCTTGGGGCACAATTCAACCCATAGCAAATATATTGAAATATTTAAATCATATCATCAGTAGAAATATAAATGTGTATTTGGTATTGTAAGAGTAAGATGCTACAATAATTACTGATGAATGTAAAAAGTATTAAGTTTTGTAAAGACCAATTATTAAGAAATTTCAGCTAATAAGGATAGTGTTAGATAATATGAGTAGTAAGAGTATACCAGCCAGATAACTTTAGAGAGATCATTAAATATATTTTGGAACAACAGAATTTATAAACATGTAAATAAAAGTACAAGGCAAAATAATAGAGGCTAAATTATACCATCATGATAATTTGTATTGAACTGCTTGGTGTACTAGCACTCATAGCACTAAACAAAATAATCTTTACGAATGGTATAGGCTGTCCTGATCTTGTGGCTTCCTGGTGGACAAAATGCTTTCAAGGGATAAGTCTTTATTTGCTCTGTATATTTCAAAAAGAATATATCTTGTTTAGTACTATAAAGTTCATATGCTGTTTGTGGTGGATTGGATCACTACTCTCCATCCTTCAATCTTCTTGTTATGGCCTCATGGGAGACAAGAGACTTCTTCCCTGCCCCTTGACTTTGGGTTTCTCCATGTGACTAGTGTAGGTGAATGGGGTGTTAGTGGATATGATGCAAACAGAGATTTAAAATGTGCTTATGTAATTAATTTTGCCTTTCACCATGAGAATAATACGCTTTGGATAGCTTCTTGTCCAAGAAGGAGGAAGGCTATGTGGAGCAGATGTGGACCTAACTCATACCTTCGAATCACAAGTGAACCCAGCCTTTATCAGTAACACCCAACTATCCCATAGATGCATGAGCAAGAAATAAATGCTTATTGTTGAATGCCATTGAAATTTGTGTAGATCTTTGTTACGCAGTGTTATTGTGGCAGTGGCTAACTGATATGTTATTATTGCAGAATATTTGTCTTAGTGATTTTATTTCTCACTGAAATAATCCAAGTTGAAGTCTTACCAGTTGGACCTGCCTAGGATTGAACTTCTCAGCCACTTGGCATTATCACTTACATGTCACCAAGGCCATCATGAGAAAACTGTATATTTTGGGAAAAGGGAATGATAACCTTACTTTTTGAAACAACACTATGACAGTTTTTATTCTGGCTTTTAATACTTTTTCAAATGGTATCTTTTTAATAGGGGTTTCACTTTTTCAGAGAATGATCATCATCATGAAAGGTATGATCATGAAAAGTACATGAAAAGGTACTTTTTCAAAAGATTGCTCGAATACACTTAGGAGTTGTTCACAGTGTGGTGGATCCATTGCTTTTTAGACTTCAGTAGCTTTTTTGCTTTTCACAGGCTCATCTTGATTACTTAAGGGTTGTGGTTCTCCACTTTTTCTTTGCAAGAAACTGTTTCTGAGTATAGCATAAAATAAAAGAAGAAATGTTTTATTTCTTGTGATACTTTCGTATGGGCTTGAACAACAAATTTTAGTCTTGGTAAAAGAAGAAAAAATGTTTTGTTAATCTATTTCAAATTCACAAGGAGTTGTATTATGAAATGTTCAGTCTTCCAAGTGACAGAAAAGCTGTATCTCTTCCTGGCAGGGCATTGATAAATGGTTCAGATACATGGGGCTTTTAGTTTTCAAACTCATTCTGTGTAGATGATAATTTTCCAATGTATTATGTAGAGATGATGAAACACACTGTTGTAGAAACACTCCTGGAATGGTGTTCTGAGAAGTGTAGACCTATTCAAGTGATTTACTATATCAGTTTTTGAAAAGCAAGACATAAAAAACTAAGGGCATAATTTATTTAAATGTGTAGGTTTTAAAATAAAAATTAAAAACAAAATTCCTTGATTAGTATTATGGGTTGAAGTAGTAGTAGTAGTAATAGTATTATTATGTTGAAGTCCTAATCCCCAGTACCTCAAAATGTGACCTTATTTGGAAATAAGGTTGTTGCAGATATAATTAGTTGAGATGAGATCATACTGGAGTAGGGTGGGCCCTTAATCCAATGTGAGAGGTGTCTGTAAAGAAGACAGTGTGAGGATACAGAGCAAGAATGCTCTATGTCGAGGGAAGCAGAGATTGGAGTTATGCAGCTGCAAATCAAGAAATGCCAAGGATTGCTTTTTTTTTTTTTTAATTGGCTGCGTTGGGTCTTCGTTGCTGCGCGCGGGCTTTCTCTAGTTGCGGCGAGTGGGGGCTACTCTTCGTTGCGGTGCGTGGGCTTCTCATTGCGGCGGCTTCTCTTGTTGCAGAGCATGGGCTCTAGGTGCGTGGGCTTCAGTAGTTGTGGCTCGTGGGCTCAGTAGTTGTGGCTCACGGGCTGTAGAGCACAGGCTCAGTAGTTGTGGTGCATGGGCTTAGTTGCTCTGTGGCATGTGGGATCTTCCCGGACCAGGGCTCGAACCCGTGTCCCCTGCGTTGGCAGGCAGATTCTTAACCACCGCACCACCAGGTCCCCAAGGATTGCTTTTGACATCAGAAGCAAAGAGAAATCATGGTCCTGCTGACACCTTGGTTTTGGACTTCTAGCCTCCAGAACTATGAGACAATAAATTTCTGTTGTTTGTTAAGGCAGCCCTAGGAAACTAATTCAATTTGTGATTAGAATTTAAAAATAATCACCCTTTTTGATAGGTGTCATACTATAAGCACATAAATTAAAAAGTGATATAATATATAAAGTTAGAAAAATAAACAACAGCATCAAAATCATTTTTAGACAATACTTCAAAATAATTTTTCTCTTTATACAAATAATATGTAGCTATGGAAGGAATTACAGGTAAGCAAAGCAAAAAAAAAAAAAAAAGGAAAGAAAGAAACTAAAGTTTATTACCACATGTTCTAACCTCAGGAATAATCATTGTTAAATTTTTTGGTATAGCCTGCCAACATATCTATGTAAAATAGATCATTTTCTCCCAAATAGGATTATATTATACACACTGGCTTCGTGACCAGTTCTTATTTTTAGCACTGCATCTTAAACACGCCATTTTTTTTTAATTTTTAAAATTTTTTGTCCTACTGTAACCTGAAACCACATAAGGAACAGGACTCTAGGAAATGTTGTTCCAAACTTAACCAAGGTAACAATAGAACAATCATATGGTTACAGTTTTTACATTTTTAGCTATGTAAACATGCCATTATTTTTTTAACTTAGAAAAATCAAGTATTTATGCTTCTAATCCTGTATCATTAAGTACTTTACAAAGTGCTTCCATAGCCATCATCTCATCTGATAGTGGAGGAACATGAATGAAGATAGCTAGAGAAGAGTGGTGCATAGCCTGTTTGCCGTAAGCCGGGGAATCAAATTTTAGGGAAGAAATACTGATTTACCTGTTGGGTTAAACTGAGGGGTAGGAGGAAGAATTGTACCTCTGTTTACTGCTACTTCCTCCCCGCTTTGTCCTAAAGCTTGAGAATCAGCTGATGGGGAGCCCAACACAATGGAAAATAGAAAACTGTGGAGCAAAAGGAATCTAATGCTCAATAATTAGTCTCTATCCATATTATGTGACCATTAAAAATCATCGTGTAAATGAAGTTTCAGTGGTCTTGGAGAACATCCATTGTATATTAGATGAAAATTGGATTATAAGAATATATGTACCACATGAGCCCAATTTTAGAAAGCAAAATATATGGATATATGTGCATGGAAAAAAGACTGGAAAGATCTACATGAAATTGTCAACAGTGATTATATTTGGGCTATTGAATTACAGTTAAGTTTTTAAAAGTTATATAAGGAAAGGACCTTGGGGAAAATTTGCTGAATTCTAAAGAGGTGAAGATGTTTCAGGAATGGACCAAAAATGCCAGTGTCGTATATTTGCACAACACTTTGGTTAACAGAGGTAAATGAACAGTTGGTGGGTTTGGCTGCTGGGATCTAGCTTAGGTCACCTGAGTGGCATGATCTGTTCTCTACACCATGCAATAATAAAGGGTAAAAGATGAACCTTAGGGAGTCAAATGGTAGGTATTGTGAAAGAAAGAGATAGGGTCTATTTAATAAAAAATATTGTTTATATTTGTTTGTTCAACCAACATTTAAACTCCTACTATGTGCCTAGTACTGTACTGGATGCTGGAAGGGTTATAAAGAAAATAAAAGACATGGTGGTTTTCAGTCTGATTAGGGAAGCAAACATGGGCATGTGTTTGCTCATATCAGTCTCTTAGCTCCCTGGCTTATATCTCATGACTCTCATCTCTCTTATGAGGACTTATTTGATGTCTGTTTTCCCACTCAGACTGTAATTTCCATGAGGATAGGAATACATGTGTGTTTCATTTTCCTTGGTATCCCTGGACCCTGACTCTCTTGATGTAGGCAGACAATAAACATTAGTTGAATGAATGAATGGGCAACAATGTGAGAGTTTGAGAAGGAGAATAATGCAGGCTAACATAGATGGAGAAGGCCATGTGGGAAAGATGGAACTTGCACCATGTCTGAAAAATGGCGGATGTGATTAGGAAGGAGGGATTTTTAGGAATGGAAGGGAAAGAATAGGAAGAAACTGCTTTATAGACCCAGATGGAAGAATGAAGAGTCCAGATGAGCTTTGAATTTTGGGTAATGGGGAAGGAAAACATGGTTACAAGAGATTTACTAAAGGAAAGGGCAAGTAGGACTTAGAAAAAAAAATTACAGAGTGACTGAAGAAGATATATTATGGGTTTTCTTAAAAAGGGCAAATGAAGAAATAGTCAATATTGTAAGTGACTAATTTCTTCAGGAAAGATTACTGTATGAATCATATTATTTGAAGAGTGTGATGTAATTTTAAAAGCATATATAGTTAGTGCTTCTTTAAAGTTCTAAGAATATTTGAAGGTATCAGATGTTCATTGTTCTCTTTTAAACTGTCGATTGTAAAGAGTAAATCAACTGTATCATTAATAATAATGTTTTCTAATTGCTGGGCATTGTCAGGAAAGTAGTAATATATTAACTTGTATCTCCTCAATAATCCTATTGTTATTCTCATTTTACATTTGAGGAAACTGAGACACAAAAACATTTGAATAATGTGCCCATAGTTATACAGCTAGTAAGGGGCAGACCTGGGATTTGAATCTGACTTCAGAATCTGCAACTTTAATCACTGAATTATGCCTATTTATAGTGTGCCTATATGATCAATGGATAGTAGCAGAAACTGTAATTTTTAATATAAAACATTTAAATTATGTATGTGAATTTGAAAAGGTAAGGCTAGGACAGTCAAGGAGTAGCTAAAGCTATTAAGATGGGTTAGTATTTAAAATGGTGATGGAGATTTTTTTGTGAACATGTTCATTCTTGCATATTTGCTTAGAGAAGCAATGTCTAATAGAAATATAATGCAAACCACATATGTAATTTTAACCTAATAGATTAAAAAAGTGAAAAGGAACAGGTAAAATTATTTTGATAACGTATTTTATTTAATGAAGTACATCCAATATGTTATCATTTTAACATGGAGTCAGTATACAAACTATTAGAGTTTATTATTTTTTTTATTATTTTTTCATACTAAGTCTTCAAAGCCCAATATGTATTTTACACTTACGGCACATCTCAATTTGGATTTGCCTCATGTCATGTGTTCAGTAGCCAAAGGTAGCTGGTGGCTGCCCTGTTGGTCAGTGTGGGTTTAACAGACTAAATGTCTTAGGAGCGACCCTCTTATTTTTTGCTTCCATGCATTCTTCTGAGATTATTCTGAGTTTCTTTGCTTCCTTTTCTTTTTTTTTTTTGCATGGACATCGAACAGTGTCATTTAGTTTGTCTAAAAGATTTGATGGGCTTATTCCATTGCGTTATGAAACCTATTGTGTTAATAGCAGAGCCCAGGAATTCTGGGCTTCCTGCTGCTTTTGAAACTGTATAGATTTTGATTTTTCTGTATGGTGAGTCTGATCTTGTTTTTGATGGATCACTTTAATTACTGAATACTCTATTTATTTCGTTTCAGAACCCTGGCTTTCTTTCTTGCTAAGGGAGCCAATGTGGGCTAATGAACCAAATTTACTGGTCTCTTTCTTTTCTTCCACTTGGAAATCTAGTTCTACTTTCAGAGGAATTTCAGCAATATCCATGTCTCTTCTGATAGGTTCTCAGGGTCTACGTAATTAACTTCTTTCCACTAAGCCTGAGGGATCCATATCTCTGGAGCGATTATTTTCTCCAGAGCTGTTATACTTCTGTGGTGTCTATTTGCCAGAAGTTAGATTGAAGTACACTTAGTGACTTCAAACTGAAATGAGGGCAATGGCGAGCAGTAGTGATAGAAACAGATTACTGAAATAAAGTCTGGAAATCCATGAACATTGTATTTGTGTTGTATAATTCTATTAGCCATCAACTCCACAGGAGGTGCAGATTTACATTATATATATGCATTTAAAATATGTATTATATAAATATATTTATAAGTATATGCATACAGAAAGTATACATAAAGAAAACCTAAGAGTTATATTCCTTCACTTGAATTTTAGGAAGTTTTTGGTAATTGGAAACATTTCAGGAAGTAAACCAGGTTAAATTAACTTACTGAGAATCTAAGCAAATGTGGAAAGAATGTTATTTGTAAAACTAATTTAATAAGACTTTTCTGACTAATAGTTGTTGCAATGAGTGGCATTGACGGGAAGAGACTTTAGCCATGTCTTGGTCAGTTAGACAGGATGCAACTTTGCTTTGTCTATTAACTACTATAACAACTAAATAGACTGTTATCTCAAGAGAGTTAAAATGTATGGCTCTCATACTAAGTGGCTATGAATAACCAAAAACATTTTTTTTTTTTTGGTGCATATCCTAACCCTCATTCATTGAGTTTATACAGAATTTCGGGGTTAATCTTGCTACCCACTGGATGTCACTGTTGCTGCACCAAAAATGTCAAATATTCAAGCATTTTTTCAGTCCCCCAAAAGGCACATAAGGAAGTGTCAGTTAGGGATATCAGTGATAATGCTGTGAGATGAGACAGAGAAGACCAATAGTTAGGTTTTTAGGTTGATAATTAAAGCGTTAGTCTGTATCAGTCTTTATTTTCACCACAATGACAGTCGATAGAACACTTTCATGTTGAGACTAGAGACTTTTGTGGAGTGACCCAAAGCTGTCTTTGATATCACGGTGGTGTTTTCATCATTTTGAAGCAGGGCAGATGTTTCTGCATCTGTTCCTTCCTGTCCCAATGAGGGTTGAAAGGAGTCTTGCTTGATTGAGTCCCCTTAGATAAGGAATATGGAAATTATATTTTTAACCTTGGTGTGACTGGACTGCTAAGTAACAAGTAGGAGAAAACATCTTTCTTTTGATTGTTTGTGAAAGCTTTCCACTCCAGTGGTATAGAATTCATCCATATTAGAGCTGTCAAATCTTCTCAGGAATTAAGAATGCATTTTTTTGGTTATTTTCATTTTTATCGTTTGTTTACCTCTGGTCAGTTGAAATGCTGTCATTTAGCAGTGTATAAAAGACATGACGAAGCATTGGATTCACAAAAAAATTATGGTCCATGAAGTTTATTTACTGTTTCCAAAGAATTCAAAAAGTTATGTGGAGTTTTTTTTTTTTTAATTAATTAATTAATTTATTTTTGGCTGTGTTGGGTCTTCGTTTCTGTGCGAGGACTTTCTCTAGTTGCGGCAAGCGGGGGCCACTCTTCATCGCGGTGCGCGGGCCTCTCACTATCGCAGCCTCTCTTGTTGGGAGCACAGGCTCCAGACGCGCAGGCTCAGCAGCTGTGGCTCACGGGCCTAGTCGCTCCGCGGCATGTGGGATCTTCCCAGACCAGGGCTCGAACCCATGTCCCCTGCATTGGCAGGCAGATTCTCAACCACTGGGCCACCAGGGAAGCCCCCAGTTATGTGGAGTTTACATAGCAGATTTGGATTTAAAATGTTAGAATTAGAAATGAATATATTTAATTTTATATATAAGATGATCTCACCTGCCTAGTGTTGACTTTATTTTGCTTTCTAACAATGCTATATTTAAGTGATTCAGGGATAATATTATACTTACTGCTACCCTCCTTGAGATCATGTTGATGTTTTCTTATTCCTTCCAGCATCTCCAGTGCTCAGCCTGGTGCCAGTCAGGTAGTAGGTATTCATTAATGTTGGTTGGATTGGATTTGACAACATGCTAAGTGAGGGGCTATTAAGATAGAATAGGTGTGGGCTTCCCCAGTGGCGCAGTGGTTAAGAATCTGCCTGCCAATGCAGGGGACATGGGTTTGAGCCCTGCTCCGGGAAGATCCCACATGCCGCGGAGCACCTAAGCCCGTGCACCACAACTACTGAGCCTGCACACCACAACTACTGAAGCCCGCGTGCCTAGAGCCCGTGCTCCGCAACAAGAGAAGCCACCGCAATGAGAAGCCCTCGCACCACAACAAAGAGTAGCACCCGCTCGCCGCAACGAGAGAAAGCCTGTGTGCAGCAACACGTAATAAATATTTATCACCAAATCTCTCTTTCCTAACAACCACAAATGGAGGAGGAAATGAGCGTCTAATTTTTTTGAGACCCAGCGCAGCCAAAAATAAATAAATAATAAAAATTTAAAAAAAAGATCTTTAAAAGAAAAACAGATGGAATAGTAGATGTCTCTTGTAGCTTTAGGGAGCTTATGATCTAGATGAGGAGCAGGTATACTGACAACGAGCAGTAGAAGAACCCTTTTAGAGCAGTACCATTCATCAGAGCACTCTAATATTTTCTGTTTTAGCTTGAGGGACTTACCCAGTCACAGGGTGTTATAATTTAGAGAAACAACATGTTGAGAGGCAACTCTGCATGAAAACATCAAATACATCTATTTTAAAAATATGAAATATTATATATATTATATATAAAATATTTTAAAATGTTGTCTTTGTTTATGTGGACTTCTTAATTTATTGTCTTTGCTTGACTCTTTGAAGTTCCAAGGGGAGAGACGAATCATTTATGGTCTTACTACTCAAAGGGAGCTCTGCAGACTGCAGCATTGGCGTCACTCGAGGGCTTGCAATCTCGAGTCCCATCTCAGACCTGCTGAATCAGAATCTGCATTTTAACAAGATTCCTAGGCAGCTCATGTGCTCATTAAAGTTCAAGAAGCACATATTTAGAGGCTCTATTATGTTAGCAATAGGTTAAGGAAATGTGGAGGCCTTTTTCTAAAAGAGAACAGGGGTTTATTGTCAGAACAATAAATACTTACAGTGCTGTTTACTAGAGAAGAATTAATGAAGGGAAACAGAAGAAATGTTAGTGAAGTTTTTCTGAAGCAGTTTGGGAAAGGCTCACCAGCACACTGAGGGAACCATTCCAAATTGGCCAAGAAATGGAAAAAGTGAGAAACTCCAGACTGATCCTTGCCCCTCTCCAGCTGTTTAATTTCCATAGGGAGGCTGCTCCGTTGTTTCTCCAAGGTCAAATGAGCCTTGGTAATTTTTCCTTTTTTTCACCCTAAACTCTGGGGCAACAATAGTTAGAATTTTGCTTCATTGCCAGACACGTATTTGGGAAAAGAGGTTGCTCACTTTGTATAATAATATTTTACAGCTTAACTCGCCTCCTCCCACAGATTACTTACATAAAGAGAGGACCAAGGACCTCTGGATTCTGCAGAACCTTCCTTTGACAAGATGCCTGTGAATGGTGATGCACAGATGGGCTGGGATGAGCTTAATTCATTATTGCACACACACTATAGCTTCGTTTATTATTAATGACACGGCAGACATTTTCCTTAGCTTTGGAGCTGAATAAAGCAATAACCCCACCATAAGGGAGACAGGAATTGGAACATAATAAATATTTATCACCAAATCTCTCTTTCCTAGCAACCACAAATGGAGGAGGAAATGAGTGTCTAAATTTTTTGAGAGCCAGTGCCAGGAAAACAAAAGCCTTAGAAAAAATGTCATTAATCAAGCAGATTGATTGCTGTGGGTTCTAGAAATCTCAATACGGTTTTTTAATAGAAGGAGATGCAATGATTGAGCACAGTTGAGACACTCTTTGAGACCCACAATCTTGGCCAGATGCCACTTGCAAAAATGACTATCGTCTATCAGGAGTATTAAATAATACAATCTGGTGGCTCTGTTCACAGAACAGTATTATTTTGTTTGTTTTCCAGGGCTGAATACACAGTATAGCAACAAAACCATAAAGCTGCGTTGTCTCACACAGCAGTTGAGTTCATTTCAAGGAATTTATTAATTCATTGGAATTGTGTTTTAAAGATTATATATAAATAGAGGTGTGTTATGCACATGTTTTTTTTTTTTGCTTTTCCTCGTATGGAATAGCGCTCTTGAAGGAGTCTGAGGTCTTTCAACTCTGTCAGAAGAACGGCTCAGCTTCTCTAGGACCAGGAACCACTTTCTTCAATTCATGCATTTCATTGCCATTGTTTAATGCTAAAGAAGAGAAGACAGAACTACTATGGGTTTCTAGTCCTATCACTGTAACTGATAATCCATGTGACTTGGAACAAGTTGTTCTGCCCCTTTGAGCCTCAGATTCTTCGTTTGATAAATGATGGGGCTCCCTGAGGCCCCGTCTGGTGTTAGAATTCTGACTCTACACCTCCATTGCTGGCCTTGGTTTTCTTATCTGAACCCCTATGTTTGACCACCCATATAACTTTGGCATCATTACTCCCAAATGTATTTTTATTTGTAATCTTACTCCACTCTATCTTCTTTTTTATTCACCTGAGCTGTATTTTATCTTTGTTTTATATTATTTGATGTTCATCGGTAATCCATGAAGTAACTGTCATTTGGCATCTGTCTCAGTGGATATGTAATAACTTTAATTAAGGCAAGTAGCACAACTGCTACTGGTATCCCACTGAATTTTCTCTGTGACCGTGTTTGTTGAGTGATGTTTGTACCTGCTTCATCCTTTGGGGCTAGGTCCTCACGGAATGAGGAAAAAATCTTAAGGAAATACTCTTACAGCTTCCTCCACAAAGGAGAGAAGACAAAGGGGATGACTGATAGAGATAGGATAGAAACAAACCCATTAGTTCTAACCACATCTTGTTCAGCATTTGTGGTCTAATGTCTTTCCTACGTATTACACGTAGAAATGTCTATTAAAGGGAATATTTGTCTCTGCACCAAAGACAAAAGTACATACTGCCTAATTTTGTGTACCAAATTAGTAGTCCTCAGTGCAGTGGATTAAATAATCATTGGGCCAGATTTCATGGGATGAATGAACTACTGTCTGCACAGCAGATAATGCATTTCCAATGCTAACTTTGTTCCTGACCATTATGATGCTATTTAATGCCCTGGAGATACAGTTTACTAAATGGTACACTAGTAGACTGAACAAGTTAATGTACCTCTCAAAATGTCTACCTTATACCCAGGGAGCAACTCATTCCCTGTATTTTCCCATTCAGTATATTATAGAAATGTCAGTATGGCCATCACCATCAACATTTCACTCTTACAGCTTCTTTTCAACCTTGTTGTACTATTAAGATATGACTTCTTCAGCCAAAAAGAGGACTCATTTGTGGAAATAAGGTATATCTATCCCTATGGGTTGGTGTGAATTGAGCTAGATTTCTAATGTTTAAAAATGTGCATATTTAAATATCCAAACTATTCTTGAATTTAGTACCATGAAAGAGTACTTAATGATATTATCAGTGATGGTCATTGGACCAAAACACACATCTTTCATAGTGCATTTTCACGGGGAGTAATTTTAAATGAATTTATTCTCCACATTCTTTCAAATATCTGTGCAATTCTGGGCCAGTATTCTGTGCAGCTCTTGCATTTTCAAGATTCATTTTCTAATCAGTGAAATCATTTACCTCTCTCAGATGCTAGGCCAGGAGTAATGGAGCTGAGAGAGTCGTTAACTATGACACACTGCCTTTTTGCTCATCTTTCTGGGAAAGGCAGGAAAAAGAACACCTTAGCAGGATTTTTCTTCACCCAAAGTGGTAACCGACACTAATCAACATTCAGTTCTGCCCCCAAATTCAGCAACTCAGTTGTCTACAGTGTCACAGTGCTGCCTGTCACATGGGCTCTTAATCATGAAGTCTTCTTAAAAGAATGGCCAGTAGCTTTGGTGTATCCCAGGTGTGATCTGGTGCACTGTTCAGGACCATTTCATTTTTTCAGAAGAGATGATAATGATGGGCAAAGTGGTGGCGTCTCTCTTTAAAATTCCCATTATCTAATGTGACTCAGAGCCTTACAAAATGCCAGACAGTATACTCTGCTTTTACAACGATAAAATCAATGTGTTTGGAAAGATTTGCATTTTCATCAAGGAAAGGAACATGGCAGACTTAGGCTTCTAGCAATTTACCGTAAGCAGCAGCGTTGGCAGAAATGATTTAAGGAATTGAAAAATCACTGACCCTCTAAAATGCCTTAGGAGAGCAGTATTAGAAAACCAGATGAGGTGGTAATCTCATTAATTTATATTTGTCTAGCATTTGGGGGAATGCAGTATGGAAGCCAGATTTGTATGCATCTTTCTCTTGAGTCATTTGCACATTGGTGAAATGTATAAATTGGGAAGGGCAAGACCATGAAATTGACAGTGTCTGTCTAACTCTATCTGAGGTAAGTTCAATCTTGTCACATCTTTCCCATTAAACCTGACTGTTCCCAAATGTCTTTCACCAGTTTTTAGTGGTAACCAAGGAAACACAGCAAATGGGACCCATCTCTCTAGGGACTGGCTCACTAGAAATTCTGCTTCTGTTAGAATTTCTCTCTTTTCATCATTTCTTATGGTTAGATTAAAAGTTTACTTTTGATTTTCACCTTGTGGAGGGCTTAAAGATTGTTTTAGTATACTTTTGATTTTGCCGAAGTATTCTTTCCTCAGTTTTCTCATTTTCTGACACTTTGGAAAGTTCAAGCAACTGTTTGCTATTCATCCTAATAGAAGGGAATAGAGATATAAATAATAGAAAACTACAAATAACCCATAGATTATTACAGTTTGGTTTTGAATGAAAAATTACAGCATTTTCATTTAAAATGTTTTAAATAAGAGGTCTGGACATCCACCACATACTTGCAGTATCTTTTTTCCTCCATTCTAGGTTAGGTCTCCCTTTTTGGATTTTGATGGCACTGTATACTCTCCATTCATAATTCTTACTTCTGTTGTGTTTTTAATCTATTGATTACTGTCTGCCTCTCCCTCATGAGGGCAGGAACAGAGTCTGTTTCTGCTCATTGTTGTGTCCCCTGGGGTCTGGAGCAGTGCCTGGTACACAGTGAACTGTCAACCCTTTTATGAATGAATGGAATGGATACTGTATAGTCATCATGTTTCATAACAATCTTGTTACAAAAGAACAAGGTAGCACATACTTCTTGTGAAATAGTGGGAAAAAAGTAACGTCTTCCTCTGATTAGAAAATGATTGAAGACATTTTGGAAAATGTAAAAGAAAAACATGCGGGGAAGTAGAAATTACCCATAGTCTTACTATCCAGAGATAATTGCTGCTAACATTTTGGTGTGTATGCTTGTAGTAACTTTTCTTTGACTGTATTTACCTATATATAAACATATTTCCTTTGTCCCACCTATATGAAAATTACTGTTGGTAAACTGCCTTTCACTCTAACGGTATATTTTCTTTCCCCATATTTAATTATTATTCTATCATATCATTTTATTGGTTGTAAAAAGTTTCTTTAAGTGGATTTGCTGTTTTATATTTTATGAATCTCTCCATAGTGGAATGTGTGCCCCAGAGAGGGAACATTTGTGGAGCAAAAATTTAGTTTCTATTTCTATTTGTTTTTATATAAAAATAAAGAAATTAGACTTTCTTATTATGTAATATACAAGCTGATATAGATGCATGTATTCATTTCATATATGAGATGATTATGGGTTCTCTTTGGCCAAAGGGAATTCAGGAGGCTTGATGGTGACTCACTCACGTATTTCAGTCTTTTGTGTATTTCAGTTGATTTGTGCCCTGTTTAGTGGATTTATGGTATATGTTAACTGTATTATATATTAATTGATCTATTGGTCTCCAAATGGATCAAATGGATTAAAAGGAATTCTGCCAAGAAACTGAGGATTAAGACAGTATTCAGAATGCAGGTACAAGCAAACCATCAGAAAATGGCAGAGCTGACTCTTCTATTCCTTGTGTGAATTCTTCCTTAGCCTCATTGTCGGGTATGAGCAATGATACCTAGTCATATCTGACAGTAGAATACTTCCTTGTATTTATTCACCCACACGCATGCACACAATCTGTATCTTCAATATAAAGTTGATGTTTTAACACTATGTGAGAAAGTAATTGCTTTTCAAAACAAACTTGTGTAATGGAGAGTGCATTTTGAAAATAGATGTTTGGGAATGTTTTCTTCCTTATGAGATTTTTGTCATTGAAAACCAGTGTCACATATAAGTATCACTCACACACACACACACACACACACACATGCACATGTTGGGAACAGAAGTTTCTAATACCTTTAAATTTTTTCAAAAAAGAATTTTGGTGAGAGTTGAGACAGTTTGTCAAAGATATAAAAATTTGGCACATTCTGATTAGTTTGTAAGATTAGTTTGTAAGATGGATTAGTGTTAAGGAGGGTGGAAATTAACTTCCCTACCTGCTCCCAAACCCACTGTGTATAATTGGTTACTGGGAACAAAAAGCAAGTATCATGATTTAGTTAGCATGGGCAATGATGCATTTCTTTCATTTGTAAGTACATATTTTTGTGATATGTCTTCTTTAGTCATGGCAGCTATTAAGCTGAACTTAGAATTAGAGCTTAAAATTGCTACATTAGAGGGTGTTAAAGTAAGATTTAAGAAGATGAAGCATATTCAATCACATCATTTTTCTTAGAACTGTTACAGCATAATATTTTTGGGAGAGAAACAGGATTTTGGTATCATTAAAGAATGACATAAAATTACTTTAAGATGTTTTTATAATGTTTATCTCTTTTGAAAAAATAACTTCTATTTTTGGGAAAGTCATGATGTGTGTGACATTTTTCAGTTGTATATTTATATTATTTATAAATAAAATATAATATGTTGAAGATGCTATATATTTGATGAGTCTGTGAGAAATATTTAGGTTCACTTCCATACACAAAATGGAAATTAGGGTAGGAAATAAATGGGATAAAGACTGCCAAAGAAATGACAATTTATAACTATATGCAGGAACTAGTCACATCAGTTCTGCTAAGAAAATGTCCAGCTAGGCAACTTTGAGCCTTCACAACTTATAGCAGAACACATATCTGTTTGGGCATTGAGACCAAAGCCCGATACCCCTTGGATCTTATCATCTTAAGACTTAGTCAACTCTAAGATCTTTTTTTTTTGACATCTTTATTGGAGTATAATTGCTTTACAATGTTGTATTAGTTTCTGCTTTATAACAAAGTGAATCAACTATACATATACATATATCCCCATATCTCTTCCCTCTTGCGTCTCCCTCCCACCCTCCCTATCCCACTCCTCTAGGTGGTCACAAAGCACCGAGCTGATCTCCCTGTGCGATGCGGCTGCTTCCCACTAGCTATCTTACATTTGGTAGTGTATATATGTCCATGCCACTCTCTCACTTTGTCCCAGCTTACCCTTCCCCCTCCCCAAGTCCTCAAGGCCATTCTCTACGTCTGTGTCTTTATTCCTGTCCTGCCCCTAGGTTCTTCAGAACCTTTTTTTTAAATTTAGATTCCATGTATCTGTGTTAGCGTACAGTATTTGTTTTTCCCTTTCTGACTTACTTCACTCTGTATGACAGACTCTAGGTCCACCTCACTACAAATAACTCAATTTCATTTCTTTTAATGGCTGCAACTCAAAGATCTTGATTTTGATCCCTGAGACATTACCTCTTTAACTGTAAATTTCTTCACTTTCCTTACATGTGTGGAAGATGCTCTTAACCTGGTCTTTTATTTTCTTCTATTTACACTTGTCTTCTTGTTCATCTCTACTCAGACGCTTCAAAACATCCATAAACACCTTAAACCTTCTGCCCTCTTTGACCATACATGTCATGTCTTTTTCTAAGACTCATTCAGCCCCACTCCTGCTCTTAAACCAGAGAAATTATGGTAAGTGTATGTTTACATGAAGCTGCCATTCCAGAGTGGTGGTACTGTATTGCATTCCCACCAGCAGTATATAAGTTCCAGTTGTCTTGCATGCTCATCAGCACTTGGTATTGTCAGTATTTTTGCTTTAGCCATTCTCCACCCCCCAGCTTTACTGAGATAGAGCCAACATATAGCATTCTATACATTTAAGGTGTACAACGTGATGACTTGATATACATATATATTGTAAAATTATTACCAAAATAAGGTTAGTTGACACGTCCATCACCTGACATAGCTACAATTTTTTCGTAGTAAGAATATTTGAGATCTGCTAGCAACTTTCAAGTATATAATACAGTGTTGTTAACAATAGTCACCATACTATTTGTTCCAGATCCCTGGAACTTATTAATTTTATAACTGGAAGTTTGTACCCTTCGACCAACATCTCCCCACTGTATTGATTTGACACATTTATATATTGCAATGTGATTACCGCTGTAGCATTGGCTAATACCTCTGTCACATCACAAAATTATCATTTCTTTTTTATGTGGGAACAATTAATATCTATTTTCTTAGCAACTTTGAAGTTTATAATACAATATTGTTGTCTATAATCACTGTGCTGTGAATTAGATCTCCAGGACTTATTTATCTACTTGTTGCAGGTCTGTACCCTTTAACATCTGCCCATTTCCCCCACCCTCCAGCCCCTGGCAACCACCATTCTACTCTCTGCTTTTATGAGTTTGGCTTTTTTTAGATTCCACATATAAGTGAAATCATACAGTGTTTGTCTTTCTCTGGCTTATTTCACTTAGCATAATGCCCTCAAGGTCCATCCATGTTGTCACAGATGGCAGAATTTCCTTCTTTTTGTGGCTGCATAATACTCCATTATGTGTGTGTGTGTGTGTGTGTATATATGTATATCACATTTTCTTTATCCACTCGTCTGTCCATGGTCACTTAGATTGTTTCTGTGTCTTGACTACTGTGAATAATGCTGTAGTGAACATTGGGGTGCAGCTATCTCTTCAGATAGTTATTTCATTTCCTTCAGATATATACCCAGAAGTGGTATTGTTGGATCATGTGATAGTTCTATTTTTAGTTTTTTGAGGAACCTCCATACTGTTCTCCATAGTGGCTGCACCAATTTACATCCCCACCAACAGTGCACAAGGGTTCCCTTTTCTGCATATCCTCACCAACATTTGTTACACCATGTCTTTTTGATAATAGACATCCAAATAGGTGTGAGGAAATATCTCATTGTGGTTTTGATTTGCATTCCCCTGATGATTAGTGATATTGAGCATCTTTTCATGTTCCTGTTGGCCATTTGTATGTCTTTGGAAAAAAAATGTCTATTCAGGTCCTCTGCCCATTTTTTAATTGGATTATGTCTTCTGCTACTGAGTTGTATGAGTTCCTTATAAATTTTGGATATTAAACTCTTATCTGATACATGGTTTGGAAATATCTTCTCCCATTCCATAGGTTGCCTCTTTTTTGTGTCAATTGTTTCTTTAGCTTTGCAGAATCTTTTTAGTTTGATGTAATCCTACTTGTTTATTTTTGCTTTTGTGGCTTGTACTTTGGTGTCATATCCAAAAAATCATTGCCAAGACCAATGTCAAGGAGCTTTTGGTTTTAACCATTATAATAGGTGTACAGTACTATCTGCTGGTTTTGGGTGGAGTGTTTTATAAAAGTCAGTTAGGGGCTTCCCTGGTGGCGCAGTGGTTGAGAATCTGCCTGCCAATGCAGGAGACACGGGTTCGGGCCCTGGTCTGGGAAGATCCCACATGCCACGGAGCAACTAAGCCCGTGAGCCACTATTACTGATAAATAAATTAAAAAAAAAAAAAAAAAAAAAGTCAGTTAGGTCAAGTTGATTGATAATGTTGTTCAGGTCCTTTAGATCCTAGCTGCTTTGGGTATGTCCCACACATACACAGCTGAGGGGTTTATACACAGACTTAAGGGATTCCCTTCTCCAGCTCTTTCCTTTCCAGGATTCTTCCCATACTCTGTGGACTTCAGATGCCCCTCTTTCTGGTCATTTGGCCAGAAAGGCAGCATTTCTTCGGAAGTTTTAATTTCCTGTGCTGCTGCCATGCATTTCTGTGTGATTACAACTGCCCTTGGGACAAAGTGGTGAGAAGAGAGAGCGAGAGAGAGAGAGAAACCAAGGATTTTTTTTTCATAGTATTTACACCACAGGCTTCTTTTAAAATTCCTCTGTCTAGAAAGACAGACTTTCTCTTGGAGTTTTGCCTGTATGTGATGCCAGTGTGTAGTTCCATGAGTGAGATACTTCACAGAGGAAGGCAAGGAGAGAAAAAAGAAAACTATGTAGGAATTCTCCTATACTCTTCCACTTGCAAGCACCCCCTTTCCTGGTCCTCTGGTCAGGAATATAGGGTTTCTCCCAGAGGTCTTGCTGCCTGGATACACTGCATAATTTTGTAATTGGTGTCAAAGCTGGGGGAGGTAAGAGGGGAAAATATGTGGGAACTCACTACCATATGGATTGCTTTTGCAAATTTTGACTTCTCTCCCAAATTTCCTTGCTGTTGTTTACTTTTCAGAGTCCTCAGGAAGTTGCCTTTTGTATCCAGAGTATTTAGTTATAATCACTGTGTTACAAGTATTTAGTTATAATCATTGGGAGAGAGAGACTACAGTGGGCTTACTTCAACTTGGCTGGCACTGGAAGTCCTGATTTGAGTTTTGAAAAGATCAGTCTACAGAGCAAGGTAAGAGGGGATGCAGTGAGGTTAGTGTGTAGATCACTGTAATAGTTTAGTTAACAGATGGTGATAGTGTGGATTAGGAAGGTAGCAGCTGAAATGTTGAGAAGGGTATGGTTTCAAGAGACGTGTTGGAGGCAAAATTAATTGGATTCAGTAATAATTTGGAAGCAGGGAATGAAGGGGAAATGCAAAAGATGATTCCTGTAATTCTGGTTTTAGAAAATAGATGGTGGTACCATTTGTTGAGGTAGGAAATGCCTGAAGAGGACCATGTTTGAGTGTGTGTTTGTGTGCAGAAGGAAGGGCACGGGAGGTTGTGAGTTTGAGTTTGGGCATTTAGAGTTTGAGGTGCATTTGAGACAACTAAGTGAAATGTCAAGTAAGCAGATGTGTGTATATATAGTTTTGGAACCTGCTAGAGATATAAATTTATGAATTAGCTGCATAAAGATGGTAATCAAAGTCATGGTTATGATTTTACATAGAGAGTACTGGGGAGAAAAGAGGGCCCCGAATTATGTCTTGAAAAACTCAGACATTGAATGGCTTGGTAGAGGATAAACTGTGAAAATGAGACTTAGAAGGAATGAACGGAAATGTAAGATGAAAACAGGAGAAAGGAGTGTGTTGTGGAAGCCGAGGACGGAGAGTATTTAAAAGACTGGTTGGATCACAGTGTCAAATGTTCTTGAGATTCAAAGAAGATGAAGTCTGAAAAATGTCCTTTTTGGGTTTAGCAACGTGGATGTCATTGGTGACTTTAATACGAGGCACATAGTGGAGTGGAGATGTGGTAACCAGGTTAGAATGAATTGGAGAATAACTAGGAGGTGAAGAGATGGAGATCATAAGTATAGACAACGCTTGGGAGAACTTCTGCTCAGAAGCAGAAGATGGAGATAAGTCACTATTTACTTGGAGAATATGACATAGAAGGAAATATATTTTTAAATGGGAGAAACTTGAGCATGTTTAAAAACTTAAGGATATGGTCTATTTGAGGAAGGAGGCTGAATATATAAGAGAAAGAAGAAATAATGAAAAAGTAAGTTTCTACGGAGGGCTGGAGGAAAATGGGATCCAAAGCATCAAGGAATTGGCCTTGAATGAGAGGCAGGCCTCAACTGTACTGTAAAGGGTCAGGTTGGGGAAGGCACTCAGGATGGACACAGATGTATGTAGGCTTCTGCGTTTGGTAGCAGAAAGTTGAAGGAGTTCCTGTCTAGTGGCCTCTATTTTGTCTATAAAATAGTAGGTGGTATCATGTTGTGAGAGTTAAGGAGGTGATGAATGTTGGATTAGGGGACACTGTTAAGTTGGAGGAAGCAGGTGCTATACAGAGTAGGAGAATGAGCTGTCCAAGGAAGCATAGTGAGCCATGGCTCCTTGAACTCCAGGCTTCAGACACAGCGAACTTCTTTTAATGACGGCAACCTACTGGTACTCCTTCTCCTTTGAACTTTCATGTATGTTGTTACCTTTGCCTGGAACACACCTCCAGCCAGGCAGGACGTGTGTTCCTCTGATGACTCCTCTGCTGATTCCTACTCATCCTTCGGGTCTCAGTTTAGGTGCACCGCGTCTGAGAAGCCTCCTCTTCAGTTAGGTAGAAGAAGTGAGCTGCCCTGGGTGTGCGCTTCCACGGCCACCCTCATTTCGTTTACCGCACAGTCCACGTTGTTGTAGTTGATTGTCTGACTGGCCATCTCTCCTTCTGAAAGGTCAGCTCTCTGAGGATCAGGGACCATATGGTGAGGGATGATGGTAACATGCTTAGCCCTAACCTATAGCACAGGGCTTGCCACATAATAGGCACTTAAGGTATAGTTGCTGAATGATGGTAGTGAACTCACTGTGACAAGAAGACTGGTCACGTGGCTAGAAGGAGGGTGGGACTCTTAACAGTGGTCTGGATGAAAGGTGCAGTCTGTAAGAAGTGCTGTTTCACTAACTCAGATATTGGCCACTTTGCAGCTGAGGCATGAAGGAAAACATCAGACAGTTGTTAAGACTAAGACTAATTTTTCTCTACTGGCAGGAAGTGCTGGGGGAACACTGACCCGTGCTTTCCCAGCTGCCCTAATAACCTGATAGTGCTTAAAGGGGGCTACTGTGGGTGCTAGGGATGGGGGCGCTGGCTGAAAGGGACACCACCGTTCTGTATGACGCTCTTATTTGCATGGGACCAAACGGGGTTGTGAGTCTTGGTGGCTGATTTCGACTCTGTTATTTAATGTTGCTCATTATTTCAGCAACCTGAGAATAACAGCTGGACTGTGTGGGATGAAAGCAACTTTTCACGGCAGGAGAACCGATCATGGCAGTTCTCTTGGCGAAATATCACTTGTTAGTTTGCAAAAATAAACCCCCCTTTTTTGTCCTCGTTCTTAAAAAATGCCAAATCGCAAGATGTGCATGCATGTCTATAAGATGAGGCAAGGACAAATTTAAGCCAGAGGAAATGCTTTACAGCTAGGCTGCCTCCTTCTCCCTCAGTGGCTGATGAACTAAAGATGCCATTTAGGCGCTGGATTTACAGTTACTTTTGTGTATGCCCTGAAAACTCACTTATCTTTGGGGGATACTAGTTCATGGAGAAAACGAGTTAGTACTGAGAAGTTCAGTTACTCCTCTAAAATATCAATAGCTTAATGGTAAGGAAGCCAAAACAACAGGCCCTTTTCTATATTGGACATATTCTTAAGACATCTATAAAGGCTTGCTACAAACAGCAAGAAAGTCATAGCTATAAATGTTACTCAGTGGGAAGGGTTGGGAATGGATGTCGCTCTTCCCAGTCTCCAGTTTGAAACTGACTGGTGCTCCATCACCTCTCAGCATGAGGTTCTCTGCCTGGATTTTCCTTTCCCTTTGTTTTAATTATGACTCTTATTTTTCACGGCGGTGGGACCATTTTCCAGGTCTTTGTTACAGGATTTCTATTTTGTCTTGTTTTGGGAGTGACTGTCTTCCTTAGAAGACCTAGCTTTGTGTTTCCTGAAGAGCATGTGCTACACCAGGGACTTTAGTGTTTCCTGGTCTGCTTTCTCCCTCCTCAGTAGCACAGTAATGCAATCAACTGAAGAATTCCCTAGGCGAGCAGCATTTTTAGGGTCTCTATTTCAGTCTAAGCTGTTTAATAAGTGTGTTTTGGGGAACATGGACTTGATTATTGAAATCTTTACTTTGAAGGTATCTACCTCCAGCAGTAACTCCTCAGTGAATTTAGAGTGTGGTGAGGACTTGTGTCTGGGATCACCTTGTCACAGGAGGACAAAATATCTGAAAAAGAACTTGGCTTTGGAGAAGCCCTGACTTTGAGGACACATGGATCCTTGGATCTTTCTCCATGGCTAAAAGAAATTGATTTGTAATAAGAAAGGACACTAAGTGTTTCCATTAATTCCTTTCATATTTGAAAACAGAAAACAGGGAGAGCTGTGGTGAGTCGTACATATATCTGATATGCAGTTACACAGTACTCTTAACATTTGAAAGAAATTCTTGATCCTAAAGAGCAGTTCTGTATAACAAGTTCTCACTTATAACCTATACATAAAGAGGAGGTGGTATGTCATAGTGGTTGAGAGGGGGGACTTTGGGGTTAGAGGGTCTAGGTTCTAGGTATTTGGACTTGGGTAAGTCACCTGGTCCTCTTAACTCTCTGTTTTCTCACCTGTAAAATGGAGAAAATAATAGTACTCAATGCATAGGGTTGTTATAAGGATTAAATGAGATCATGCAGTTAAAGTTTGCCATACTGCCTGACAGTAAGTGCTCAATAATTGTCTGTGTCATTTAACAGAACTTTTTGCTATTTTTTCCCCCAATTACCTTCCAAGGAAAGTAGATCCAGTTATATAAAGAGCTCTTTGTTCTGCTGCACCTCGGTAGTTTTTGGGTAAGCTAGTTTGGGATTAGAGATGGGGAGAACTGAATTCCTTTGCCCACCCCTTCCCTCTCACTATCTGACTTTTTTATTTTATTGGTGTTTATAGCATTTATCACTACCTATTGAATTGTGGGTTGAATTGTATCCCCTGGAAGGATATGTTGAAACCTGTGTTAGTTTGCTAGGGCTACCGTAACAAATGCCTCAGACTGGGTGGCTTAAACAACAGAAATTTATTTCTTCACAGTTCTGGAGGCTAGAAGTCAAAGATCAAGGTGTTGGCAGGGTTGGTTTCTTTTGATGACTCTCTCCTTGGCTTGTAGATGGCCATCATCTCCCTCTTTCTTCACATGGTCTTCCCTCTGCATGTGTCTGGGTCCTCATCTCCTCTTCTTATGAGGACACCAGTCCTACTGGATCACGGTCCACCCCAGTGGCCTCATTTAACCTTAATTACCTCTTTAAAGGTCCTATATCCAAATATAGTCACATTCTGAGGTACTGGGGGTTAGGACTTCAACATAGGAATTTTGGGGGGGACACAATTCACCCCATAACAAAGTCCTCACCTCTGGTACCTATGAATATGACCTTATTTGGAAATAAGACCTTTGCAGACATAATCAAATTAAGATGAGGTTGTACTGGATTAGGAGACGCCCTAAATCCAGTGAGTGGTGTCCTTATTAAGAGAGAGTGATACAGAGACACAGAGGAGACATACAGGGAAAGAAGGCCTTGTGAAGATGGAGTGCCACAATGCAAAGAATGCCAAGGATTGCTGGCCACTACCGAAAGATAGAAGAAGCAAGGAAGGATTCTTCCTTAGAGCCTTTAGAGGAAACACGGCCTTGCTGACATCTTAATTTCAGACGTCTAGCCTCCAGAACAGTGAGAGAATAAATTTCTGTTGTTTTAAGCTACCCAGTTTGTGCCAGTTTGTTCCGGCAGCCCTGGACAACTAATACATCATCTGACATTATCTATTTGTTAATTGTCTTCTGTATCCTCCACTAGAATGTAAGTTCCATGAGGGCAGGGACTTGCCTGTCTGAGTCACTGTTGTTTTGCCAGCATAATGGGTACTTACTTACTGAATGAATGAATGAATGAGTGCAATTTTGAAGGGTAAGGATGAGGAACAGAGATGGGAGAAGGAAAAAGGGGAGGAAGGCATTGAAAAGGCATATGATAACAAGTTTCAAATATCCTAATATATTACTGAGTGGACTTCTGGTGGAGCTGGTAAAGGGGTTGAATCCTGTCCAGTTTGATGTGGCAAGAAATAGAGACAAAATATGGAAATTGGGCCAGAAGAGCACTGGGAGCTTAAACTCCTAATGAACAGAAATTGAGGGGATTGCACTGGCCTTTCATGGGTCATGGAAATAGCAGGGCCCAAGCTAATTACACCCAGATGCCCAAGGAGCAAGGGGGCCAAATGACATCTGGTTTATGGTTCAGATATGTAGTTTCCTAGATTCATCCTCCATGTCCCCTGCACTTTCCCATGGCGTTCATCTTTTTATCAATTTCTTCTGAGTTTGGGGAAAATTTATCAAACTCATTCTAATTCTCTAGTTTAGTTTTCTGCAATAGGCTGTCTAGCTCCAGTACAGTTTTTATCTGAAAGCAGTCTTTCCTGACCTTAGGGTGGTTCTGTTTTTAGAAATAAAATGTCATTTCAAATTTTATTCTAAATCCAAATGACAGATTTTTATATTGTTCTCCTTTACTTTTAAAAAGAAGTCCCTTAAAACTTTTTTGTTCTGAATCCTTAGAGGGTCTTTATAAGTTGAACTTTTGGCTCGCTCTCTCTCTCCATTCAGTAAGTTTTTTCTGTTTGTTCTTCCTGATATTTATGCTTAACCATTCCTGGGATTGACATGTCAGAGACTGTGCGGGTCCCAGTTTAAATAGTTTAATCCAAGATACAAGGAAAAGATTGTATTTTGTATTGTTTTACTTTGATAAATAGTGGTTTCACTTGACTGAAAGGAATAGAAAGAGTGTTTTATAAAGGAGACAGACATGGGGCAGGGAAGTGAACTGCTGGGCTAAGTATTTTCTCCTTCATGTTTGTTGTAACAAATGGTGAGTCCTGCCCCACTTCTTCCAAAACCACGCTTGTCCTTGTTAACAGTCTTCGAGGGCAGTGCCCTTGCTTTTCTTCGCCCCTTTGTTTCACCAAGTTGAGCCTAGCTGGCAGTGATGTCCACTGGTCTCTCTCTGCCCCATAAATAAGTACTTGTATACTTCTAGAAATGTTTGTGTTTTTTCTTTCCCATTTGGCCCACTGCCTACCTGTTCCTATTTAGAGCTTCTGTGAAATTCTATCCATTATTCCCCATGGGTTAGCCCACTGGTAAATCCTTTACTTAATCCAGTCCCATCTACACAATATGCTACCCTTCCATGTCTCCTAGGGTTGCTATAGATTTTCCCATTTTATATATTTCTTTGCTTATTATCATGGGAATTTGGGGGAGAAGGAAGTTAATTGCATGGGGTCGAGTCAAAATTGGGAAAATGATATGGCAACTGGAGATTTTACAGAGAAGATGGGTCTTAGAGGGTGGAAGGGGCACACGTGATTTTAGGTTAGAAAGTTCTGGGTTTTAACCCCAGCTTGGCTTCTTCCTGGCTATGTAACCTTGGCTATTTGACCTCTCAGTGTCAATCTCTCTTTCTTACATTTCCATGATCTTCAGGAATGGGAAGCATTTGTATGGTGAAAAGGAGGAGGCAGTGCTTAGGATGTTGAAAGCAAGAACAAAGGCACAAACATTGGAACGAGGGCAATCTGTAGGGATAAAAACGAACTGGGGTATTGTAAATGTTGTGGTTGCCTATCCTACAGTCATTCCCTCTTCTTCCTGGCTGGAAGAGTCCAGTTTTTTTCTACCCTCCCTTATATAGCCATGGTGGTCCCTCTCCTCCTGCCAAGTTTGGGCATGGGCACATGATACAGTAGCCAGGGGGTCATGAGGGGACATTGTGGGGACTTCTGGGAAAGTGCTTCTTCTTCTTCTTCTTCTTTTTTTAATATTTATTTATTTATTTGGTTGTGCTGGATCTTAGTTGTGGCAGGCAGGCTCCTTATTGCAGCGCATGGGCTCCTTAGTTGCGGTTCCAGGGCTTCTTAGTTGTGGCTCGCTGGCTCCTTAGTTGCAACGTGTGAACTCCCAGTTGCGGCATGTATGTGGGATCTAGTTCTCCAACCAGGGATCGAACCCAGGCCCCCTGCATTGGGAACCTGGAGTCCTATCCACTGCACCACCAGGGAAGTCCCTGGAAAAGCTCTTCTTATTGTTGAAAAGAGAACAAGAGGCAGAAATGCCTTCTCTTCTTGCATTGGACATTATTGCATGTGATGCCTTGAGCACAGGAGTGTGATCCTGAGGATGGCTCCCTGCTGAGGATCGGCTGATGGGCCTGGGATGTTAGAGAGGAGAGGAAGAAACCAGGGTACTTGATGATGTTGTGAAGACACTGAATTAGTCAATCCTATGATTTCTGACACTTCAGACTTGTTTAATTAATAGAGCCAATGGAACTGTGTGGGTTTCCTTTTTTAAAAATTTACAACCCAGGGACTTCTGTGGTGGTCCAGTGGCTAAGGCTCTGCACTCCCAATGCAGGGGGCCCGAGTTCGATCGCTGGTCAGGGAACTAGATCCCAATGCTGCAACTAAGAGTTCGCATGTTGCAACTAAAGATCCCGCATGCCGCAACTAAAGATTCTGCATGCCACACCTAAAAGATCCTGCATGCCACAACGAAGATCCTGCATGTGGCAACGAAGATCCCATGTGCCGCAACTAAGACCTAGCGCAGCCAAAAAAAAAAAATTGCACCCCAAAGCATACAAAATGATCCAAGAGAGACAAGTGTATATTTGGCTGGATTGGGAAATAAATGTGGTTCGGTTAGAAGGAGGAATGCCGTTAAAAGCTTTGAAAACCAAATAGAAGAGTTGTAGTTTGGTGTGGTAGATCACAGGGAGCTACAGAAAACTTTTGAACAAACAGATCTTGATGAATGTACCATTTTAGAGAAGAATCATTTGAGACTATGATGGCTAAAATAAGGAATGGAAGAGTCTGAATTTAAGAAGATCAGCTAAAAAATTCGGCAGTGGTCCAAGTATGAAATAATAGGCACTGGACCAGAGTCTTGTATTAGGGGAGATCACTGTGTACTTTTGGTGTAATTTTTCCTTTTTTTCTCGTCTCCTGTAACGCTTGGTGGAGAAGAACTTCCTGTTAGTGAAGCAGGACGTATATCATTTGGGCAGGCTTCCATATGAAAGATGCTGTCAAAGAGTAGGTTGCTGGCTTATCAAGAAGAGAGACGAATGCCCAGGAAGTGGGAGATGGAGGGTCAAAGAATGAGACACCAACAGCACCATCCCTGTCTGCACTCTCCCTACCTCTTCTATGGGCTACAACTTACTGCAGTGGCAAAACCAAAGGGGCAGGAGAAATTGCTGCTCCCCGATGACAGTTGGGGGCATCCAGCAGTATGTGGCATCTGCTTCTTAGCTTGAGAAGCCTCTCAGGTGGGAAAATCTATACTGCTATAGACTTTGGACGCCTCCACATGTACTTACCTGTGTGATATTCCTTTATGAAGAGAACTTCTTTCTATTTAATTCTTAGCTCAATATGAAAACCTGTAAAATAGAGTCATATATTCAGGTCTTGGGTAAAGCTAATCTGATATTTGAACATTTGGATTTAAGATAAAATAGTGTTTCCATTATAAAAATATTCACCAACAGCTTAATTTAAATAGTAACTTTTTCTGGTGTAAAATATAATTAACTTTTCAGTTGACTTTACTAGCAACATGTCTATTTTGTAAAGTAAACTCCAACTGCAAAGAAAGTTATTTTCATGCTTGGGAAAGACGCATTGTTCTAAATAATGATTACAGTGGAGAAATTAGAAGACACACACGGCTTTTACCCAGCAGGGAGTGTATTTTGAGACTCAGTAAATTTAAGCGAATCTGATTTTTAAAAAATAGCACAGTTTCTTCTTTATACATAATTGTATCAGTTAGGGATTGCGTTTGGCAGGAAAATCCCAGAAAGGCTGACAAACAGTGTTTTAAAAAATTACTGGGATTATTTGTCTAATACTTCAAAAGTCTGGGAGAAAGCAGCTTGAGGATACCATCAAAGAATAAAATTCTTCTTCTTTCCCTGCTGTACCATCATAACCAATGGCTGTTTCACTTTGAGCCCTGAGGGAGATCCAGACGAGAGGAAGAAGGAAGAGGGAAGGGAGCACCAGTTTACTTTTACTTGTGTTTGATTGGACAGAACTGAGTCACATGGTCACCCCTAGATGTGAGGGAGTCTGAGAAGGTGAGCTTTCAGCAGTCCTGACTTTATAGTAAAAGGAGACAAGAAAGGGTTGGAATGATGTTGAGCTGGACAATTTACACTATAAGCTTCAATAACGTTAGTTACTTTGAGGGAAGAAGGAACATCAAACAAAGACAACTCAAATTTCACACGGCAGACTATTTGGCTAGGTTTTGACACAGCATACTTAAAATACACTTATATGGTGTATTAATCTGGAATTGGTCAATAAAACAGAGCCATTCTAGATAATTTGGGAATAAAGTGGTTTAATATAGGAATAAGAGCTTAGGCGAATACTGATGGGAGAACAAAGCTCAGGAAAGCTGCAGCCTCCAGGAAGCCAAGGAAGCAGACCTTGGAGACCTCACCCAGAAGCGGCAAGTGAGTTGTTCTCAAAAGCTTTTTGGGTAATGGATGCAATCCTCAAAGTCTCTGTCTCAGCTGTTGTGTCGAGCAGAATGGCAGGCACATACATAGTTGGGGCTCAAAAACAGCTTGTTGCTTCCTTGTTTGATATGTATTGAATTAATAAGAATAGTTTGGTTGTTGAAACCCACATACCAGTGTTGAAATTCACATTTGAGTCCAGACATGTCCAGTATGTGGATGAGGGTACAGTCAGGAAAACAGAAACCACTTCAAGTATTTCAAGTAGAGGAAAATCAACACAGGGAATTGGTTACACAGGTGGTGGAAGAGCTCAGAAGCCAAATAGGGGATTGTGAGGCAACACAAAAATTAACATGAGGAAGCTGCTCTCACCCCTTGGCTGAAGGGCAGCAGCAATCAGGAGTGTTATCAGAGCACAGAAACTGAGGTCCCCTGGTAGAAGCTAGGGGATATGGGCTTTCCACTGGAGCTGGAGCCATAAAGACACAGTTGCTGCCTTGCAGCAAAGAGAGAGTTAGGGAGAAGATCGCTGGCTTCTTCCTTTTTCCTACCCTCCAGTCTTCTGACTGTGCCTCCCATTGGCTGAAACAAGCCAGAAGCCAGTTGACTGCAGATATCGGCCTGCAGGGGTCAGCCTCTCTGTGATACGGAGCACAGCAGGGCAAGAACAAGATATGGATCTGAGGGTAAATAGAAAATGACCGGCACAGTGTGTGTGTGTGTGTGTGTGTGTGCGTGCGCGCGCACACGTGTGGTGCTTGAGGATGGAGAAAGATCTCAAAGGGGTCTCTGTGAACCGGTACCCTCCCTGGTGCTTCAGCATCCCTTTGTATCCCTACCAGAGCCATGTCCTGAGAGCCCTGCGGCTCCGCTGTCCAGCCCTGCTAAGTCCATCTATTTTCATTTTGCCCTTGTGACAGCTTAACACAGTCAGGCTCGGATATGATCAGTGCTTGGCAAGATTACAGTTGTGCCGAGCTTTGTGGTCCAATTTGATTTCCTTATAAATTAGAAGAAAAGCGGAATAATTTGTAGAGATGAGGAAGGATATTTAAGATTTAGAGGTGGTCGCTATTTCAGTTTTTCTTTAAAAAATGCCAGGGTTGATTTAAAAGTTTTAATATTGGTTAGGGAACAGGTCCTTAGTTTGTTATTTATTGAAGGATTTATTATAAACTTTTATAATACTGTCCTAAGTTTATGTAGGAATTTAGAGGCTAGAATGCTGTACTTGGTAAAGTTGCTATCTGTGGCCATGTAAAGAGCTTTATACTGTTTTTCATCATTTAACATCTGTAACTGACATAGTGATTTTATTGATTGTCTTCATGCTAGATTATCTGAAGGCATCAATACCTAATTTTCCTGGTGAGAATTCTTAATGTTCAGCTTGTCTTTGGGACATGTAGGGAATGTGAAATTGGAATGCTGAGCCTTATTGGTAAGTTAATTTCATCTACAACATGTTGCAAACCTGTACACTCAAATTTAGCTTCAAAGATGTATCTGTACATTTGAAAAACTCATAAAAATGGCCAATAGTGCATTGTGCTAAGTGAGATAAGTCAGACAATAAAAAGAAATACTGTATGATCTCACTTATATGTAGAATTTAGAAAAGCCAACCTCATAAAAACAGAGAGTAGAATGCTGGTTACCAGGGGCTGAGGGGGTGGGGGAATTGGGCACATGTTGTTTAAGGGTAAAAACTTGCAACTAGTGGATAAATAAGTCCTAGAGATCTAATGCACAGCATAGTGATTATAGACAACAATACTGTATTATAAACTTCAAAGTTGCTAAGAGACTAGATCTTAATCATTCCCACCACAAAAAGAAATGCTAATTATGTGATGTGAGAGATGTATGAGCTAATGCTCTGGTGGTAATCACATTGCAATGTGTAAATGTGTCAGGTCAACACGCTGTACACCTTAAACTTACACAATGTTATATGTCAATTGTATCCAAAAAAATGGCCTTTAGGGGATAATGTCAGCGCTGTATCCAGATCCAAAAAAACCTTTTAAACGTTCAGCTACGAAAACAGCACCTGTGGCTTATTCTCTGTGGACTGCCCCTACTTTTGTCCCTCACATGCAGAGAGGTAGAGGTGCCTGGGAGTTTATATTCCCCTGGGGTGGCTCTTACCTGATGGGCGGTAGAGTTTGAAAGCTCCAGCTCCCTTGTCTCTCCGGTCAAGGCAACTCTGAGGAAGAACTTAAACTCCAGAGGCCCCTTGAGGTACCAGAGACCACCTCCTTGCATGGCTTTGGAATTCTGATTACTGTGTGACGTATTACCACAGAACTTAGCATCTTAAAACAACAAAAATGTTTTAACACACAGTTTCTGAGGGTCAGGGATCTGGGAGTGGCTTAGCTGGGTCGTTCTGGCTCAGGGTCTCTCATAAAGTTGGAGTTGACTGTCATCTGAAGCTGGGGAATCTGCTTCCCAGCTCACTCATATGGCTGTTGGCTGGAGACCTCAATTTCTGGCCATGTGGACCTTTACACAGGGCTGCTTGAATGTGTTCAAGACATGGCAGCTGCATTTTTCCAACACTACAGAGAGAGAGAGAGAGAGAGAGAGAGAGAGAGAGAGAGAGAGAGAGAGAGAGAGAGAGAGAGAGCGAGAGAGAGAGCGAGCCCAAGACAAAATCAGCAGTCTTTTATAACTTAATTTTGGAAATGACATACCATCATGTCTGTCATGTTCCATTGCAGAGGCCAGCCCTGGTACATTGTGGGAGAGGACTACACAAGGGTGTGAATACCAGGAGGTGGGAACCATTGGGGGCCATCTAGACAGCTGACTTACAATTTCTCTTCCTTCCCTGTTCTCTGCTTCCTCCTCTCCTTGACTGGTTTCCCATGGCAGGACTTCCTTAATAAATTAGTTGTACACTGATTCTTCAGATCTGCTTCTGGGGAGCTTGGCCTAAATTCATGCGATTTCTTTGTCTAAAACAGGGGTCAGTCTGTGGGCCAAATCCAGCTTGTGGCTTGTTTTTGTACGGCTTGCAAGCTAAGAATGGTTTTTATATTTTTACATTATTGAAAAAATCAAAAGAAGAATAATTTTTTATAATATATGAAAAATTTCATAATATTTGAAAATTATATGAAATTCAGAATTCAGCATCCATAAATAAGTTTTATTGGAACATGTTTTTGTGTATTGCCTATGACTGCTTTCACACTACAAAAGCGGAGTTAAATGGCTGCGACAGTTGCCGCATGGTCTGCAAGGCCTTAAATATTTATTCTCTGGCCCTTTATAGAAAAAGTTTGTTGACCGGTGGTGTAAAGTGAACCAGCTTTGTGTGGTTTGTTATGTTCTGAGTATTTTCAAAGCTTTGGCACCACTGACCTACTTGACCATCAGTCTATAAGTTGTGTCCTTATATTTCACTCTTACTCTTCCCAGTGTCCTTTTATCACTCCAGGTAGGAATAAAAATGAATTATTTTGGATTTTCCAGTACCACTCTTCTGTAAGGCAAGGGAGGGGCTGTAACTTTCTGCAGTGGGGGTCTGGCAGAAGAAACAGAGCTCTTGCTTGGTCCCATAAGGTGTCCCAGTTGTCGAAACCCTGAACGACTATGGCTTGATTCTCACAAGAGGGAATTTTTAAAATTATGTTAAGAATTTCAAATAACTTGGAGAGCAGCCCTTCAAATATCTTTGATGCTTTAACACCCAACCATTTCATGTCCCAAAATGTACTTACAGAAACAGGTAGAATTTGATTATTGTTGATCTTGGGGGATTTTAGTGACAATAAGATGCAATTTTATAATAAAGTTTTTCTTTCCATATCAGGATTATATAAGGGGGCAAATTAGTGAACTGAAAAATACTTTATAATTTAAATAAAGTGTTCATTCTCATTCATTCTCTTCTGCACCCAGGCCTGTGAATCAGGCGAGGTAGATTCAACTCCTGTTTTACTGATGAGGAAATGGATAAAATGATAGATTCAAAGTTAGCTAATTACATAGTCGAGAAGCTAGAGCGAGAATCCAGGCCTCTTGACTTGTAATCCACTGTTCTTTCCACTAAACCACTTGACTGTTTACTGTGTGCTGAGCATTGTATGAAGCACAGTGGGAACTTACAGTGAAACAGTACTTACAATAGTACTTATATTTAAATGCCACTTTAAACTCCCCCCTCCCACAAACATTTATTTTCTCCACTGAAATTAGTATATATTAGATTACTCTTGTTCATGCTGTCTTGTTTAGTAGCTGTCAAGTGAATTTCTATACACTTGAATTTTACGTTATAATCGATGTAACACAATTGGTATCTAGAGGAAAAACCTTTTATCTATTAACTCCTTTATTGGTCCGATGTTCCCTAAGAAATAGAGCTAAAGCAAGAAACCCTTTGTAATTTTAGGCTTTGAGTAATAACTCTATATGCAAAAGATGTTTTAGACATTTAAAAGAAATATTTATTTATTTATTTTTGGCTGCGTTGGGTCTTCGTTGCTGCGCCAGGGCTTTTCTCTAGTTGTGGCGAGTGAGGGCTACTCTTCGTTGCGGTGCGCGGGCTTCTCTTGTTGTGGAGCACAGGCTCTAGGCACGTGGGCTTCAGTAGTTGTGGCACGCGGGCTCAGTAATTGTGGTTCACGGGCTCTAGAGCGCAGGCTCAGTAGTTGTGGTGCACGGGCTTAGTTGCTTCGCGGCATGTGGGATCTTCCCAGACCAGGGATCGAACCCATGTCCCCTGCATTGGCAGGTGGATTCTTAACCACTGTGCCACAAGGGAAGCCCTGTTTTAGACATTTTTTAAGTTAAAATGGGGAAACAACTTCTTGGTTTGACAGGTCACATGGGTTTAAAAGGAAGAGAACTAGCAGTTTTAAGTGATCCTGGGAAAGGGTGTTTCATGTGAGAGCCTCATGGTAGAAGCTGGCCTAATTTACCTAACTGGCAAATAGGGAAAACAATTTAAAGAATTTATCTCTATAATTTATCTTAACATTTTGGAAACATGCAAAGTGTTTTCTCAGATTATAAAGTTAATATATGCTCTTTATAAAAAAATATGGAAACTGTAGAAAGTTGTTAAAGACTAATCCATGACCTACTGGAGGGTTTTTATTATAAAGTAACATTTTCGTGTATTTCCTTCCAGGTAATTTTCGCTCTTGGGCTATACTGTACACACTTGGGTGAGTGTTTCAGGGGTTTTGGCCTAGATTCTAGCACATGGAGTCTACTTGGATACCGGGAAGAAAGGTTGTAAAGTTTTTCTCCCTTCTTGTCTAACTGGAAGTACTTCCAGTTCTTGGAATGGTTCAGTTCTTGTCTAACTGGAAGTACTTCTTCACTGAAGACAGCCTCACATCATGTGTCAGTATTTTATGCTTACAAATCATCACGTTTCCTCTCATTAGGGTTATGAGTTCTGTGGGATGACTAGAGAGGTAATTTTCCCCTAGTACCACAGGAATACTTTTGACTGACAGCCCTGAAAAGAGAATAAAGCCACTCTTAAATTTGCCTTTAATCCTGCTCACATATTCTTTTGATGCATCTTGAACATCTTTTATTTTCATAGTGAGTCATTTAAAAGAGAGATTAGCATTGACTTTCCCAGAGTGAATGGCAAATCCTTTCCTTTGTAGTGGCTTCCTTTTTTAACTGCTAAGTTTCTTTTATGGTCTCCTATAAATATTCAATGTGTTGAAATTTTTGTTCTTTGAGTAGAAAATCTAAGTGAATCTTGTGGGACACACATACACATCTTCAGTATAGGCTTTGTATGGTTTGGTGACCAAGGTCTGATATTCTTAACTAGTAAACTCTTTGAGGGCTGTGGTTTTTAATAAGACTGTATCTCTCATTTTAGGTATGCGATTAGCAAGAGATTTTTCTCCTCTCAATCACCACCCCTTTAAGAACTTTCATAGAGTAAGTCTATGTTTCCTGTTTGCGACTATCTTTGAAGATCAATTCACCAATAGCATGGCAAGGATTCTACTGCAATGCACAAAGAATGTGGTGGCAAAGTTTGAAAAACTTGGGGCAATAATTATGGATAATTACACATGAGAGAAGAACTCAGATATGTCCTTAGGCCTTTGAGGTATAGATGGAAGGTCTCCAATAGATTCTGTTATACCCCTATCAGGCTGAGTGTCAGCATGACTTACAAGTGCCATTTTCTTTGGCTAGCATTTCCTCCTCTCTTGCTAGTGGTCCTTACTCACATAGTTCCCATCACCAGGAAAGAAATATCAAAAGACAAATGTTTGAATTCACATACTAATTTAGTGAAGCTAGATGAAGACTCAAATGAATGTTTGTTTGATGTTAGTCTTTTAGGGTTGCCAAGCCATCTGCCTCATTCAGCAATGGTCTCATTATTTTTCAAGCTTATTCTGCATTTTGTTGATAGATCTATTTAATGGATTTTTCATTTGCTGTTTGCCAGTCTTGCTCCTTCTTTCAAAAAGCACCCGACACAACAAGAAATGATCTACGATGGTCTTCCTGCATTCTAGTATGTCAGGAGGAGTGGGGTGGAGTCAGTTGGGAACTCGAGATACCATTTTAGATGGAGACATCTTTCGAGGAAGCGAGTTGACAGTTTGGTCTGAGAAAGAAGCTTTCCAAAGGTCATTATGTTTAACGTGTGTGAGTTATTGTAATAGCTGATGAGTTCAATTCTACGGAGTAAGTCGCTAACATCTAAGTGATAGATTAGCTTTTTCAGCCCTGGGTCCTCTTATAGCTTAGAGGTTAGTATCTTTTTTTTTTAACATCCTTATTGGAGTATAATTGCTTTACAGTGTTGTGTTAGTTTCTGCTATATAACAAAGTGAATCAGCTATATGCATACATATATCCCCATATCCCCACCCTCCTGCGTCTCCCTCCCATTCTCCTTATCCCACCCCTCTAGGTGGACACAAAGTGCTGAGCTGATCTCCCTGTGCTATGCAGCTGCTTCCCACTAACTATCTTTTACATTTGGTAGTGTATATATGGCAATGCCACTCTCTCACTTTGTCCCAGCTTCCCCTTCCCCCTCCCCGTGTCCTCAAGTCCATTCTCTATGTCTGTGTCTTTATTCCTGTCCTGCCTTTAGGTTCATCAGAACCATTTTTTTTGATTCCACATATATGTGTTAGTATGCGGTGTTTGTTTTTCTTTTTCTGACTTCACTCTGTGTGACAGACCCTAGATCCATCCACCTCACTAAAAATAACTCAGTTTCGTTTCTTTTTTATGAGTAATAAAAAGAGTAATATTCCATGAGTAATGAGTATTATTCCATGAGTAAATGAGTAATATTCCATTGTATATATGTGCCACATCTTCTTTATCCATTCATCTGTCGATGGACACTTAGGTTGCTTCCATGTCCTGGTTATTGTAAATAGTGCTGCATTGGACATTGTGGTACATGAATTATGTATCTTCGTGGCGTGGTTTAAAAAAAAAAAAGAAAGAAAGAAAGAAAAAAAGGAGCAGTACAATGTCAAAGAATAAAAAACAAAGTAGAATTTGAAGGATAAAAATTATATTAGGAAAAATGAAACTATAATTGAAACAACTGCAACAAGGTAAAATAAAAACACAACAGAAAAAAGAAAAAAAAGGGGGGGGGAGCAAGCCAAAAGGAGAGAACAATAACAAAGTATAAAGAATAAAATAAAATTAGAAAAATAAAAGATTTATTAGGAAAAATAAAATTGTTACAAAAGATGGAGAGATATACCATGTGCTTGGATTGGAAGAATCAACACTGTGAAAATGACTATACTACCCAAAGCAATCTACAGATTCATTGCAATCGCTATCAAACTACCAATGGCATTTTTCACAGAACTGGAACAAAAAATTTCACAATTTGTATGGAAGCACAAAAGACTCCGAATAGCCAAAGCAATCTTGAGAAAGAAAAATGGAGCTGGAGGAATCAGGTTCCCTGACTTCAGACTATACTAGAAAGCTACAGTAATCAAGACAGTATGGTCCTTGCACAAAAACAGAAATATAGATCATGTAACAGGATAGAAAGCCAGAGATAAACCCATTCACATATGGTCACCTTATCTTTGATAAAGGAGGCAAGAATATACAATGGAGACAAGACAGCCTCTTCAATAAGTGGTGCTGGGAAAACTGGATGGCTACATGTAAAAGAATGAAATAAGAACACTTCCTAACACCATACACAAAAATAAACTCAAAATGGATTAAAGACCTAAATGTAAGGCCAGACATTATAAAAGTCTTAGAGGAAAACATAGGCAGAACACTCTGTGAATCACAGCAAGATCCTTTTTGACCCACCTCCTAGAGAAATGGAAATAAAAAGAAGAATAAACAAATGGGACTTAATGAAACTTAAAAGCTTTTGCACAGCAAATGAAACCATAAACAAGACGAAAAGACAACCCTCAGAATGGGAGAAAATAGTTGCAAATGAAGCAACTGACAAAGGATTAATCTCCAAAATACACAAGCAGCTCATGCAGCTCAATATCAGAAAAACAAACAACCCAATCCACAAATGGGCAGAAGACCTAAACAGACATTTCTCCAAAGAAGATATACAGATTGCCAACAAACACATGAAAGGATGCTCAACATCATTAATTATTAGAGAAATGCAAATCAAAACTACAATGAGGTATCACTTCACACCAGTCAGAATGGCCATCATCAAAAAGTCTACAAACAATAAGTGCTGGAGAGGGTGTGGAGAAAAGGGAAGCCTCTTGCACTGTTGGTGGGAATGTACATTGATACAGCCACTATGGAGAACAGTATGGAGCTTCCTTAAAAAACTAAAGATAGAATTACCATATGACCCAGCAATCCCAGTACTGGGTATATGCCCAGGGAAAACCATAATTCAAAAAGACACATGCACCCCAATGTTCACTGCAGCACTATTTACAATAGCCAGGTCATGGAAGCAACCTAAATGCCCATCGACAGACGAATGGATAAAGAAGATGTGGTACATATATCCAATGGAATATTACTCAGCCATGAAAAGGAACGAAATTGGGTCATTTGTAGAGACGTGGATGGATCTAGAGACTGTCATACAGAGTGAAGTAAGTCAGAAAGAGAAAAACCAATATCGTATATTAACGCATATATGTGCAACCTAGAAAAATGGTACAGATGAACCAGTTTGCAAGGCAGAAATAGAGACACAGATATAGAGAACAAACTTATGGACACCAAGGGGGGAAAGTGGCATGTGGGGGTGGTGGTGGTGTGATGAATTGGGAGATTGGGGTTGACATATATACACTAATATGTATTAAATGGATAACTAATAGGAACCTGCTGTATAAGAAAATAAATAAAATAAAATTCAAAAATTCAAAAAAGAAACAAAAAACCCCTAAAATTAGAACTACTATATGACCCAGCAATCCCACTACTGGGCATATACCCTGAGAAAACCATAATTCAAAAAGAGTCATGTACCAATATGTTCATTGCAGCTCTATTTACAATAGCCAGGACATGGAAGCAACCTAAGTGTCTATCATCGGATGAATGGATAAAGAAGATGTGGCACATGTATACAATGAAATATTACTCAGCCATAAAAAGAAATGAAATGGAGGTATTTGTAATGAGGTCGATGGAGTTAGAGTCTGTCATACAGAGTGAAGTAAGTCAGAAAGAGAAAAAGAAATACAGTATGCTAACACATATATATGGAATTTAAGGAAAAAAAAAAAGGTCATGAAGAACCTAGTGGCAAGACGGGAATAAAGACACAGACCTACTAGAGAATGGACTTGAGGACACGGGGAGGGGGAAGGGTAAGCTGGGACAAAGAGAGTGGCATGGACATATATGCACTACGAAATGTAAAATAGATAGCTAGTGGGAAGCAGCCGCATAGTACAGGGAGATCAACTTGGTGCTTTGTGTCCACCTAAAGCAGTGGGATATGGAGGGTGGGAGGGAGGGAGACGCAAGAGGGAGGGGATATGGGGATATATGTATATGTATAGCTGATTCACTTTGTTATACAGCAGAAACTAACACACCATTGTAAAGCAATTATACGCCAATAAAGATGTTTAAAAAAGCAAGAAAAAGAATCAACAACGAGTGAACATGGTAAAACAGAACCCCAATGTAAAAGAGGAAAGAAGTAGAAAAAAAAAAAAAGCCTTGGCTATGGGTGCAGTTTAGGCAGGGGGTGGAACTTAGGAAGGGGCGGGGTTTAGGGTGGGACAGGACTTAGGCGGGTGGGGGGGTGACGTTTGAGCGTGGGGCGGGGCCTAGACGGGGCGACGTTCAAGCGTGCGGCGGGGCCTCTGCTTAGGACTTGCACGGAAGGGGAGAGGCAGCACGTTGAAAGGAGGGCCTCTGGGCTGTGGAGTTCCAGAGTTTGGAGGTAGGGCCCTGAGTGAGGGTGTGTGGGTGGGGTTTAGGCCCACTTCGTTGGAGGGGGTCTCCGAGTGTAGAGGTGGGGCGCTGGGTGGGGGTGCAGGCGCGGGGCTTGGGCTCTGCGCGGCAGGAGGGAGGCTCCGAGGGCAGAGGATTAAGCCCGGCAGTCCAACAGGCTTCCCGGTGCCGAAGTCGACAGGGAAAACACTGGCCCCGTCCTCTTCCGTTCCTTCGTGCCCCTTCCCCACCGTCTCCCCCAGGGTCTCTCCCGTCAGCTGCTGGACCCCTAACCGTGGGTGGATCCCGCTGGGTGTAGGAACTCCTCCCCTCCCCCAGCCACCCCTCAGGGGTGCTGGTCCCGGAGGTCCGGCCTTTACCTTTGCTCCACCTTCCCTCCCTCCCACTCCCTCAGGACCCGCGCACCTGGAGGGGGCCTCCGTGGGCAGAGGATCATGCCCAGGATCTCAGCAGGTTCCTGGGGGCCCAAGTGGGCAGGGGAAACCTGGCCACCCTCCCTTCTGATCCTCTGCCCTCCCGATGGTTCCCCAATTTCCCCCGTCGGGCGTGGGATCCCTTCCCCTTCCCCAGCCGGCCCTCGGGGGTGCCAGTACCATTCCGCCTTCACTTCTCCTCCCCCTTCACTCTCCCCACGCCACATGTTCTACCCGGTCACTGGGGGTTTCTCCTACCCCGTTATGTGTCTGTGGTCCCCCTCCGGTGCCTGGTAGGTGCCCTAGGTGTGAGGAGACATGAATTCCGCGTCCTCCTAGTAGGCCATCTTGGCTTTGCTCCCTAGAGGTTAATGTCTTAACCTCACTTGAGTATTTAACTCAGTGTTGGTTGCAAGAATCAGAACAATTATGTTTGACATCTATGAAGTTCTTTAAAATATACTTTCATTGACACTTACTTACAGTACATTTATTTCCAAAAAAGTATTAAGATAGATAACATGGGGTAAAACTGAAAGCTAGGATAATTAAAAGAACAAGATAAGATCCCCAAAGTTAAAGAGCTAAATTAAAAAAGAGTAATTTCAAATTATGTAATTAGTGGCATAAATTTGGAGGTTAGGAGTCTGTGATAAACATTTCATAAACTTATTTCCAAAAAGGATATTTTAATATAAATTGTTGAAGTAGATTTAATGACCTCAATAAAACCTTGTTTGTAAGGTAGACATAGGCTATCATAAAGTGGGTGATGGCTTACAGAGGAGGAAGAGGTCTTCCTTTTTTCATTTCCTCTTCCTGGAGGGGGTCAGACAGGAAGTTACTTCTCCCTTTGCGAAAGGAAGTTTAAAATGTAGAGAGTTCCCTGCACTCTCCACTGTCTTCGCTCTGGACAGTTTAGGGAGGCAAAGTTAATAGAAAATGGAAAAGTGCATTTTGTAGTTATTTTCTTTGAGTGCTATATTATTTTGATTTAACAATTTTCACCTCAAAATTAAGATATTTCTAGAGAATATTAAGTTTCTACATCATCCACCTCTTATGAGGTGTTAGGGAGGGAGAAATGATTTTGGATCGAGGGACTCTTTGGGGGAAAGCTAGCCACTGATGGGTGTCCTGCAGATTGGGGCTATGGAGAGTCATAGATCATTATGAGGGCAGAATGGGAAGCAGAGGAAAAAGGATGGTTTTTCTGAGGACATGATGGGGATCAGAGGTAGAAGGAAAGTCGATTCAGAAAGAAAGAAGGAAAGCCTTCCAAGAAGAGTCTACTTTGCACTTTGTCTCAGGCCTTGGAGATGGGTCAGAGCTGTAGTTACTCTTGTGTGATATTGAGAATCTGCCCAGTGCAGCCCTTTGAATACTGCCAGAGGGCCCTACCTTCACACCACGAGGCAAATTAGCCAGGTGGTCAGTCACTGTACACGGAGCAGCTCAGAAAATCAGTGTGGCTCAAACCCAGCCACTTGTCTGACTGTATTTCCTGGGAATAGATTCCGGCAGTCTTTAAGTTGGAAGAAGACCCTAAATTGGAAGAGTATCAGCAATCCACGTGCTACTTAGCCCCTTCCTTTCAATTTGGGAGCCCCAGATGACCTGCTTAATACATTGTTACACTTAAGCCTCAGTCTAACAACTCAATGCCTGATAGATGAAGAACGTTAGGGTTTTGACAGAGAAAGAATAGCCTCAGTACCACTTACGTCCTCCCAAGAAGCACCCTGGACATGACTACCACTGAGAGTTCAGTGGGGGAGCTGCAGGACTTATGATCTGTTGGGTGGCATCACCAGCGCCATGCTGAATATAGTTTGTGGACTTAACAAGCACAACAGAGATTACACTGCTTAAGGCCATGCTTAGCTTGACCCCCTTTGTAGTTCTCTTTCTCATGTTGCAGAGTTGTTTTTATTCCCATTGCAGCTGGAAACATACACAGAGATTAAAAAAGTTTGCTGAGTTTACGGGAAGAATAAACAGTGTCATTTGGGGGATTGTGAAAAAAAAATCTAAGTAAAGCCGGTGTCAGAAGTCTTAAGCAGTGGTCTAAGGACTGAAAATAGATTGTGTTTATCTTCAAGTGACCCAGTTTTCCATGTAGTTTGTGTTTCACTTCTGGAACTTAATACAAATACATACATACATACATATATACATACATACATATATACATACTCATAGCCCCTTATATAGTTACGGAGTCAGGACAGAATTATCAATATATTACATACAGAGTAAAAGATAAATTTTTTAAAATTGGAGGATTTCAGACTATTTCTGCTTCATGTCTATATTATATTCAGATATATATTCATAATTCTATATCCCGAGATGGTAGAGTGAGGAAGGAAGCCCTAACAGAAGGCTGTACTCTTTTTTTAGAACAAATCTCTACGATCTTTAACTCTTCAACTGAAGAAATCAGGATTTAGTCATACGCTTATTCCTTTCAAGCATCTTGGTCAAGGTTTTGATAGGCAACTGAGAATTTTTGTAAAGAAGCTGTGCTTAACTAAGGATATTGACTGTCTGCCACTGGGTAAAATTCAGTTTAGCTGGATGAGAAACAGGTTTTAGCCCAATGGTTGAAGGTAATTCCATTCTTGAGGAAATAAGAATTATTCTGTGTGAAAGAGTGGTTCCTAGGGAATGTGGAGGCGGTCTTCAAAAGTTGACTGTCAGGTAGATTCATAGACTGTTTACGTATCAAGGATTTTAGAAGTCATCAGTCTACATGCCTTTAGTAAATAACGTGGTCCTTGTTATTCTTAGTTTGCTGTCTTTATTCCACTCTTTCTAGGGTCCTTTCTTTGTCCCTGTCTGCCCTCACCTGAGTCCTAGAGGCTGACCACCATCACTTAAACTCCCTTTCCAGTTGGCCTGTTGAGTTTAGCCAATGGGAGACACCAATAGGAAATTGGGGAGGGGAGGAGAGAAATGGTGTTTCCAAGTTTTGGGATGTGATTTTCGGCTTTGGCTCATTCTTTACCTCCTTCACAGCTTCATATCTCGCTGGGTCCTCATTACACCATCACCTCCTCCTCTTTCATCTTGAGGACTAAGGGAGGAACCAGCTTCCCATTACTAGTAATGTCTGGGTGTTTCAACACTCCTTATTGATTCTCTTCACCCTCCCAACACTTTGGAACTCTCTTGAGCTACCTGACTTGACTTTTTTCCTGCTGAGACTTTGACAGATATAAATGTGAAGTAACTCTTTTAGGATCACGTTGTGAATTAGTGGCAGATTTGGTAAATCTCTACCCAGGACTCCTGATTTTGTTGTCTAGTGCTCTATGTGACATCCCTGGCTGTTTGATCTCTTTCAGAAAGCTTTTGGAGGAAAGGTATTGAGACTTGAGCAGACATGAATGCATGTTTATCTGGACTGGCCAGGCTAGTGCTACTGTCCATGGTACTAGAGTCTTGCAAGGAGGGATATACTCTGAAGAGTCCTGTCTGCTTCATCTCCAGATTGCATTTTAACTCTAGCCCAGATGTAAAAGGAGAGAATGTGGCATAAGCAAGGATGCTGAAACAGGAAAATGTATCAGGATGGGAGACAAAGTGGTTTACCACTGTAGAGGAATTCCTTGAGTTCTTTTTTCTACCTAGATTTCATTCAGTATTAAAAATTTAGGGTATGGTTTACATCCAATAAAATTCACTCTTGTGTGAGTTTTGACTCAGCTCTGTGAGTTTTGACAAACACAAGCGGTCAGATAACCTCCATCACAATCAAGATACAAAACAGCTCCATCACGCCAAAGAATTCCACCCAGCTGCCCCTCCCCACATCTGCAGCCCCTTGTCAGCCACGGATCTGTTTTCCATCCTTATAGTTTTACCTTAACCAGAATGTAGTTATAAATGGGATAATATAGTATATAGCTTTTGAGTCTGGCTTCTTTCACTTAGCATAATGCTTATAAAATTCATCCATGTTTTTGCATACCTCAGTAGTTGTTCCATTTTATTACTGACCAATGTTCCATTCTATTTATGTACCACAGTGTGTTACCCATTCCACATCTGCCAGTGGAGGGAAATTTTGATTGTTTCCAGTTTTTGGATATTGTGAATAAAATGACTATGAACAGTCATGCACAGGTTTTTAATGAGAACATAAATTTTCATTTCATCTAGGAGTGAAATTGCTGGGTCATATGGTAAATGTATACCTAACTTTATAAGACACTGCCAAACTCTTTCCCAAAATGTCTGTACCATTTTGCATCCCCACAATTCTGTAACTTTTATTTACAAAGAGCAGCAGACATTAGAACCACACAAATATTTTCTCAAAATACAGTTTAAACATAAATGATTTGACAAAACAAGCTCTATATTTTCTTTATTTACTGCTTGGCAAGTACTGAAGTGAATTTTCTGAACTTCTTAACCTTACTTATTAGGTTCTGTCCTTTGGAAAGATAACTCCACATACTGAAAGAGGACTTTTGGGGCCACCAGGACATAAGGCAAGTGGTGAGTAGGCTGAAAAACAGCTGTGGAGCCTTTGAAAATGAATACCTAGTTTCCCGCTTTTAACAAAAGTGGCCTTAATCATTAGGAATACACAACACTTTGGGTTCTCTTTCTTATTACTGTGAGAAATAGGAAAGACACAGAGTATAGAAAATGATGATGGTAGGATGAGGAATCTTCCCCCTTGTCATTTGTCTGTGACTGAGTTTTAGGGTGTTTCCAGGTACTTGGAATGGAGTTGGTGCCCACCCACTCTGTTTCTTAGTTCAGAGTAGCCTATTGGTATTGCTGTTGTTGAGCACCAAGGCCAGAGAAATGGATAATGCATGTTAACAACAAACCAACAAGCTCCCCTGCCCGCCACCTGCTGCTGCTGGCTGTGTAGGGGGAAGTTGCCTAGTAGATGTGAATAATTGATTTTTCAGCTGGCACCCCAGCGTCAGTCATTTTCATCAGTCAGCAGGTGAGGACATTCTGCAGCTTCTGACTGTCCCTGACTCTGAGCATGTGACATCTTTGCTTAAGAAGGCCCACTATTCAGTGTCTGTTAATTGCCTTGCACTTATGAAGTGAGTTTTCCTGGGCTCTTATCCTGTTTCCTCAAACCTGTATGAAAGTATCTATTCCTGAGTTGATTTTTTTTTTTTTTTTTTAAATTTATTTATTTATTCTTGGCTGTGCTGGGTCCTCGTTTCTGTGTGAGGGCTTTCACTAGTTGCAGCAAGCGGGGGCCACTCTTCATCGCGGTGCGCGGGCCTCTCACTATCGCGGCCTCTCTTGTTGCGGAGCACAGGCTCCAGACGCGCAGGCTCAGTAGTTGTGGCTCACGGGCCCAGCGGCTCCGCGGCATGTGGGATCTTCCCAGACCAGGGCTCGAACCCGTGTCCCCTGCATTGGCAGGCGGATTCTCAACCACTGCACCACCAGGGAAGCCCCCTGAGTTGATTTTTTATTGGATTGGCTGATAAGCTTTGGGGAGCTGTGATTTGTCATCTCTATCATTATTTTTAGCTCTCAGATGACCAGTGATTAAAAAGCTGAACAAGGGGTTTCCCTGGTGGTGCAGTGGTTAAGGATCCGCCTGCCAATGCAGGGGACACGGGTTTGAGCCCTGGTCTGGGAAGATCCCACATGCCGCGGAGCAACTAAGCCCATGAGCCACAACTACTGAGCCTGTGCTCTAGAGCCTGTGAGCCATAACTACTGAGCCGTGTGCCACAACTACTGAAGCCCGCGTGCCTAGAGCCTGTGCTTCACAGCAAGAGAAGCCACCGCAACGAGAAGCCCGCACACTGCAATGAAGAGTAGTCCCCACTCGATGCAACTAGAGAAAAGCCCATGCACAGCAATGAAGACCCAACGCAGCCAAAAATAAATCAAAATTTTAAAAAAGCTGAACGAGTAGGGGAATATGGTGTTGGAGGCCATGAGGCAATGACCCTTGGATAGTTCTGAGTATCAGATAGCCTTTATTGTGTTACAGTAAATGTTCTCCTCATGTTTCTAGCAAAATCAGTCACATAGGTGTTCTCTGAGATGGAGAACAGAAAAGTCTTCTTGCTGGTAGGTTTTTCTGAAGGGAATCATATTAGCGCCTGGGAAGAGTTTCAGTGCTCTAAACTTCTAGAAACAAGGTGATTGGCTTTTTTATGATTATAGAAGTGATACATGAAATACATGAAGAGTTATATAAAAGCTAAAGTATAACATTATAAAAATATTAAAAAAACCCTCCATGACCCGGAGAGAATATATAATCTATATATATGTAGATTTTAAACAATGGGACTATACACTTTAAACAGTTTTGTAAACCTACTGTTTTCATTAACAGTATCTCATAACCGTCTTTCCATGTCAGGAAATGGAAATACGCATCATCGTTTTTAAATCTAAATAGTATTCCATTTGTGGAGGAATCATAGCATATTTAATCAATCTTCTGTTTTTCCCAGATTTAAGTAAGTATTATAAACAATGCTATAATAAATTTCTTCAACTTACATCCTCATGTGCTTGTCTGATTATTTCTTTGCAAAAGTTACTGGGAGTAAAATTGCTGGATCAACCATATGCTTGTTTGAATGGTTGAATGTTGTATATGTATATATCCAAATTATCCTCCAGGAATATTTTATCACTTTACCTTCCTACCAGCAAGGAGATAATATCCATGGGTATTATCATTCTTTTTGTTTTTTCTAAACTGGCCAGGAGAGAAATGGTATCTTGTTAGAGTTCTTATGATTCCTAGTGAGGATGAACATTTTTCATATTTTATGGCCATTTACATTTCCCTTTTGTTAATTGTTTGTCCATAGCCCTTATCCATAGAAAATGGTGTATTTTTCTGTTTCTTTTTTATTTGCAAGGATTCTTAACATATCAGTGATATTAAGCCTTTGTCATATTTATTTTGCTCATGTTTTCCAGGTTTTCTGTAGAGCATAGTGATTTAGAATTTAAATCCTGGGCTAATACTGCTTGGTTTCAAATATTGGCTCTGCTACGTAGTACCTGACCTTGGTGTCTTATGTAAACAATCTGTGCCTTAGTTTGCTCACCTAAAAATGGGGAAAATAATAGTATCTATCTCATAGGGCTGTTGTAAGGATCAAATGAATTAAAATACACGAAGTACTTTGAATAGTACTTGGTTCTTAGTAAACATTATTAAGTACTTGTTTTTTTAATGTGTGTAATGTCCTATGTGTATTTGTTATACAGGGGTCCTAAATTTGTATATATTCAAAGCTATCAATCGTTTCATCTATGGTTTCTGCCTGTGGGTCATACTTGAAAAGATCTTTACCCAAAGATTATTTTAAAAAGTGTCCTCCTTATTTCCTGTTTGCACACATTTTAGCATTCAAATCTTAAATGTTTTTTTTTTAAAAATAATTATTCAATCAAAATAGCCTGCTCAAGTGTCTGTCACCCTTCAGTTTTGTGTCTGCCATCTTTATCTTATTTATTTATTTATTTATTTATTTATTTTTGGCTGTGTTGGGTCTTCGTTTCTGTGCGAGGGCTTTCTCTAGTTGTGACAAGTGGGGGCCACTCTTCATCGCGGTGCGCGGGCCTCTCACTATCGCGGTCTCTCTCGTTGCGGAGCACAGGCTCCAGACGCGCAGGCTCAGTAGTTGTGGCTCACGGGCCTAGTTGCTCCGCGGCATGTGGGATCTTCCCAGACCAGGGCTCGAACCCGTGTCCCCTGCATTGGCAGGCAGATTCTCAACCACTGCGCCACCAGGGAAGCCCCTCAAATCTTAAATCTTAAATTTGACAGAAAAAAGTCCTTAGCACTCCCTTTTGTGGCATTGTATGTTGGCAATGTTGATTTTATAACCATCTTGGACATGACTAATGGTGATAACTGTTCAGTATAATTCCTAGTGCAGCATCTTGTTCAGGAAGGTTATTAATGTATTTGACAATTACAATGAAGCAAATACCACAGCGTCTCTCTCTTGAAAAATTTCAGTTTGGTGCAGCTAAAATATTTAGGAATGCAGTTCAAGGGGATTTTTATTTCAGTGGTGTCATTTTTCATTAGGTGTAAATGGCAGAAAAGTAGATATCTGAGCCTGGATCAGGGTGTTTGTGGTAGGTCGAAAAGCATGGCTGCAACATTTTGCAGTTCATCCCATCAGAAAGTGGAGTCTGTTGCCCTACCTGTTGAGTCTGAGTTGGCCATGTGACTTGCTTTGACTGATAGAATGTGATATGTGAGCTCCAGAGTCTTTGTCCTCTATGAGCACTGCCTGGGATCACCGTTCCATGAAGTCCTCGATGAAGGGCCACATGGAGAGAGAGGCTTAGCTCTGCCATCTGTCCCAGCTGAGCCCAACCCCCACCTGATCTGCCAGCCAAATATGGCTGTGTGAATGAGTCCAGGAGAGAGCAGAAGAGCCACCTAGTTAACCTGCAAAATTGTGAGGCATAATAAATTGTTGTTTTAAGCCTCTGAGTTTCGAGGTGGTGGTTTGCAGCAATAAACTGAGTGTGCAGTTCTAGAGGATTTTCATTTTAGCTGTGCCCGTTTGTCTTAGTTCAGACTGCTGTAACAAGAATGCCATAGACTGGGTGGTTTAAACAACAAACATTTATTTTTCATAGTTGTGGAGGCTGGGAAGTCAAAGATCAAGGGGCCGGCAGATTCACTGTCTATTAAGAGCCCACTTGGTTCATAGATGGCCATCTTCTTGCTGTGTCCTCACGTGGTGGAAGGGGCAAGGGAGCTCTATTAGGCCTCTTTTATGAGGGCACAAATCCCATTCATGAGGGCTCTGCCCTCATGACCTAATCACCTCCCAAAGGCTCCACCTTCAAATACCATCACGTTGGGGGTTGAGTTTCAACGTATAAACTTTGGAGGGACACAAATATTGTGTATAGCAAAGTTTTCATCAAGAGTATGTGGCAGAAAAGAAAGAAATCGAAGGCTTTAAGAAAGTTCTTGTTATCTCTAATTGCCAATAAGAATATATCTATCCTCTACTTTCAAAATTTAGTCTATTCTATATATTGGGGGGCTCTATTTTGGAGGAAGAGCACAAGGTTGCTGTTTTGGAATTGAGCCAGTGTTTATGGAGAGCTCCTTGGACTAACTGTGACTTTGTTACATCCATAAGCTGCTTGTTGTGATTTTCATATGTTGAGTTTTTAGTGTCAGGCGGTGTTCTGATTCAGAATTCCTAAGCCCATTGTCGCTAACGTTCTGAAATTGCCCTACAATTTGAGGTTAGAGTCAAGAGGCCTTCACAATGGAGTGAAGCATTTTTTTGGAGTTGGCATAAGTTGTGTAAAACATAGGAAGCCAATTCACCTTGCTAAGTCTCAGTTTCCTCAATTGTTAAGTGAAGTGCATGAATCTTATGAACTGTAAATTTCTTTCCAGTTCAAAGTATCAGTGATTCTCCTGCCCATTACATTTCTCCTGAGAATTTTATGAGTGAAAAATATTGTATAATGCTACTTGAACCTTGTAACTTTGAAAATACCATATTCATTATTGCTTTTATATATTGCTTTTAATTTCTAATTTCCTGCTTTAGTCATTTCTTTCCTATACTTTATTATTTTTATTTATTTTTTGAATTTTATTTATTTATTTTTTATACAGCAGGTTCTTATTAGTTATCCATTTTATACATATTAGTGTATATATGTCAATCCTAATCTCCCAATTCATCCCACCACCACCACCCCCTGCTTTCCCCCTTTGTTATCCATATGTTTGTTCTCTACATCTGTGTCTCTATTTCTGACTTGCAAACCAGTTAATCTGTACCATTTTTCTAGATTTCACACATATGCGTTAATATACGATGTTTGCTTTTCTCTTTCTGACTTACTTTACTCTGTATGACAGTCTCTAGGTCCATCTACGTCTCTACATATGACCCAATTTCGTTCCTTTTTATGGCTGAGTAATACTCCATTGTATATATGTACCACATCTTTATCCATTCGTCTGTCAGTGGGCATTTAGGTTGCTTCCATGACCTGGCTATTGTAAATAGTGCTGCAATGAACTGAGGTGCAAGTGTCTTATTGAATTATGGTTTTCTCTGGGTATTTGCCTAGCAGTGGGATTGCTGGGTCATATGGTAATTCTATTTTCAGTTTTTTTTTTTAATGGGATTTATTTATTTATGGCTGTGTTGGGTCTTTGTTTCTGTGCGAGGGCTTTCTCTAGTTGCGGCGAGTGGGGGCCACTCTTCGTCACGGTGCACGGGCCTCTCACTATCGCGGCCTCTCTTGTTGCGGAGCACAGGCTCCAGACGCGCAGGCTCAGTAATTGTGGCTCACGGGCCTAGTTGCTCCGCGGCATGTGGGATCTTCCCAGACCAGGGCTCGAACCCGTGTTCCCTGCATTGGCAGGCAGATTCTCAACCACTGCGCCACCAGGGAAGCCCCTGTTTTCAGTTTTTTAAGGAACCTCCATACTGTTCTCCATAGTGGCTGTATCAATTTACATTCCCACCAACAGTGCAAGAGGGTTCCCTTTTCTCCACACCCTCTCCAGCATTTGTTGTTTGTAGATTTTCTGATGATGCCCATTCTAACTGGTGTGAGGTGATACCTCATTGTAGTTTTTTTTTTATTAATGTCTGAAACATTTATATTAACATATTTCCATACAAATAACCCAATGAAAGTTTAGTATTAGTTGTTTTGTGTGTTTGTTTTTTTATACTGCAGGTTCTTATTAGTCATCAATTTTATTTATTTATTTATTTATTTATTTTTATTTTATAAATTTATTTATTTATTTTTGGCTGCATTGGGTCTTCGTTGCTGCACGCAGGCTTTTCTCTAGTTGTGGCGAGTGGGGGCTACTCGTTGTTGCGGTGCGCGGGCTTCTCATTGCGGTGGCTTCTCTTGCTGCGGAGCACGGGCTCTAGGGCTTCAGTAGTTGTGGCTGGAGGGCTTAGTTGCCCCGTGGCACGTGGGATCTTCCCGGACCAGGGCTCAAACCCGTGTCCCCTGCATTGGCAGGTGAATTCTTAACCACTGCACCACCAGGGAAGCCCCAGTCATCAATTTTATACACATCACTTTATACATGTCAATCCCAATCGCCCAATTCAGCACACCACCATCCCCACCCCACTGCAGTTTTCCCCCCTTGGTGTCCCTCATTGTAGTTTTGATTTCCATTTCTCTAATAATTAGTGATGTTGACTATCTGTATCTCCTCTCTGGAGAAATGTCTATTTAGGCCTTCTGCCCATTTTTTGATTTGGTTGTTTGTTTATTTAATATTGAGCTGCATGAGCTATTTATATATTTTGCAGATTAATCCTTTGTCTGTTGATTCATGTGCAAATATTTTCTCCCATTCTGAGGGTTGTCTTTTCGTCTTGTTTATGGTTTCCTTTGCCGTGCAAAAGCTTTTAAGTTTCATTAGGTCCCATTTGTTTATTTTTGTTTTTATTTCCATTTCTCTAGGAGGTGGGTCAAAAAAGGTCTTGCTGTGATTTATGTCAAAGACGGTTCTTCCTATGTTTTCCTCTAAGAGTTTTATAGTGTCCTGTCTTACGTTTCGGTCTCTGTTCCATTTTTAGTTTATTTCTGTGTACGGTGTTTGGGAGTGTTCTAATTTCATTCTTTTACATGTCTCTGTCCAGTTTTCCCAGCACCACTTATTGAAGAGACTATCTTTTCCCCATTGTATACCTTGCCTCCTTTGTCATAGATTAGTTGACCATAGATGCGTGGGTGTATCTCTGGGCTTTCTATCCTGTTCCATTGATCTATATTTCTGTTTCTGTGCCAGTACCATACTATCTTGATACTGTAGCTTTGTAGTATAGTCTGAAGTCAGGGAGCCTGATTCCTCCAGCTCCGTTTTTCTTTCTCATTATTGCTTTGGCTGTTTGGGGTGTTTTGTGTTTCCATACAAATTGTGAAATTTTTTGTTCTAGTTCTGTGAAAAATGCCAGTGGTAGTTTGATAGGGATTGCATTGAATCTGTAGATTGCTTTGGGTAGTATAGTCATTTTCACAATATTGATTCTTCCAATCCAAGAACGTGGTATATCTCTCCATCTGTTTGTGTCATCTTTGATTTCTTTCAACAGTGTCTTGTAGTCTTAGGTAGGTTTATTCCTAGGTATTTTATTCTTTTTGCTGCATTGGTGAATGGGATTGTTTCCTTAATTTCTCTTTCTGATCTTTCGTTGTTAGTGTATAGGAATGCAGGAGATTTCTGTGCATTAATTTTGTATCCTGCAACTTTACCAAATTCATTGACGGTCTCTCGTAGTTTTCTGGTGGCATCTTTAGGATTATCTATGTACAGTATCATGTCATCTGCAAACAGTGACAGTTTTACTTCTTTCCCAGTTTGTATTCCTTTTATTTCTTTTTCTTCTCTGATTGCCATGGCTAGGACTTCCAAAACCATGTTGAATAATAGTGGCAAGAGTGGACATCCTTGTCTTGTCCTGATCTTAGAGGAAATGCTTTCAGTTTTTCACCATTGAGAATGATGTTAGCTGTGGGTTCATCGTATATGCCTTTATTATGTTGAGGTAGGTTCCCTCATGCCCACTTTCTGAGAGTTTTTATCATAAATGGGTGTTGAATTTTGTCAAAAGCTTTTTCTGTATCTATTGAGATGATCATATGGTTTTTATCCTTTAGTTTGTTCATATGGTGGATCACATTGATTGATTTGCGTATACTGAAGAATCCTTGCATCCCTGGGTTAAATCCCACTTGGTCTTGGTGTATGATCCTTTTAATGTGTTGTTGGATTTGGTTGCTAGTACTTTGTTGAGGATTTTTGCATCTATATTCATCAGTGATATTGGTCTGTGATTTTCTTTTTTTGTAGTATCTTTGTCTGATTTTGGTATCAGGGTGATGGTGGCCTCATAGAATGAGTTTGGGAGTGTTCCTTCCTCTGCAATTTTTTGGAAGAGTTTGAGAAGGATGGGTGTTAGCTCTTCTCTAAATGTTTGATAGAATTCACCTGTGAAGCCATCTGGTCCTGGACTTTGGTTTGTTCGAAGATTTTTAATCACAATTTCAGTTTCATTACTTCTGATTGGTCTGTTCATATTTTATATTTCTTCCTGGTTCAGTCTTGGAAGGTTATACCTTTCTAAGAATTTGTCCATTTCTTCCAGGTTGTCCATTTTATTGGCATAGAGTTGCTTGTAGTAGTCTCTTATGATGCTTCGTATTTCTGTGGTGTCTATTGTCACTTCTTTTTCATTTCTAATTTTATTGATTTGAGTCTTCTCCCTCTTTTTCTTGATGAGTCTGGCTAAAGGTTTGTCAATTTTATTTATCTTCTCAAAGAACCAGCTTTTAGTTTTATTGATCTTTGCTATTGTTTTCTTTGTTTCTATTTCATTTATTTCTGCTCTGATCTTTATGATTTCTTTCCTTCTACTAACTTTGGGTTTTGTTTGTTCTTCTTTCTCTAGTTCCTTTAGGTGTAAGGTTAGATTGTTTATTTAAGATTTTTCTTATTTCTTGAGGTAGTATTTTATTGCTCTAAACTTCCCTCTTAGAACTGCTTTTGTTGCATCCCGTAGGTTTTCAATCGTCATGTTTTCATTGTCGTGTGTCTCTAGGTATTTTTTGATTTCCTCTTTGATTTCTTCAGTGATCTCTTGGTTATTTAGTAATGTATTGTTTAGCCTCCATGTGTTAGTGTGTTTTACGTTTTTTTCCCCTGTAATTGATTTCTAATCTCATAGTGTTGTGGTTGGAAAAGATACTTGATATGATTTCAGTTTTCTTAAATTTACCGAGGCTTGATTTGTGACCCAGGATGTGATCTATCTTGGAGAATGTTCTGTGTGCAGTTGAGAATAAAGTGTAATCTGCTGTTTTCGTATGGAATCTCCTATAAATATCAATTAAATCTATCTGGTCTATTGTGTCATTTTAAGCTTGTGTTTCCTTATTAATTTTCTGTCTGGATGATCTGTCCACTTACACAAATCTGTCCACTGGTGTAAGTGAGGTGTTAAAGTCCCCCACTATTATTGTGTTACTGTCAGTTTCCTCTTTTATAGCTGTTAGCATTTGCCTTATGTATTGAGGTGCTCCTGTGTTGGGTTCATATATATTTATAATTGTTATATCTTCTTCTTGGATTGATCCCTTGATCATTATGTAGTGTCCTTCCTTGTCTCTTGTAACATTATTTTAAAGTCTATTTTATCTGATATGAGTATTGCTACTCCAGCTTTCTTTTGATTTCCATTTGCATGGAATATCTTTTTCCATCCCCTCACCAGTGTGTATGTGTCCCTAGGTCTGAAGTGGGTCTCTTGTAGACAGCATATATATGGGTCTTGTTTTTGTATCCATTCAGTGAGCCTGTGCCATTTGTTTGGAGCATTTAATCCATTCACATTTTAGGTAATTATCAGTATGAATGTTCCTATGACCATTTTCTTAATTGTTTTGGGTTTGTTTTTGTAGGTCCTTTTCTTCTCTTGTGTTTCCCACTTAGAGAAGTTCCTTTAGCATTTGTTGTAGAGCTGGTTTGGTGGTGCTGAATTCTCTTAGCTTTTGCTTGTCTGTAAAGCTTTTGATTTCTCTGTCAAAACTGAATGAGATCCTTGCCGCGTAGAGTAATTTTGGTTGTAGGTTCTTCCCTTTCATCACTTTAAATATATCGTGCCACTCCCTTCTGGCTTGTAGAGTTTCTGCTGAGAAATCAGCTGTTAACCTTATGGGAGTTCCCTTGTATGTTATTTGGTTTTTTTCCCTTGTTGCTTTTAATAATTTTTCTTTGTCTTTAATTGTTGTCAATTTGAGTACTGTGTGTTGTGGCATGTTTCTCCTTGGGTTTATCTTGCCTGGGACTCTCTGTCCTTCCTGGACTTGGGTGGCTATTTCCTTTCCCATGTTAGGGAAGTTTTCGACTATAATCTCTTCACATATTTTCTCTGGTCCTTTCTCTCTCTCTTCTCCTTCTGGGACCCCTATAATGCGAATGTTGTTGCGTTCAGTGTTGTCCCAGAGGTCTCTTAGGCTGTCTTCATTTCTTTTCATTCTTTTTTCTTTATTCTGTTCCACGGCCGTGAATTCCACCATTCTGTTTTCCAGGTCACTTATCCGTTCTTCTGCCTCAGTTATTCTGCTATTGATTCCTTGTACTGTATTTTTCATTTCAGTTATTGTATTGTTCATCTCTGTTTGTTTGTTCTTTAATTCTTCTAGGTGTTTGTTCTTTAATTCTTCTAGGTCTTTGTTAAACATTTCTTGCATCTTCTCGATACTTGCCTCCATTCTTTTTCCAAGGTCCTGGATCATCTTCACTATCATTATTCTGAATTCTTTTTTGGAAGGTTGCCTATCTCCACTTCATTTAGTTGTTTTTCTGGGGCTTTATCTTGTTCCTTCATCTAGTACACGGTCCTCTGCCTTTTCATTTTGTCTGTCTTTTTGTGAATTTGGTTTTCATTCCACAGGCTGCAGGATTGTAGTTCTTCTTGTTTCTGCTGTCTGCCCTCTGGTGGATGAGGCTATCTAAGAGGCTTGTGCAAGCTTCCTGATGGGAGGGACTGGTGGTCGGTAGGGCTGGGTGTTGCTCTGCTGGGCTGAGCTCAGTAAAACTTTAATCTGCTTGTCTGCTGATGGGTGGGGCTGAGTTCCCTCCCTGTTGTTTGTTTTGCCTGAGGCGACCCAACACCAGAGCCCACAGTCTCCTCGGTGGGGCTAATGGTGGACTCCAGTAGGGCTTATGCCAAGGAGTACTTCCCAGAACTTCTGCTGCCAGTGTCCTTGTCCCTGTGGTGAGCCACAGCTGCCCCCTGACCTCTGCAGGAGACCCTCTAACACTAGCAGGTAGGTCTGGTTCAGTCTCCTGTGGGGTCACTGCTCCTTCCCCCTGGGTCCTGTTGCGCACACTACTTTGTGTGTGCCCTCCAAGAGTGGAGTCTCTTGTTTCCCCCAGTCCTGTCAATGTCCTGCAATCAAATCCCGCTAGCCTTCAAAGTCTGATTCTCTGGGAATTCCTCCTCCCATTGCTGGACCCCCAGGTTGGGAAGCCTGACGTGGGGCTCAGAACCTTCATTCCAGTGGGTGGACTTTTGTGGTATAATTGTTCTCCAGTTTGTGAGTCACCCACCCAGCGATTATGGGATTTGATTTTATTGTGATTTTGTCCCTCCTACTGTCTCATTGCGATTTCTCCTTTGTCTTTGGATGTGGGGTATCTTTTTTGGGGAGTTCCAGTGTCTTCCTGTCGATGATTGTTCAGCAGTTAGGTGTGATTCCGGTGCTCTCGCAAGAGGGAGTGAACGCACGTCCTTCTACTCCTCCATCTAGAACCGATCTCTTCTTTCCTATACTTTAGGACAAATGAGCTCAAATAATGATATGTATTCCCTGGTAAATTCATCATTTTTACCAATAAAACGTGTACAACATGTATTTTACCCTTCAAAATGATTAAACTAGAGGGCATCCTGTATTTAACAGAGTGTGTAACAATCACCCACAAAACTTGTGACTTTAAACAAATGTTATTGTTTCTCACAGTTCTGTGAATCATCTGGGTGGCTGTTCTTGTCTGGGCCAGCATGGCCAGAGCTGTATGGTCTCATATGGCCTCACTGACATGTCTGGTAGTTGGCTTGATGTCATCTCGGATGACAGGGATAACTTGGGCACATGTCAGCACACTAGCCTAGGCTTGTTCACATGTGGAGGTTTCAGGGTTCCTAAGAGTAACAAGAAAGCGCAGGGTCCTATGTGCAGGAATTTTTCAAGTCTAGCCTTCTGTCACATTTGTCGATGCTTCATTGACCAAAGCAAGTCACATGGCCAAGCTCAGATTTCAAGGAGTAGAAGAATAGATTCTGCTTTTTGATGGAAGGAGCTGCAAAGTCACGTTGCAAAGGGGCATAGATACAGAAATGGAGAGAATTTGTGGCCATTTTTGCAACCTACCGCAGTATCTGAGACTATGTATTTGTCTTTTGACCATTGCAACATCATCTCTCACTGAGCAGTAAATGTATATTAATTTCCTGAACAGAATTTCCTTGGAAAAGCCATTTCCTTACTTTTTATAAGTTTGATAATAATGTCTATTTTACTTGAAACATAAGTTAGTTCTAGAAAATTTATGAAATGGAGACAAGCATGAAGATGAGAGTAAAAATAATGTCTAATTTTACCAGTCAGAGATAGCTATTATTTTCCTTTTACTTGTGTAAGGATCTAATGTTACAAAGATTAAGAAATATGCTCTTATTATATATCCTATATTGGATATATAACTATTTAACTATATTGTAGTTATGTAAAATGCTACATATATGTAATAAAATGTACTCACGAACCCCTATTTTAAAATACTTTTTGCCATTTTTCTCTATAACTTGGCCATCGTGAGTCTTTAAATATATTAATTAGGGTACAGGTTAAACAAAAAGACCCCAAAATATAGTGGCTTAATTAAGACATATAAGATAGATGGGTAAGGTGCTTATTTTTGTCTCAGGGAAAAGTTCAGAGGTTAGATGGGTAGTTTAGTTTGGGTAGACATTTCTGCTCTACTAGATCATTCAGTGACCCAGGCTAGTGGGTCAACTTTCCCATCTTTTCAATAAGTGGCTTCTAGATCTTGGCCCAAGTTGGCAGCTGTAGTTCCAGCTATTTCTCAGAGAGCAAGAAGGGAGAAAGAAGTTTCTAGAATCATCTTCATCTTTGAGCTGATCTGAAATTTGCACATGACTTTCACATCCCATCAGCCTAAATTTAGTCAAACAGCTACACCTAGCTGTAAGGGTGGTGGTGTACCAGATAAAAACTGGGGACTCTATTACTGAAAGAAAGAACGAGATAATGATATTGGGGAACAATTAGCAATTTCTGTTATATTAACCAAATTGTACATATCTAAATTACATTTCATCCTCAAATATGTAGCGCTAATGTGGTGGATGTTTTTTGCTTTGTGCTGCCCTGTGTTTGCTCTTCTCTGTTGGGGTAATAGCACTTCAGTTTTCCTTTGGAAAACTCTCAGACCACGAAGTTTGGGTTGGGCCAATATGCCCCTCCTCACTACACTTCACCTCACTACAGGGACGGATATGTGACCTTGTCCTGGTCAGTGGAACTTGAACCTGGGTGTTTTTATTGGAAATGTTGAGAAGGTGAAGCTTTCTTTTTCTTCTGCTGGTATAATTGAGCTCTTGGAATGAAAGACAGGAAAGAACTTACTTAGAAAAATAGAGCTGAAGAATGCAGTGGTAGAGAGAGATGGAATCCTGAAAACATTGTTTGAGCCTCTGGTTCAAGCCATTACTGAACCTAGAATCTCCCTGGATTTTTTAATTATATAAGTCAAAAATCCCATTTATTTTTGTCATTTTGTATTAGAGTGCTGTCAATCACAACTGAAAGATGATTAATCCACTCACCATAATCCTTACTAAACTCCATTTCCTTTGAGTTTCATTGCTTTTCCATCTAGGAGTGTTTGAACTCAAATTCTATCATCTAAGGTTAAGACTATTCCCCATTGTAGCCTCACTGACAAATTTATTTTGAGTCTTTTCCAATCTTCATGTCTTTGGTGGAACCTGTGGGTTCTGGTATTGGGCCTTAGGGGCCACAAGTTGTTACTGGATTTCTTCCCCCCCCAGTTCTTCCTTTTCTATTGAACTTTTCTTCCACCTAAAACACAAATATAGAAAGGAGGATAGGAATAAGGTTGAGGTGGGGAGTCATGGTGGCAGAGGAAGAAGTACTTAAATATAAAAAACTATTTTGAGCCATTAACTTACTTTTGTTCCAACTCTTCAATTGCAGTGGTTGGATGGTAGAATTGGTCCAAAGAGTCATGGCAAGTTGAAAATTGTCAGTAAAAGTGATGCTACCAGTATCGTGAGTGCCATGAATAGGATGTTTAGAGGGAAGCCAGTGGCATCCAGCAGAGACCAAGCTATTTGAGTGTCATTAAATTCATTATATGCCTTTTTGTGTTGCTCTCACTTTTATTCCATCTCTTAAGGATTTGGGGGTTAAGGCCAGCCATTTCCCTATGCCTAGATTTCTTTTTGTAATGTACCTACCAACACCATGGCATGCAGAAATGCTGTTGATTCATTATTAAGATAGAAGAATAAATCATTACAGTATCTACTCTGCCTTCCATTATGGTAACTGATTTTGAGGATCTGATGTAAAATTAGTTATAGAAATATAGAAAATTACAATTAATTAAGAGAATCTCAGATTAAGTTATTCCCGTCCCTTTTCCTAAAGTTTGTGGAATTTAATTCCTGATAAATGCTTATGCAAAATTAATGTTCCTTGGGATGAGAAGGCCAGTTAGATACATGATATTGATTTTAGTCTTCTGATGGGAAATCTCATAAGTTAATCAGAAATTGTTCTTTTATCATAAAAATGGGAGGCAGAGTGGTGGAGCTCACACGTCATAGAATTACTCTATTCATATTATGTGCTACATATCCATTATGAACTGTGTCCATTTCTGGCCACATGACCTACTGTTGGCTGCCTCCAACAATACCCTTGAGTTGGGTGGTGGGTAAGAAGGGTGGGGAGAAGTGGTGGCATAGATAATGAATATCTCCTTTAGACTGGCTGACGCCCTTGGACTCTATTATTTGACATGCACCAGTAGAGCTCCATATGGCAATATTTTGAATAGACTTGAAACTTCAACTTTATGAATTATTTTGACCAGTGTGGGTGAATTTCAACACTATATGAGCATATTATAGTCTTATTTTTAAAAGGATGTTTCTCTCCATCCCCATAATAGATCTTTTAGCTGACTTTTTGTTATTTTCTCTTATTATTGTGTCTCAGCAGGAACCATATTGGAGAAAATCAGCAGATCAACAGAATGCTGCTGGTGTGCTGGAGCTTTTGTTTGTGCCTGTGCGCCAGTGTAAACACGAGCAGCATTTCACTCACCCCCCCAGTGCTCATTATTTGAAGCCATTTCCACAGCATGGTATCCCACAATACTAAGGAAAAGTTGGGTCCACTCTTACTTGAATGAAACTGAGAATAAAAGAACCCATTCTTAGCAGAGAGAAAATTTGTCCATGCTCAAACTGAAGGAAATCACCACAAATAGGCCATGTGTGTGTGTATGTGCGTGTGTGTATTATTGTTGTTAAACCCAAGCAGACCGATTCATGGACTAAAATATGTCTTTGATTTTTTTTCCTGCATTTATCTTTATTTTTTTGTGGATTTCCTTCTAATATATTTATTTCTATGAGGTTTTTTTAAAGTCAAAAAATCTCATTAGCCTTCTCCAAGCCCTTAAATGTAACATGGGGATCCCTTTTTCACTTTATTTGCAATTCTTATTTCTAGTGGCCCTAAAGAAATACAAGAGGATGAAAATGAATAATGGGATTGAAAAAACAACTCTCTCCTCCTATTTGGAGGTGATATTCTTTTTCTTAAATGCTCGTTTTTTTGTTGTTGTTGTTGTTGAAAAATGAGTTTTGTAGATCAACCCACATATAGCTGGTTTATTGTTTTCACTCAGCCAATCAGAATCACAGCAGGTGGGAAATTCTTTGAGTTATCCAATAAAAGCCTTCAGTGTTTGATACCATTATAATCCTTTTAAAAGAGGAGACTGATGTGGATTAAATCTGCTTGTGGTTGGGTGTGAGTGCTAAGAACAAAGTGAGATCTGTGCTTGAAAGCTGTTAGCACTAAGAACAGTCCCAATAGGAGTTAACTATATCCTTTTCAGGAAAATAATAGCTATTATCTTTGCAGTGATGATGTTCTCTTTTGGAGATTATGTCTGAGATTGACATTCTTAATATATATGCAGCTCAAGAAACTTTTATTGTGAGTATACTATGCTCCAGCACTGTAGTGGGCTATGTAAATATTTATGAAATTTCCTATTCTCCTAATAGTCATGTATTATTGTCCCCATTTTATAGAGGAAAAAATACCTGAGGCTTGGAGAGATTAAATAATTTAACATCATGAGCTGGTGAGAGACAAAACCAGAATTTGGACCCATATTTTACCAGATATTAAAACCCATGTTTTTTTAGCCTCAAATTGCCTCTCTAACCATACAAAATATGCATTATTTCCCAAAAGAAGCTCTTCATTTTGGCAGTGGCTCAAATATTCATTTTAGTGGAAAACATTCTGTGGGAGTCAAAAGAAGGTAAGAGAAACATAAGCCACCCTGCCATTGGTATTCTGCAGAGTTTCTCTGTTGATTTCACTCCCATTTTAGAATATTGCATTTAATTACTTGTCAAACATATATCTTAACTTTATGGAGGCAGGAGGGTCAGCCCAATTAGTGTTGTTATTTTTCCGTTTAGTTTTCTGAATATACCTAATGCATTTTAAATCTGTCCTCAACAGTAACAGTTTCAAGTAGAGAGCTTCTTAAGAGTAAATCTTTTAACCCTGAGAATCTCGGAGTAAATTAATTTAATTTTGCAACTGAATTGGAGAGTCACTAAGAACATCCAAAGTTGGTATATTTCGATCTGATCCTCTGTATTTATCTTTCATGGTAAACAAATAGAATTTCTGAATCCCTTAGACCACGTTCTGTGCTTCCTTAGTAGGGTCTGGGGATATCTTTTTTTTCCCCCCTAGAAATTGAACAAGCCCAAGAGCTTTGCAGTTTTCTTTTTCAAGGTTAAAATTGTGAGTCCATAGTCTGTTTCATTCTGTGTCCTTGCATCTCTATGTCATGCTCTCAAAAAAAGAGGAACCTCTTGCTTGTATTCTAGAAGGTCATTGGTGAAGGAGGGAGATTCTCAGTTTAGTTGGCTAGAACATAATGTTGATGAGGCCAAGACAATACAGTTTTGTTAGGAACCAGTTAAGATTTTTGGCTCAGTTAGCAGGAATTGTTTCCAACTGGAACATTCAGACTTCAAATGAACATGACCTTTACCATGGTATCTAGATTTTACCAAGGAGAAAGAGCTCATTAGTTATTAGCTGTCTGTACTAGGGACACTGTGTAGTTTACAAGCTTGTCTACAACTTATTTGATGACTTCATTATTTCGCACTTTTTTAAAAATGGGTTTTTTTTAAACTTCATCTCTAGAAAATTATGTACCTCTTATCTGCTGAATACGTCAAATGCTCTCTTCAAATACTTCCAAACCAAATGTTGGTTGCTTCAGTGAATGTTTTGAATAAGCCCTGGGAACTGGTCCAGACACGTGGTCCCACTTGCCATCCTATTAATTATTACCCTGGAATCTAATGTATTTTCTGAAATATGAATTCAATTTCCTAAGGATTAGACATCATGTTGGACTTCTAAATGTGAAAGTTTTGCTGACAGTTCAGCTCCTTGTCTGTGATTGGGATAAGTTCAGTTTCACTCCTGAGATTCACAGTGTCAGCGTGATATCATATAATACTTTATGGGTTTCAAAGGTGTGTTCAAGGTTACTGCCTCATTTGACTCTCAGAACAACCTTGTGAGGTCTGTGGAGCAGATATTTTAATATCCTTTTTATGCACATGGAAACTGAGAAATAAGTGGGTAGATACTTGCTTAGTGCTTAAACAAAATCATCCAGTGTTTCTCCACTTGTCAGTACAGTTTGATAAATCCTTTTATTTTTAAATAAATTTATTTACTTTATTTGTTTTTATTTTTGGCTGTGTTGGGTCTTCGTTGCTGCACGCAGGCTTTCTCTAGTTGTGGCGAGCGGGGGCTAGTCTTTGTTGCAGTGTGCGGGCTTCTCATTGCGGTGGCTTCTCTTGTTGTGGAGCACGGGCTCTGAGCGTTCAGGCTTCAGTAGTTGTGGCACGCGGGCTCAGTAGTTGTGGCTCATGGGCTCTAGAGCACAGGCTCAGTAGTTGTGGTGCACAGGCTTAATTGCTCCGCGGCATGTGGGATCTTCCTGGACCAGGGCTCGAACCCGTGTCCCCTGCATTGGCAGGCGGATTCTTAACCACTGCGCCACCAGGGAAGCCCCGATAAATCCTTCTTTTAAGTTATATTCACAGTGGTTTTATTAGGGGACACTGTTATCAGATTTAAGATGAAATATAATAAACTTATTTCATTGGTGTCTTATTATAGCCTTCATCTGGTGTCAGGTTCACAGAAGAGTGAGGAATTACTTGAATATTTAAAAGATCAATGTTTTCAAGGATGTTGCAGGTATTATTTTCCAGGTTCAAAGTTCTTGTTAAGTTCTTTTGGTAGGCATCCATCTCAAGTATTTGATGTATAAATTCTTTATTGCTCTGTAAACTAACCACTGTGATAGCAACAAGCAGGTTAACAAGGGCTTGGGATTTTATGTGTGACATGGACTACATGAAACTAGTTTAATGTAATGTCTTAAAATCTGTTCAAATAGTAAAACCTGATCCAGAATAGCCACTCAGAAGACATAATGAATCATTGGTAAAAATGTTCAATATATAGAAAGCTCCTAACATAAGCTAATTTGTACTGACTGAAAAAGAAATAGATGGCCAAAGGCATTAATTATTTTAATAAATAATTTTCAACGTCTATGTGTATTACACTGAAGAGGATATAAAGAAGCACGACTTTGTAACAAAAAAGGAGCTTATGATCTAGTCATATATACCTACATGCTAATCATTAAAAAACAATTCAGTAACCTTCAATTGATGTTTATCCCTTATTGACAAATGGCTGAATGGCTTGGGAAAAATTTTTCCAGCCGGTGGCAAGGAACCTTGGGGAATCTCTCTACATTTTTTAAAATTGTGGTAAAACACGTGTAACATACAATTTACGAGTTTAACCATTTTAAGTTTGTAAATCTGTGGCTTTAAGTACATTTACAGTGTTGTGCAACCATCTCCACTCTCCATTTCTATAACTTTTTATCCTCCCAAACAGAAACTTTGTACCCATTAAACAACAACTTCCCATTCTCCTCTTTCTCCAGCCCCTGGTAACCTCTATCCTGCTTTCTGTCTGAATTTGCCTACTGTAAGTACTTCATTTAAGTGGAACCGTACAGTAGTTGTCCTTTTGTGTCTGGCTTGTTTTATATATATATATATATTACCGTTTGTTTATCCATTCCTCTGTTGATGAGAAATGTACATTTTGGGACATCCCTTCTCTTCTGCCCCCCTTTCTTGATCAGCGACTGCCTGAGCGCACCCCCTCACTATTTCTTATTATAGGTTCAATCCTGGGCAAGAATGAAGGGGAGGGAGATTTGTCCACATTTAACAAATAGAAGCATCAGATGCTTAATTAAATTCGAATTTCAGATAAACAACAAATACTTTTTTAGTATAAAAATGTTGTGTGCAGTATTTGAGACGTATTTATATTTAAACAATAGTTGTTTATCTGAAATTTAAATTTAACTGGGTGTCCTATATTTTATCTGGTAACGGTAAAAGGGAGGTCAAGTTCTTCAGACATTCCCCTCAGCCGTGGTAATTCACTGTGCCTCTAGTGGGAGGAACTGTTAAGTAACTTGGCCAAGGTGACGGGAAGAAAGAAATTTAGGACCAATGATGCAATATTGCCACATACTGCAGTGATGGGGTTTGTAGAGACTGTCTACAGGATCTTAGCTTTAAGATCATTCCAAAGTAGAAGAACTGAGACCAACTATCGTACAGAAGATTTAGGCTTAATACGTCTTCGTGGTTAATGTTGTCAAAGAGTGTGGGCTCACCCATGTGACAACTATCTGGGAACCTGGACCTACACTGTCCTAATACAGGCTCACCCAAGGAGATCTCTCCTAGATAATTCTTTCCCTGTCTGGACTTGGCTCTGTCTCCTCTGCAAAACTTATAGCTCTTTTTCTTTTCCACTGTTATGAGACTCTTTCACAGATATTTATAGCTGGCATACTGGCTGGAATGAAGGGTACATTTGGGGGGATTAGAGCTGGGTAAATGATTTGGGGTTAACTTGTAGAAAGAGCAAAAGGGCTGGGAATTTCACTTTACTAAGGGAGCCCCTGAAATACGGTTTATTATCAAATCTTAAGATATTTGGGTGAATTAAGTAAAAAAAAGTATTATATTGTCTTTTGTAAGCTAATAAAGGGTGATACAGAATCAAGCCAGAGATCTTTCACAACATTAAAAATTTTAGTAAATATTGTTTATTTAATTTAACACTTAAATTTCTACATATTCCCATGGTTCAAAATTCAGAATGTAAAAAGCTGTGTTCCCACCCCTGTCCTTGTCTTCCCTGATTCCAACCCTTACACCTATGAATGATCACTTATTTTAGTTTCTTTTTTTTCTTTTTAAATATTTTCTCTTTATCCTTGATGTTTTCAGTTAGTGGGACTTTTTAAACCTGAGGACTCATGTCTTCAGTTCTGGAATGTTCTTAAGCTTTTTTTTTTTTTTTTGGCCATGTGGCACAGCTTGCAGATTCTCAGTTCCCCAACCAGGGATTGAACTTGGGCCACAGCAGTGAAAACACCAAATCCTGCCCACCAGGCCACCAGGGAACTCCCTTTAGTTTCTTATTTGTTCTTCTAATATTTATGCTGCTACAAATATATTTTCTTTTCTCCTCTTTCTAACACAGAAGGCAGTGCACTATATGCACTGTTCTGCATCTTCGTTTCTTCATTAAGAGTATATTATGGAAATCTTTCTGAATAAATACATAGAGGGCTTCCTGATTGCATATTTATTGTGTGAGTGTACTATAGTTTATTTAATCAGCATCCTGATTAAATGGACACTTGGATTGTTTCCAACCTTTTGGTATTCTAAACAGTACTGTGAGAAAATAACTTGTACACACGTTATTTCTTCTGTGTGCAGGTATACCTATAGAATGAATTCTTGGAAGTGGGATTGCTAGGCTAGAGGGTAAATTTATTTGTAATTTTGATAGATATTGCCAAGTTGTTCTTCAGAGGCGTTTTCCCACTTTGCACTCTAACCAGTCATGTATAAGTTACCTTCACAGCCTTGCCAACAGACTATGTCTCTTCTCAAATTTTGGGATATTATGAGTGAGATTGGGTTTCTTATCACATGTTTAAGGGTCATGTGTTTTCATCTGTAGCTAGACCTGTCTTTTGTCTCTTTTTCTATTGGGGTATTAATCTGTTCCATCCCAATTTCTAGAAGTTTTTTTTTTTTTTAATGTAAAACGGAGATTAGCACTTAGTGGCATCTTTCAAATAAATTCCCTGATATTATTTGTCTTTCATCTTTGTTTACATTCTTTTTTCCATGAAAAAAATTAGTTTTTATTTCATTGACTTTTTGTTTGTTTGTTTGTTTGTTTTTATTTTTGGCTGTGTTGGGTCTTTGTTGATGCGCACGGGCTTTCTCTAGTTGCGGTGAGTGGGGGCTACTTTTCGTTATGGTGAGCCGGCTTCTCATTGTCGTGGCTTCTCGTTGCAGAGCACGGGCTCTAGAGCGCAGGCTCTGTAGTTGTGGTGCACGGGCTTAGTTGCTCCGCGGCATGTGGGATCTTCCTGGGCCAGGGATCGAACCCCTTTTCCCCTGCGTTGGCAGATGGATTCTTAACCACTGTGCCACCAGGGGAGCCCTATTTCATTGACTTTTTTTTTTTAAAGATAATTTTTTTTATTATTATGATTACTTTTAAAATTTATTTATTTATTTTTTGGCTGCGTTGGGTCTTCGTTGCTGCGTGCAGGCTTTCTGTAGTTGTGGTGAGTGGGCTTTTCATTGCAGTGGCTTCTCTTGTTGTGCAGCACAGGCTCTAGGCACACAGGCCTCAGTAGTTGTGGCACACGGGCTTCAGTAGTTGTGGCTCGTGGGCTCTCGAGCGCAGACTCAGTAGCTGTGGTGCACGGGCTTAGTTGCTCCATGGCATGTGGGATCTTCCCGGACCAGGGCTCAAACCCGTGTCCCCTGCGCTGGCAGGCAGATTCTTAACCACTGTGCCACCAGGGAAGCCCGTCATTGACTTTTATCTTTTCTTTTAGGCTTTAGAACTTTAAGTCATAGTTAGAAAGGCCTTTATCCTGCCAAGGTTATAAAGCAATTCTCTGTCATGTTCTTCTAGCACTTTAATGGTTTCAAAGCTTATGATTGAATATTTGATACATTTGGAGTTTATTGTGGTATGCAATGTGAAATGTAGATCCAGCAGTTTTTCATAGTTATTAAGATATCTTGTAGTGCTAGTTCCTCTTCATTCTTCTTTTTTAGAGTTCTTCTGGTTGTTCTTGTTTCATTTTTCCATGTAGACATTACAATCAGCTTGTCTACTTCAAAAGAATATCTATTGTTATTTTTATGAGGGTGATATTAAATTTATGGATTAATTTAGGGTAACTGATGTATTTATAATGCTGTTTTCCTTTCCAAGAACATGGTATACCATTCCATTTTTCAAGTCTACTTTTGTTTCCTTTGAGATTATTTCACAGTCCTTCTCATATAGGTTTTGCACATTTCTTGGTTAGTTTATTCCCAGGCATTTTATCCTCTCTGCTGCTCTTGTATACAAGGTCTTCTCTTCCATTATGTTGGCTTGTGGTTGTTGTTTATGACAGATGACCGTTGGTTTCTGTGTATTAATTTTATATTACACTTTTAAAAAATTTGTTTTTCAGTTGATTCTCGTAGTTTATCCAGGTATACAATCATATTGGCTGCAAATAGGGGTAACTTTGCCTTTCCTTTCCAATAGTTACACCTCACATTTCTTTCTACTGTCTGTCTAATTTCGTTGTTAAAAATCTCAAGTAAAATCAATTGGATGATTTTAATCTTTATAAATATGATCATTCCTAGAATTAAATTGATTTGAAAGCTACTGACTTCATATTTTTTCTTATTCATGTCATAGTGAAGTTCCAAATGACAGAAGTTTTAAATGCCATCCTGCTATGTCTTTAGACTCAGATGTTGGACTTGAAGGGCTGCTTAGGCTACTTGGGAGCTTTTGGCTGGTGGGAGGATAGAGGGACCCTCAAGGCAGGGTAGCTGTCAGAGGCACTGACCTGATGCAGAGCTGACTTTGGAACTATTCCGGGGCTAGTGAGGCACGTTTCACTCTTTGACTTACTCCTGATGTTTGCATTTCTCTGTTAAGTATAAATTCCCCCTCTTTTCCCTCCTTCTTTTTTGCCCTCCTGCTTGTCTTCTTCCTCCTTGTCCTTCTTCTCTTCTTCCTTATTTTATCATTAGCAAAGTTTAAGAAGATTTTCTGACATGTGGAATGGATTTAAATCTTGTGCCATCTTGAACACCATTTGAAGTAGGAGCCTGTGGTGGGCCAAGAGGGAAACCCAGAAGATAGTGTGGGAAAATGTTTAAAAAACTACGAATCTGGGCGGCTGTGTTACATAGAAGGTGCCGTGGCCTATGAAATCTAACCCAGTGAGGAATTGGCTTTCATGCTGGACCTCTGTCAGGAAGGTTACTCTTCCTCTGAGAAAACCAAAAACACAGACACCCCTCCCATGGCTGGTTGCCAGGCAGAATGCTGAAGACATGGAAGTTAGAGGACCCAGAGGGGAAGCCAGCATGGGCAAGGTGGTAGGGAGTAATTAATTTGCAGAGCACAGTGAAGATGTGTCACTGATCAAGATTCAGTACTTCAAGTGATCTTTGTGTGACTCCAGACAGAGATTGAGCACATCTACAATTATTACTGTAGGTCCACATAAAATAAAATCTCATCCCAGTGAAAAGTGTTCTAGGACCAAAAATGTGTAAGCCACACAAACAGATTCCCAGAACCTGGGCAACACGGGAAGAGAAAGATGGACAGGATCAAAACAGAGACAGTTTTCTCATCTACATTTGCTAGTGTTTTGAAAGGACTGGAAATTAAAATAAGAACTATAATGTTCCATTTGTGGTTTGTTATGTAATTTTGCTTGGTCACCTGGATTGTTGCTCAACTGTGTCATTCCATGGTGGGGATCCAGTCTTTGTTGTTTCTTTAAGAAAATCCTGCTTTATCAAGTCCTCTAGAAGTTGTTATAAATAGTCATTTAGATAGGGAGGAACTGACAGACTATACAAGCTGAGATTCCTGGGCACAGAATGGATAAAAATAGGCAGCAAAGAAAACCCCCTTTTTAGAATGTTGCCTTTTAAAGTGTTCCTATTTGGGTGTTTCAGTGCCAGGTAGGCCTTCAAAGGTGTTAGCTAGAAGGAGAACAGGGCCTGAGAGATAGAATTGTGTGTTGTAAATAGATGTGCAATCTCTGGTTACTTAATTGTTGTGATCCGGTGCTTTTTCATTTGTAAAAAGAAATATTGATAATATCTACCTCCTAGGAATTTTATGGGAAAATAAATAAATGATGTATGTAAAGGGTTCAGCCCCCTACCTGGAGCATATTAAGTGCTCTAAAAATGGTAATTAGTATTAGTATTATTACATCTGCATTTATAATAAAAGCTTGGCCTGACCCCTTAAGTTGCACTTTGTTTTTCCCAACTGTTTAAACTAAGGGAGCAAAGTTAATTACAACCATGGGTTTGTAAAATAAAATTCCTACAGGACAACAGAAAAAATTGCAATATCAAACTTCAAACTTCTGGTATGAATTGAGTAACTTCAGTTATATTGCATCCCCTTGACCTGCTGCTCCTGTTTGAGTGTTTAACATTGCAGGACAGTCTTTCCGTCTGGGCCTAAATTGAAGGAGGGAAGAATAATGGCTTTTCTTTTTTCTTGTAGCTGTGAAACCTATAGCTTATCATCCAGCCTTTGAGGAGGATTTTAGAGTATGGCAAATTTGGGAACAGAGAAGTCCCTTATAAAGCTCCCATTACAATAAAAACTAATCCATTCTCTTAAATGTTCTCTTGCTCTGTGTGTTACGTTTTGCTGACTTTGTACTTTTCTCCCTTCATGCACTATGTCGCTGATAACTCTTCACTGAACTGGGGAGGATAGTCTCTCCTTCAGAGAGCTGATAGTTGAGACTTGTAACCCTAAGGCATAGTTATCTAATCTAGAAATTATTTTTCTTCTCACTTATTTTATGTGTCCTTCTATTTTCTTGATTTGTTCCCTGGTTCTGTCACCAGAAATCTATGGCTCCTAGTCTTCTTCTTGTCACAGGAACATTAGAAATAAAGAACACTGTCTTGGGGTGATTAATTTAGTGGGAATTCTTCAGATTGATTTAATCAGCGCTGGGCAGGAAGAAGCAAAACTTTCGTAATTTTTCTACTTGTACCACATAAATTAAATTGGAAAGGGTTAGACAACCATGTAAATGCATTCTCTTATCTTACTGGCTTTTAGCAAAATTTACAACATACAACATCTGTTCTCTTTGCCTGAGTAAATCAAATTTACCCTCTTTTATCTTCAAGTTTATCAGTAGAAGGTGGAGGAAAAGTAACAAGCAATTAAGATACTTCAAGCTCCTTGCTTCAGGGCTAATGAAACATACTCTATACTTTGGTAATAATATCTTATAATTTGGTGAATACAAAGCTTTTTTTATATGCCTTTAGTCATTTGTAATATGACTACATTGAGTTTCATTTATCAAAAAGGTTAAAGAGCTAATTTACTTTATGTAATTTCTTAACCGAAAAAAAAAGAACTTCCCGTGTTTTTAAATGTTTTCATTAGCTGCTCACACAATTTGGAAATGGTTTTATGATTTTTAGACCACCCTGATGATAATGGAACCAACAATGATGGCAGAATCTATCTCAATAAATCATGATTTTTTCATGGAAGTAACACAATTTAAAAAATAGCAATAGCTAATATTTTGTTTCTGCTGTGTTTCAGATGCTGTCACATGTGTTTTATATACTTTAACACTTCACTGTGTCCTTATAACAATACATTTATGTTCCCAGTTTTTACACAAAAAGAAATAGAGGCTCAGATTAAATGACTTGTCAAGGTCTCACTGGCTTTAAGTGCCTGAGCTGGGATGTGAATTCATGCTTAGCTTCCTACCCTTCCCTCCTTCAAATACCCAAATCAGTCTGCAAGATATAGCAAATTAAAATGATTTTGATATTGAAACGAAAATGTTGCTATTCTTACAGGTAACTGTCTGCATGGTCTCCTCCTAAATCTAGCCCAGAGAAGGCCTCTGTGAAGTTGCCATTAAACATTGTCATCTGTGGAGACTGAAGTTGAAGTGGATTCAGGTGAGTGGATCTGAATGAAGTAAAGACCTTCAAGACAGTGAGCAGTATGAGGGCAGGGGTTGTGTTTATTTTGTTTGCTGTTCTAGTCCCAGGGCCTAATATTAGACCTGGCACATAGTAAGTGTTCATAAAAATATTCATGGAATTAAATTGAAAACCAGTTTGGTCTTTGTGCAACTTGGTCTATATACTTATAAATATTATTTCTTTTGTTTTGGTAAAATGAATACTTCCTAATGATAAAGAATTTAAGCAGTAAAGAAAGGGAAAGAAATCACTCTAAATCCCACTAACTAATAATAATCGATATTAACATTAGTGACCATGATTCCAAATATTCTTCTGTGTACCTGTATAGAAAGAAGGATAAGGGACTTCCTTGGTGGTCCAGTGGTTAAGACTCCACGCTTCCACTGCAGGGGGCACGGGTTCAGTCCCTGGTGGGGGACTAAGATCCCGCATGCTGCGTGGCCAAAAAAAAGAAAAAAAGAAAGAAGGATAAGTAAATACAATACTTTAAAATAGGATTGCACTACACAAGCCATTTGTTTTAAATATAATTAATTCTAATTTCACCTTAATTTAACAAAATTAAAATACAATGAAATAAACCCAAAGGAATTGTTGGTTTTGAATCAATGTTTCTTTACCACAAGAGTTATTATTTCCTAAGTGATCCCATGATCCCTCTTAGGTTATGAAAAATTAAGAGTTTTTTTGGTGAGCTTGTGTGTATGTATACATATATATTCTTTAGTTTTATATAGTATTAATTTAAATTCCTGATATGAAGTATGAAGATATTATGATTTTTATTCTTCCACTTCCCCACCTCCTCTTTTTTTTTTTTTTAATTAATTAATTTTATTTTTGGCTGCATTGGGTCTTCGTTGCTGTGTGCAGGCTTTTCTCTGGTTGCGGCGAGCGGGGGCTACTCTTCGTTGCGGTGCACGGGCTTCTCATTGCAGTGGCTTCTCTTGTTGCGGAGCATGGGCTCTAGGTGCATGGGCTTCAGTAGTTGTGGTGTGTGGGCTCAGTAGTTGTGGCTTGTGGGCTCTAGAGCACAGGCTCGGTAGTTGTGGCGCACGAGCTTAGTTGCTCCGCGGCATGTGGGATCTTCCCCGACCAAGGCTCGACACTGTGTCCTCTGCATTGGTAGGTGGACTCTTAACCACTGCGCCACCAGGGAAGCCCCCCCACCTCCTCTTTATCTTATTATATTATTATTTTTGAACTACTAAGGTTTATACTTGTTATATTCTATTTTCTTAATTTACAGTTATCTATAATTAATTTATATTTAAATGAGACCTTTACCATCAATTCTTTTACCATGTGTTCTTCATTCCCAAGTTCTTCGTTCTGATACATCTCTTAATTGGATAGGTTGCATACTCATGTAGTCTTGTTTTCTAAGAAAGGCTTACATGTGTTTTATTTCCTGAGTTTTCCATGGTTGAAAATGTGTGCCTGTTGCCTTTTTATTTGAATATCATCATGACTGGGTATAATATTCTTGGGTATACTTTCCTTTACAATGTTGTGGACACATTTCCACTGCCCTGTCTTTGAATGTTATTGTGAGGAGGACTGATCACCACCTGATTCTCCCTACTCACCCCACCATCTAATGTAGTAATTTGCTTTTTTCCCATGGAATTCCTAAAGAACTATTTCCTAATCTTTTTTAAAAAAATTATTTATTTTATTTATTTTTGGTTGTGCTGGGCCTTAGTTGCAGCACATGGGATCTTCGTTGAGGCAGGCAGGATCTTTCGTTGCAGCGCTCGGGCTCTCTAGTTGTGGCGTGCATTCTCCAGGGCGCTTGAGCTCTGTAGTTGTGGTGTGTGGGTTCCAGAGCTCATGGGCACTGTAGTTCGCGGCACCCAGGCTCTCCAGTTGAGGTGCGCGAGCTCAGTAGTTGTGGTGCATGGGCTTAGTTGCCTCGCGGCATGTGGGATCTTAGTTCCCTGACCAGGGATCAAACCCGCGTCCCGGGCATTGTAAAGCAGATTCTTTACCACTGGACCACCAGGGAAGTCCCTTTTTTTTTTTTTTAATTTATCCTAATCTTTAAAGTTAAATAACTTAACCAGAATATGAGGAGTGCTCTGCGTCAGTTTCTCCTGGACTTGTGTGCTTTTTCATTCTGCATATTCACATCTTTCCTAACTTAAGGAAAAGTTTCTTTTATTACATCTTTGGATACTTCTCTGTTATCTTTGATGAGTTCTCTGCTATAGGGGCACCTTTTATCATTGTTTTGGGGTTTTTTTTTAAACATTTCCTTTATTATTGTTAGCTTTTCTCTGACAGCTTAACTTTTTTGTGATCATTGTGATGTCTCAGTTTTTTTTTTCCTTTTCCAGTTGAGTGAATCTCAGTCTTATCAATTCTGTGCCCTTTCTATCCATTTTATTTATTAGTTCCGTACTGCATGATTTTGATCCTCAATTTGTTTCTTATATCTGCAATCTCCCTTTTCATCTCCTTTTATCATCTTGCTTTTGAGCTTCTGTCCTTTTTTGCCAACCAGAATTTATTTCTTGTTCAACCAAAAAAAATAGATAATATATTTACATAGTTCAAAAATCAAAGAAAGTCTCTGTGTGAAAATACCCACTCTTATCTTCCACCCATTCAGTTAACTTCCCCCATATATAACCAGTGTTATTAGTGACTTCTGTACACTTCTGGAGGTTATGAATGTTCAAGCAAAGATAAAAATATAGGCTTTTTAAAAAACTCCTGTTGGGCTTCCCTGGTGGTGCAGTGGTTAAGAATCCGCCTGCCGATGCAGGGGACATGGGTTCGAGCCCTGGTCTGGGAAGATCCCACATGCCATGGAGCAACTAAACCCGTACGCCACAACTACTGAGCCTGTGCTCTAGAGCCCATGAGCTACAACTACTGAGCCCACGTGCCACAACTACTGAAGCCCATGTGCCTAGAGCCTGTGCTGCACAACAAGAAGCCACCGCAATGAGAAACCCGCGCACCGCAATGAAGAGTAGCCCCCACTCGCTGCAGCTAGAGAAAGCCTGAGTGCAGCAACGAAGACCCAACACAGCCAAAAATAAATTAAAAAAAAAAAGCTCTTGTTGTATGGAGCTCATAATATGTTGTCATATAGTTTAATTATTGGTAAGGTAATTTCTTTCTGTTCCTTGGGTAACATACTTGCTTGGACTAATTTCTTTTTCTTTTCCTTTCTTTCCTTCTCTTTGCTTTTTTGCTGTGGTGTGCTTGCATATTTACCTTGTTATTTTTATTTTTCTAATACTTTACCTGGACAGCTCTATCTATAATTTTTGATTCTTCTTATACAGTGTAGATAACTTCCTTGTCATTTCCCAGTTTATCTGAGGTCAATGTTATTTGTGCTATAAGCCACAGTTGGATATTGGACATTTAGTGTCTAATCTCTTTTTATAATCTGGGGACATGGCAGAGGATGGGGGACTCAGTAAGGGAGTGTGTATTTTAGTTTATATCCTTGGGCTTTTGAAACTTTGTTAAATGCCCTGAACCAGGTTTCCTCCCCCCAGATAAGAGGTATATCTCATTCACATGGCGGAGGGACTGGATATCATAGACTTTGGATTTGTTCCCCAGTTCAGCCTGCATCTCTGGAGCCCTCAGTTCATCCAAAGGTGAGCCTCTTTTTAAAAACCTTTCTTTATTTCATCTATTTCTCCAGCAGCCATTTCCATTGTGCCCCTGTTAAAAGAGGGAAAAGACAGTGATACCAGCTTAGTTAGAGTCTCTCCAAATTTGGAGATATGAGTGAGAATTTCCATGATTTTGGTGATACACAATTTAGTGTTTGAGGGGCAGGGAAAAAATTAAGTGGAAAGCCTTCCCACAACATGTTGATTTGGTTTGGAATTCTGTTTCCCTCCTTTGCTATCAATTTATGAAGTTTGTGGCATTGGAATGTAATAGTTTCTTTGGTTTAGACTCATCAATTTTTTTGCTGTTTTTTCCCTTCTTTTTGTTAAGTATTAGAGAAGCAATTTCCCAGAAATCTTTGTTTTTCAAAGAGGTATTTGGCTTGTATTTGTCCTCCTATTCCTTACCCGTAACCGAATTTCAACATTGTATGGGAACTAATTACAATATATGCAAACATATAATCCCTTTGTGAGACCAGAAAATATGGGGGATAGATATTACTTTGTTTAAAGTCAGTCTGCTTATTTTTATTGAATCTTAGGGTTTTGGGCAGGTTGGGATGATATTTTGAAATTTCCTTCAGTCTGTGGCTGTCCTAGAACAGTGGAGTCTTTCAAATCATTTTATACATCAATAGAGCTATATTTTTCAGTGTGGTGTTCGTGTACCATCACTCCAAATGGCCAGAGTCTAGAAGAAACTAGAAAGTCTGATAAAGATCTTGGTTAGAGAATTGAGGGAGGCCTTTAAAATGAGATCACACAATGTCATGTCATTTCAAAGAGCCCCTGTCTGGCCTAGCTGCAGAAAGAGGACTGACTGAAGTCACAGCTTTAATCTCACCCCGTCACAGCCACAGGTGCCTTATACCCAGAGTTTATAAAGGGATAGGCTGCTGCTGCTGAGTTGGAGCCAAGGTGGTTGTGATAGAGGAAGATGGTTACAAAACCAATAGCCAGGGGAGTGAGAATTGGAAGCATAGGAGACAGGGAGTGGAGGAATGCAGGACTATTCCTGGGGTCCCGCCAAGCCCTCTGGCACTGCGAACCCGCTGCATACTGCTGTTACATGCCAAGTTTTACCAACTGTGAAACGTCTATGTCATAATATATTTTTTCCCCCAAAGGAGGATCCAAACAACAAATATGAGTTAAAAAAATTCCAAAAACAGATCCAAGTAAGCTGGGAACTGAATCCCGTGATTCAGAAACAAGTTGTAGTTTTGGGGCAGGATTGAAACCTTTTTGGTTTCTTGCTCCAGGTACACAATTTTAAAGGAGCAATAGATTGGAATTCCCTCTTCCTTTTTTCTCAGTTTTTGAATTTTGCTGGCAGAAGTTTGAAGGTTATTTTTCAGCATATGAGGCTCTTCACACCAAAACCAAATGCCCTTTCCTTGTCTGATGAATTTGAAACTGCTGCCACCTTCCTATTCACAGATAAAGTGTATGTGGGCAGACATAGGTGCTGCTCCGCTGTGACTGAGTTATCAAGGATGCCTAGCTAACAAGGTTTCTGTAGGTAGAACTTGAGGGTAACAGTATCCACTGCTGGCCACTTCCTCTTTCCTAGGAAATTAAGATGGCCTGAAGGGTTAAACTGTAAAAGAAACATAATAGATCCTAGCATAGTTATGCAGAAACACCGTAAAGATATTGTCTGTTGCCTTTTCACTGAGGCGAGACGTTAGGCCAGCTAATGAATTACTGGATCACTGGACGTGGGATCAAGAGTGGAGAGGGCTAATCGGTTATACAGTATAGGAAACAGTGATAGAGGGAGATGATGACTCGAGCATGATCCTGAGGAGAGGATGCCCTGGCACAGTTCCTGCCCTGAGAGCTATAGGCCATGCCATCCCATCTCATTTATCGTCCAAACTGGGACATTGTAATAGAGCGAGCAAGGGAGGTGCTATTAATAATTAATTCAGGGCATTAGTGCAAATAGGAGTGTCCTGGGTAAATACTAATTCATTTCCCCTAACTCCGATGCTGTGTCTGCTACGCAAGCTTTTGATTACAGTTGGCCTCCCTGTAAAGTTTTGTCTACAGAGAGAATGTAATGACCATTCATTCATTCAACAAGTGTTTATTGAGCATGACACTGCAGTTTTGCCTTCATGGAGCTTACAGTCTAGTAGGGAGATGGTGTGATCAGTGTTGTGCTAGGGGAAGTATGAGGTAGCGTAGGTGGGTCACTACGAAGAAAGTTTTCTTGGATGAGATCACTAGCTTCTGAGCTGAGACCTTAAGTGTGATGAAAACTTATTGGGCAAGGGAGGTGGGGGAGAGAGTTTTTCAAACCCAGGGTCTACACAGGCCAGAGAAGCATCATTTATTCTAGGTAACAAATGATGTGTGTTAGGCTGAAACGTAGGCTGAGTGCAGGAGAGCAACAAGGCTTGTGGAGACAGAGATGGGAGAGGACCGCTCTCGGAGAGCACAGTCCACTCAGCTGACCCCAAGGCAAGGGGATGCCTGCCCATCACCAGAGTGAGCATGCTCCCCACCCTCCTAAGTTTCCAAGCCAGATTCAGGCTTCAGCCGGGAGAAAGGAGAAGCTTTAAATTGAGGGGGGGAGTGGACCTTTTGATTTAAATTACAGTGGGCTTTTAAAAATCATTTGTTTTTATGAAAATCCTGTACTTAAACCAGCAATGATTTAAACAGTAGTATCACAGTTATAACCAAAACACACATCCTTAGCCCCACTCTATTTTGCCCTTTGATTTCTACTTTCTACAGGCAGTCACTTTCACCTGAATGCTTTTAGCTGCTATTTCTAGTATTTACTTTTAAATTCCTGTTATATCCAGAGTTTTCAATTTTAAACATTCTCTATTAACTTTGTCCTATGCTAAATGAGGATTTAGCTATCTTTCATTACTACCTTTGCCTGCCCTCTTCCCCCATCGTACACAGGTACTTATCTCCCCTCCATCTTCCCAATATAATTACATTTTGATTTACTGTTATTAAATCAACATTCCATGTTTACATCATTATGTTTAGGTAAACAGACAGATTTACAGCTGAGCAAGTTATATTCCCTTGTATTACTTCTTACTCTTCCTGGTGTTCATAATTATTTAGTTTTCTATGTACCTCTCACTATTTCTGCCCCAAATTTTTGAACGTAATGATTGGTATAGTCAGTGAGGAAATCTGTCAGTTGCATTTTTTTCTTGTGCACTATTCTTTCTGAAAGCTCATCTTTCAGTTCCAGGCTGGATGGCATGCTCTCCAGGTCTACTGCATAATCTCCATCTTTGAACTGCCCTTTACAGACATCCTGGGAATTGCTTTTGCCTCTGTCCTGTGTTAAGATCCCTAATCTATGCTTCTTTCCTGATTTAGACTGACCTTTTTCTGCTTCCCCCCAAAGTTGAGATATCATCTAGGGATGGAAAGAAGAGATTAATCCAACAAAGCAGGTCTGAAAATAATTGTGGGAAAAAAAGTCACTTCCTGCTTTCACCCTACCAGGTCCAGTTTATAACTCATTACATAAGTTAGGGAATATATGATCAGATTGTGTTTTAGAATCATTCCTTCAGCTTTCTGTGTTTATTGATATATGTTAGGTAGTGGAGACACAATGGAGACAAGACAGGCATGGAACCTGCCCTCTTACATCTCAACTCTGTCAAAGTATACAAACAAGTGGGTGATTAGAATACAGCATGAAAGGCAAGTACAGGGTGCTATGGCGGTGCGTGAGAGGGGTACTTAACTCTGGAGTAGAGTGAAGGGTGGACTGAAGGAGCAAACATAAAAGGGCACATTTTGTGTGGTCCCGTATATTGACAATATGTGACCTATCCAGAACAGGCAAATCAGTCGAGACAGAAAGCAGAATTGAGAGTGACTGCTAATGGGCACAGGGTTTGCTTTTAGGGTGATGATAATGTTCTGGAACTAGATAGTTGTGATGGTTGCAGATCATTATGAAAGTACTAAGAGCCATTGAATTGTACACCTCAAAATGGTTAGTTTTATGTTATGTGTTCCATCTCAATAGAAAAAAGAGAGTGGGAGAAAGAGCAGTTAGGAGATTACTACAGCAATAGTCCTGATGTGAGATACTTTTTAAAGTATTTTCTTTATTTTCAAAGCATTATATTTATGTAGTTTGTGAATAGGCATGCACATGGTACAAGTTTCAAAAAAGGACAAAGGGTTAAAGTAAAATGTAAATCTCCTTCCTTCCCCATCTCCCTGTCACCCAGTTCCCTTCCCTCGGAGGAGAACATTGTTATCAGACTCTTAGGTATTTTGAGTCTATGCATAAGTGTATTTGTGTATACAGACGGTCGCCAGCTTATGATGGTTCAACTTAACAATTTTTTCAGCTTTACGATGGTGCAAAAGTGATATGCATTCTGTAGAAATTGTACTTTGAATTTGGGGTTTTGACCTTTTCCCGGGCAGCCACAGCTCCCATTCAGCCACTTGATCATGAGGGGAAACAACCAATACACTTACAATCATTCTGTACCCATACAGCCATTCTGTTTTTCACTTTCAGTACAGTATTCAATAAGTTACATTCAACTGAAGTGTGATATTCAATACTTTATTATAAAATAGGCTTTGTGGTCGATGATTTTGCCCCACTGTAGGCTAATGTAAGTGTTCTGAGTACATTTAAAGTAGGCTAGGCTGGGACTTCCCTGGTGGCGCAGTGGTTAAGAATCTGCCTGCTAATGAAGGGGACACGGGTTCGAGCCCTGGTCCGGGAAGATCCCACATGCCGCGGAGCAACTAAGCCCGTGCGTCACAACTACTGAGCCCGCACTCTAGAGCCCGCAAGCCACAACTACTAAGCCTGCGCACCACAACTACTGAGCCTGCACGCCACAACTACCGAAGTCTGCGTACCCTAGAGCCCATGCTCCACAACAAGAGAAGCCACCACAGTGAGAAGCCCGCACACCGCAATGAAGGGTAGCCCTCGCTCGCCGCACCTAGAGAAAGCCTGCGCGCAGCAACGAAGACCCGACACAGCCAAAAAATAAATAAATAAATAAAATAAAGTAGGCTAGGCTAAGTTACGATGTTTGGTAGGTTAGGTGTATTCAATGCATTTTCAACTTATGATATTTTCAACTTACAGTGGGGAAGAAGATCTATGTGTGTGTGTGTGTGTGTGTAGTGTGTGTGTGTTCTATGTATTATATACATTGTCAAAAAAACAAATAATAACAGTTAAAACCAGATCAGTAAAATAGTATTTAGTAAGAGTTGATTGTGCACAAAAGAACAGTTTGTGAACTGGGAGTCTTCAAATCCAATACTGAGATGAAGCTCAGAGGGATGACATTACAGGATGGCTTATAAAGTGAAAATGATGAAGTTGTTAAACCTTTACAGTGATTGGTTATTACAACGGGGCATTTCTAGATAGCAGGGTATTGGTTAAGAGTGGTTACCTTATACCATTTTAGGAAGATGACTTAAGTTTCTTTTATGATTGTCAGAGGCATTTACAAGGAATAACCTAAGTTAAGTTTTGCTTGTGTTCATGAAGTAAGCTAGGTTTAGTTTTACTTATGTGGCTTAAATGGTTTTGCCTGCTTGGGGGATTTTCAATCCTGGTCTACATTTTATGTTAACAGTATCACCTTAAAATCAAATTGTAGCATACTATAAATAAGTTTTGCATCTCGATCTCTTCATTTAATATATCTTAGAGATAATTTCATATCAGTACGTGGAATGTTATCTTGTTCTTTTTAACAGCTTCATAGAATTTGATTATTGGACCATAATTTATCTAACTAGTTCCCTATTCATAGATATTTAGATATTTAGACTTTTTCAGTTTTTTGCTAATACAGACAGTGTTATAGTGAATTATATATATATGTTTATATATATAAATAAAAAATATAAAAAATATATATAATATATATTGCCCAGATGTGAGCATGTTGGAAGGTCTTTTTTTTCTTTAAAGTTATTTTTGGCTGTGTTGGGTCTTCGTTGCTGTGTACAGGCTTTCTCTAGTTGTGGTGAGCTGGGGCTACTTTTTGTTGCGGTGCACGGGCTTCTCATTGCGGTGGCTTCTCTTGTTGTGGAGCATGGGCTCTAGGGCACACGGGCTCAGTAGTTGTGGCGCACGGGCTTAGTTGCTCCGCGGCATGTGGGATCTTCACGGACTGGGGCTCGAACCCATGTCCCCTGCATTGGCAGGCGGATTCGTAACCAGTGCGCCACCAGGGAAGCCCCCGTGTCATAAGGTCTTAAACTAAGGTGGTAGCAACCTGTAGGGAGGAGATGAGAGAATGTGAGAGAGCAAGCTTGCAAGGAGGCAGAGTTGTGAAATGTGGTGACCGATTGCATGCGATAGGTGAGGGAGGGGAAGTTGATATTGCCGTGTCCTTCCAATCCCTAGCAGATGGCAGGCGCTTAACAAATATTTTATTAATGCAGCCACAAGAAGAGCATAAAACTGTCTAGTATAAATTATGAGTTCTAGTAAATGAACCAGTCTCACAGCCACACTTGTTTTGATTTTCATGACCTCTCCCCTTCTGCTTTCCTGTAGGGCTTTGGTTTGACAGTTTACTGACAACAGGTCAATGACTTTTATTGAACAATGCATTCTGTGAATGTCAGGTTTTTTGTTTTTTGTTTTTTTTAATATTGTAGATTTTGGGCAGTGCAGTGGTTAGTAAGTAATTACAAACTTGATTGTGACGTGCCAGTGTTCTTAAGTAGAGTGAGTGTTTTATGAATCAGAACAAACATAATATTTAGGTTTCCAGTTAATATCAAGGTTAATTATATTTAACAAAATTGAAATTTATAGTAGGTAGTGCTTCTAATTAGTGTTCAGAAATAGATTTGCTGCTTTCTCCATCTCTTCATACCAAGGAGTTCTGTATTTTGTCTCCCTTTAGAAACTTAAATTTGTTTCTTCTCTGAATTCCCTTAAAATCTCCTTTCCTCCCTAATTAAGCTATGATTTAAAGGCACAGTAAGGTTATAATTAAGCTAGTTTTGACCCTACATAATATATTCCTAATTTATGATGTGATTTCTCAACATTAGTGATTGATATAGTCACATTGTCATAATAACTATGACATTTGTGTTTAGGAAAATTTTCAACTGTCAACTTAAAAATTGTCGAGAGCCTTATTTCATGTTGGCATGTGATTCTTTACTTTCAGAAACGAGCCTGATTAGTTGTTAGTGTAAACTTCTTGCCTTTGTACACCTAAATCATTCTCTCTCTCTCTCTTTTTTCTCTCTCTTTATGTATACACACACAGAGACACACATTTATTTATTTATTCATTCATTCTATCATCTACCTGCTTTTGGCAACAAAGTGTAAAATTTCTATTTGTGTGGTTTTTATTAACTTCACATAGGTCTTTGGGATGATTTGATTTAGACGTGGTGGGCCAGATTCAATCTTATGAAAAATTGCCTTCCAGCAACCTAGCGACTCTTTGGCTGCTGTGTGAGTAGAAATATAAGAGTGAGAGCTTTTGTAGGCAAACTTTATGGTTAAGGACATTTATTGTTACAAGAAAACTGAGGTAAAGCTTGAAAAGAGAATAAAGAAATAGGATTGTCTTGCCTCCTGCCATATTGGTTAGCAAGTTAAGCGTTCGGTGTGTCCAGAAGTCTTTATTAATAGCTCAGTCAGCTCCTCAGGAGGCATTACCAAAAACCCTAGTAAACTGACTTGGGCTCTTTCCCTTCTTCTTCCCTGTCCTCCTTTCCTTCCTTCTTTCCTTTAATAGACATTGTCAAGTTTTTCTTGTGTAAGTTATACAAATTCATAGTTCTACCAGCAGTGTATGAGAAGCTGTATTTCCATAGTTCCACCAACACAGTGCACTATTTCAATTGCTTTTTTGAACCTTCCTTAGCTTGATTATATCTTTCCTAAAGTTTGGTGACCAGATCTTCATCGTTATTCTGGTCATAGACCATTCGCTATAGAACTAGCTTTAATGAAGTTAATGAGGTTAGGGAAGGAGGATAAGAAAGCTTTTGAACGTGATATTTTATGTAATATATAAAAATATTTCAAGTGTGCAAAATGGTATAAACAATATTAGAATGAACATTCTTGTACAACACTACCTCACTGTGCCATACTTTATTCTTTTTGCAATATTTGCTTTAAATCCTTTTTTAGAAGTGAAACATTACGTATAGATTTGAAGCTGCCTGTACATCCTTCCCTGATATCATTTACCTCCCTCTTTCCCCAGAAATATCATTCTCAAGTGTATTTTTACTTCTACAATAATTTTTTTGTTTTGCATGTTTCAGTGATGCTGTGTGAATTCTTCTGTGACTTATTTTTTCGTCAACATCATATGTTTGAGATTTATTCATGTAGATATGTCACTTATTTAATTGCCTTATAATTTTATCTGAATATATCATAATGCATTTATTCATTTTCCTGTGGATGGGCATTTGAGTTGTTGCCAACTTTCTACTACTACACACAATTCTGTGATGAATGTCTCATAATAATATGTCTCGGCCTCTTTTTCAACATGGGTGAGGATGTATGTAGTTCCAAAAGCTACTACACCCATCCAGGAGGAGGAAATTGCTGCATAATAAGGAGAACAGTTCTGGGAATGTAGTGTGGTATAAGGGAACAGTTCAGTGTTCCTGAAACAAAAAGGTCCTTGGTATTTCTGTACGTGAATTTTGCAGATTTGAAGACCATGAAATGAGTTTAGAGAGGTAGATGGGGTAAAGGACCCAGTATGTTGGGCTAAGGCCTTAGGGAAGCCCTCAGTGTTTTTAAGTGGGGGATTATTTGTTCAGGTTTTCATTTTAATTTTTATTTATTTATTTATTTAATTTTGGCTGTGTTGGGTCTTCGTTTCTGTGCGAGGGCTTTCTCCAGTTGCGGCAAGCGGGGGCCACTCTTCATCGCGGTGCGCGGGCCTCTCACTATCGTGGCAGAGCACAGGCTCCAGACGCGCAGGCTCAGTAGTTGTGGCTCACGGGCCTAGTTGCTCCGCGGCATGTGGGATCTTCCCAGACCAGGGCTCGAACCCGTGCCCCCTGCATTGGCAGACAGATTCTCAACCACTGCGCCACCAAGGAAGCCCAGGTTTTCATTTTAAAGACATTGTTCTATTGAGTTACGTGGAGGATGAACTGGGATTGGAATGAAGAATGTTTCAGTTAGTACCCTTTGCATCGTAAGTAATAGAAAGTCAAACTCAGATTGGATTGTATAACAAGGGAATTTATTGACACACATAAGTGGAATGTTTAGAGCAGTGGTCCCCAACCTTTTTGGCACCAGGGACCGGTTTCGTGGAAGACAGTTTTTCCACGGAAGGTGGGGGGGAGATGGTTCAGGCGGTAATGCGAGCGATGGGGAGCGGCAGATGAAGCTTTGCTTGCTCGCTCGCCCGCCGCTCACCTCCTGCTGTGCGGCCTGGTTCCTAACAGGCTGTGGACTGGTACTGGTCCATGGCCCGGGGGTTGGGGACCCCTGATCTAGAGGTAGCAAGGTAGATTTGACTCCTCAGCTGAATTGTGTCACCAAAGATTCAGTTTTTTCCAACTCTGCCTTCCTTGGTGTCTCTACAACTTCCTGGTTGCAAGATGGCTGCCAACAGCTCCTGGGACTATATAGTTCACTGTCCATGTTCAAAGTGAGAAAACAGAGACATACAGAGCATCTCTTACTCAATCAAACCAAAATTCAGGCCAAGGGGGATAGAACTACTGTGATTGGCCAATTCCACCTAGGACCCTCCCCTGAGGCTAGGTGATGGTATTACTCCTACCTGGATAGCAAGGCTACTACATCACTGGGGAGAAGTGATTCCTCAGGAGACAACCTCCCTAGAAGACAGCCTCCCCAGACACTGTTAGGATGGTGGAATGGAGAAATGTAGGGTTGTGAGAAACCCAAAAGATATCCTCTACAGCAGAGAAGTGAGCAAGCCTGGAGTGAGAGACATGTGTAAAGAGGTGGTGGAACAATGAAGAGATAAGGGACTTTGGTCATAGAAGTAAGGAGAGATAGGAGGAAGTGGACTTGAGAAATATGTAGGAAGCAGGACTTGGTGATTTATGATTATGGGGAGATAAGAGTAGTGTATTAGTTAGGCTAGGCTAAACTACCGTAACGAAGAGACCCCAAGATGCAATAGCTCGAACAGTCAAAATTTATTTCTTTTTCAGGTTTAGAGTGTGTTCTAGGTTGCTGATGTTGGTGGTAGATGGATGTGATTCATCTCTGAGGGATCCTAATTCATCACACCTGGACTGTCTTCAATATCTATCTTCCAAGATTGCTTTGATTATTGCTGTTTTAATCCTTAGGAAGGGGGAAAGTGCATGAAGGTATAAACACAGGAGTTTTATGGGCCAGACCCAAAAGTGGCCTCCATCACCTTTGTTCTCATTTCATAGGAGAGAAACTTGTCATAAGACCACTTGTAAAGTGCAAGGGGTATGTGGTGTAGGAGAACATAGATTTTGGTGGCCAGTAGACTGTCTCTGCTACAGGTAGAATATGGTGACTTCCGTGTTTCTGGCTTGAGCAATTGATGACTGATGGTATTAGCAAATGTGTAGGAGACTACAGGAGGAGGATTTGAAGTGGGGAAGAAGGGGAGATAAAGAGTTCACATTGAGATATCTTGAGTTTGATGTGCTTGTGGGACATACAGGTGGGAATACATAATTGGCAGATGGCTATACAGGCCTGGTTTTCATGAAGGGAAGTCAGGATTAGAGATATAGATTGGAAAGTCATCCATTATTAAGTGGCTGATTCTTGGGGTAATTTTTGCTTAAAAGCATTACTTGGCACTCACCTTGAAGCCCATCTGTCTCTTTTCTGCTGCCCACTCCTTCAATCATGTGACATTTTAAGGCAGTTTATCCCTAACCAGTTTGACAGCTTAGTACTTGAAGAAGCTAAATTTATTCTTTGAATCTGGAGATGTCTCCCTCTAACAGATTGTTTATAAAAATGTCAAAATAATATCAGTGCTAGCATGATGACTAGGGGATCCCATTGTTAGCATGACTCCAACTGGATAAGTGCTTTATAATCACTGCCTTTGATTGCCTGTCTTTAATTCAGCTCTCTGTGCTTGACAAAACAATTAAGATTTTAAGCAAATTATCTATGAAAAAAAAATATGGGTTGCCCCTTATTCAAATGCTTATTTATGTAGTTGTGTATGATTTTTCCTTAGAGAAACTATGTTCTCATTCTTCCAATAAGTTGTGAGTGATAGTAATTCCCATGTTCCTAGATTTGTAATTGAGTTGAAGAATTTTACGTGTTGGGGTAGGGACTCACAGTCATCAAGGTTATCTCTACTGCACCCCTTATGGAAGGGATTGTGTCACTAGAAAACTTCATAAAAAAGAAAGATTGTTGCAGTTTCTTTTTTTGGCTTTGGCAAATATTTGTTTTGGAATTAAAGAACTGTGGTGTGCTTTCCAGATATTTTCACACCTATTCTGTTGCATGGATTTTCAGTATTAAAAGGGGTCTTAAATAGAACTACCATACGATCCAGCAATCCCACTACTGGGCATATACCCTGAGAAAACCATAGGTCAAAAAGAGTCATGTACCAAAATGTTCATTGCAGCTCTATTTACAATAGCCAGGACATGGAAGCAACCTAAATGTCCATCGACAGATGAATGGATAAAGAAGATGTGGCACATATATACAATGGAATATTACTCAGCCATAAAAAGAAATGAAATGGAGGTATTTGTAATGAGGTGGATGGAGTTAGAGTCTGTCATACAGAGTGAAGTAAGTCAGAAAGAGAAAAACAAATACAGTATGCTAACACATATATACGGAATCTAAGGGAAAAAAAAAAGCCATGAAGAACCTAGTGGCAAGACGGGAATAAAGACACAGACCTACTAGAGAATGGACTTGAGGATATGGGGAGGGGGTGGGGTGAGATGTGACAGGGTGAGAGAGTGTCATGGACATATATACACTACCAAATGTAAAATAGATAGCTAGTGGGAAGCAGCCGCATAGCACAGGGAGATCAGCTCGGTGCTTTGTGACCACCTAGAGGGGTGGGATGGGGAGGGTGGGAGGGAGGGAGATGCAAGAGGGAAGAGATATGGGAACATATTGTATATGTATAACTGATTAACTTTGTTATAAAGCAGAAGCTAACACACCATTGTAAGGCAATTATACTTCAATAAAGATGTTAAAAAAAAAAAAAAAAGGGGTCTTAGAGATTATGCCCCTACTCATTGTGGTGACCCCTCCTATAACCATTCAAATAATCCTGAAGGTTCTACTTGGATACTTTTAGTATCAGGCAGCTCAATACTTTTCTAAGAAGATCCTTTCCTTGATGGAACAAGCTTAAGGTTTTGTTCTGTTCTGTTTTGTTTTTTTGGTTGAGATCGAGTCTGCCTGCTTGTTTCTAATTCTTCTCATTAGCTCTAGATGTCAACTCTTTTGTATTATGGTATTTGAGCCTTAGGGAAGTTACTGTCTGACTTATGAGAGACTTATGAGGTATGGGAACATAGATAATATAGATAACTGGATATACATATAATTACACTTATGGACCATTTAAGAAAACACTGAAATGTAAATGAGGGAGAGTATCTTGATAATATTGACCTCTTTCTAGTTTAGATAAAAATAAATCATTTGCAAAATCCACACTTTAACTGTTATAAATAACAGATCATTTGCCACCCATCTCCAGGGTAAAACACTAGAGTCCATCAAATATTTGAAGACAGCTCTAATATCCATCCTTAGTCTTCTTGCTGTGGACCATCCATGCCCTTTTATCCCGTCCGTATCTTATAACCTATGATTTCTAGACCCTCACTGCCCTGGTCACTCCCCCTTGGACAAATGCTTATCATTGTTTTTCTTAAATTGCAGCATGTTCAGAATTAGACATGATATTCCAAATATAGTCTGTATAATGCATGGCTCATTGCCTGGTGGGGATAGTATGTTCTAAAGCACTAGAAGATTGGGGAATAAGACTGTGGGAATAAGAATATTTTCTCTCAGATTTTAGATGTTAGGTGCAAAGAATTCAAGCTCTGTGTGTGTGTGTGTGTGTGTGTGTGTGTGTTTGTGTTTGTGTGTGTACACTCTGATCCAAAAAGTGTTTGCTATTAGCAGGAACATGTTATTAATCTTTGCAATCTGGATATTTACTAATTACTGCTAAAAGCTTTGAATTCTCAAATCCATAATAGGGAATAATAGAATTCATGATTATTGTTCTGTTTACATTCTGTTGAAAAAAATAATTTGTTTGTTTCATTTAGATCCTATATATTGGCTACAGGTATCAATAGTTCAATATATTTCAAATTTGAACAGTTGAATATATTATCTGAAACGGTGTCCTAGTTGTGAAATGCCCTATCATCTTTGCATACCTCTCTGAGGATTTAAGGCCACTTCAAATGCTACTGCTACTTTTCTCTCCTCTTTCACCTGGAAGTGATTTCTTCTTTATTTGAATTCTTTTAGTTCTTCCTTGACACTTGTCCCACCCTACACTATATTATGGATATTTGTGTTATGCGTTTAATCTCCTGTAAGAGAATACAGATTTTAAAGGATCTAATATATTTTATTTATCTTTGAATGCGTCAGACAGCCTAACCCAGTGCCTTGAGTCTAGTTTGTTCTCAGTAGTCTTTGAATGAATATGTAAATGCAAGAAGGCTAAATATTTAAAGATAAGTTTAATGTATTTCTGGCCAGTAGTAGATTTAATTAGAAATAAAAATATATAACATAAAACAAAAAAGAATATATTTGATAATAAAGTACACTCAATTAGTGAATTAACTAATTGTGATTTTCTGGTGTGGACTAATTTGTTGGGATTGTTTATATTTATGTATTAGACACATGTATGTTTTATGATAGAAGGAAAGCAGAATTACCCAGGAAGAATATATTACCAGCATCACCCAGTATAATGTATACAGAATCCAGCTATTTCAGATTCGCTGATGCCTATTTGGACATTATAATAGTGAATATTATAAATTGACTTTCGCAAACCCATTTGTGCCTGTGGAATGAGGTATCCCTCTGGTGAGAGTCACTCTTACGTTATAAGTTAATAGCATCTTCTCATCTTGAAGAACTTAGTACAATCGTTAGGCAAGAAGAAATATCCTTCTTGACACTACTGATGATAATTTAAGAAATGTCTATCATTTTTTGAGGTTTACTATGTGCTAAGCCACTGTGAAATAATAGAAAATATACATATGTTGGTCTCTGCCCGCAGTTCCTGGCAGAGAGTTCCTAAGATCTTTGTAATTTCCTAAGTGATAAGAGCACTAGGAGTATATTTTGTTCTAATGTTTGTTCTTTGACCCCAATACCTGATGCAGAGCTCCTACAGTTTTTGGAATTTCTTGGGTGATAGGAGTGTATTTTATTCTTATGAGGCAACTCTTGATTTGCTCCTAGGGAGCTTTAGGATGGGGGCTGGTGGGTTGGTGAACACATCTATGTGCTGGGAGGGTGGTACACCCCAGCTCCCTGGGGACAGAAGCTCTTGAGCTCAGCACCCTTTCAGATCTTACCCTATGTATATCTTCATCTGGCTGTTCATCTATATCCTTTATCATATCCTTTGTTACATAGCTAACCAGCAAGTGTAAGTGAGTATTTCCCTGATTTTTGTGAGCTGTTCTAGCAAATTTCTGGGAACCCCAATTTATAGCAGGTCAGTCAAAGGTACAGGTAACAACCTGGGACTGGTGATTGGCATCTAAAGTGGGGGCAGTCTTGTGGGACTGAGCCCTTAACTTGTGGGATCTGATGCTAACTACAGATGGATGGTGTAAGAACTGAACTGAACTGTAGGACACCCAGTTGGTGTTGCAGAATTGCTTGATGTTTGTGGAAAACCCACACATCTGGTGTCAGAAGTATTGTGAGGGTGAGAGTAAAGGAGAAACACAGGGAGTTTTTCCTGTGGCTACCTTGCATTCTCTTATTTAATCTTTATAAATCTTTACAACAGCCCAACAAGGTAGATTCTATAATTATCCTTATTGTGTGAATGAGAAAATGGAGTCAGAGAGTTTAAGTAAATTGTCCATGGTAAGCAGTACAACCAGGATTTGATCCAGAACCCAGACTCTTGAACATGATGTTCTCCCCTGTGTTCTCATTATCAAACCGATCTGCAAATACTCATCCAACTCCTAATATGTGCAAGGTGATTTTTAGGCGTTGTTTTTAGGCATTGAAAATAAAGATATATAAAGCAAGAGATATTGAACAAGATTTCAATTCTTACAGAACTTAAAAATTTTCTGGAAGGACTACAGTTCCATCTAATGGAATACTAGTATTATCCACACTGAGTAACACTGGCAGAGTGTTCTATAGGAATGGATTTATAGGAAGGCTTTGGGGCAGGCCAGGAAGACTTTAATGGAGGAGGCCAGATTTAAGCTAACTCTTGAAGGAAAAGTAGAATTTATATCAGCAGAGATGCGGAGGAGGATATTTCAACAGGAGCAGAAGGCAAAGGAGGAACACGACGTGAGCCTGACACAGGCTGGGAGGAGATCAAGGCATGGCCCCGGAGGATCACTGCACATTTGTCAAAATGATTTTTTCTGATTTTCATCTTACAAAATAATAATTTAATCACGAATGTAAATTATGTGCATTGGAAGAATTATACAGAAAAAACAATTTTTATATCTGGAGATATCAGAAGCAAGGTTTCTTGTAGAAACATTTTATTAGGGGAAGGAACATTCATTTAGGTTTCCAAAAATGAAAAATGCTACAAATTAGCAAAGAGGCATATTTGTCACTATGACTCTTACTATCTATTCTTGTTTTGTAGCAGCTGTATACATTTTTAATCAGTTTTGAGTATAAGAGGTGAGAAAAAACTTGAAAGCCCTTTTCCAAAAGGCATGTGAAAACAATACATCTTTTCCACTAGGAATAAATGCAATTCTGTTCTCTGAACATAGATCAGATATCATTGAAGGTATAAACAAGGTTGGATAATTGAAAGGACTCACAAGACTCTACTCGCCTAAGGCTTTAAGAAATGTAAAGGATGCAGCAGGAGAAAGGAAGTGCGGGCAATCATAGAGAGGGCTGAGTCTTTCAGGTGCGGCTCCCAAAGGCCCTTTCTCAATTGCACAGGGTGCGCTTTATCTTTTGATTATAAACGACTAAGATATGTGTGCAGTACCTTGGCCTCAGGGGAGCTGAAGCATAAATTTACTCAAGAGTCTTCTACACCCTGCTGGTCATATAGCTAAAACCAGGCTGTGTAACTCATTGACAAAAACTGTAAAGAAATGGATGGGGATGGTAATTTGGCAAAGTGATTACTTTTGGGGGTTTGAAAATGTGATAGATGGGCAGCACAGCAATTGTATGTATAGGGTTTTATTCCACTGCTCTGGTGGCTAGTACGTGGTTGTTAAATAATTCTCAATTCTGTTATGTATGTCTGAAACATTTCATAATAAAAGGGTCAGGTGCAAAACTTTTCCTAATGTTGTATAAAAATAAGCTTATAAGAATCCCCTTCACACTGTCAACTGCAGGAGCCTAAGTAACCTCTTCATGGATACAAAACTCATGTGACTCAATGTATTTATCTCAGTAAGTCAACAAATTCACCTTTCTGAAGGGTTTTAGGTCCAGAATGTTGATTAATCAGACAGTTGTGAAAAAGTAAAAACGAGAAATTATGTTCCAAGCACCACTGCACTCGTAATTACAATGTTTATTCTCGTAAACACTGTCTTTTTATTACTGTATGGTTTGGACAAACATAAAGCCTTTCATAGAGGCCTAAAGATTAGAAACATGAGTACAGTACTCCATCTTTTCTCCTCTCACAAAGGTATGCTGGAGGTCAGATCTTTCTTCTAAGTCAGTGGTTTTCAACGGGGGGCGACTTTGTTCCCCAGGTGACATTTGGCAATATCTGGAGATGTTTTTGGTTGTTGGTTGTCACACGTGGGGAGGTGCTTCTAGTGTCTAGTGGGTGGAGGCCAGGGGTGCTGCTTAAGCTCCTGCAGTGCACAGCGCAGCCCCGCAGCAGAGGATTATCTGGCTCAACATGTCATGAGTGTCAAGGTTGAGAAACTCTAAGCTAGAAATTTTTCTTGCTTATTTTAACACTTTCCTGATTAGTAATACTTATTTATTGTAGAAAATCTGGAAAATACAAAAAGTGCAAAAAAGAAATAAATTGCCCATAATCTCATCCTTCAGAAATAACCACTATTTAACATTTTATTGCAGTGACTCTCAAATCTGGCTGTGTCTATGGAGCTTTGAAAAAACCTGGGGCTCCAATCTCAGATATTCTGGTTCTAGTCTTTTCTCTGTGTTTATATTCTTTTATGTAATCTACTTTAATCCCTTACCAATATTTTCTGAGCATTTTCCTATGCCAGGGGTTGACAAACTATAGCTGCAGGCCAAATCCGACCTGCCACCTGTTTCTGTACAGCCTGCCAGGTAAGAATGGGTTTTAAATTTTAAATGGCTGAAAAAAGTCAAGAGAAGAAGAATATTTTATGATACATGAAAATTATATGAAATTCAAATTACAGTATCCTTACATAAATTTTATCAGAATACAGCCATGCCCTTTCATTTATGTAATGTCTGTGGTTGCTTTCACATTACCATGGCAGAGTTGAGTAGTTGTGCCTGAGACCTTAGGGTCCTGAAAAGCCCAAAATATGTACGCTACAACTGTACAGAAAAAGTTTGCTGACCTCTGTCCTATGCCATTAGGTGCTTCCATTGTTCTTTCCTGGACTTACAGCATTCTATCCCCTCTTGTTGACCAGTTATTATAAATGATTCTTTGAAAAATATCCTAATTGACTAACCCATACATAAGTATATGATTATTTCTGTAAGAAAATTTCCTAGAGGAAATCACTTGGTAAAGGCTTTTGTTCATATAGCCAAATTTGTATCCTGAAAGTTAATACCAACTTCCTTTCCAAATCAGAAATGTATTTGAATGTCTGTTTCCTCATCCCCTTGTTATCAGTGGGTGCTTTGCATTTTTGTCTCTGCCAACCCGACAAGTAGTTATTTATTTATTTATTTATTTACTTTTGGCTGCGTTGGCTCTTCGTTGTTGCACGTGGGCTTTCTCTAGTTGCGGGCTACTCTTCCTTGTGGTGGGCGGGCTTCTCATTGCGGTGGCTTCTCTTGTTGCGGAGCACAGACTCTAGGCACGTGGGCTTCAGTAGTTGTGGCACGCAGGCTCAGTAGTTGTGGCGCACGGGCTTAGTTGCTCCGCGGCATGTGGGATCTTCCCAGACCAGGGCTCAAACCCGTGTCCCCTGCGTTAGCAGGCGGATTCTTAACCACTGCGCCACCAGGGAAGCCCTGACAAGTAGTTTTAACTTGCATCCCTTTGTTTACTAATGAAGCTGGACATTTTTTTTTCTACGTGCTTATTGGCCATTTGTGTTTATTTCTAACCCTTTTTGTCTTTTGCCCATTTTCTATTCTGGCTTTTGTTATTTTCTTGTTGCCTTGTAAGAATTTTTTTTCTTTTAAAATTAAAGATAATTACAATTTTCCCGACATGTGTGCTGCTCATTTCCCCCCTAATAGTACATTTAAAAAATGGCTTTAATATATGGTTAAAATGTAACACTTTAAAAATATTTATTACTTTTGGTAATAAATATAATAATAATAAAATACTTTCTTACTTTATTTGTTGTATGTTTACTGTGGGTGGATATAAACTAACTAAACATGTGATAAGAGGTGAAAGGGCATTGGAGGCTGAGAGGATGGCACATGGATGGAAAGACATGCATCGTGTTTGGAAAAGGGAAGGAATAAGGGTGATACTGAGGGATGCAGGAACCAAATTACAGCCAGCTGTGTGTTCTGTTGACAAGGAGTTTGAGCTTTATCATTTAACTGTGATTCTTGGACTACCTGCCACAGAATTATCTGGGGATTGTGATGATATGAATCTTAAAATGCAGATTTCTAGGCTGTAGCCCAGATCTACCACTGGAGGTTCAGGTGACAAGGTCTCAGGACCATGAGCTTCACAAAGGCGATTAGCCAAACATGTGAACAAGTCATACAAATACCAGCCTTGTTTTACTCATAAGGAAGAAGAATATAGAGCAGTGGTCCTCAATTTTGTCTGCATGTTGGAATTGGCACCACTTGGGGAGATTTACAAACACTGATGCTTGGGTCCCACCCCCAGTGATTTGGCTTTGATTGGTCTGGAATGTCACCTGGAAAGTGGGATTTTAAAAATCTAATGTTCATCAGTGTTGCTGCTACAGACTAATAGTGGTTCTCTTAAGTGTGGGCCCTGGACCTGCAGCGTCAGCGTTACCCTGGGACTTGCTAGGAATGCAAATTCTAACAACACAGACCTGCTGAGTCAGAAACCCTGGGGCTGGACTCAGCAATCTGTGTTTAACAAGCCCTCCAGGTGGTTCTGATATATGCTAAAGTTTGAGAACCACTGATTAAGGAAGTCACTTCTCGGTCCCTTACTTTTTTAGAACCTACCTGTTATTGATATCTGGATCCTTTGGCAACGTGGCCACGTGAGTTGGAGGGCACTTGGGAACTGGGAGAAACACACATCCTTTGCTAAGCTCCTCTGGTCTGGCCTGTGGATGCTTGCCTGTGTCTGATCACTGATGGAGTGCCATCTTGTATATGCTGTAGTTACATGTAATTAAGTCGTTTAAGGGTTTTAGCTTTAAAATTGTGGGTTTGACTTTTACTGGGAGGATTTAAAGTTTTTACAGGCTGACACAAAATTAAATTTAAGGAAGAACTTTCCATTGGCACTGGAAGGATTGCTGGAGACAGGGAGGCCCTCCCGCTTTCCTTCTCCACCGCATCATTCCTTTCAGCCTGTAAATGTGCTGCACACTGTTTTCTTCAAGTCTTTCCTATCTTTCTCTTTCCTTTCAGTCAAACTTCTCCACAGCATAGTCTACACTTACCTACTGGGTGTAGAGGCAACTCACATGCTCCCAGTAGAGAGGGCTGTGCAAAGCTGCCATTGTTTGTATCAAGGGCTTTGGTAAAACAAAGCCAAGTTGGGAGTAGGGGTTGTCAGATGGCAGGGGTGAATTGTTAGCAGAATAGCCAAGCAGAACACCTTAAATTCCGAATAGGCAGGAAAATGTCTGTGAGAGCGATCTGAATTATTGTCTGTAAACAAACCAAGGAGCAGAAAAGCGGCAATCCCTAAGAATTTCCTGGCACGGGTACTTCCTTTTGAAATGTTCAGGCTTGCCTGCCAGAGACATTCACTTAACTTTAAGGCATGGTGCACTGCCTTCAGTTTTGAAAAATCTGACTTGCACCTATCATACTACTGAACATTAAGATCTACCTTCTAACTACCAGATCCAAGAGACATTTTTCGATCCTTGTGTTACCTTGAGCTCTCCAATTACATTTGACAGTCTTGATCACTCATTTATTCTGGAAATATTTCTCTTGGCTTCAGTGACACCCCCCTTTTTCCTAGCTTACCCTTTCCCTACCTTTCTCATGATTCCACCCCTTTTAGCTGTAGCGTAGGAGGGGAGGAATTCAGGCAGACCAAATTTTATTCAGGATTCCTTGTAGCATTGAAAATATACCTTTTAAAAGTGAAGTTAATAATGTCCAAATTCTTATTAGGCTCTTATTATGTGTACAACACTGTAAGGAAATAAATAGCTTTTACTCTGCCACATTTCACTCCTTCATTACGTATAGTGAGTGTGTGTGTGTGTGTGTGTGTGTGTGTGTGTGTAGTAATGCATATACATCCTCTGCCTCTTTCACAGTAGGCTTGACACCTACTTATCTTTCAAAACCTTATATAACCTTTCTGACTATTCATAGACTTTGGAGTTGGAAGGGACCTTTGAAATCATCTGGATTTAGTTCAACTTCATGCAAGAGTCCTTTCTGCAATTATTCTAATAAGTGATCTTCCAGACTTGACTGAACCTCATTCTTTCCAAGGCAGCCTGCTCAACGTTTGAGCAATTCTAAATGTTAGGTTTGATTCACTGTAACTTCCATGGACTCTTGCTCTGACCTCTAAAGAAATATAGAATAAATTTATTCTTTTCTCTAGGTGACAACTTATCCAGTATTTGAAGATAGTTGTTAAATTCTTCAAATTTATTTTTTTTCCAAGTTAAACATCTCAATTCCCTCAAATTCCATAACAGGCCAGAGTTTTCAGACTTCCAGCTCTCCTGGATCCTTTCCAATAGGCCACGTCCTGATAAGCTGGCTCTAGTGCTCCAGTCATTGTCTGACCATACCAGAGTATTCTCTTCCTTGAATTCAAATTCTGTTAGCTTTACAAGCAGTTCTACCACCCTGTTGGCTTCTGTGCCAGTTGTCAATTTATTGCCTCTCAGCTCTAAAGCCATCCTTCCTTGCCCTGCTTTTTAAAAATAAATAACATACTTCTATCTTTTAGAGCAGTTTTAGGTTTACAGAATAACTGAAGAGAAAGTACAGAGAATTCCCATATATTCCCTACCCGCTACTCCACCCAGACAGTTTCCCCTGTTATTACTGCATTAGTGTGGTACATTTGTTACAGTTGATGAACCAGTACACTAGTAACCACAGTCCATAGTTTACATTAGGGTTCACTCCTTCTTTTGCACGTTTCTACGGGTTTTGACAAATGCATAATGTCACGTAACCAACATTGCAGTATCATACAAAATAGTTCACTGCCCTAAAAATCCCCTGTGTGCTACCTATTCATCCCTTTCCCCTTCTCTCCTCCTGCTGGGACCCTGAGAATGCACTGATCTTTTTATTGTCTCTATAGTTTTGCTATTTCAAGAAAGTTGCATAGTTGAAATTTTACCGTATGTAGCCTTTTCAGACTGGCTTCTTTCACTTAGTGGCATGCGTTAAAGTTCTTCCATGTCTTTCTGTGGCTTGAGAGCTCACTTTTTTTAAATCACTAAATAACATTCCATTGTATAGATGTACCTCAGTTTGTTTATCCATTTACCTACTGAAGGACATCTTGGTTGCTTCCAAACTTTGGAACATCTGCGTGCAGCTTTCTGTGTGGACATAACTTTTCAACTCATTTGGGTAAATATTGGTGAGTGCATTTGCCAACTCGTATGATAAGACGATGTTTAACTTTGTAAGAAACTGCCAGCCTGTCTTCCAGTGTGGCTATACCATTTTGCATGCCCACCAGCAGTGAATGAGAATTCCTGTTGCTCCACATCTTCATCAGCATTTGGTGTTGTCACTGTTTTTGATTTTAGCCATTCTAATAGGTGTGTGGTGGTACCTCATTGTTGTTTTCATTTGCAATTCCCTAATGACATATGATGTTAAGCGTCCTTTCAGGTGCTTGTTTGCCATTTATATATCTTCTTTGGTGAGGTTTTTATTTAGATCTTTTGCTCACTTCGGGTTGTTTTTCCTACTGTTGAGTTTTAAGAGTTCTTTGTATATTTTAGATATGTCCTTATCAGATATATGTTTTACAAATGTATTCTCCCAATCTGTAGCTTGTCTTTTCATTCTCTTAACAGTGTCTTCTGCAGAGCAGAAGTTTTAAATTTTAATAAAGTTCAACTTATCAGTTTTTTCTTTCATGGATTGTGCTTTTGGTGTTGTATCTAACAACTCATTGCCAAACCCAAGGTCACTTGGATTTTATCCTATGTTATCTTAGAGAAGTTTCATAGTTTTCCATTTTAATTTTTGTGAAAGATGTAACGTTTGTGTCGAGGTTCTTTTTCTTTTCTGCCTGTAGCTGTCCAGTTGTTCTAGCACCATTTGTTGGGCTCTCCTTTCTCCATTCTCCATTGAATTGTGTTTGCTCCTTTGTTAAAGATTGGTTGACTGTACTTGTATGGGTCTATTTCTGGGCTCCCTATTCTGACTCATTGAGTCTATTTGTCTATTCTTTGCCAATACCACAGTGTTTTGATTACCGTAGCATTATAGTAAGTCTTGAAATCGGGTAGAGTCAGTTTTCCAACTTTATTCTTTTCCTTCAGTAAAAGGCAAAAAGGTCTTTTGCCTTTCCACATAAACTTTTGAATCAGTGTGTCAATATCCACTGAGTAATTTGCCTGAATTTTGATAGAGATTGCATTGAATCTATAAATCAAGTTGAGAAGAACTGATAACCATATTGAGTCTTCCTATTTATAAACATGGAATATCTGTTTATTTAGATCTTTGATTTCTTTCATCACTTTTGTAGTTTTCCTCATATATAGTATATATTTTGTTAGATTTCTACCTAAGTTTTTTTTTTTGGTGTTAATGTAAATGATGTGTTTTTAATTTTCAAATTCCAGTTGTTCATTGCTGATGTCTAGGAAAGCAATTGACTTTTGAATGTTACCTTGTCTCCTGTACCTTGTTATAATTGCTTGTTGGTTCCAGGAGTTCTTTTTGTTCAGTTCTTCAGAGTTTTCTACAGAGACATTCCTAGCATCTGAGTACAAAGAGAGTTTGCTCTCTTCCTTCCCAATATGTATAACTTTGCTTTCCTTTTATTCCTTATTGCGTTAGCTAGGACTTCCTATAATGATGTTGAATAGGAGTGGTGAGGGGGATGCCTGCGTTTTGATACTGGAACTTGATCCTGTTGTAGGGGAGCAAAATTTGCCACTGCAAAATGTCTCTTTGGCATACAGATTGTTTCAGCTGAAAACAGTCGAGACTCAGGAAGAAGTTTTCACCTTTCCCTAACAGCCTAAAGAGTGTAGTTAGAAGACCTGTTCCAGGAAGGGAGCTATCACCACAGGTAACTATAGTATAATATGAACTAAGTGTGGCAGACAGGGAAGAACCTAGCAAAGTCTGTAAAAATTCCTCTCTGTGTCCCATTATCTCTGTATGGCCCAGCAAACATTTGTTTACCAAACATTTGCTTTTTCATCTCCATGTCAATTGCCTTCCTCCCCTTTGAGGTCCCAGACCACTACCCCCAACATCCACTTTTTGTCTTTAGCTGAAGATGGTATTTAAGGTGAGGGCTTCTGCCATTTTGGTGAGTTACTCAGTTCTCCTGGGTCTCTCCTCTGTATACATATTAACACACTTTTGTTTGATTTTCTCCTGTTAATCTGTCTCATGTCAATTTAATTCTTAGGCCAGCCAGAAGAACCTAGACAGGTAGAGGGATTTTTTTCCTTCTCAACACCAAGCGTTTCTTTTGCCAATGTTAAGCCTTGGCAGTAGAGGGTACTGTAGGGATAGTGCAAGGCATAGCAAAGGAAGTGCTTCTCTTGATTTTTCAAGGTGCTTTAGCTTTTGCTCTCATGACATGGCTGCTAGCGGTGTATGAGAGACCCAATGGTACTCACCATTCGTTTCTCCAGTACCAAGGAGGATGGCTTCTTGCTCATCATAGTGGACTCCTGGCTGTGAACCAGCTCCGCCTATGGCATCCCAGTGATCTTCTCTACCATCCAGTGGGCTACAGTCAAACCCTCTCCAATGGGATTAAAATCTCAGTCTTGGTTGGGAATGGGGGATCTTCCAAGTCTGTTCCTTCCTTGGATAACCTCCCTCAGTCTTAGGGGGATTAGCTGTTCCCTACATTCGCTATTCCTGTGTTCTTGAGTTCTCTTTACCCCATTAGTAGTTAACCAACTTTTACTAGTTAACAGTTCTTTCTTTTTAAAATTAATTAATTAATTAATTAGTTTATTTTTGGCTGCATTGGGTCTTCGTTGCTGCGTGTGGGCTTTCTCTATTGCAGCGAGCGGGGGATACACTTTGTTGTGGTGTACGGGCTTCTCATTGCGGTGGCTTCTCTTGTTGTGGAGCACGGGCTCTAGGCGTGCGGGCTTCAGTAGTTGTGGCATGCGGGCTCAGTAGTTGTGGCTCACGGGCTCTAGAGCACAGGCTCAGTAGTTGTGGTGCACGGGCTTAGTTGCTCCGAGGCATGCGGGATCTTCCCAGACCAGGGCTCAAACCCGTGTCCCCTGCATTGGCAGGCGGACTCTTAACCACTGCACCACCAGGGAAGTACCAGTTAACAATTCTTTTTTTTTTTTTAGAAATTTCATGTAATGTCTGAAACATTTATATTAATATATTTCCATACAAATAACCCAAAGAAAGTTTAGTATTAGTTGTTTTTCTTTGTTTGTTTTTATACTGCAGGTTCTTATTAGTCATCAGTTTTATACACATCAGTGTATACATGTCAATCCCAGTCGCCCAATTCAGCACACCACCATCCCCACCCCACTGCGGTTTTCCCCCCTTGGTGTCCATACGTTTGTTCTCTACATCTGTGTCTCAACTTCTGCCCTGCAAACTGGTTCATCTGTACCATTTTTCTAGGTTCCACATACATGCGTTAATATACGATATTTGTTTTTCTCTTTCTGACATACTTCACTCTGTACGACAGTCTATAGATCCATCCAAGTCTCAACAAATGACTCAATTTTGTTCCTTTTTATGGCTGAGTAATATTCCATTGCATATATGTACCACAATTTCTTTATCCATTCGTCTGTCGATGGGCATTTAGGTTGCTTCCATGACCTGGCTATTGTAAATAGTGCTGCAGTGAACATTGGGGTGCATGTGTCTTTTTGAATTACGGTTTTCTCTGGGTATATGCCCAGTAGTGGGATTGCTGGATCATATGGTAATTCTATTTTTAGCTTTTTAAGGAACCTCCATATTGTTCTCCATAGTGGCTGTATCAATTTATATTCACACCAAGAGTTCAAGAGCGTTCCCTTTTCTCCACACCCTCTCCAGCATTTGTTGTTTGTAGATTTTCTGATGATGCCCATTCTAACTGGTGTGAGGTGATACCTCATTGTAGTTTGGATTTGCATTTCTCTAATAATTAGTGATGTTGAGCAGCTTTTCATGTGCTTCTTGGCCATCTGTATGTCTTCTTTGGAGAAATGTCTATTTAGGTCTTCTGCCCATTTTTGGATTGGGTTGTTTGTTTCTTTAATATTGAGCTGAATGAGCTGTTTATATATTTTGGAGATTAATCCTTTGTCCGTTGATTCATTTGCAAATATTTTCTCCCATTCTGAGGGTTGTCTTTTTGTCTTGTTTATGGTTTCCTTTGCTGTGCAAAAGCTTTGAAGTTTCATTAGGTCCCATTTGTTTATTTTTGTTGTTATTTCCATTACTCTAGGAGGTGGATCAAAAAAGATCTTACTGTGATTTATGTCAAAGAGTGTTCTTCCTATGTTTTCCTCTGAGAGTTTTATAGTGTCCGGTCTTACATTTAGGTCTCGAATCCATTTTGAGTTTATTTTTGTATATGGTGTTAGGGAGTGTTCTAATTTCATTCTTTTACATGTAGCTGTCCAGTTTTCCCAGCACCACTTACTGAAGAGACTGTCTTTTCTCCATTGTATATCCTTGCCTCCTTTGTCATAGATCAGTTGACCATAGGTGCGTGGGTTTATCTCTGGGCTTTGTATCTTGTTCCATTGATCTATGTTTCTGTTTTTGTGCCAGTACCATATTGTCTTGATTACTGTAGCTTTGTAGTATACTCTGAAGTTAGGGAGTCTGATTCCTCCAGCTCCGTTTTTTTCCCTCAAGACTGCTTTGGCTCTTCGGGGTCTTTTGTGTCTCCATACAAATTTTAAGATTATTTGTTCTAGCTCCATAAAAAATGCCATTGGTAATTTGATAGGCATTGCATTGAATCTGTAGATTGCTTTGGGTAGTTAGTATAGTCATTTCCACAATATTGATTCTTCCAATCCAAGAACATGGTATATCTCTCCATCTGTTGGTATCATCTTTAATTTCTTTCATCAGTGTCTTATAGTTTTCTGCATACAGGTCTTTTGTCTCCCTAGGTAGGTTTATTCCTAGGTATTTTATTCTTTTTGTTGCAATGGTAAATGGGAGTGTTTCCATAATTTCTCTTTCAGATTTTTCTTCATTAATGTATAGGAATGCAAGGGATTTCTGTGCATTAGTTTTGTATCCTGCAACTTTACCAAATTCACTGATTAGCTCTAGTAGTTTTCTGGTGGCATCTTTAGGATTCTCTATGTATAGTATCATGTCATCTGCAAACAGTGACAGTTTTACTTCTTCTTTTCCAATTTGTATTCCTTTTAGTTCTTTTTTTTCTCTGATTGCCATGGCTAGGACTTCCAAAACTATGTTGAATAATAGTGGTGAGAGTGGGCATCCTTGTCTCGTTCCTGATCTTAGAGGAAATGCTTTCAGTTTTTCACCATTGAGAATGATGTTTGCTGTGGGTTTGTCGTATATGGCCTTTATTATGTTGAGGTAGGTTCCCTCTATGCCCTCTTTCTGGAGAGTTTTTATCATAAATTGGTGTTGAATTTTGTCAAAAGCTTTTTCTGCATCTATTGAGATGATCATATGGTTTTTATTCTTCAATTTGTTAATATGGTGTATCACAATGATTCATTTGCGTATATTGAAGAATCCTTGCATCCCTGGGATAAATCCCACTTGATCGTGGTGTATGATCCTTTTAATGTGGTGTTGGATTCTGTTTGCTAGTATTTTGTTGAGGATTTTTGCATCTATATTCATGAGTGATATTGGTCTGTAATTTTCTTTTTATGTAGTATCTTTGTCTGGTTTTGGTATCAGGGTGATGGTGGCCTCATAGAATGAGTTTGGGAGTGTTCCTTCCTCTGCAATTTTTTGGAAGAGTTTGAGAAGGATGGGTGTTAGCTCTTCTCTAAATGTTTGATAGAATTCACCTGTGAAGCCATCTGGTCCTGGACTTTTGTTTGTTGGAAGATTTTTCATCACAGTTTCAGTTTCATTACTTGTGATAGGACTGTTCATATTTTCTATTTCTTCCTGGTTCAGTCTTGGAAGGTTATACCTTTCTAAGAATTTATCCATTTCTTCCAGGTTGTGCATTTTATAGACATAGAGTTGCTTGTAAGTAGTCTCTTAGGATGCTTTGTATTTCTGCGATGCCTGCTGTAACTTCTCCTTTTTCATTTCTAATTTTATTGATTTGAGTCCTCTCTTTTTCTTGATGAGTCTGGCTAATGGTTTGTCAATTTTGTTTATCTTCTCAAAGAACCAGCTTTTAGTTTTATTGATCTTTGCTATTGTTTTCTTTGTTTCTATTTCATTTATTCCTGCTCTGATCTTTATGATTTCTTTCCTTCTGCTAACTTTGGATTTTGTGTGTTCTTCTTTCTCTAGTTCCTTTAGGTGTAAGGTTAGATTGTTTATTTGAGATTTTTCTTGTTTCTTTAGGTAGGCTTGTATAGCTATAAACTTCCCTCTTAGGACTGCTTTTGCTGCATCCCATAGGTTTTGGATCGTCGTGTTTTCATTGTCATTTGTCTCTAGGTATTTTCTGATTTCCTCTTTGATTTCTTCAGTGATCTCTTGGTGATTTAGTAACGTATTGTTTAGCCTCCATGTGTTTGTGTTTTTTACGTTTTTTTCCCTGTAATTCATTTCTGATCTCATAGCGTTGTGGTCAGAAAAGATGCTTGATATGATTTCAGTTTTCTTAAATTTACTGAGGCTTGATTTGTGACCCAAGATGTGATCTATCCTGGAGAATGTTCCATGCACACTTGAGAAGAAAGTGTAATCTGCTGTTTTTGGATGGAATGTCCTATAAATATCAATTAAATCTATCTGGTCTATTGTGTCATTTAAAGCTTCTGTTTCCTTATTTATTTTCATTTTGGATGATCTGTCCATTGGTGTAGTGAGGTGTTAAAGTCCCCCACTATTATTGTGTTACTGTCGATTTCCTCTTTTATAGCTGTTAGCAGTTGCCTTATGTATTGAGGTGCTCCTATGTTGGGTGCATATATATTTATAATTGTTATATCTTCTTCTTGGATTGATCCCTTGATCATTATGTAGTGTCCTTCCTTGTCTCTTGTAACATTCTTTATTTTAAAGTCTATTTTATCTGATATGAGTATAGCTACTCCAGCTTTCTTTTGATTTCCATTTGCATGGAATATCTTTTTCCATCCTCTCACTTTCAGTCTGTATGTGTCCCTAGGTCTGAAGTGGGTCTCTTGTACACAGCATATATATGGGTCTTGTTTTTGTATCCATTCAGCAAGCCTGTGTCTTTTGGTTGGAGCATTTAATCCATTCACGTTTAAGGTAATTATCGATATGTATGTTCCTATGACCATTTTCTCAATTGTTTTGGGTTTGTTTTTGTAGGTCCTTTTCTTCTCTTGTGTTTCCCACTTAGAGAAGTTGCTTTAGCAGTTGTTGTAGAGCTGGTTTGGTGGTGCTGAATTCTCTTAGCTTTCGCTTGTCTGTAAAGCTTTTGATTTCTCTGTCAAAACTGAATGAGATCCTTGCCGCGTAGAGTAATTTTGGTTGTAGGTTCTTCCCTTTCATCACTTTAAATATATCGTGCCACTCCCTTCTGGCTTGTAGAGTTTCTGCTGAGAAATCAGCTGTTAACCTTATGGGAGTTCCCTTGTATGTTGTCATTTTTCCCTTGCTGCTTTCAATAATTTTTCTTTGTCTTTAATTTTTACCAATTTGATTACTATGTGTCTCGGCCTGTTTCTCCTTGGGTTTATCCTGTATGGGACTCTCTGCGCTTCCTGGACTTGGGTGGCTATTTCCTTTCCCATGTTAGGGAAGTTTTCGAGTATAATCTCTTCAGATATTTTCTCTGGTCCTTTCTCTCTCTCTTCTCCTTCTGGGACCCCTATGATGCGAATGTTGTTGCGCTTAATGTTGTCCCAGAGGCCTCTTAGGCTGTCTTCATTTCTTTTCATGCTTTTTTCTTTAGTCTGTTCCACAGCAGTGAATTCCACCATTCTGTCTTCCAGGTCACTTATCCGTTCTTCTGCCTCAGTTATTCTGCTATTGGTTCCTTCTAGTGTTGTTTTCATTTCAGTTATTGTATTGTTCATCTCTGTTTGTTTGTTCTTTAATTCTTCTAGGTCTTTGTTAAACATTTCTTGCACCTTCTCGATGTTTGCCTCCATTCTTATTTGGAGGTCCTGGATCATCTTAACTATCATTATTCTGAATTCTTTTTCTGGAAGGTTGCCTATCTCCACTTCATTTAGTTGTTTTTGTGGCGTTTTATCTTGTTCCTTCATCTGGTATATAGCCCTCTGCCTTTTCATCTTGGCTATCTTTCTGTGGATGTGGTTTTTGTTCCATAGGCTGCAGGATTGTAGTTTTTCTTGCTTCTGCTGTCTGCCCTCTGGTGGCTGAGGCTATCTCACAGGTTTGATGGGAGGCTCTGGTGGTGGGTAGACAACAATTCTTTATATTGAATTTTCCTTGTTCAAATTACTGACTTGGTTTCTGTCACCAGACTAGAATGACAGATCCTTTTACATTTTTGGTTAACTTAAACCTTCAAGTAATCTCCCAACTGAAATTCTATGATTGGGTTTGAGGGCAGTGGGCATAGAGTGTAGGAAAGGGCACCTGGCCATGTGGGCAGGCACAGCAGTTTCTGGCTCTGTGAGGGGCTCACGTGTCGTGGCTGACTAGGTGAGTGAGATGTGAGCAGGACTAACTGGCAGTTGGAGCAAATGGGATCCAGCATTCTTGGGAACTCCTTCCTCAGGATTCTATTCCGGAGATGTGGCTAGAAGGGGAGGTTGGTTGCACTATCTGAGATGTGGTGGGCTTGAAATAACAAGGAGGAAGAGCCTGCTTGATTACTGTCCAAAAGAAAATGGACCATATTAGCAAGTCCAGATAGGGTCAGGGCCGCTGGTTAAATCCTGAGAAGCACCCACAGCAGCTATGATATTCCATCTGCTTCTGCCCATAAGCAGCTGGTTACCTTGTTGATGGCCACAAAAAGAGATGCTCCACAGCCCCGAAGGATTTTATCCTTCTAATGAGCAGACAAGCTACAGATATTTATATGATACTGTTTAAACATTATAAGATGAAACATTTCAGGAAATGGTTTGCATAAACTATACATATTGATAGTTAATATAAATAATTTGTATTACGGGTTTGTTTTCCTTAGTGTGTACACTCTCTCATCCCTGGGGATATGGATGAGCAAAGTGTTTTGTTACACTGCCTTGCTCCTGCTGGCAGTGACACAGGTGCAAAACTGCGGGCATGATGAATCAAATGCCAATTGCATCACTGCCGCCTGTGCTCAGCTCAAATTGCCGTCAGTAGAGGAAATAGAATTCATTAGTTTTCTTTCAGGGCACATGCAAACACACAAACACATGAGTTTGAAAGAATGTATGATGGCAGCAAGGAGAAATGGGCAAAGCCCAACCTTTTTTTCCTCCCGAGCAGCTCTGGCAACAGATGAAACAATAAGCCTTTGGATGCACTGTCTTTGTCAGTAGATGTTTGGGAAGATGGTATCCCTGTGGCAAAATGCTCTGTGGATAACTGATCACATTTTTTTACAGTCTCTCAGACCTATTGAGAAAATAATATTGATTCATTACAGAATCCAAAATGCTACAAATGCTCAAAGAAAATATAACCAAGTAACTCAACAATTTTAAAGGATTCAGATAAAAATAACATGCATGAATATTACTTTCATGACTTATGTGGTGAGTTATCTAGGGTGATGAGTTGAGAGCCTTTATTTCATATCTATTTTCATTTTGGCACTGGCTGAGCTAATGCCATCTGACAATAAGTGTGGGGCTCTGGCATGATGACAGAGCTCCACATTTGGAGAAAAAGAGACTCTCTTGAAAAAATTAATCCTCTCAGGGTTTCTGAGATTGTTGGGGACTAGGAGCAAGCTTAACCCAAGTTCTAGCTTTGTGTTTTCCAAACTAGACTGATCTTGGAGACTTTGACTAGAATTCTGTGGTGGGACCCAGGAATCTGTATTTGTAACAGGCACCCAAGTTGCAAATTTGGAAAACATCATTCTTGTGTATATATTCAAAAGTGAAGTTTATTTTTCAATGCTGTTTGATGCCCTTGTCCAGCCAGATTTAAGTTGGAATGATTCACCTACATAAATATATTTTTTAAGGTTTGGGAACACTGGTCTCAGCATTTGGGAGAAAACATGAAAAACAACAACAACAAAAACCACTCCCTGTATTGAATTGAGCAGCTGAAAGGCAAACACTTGGGTTTTTCTTCCCAGTTATGCTGCTTGGGCTGGTAGACTGTTGGGGATGAAATGTATTCACATAGAAAAGTCATTCTTGGGACTTCCCTGGTGGCGCAGTGGTTAAGAATCCGCCTGCCAATGCAGGGGACATGGGTTCGAGCCCTGGTCCGGGAAGATCCCACATGCCGCGGAGCAACGAAGCCCGTGCGCCACAACTACTGAGCCTGCGCTCTACAGCCTGCGAGCCACAACTACTGAGCCCGCATGCCACAACTACTGAAGCCCGCGCACCTAGAGCCCGTGCTCTGCAACAAGAGAAGCCACAACAATGAGAAGCCCGTGCACCGCAATGAAGAGTAGCCCTCACTTGCTGCAACTAGAGAAAGCCCGCACGCGGCAACGAAGACCCAACGCAACCAAAAAAAAAAAAAAAATCATTCTTCTTGCTCCTTCCTGATCTATACTTCTTTTTTTTCCCTTTAAAACATAACATTTATTGCCTTTTTCTAATTACAAAAAATAATTCATCCTCAATGCCAAAAATCCCAAAGAAAACAGAAAACAAAAGTCTATAATTTCACCACCTAGAGATAACTTTGCTGTATGTTTTCTAAAGATGCAATGATACGTGCTTCTTGAGGCTTATAATTACAATACATCATGACCACTTTGTGAGAAAAAGTAATTGTAAGTTAAAACAGGAATGTTAAAGGTAACCTATAGAGAGTAGAATTTCACTCCTGCTACATTTTCATATTTTAAGAAATGCTGATAAATCAAACCGCCCTTAGAATTCTAAGAGAATCCATATTTTTAGAATTTATAAATACTGTCTTCTAAAGTTCATACCTTAGATATGTTTTTTTATTCTCTAAAGAGTTTTTTCTTAACCTTTACATATCTATCATTCATTCATTCATACATTGTATAATTGTTGAATATTTATTATGGAGATGCAGCATTTAAAGACTGTTAAGGTACATTCCTCCAGTGAGCTTATTTTCTGGGTTAGGGGAAAGAAATAATAAATAAACAAATGAAGACATTTTCAGATTCTTTGGATTGGGTGATCAAGGAAAGTTACTGTGAAAAGGTGACATCAGAGTTGATACCCAGGAGATTAAAAGTATCCCAGCCTTGGGAAAATGAGAGGGTGTGTTTCCCTACAACCTCTACAGAATGTGTTACGGAATGGTTTTGGTTTAATTTGGTTTGGTTGATTTGCTAGGTGAGAGGTAGTGTAGATTTAATTTACTTTTCTTTCAGTTTGAGTGGAGTTAAACATCTTGTCATATATTTTAGGGCCATTTTAATATAATCTTTTGCTCATTTTTTTCACATCGAGTTTTTGGTCTCTTTTTCCCTCGATTTTCAAAAAACTTTATATAACAAGGGCTTATTTCTCATTCATACTACTTGTCTATCAAGGGTTGGAATTCAACTCCAACATTGTCCTTAATTTCAAAGTGTACAATATGATATTGTTAACTATGGGCACGGTGTTATACAGCAGATCTCTAGAACTTATTCATTTTATATAGCTGAAACTTTATACCCTTTGAATAGAAACTCTCCATTTCCCCCTCTCCACAGCCCCTGGCAACCACCATTCTACTCTCTGTTTTTATGAGTTTGACTTTTTAAGCTTTCACATATAAGTGAGATCATATAGTATGTGTCTTTCTGTGTCTGGTTTATGTCACTTATCGTAATGTCTTCCAGGATCAGCCATGTTGCTATAAATGGTAAGATTTCTTTCTTTTTAAAGGCTGAGCAATATTCCCTTGTATTATTCATATATATATATATCACATTTGCTTTAGCCATTCATCTGTCAACAGACACTTAAGTTGTTTCCATGTCTTGGCTACTGTGAATAATGCTGCAATGAATATAAGAGTGCAGATATCTCTCCAAGATACTGATTTAATTTCCTTTGGATATATACTCAGAAGTGGGGACTTCCCTGGTGGTCCAGTGGTTAAGACTCCACACTTCCACTGCAGGGAACTGAGATCCCACATGTCACGTGGTGCGAATTTAAAAAAAAGTGGGATTGCTGGATCATATGGTAGTTACAATTTTTTTTTTAATCACAAATAAGGTCTTTTATTTGTCACCATTAAAGGTCTGATTTTTAAACAGATTCTTGGACTGGTGGCTCATATCCATCAGCTCATTCAACTTTAGCACCTGTCTCATCCCCAGTAGCTTTTCCAGAGCTACTACCTTCACCATGTAGCTCCATGAGTTTTCCCAGTTCAAACTTGGGCTTCTTCAGCGTTTTTACTTTTCTAACAAAGACATCATGGAATGGATAAATAGATTGGCAGGCCTTTTCTGTGTCTTTTCCAATGCTGTCTGGAGTCAATTTATTGACCACCTCTTTCAAGTCATTTGTCTGCACCTCTCGGGTCATGATTTCCATCATCTTCTTGCGCATCTGGCAGTCCTGCTGGTGCTGGGCATGAGAGGTCTTCTGAATCTGATCGTTGCGCTTTTTAGTAAAACCCACACAGAATAGACGAAGCAAATAACCATCGGTAGTCTTGACATCAACGTGAGCTTCAGGTATGGTCTGCCATTTTTTGACCATGGAGCACATTTTGTCACGGGTAAGATCCGTGCCATGGAAATTAGTCAGGCAGTTTTTTTCCTGAACATCCTCAGTAATAAGCTTGAATTTTCTAAATGCAGCTTCATCATTCTGCAGATCAGCAGGGCTCACTTCAAACACACGACCCTTGAGGCCATCAGATGCGATTTTGGTTCCTTGAGTTCTCGTGACTAGTGTTTTCCCAATATTTCTTATATTGAACATAGCTGGTGCTTTCATATCATACCAATCTTTCTTAGAAAATGGGTCAACTACCTTCTTCTTGGGTCCCTTTTAACCGCCTTTCGTAAGGCACTTGTTCTTACCGACCCTGTAGTTACAATTTTAAGTTTTTGAGGAACCTCCATACTATTTTCAATAGTGACTGTATCAACTTACATCCTGACCAACAGTGTACAAGGGTTCTTTTTTTCTCCAAACCCTTGCCAACACTTGTTATCTTTTGTCTTTTTTGATAATAGCTATTTTAACAGGTGTGAAGTGACATACCATTGTGGTTTTGATTTGAATTTCCCTGATGATTAGTGATGGTAAGCATCTTTTCACAAACCTCTTGGACTTTTGTACATCTTCTTTGGAGAAATATCTATTCAAGTATTTTACCCATTTAAAAAATTGGATTATTTGATTTTTTTGCTATTGAGTTGTAGGAGCTCCTTATATATTTTGGATACTCACCTCTTATCAGATACATGGTTTGCAAATATTTTTTGCAATTCTATAGGTTTCTTTTTCACTCAGTTGATTATTTCCTTTTCTGTGCAGAAGCTTTTTTAGTTTGATGTAGTCTCACTTGTCTTTTTTGCTTTTCTTGCCTGTGCTTTTGGTGTTATATCCAAGAAATTATTGCCAAGGCCAACATCATGAAGCTTTTCCCCTGTGTTTTCTTCTAGGAATTTAACAGTTTCAGGTCTTATGTTTGTCTTGAATCCATTTTGAGTCGATTTTTATATATGTTGTAAGATAGGGTTGAATCTCATTCTTTTACATGTGGATGTCCAGTTTCCCCCATGCCTTTTTTTTTTGGAAGAGATTGTCTTTTCCCCATTGTGTAGTCCTGGCACCTTTGTTGAAGATCACTTGACTGCATATATGTGGATTTATTTTTGGACTCTGGTTTCATTGGAGTATATGTCTGTCTTTATGGCAGTGCCATACTGTTTTAATTACTATAATTTTATATGTTTTGAAATCAGGAAGCGTGAAGTTTCCAGCTTTGTTCTTCTATCTCAATATTGTTTTCGCTATTTGGAGTCCTTTGTGGTTTCATCTGAGTTTTAGGATTGTTTTTTCTGTCATTGGGATTTTGATAGAGATTATATTGAATCTCTAGATTGCTTTGGGTCATATAGGCATTTTAACAATATTAAGTCTCCTCATCCATGAACATGGAATGTCTTTCCATTTACTTGTGTCTTCTTTCATTTATTTCATCAATGTTTTGTAGTTTTCAGTGCACAAGTCTTTTAGTTAATTCCTAAGTATTTTATAATTTTGATGCTATTTTAAATGGGATTGTTTTCTTAATTTTCTTTTTAGATAGTTCACTGTTAGTGTATAGAAATGCAGCTGATTTTTGTATCTTGCAACTTGACTGAATTCATTTATTAGTTCAGTTTGTGTGTGTGTGTGTGTGTGTAATTTTTAGGGTTTCCTACATATAAAATCTTGTCATCTGCAAACACATGTAATTTTACTTCTTCCTTTATGATTATAGAACTTCCAGTACTATTTGGAATAGAAGTAGAAAGAGTGAGCATCCTTGCCTTGTTCCAGATCTTAGAGGAAAAACTTTCAGTTTTTCACTGTTAAGTATGATGTTAGCTGTGGGCTTTTCATATATGGCATTTATTATGTTGAGGTAATTTCCTTCTATTTCTAGTTGAGAGTTTATATCATGAAAGAGTACTGAATTTTGTCAAATGCTTTCTTTGCATCTATTGATATGATCATGTGATTTTTATCCTTCATTCTATTAATGTGGTGTAGGTCTGTTCAGATTTTCTGTTTCTTCATAATTCAGTCATGAAAGAGGTTGTATTTTTCTATGAATTTATCTATTTTTTCTAAGTTATCCAATTTGTTAGTGTATAATTTTTCCTGGTAGTCACTTATGATCTTTTAATTTCTGTGGCATTAGTTGTAATGTCTTCTCTTTTGTTTATGATTTTATTTATTTGAGTCTTCTTTTTTTTTCTTAGTTAATTTAGCTATGGTTTTGTCAATTTTGGGGATCTTTTCGAAAACCAACTCTTAGTTTTGTTGATTTTTTTTCTGTTCTCTATTTTGTTTATTTGTACTCTTTATCATTTCTTTCCTTCTGATAACATTGGGTTTAATTTGTTTTTATTTTTCTGGTTCTTTGAGGTGTAGAGTTAGATTGTTTGAGATCTTTCTTTTATAATGTAAGCATTTTTCACTCTAAATGTCCCTCTTAGTACTGTTTTTGCTACATCCTATAGGTTTTGGTATGTTGTATTTTTGTTTTTGTTTGCCTCAAGGTCTTTTCTAATTTCCCTTTTGATTTCTCCTTTGACTCATTGGTTGTTCAAGATTGTGCTGTTTAATTCCCACATGCTTGTGAATTTTTAAATTTTCCTTCCACTGTTGGTGGCCAGTTTCGTTCCATTGTGGTCAGAAAAGAACTTGCTATGATTTCAGTATTCTTGAATTTGTTAAAACTTGTTTTTTGACCTAACATGCTATGTATCCTGGAGAATGTTCCATGTGCACTTGTGAAGAGTATATATTCTGCTGCTGTTGGAATGAATGTTATGTATATGTCTGTTAGGTTCATTTCAAATTTAATGTTGCTGTATTTCTCTATTTCTTAATTGATCTTCTGTCTGGATGTTCTATTTTTTATTGAAAGTGGGGTCTTGAGCTTTCATATTGCTGTTTAACATCTTTTCATTTCAACTTGGAAGAACTCCCTTTAGCATTTCTTGTAAGGCAAGTCTGGTGGTAATGAACTCTCAGCTTTTATCTGTCTGGGAATGTCTTTATCTCTCCATTTCTGAAAGATGGTTCTGCTGGATATAGTATTCTTGGCTGACAGTTTTTTTTTTTTTTTCCTTTCAGCAGTTTGTGTATATCATTTGACTCTCTTCTGGCCTGAAGGGCTTCTGTTGAGAAGTTTTCTCATAGTCTTATGGGAGTTACATGTATGTGACAAGTCACTTTTGTCTTGCTACTTTTGAAATTCTCTCTTTGAGTTTTGACAATTTGATCGTAATTTGTCTCATTGTGGATTATCTGAGTTCCTCTTAGTTGTGGCCATTGGGCTTCTTGGATTTGGATATCTATTTCCTTCCCCTGCTTTGGAAAGTGTTCAGCCATTATTTTTTTGAATCAGCTTTCTGATCCTCTCTCTCTTCTCCCTCTGGGACTCTTATAATGTATATATTGGTTTATTTGATGGTGTCTCATAAGTCCCTTAAGCTGTCTTCACTCTTTCATTCTTTTTTCTTTTTACTTCTTTCACTGGATAATTTCTACTGGCCTATCTTTGAGATTGCTGATCCTTTATTTGTGCTTGATGTAGTCTGCTTTTGAACCCCTCTACTGAACTTTTCAGTTCAGTTATTGTATTCTTTAGCTTAAAAATTTGTTTGGTTCTTTTCAGTGTTTTCTATTTCTTTGATTCTTGCTTTGTTCATGCCTTATTTTCCTGACTTCTTAGAGCATCTTTACGATGGTTGTTTTGAATTCTGTCCGATAAATCATATATCTCTGTTTCATTAGTGTTAGTTTCTAGAAATTTATCTTGTTCCTTTGTTTGGGAAATCATTTCCTGTTCCTTCATTTTCTTTGACTCTTTGTGTTGGTATTTGTGCATTAGAGAAAACAGCCACCTCTCCCAGTCTTCATGGACTTGCCTTTATGAGAGGAGACCTTCACCAATCATCCCAGCTAGAGATTCTGGGGGCCTGTCAAGCCTTTATGCTAGTCCAAACCACCATCTTCAATCTTAGTGATCCCCATGTGTTTAGAATATGATGGGTCCCATCAGTGTTCCAAGACAGGTGAGGCAGAAGGCAGTCTGTTGGGCAGCCCCTGGAAAATTAGACCTTTGGATGTACTGTCCAGCTTTTTCCCTTTCCAGAGAGAAGCTGAAATCTTTTTTTTTTTTTTTCTGCTTCCTCTGTACTGAGCTGGGCGGAGGGCCTATGAAGGCTGGTGGTATACTAGATCAAACTGCGGTGTTTGGTCTCACTGGACCCCAGGCGTCTAGTGTATGGCAGGTCCTGTCAGTGCTCTGCAACACATAGGCAGAAACCAGCCCCTTAGGGAGCCCCTGAAAAAGTTGGATTATTGGAGGTGTGGCCTGACTCTTTCCCTCGACAGAGAGAAACTAGGAGCTGGGAGTTTCCTTTGATCATATGACCCTGGCCAAGGGTAGGGGTCATAGTTAAATGGTCTCTCATGTTTTCCTGCTGGCTTCATTGTGGCTGGTTTTGCACTTGCCTGGAATGCAGGAGCCTCTCAGCCAGTTTCTGGATTTCTCACAAAGGGTGTTTGTTCATGTACTGTTGTTGAATCAGTATGTCTGTTGGTAGAGGGAAAGTCCAGGGCTTCCTATTCCACCATATTGCGGATGTTTCCCCTGAACATTCTCCCTCCAATTTTAAGAGTTCTTTATATATTAGCGATACCAGTTCCTGTCTGTGATTTGCATTACAGATCTGTTCTCCTAGTGTATCATTTGTTTTACTTTGCTTATGATGTTTTTGTTTTTTTTTTTTTAATTTTTATTTATTTATTTATTTTTTATTTATTTATGGCTGTGTTGGGTCTTCGTTTCTGTGCGAGGGCTTTCTCTAGTTGTGGCAAGTGGGGACCACTCTTCATCGCGGTGCGCAGGCCTCTCACTGTCGCGGCCTCTCTTGTTGCGGAGCACAGACTCCAGACGCGCAGGCTCAGTAATTGTGGCTCACGGGCCTAGTTGCTCCGCGGCATGTGGAATCTTCCCAGACCAGGGCTCGAACCCGTGTCCCCTGCATTGGCAGGCAGATTCTCAACCACTGCGCCACCAGGGAAGCCCGCTTATGATGTTTTTTGCCATGAAAATTTTAAATAAAATTTAGCAACTTTTTTTCTTTCATTGCACCTAGATTTTTGAGTAATAGTTTGAAAGCCTTTCCCAACCCTCAGATTATAGAGGAATTCATGCATATTTTTGTCTAATATTTTGTCTAGTATTTCATTTTTAACTTTCAGATATCTGATTCATCTGGAGTTTATTTTTGTGTAAGGTATGAGGTACAGATCTAATTTTATCTTTTTCCAAATGGCTGCCCAGTTGTTCCAGCACCATTTAATAAAAAGTTTGTCTTTGACCATAGTTAAATGAGGTACCATCTTCATCATGTACTATATTTCCATATATACTCAGGTCTATTTCTGCACTTTCTGTCCTATAAACTGGTCAGTCTATTCAAGCACTAGTATTACAATTACAGAGGCTTTATAGTCTGTTTTAATATCTGGTAGGCCTAGTCCTCCCTTACAGCTTTTCCATTTCAGAGTAAACACTACACTAATCCACATGGATCCTCTTTCATTTTTGGCAACTAGTGTGCACTTTGTCATTCTGAGAATGATTTTAGTTCACTCTTAGGTCCTTTGTTGTCCTCTTCTCCTGCACAGTTTTTCTGGGTCATCCTAGCTTCTGCTAATGCTGGAGGAGGGAGCTTGGAAGATAGCTCTACAAGAAATTGGTATTTATTTTTCTGCTTGCAGATAATTTGATTTTTTTTTGGTATTTTTTATCTTCCAGTTATGATGAGAGTATGGAACTTTTGTGGTTTTATATTTTCTTCTTGTTGATCTATATAGTTTTTTGGAGAATATGCCAAAAAAAAAAAAATCTTGTTTAGGTAGTTACCATTCCCTCACTGTATTGCTGTTTTTTTTAAACAGAAACTTCAGCTTACATCAGAAATACTGTTGTTCTCATAGAAAAGCTCCTTCCAATATTCTAAAGCGCTTTAACTTTTTTCTACCCTGGTCAGAGCAATAGCTGGTAGGAAGACAGAGGAGTAGAAAATAAGGATCTAAGACCAATACAAAAGCTATTACAGTTTCCCAGAAATGCATTAATTTGTCAAAATTGAGTAATAGTAGTAAGTTTTTCCTATAATAGTATTAGCATTTTCTAGCAGGCCTTTTAATAATACCAATTTTTTATATACTTTCAAAGAGCTTTGATGTCAATTGAATTATTATTATTTTTTTTTAATTTATTTCTTTATTTCTTTTTGGGTGTGTTGGGTCTTCGTCTCTGTGCGAGGGCTTCCCCCAGTCGCGGCAAGCGGGGGCCACTCTTCTTCATCGCGGTGCGCGGGCCTCTCACCATCGCGGCCTCTCCTGTTGCGGAGCACAGGCTCCAGACGCGCAGGCTCAGTAATTGTGGCTCACGGGCCCAGTTGCTCCGCGGCATGTGGGATCTTCCCAGACCAGGGCTCGAACCAGTGTCCCCTGCATTGGCAGGCTGACTCTCAACCACTGCGCTACCAGGGAAGCCCTCAATTGAATTATTTACTTATGATTTAGGTATTAGTTCTTACAGGCTTTCTGGCTATCACTTAGTATGAAGACAAAGTGTGTAATTCAGGCAATATTAATCTATTCTTAGAGGGTTGTTTGCAGCCCCTGTAAACATTGGCTAGAAATGATTTACCCTGCCTTACTACCACTGTGCCTTTCACATGTATTTTTAAATGAGAAAAGTAGTTGCTTGAACTATATAATGTCTGGGGGAAAGTGACTTAATATTACCAGTTGTTGTTGGGAGTTTGAAAATAATAGAAGATATTGGCATCCTAGTCCGTTAAAGTTGTACTTCACTGTCATTGAAAACAGTGTTTTGGGGGGGACATTACTCTGATAATTTTGCTTACTGGAATGTCATTTGAAAGGCTAATTGCCTTCCTAAAGGATTAGTGTGATAAGACTATATCCTTGATGTGATAAACTTGCAACTTTTTAAAAAACCTTATTAACCATTTTTTTTTCAGTAAAAGATGAAATATTTATTCAGTCAAGAGAGAAACCAGAGTATCATCTTAACTATTTTTAAGTTAATAGTTCAGTAGTGTTAAGTATATTCACATTGTTGTAAAAGAGATCTCAAGAACTTTTTCATCTTTCAAATCTGAAATTCTTTACCCATTTAAAGGACAACTCCTTCTTTCCTCCTTCTCCCAGCCCCTGGTAACCACCACCCTACTTTATATTTTTATGAATTTGACTACTTTAGATACCTCACATAAGTAGAATTATACAGTATTTCTGTTTCTGTGACTGGTTTATTTCATTTAGCATAATGTAAAAACTTCTAACTTTTTAATTTCCATTATTCTGGGAGATGGATCAAAAAAGGTATTGCTGCAATTTATGTCAGAGAGTGTTCTGCCTATGTTTTCCTCTAGGAGTTTTATAGTGTCTGGTTTCACATTTAGGTCTTTAATCCATTTTGAGCTTATTTTTGTATATGGTGTTAAAGAATGATCTAACAACTTATAACTTTAAGAAAAGTTTATGTTGTCTAATCTCATAAACTATAGGGCAGAGTAGACGGTTATGCTACATTGATTAATAACGTGAGGGTAGGCCCATAAATTGTGTGCTAACAGTCTAATTCTGGTTAAGATTGGAATGACCAAAAGTTATTTCCAATCTACCAACTTTTGTATGTATTTCACAAAATAGAGATACCCCATCATAATTAATATTAAAAGCTAATGAATAAATGGAAGAGCTACATTCTAAAATTATTTGGGAGGAGAAGTAATGGAGAGTTATAAAAGGATATGAATCATGTTTTAATCAAAATATGTTAAAATAGTATTGTATATATACAACTGTAGGATGAGAGATTATTTGCTTCTAGGAATTCTGACAGTTTGCAAATATTCTTGACTCAGATTCTTCTGATTTTTTATTTATGCATTAATCATGGATTTTATGGGCCCACCAAGGTTATAGAAAAGTTACTTCTGTACAGAGCCGTATGAGATTAATTTGAATTCATTAATCCCATTCCCAGATGTGTTTAAGTCAGTGAGGTCAGTTTAGTGTTGAGGGATTTACATGTAATATATATGCTTGTTCTAGAAGCCAGATATAAACTTTGAAATAGTTACATAACTTGGAGAAATAGAAATGTGAAATATATATATCTAAGATAAATGGATTTTGTGGCTTAACAAACTCTGTCATGAGGAAATTCAATACCTGAAATCTCTTTAAAATATCTGCTTAGTATCTTCCTCTTCAAAAGCTCCTCTCTCCTTTTACATTTAAAAGGAAGGGTGTAGAGACTTCCCTGGTGGCGCAGTGGTTAAGAATCCGCCTGCCAATGCAGGGGACACGGGTTCGATTCCTGGTCCGGGAAGAACCCACATGCCGTGGAACAACTGAGCCCGTGTGTGACAAGTACTGAAGCCCACATGCCTAGAGCCCGTGCTCCACAACAAGAGAAGCCACCGCAATGAGAAGCCCCCACCCCCACTCGCTGCAACTAGAGGAAGCCCACGCACAGCAACGAAGACCCAGTGCAGCCAAAAAAAAAGAAGGGTGTGGAGGAAGAGGAGAATAACAAGTTGGAGAATGGTTTTTTTCCTTGGCCTATTAGGGAAATATGTGATTTCTCAGACAAAGAATACATTATTTTTTTCAGATATCTAGGTATATCAGTCACTTGTAAGCTAAGTAAAAACTCTCAATGATTACATATGATTGTATATATATATGTATATATGTATGTATGTGTATACACACACACAGTAGCACAGTTGCACAAAAGGTTTCTCTTTTCCTATGTAATTATTAGGCACTACTATTATTTACATGTGAGTCAATACTCCCAATGAATGGTTTTAAGTAACCAATTTTAATGAATATTGAACATGCAATCAGTTAGTGCTTCATAATAGATAATTTAAGAATTTTAAGATGAAATTAAATTGGGGAATAATATTAAAGAGAAATAAGTGGGGGCCACTTTAAAAGCATTAAAATAATAGCTTAATGTGTACAAGGAAATAAAAGACAAGATTGATAATTTCAGTAGCAAACTAGAATCTTTAGAAAAGAACCAAATGGAAATACTAAAAATGAGAAATACAATAACTGATATTGATAATTCAGTAGATGAATTTTCTAGCAGATTAGATGCTATGAAATAGAGAATTAGTTAACAGGAACATAAGTCAGAAGAAAATATCCAAATTGAAACATGAAGAGATAAAGGAAGAGAAAATGCATAAAGAGCATAAGAGATATAGATTCAGTGAAAATTTCTTACAATCCAGGATCCCTATATCAAGTTAAAATATCCTTCAAAAATGTAGGTAAAATAAGGACATTTTCAGAAAAACAAATACCAAAGGTGTTTGACACCAGCAGACCCACACAAAAGGAAATACTGAATGGTATTCTTTGAGTGAAAGGGAAATAATCCCAGAAAGAAGGTTCCAAATGCAGCGAGGAATTAAGAGTGATGAAAAAGGTAACGATGTGTGTGGAAAAATCTAAATGAATATTTTATGTATAAAAGCATAATAATAATGTATCATGAGGTTTAAAATATATGTGGCTTTATATAACATAGATTATGTTATAATCTATAGGCTAACCAGTAAAGCAACATGAAAGAATGTACAACTACCAAACTAACAGAGGAGAAAAGTAACAGAAAAAAAACCCTAATTCTATTTGAATGAAAGCAAGAAAAAAGGAAAAAATAGAGGAATTCAGACATGGTGAGACAAATAGAGATCAAATAGTGTAATGGTATATTTACACCCAAATATATCAGCAGCTACTTTAAATGTAAAGGCCTAAACTCTCCAATTAAAGTAAAACATTCTCAGACTGAAAAAAAGAACAGAACCCAACTATCCATTGCTTACAAGAGATACACCCCAAATACAAAGGTATAGAAAGGTTGAAAATGAAAGGATGAAAAAATACACTGTGAAAACACTAATGGCCCTTTCTGCACATGCACATCACAAAAACTGGTATAACTATAATAATGTCAGACAAAGTAGACTTTAAAGGGAAAGAGTGTTACCTGGAGATATAGAGGGATATTGCATAATGATAAAAGGTCCAGTTAACAAGGAAGAGAAAAAAAAAAACTAAATCTGTATTGACCTAATAACATATATTCAAAATACATAAAGCAAAAATTGACAAAATAAGGAGAACTAGGTAAATCCACAATAACAATGGGATATTTTTTAAAAAATTTTAATGAAGACTTTACTTTTTTAGAGCAGTTTTAGGTTCATAGCAAAATTGAGGGGAAGGTACAGAGATTTCCCTTATACTCTGTGCCCCCACACATGTATAATCTCCCCCATTATCAACATCTGTTGTTTCACAACTGCCTCAGGAGCTTCCCAGGTGTAATCTGAAACCAGGCCCCTTACATGGAGGGCAAGGAGAGACTGAAGAAAGAGGCAGGCCACTGCATATTGGTAGGTGATAGGTTTAATAAACAAGGGAACTTACAAGGCTTGCCTTGGGCAACCACAAGGTAAGTAGATTTCTGCACCCACCTGCCAGTGTCTTAAAAGTTTATGTAGAGGCCTTAACTGGGTTCAGTTATGTACCCAGTCCAGATAGCCTCAACACCACATTTCTATTTTAAGGTTGTATAAATTGGAGCAGCTTCTGAGAGTGGGGAAGGCAAGCAGAATGCACATTCCAAGGACAGGGGAGAGGATGTGGAGCCTCCAGTTGCCTGGGTCTAGCTCTTGGGTCAACTGGTGGTCATGTCTTCTTGATTACATCCTCCAACAACATCCTCCATCAGAATGTTGTATTTGTTACAATTGATGAACTTACATTGACACATCATAATCACCCAAAGTCCATAGTTTACACTACTGTTCACTCTTGGTGTTGTACATTCCATGGGTTTGGAAAAAATGTATAATGACATGTACCATCATTATGGTATCATATAGAGTGTTTTCATTGCCGTAAAAAGCATCTGTGCTCTGCCTATTTATTCCCCCACTGCCAACCCCTGACAACCGCTGATCTTTCTACTGTCTCCATAGTTTTATCTTTTTGAGAATGTCATGTAGTTGGAATGATAAAACATGTAGCCTTTTCAGATTGGCTTCTTTCACATAGTAATATGCTTTTAAGTTTCCTCCATGTCTTTTCATGGCTTGATAGCTCGTATCTATTTAACACTGAGTAATATTCCATTGTCTGGGTGTACTATGGTTTATTTATCCATTTACCTACTGAAGGACATCTTGGCTGCTTCCGAGTTTCTTTAATTATGAATAAAGCTGCTATAAATGTTCATATACAGGTTTTCGTGTAGGCATAAGTTTTCAGCTCCTTTGGGTGAGTGCTAAGGAGTGCAATTGCTGGATTATATGATATGCCTTTTTTAGTTTTATAAGAAATGGCCAAACTTTTCCAAAGTGGCCGTACCGTTTTGCATTCCCACCAATGGTGAATGAGAGTTCCTGTTGCTCCATATCCTCATCAGCATTTGCTGTTGTCAGTGTTCTGGATTTTGGCCATTTTAATAGGTGTGCAGTGGTATCTCATTGTTGTTTTAATTTGCATTTCCCTGATGACATATGACGTGGACCTTCTTTTCATATGCTTCCTTGCCATCTCTATAGCTTCTTTGGTGAGGTATCTGTTAAGGTCTTTGGCCCATATTTTATTTAGGCTGTTTATTTTTTTATTGTTGAATATTAAGAGTTCTTTGTATATTTTAGATAGCAGTCTGTTATCAGATGTGTCTTTTACAAATATTTTCTCCCATTGCATGGTTTGTCCTCTCAGTCTTTTGACATTATCTTTTGCAGAGCAGAAGGTTTAAATTTTAATGAAGTCTTCCCTATCAATGATTTCTTTCATGGATTGTCTTTGGTGCTGTATTTAAAAGGTGTCACCAAACCCAAGGTCATCTACATTTTCTCCTATGTTATCTTCTAGGGGTTTGTAGTTTTGGATTTGACATTTAGGTCTATGATCCATTTTGAGTTAATTTTTGTGAAGGGTCTATAGGCTGTCCTTAACTTCATTTTTTTCTTTTACAAGTGGATGTCCAGTTGTTCCAGCACCATTTGCTAAAGAGACTATCGTTGCTCTATTGTATTGCCCTGGCTCTTTTGTCAGAGATCAGCTGTCTATATTTATGGGATCTTTTTCTGTGCTCTCTATTCTGTTCCATTGATCTGTTTGTCTGTTCTATTGCCAATACCACACTGTCATGATTACTGCAGCTTTATTTTAAGTCTTGAAGTTGGGTAATGTTTGTCCTCCATGTTTGTTCTTCTTCTTCAGTATTGTGTTGGCTATTCTGAGTCTTTTGCCTCTTCATGTAAACTTTATAATCTGTTTTTCAATATCTGTAAAATCACTTGCTTGGATTTTGATTGGCATTGCATTGAATCTATTAATCAAATTTGGAAGAACTGACATCTTGACAGTATTGATTCTTCCTATTCATGAACATGGAATATCTCTCCATTTATTTAGTTCTTTGATTTCATTTATCAGTTTTATAGTTTTCCTCATATAGATCTTACACATATTTAGTTAAATTTATACCTTAGTGTTCAGTTTTTGTGGGTCCTAATGTAAATATTGTTGTGTTTTTAATTTCAAATTCCACTGGTTTGTTTTTGGTATATAGGAAAACAATTGACTTCTGTATATTAACCTTGTATCCTACAACCTTGCTATAATCACTTGTTAGTTCCAGGAGTTTTTTTGTTGTTGTTGTTCTTTCAAATTTTCTACATAGACAGTCATATCATTTGTGAACAATGACAATGTTATGTCTTCTTCCTAATCTGTATAGCTTTTCTTTTCTTTTCTTCCCTTATTTCATTAGCAAGGTCTTCCAGTAAAATGTTGAAAAGGAGTGGTAGGAGGGGACATTCTTTCTTTATACCTAATCTTACTGGGAAAGCTTTGAGTTTCTCACCATTAAGTATGATGTTAGCTGTAGGTTTTTTGTAGATAGTCTTTTTTAAGTTGAGAAAGTTCCCCTCTATTCCTAGTATACTGAGAGTTCTTTTTTTAAATCATGAGTTGGTGTTGGATTTTGTCAGATGCTTTTTCTACATCTATTGATATGATCATATGATTTTTCTTTTTTTAGTCTGTTGATGTGATGGATTACATTAATTGATTTTCAAACAATAATTTTTCAAATCAAACAAATGTGTGTCTTAGTATTTCAAAGTTTGGCTTAAAGAGGAAAAATGTAATTTTCTCTTTCCATTATTTGTAAGGAGAAACCCAAAATACTGAAATATATCCTAAAGCTACTAGGAGACTTATGCTACTTTTCCCTGGGCATATTCTACTTATACCCTTGTTCAAGAACTGATAAGTATTACATGGTGAGGATAATTGTAGCACTTTATCAAATTGGCAGATGCTCAGTAATCATTTTTGTCCCCATTAGGCAACAATGGATACAAATAAAACGACACCTGTTGGTGTCCTTACAGCTGTGTCTGAATTGGAAGGCACCAGCACTCATCATTCCAGATAGTAGGTGAACCAGAGGAGTGCTGACATTTTTCATGATGATGGCTGGATATAAATACTTGGATCATCCTGGAGACTCTACTGCCCAGCCCAGTGTTTCTGTTTAGCCAATTCCTTCTCCTGCTGTATTTGTAAGCTCCAGATTATTTATAAAGCTGTGGTACAAGAATTAATACTCAAGAATCAAAAGACCCTCCAGTATTATTTCCGCACTTGTGAGACAAGGCATAAGAAGGAAGTGTTTTTAAACTTAGGAATGTATTATTTCAGCTTTAGTACATGTAAATGCACAATATGCTAAGTGGCTTTTTCAGGCCAATAGTTAATTATCCAATGACCCAGTTATGAAAAAATAATTCATGAGGAAACAGTAAGATCCCTTACCATTGTGAGGGTTGGTTTGTTTTTCAACTTTAAATAGATTTGTATACCCACATCCTGGAGGTGATAAAAAGGAATTATTCCATTTCATTTTTATTAGATTTTACTGCATGGAAAATAAATATAAAGAAATAAGGTATTTAAAAATATTCTATATTTTAGACATCCAAATAACTTTATTGTTCAAAAATCTTACCCTGGGGGAAGGTACTTATTACATGAATGTTACCATTGCTGAAACATTTTTGAAAATCATTTTCTGGAATTTTCTTGTAGCTAGTTTATGTGTTATACAAGAAACTAGTGAAAGGATATACTGATATATCAAACTAATGCACAATTTTCCAGTCTTTAGAAGCAAAAACGCAGACACTTGGAACAATTTTGTATTTTAAACATAATAAGTTTAAGTTGAAAGTAGTAAAATCATATTAGCTAAAAGCTTCTATTTTTAACTGATTTCTAGTTGTGTCTATGTAAATTAATGAAAGGTTTGAATTGTTGCCATTTAAAAAAACATGACAATTGAGAATACTGATGTATTCTGGACATAGGACAAAACCAGCAATCTATATTTTAACTTAATGAAGAATCAATTTTTGTCTTGGCTCATACATAATTGCCTTGTGTGTTAGTGTATACTCAGAGGTTTCTGGAATCAATTAATCTTAAGAAGTTAAGAAGTAACTTATAGTCTTGTTGATATTGTAAATTTGCCTAGTAAGATTTTCTTTTTATAATCAGTACCAAGTGATACTTCAGCTCAGCTCCTGCCCAAATGATTAAAAATATAGAATGTATGGGAATTCCCTGGCAATCCAGTGGTTGGGACTCTGCACTTCCACTGCAGGGGGAGAGGGTTTGGTCCCTGGTTGGGGAACTAGGATCCTGCAAGCTGCATGGAATGGCCAAAAAAAAAAAAAAATGTGTATGTATGTGTGTGTGTGTATATATATATGTGTGTATATATATATATATATAATGCAGGCTAGATGATACAAATTTTTCTGGTTAAATATTCTTGTCTTAGTTTGAAGATTCTCCCATATATTTATTTTCTACTCTGTATCTACTGTGTATCTATGTATCTATAAATAACCATGCAACTATATTATATGTAATAAAACCATATAAACATTTATAGTTATATATGGTTATATGTAATATACATATAGTTATAATAATATACATATAGGTGTATGTACTATAATGTAATATATTATCTCTGTTTTCTCTCTAGTTCTAGGCATGTGCAGAAGTTACAAAATGGTGGTCTTTCGTCCAGATTTGCTTTTGTTTGTTCTGCAGAATGTTGGCTTACATAGTATTTTAAGTTTGAATTACTTAAAAATCAAATAATTTTAAAATCCAGCTTTCTGGCTTCCCTTGTCCAGTCATTACTTCTGACAATACCGTCCTCCTAACAACAACAAATTAAGTTGAACTGAGGGGAGGCTGCGACTATGGTGTGGGCCTTGTGCCCTGCCATTCACTACAGTCCCCCCCCCCCCGCCGCCCCACTTCCTGTACCTTCCAGACACACAGGCCTAGGGTCAGTTGTCATTTATCATCTAATACGAGGCCTGAGTTTGAAATCCTTGACCTAAATCCTACTGAGGATTTTGATTTTAACCTTCAGGTCAACGCGTAAGGTTTTAAGCCTGGGCAGGGCATGGTGTGGAAATTTCCATCGTCATGGAAATTTGGCTGGCTTATTCTCAGCTCCTGTAAGGATAAGTGTTTGTTCGCACAGGTTACTTTTTTCAAGCTAGAGGTAATAGTTGTTTGCTATCTGTCAGGTTTGTGATTCTCTCCCTTCACTCTTTGGCCAGAGAGGAGTCACACTGTCTCCGATTGCTCTTAACCAGCCTGTTTTGTATATTTGTCTACTGAATTTGCTTTTCTTGTGTCCTGGGGCTGCACCCCATTGTGGAAAGCTGTGATGTTGGACACCTGTGGCTGTATAAATACCAGAGCTTTGTTCAGGGAGCCCCTCAGATTGCCGATGAGTATGAATTGAATGATGATATTGTTCACAACTTTCCTTGCTGTTCTCCTGCATGGCCGAGCGTCCTAGCTTTTTAGACCCAGCTATTAAACATTAAGGTGACAGAGATAAAATTAATATGACAGAATGACAGTCTTGCTTTTGCTAGAACTAAATGATGCAGATGCCCTTAATTAGATTCAATTCCATATGCCTAGAGAGTAAACTCTTCTCCTCAAAAGATAGAATACTAATGTCTTGCATTGATGAAGGGCCTTTCATCTGGGAGTTTTCCCACATGGTTTATAAACCAATATGGCATAGTAAAAGCAAAGCAAAGATAACTTCAACCACAAATGGAATGTAACAACTGCCTAATGGTCTATAACAAAACAGGAGAGCAGGAACTATAAAAAGCTATTGAAAACATCATTAATGTTTACCCTGAATACAAAGTATTATTTAAAACATGAAGTTAAATTTTAAGAAAGGTAAGTTTTTAGAGAGTGAGAGCTAGCTGTTTTAAATTCCGAGGACAGTAGAAGAGGTAGTCTTCCAATGTGTAAAGATATTCATATACTTGATCTACAAAGGGGATTAGAGAATTTATCTTGAGGTCTTTAAAGAATGGCACGCGCAGGGATGGAAGAGTGAGCGAAGGGGAGAACTAAGGCCTCTCATGCCTCAGCATGCCAGTCCTTACAGTGATATTACAAGATATACATTATTAGGGGCATTGTAGAGATGAGGAAACTGAAGCTCAGGGAAAGTGAGGAACTTACCCAAGTTGTTCAAGTGTTTGGGAGTGTGGCTGCTTGTCTGGGAGTGTGACTTACTGTTCCATAGTTGTTCTTGTCATTCCTAAAGAGGCTCTAGGGTCCTAATGCAAATAGTTTCCTGCCTTCGTATGCCAGAGGGACAGAGGTCCTTGACTGCTGTCTACGGGTTCTCTACCATGAGTGATAGTAAGTTAGCTATAACCTCTTCTTGCCTCCTCACTCTGTCCCAGAACGTCTGTTAACAAAATAATCTCCTTTACCCTTATAAGGCAACCAGCAAGCTTATTCTGCTGTTCTTACAGTTTCCCCTTCTTCCTCCACTTTTGATAGCTGTGTTATAGCTCCATCGCCAGAGCATAGAAGAATTATATGTCACGCTTAATCCTCATGAAGAGAACAAAAAATTTTTTTAATAATGGAGATTCTTACATATTGAATTGAATGTCCTTTTCTGCTACTCATGTTTAAGTAAGATGAGTTTGTCTGTCCTTTTACAAGGAAGTTCCTGAGGGTTGGATCAGGATGGCCTTCCAAGCTGCGGAGCTCTTGGGCTTCTTCTCTAGTGTTGCTTTGAAGTATTCAAAACCATGGTCTCTCAGTGTAGCCGTCTCTCTGGTTATTTCTGAAAAGGGCCTCTACTGGCTTCCCATCCCACCGCCCCCTGAATCTAGACTCTTTTTTTCCCCCAAAGTCCTTTCCCTGAGGTGTGTCGTCAGTGTGGGACCCTCCTTTCTCCAGAGCCTGTGGGCGTAGGCTCCCAGCAGTGCTCCTGCACTCACCTCAAGCGGGGGTCTGAGAAGCCTCCTTCTGTTTCCATTGTTTTTCGTAGATGAGCCCACTGAGCCCTCCATGCCCAGGAGGGATGCCTTCTCTTCATGGTGATGATTTGCTGGCAGTTTCTGGATTCCCCGGCTCTTAAGACCACCAGAAATCCCTTTGTCTTCCCTCATTTTGTGCAGAGCTGCTGCTCCCACATTCCCCTTGCATCCAACCTATATTCTGGATTCATGGAGATTCATTTGAATTCTTTTTTTTATGTTACCCTACTTGATTTTTTCTATTTTCGAGAGGGGTGTAGAGAGGTGAAAAGTCTATGCCATCTCCACCAACATCTTGCCAAAGGACAAGCTCTTAATTTATCTCCCAGCTTCTGCTGAGCCTCACCCCTAAAGTCCATTCTCCACCTGGAACCTGCCTGCTAAAATGAAGTTAGACCATGTTTGCTTAGCTCTCTTCAGTGGCTTCCTATCTTATTCAGAGAAAAGCAAGGTCCTTACTCTCTAAGCCCTTCTCCTTCTACTCTCCCCTTGATCTCTCTGCCTTTCCATTTTTTCCACAAAAAATCTGACCTGCTTCAAACTTAGGGGCTTTGTGTTTGCTGCTCTCTCTGTCTTGAATGATCCTAAGATTCCCCCTTGGTCTACTCCCTCATTTGCTTTCTGGTCTTTTCTCAGATGTCACCTTTTCTGTGAGACCTTCTGTGCCCATCTTATCTAAGTGGCACACTCCATGACATTTGCTAGCCCTTTCTCTGTTTACTTCTTCTCCTTAGCACCTATGACTCTTAAACCTACTCTACATTTTACTATTTTGTTTATATTCTGTCTCCTCACTAGACAAAGATTGATATCTATTTGGTTTATTGCTGTATTTCTAGCCCTTATAACAATACCTGACACAGAGTAGGTTCAACTAATAACTGTTAGTTGAATGCACTAATAAGGGCAGGAAAATAGGTAAATTATGCAATAAAAGTTCAGAGTGAAGAGTGGTTATACCTGGGTGGGCATAGGAGACAGGGATAAGACAAGAGCTGACTTTGAACTAGTTCTTGAAGGATGAGTCGGATTTAAACAGGTTCATCTGCTGCTGTGATTTCACAGAGGTATGCATTTTTTTCAGACAGGTATGTGAAATGTTAAAGACGTGGAAATGACAGGGTGGTGAGGCAGATGAAGTTGTTAAAGTGATGCCAGGTTTGAGTGTGAACGATTCAGAAGGTGATGGGTCTACATGTGTTGAAGGCAGATGTTAAGTTTGGATTGGGCTTTGGACATTTCAGGGTTCTTGATTGTAAGAAACATAAACCAAGTCAGGCCCTCATAAGAAGAAGGAAATTTGCTGGAGGGATTGGGGTTTACAGAGTTGATAGGAGGTGTCAGTCCTTTTGGGCTGCTATTACAAAAATACCATAAAGTGGCTGACTTATAAACAACAAGCGTTTGTTTCTTACAGTTCTGGAGGCTCGGAAGTCCAACATCATGGCACTGGCAGATCTGATGTCTGGTGAGAGCCAGCTTCCTCCTAGACTATCATCTTCTCACTGTAACCTCACATAGCAGAAGGGGCAAGCTAACTCTCTGAAGCCTCTTTTATAAGGGCACCAAGAGCCCTCATGACCTGATCAACTCCGAAGTGGGCAGATTACAAAGCAGATGTTGGAACCATGGAGGAAGGTGGGTGAGTGTCTCTGCCACATGTGAAAGTGAAGCACAGATAATCCAGTATGTGTACCCTGCTTAACCCATTCTTATCTTCGTCCTCAAATGTTCTCTTTCTGTTTGTAGATATATTTTCATAGAATCAGTAACAGTCGAAGCAGCAATCCTAGGAAGCATGAATATTTTTCTGATTTGGGGCAGTATTCTCTATGGTGGAAATTTAAATCTCTCCTAAGACTGACTCTAGGTAGCATATGAAAAAATTGAATATTGATATCCAGATCATAGAACATAGTCATTATATTATAACCAGACATCTCCTGTATCAGAAAAACTTGACATTGCTGTGCTCTTATTCTTACTGCCTGAGGCTGCCTTGTTTCCTAATTTTCTTAAGAGCTGGAGGTCTCTACACAGAATCCTATTTATCACAATAATGTAATGAATCGTGATCCTCAGACATATAAACACCTAAATGAATCAACCTGAAGATGCATTTAAAGATGTGTATTTTGTAAAATGTTTTTGAGTTTCTTTTTGTTTTTCATTTTCTCCTTTGCTATGCTGAAGTAACATGTCAGAATACATCAGTAAACTGATTCTGCATTGTATTTGTGTGTTATTTTATAAAGTGAAGTTTATCTTGTTCGATTATATTTGGTAGTTATTATTTTTATTAAGGAGAGAAGTCATCTCTCACATATGTTAGTCTTTGGTTTGTCTAGATCTTTGCCAAGTGGTGTGAAGGGATATAATATACCGTCCTGGGAGGATCACAGTCTAGTTGAGGAGAAAGAATAGATACCTGTAGCAGCCATTTATACACTGTCATATCTTTCCTAATCACTTTGTGGGTGTTGGAGGCAGTTAATGAACTGGAGAATCACTGAAGTATTTGTGGAGGTTTTGCTGTGGAGCTGTGATTTAGACAACTTGGGGAAAAAGAGATGAAAATTCTAGGATAGAAGAACTAAATAGAAAACACACAGGGATAAATGTGTATGTTTGTGGAGGGAACAAATGAGTTTAAACGCAAGTTCAGTGGGAAAGAAGGTGAAGAGAAGAGAAAGTTGGATTCAGAGGAAGCATTTTGTTGTTCAGGATTTTAGGGAAACTGATTTGTGTAGAAGAACTGCACTTATAAGCTCGCATTTCTTTCATGGCTAACTAACAGATTTACCTCCTTTATAATACCTTTCAGATTAAGCTCTGCATTTTCCCTTTTTCTGAGTGGTGTTTGTGTTTGAGTGTACATCGACTTAGCATCCAGTGATTTAATATATGTTCATTTTGTCTCCCCAAATAGATTTAATGATTGTGTCTTTTGTATTAAGTATAGTAGACTTGTTGAAATTTGACTGATTTAGAGGTCACCTACTCCAGTACCCTCTGTAGTGGCCACTGACCTCCATCCACAATGCCATCCCTCCCACAACTTATGCGTTCTTTCATTTCTAAAGGCTTTCTGTGACTTTCTTCAAAGGAATAGCCTTGGGCTACTGGAACCACTTTGCCCAGACACAGAGAACCGGAAGTACCTGGGAGTTTAGCCTTACCGTACCTACCCCTGGCTCTGTCCCTGCATCAAGGAAGCTTGGCCAGTGACTGACAGGTGTGAATATGAAAGTCCACCCCCCTTGACTCAAGTAGAGACAGGGTGGAGGCTTTACTTGTGTGATCCAGAGCTCCCCTGATCGGACTCAGGCTGGGACTTCACCTGAGGTCATACCCTTGTTTGTTTTTTCCCTCTCTGTTCCCCGACCCCTGCCGCCACCATCTTTCCTGGGAGCACTTAATAAATCACTGGCACATGAATCCTCATCTTAACGTTCATTGGGAATACTGACCTAAGGCATTATTTCACTATTGGGAAACTGAGGCCTAATGTTGTTAACCAGTGTGTCCAAAGTCATGCACAGCCTAATTTCGAACCCAAATTTCTTGATGTCGTGTCTGTGCTCTTTTTTTTTTTTAAACAATTCTCCACTTTTTTTGTTTGTTTGTTTATTTATTTATGGCTGTGTTGGGTCTTCGCTTCTGTGCGAGGGCTCTCTCCGGTCGTGGCAAGCGGGGGCCACTCCTCATCGCAGTGCACGGGCCCCTCACCATCGCGGCCCCTCCCGTTGCGGAGCACAGGCTCCAGACGCGCAGGCCCAGCAATTGTGGCTCACGGGCCCAGCCGCCCCGCGGCACGCGGGATCCTCCCAGACCAGGGCCCGAACCCGCGTCCCCCGCACCGGCAGGCAGACTCCCAACCACTGCGCCACCAGGGAAGCCCGTGTCTGTGCTCTTTTAACTTCTCCTTTGTAGTTCTAGGTATACAACAGACATATAATAGTTGTCTATTGGTGAAAAATGATGAATGTACTGACTGTGTGCAAGGCATTTTATTGGATACTAAAGGAGGCATGAATTTAAGATGTAATTCTTGCCGTCCAGAAGCTTAAAAAAAAGAGAAAGGATACGACTAATATTTATTAAGTGGAATAAGAAGGGCAGACAAATTGCTATTGGAATCCAGAAGAATACGGGACAGAGGGATCATGCATGATTAGAGCAGGCAAAGAGCGAGAGAGAGATGCAAAAACAGTGTGGCATCTGGATTAGGGCTGAGGAGGTTAGGTTTAAACAAGAGTTTATTTCAGAGTTTTTGACGTTTTTGTGTCCCAGTGTTTTGTGTCAATTTTGTGTCCTAATATTTTCACCCATCATTGGTAACATTTCCATATTATAATGAAATGGTGAAATGGACTTCGAAATCACTTTTTAATGAATTTCATTAATATATAGATACATTGAATATATTTAATAATATTCCTGTTATTGAATATTTAGATTTCCCAAAATTTATGATTATGGAATGACACTGCACTGAAGATCTTTACACATAAACATTTGCTTACATTTCTGAGAGTATTTGTCAAGGATAATTACTAAAAATATAATTACTGAGGAAACTTTTTTGAGCATTCCTGAGATATATTGCTAAATTGCTTTCCAGAAAAGATTTACTATGCCAGCACATCACTTCTCATGGTACATGGCTTGTTGCTTCTCCAGAAGCTCCAGTCATTTATTGATTTATTTATTAATTCACAAAATATTTACTGAGCACTAAGTGGGAGACCACATGCTAGGTGGCACATCATTTTTATGTAGAATTCCTTATTGGGTTTTCCTCCTTTACCTTTTTTCTCCCCAGCCACAATATTCAAATTTTGGTTTTGCTCTTCTTTATTAGAACCATGAGCACATTGGTTTCTGAGGGAGAAAGAAGGCTGAGAATCTCAACATTCAGCACGTGAACTTGAACTCCTCTGTTGTCACTCCAGCGCCTGCCTTCAGTTGGCCTGCCGTCACTCAGTCCAGAGGCCTGCAGGTTTACCCTCGCCAGAGAACAAATCTCTGATCTTTTGACAAAATAGGGGAGGACCAGTGGCCTGACTGTGCTGAGTAGGGGAGGGCATCTGGGAGTGTAACTGACTACTTTTTTCTAAACGTGGTTTTATTGTGATATAATTCACGCACTTAAAGTATTAAATTCAGGGTTTTTACTGAATTCACAGAGTTGTGCAACCATCACCACAATACATCTTAGAACATTTTTAGAAAAGAAAATCTCGTACCCACCAGCAGTCACTCACCATTCTCCGTCACCCGCCCGGCCCTAGGTAACCACTAATCCATTTTCTGTCTCTGTGGATTTGCCTATTCTGGACATTTCATATAAATGGAATCATACAATATATGATCTTTTGTGACTGGTTTTGTTCATTTGGGATAATATTTTCAAGGTTCATCCACGTTGTAGCATATATTGGAACTTCACTCCTTTCTGTGACCGAATAACATTCCGCTGTATGGATGTAGCACATCTTGTTTTTTCATTCATCAGTTGATGGACATTTGGGTGGTTTCCACTTTGGAGGCTGTTAGGCATAATGCTGCTATCAACATTCATGTACAAGTTTTTGTGTGGATGTGTTTTCGTTTCACTTGGGAGTGGAATTGCTGGGTCACATCATAACTCCATGTTTGGTCATTTGAGGAATTGTCAGATTGTTTTGCAAAACATCTGTACTATTTTACATTTACAGTGGATGAGGGTTCCAGTTTCTAACTATGCTTAAATAGACTTTCAAGTAGTGTTTAAGCCCTACCTTCCCTGTCACCTTTCCTGTCTCTGCCTGAGGCATCTGGGGTTCTGTGGTGTTTCAGTGTCACTTTTCCTGTCTCTGCCTGAGGCATCTGGGGTTCTGTGGTGTTTCAGTGTTTCTCACTGCTGGCTTGGCACGCAGGTATATTGGTTACTACTCATCTATTGGCTTTCCCCTCTCCAAAATTTGTGGTATTGTCTTTTCCCCATTCTCTCTTTTTTTTCTTGTATATGTACATTTTTTTCTTCTCTATCCATTTGCTCTCATTTCAGTGAGGTTTCAAGATGTATTAGAGGTAAGCGCATCTGTTCATCCTACCAGTTTAAACTGGAAATCCCTTCAATTTCTTCTTTCTTTTATTTATTTATCTTTTTAAAAGTAATTTTATTTTATTTATTTATTTATTTATTTATTTATTTTTTGGCTGCGTTGGGTCTTCGTTGCTGCGCGCAGGCTTTCTCTAGTTGCGGTGAGCGGGGGCTACTGTTCGTTGCGGTGTGCAGCCTTCTCATTGCAGTGGCTTCTCTTGTTGTGGAGCACGGGCTCTAGGCGCACAGCCTTCAGTAGTTGCAGCACACAGGCTCAGTAGTTGCAGCGTGTGGGCTCCGTAGTTGTGGCTCACGGGCTCTAGAGCACAGGCTCAGTAGTTATGGTGCATGGGCTTAGTTGTTCCGCAGCATGTGGAATCTTCCCAGACCAGGGATCGAACCCGTGTCTGCTGCATTAGCAGGTGGATTCTTAACCACTGCACCACCAGGGAACTCCCTCTTCTTTCTTTTAAATTCATATAAATTTTAATACATCTGATTAAAAACAACATTTAGAATATAATCCCATTTTATGAGGTGGTCTTATCATTCTATCTTTTCCTGTTTGTTTCCCTCTTTTTCTTCCTTTCTCTAATCTATGTATATACCTACCCATTTCTTCATTCTATTTCTACAGGTATAGAGAGGAGTGTGGCATATTGTTCACCTAATATTAACACTGTTTGTTTCTGTTTGATGTGATTTGGGGTAATTCTTTGCTTTCTAACACTTTTCTGTGTTGCTTAGTTTTAAAAGAAATAATGATAGTGAGGTGGATGGACCTGGAGTCTGTCATACAGAGTGAAGTAAGTCAGAAAGAGAAAAATAAATACTGTATGCTAACACATATATATGGAATCTAAAAAAAAAAAAAAGGTTCTGAAGAACCTAGGGGCAGGACAGGAATAAAGATGCAGATGTAGAGAATGGACTTGAGGACATGGGGAGGGGGAAGGGTAAGCTGGGACGAAGTGAGAGAGTGGCATGGACATATATACACTACCATATGTAAAATAGATAGCTAGTGGGAAGCAGCCGCATAGCACAGGGAGATCAGCTCGGTGCTTTGTGACCACCTAGAGGGGTGGGATAGGGAGGGTGGGAGGGAGATGCAAGAGGGAGGAGATATGGGGATATATGTATATGTATAGGTGATTCACTTTGTTGTAAAGCAGAAACTAACACACCATTGTAAAGCAATTATACTCCAATAAAGATGTTAAAAATAAAAAAAACAAATAATGAGCATGGATAAATTTTATTAAAGTGATAAAATCATTATCCCCCAAAACTCCCCAAATTTGATGTCATGGAAGTTAAGGGAATATGATGCCTCGAAGAGAGCATAAATAACAACATCAAATAGAGTAGAGGAGTTGAAGAGGGTGAATACTGAAAAAGGATTATTATTCCTCCAGTTGTAGGCTCTGCATTTATGTTTTCAACTGGCAACTTTAATCTTTATCTCAGAGGGAATCAAATATATACTACACATGTACCATGTGATGGTTAAAACGTAATAAATAACAAGATATTTATAGGAGTGTCTAGAGACTCATGTGCAAGTGTCTCTGAAGTTAATGAAAACTGTATTTATAAAAATAAAGCTATAATTTGGCCTGTTTTATCAGAAGAGCATAAAAATAACATAGGAAAATTTTTTCAAGTAAATATTATTTATTTCGTTTATCATACACTTTGTGTGACAGATGCCAATATGAACACGCATGTCTTGAAGATACCATATCAATAGATACATGTTTTTGGGGAGGAAAAATCCAACATCACCTACTCAGGAGACTTTCTGTCTCAAGTGCAGGGTGAAATGAAGCTCAGTAGAAGAAGGAAACAAATGAGAACAGACACATTTTGTTCAGCATGAACTTCGCCTCTCAGATTGGGCTCGTGTAGGATCACACCTCCCAGTTTTGTTTTTTGTTTTTTGTTTTTAATTTATTTTGGGCTGTGTTGGGTCTTCATTGCTGTGCACAGGTTTCTCATTGCGGTTGCTTCTCTTGTTGCGGAGCACGGGCTCTAGGCTCGCAGGCTCAGTAGTTGTGACTTGCAGGCTCTAGAGCGCAGGCTCAGTAGTTGTGGCGCAAGGGCTTAGTTGCTCCGTGGCATGTGGGATCTTCCCGGACCAGGGCTCAAACCCGTGTCCCCTGCATTGGCAGGCGGATTCCCAACCACTGTGCCACCAGGGAAGCCCACACCTCCCAGTTCTGAGTCATGGGCTTAGGAAAGCAAAATAACTTTGTCACCTCCAAGCTGAAAGTCAAAGGTACAAATTCATTGCCATGTACATAGTCCTGAAATAGTCCTGAAAATCCAAATCCCAATGCTGCTCACCCTGAGTGAGAGTAGACCAACTCCTCTCCTCTTTATTTCCTTCTGTTTTTCTTTATTTGCTTCTATTTGTGGGTTTCGTCACCACCTTTTCCTCAAATTCTAATTCCATTTATTTTCTACACATCAGTGAAGTTGTCATCTACAGTAGTGCAGAAAGGGTGGTCCAGGAACCACCAGCATCAGTTTCACTTGGGATCTTTTAGAAATGCATATTGTCGGGCCCCACCCCTACTAAATCAGAATCTCTGGGGTGAGGCCCAGGAATATGCATGTTTATTCTCCAGGTGAGAAGCAGCAGTCTACAAGATACCATTTGGGATAGCTGCTGAAAATCTCTTTCTGAAGAGGTGTTGGGAGACAATTCTCCATAGGTCTCTTATTTTTGCATATCTCGTGAGCAGAGGCACTGACTGGCTTTTGTTCTGGACTCTTTTTCCTAGGATATTTGTATGGTAAATAGCCTTGGAAGATAGAGCTCACAACCCTCTGGAGAAGAAGGCAGATTTACTTACTGTCTAGTATGATAAAAAGAGTTTCCCCTAATGAGGCAAAGGGTAGGCATGCTGACTGCCCATTATAAAAGATTCAGGTTCCCTAAGCTTGGGGTTCCGTAGCTGTGACTCACACCCACTGCAGGAGAACATCCACTGGGGATCCTCTGTGTCACCCAATGGGACACTTGGAGTAAGGAGAATTGACACAAACATGATATTCATGCTGCTGGCTGTGCTGTGAGTAATAATGTCCTTTGTCTCTGATCCAGGAATCTCTTGTCCTCTTCCAGCATCTATGAAACTGTCGCAGATTAATTTGTCAGCTTGCAAGTAGGGTAAAATCTCAGACCTTTTCCAGTTCCTGATAAATGGTTCTTCACTAATATAACTTGGTACAAGCCATTTTTTGTTTTCAAAATCCATTGCTTTAGGTTAAGATATTGAATCTCTAGACATTCCCTACTCAAATATAAGATTATCTGGGAAGCATGACATTAGCTCTCACTCTCAATTCATTTTATCAGATGAACTAGCAGGTCTTGAGAAAATAAAAGGTGGTTTTAAAGAGTCAAGAAGTGGACATATCTTGAAAAGAGATACAGTGGAGTTGGCTGGCCTCAGAGGGATGCCCTATAGTGAGAAAGGCCCAGAAGATACACTTCTGTGCTCTGATATTTTGCCTGGAATCTGTTCTGCCAGCATCCATCTCAGCTGGACACAATGCACACTGATTTCCTATAATTCCCTTCCTCATTCACAGTGAATCAAGGGCATCTGCTGGCAATGCTGTGGATTCTGTTGTTTGCAAACAGCAAGCAAACATCATCCATTGTCTGGGCTTTTTGGAATGGAAGTTGTTATAACATGGGCAGTAAGAAGGTTTACCATGCAGTGAGAGAAGTAGAAGGGAAAAAGAGCTAATAAAACAGAGAAAAGGACAATAGGGAGATTTCTGTGATTACCCATTTGTGCTGAAGCAAATTTGGCCCACATTCACTCTTGGGAATTCTCTCACTTTGTTTGATAAGTCCCCATGTGAAGTGACACACAGGTGATACGGAAATACTTCTTTTAAAGCATAAATCAGGTACTTACATTTGGAAGCACAATCCCAAAGACCTGGAGTGGAGTTTCTGGTTCAGTACACATTCCAATTAACCGAGGACTTACAATTAAATATGGAGACCAGAATTTTTGCCTCCCAAATTGGGATATATGGTCTGAAAAATACATGTTTACTTATACAATAGAAAATGTGAAATTGAGAACGTCCTGGAAAAGCCAGAATGCTCACCATATGGTTAAATCATACACGTTTTAACAATGCTAAAAGTATTAGATGATAAAATACATTTAGTCCTAACATACAGAACACAGTTTATCTGTTGATTCAGTAACCTCAAGGTCACTTAAAGACCAATTAAAGTTTTTGACTCTTAAGCTATTTTAGTTTATATCTATTTTGGATAAATGGCGCTTCAGTGGATACAGTTTTGGTTTTGTTTTGTTTTGTTTTTTGGTTCTTTAGTCTAACTGTGGTTGTATTTCTATCTGAATGTTTCTCTGAGAAACGATGAAGATTTTCATTGGAAAGCTTTGTACCATGTCTAACAGCTTAATTGTAAATTACTTTCATTTTTAAAAAATTAATTTATTTTATTTTTATTTATTTTTGGCTGTGTTGGGTCTTTGTTGCTGCACATGGGCTTTCTCTAGTTGCGGTGAGCGGGGGCTACTCTTCGTTGTGGTGCACGGGCTTCTCATTGCGGTGGCTTCTCTTGTTGCGGTGCACAGGCTGTAGGCGCACGGGCTCAGTGGTTGTGGCACGCAGGCTCAGTAGTTGTAGCGCACGGGCTTAGTTTCTCCGCGGCATGTGAGATCTTCCCGGACCAGGGCTCGAACCCGTGCCCCCTGCATTGGCAGGCGGATTCTTAACCACTGCGCCACCAGGGAAGCCCGTAAATTACTTTCTGGTTTGGAATCTGTTTCATGTGGATTTCCAAAGTAACCTATATAATAATAATAGTAATTGTGAAAATAATCCAGGACTGTCAGTGAAAAACAGAGAAGAAACTATCCTGTCTACATATTCTCTCTCCATTTTGTCCACCTGCTGTCCTGCCCTACAGTAGTTACTCTCACCAAACTTGGGCCTTTTGGGAAAAGGAGTTCTCAGGTAGCAAAGTCCCTTATTTAATTGCCCTGGTGGTAATAAATATGGAAAACTTTAACAGAATCTTTCTGACTGAATTCATTGGGTCCACAAAGGACACTAATGAAACCATGATAGCACAGGCAAAAGCTCCATAAATGTCTAAAGTTCTGTTTTGTTTTGTTTTTTTGGCCACGCCATGCAGCTTGTGGAATCTTAGTTCCCCAACCAGGGATCGAACCCGGGCCCTTGACAGTGAAAGCCCAGAGTCCTAACCACTGGACCGCCAGAGAATTCCCAGTGTCTAAAGTTTGAAACCAACACCTTATGTTGTATTTAAAGTTCACAGATTTCTAAGATTGGTAATCTAAACTTTAGAGGACTATGGTATTTCAGAATAATGCTTGTAATATTTATGTCTATATACCATGTCAGTGTAGTTATTCATTCGTTTAGTCAACAAATACTTCTTGGATTCCTCCTATGTGCAACACTTTATCAACATTAGGAACAAAAAGATTAATGAGTTAAAAATTCCTGCTCTTGAGTAGCTCAAAAATTTGGCAGGAAAACAATGATCTAAACAGATCATTACTGTACACTATGCTAAATGCTACAATACAAATAGGGACAAAGGTCTGTGAAACCAAAGTGAGGGCGAATAATTCAGCCTGGGAGTAGGACTCCGAAAAGGGAGCAGTGTTCAGGATCATCCTAGGAAGTATAAATTACTCCTTTCTGTAACAGCAGGGGTAGAAGTAGATAAGATTATCAAGAGTAGCTGTTAGTCACAAGGTACTTACTAAGTGCCAGGCAAAACACTACACATTTGGCATGAGCTACCTTCATATAATATACCCACCAACCAAAATGACAGATACTGTTATTACCATTTTACAGGGGAACAGACTGAAACTTTAAGAAGTGAAGTAACCTGACCAAGATCACACAGGTAGGAAAGAGTAAATTTCTGATGAATGAGTGAATGAAATCATATAACATTCATAAATCTGGAATTGAAGTATCTCACCATCAAATTATAATATCGTAAGAGAGATCATGTGAGTGGGATAACATTGTCTAAACAATTTTCATGGCATAAGCAATTTCACCTTTTCTTGGGAAGGAATCAGAAGCTCTTCATCCTCCCTTGGGAAAGGTAGCACTTAGCATTGCAAAACATTCACGTCCACCAATTATACGAACAACTCCTCACAGGGCCGTAACCTCCTGAGTGAGGTGGAGACACCTTCACTCACCTATAATCAAATCGAAATGGATTTTGTTTGTTCTTTTGTGCCAGAATACCATTTTTTTTTTTTACTTTTAAAAACAGGGTCTTGAATATAAATAACCTCTCTTCTTTGTACTAGGTTTGTCATATGAACATTATAAGATGGCCAATTCATATTTCCTTATTTGTAAATTTCTTTCCTGGTAGCCTACATTTTTCCAACCAATATTTCACCAAATGTTTGGTTACCTCCTTTCTACCTCCTTCAGTAAACATCTGTTGGACTCTTAGACTCAGTCGCATCTATTATAATATTTCTTTTAATCCTCAAAATTAACTTTCTGAGGTATTATTATTATTATTATTATTATTTTGACCTCACTGTGCAGGTTGTGGGATCTTAGTTCCCCAGCCAGGGATTGAACCCGGGCCCTCAGCAGTGAAAGCACAGAGTCCTAACCACTGGACCACTAGGGAATTCCCACTTTCTGAGGTATTGTTAAGCTTATTTACAGATGGAGAGACCTGGTCTTGGACAATTTGGTGTATGGCTCAAGGTCACACTTGTCCAAGGTCATAGAGTTAACAGAGCCAAGTTAAGAATTCAAATATTTTGACACCATGGCCCCTGTTTGTTCCACAAGACCAGAGGGTCTCCCTATAAATGGAATGAGACTATCCCTCCATGACTTGGCCGAGATAAAATATTAAACAATTCAAGGTAGTCAATACCTGATTGTATCAGAAGGATTGGCCTAGCAAATAAGTGTTACAGGGGTGAAGTCAATGTAGGCTCTGGTAATCAGAGACTGGGTTTGGCTGGGTGGGTGGAACAAGAGCAAAAGGGTAGCTTGCTTGACTGGAAGGAAAGCATGAGCAAGTATGTTGAGTTGCGGCTAAGCATGTGCTCTGTGGACAAATAAAAAGTCTTCCTGGTATAAATAATTTGAATTATTTCATGGATAAATTTTTCAGTGCTAGTACCATTGCCTTGAATACTTCATGGATTAAGATGGTATGAAAATAAACAAAGCAAGTCTGGAAGAGAACCTGGAGATATGTTTTAAACCATGTTAATGTGCAGAAAACCAGAATGGTGGCTACTTAATTTGATAGGCAGTTGACCGTGTACATATAAAAACACAGGGTTATAGACTTAAGGCAGGTTAAACAAGGTGTATTTGATGGCAGGTATACAGCAGAAAAATATGATCTTTGTTTTTAATTTTATCTCGGTGAATACAAGCATATTACATATTTCACTTGCAATCATTTTTCTCAGCAGTTCATCCATTGACATGCACACACACGCATGTGAGCAGATGTTTTCTAGTACCTTTGGCAGAAGAATTTAGTGCCTTGTACACATCACACCTGCCGTGTCATGCTTATTGATTGAACGATTCAGCTTGCTGAAAGGTACTGGGTGAGATATTAATTTTAAAATGAAAGCCTTCACATCTGCTAATGCCTGTCAGTCTCTGGAGTGAATGTGCCATTCGAGCCAACGGAAGTGGGCAGAAGCAGCCTTCATGGGTAGGGCTGACAAGTTATTTTGAGTCTGCTGAATTACCTTTATTGTTGCCCGGCACTTATAGGCAGACCTCTCCTTCCATTAAAGTCCAGCGCTCACAGTACTTCTGAAAATAGCTCTAGTGGTTTGGAACTCATATTCCTGGGTTTTTGCATAAATGAAGTATTTGTGGTAGTTGAACGATAAATGGTGAGATAATGGTGTTTTACAGGCAGTGAAATGACAAGGTCAGTTTTAATTAAGCTGAGATCGACCTCAGTCTGTATTGCACACTTCTGATTAGGTTATTTCAAATTAACATAAGTTTTTGGAGACTTCGCTGAAGTCAGTGGTGTTAAACACCAGCTGTGCTGGCAGAGAAGCGTGGGATATGAGAAGGAGATAGCATTCACATTGAAATTAGCACTTGGCACAATATAATTCTCTGATTGCAAACTATGTGGAGTTGCCTGTGCTAATTGGTTGATTTTATTTGAAGCAGATGTTGTTAGCTTTCCCACTAATGATCTGGAGAGAAATTCTTTTGAAAGACATGCCATGTTAGGATCTCTGCAGTATAATAAGCTAATTACAACTTTAAGTACTTGCAGTAATTAGCACAATGTGTATAAAGTGTTCCTGATCTTTTCACCCTGCCGCATTATTGTCAGGGCAGCTTGAAAAACAAAAAGGAACGCTAGCTGGATTGAGTCTCCCTGGTCTAGCCTCTTCGTTTCCCAGACTTCTGCACTAAAGAGATAATGAACTCGACTTAAATCCTTCTCTTTCAGACATGTCAAAAAGGTTTAGTGCCAACCCCCAACCCACCCAAAAAACGGAGAGTGGAATTTGTCAAACTAAAACGTTACCTTGCACACGTATGCCTTTATGGCTTGTGAGGTCTTCATCACATTAGCAAACCGAGGTATTCGAGGACACCATTAGCGTATTTATCTCATGTTCATTTATTTTATTGTTTATCAGTTTGGTCCGGGGATCAAACCTATATTTTATTTGAGAACATTTCCCCATCACGCTTCCAAACCACAACTCAAACTTCTCTGTATAGAACACTTTATGTGTTTGATATTTCTGTAAGCCTAAAATCTAGTCTTTCTGTATTTTGAACAACTAAGTTATTACATATATATTTTTTCCTTATAGTAATTATCAGAGGGAAGACGTAATAGGAGTAGATGTGGGGAGTGTGACATAAATGGAAAAAAATGAATTGGGAGAAAAAGAATTGGTAGAGATAAATTCTTAATAACATACCAAGCAGAAGTCCAGAATTAACTGCTATTAATATGAGTGAACCTGACATTTGAGACTGGTGACTAAAATTCTTGTATCTCTAAGAAGATGCTAAGTTGATCAGTAGAAAATAATTTATAGTAAAACATCACTATTTAAGTAGTTCTTTGTGGCCTTTTAAAGAAAGTTTCAGAGTTTGCATTTTTAAGATCTATTATTTGAGATAGATGCTTAAGAGTAAAAATGCAGCCATTCGTAATGGAGCCTTCTGCCAGAACAGGTGAACCTATCTAAGTTTTTATATTTTCTCATGGCTCCTTTGGTTTAAGATACTTCTGAGGGGAGGCAGAGACTGAAGAAATTCTCCTTTTAAAGTACCTTTGAAGAAGTTGGCTGGCTCCCTTGGCTCTAATTTCTGGAAAGTAGGCAACCTGATCTCATATTCTGAACTTGACTAACTTGACTGCAGAAATAAGGTAGAAAATTCCCTTATTCTTACCTCTACTGCTGTTGTCTCTTCGGTTCTGGAATTGAGAGCTGGGGTTTCTGTGGTTGCTGGATTTATATCTACCTCCAGTAATGTAATATTTCACAAGGTAAATAGCCAGGCTCCTGATAACTTCAATGGATTAAAAGAGAGGAGGAGTCAAACAAAAATACCAGTTATTTGAGAAAAGCAAAGATAGAGAGGCTGATGGAGATTCACCCTCTCAAATTATTAAAAGAAAGGAAGGGTTGTAGGTTTAAGGGGATTCCAGTACTTTAACCATTCTTCATAAATACAAATAAACATTTATGGTTATGAAAGTTTATTGATATAAGTAATGAAAAACAGTGAAGGGACTTCCCTGGTGGCGCAGTGGTTAAGAATCTTCCTGCCAATGCAGGGGACACGGGTTCGAGCCCTGGTCTGGGAGGATCCCACATGCCGCGGAGCAACTAAGCGCGTGAGCCACAACTACTGAGCCTGCGCGTCTGGAGCCTGTGCTCTGCAACAAGAGAAGCCACTGCAATGAGAAACCCGCGCACCACAACAAAGAGTAGCCCCCGCCCGCCACAACTAGAGAAAACCCTCATGCAGCAAGGAAGACCCAAAGCAGCCAAAAAAATAATTAAAAATAAATAAATAAATAATCCAAAAAAAACCCAAAACCGTGAAGACTTTGTGCTTTTCCTGAGTTTACAGAGCTTCAAGTCCTCAGTGGAGCCCATAAGAAATAATTATGCTCAAGCAAAACATACAAGGACAGAGTTTAGACCTAGTGCTGACATTTTACACCTGTCACCGTGTCTGGCGTGTCTTAGGTGCATAATAAATGGTAAACGGATGACTGCTTTTTTAGTGAAAAGTTAACGACTCATTCTCTGTCACTGCCATGAGGTTTGGTGAGTTTCCACATTCCTGGAAGTATTGTCATGAATCGGAACTGCTTGAAATGACGTATACAATTATTTGTCTAATTGGACTTGATATCCTTAACGAGTGCTTTAGTGCAAAAAGTTAAAGGCACATCCCGGTGTTGGGAGTTTTGGCATCTAGCATCCTTACTGATAAAATTTAAAAGTCTTATTTGGCTGTGGAATGGATCAACCCACTTAGAAATGGAGCATCTGCCAGAGTAACAAAAAGTTGTTTGACAATAAACCAATGGATTTACATTTTTTGTCAGTAGGGATCTTTTATTCTTATCTTGTTTTTATTTACTTAAACCCAAAGCTGCTATTACTTACTCCTAATATAATACCATGGTCATAGGAATATAAACTGGGTTCCTAACAATATATATATTTGCTCTCACTATAAATAATCTTCATTTTCATAAGTTCGAGAAAACTAGACGTTGTCAAACTGTTGCTAGATGCTTGAAATATAATAATATATATGAATGTTATGTATTTTTATTATATATTATGTAGATATAGATGTGTGTATAACATTACATATATAATATTACATATTATACTATAAATTATCTGTTATATAAGTTTAAAACTCTATCTGTGTATCTGTCTACCTATCTAATCAATCTTTCATCTTTCAAAAGAGGCCACCATTGGAAAGACCATAACCAGGCCAAATGATTAACTTTATAATTTTATTATGTTCTAATAACACTTATTTGGAGAGAGTTAATGGCTAAGCCATGACATTTTTTCATACACTTTTTCATGAGAAGAAAATAGTCTGACCTACAGAAGGGCAAACTGACTTTTTTAAACCTTTCAGCTTTCTAAGACTGAGGGGTTTTCCTAAAAAGAAGGTCCCCAACTTTCAGGGAACCAGCAGTGAGGCATGACCTTTTCTAATTCATCTGCTCACTGCTAGCCCTCTGTGTTCCACCGTGGCACTCCACTGTCCTGTCAGGGTCTAATGAAGCATGTGACGCCAAAAACAGTTATTCCTGAGATGCCAGCAGAAATGGTCATTTCTTTTACTTCCAAATATGCCAAGTGGGGACAAGAAATCCTTACTTGATTGTTGGGAAAAAAATTAAAAGCTAACTCCAGATTTTAACATGAAAGAATTGAGGTTGTTTGATCTTTAGAGGATATAGCAATTACATACGAAAATCTCTTTCATGTAAGGTTTTTTTAAAAAGTCAACTGCATGCCTTCATCTTTTGTGTCATAGATTACAGGGATAGAACTAAATAATATCATTTTTAAGACCAGAATTTTTTCCCCATTTCCCAATACATTTTTCTCTCCTTGCCATAAAAAGCTTGAAAAACAACCTCCCTGAGGCACCAGAAGCAGGAGTAAGCGGGGTGGTTTGGCTGCAGACCAGAGCAGCACAATGGGTTTCTGCTTCCTTTCTGTTCATCGCTCCCCCCTTCCCTCCAAAACACACACAAAGCTCTGCATGACTTTCTGGTTTCAGGCTCCAGTTTTGCAATTTTTTCCATCATGTGTTGGGAAGAAATTGAAATGTAAAATTATATCCCCTGAAACAATCTTATTGTTTGGGGGGCATAGGAAGGAGAGTTACAGAGATGAGTTTTTTTTCTTCTTCTTAAAAAAAAAAAAAGCTACTATGAGCCACAATACCCATCCCTTGCTGCTCTATGAACCTCTCAGGTGTTTTTTTTTAATAACTCTTATTTAATTTTGCAAAAAAGTAGCTTAACCACTGAGAAAATTGTGCAGAGGAAAGAAAATTTCCTGATGAGGGATTATGCTCAGCAGAGATGCAATAATATACTGTTGTCACTTGTTTCTATCTGCTATTTTCTTTCCTCTGGGCATACCCCATTTCACACACACATCCTTTAAGTCATTGGGCTGAGAGTTTGGTAGACCCAGAAGTGGAAAAGGATGATTTCAGCTCTAGTCATAGCAGGTAATGGAGTTGGCAAAGAAGATTTCAATATTGCTTCAAGGAAGTTGAAAATGACTAATGCAATGACTAACAGTAACATCTAAAACAAAAGTATAATTCTGCACTACAGTAAGAATGAGTGACCTTCTTGGCTTGGAAGAGGGAGGCGAGAGGGTGGAGGAATCTTTGGGAGGAAGATTTCAGAACAAATAGGCCTATAATGTTGGTATTTAAATGCAATTTACTCATTCGCTTCAGCAGATAAAGTCTTAATATGCATGTCACCTGTGGGCAGAGCCTGAAGAATTATAAGCATTAATTTGTTTTAAATAATTTGAAAAAGAACAGTTTTATTAAATACTACAGTCATCTAAGTAAAAATTTAAAATAAATCTCTTTATCTTTCAGGAAATTTCTGCCTACAGGTCTTTTTTAATGGTTAGATTTTAAAATTATAAATAATGTGTGCTTAAAAAAATCACGCTGCAATGGTTGCCTCAAAATCAACTACACTTCCTGAAATGCTGAAACCAAGAAAACTAGGGTCTTTAAGTCCGGGTATGCTCCCTACTTGCCCAGACCCACCCAAGTGCCTGCACCATGACATGGGTTTGCAAATCAGGCATCAGATGAGCTAGGTGAGTATGTGAAATAAACCCCTGATGGGCTCACATCTTTCCGTGGTTCTCTCTAGTGTTTCAGTGAGGTGAAATAGGCTTCTTATGTTTTGGATTTATCCCCGTTTTGCTTTGTTTCCCTGGAAACTTACTTCTGTGAAATGGTGTCGCCTCTGGTATGATCAGACTTAACACTTAAGGACTACTAGTTTAGTGCAGGAATTCTTATTGGAGATTCAGGGGTGAGAATCCCTAATAATGGATGAAAATTGTGTATATTATGTGCATTTTATGGGAATAAGGCCTGTAACTTTTATCTCAAGATTTGTGAATTACGAAGCCTAGTATTTGATTCTGATAATAACTCTGAGGCAAAGATAAATGATCAGTACTACTTTATACCTGACTTCACTGAGGCTCATGGAAGTTTCATCACAAGTTTGAAATCCAGTAATCTTTCCCTGTAGCCTTTCAAGGCTATTACTTTCATTGGCTTTAAAACAAGATGGTCATAATATATGTACATACTCCCCTCTCCAGGAAGTGGAGATTAATCTCTCACTCCACCCAAGTTTGGTCTAGACTTAGTGACTTGATCTTAAAGAATAGATTAGAGAAAGGGACAAATAGTAACTTTACAGTGCAGAAACCTGGCTAATACTACATTAACCAAGTGAGGAAAGTTAATATCACCAGTGATGTCAAGGCCCTTCCTAATATGACATGACTTGAGAAGGGCACTTCACTTCTGTGATATTCTTCCGCAAACCACTAACCGCAGTCTAATCATGAGAGAAACATCAGAAAAATCCAGATTAGAGGACTCTTTACAGGATACCAGGTCAGTACTCCCTAAGGCTGTCAAGGTCACAAAAAAGAAAGACTGAGAAATTGTCACAGGGCAGAAGAAACAGGGGAGACATGACAACTAAATGCAGTGTGGTATCCTGGATTGGATCCTGGAACAGAAAGAGAACATTGATGGAAAACTGGCGAAATTAAAGTCTAGAGTTTAGTTCATAGCAATGTACCAATGCAATGTTGGTTTCTGGGTTTTGATAAGTATATCATGGAGATGTAAGATGTTAGCAGAGGGGTAAATTGGGTGAGGGATATAAGAGAACTCTATTATCTGTATTATCTAAAATTATTCCAAAATAAAAAGTTAATTTAAAAAATTGCTTGACTCTAAAAAGATGACCACAAACTCAACTCATATTTTTTTCCTGGATTAACCAGAATAAATGTCACCTTCCCTGGAAATCCTTCTATATGACCTTACATACTAATCTACTAACAGAATTTATGGTACCCTCCTGGGAGTTGTGAGAGGCATTATTGCCTAGTGGTTATGAGTTTGGACTCCTGGGGTCAGGCTGCTGGGGTCTGAAGCCAGCTCTACCACTTATCAGCTGTGTGACTTCCAGCACATGACTTGATCTTTCCCTGGATTAACCTACCTCATAGGGCTGTTGTGGGCATGTAATTTAAAGTTACACATTTGAAGTCCTTAGAATAGAGCCTGGTACATAATTAGTACTCAATAAGTGGTAGTGGTGATGATGATGATGGTGATGATAATGATGATAGCTCCAAAGCATTGTTTTCATAACACTGTCTCACAGTATCTAATTGCTTACCCCTTTTTCTTTTAGATGGTGAGATCCTTGAGGACAGAAGCCATGTTTTATTTATCTTTGTATCCTTCTGCCTGATAAATAGTAAGTACTCAATAATTGTTCATTGAATTACACTTCGTTTCTTGGATCCTCACTTGCCATATCTGGGATTTGGGTGTGACCCTTCTGTCACTACTGCCGAATTCCAGGCTTACGTGGGAGATAACTACCAATTAATTAACACTCCTTAGGGCTTTTTTAGGTTCGGTGAGGGATGCAAAGACATATATCTGAGGTCTCTACCCCTCAGAAACTTACCAGCATATATGCTCCAATATCTATATTTTAATTTATCTGAAAATGATAAAACTCTAGATTAAACAGTACTGAGGACAAGTGCTTAAATTCTAAGAAAATAGATTATAGCAAAACGGGATAATGTAAGAGAATACAGGATACTATTTTTTTTTTAATTTTTAAATTTATTTATTTTTGGCTGTGTTGGGTCTTCGTTGCTGCGCGTGGGCTTTCTCTAGTTGCGGAGAGCGGGGGCTACTCTTCCTTGCGGTGCGTGGGCTTCTTATTGCGGTGGCTTCTCTTGTTGCGGAGCACAGGCTCCAGACACGCAGGCTCAGTAGTTGTGGCGCACAGGCTTAGTTGCTCCGCGGCATGTGGGATCTTCCCAGACCAGGGCTCGAACCCGTGTCCCCTGCATTGGCAGGCGGATTCTTAACCACTGTGCCACCAGGGAAGCCCAGAATAATCTACTTTTGTGGAACATTCAACATGCCTCCCTCCCCTGTAGAGCATGAGAGAAAATGAGCTAAAATTTTAAAAGAGAAAACCAAAATTTGTTAGACATTCTAGAAGTACAGAGTTCTTGTTTGAGATTTATTGTGGTGTTATTCCATTATTGAGAGGGAACTTAAGTAATTTAAAACTTTTACTAACTTGTACAAGGACTTATTTTTTTTTAAGACAAAGTGTTCAGATATGAGTTGTAGTGGTATTGATGACAATGAATGGACTGAGCTTGGTTAAAAAATGAATTTGTTACTATAAAATGTACTTGAAAAGTAGCAACAAAAAAGTGGGGGGAGGATGAATTTCTTTGGGACTTTTGTTCTCTTTACTGGTGCCAAGTTGCATCCTTTGGTTTCCGCTTAATCGGTATCCATAGGGAAAACTTTTTAATCGGTATATATTAATTAACTTTAACAAATCTTTTTCCACATTCTTCTCTCAGTAGCCAGAGGGTGCATTGTGCATAGGGAGGGTGTTCAAAATGACTGAAGCTACCTGGCCAGAGGACTCTGCCATATGTTTGAAAACTTAACCTTGCCCTTGTTTTCATTCCAGGACAACCAAAAGCCAAGCTCACATCCTGGCCATATATTTGGAAGTCCAGATCCTACCCACATAATTTAGGACCTGAATTATAATGTTACATCTTACAGTCCTTAGATAAAAGGGATGTAAATGTAACTCTTATAAGCACTGTTCCCATTCCATCCAAGGCCATGAATTACCATATGGTCTGGAAGAGATCATCTTAATTTTGGGGACCAAGCTACTGGGCTGTAGTTGATATGGCTAATTCTTGAACCCTGCTTTTCAGATTGAATTGCCCAGGGTTGGAACTGACTAGATGTGGCTCATGGAATTCCAGATGCTATGGTAATTATAGTGCAAGACTAAATTTTCTGTTCTCATTTGTCTTTTTAAACTACTTTGATTCCTTGTTTGGTCTCTTTCACCCAGTATTTAGGGGTTATAACTTCTATGAGTAAAATTTAGTTTTAAATGGAAGAAAATTTAGCTCCTGCTACTATGGTACTAGTTAATCATAAGTTCATAAAAAAGCTAACATACTGGGTCAGAGAGGCAGCATTAAAATTTCATGCGTTTGGGGAAAATAAATTAAAAAGGTCTGGTAGAAAGCTTGCACTCTAGAGCTTTTTCTCTGCCGTCTGTCATCTGAGGCATAAACCTGTGCCCTCATGTGTATCCAATTGCAATGTATCTCTTCTATCTAAAGCCAGATAATTACAAGGTTCCATAGTCCCTTGGCAGACTGAATAAAGAGTTACTTTAATTTCTTTTCTTAGGCTCTAGATGTATATTGTGTTCTGTAGAGATACTGTACACAATTCTATAGTAAGGCTGATTATCAGCATTTATAAATTAATATCCGTTTAGCTAATGGTAAGCCAAGATTGACTCAAGAGCACATAGCATGTGGTTATCTTTAGGATGTGGGATGACTATGTTGATTTTGTTTATCACCATCTTCATTAAGAAGTATCATGTACAAACTGAGTAGTAGAAAAGCATCAGATGCTCCTGGCCCAATATACGGGACATGTATTCATCTAAACAACTAGTCAGTGAGCAAAAGAGAAATATGTTGTAGAGCAGTGATAAATGTAATGGCAAGTAGAGAAAATTGCTTCTTTAGCTGAGGGACATTTTCTATCACTGTTCTAATTAATCAGGGAATACATTAGGAAAAGTTTTAGGTTTCACAAGGGAAGAAGAAGGCTTTATGAGCAAGGTTTTGTTCTCTTTTTAATTAGAGATAGGAAGGTAGATATTGTTTAGCAAGTTTCTGTGGTGGAGGTTTGGAAGTTGAGGGCCAGGTTATTTCACAAAAACTGTGAGGTTCAACTTGGAGGTAAAACAATACAGTTTTAAGGTATGACAAAGAACAATATCTCAGCTGCCTTTTGGCTTTTCTATATGTAATTCGAGAACAGTTTTTAAAAATAAAGAAATTGTAATAATTTTTTTCATTTAAATAATTTATTAAATTATTTAAAATAATATTATGGCAAGCACTAAATATATTCATATGACATGAGAAAAAGAGGAATTGCAAAGCATTCTATGAATGTTCAATAAATACTAATTTATGATGGTAAATATAAAAATAATTTTAAAAAATAATAATAATTTAAGGGCCAGTAAATGCAAGGGATGACAAAAGATTAATTCCCATTGTTCTTTTCAGAAGAGAAGAATATGGAATGATGGGGTTGCTGACTTCAAGCCTGGAGATCAGTCAGGTGAGTATTCGTGAAGGGTACATTTTTAGTTCTGCTCAAGAAGGAGCAAGATGAAATACACTTGCTATGTAGACTAGAAAAATTTCAAAGTTTTAAAAAAAGATTTGGCACCCAAATACACCTATTTTAAGTGTTCATTTTTGATGAGTTTTGACAAATATATACACCCATATATCCACCACCACAATCAAGATATAGAACATTTCCATGACCAAAAAATGTTTCCTTGAGGTTTTTCCTAGTCAATTCCTTATCTATGCCCACAAACAACTGCATATCTGCTTTCTATCAGCATAGATTAGATTTGCCTTTAAAACAAAAGAGTTTCAGATAAATGAAACCATACAGTATGTACTCTTTTGTATTGAGATTCTTTTGCAGAGCATAAAGTTTTTTAGGTTTATCTGTGTTGTTGCATATATCAGTAATTTATTCCTTTTTATTGCTGAGTAGTATTCCTCTGCATAGGCATTCCACAATTTATCTATCCATTCACCTGTTGAAGAACATTTGGATTCTATATTAGTATGATTAAATCTCCGTCATTTAGTAGGCCTATGTCTCTGGGCTGTGACTGTTGTTTTTCTCCAGTGGTATAGCTTTTATAAAAAATTTGTCTTAGGTGAGACAGCAATGCTATATAAGTGACTGGAGTGGGAGAAATTCCCTTCCTCTAATTGTGATAAAGCTCTGGAAAAGTCTTTTCCTCTGGATAGCAGGCCTTCATTATGGAGAAGGCATGTTTCATAGTGATTACTCTTCCCTTTCCCTTGCCAGAGCCACGAGTGTATCTATCTTGAATCTTCACTATGAGAACCTGGTCAGTTTCCTGGAGGTAAAGCCTATGAGAGTGTGGGGTCCCCCAAAATGTGGCCCTCAGAAATTTCTTACTCTCACACTAGTCCATGCTTAGTCTCCAGCAATTTGTCAGCCCTACCATTAAGTGTTCCTACCAGTTTATGGCTCCCACGGCTTCTGGTCCGGGTAAGCAGATCTTGGCTATGCCTCTCTGAATGCATCTATCTCCAGATTTCAAGGTGGTGGTTTGCCCTGTGACCTCAATTCTGTGATGGCTCCAAGGAAAGTCTTGATTTTCAATTTGTCCAGCTTATTCTTGTTGTAAGGACAGGTGTGACATCTTTTAAGTTCTTTTTGGTTTTTTTTAAATTAATTAATTAATTAATTTTTATTTTTGGCTGTGTTGGGTCTTTGTTGCTGCATGCAGGCTTTCTCTAGTTGCGGCGAGCAGGGGCTATTCTTCCTTGCGGTGCGCGGGCTTCTCATCGCGGTGGCTTCTCTTGTTGCGGAGCACGGGCTCTAGGCGCGCCGGCTTCAGTAGTTGCAGCACCTGGGCTCAGTAGTTGTGGCTCACGGGCTCTAGAGCACAGGCTCAGTAGTTGTGGCGCACAGGCTTAGTTGCTCCGCAGCATGTGGGATCTTCCTGGACCAGGGCTCAAACCCGTGTCCCCTGCACTGGCAGATGGATTCTTAACCACTGCGCCACCAGGGAAGCCCTAAGTTCTTTACATGTTGGAACTGAAACCAGAAGTGTCCCTCACTTACATTTTTGAAAGACATTTTCACTGGGTATACAGTTCTAAGTTGACATTTTATTTCCATTGTCTTTAGGCGTTAATGGTTTCTAACAAGAACTCTACAGTGTTTCTTAGTCTTGTTCCTCTGTATGTAAAACACCTTTTCCCCATCTTCCTCTGGCTGCATTTAATATTTTCTCTTTTTAATAATTTGATTATAATATGCCTCTCTGTGGTTTTCTTTCTGTTGATCCTCCTTGGGATTTGTTGATATTCTTGGTACTGGGGGTTTATAGTTTGTGTAATTAGGAAATTTTTCAGCCATTATTTCTTCAAATAATTTTTCTATTCCTCCTTCTATCTCCTCTCTTTCTGTGACTCCAATTAGCACATTAGACCGCTTAATATTGTTCCATAGGTCATTGAGTTTCTTTTCATTTTTTTCCAGATTTTTTCTGCTTGTGCTTCAGTTTGGTTAGTTTTTATTGTTATGTCTTCAAGTTTGCTAATCTTTTTTTCTGCAGTATCTAATCCAATGTTAATCTAATTCAGTGAATTTCATATTTCACATATTACGTTTTTCATTTCTAAAAATTTCATTTGACTTTTATTTATATTTTCTGTTCTCTCCTCATTATGTTCATGTTTTTCTTAAAACATTTGAGCATGTTGATTACATTTTCTATTATGATTTTAATATAATTGTTAATTCTATCATCTCTGTCATATCTTGGTCTCTTTTTATTAACTGATTTTTTTTCATGGTTATATGTCAAATTTTCCTGCTTCACAGGTCTAGTAGTTTTTTATTGGCTGCTGGACAGTGTGAAGTTTACGTTGTTAAGTGTTGGATTTAGTTGTATTCCTTTAGACAGTGTTGGGCTTTGTTCTACAGTTAGCTCACTTGTGGGTCAGTTTTATCATTCCAGAGCTTGTTTTTAGCTTTTAAAAGGGCAGATCTAGATGCTGATTTAGCCTCACTTTTAAAGAATGACCCTTCTGATGTCTCTACTGAGTGATCCCTTTATTCTCTGAACTCTGTTTTCTTTGGCTGGTGGAAAGACCAGTGATTCCTAGCTCCATGTGAGTTCTGGGAATTATTATCTCACCAATCTCTGATAATTCCTTGTAACCCGAAGGATGAATTCAGTGGAGAGGAAAGAGAGTGAGAGTGAGAGAGAGAAAGAGAGAGAGAGAGAGAGAGATAGTCGACTAAATAGGATAGGAACTATGATATGAAAGTAGTTTGTAGTTACCTGACTTGGGAACTCCTTTGTCTCCCTTTTGGCTCTAAGAAGGCTCTTGTAAATATAGGTATGAGTCTTACCTCCTCACTTTACACTTTTTCTTTTTTTAAAAAAAAAAAATTTATTTATTTATTTAATTTTTGGCTGCATTGCGTCTTAGTTGCGGCACACAGGATCTTCGCTGCAGCATGTGGGATCTTTCGTTGTGGCACAGGAGCTCTTCATTGTGGCATGCGGGCTCTTCGTTGCAGCATGCGGGCTTCTCTCTAGTTGTGGCACATGGGCTGCAGAGCACATGGGCTCTGTAGTTGTGGCACACGGTCTCCAGAGCACGTGGGCTCTGTAGTTGCAGCACGCAGGGTTTCTAGTTGTGGCTCTTGTGCTCAGTAGTTGTGGCGTGTGGGCTTAGTTGCCCCACAGCATGTGGGATCTTAGTTCCCTGACCCTGGATCAAACCCACGTCCCCTGCATAGGAAGGCGAATTCTTAACCACTGGACCACCAGGGAAGTCCCTATACTTTTTCTTAATTGTGAGTATGAACCTGGAGCTACCTTCAGTCATGACAGCTGAATCTGTATCTAGCTTTTGTCTTCTGAAGCTTACCCTGATATAGCCAGTAAACCAGGAAATTAGACATACAGTTGTTTCAATCTAAGGAGGCCCAAACAGAAGATTCTTAGATTCTTGGTCTCCTACTCTACTGTAAGAGAGGTGGCAATGTTGCTGATTGGAAAAACCACTGAACTAGGTAGAGGCCTCCAGATGTCAGGGTTCTAGAACTGGCTTTTCTATTCTTTGTGGGACTGAAAACTCACTTGATCCCTCCCTCCAGTGCTCTTTGGGTTAGATGATCTTCAGTCCCTTTCATCTCAGATAGCCTATGATTCTAATATAGGACAGAGGTCAGATGTCTGGTATCTTCAGTGACCCCAAATTAGAAGGCAGTAAAAAAATATTCTGGGAATTATGAATCAGGAAGAAGACCAAATTACTCTTTTTCTTTAGCAGCCAATGAGCTCAAGTACAAATTGGTTTCTCTGTGCTATAAACTGTAGTGTAGTTTCCCATGAGTGTCATATATACATCCTGAATTGCTCCTTGGAGTTTATCCATCAATTCTAAGTTATATTTTACCTGGTCTCATTACTGTGTTTTTGTATTTCTCAATTTTATTTTTTGTCTTACTTTGTTGTACGAATTCTTGTATGTTACATCAAAATCTTTGTAGAGTGTGGTGCTGGTGGTGAGAAATTTTTAAATCCTTAAATGAGGAAACAAATAAATAATGAAAACAGATGCAAAAATGTCACAATAAACATCTAACACTTACTCAGGTATTTATGTATTTAAATATGCAATTCTTCACAAGTTTCTTTATGTGTTTTTCTCTGAAGACAGCAAATGAAAAGTCTAAACTGGAAGGTGAATGGAAGGATGCTAGAGACAGGAAAACATGGCAGCAGCAAGAGGTGACCATTTATTTTTCATATCAGAGGGAGAAGAGAGATCCCAAAAGAGATAGAAAACTGCCTTGTGTTTTTTTTTTTTTTTTAAAGTTGGGCTTATCCTTTTTAATTAATTAATTAATTTATTTATGGCTGTGTTGGGTCTTCGTTTCTGTGAGGGCTTTCTCTAGTTGTGGCAAGCGGGGGCCACTCTTCATCGCGGTGCGCGGGCCTCTCACTGTCGCAGCCTCTCTCGCTGCGGAGCACAGGCTCCAGATGCGCAGGCTCAGCAATTGTGGCTCACGGGCCCAGCTGCTCCGCGGCATGCGGGATCCTCCCAGACCAGGACTCGAACCCGCGTCCCCTGCACCGGCAGGCAGACTCCCAACCACTGCACCACCAGGGAAGCCCCTGCCTTGTGTTTTATAGCTCCTCACCTAAGCTGATATTCAGAATGAAGACATCTCATCATGAAGACTAGATTAAATACTTTTCACTAATGTTTTGCTTGAGAAGGCAGGGAAAAAGTACGTTTTTTGTTTGGGATTGAAATAGCCAGAAAGCTTTAATTACTTTTACTGTGATATGAGTTCACTTCTCACCAAAATCATGGAAAATATGTTCTTTTGATTTGCTTGGCAGATGGATTTCTAATGCAATTGGTAGGGTATGATAACAGAAATGCCTTCAATGATCCACTGCTTTCAGGGTTCTACAAAGAATGTATTCTGACTTCACAGGCCCTGGAGGAAGGATTTTTCATACCAGCCTTCTTGATATTTGAGGTCTGATCTTCTCATCTGTTCTCTTGATGTGGCATGAATGGGTTTTCTGCCCTTCAGCACAGCTCAGATATTTGATTGTGGACCTTCTCTCTTTTTGGATTTGGTAGACGTTTATCAGGCTGGGACTAAGTTACCTTCCTGTGTGATGATTCTGCTCTCCCCAGTTTCCATAGCTCTGTGCTGTAATGTGCTAGATTAGAGACCCTCATCGTTGAGCACAGATTATCATCATCTGCATACCTAGAGACTCCATCAAGAGCTGAGTCTTTGGGTCACCTCTCAAAGTGACCCCTCTACTCTGAGGGCTTACTTGAGATGAGAGAGTCCTTCTGTTCCTAGAATGTCTTTGTTTTATTCTTGGTTCAAAGACACTGGCTTTAACACTTTATACAACTTAAGGTGACCTATGCCTTATTTCAGCCATAAGATTCTCTCCGCCTTGCTTAAGAGAAGGAGGGATACTCTCAGGATGGGAACTTCATCCTGGCCAAATCTTTATAAACATTGAAGTCTTTTTTAAAAAATTTAACTCTTAAACTCAATTTGCATTATTCTAATCTGAGTGCCTTATCTCTGGGCCCTTGACTGAAACAAAACCCAGTAACAGTGGATTAGAATTTTCTTTGGATTTAACTTAATGAGTGTTTGGATTCTGAAATCTGTTTTAGATTCATTCTTCTGTATCTCAAACCTGAGTCCTTGGGTGATATTTCCTCTTTGCGTTTATTAATCCTTAATGCCTGCCAGGAATAGTGAAATTATATTAATTTTGTTACAAGAAAAGAAATGATAAAACAATAAGCATTACCTTATATGTTCTGCCCAGGCAATGGTATCTTTTGGGTAATTAAATTCTGGTTTATGTATAATATTTAGCATATAGGTAATCTTTTACTTGAAAAATCAGAACATACGTTTCATAGCATAATTTAAATATTTCAGAATAAAGGTAAATCACGTTCATTTTTCTCATATAATTTAGAAGGTACTTTAGGATTTTTTTCATTAGCTAAGGATATTTTAAACATTATTTATCATGGTATTCTTGAAGTAGTTAAATGTTCTAGTTAAGAGATTTGGAGGAATATTGTTATCTTTAAAAAATGAAATGTGTTCTGACAATGTTTTGGTTGAAATACCTTTCTGGGTTAGATATAGGAGAAATAGGGAGAAAAGAATGCACTCAGCTAGCATTTGGGGAGAAATCGTTTTCCTTTTCCTTTCTCTGTGGGCAAAAAACATGAGATAAAAATAATCAGAATAAGGTCCTTAGGTATCGAGAATTTATTAGAATCAGAACACTTACTACTTCAGAGCAAATGAGATCTATAGATCGTTAATTGCAGCTTGGTGTCTTTTATAAGAATGCCTCATGTAGTGAGCACATTGTCCCTTCACTAAATGGGTAGTGATTATCAGGGAGATTACTGTGATTTATAAGCTCATTTTCTTCATTTTACTTTACATGTGCCAGACACTGACTCATACAATAGAAAAACAAAACAAGGCTGATTTTTAGAAATGAAATGCTTTATTGATTATTGTTGTTCACACCAGAAAGTTATAATATATGAGATTGTTGAGTATATAGTATATAAATTTTTAAAAATGACTTTACTGCAGGCTTTAGATGATAAACTCTGGTTTTGGTATATTACATTCCTGCCAGAATCTAAAGAGTGCTACCCAAATGGAGTAAAACAGTCTTCTTTATTGTTATGGAAGGAGAAATTATTTTCCGGGAAAAAGATTCTACTTTATCCTGAAATGTACCCTTTTCAGATAACTGTGACTTCTACAGTAACATGAAGAATTTTATGTCTTCAATCTTTATGGAGAAAAAGAGTCAGATACTAAAGTGTGATGAATAATCAGGGAGTATGATCCACAAGCAACATGTTACTCCTTGTTTTTCAACGAATGGTTTTTGGTAGCTTCAGATATCAAAGGAATTGATTAGATCCTTAAGTTATTTATACATGCAAAGTTAAGTGGAGAATTTACACAATTATTCTGATTGTTGAGAGGCAGTAAAACATGATGATAAGAGCTTGGGCTCTGCAGCTAGACTGCCTGGATTCTCATAATAGCTCTGCCAGTATGATCCTGGGCAATTTACTTAACCTCTCTGTGCTTGTTTTCTTCAACTATAAAATAATAATGTTAATATTACCTAGCTCATAGGACTAAATGAGTTAATACACATAAATTGAATGGTGGCAAACATAATACAAATGATGAATAAGTGCTAGCTGTTAGACAAAGAAATATGTATACAGAGTCATGGGCTGATTTTTCTTGATCAAGAAACAAATTACTGGGCTTCCCTGGTGGCGCAGTGGTTAAGAATCCACCTGCCAATGCAGGGGACACGGGTTTGAGCCCTGGTCCGGGAAGATCCCACATGCCGTGGAGCAGCTAAGCCTGTGTACCACAACTACTGAGCCTGCGCTCTAGGCCCACGTGCCAGAACTACTGAAGCCCGCATGCCTAGAGCCCGTGCTCTGCAACTAGAGAAGCCACCGCAATGAGAAGCCCGCACACTGCAACGAAGAGTAGCCCCCGCTCGCCGCAACTAGAGAAAGCCCGTGTGCAGCAACAAAGACCCAATGCAGCCAAAAATAAAATAAATAATTTTTTAAAAAAAGAAAAAAAAAGAAAAAGAAACAAATTACTCTGGCAACTTCAACATTTTAAAAAACATTTTGAAGTAGTCTGTTAATTTATATGTAATGGTGTAATGATGGGAAATGTGGTAGAGTGAGAAAGGAATCCACCATTTTTGAAGAACCCTTGTAGACTTTGAAATAAAACAAATAAGTGTTCATATTCCAGCTCTGTTCCTTGCTGGTTTCTGGACTTGAGAAGATTATTTAACCTTATAGGGCCTCAATTTCCCCACCTGTGAAAGGGGGGCAGTGTTACCTTGCAGTGTTGTGAGCATTTGCAATAATGAATATAGAGTTTTTAGCGTAATGCTGATAAATAATAGGAATCAGGCAATAATTTAGTGGCTGTCTTTCACCAGCTTGATAGTGGAATTCTGTCTCATCCAAATAGCTCTCTCAGGGTCAAAGTCAGGGAAGGGACCTGGGAGAAAGTCAAGCCACTACTTTTTACTTTTTCTTTTTTTTCTGCTTTGAAAGTGAAGAGCACTTGTGATATATGAGTTTCAGAAGGCATTCCATGGATAGACCCAGTGAATCATCTCAGCAGGATTTTAGAGACACTTCTCAATCAAATCATCCAATGAGTTGGGGCAGGCACTGGGCTACAAATCCAAGTTCACATGATACAGAGCTGTTGAGCCAGGATGGAGCATAGTGTTCTGAAAGAACATCAGGAGAGAAGAAATTATCAGTCATGTGTCTCTCAAAAAGCAAGGATCCCAAAGAGGTCAATGTTGGCCAAAGTCAGAAATTTGAGTAGACAGAAGATGTTGCTGACTTATTTCAGAGGCTTAGCTCAGGGGCTGGCATATAGATTTGGAAGAGCAGCAAGACCAATTCCCAGTTTCAGAGGTTCTGATAGATTGCTCAGTTATCAAAGAAAAATCAGCACAAAACATGTGAGTGGTGGGGATTAACATTTACCCAGCATCTACTTTGTGACATACACTGTGCTACATTTTCTGTATGTTAAGTACTGTTATTCTGCAGTTTTAAACTGGGGTTTGGAGAAACTAAGAAACTTGCCCAAAGTAAGAGCGCTGGCAAGTGGTAGAGCTGAGATCCACACCAAGATCTGTCTTGTTTAGCCTCTATAGATTCTCAGGGATTCTGGAACTAGAGAACAAGTCGTGGACTTAGCTGCTAGATCAGTGATACTGGGAGAAACCTTATCTTGTGAAAATGGAAGAAAACCCACAGATTATAATTAGGCACAGTGTCAGACAGAGCCAGAGGTGTAGAGTGACTTGATCCTGAGTCATGGTGATAAACTATAGCACCTTAAATTTCTGAAGACTAAGGTCAGGATTTATCTCAAAGCCTGGGGCTAGTTGAGCCTTGAGAGGAAAGGTGATCCCAGTGACAGGAGGAGGGCTACAGGGAAGTAACTTCATGAATCAATTCATTTGTCTCCCACCCCACCTTCCACAGTACTTTATTTTTTTAATTAATTTTTCTTGGAGTGTAGTTGATTTACAATGTTGTGTTAGTTTCTGCCATACAGCAAAGTGAATCAGTTATACATGTACATATATCCACTATTTCTTAGATTCTTTTTCCATATAGGTCATTACAGAGTAATAAGTAGAGTTCCTTGTGCTATACAGTAGGTCTTATTAGTTATCTATTTTATATACAGTAGTCCTGCAGTACTTTAAATGGTCCCCTGGAGTCTGCAAAGTGTGAAGCATTAATGTAAAACTCTAAGTGCTTTTTTTTTTTTTAAATGGAACTTGTTTTTTTGTTTGTTTTAATTTTTATTTATTTATTTATTTATGGCTGTGTTGGGTCTTCGTTTCTGTGTGAGGGCTTTCTCTAGTTGTGGCAAGTGGGGGCCACTCTTCATCGCGGTGCACGGGCCCCCCACTATCGCGGCCTCTCTTGTTGCGGAGCACAGGCTCCAGACGTGCAGGCTCAGTAATTGTGGCTCACGGGCCCAGCCGCTCCGTGGCATGTGGAATCTTCCCAGACCAGGGCCCGAACCCCTGACCCCTGCATTGGCAGGCAGACTCTCAACCACTGCGCCACCAGGGAAGCCCTGTAAGGGCTTTTGCTGTCTAATTTGTTATCATGGAGTGGCCAAGTCATATTTATGGCGAGCAACAAGGATCCTTAAGTTAAGGATAGAGAGGTATGTTGGCAGTGTTTTATGTGGAAATTCTGTTCTCTGAATTTCATTAAAATAAATCATGGCCTGAATATCCTACGTCTAAAGGAAATAGGAAAATGAAGGAAAATATTATCACCAAGTTGGAAACAGGATGAAAACAGAGATGTCTCTATTACTAAGTTATGCCAAAAAGTTTCATATTTAACTACTTATTTTTCGGACCACAGGACAGAAATTATATCTTAGATACTTAAATTACTATATGAAGGTTGGATTTTTGAGGCTAGTAAAGTCAGGATTTGATTCCATAAAACTGATTACTCGTTAAGGCTACCTCACAGGTGAAACATTTTATGTCACACTCAATTAGTTGATTTCTAAATTTTTTATGTGTCAGAGGATTTGTTTACCATCAGGAGAAATGGGAAACAGTTTGGGACCATTTGCATATTCTCTTTAATCATGTAGTAAGTTGCTTGTTTGGTTAACAAAAAGAATCCCTCTTATCTACTATGGGAAGGCTTGCTTTGGACCCAGTAATATTCTTACATCAGGTAAGTGTCTCATTGGATTGTCAAAATTTGTGAGTGAGGATACAGTTAAATTGAAATTTTAAATATTCCAGGGACATATTTATCTTTTTTCTAGGTTGTGAAACGGTGACACATTTTGGAATGGAAGGATAGCTTGTTTGTCACCTTCTTCAAACTTTTGTTTCCAAAATCTTCTTGTGATGTTTGGTATGTATGTATGTATGTATGTATTTAAAATTTATTTATTTTGGGCTGCATTGGGTCTTCGTTTCTGCGCGGGCTTTTCTCTGGTTGCGGCGAGCAGGGGCTACTCTTGGTTGCAGTGTGCGGGCTTCTCATTGCAGTGGCTTCTCTTGTTGCGGAGCACGGGCTGTAGGTGTGTGGGCTTCAGTAGCTGTAGCACATGGGCTCAGTAGTTGTAGCTCGCGGGCTCTAGAGCGCAGGCTCAGTAGTTGTGGCACACGGGCTTAGTTGCTCCATGGCATGTGGGATCTTCCCGGACCAGGGCTCGAACCCGTGTCCCCTGCATTGGCAGGCGGATTCTTAACCACTGCGCCACCAGAGACGCCCATTTGGTAATATTTAAACTGTCTCATTGGGTTGGGGCAGTCATACAAACCCAGCTCTGTATAAAAACATTAGAATATTTTTTTAAATGCTCAGGATCATACCACCTTAAATCAAACAAAAACAAGTGTACAATTGTTTCCATTTAAAAATATTTCTTCCCGGCTTCCCTGGTGGCGCAGTGGTTGAGAATCTGCCTGCCAATGCAGGGGACACGGGTTTGAGCCCTGGTCCGGGAATATCCCACATGCCATGGAGCAACTAAGCCCGTGTGCCACAACTACTGAGCCTGCGCGTCTGGAGCCTGTGCTCGGCAACGAGAGGCCGCGATGGTGAGAGGCCCGTGCACCGTGACGAAGAGTGGCCCCCGCTTGCCACAACTAGAGAAAGCCCTCACACAGAAACGAAGACCCAACACAGCCATACATACATACATAAATAAAAAGAATGTAAGCAGACAAGAATAGCATTAAAAAAAAAATTTCTTCCTTCTTTTCAGGATCTTTCCACACACATATGTGATCTTTAAATTTTTTTTTTAAATTTTTTTTTAATAGTAATCTTTTATTTATTTATTTATTTATCTATTTATTTATTTATTTATATTTATTTTTGGCTGTGTTGGGTCTTCGCCTCTGTGCGAGGGCTTTCTCCAGTTGCGGCAAGTGGGGGCCACTCTTCATTGCAGTGCGCGGGCCTCTCACTATTGCGGCCTCTCTTGTTGCGGAGCACAGGCTCCAGACGCGCAGGCTCAGTAGCTGTGGCTCACGGGCCCAGTTGCTCCGCGGCATGTGGGATCTTCCCAGACCAGGGCTCGAACCCGTGTCCCCTGCATTAGCAGGCAGATTCTCAACCACTGCGCCACCAGGGAAGCCCGTGATCTTTACATTTTAATTGGTTAATTTTAATTATACAATTACATGAATACATTCTCATTGGAAAAATTCAAACACAGAAATATATAGAGTGAAAAATGAAAGTTACCCTTCACTTACTCCTCTCCCCTTAAACCTCATGATCCTTATTAGGTCATCCTTAACCATTATTAAAGGCCTAATATGCATCCATTTAATTCTTTCAGTGTAGCTTAATATACATATATACACATACAAACAGAAATATATTTTTAAACTATACAAATTGAGCAACACATTTTCTTCACTTAATATGTTTTCTTTTTGAAATCATCCTTATAACTCTGCTCTTAATTGATGTCCCCTTTCCTGGACTCCTGTTACGTCTTACTATGTATATATATATATATTTTTTTTACATCTTTATTAGAGTATAATTGCTTTACAATGGTGTGTTAGTTTCTGCTTTATAACAAAGTGAATCAGTTATACATATACATATGTCCCCATATCTCTTCCCTCTTGCGTCTCCCTCCCTCCCTATCCCACCTCTCTAGGTGGTCACACAGCACCGAGCTGATCTCCCTGTGCTATGCGGCTGCTTCCCACTAGCTATCTGTTTTACGTTTGGTAGTGTATATATGTCCATGCCACTCTCTCACTTTGTCCCAGCTTACCCTTCCCCCTCCCCGTATCCTCAAGTCCATTCTCTAGTAGGTCTGCGTCTTTATTCCTGTCTTGCTCCTAGGTTCTTCATGACCAAGAGAAAAACAAATACCGTATGGTAACACATATATATGGAATCTAAAAAAAAAAAAAGGTCACTTAATATGTTTTTGACATATCTTTCCTTTGAAATCAGTCTCATTTTTAAAACTGCTATATAGTATTTCAAAATATACATGGAGCATAAGATACTTAGCCACTCCTCTACTGATGGACATTTAGATTGTTCCTCATTTTCTACTCATAAATAATGTTGAAATGAGCATCCTTGAATATACATATTCTTTTCTAGAATAGATATTTAGAAGTGGAATTGTCAGGGTGAAAGATATCTTCAGTTTCGTTAAATTTAGATTGAAGCTGTCAATTTCTCATTTAAAAAACTATAAAGTTTATGCTCCCAGTGGTATTGCAAGAGAGTACCATTTCTACACACCACTGTCAACATTGACTGTAATAAATCTTTTAATAATTTGCTAATCTGATGGGTCAAAAGGATAAAAATTATTTCCATTTTAATTACTTGATCATAATAATATATTATTTTAATCACAGACTCAATTTGCTAATATTTACTTAGAAATATATATATGTATTTTTTTTTTTGGCTGCATTGGGTGTTAGTTGCAGCACGCGGGATCCTCCGCTGTGGTGCGTGAGCTCCTCCTTGTGACATGCATGCTTCTCTTTAGTTGTGGTGCACAGGCTCAGTAGTTGCGGTGCGTGGGGTCTCTAGTTGTGGTGTGCGGGCTGCAGAGCTCGTGGGCTCTGTAGTTGTGGCGCGTGGGCTCCAGAGCATGTGGGCTCCGTAGTTGTGGTGTGTGGGCTCTCTAGTTGTGGCCCATGTGCTCAGTAGTTGCAGCGCGTGGGCTTAGTTGCCCTGCAGCATGTGAGGTCTTAGTTCCCGACCAGGGATTGAACCCCCATCCCCTGCATTGGAAGGCGTATTCTTAATCACTGGACCACCAGGGAAGTCCCTTACTTTTTTTCCTTTTTTTTTAAGTATTTATTTATTTAATTTAGTTTTATTTTTGGCTGTGTTGGGTCTTAGTTGTGGCACTCAGGATCTTTTGTTGTAGCACGCGGGCTTCTCTCTAGTTGTGGTGTGTGGGCTTCTCTCTAGTTGTGGTGCACAGGCTCCAGAGCGCATGGGCTCTGTAGTTGTGGCACGTGGGCTCCAGAGCGTGTGGACTCTGTAGTTGTGGCATGTGGGCTGTCTGGTTGTGGCACACGGGCTCAGTAGTTGCAGTGCACGGGCTTAGTTGCCCCACGGCATGTGGGATCTTAGTTCCCTGACCAGGGATCGAACCCACGTCCCCTGCATTGGAAGGCAGATTTTTAACCACTAGCCCACCAGGAAGTCCCAAAGTCCCTTACTTAGAATCTACTTATTTATAGCAGAGTGTCATATGGTTTTAGTTTTTTTGTTTTGTTTTTTGGTTTTTTTTGGTCTGCTGTAGTAATGGCGTTAAATTAAGCTCATAGTATAATTTGAGAAGATTTTCTTACTTTCCTATGATCTGGAACTATTTATACACAATATAGGAAGCTGTATTGAAACCTTCTCTTCCTGGTGACTTTTGTCCTGGTAGGTTTTTAAATTTCTTTCATGATCATCAGCCTCTTCATGTTTTTTACGTCTTAAGTCTATTTTGGTAACTAACTTATATAGTTTAGGAAATCATTCAGGTCATCTGGCTTTCAAATTTATTAAGTGTAAAGTGATACATATTGTTTTCTTACAATTTTATTTAGTATTATCTCTATCTCTAGTTATTCTCATTTCAGAATCCAAGTGTGTGTTTGTGTTCTCTTTTTCTTAGCTGTGTTTTTGTTACTTAATTAGCTTTTTCAAAAAACTGGGTTTGGTTTTTTCTTCTTGTGGTTATTTTCTACATTATTATTTTAGCTTTTATTTATTTTTAAAATTTGTTTTTTATTTTTGTCAAAGTCACATATGCACATAGTGTAAAGAATCAAGCAGTTTTACAAGGCACGTTATAAGAAACATGGAGTCCTCTTGCTCCTATTTCTTGCTCTCAAGTGTTTTAGATGATTCATTTGATATTATTTCCATATCTCTATATAGCATGCTTATATGGCTACTTCTTGATGTCTCAGTTTCAAGCATTATCAACTGACTTCCCATCATATACAATGGAGAATTAACTTTCTATCCATCTACTCCCCATCCTTATCATTCCCCCATTTTCTAACCATGCTCCCCAGGCTCCCAATTTGTTGTAGTTTTGCTTACATCAATATTCAGGATTTACATTATTATGAGTAAGTCAGTGGTTTTCATATTGGCTGTCCATTTAAATCACTTGGGGGAGCTTAAAAAATACTGATGCCTGGGGCTTCCCTGGTGGCACAGTGGATAAGAATCTGCCTGCCAATTCAGGGGACACAGGTTCGATCCCTGGTCCGGGAGGATCCCACATGCCGTGGAGCAACTAAGCCCGTGAGCCACAACTACTGAGCCTGCGCTCTAGAGCCTGCGAGCCACAACTACTGAGCCTGCGCTCTAGAGCCCGCAGGCCACAACTACTGAAACCCGCGCGCTTAGAGCCTGTGCTCCGCAACAAGAGAAGCCACTGCAATGAGAAGTCTGCGCACTGCAACAAACAGTAGCCCCCGCTCGCCACAACTAGAGAAAGCCTGTGTGCAACAATGAAGACCCAACACAGCCAAAAAATAAATAAATAAAATGAAGATTAAAACAAATAATACTGATGCCTATTTCTGATTTAATTGATCCAGGTGTGGTTTGGGCATCTGAAGTTTTAAAAGCTCCTTAGATGATTCTAATGTTGGGCCAAGGTTGAGAACCAAGGAAATGTTATTCACAGTTGATTACTCGGTTTAATTTTCCTTTCTGCAAAACCTTTTAATTTTCCTCAGAGGTATTATCTTCTTTTTACATTTGCTTCATTTTCTATGTTCTTATGCTTAATTCAACCCCACATTCCTCTCAATATATTCATGTTCATCAAGTGTTCATTCAGTGTTATCTTCTGGAAGAAATCACTCTGGGAGCCTTCAGAACAGTTCTTGCCTTACTTAGTTGCTCTCTAAGCTGTTCCAAGTAGTCATCTCAGTGTCTTACTCCACCATCCTCCTGAGAGTTCCTTTCTCTTCTCTTGTTTTGGCTCCTGGTTTTCTGGATCCTATGTCTTCCTCTCCTCTTGGTTTACTACCTCATTATGATAGAGCACCTCTCTTAACTGCCATACAGAGAAGAGTTCATAGAAGGTGACTGTTTAGAAATTATCTTTGCAGTAATACTTTAGCTGCCTATATAAATTTTGGTTGGAGATCACTTTTCTTCAGAATTTTAAAAGAAAATGCCTCCTTGTCTTTTAATTTCCAGTGATGCCACTGAGAAGTCTCATGTCATTCTGCTTTTTATGAGACCTATTTTTTTCTCTCTCTGAAAGCTTTGAGGATCTTCTCTTTATTTAATGTTCTGAGATTTCCTGATGGTGTGACATGGAGAGGATCTATTTTTATCTATTGGTGGGTTCTTTCAATCTGGAAACTCATGTCTTTCAGTTGTGGGAAGTATTTCTGAATAATGTTTTTTGATGATTTCTTCCTCTCCATCTTCTCTTCTCTCTTTCTGGAACTTCTTTTATTGGGATGTTAGACCTCTTGGAAGTGTCCTGTGATTTCATTTTCTCTCTTCTTCTCCATCTCTTTGTCCTTTTACTTTGACTTCTGGGAGATCCTGAATAATATTTTCCCTCCTTTTACAATTTTAAAAACAGCTATCATTTGATTTTCTTGTTAATTCTTGGAATATTCCTTTGTTTTAAAGCATCCTTCTCTTCTTTCCTAGAAGCAACATCTTCTCGTTTCCTTACAGGGAAAATAACGATAGTTTTTCTTTAAGTTTTCTTTCCCTTTCTTTCTATTTCTTCCAATTTTTGCTTTGATTTTTTATCTCTGTGTGTGTGTGTGTGTGTGTGTGTGTGTGATATTAGAGGTCTTCTAATCGTAATTAATTAATTAATTCTTGGTTGCGTTGGGTCTTCGTTGCTGCGCAGGCTTTCTCTAGTTGCGGCGAGCGGGGGCTACTCTTCATTGTGGTGTGTGGGCTTCTCACTGCAGTGGCTTCTCTTGTTGCGGAGCATGGGCTCTAGGTGCTTGGGCTTCAGTAGTTGTGGCGCACGGGCTTAGTTGCTCCGCAGCATGTGGGATCTTTCCCGGACCAGGGCTTGAACCCATGTCCCCTGCATTGGCAGGCAGATTCTTAACCACTGTGCCACCAGGGAAGTCCCAGAGGTCTTCTAACGTCTAGGGATTTTTGAGTGTTCACTTGTGCATAACAGGTGAGCACTAAATGCTCGTCAGGGACTTCTTTGCAGATAGCTGAGATTTGTTGTCTGTAGCTTCTGGCTAGACCTTTCTGTAGACATACTCCGTAATGTCATTTTTTTAGTATATTTCTTCTTGGCAGTCAGAGTTCCTAGAAAAATACTCTTCCATTTCCCTGCTGGGTGGGGGTAGGGGGCGGTGGTGGTGTATAACCCTGGCTGCCATATTTTGAGAGCCAAGTAGAGGAAAAAAGTTAGAAGTCTTAACATTCAGCATGCAAATCATACCACACTTTCAGTGTGGTACCCTTCTCTCAACTGTACATGGTATCCCGCAGTCTACAGAACCTGTATTTTTTTCCCCCCCAGAGAATAAACTACAGTCTTTTTCTGGGTAGTAGAGAGACCTTTCCTGACTGCCTGGAGTGAGATGGGAGATCTTTTTTCCCTCACCAGATGTTGATTTTATCTTCTTGTCTTAGCCTCTTCATCACTGTACTTCAGAGGTAACTAGAACAACAAATTTTGATGCATTTTGGAGGATCTGTGGTATAAATCAAGTTCTTCTTGGCTTTCTCCATTGCTGGCATAGGATTCAGCTTTCTCAATTCTGGTACATAGGCAACCATTTGTTCATTTGCTTTGCAGGTAGCAAAATTCTGTTTCTGTTTGTTCTTCTCCTGTTTGTGTCTTTGGAAATCTGTGACTGTTTTAAAAAAATAATTCCTTTACTGTCATTGAATTTTTTTTTTTAAGAAATAAGTAGGAGACATATGTGCTCTATCTTCTATAAATGGTTTAATTTATTATTTTCAGAGAATATATTTTGTATTATTTCAGTCCTTTGAAATTTGTTAAGATTTGTTTTATGGCCCGTAAGATAGCTTATCTTGGTAAATGTTTCATGTATATTTGAAAAAATTGTGTATTCTGCTTTGTTTGGTGGAGTGTTCTATAAATGTCAATCAGATCAAGCTGGTTGACAGTGTTGTTCAGGTCAACTACATCCTTATGATTTTCTTTTAATTTTCTTTCTTTTTAAAATATTTATTTGGCTGCATCAGGTCTTAGTTGAGGCACGCGGGATCTTCACTGCGGCATGCCTGGTCTTTCGTTGGGGTGTGTGGGTTCTTTGTTGTGGCACGTGGGCTTCTCTCTAGTTGTGGTGCATGGGCTCAGTAGTTGCGGTATGCAGGCTCTCTAGTTGTGGTGCGCAGGCTCCAGAGCACACAGGCTCAATAGTTGTGGCATGAGGGCTCTCTAATTGTGGCTCGCGGGCTCTAGTGTGCACGGGCTCAGTAGTTGTGGCGTGCAGGCTTAGTTGCACCATGGCATGTGGGAAATTAGTTCCCCGACCAGGGATTGAACCCATGTCCCCTGCATTGGAAGGCAGATTCTTAATCACTGGATCACGAGGGAACACCCTCTTTTGGTTTTCTATAAATGGAATTTTAACTTTTGTTGTTATAATGATCTCATCTACTTTTTTGGTGTTATTTTTTAGCATCTTGGAGTAATGTTATCTTCAAAGTTTTAGGTTTTCTAATAAATGCTTTTAGTGCAATAAATTTTCCTCTTGGTATCACTTGGCCTGCAGTGCAGTGTTTTGATATCTAGTCCTCTGATTATCAGTTATTTCTAGAGGATTTTAAAATATAGTTTTTCTATGCACCTTAACACAAGAAGATTATTTTTTCTATTAAACCTCTAGTAAAGTAGCATGCGGTAAATTGCCTTTTTTGTTGTAAAGAATCTATAAATGTGCTGGAATTCATAGAAGGATACTCTTAAATTGTTAAGAATTAAAAATTTTTTCTTTCCACTGTTCTCAGAGAATTTGGTCCAAATGTTCTTTTTAAATTTTTTTGAAAATTTTCATATGGCTTACTTAACACAGTCATTTGTAAATATTTTTATGGATATTTAAAAAGATGGTATGTAAGATATCTAGTATATGCTACTAGTTCAGTTGTTAGTCATCTCACTCTTATGACTTAATTTATAAACTGAACTTCTGCAAAAAGTGGTTAGAGTGTTCCACTGCAATTCATGACTCATAATTTATCCTTTTTGTTTTTTGTTTGTTTGCTTTATAAGTAGTTATTTAAATATTTTTTAAAATCTTTTTCTTTTTTTAAGAATTTATTTATATTATTTATTTTTTTTGTCTGCATTGGGTCTTCATTGCTGTGTGTGGGCTTTCTCTAGTTGTGGCAAGCAGGGGCTGCTCTTCGTTGTGGTGCGCAGGCTTCTCATTGCGGTGGCTTCTCTTGTTGCCAAGCACAGGCTCTAGGCGCACAGGCTTCAGTAGTTGTGGCATGGGGGCTCAGTAGTTGTGGTGCACAGGCTTAGTTGCTCCGCAGCATGTGGGATCTTCCCGGACCAAGGCTCGAATCTGTGTCCCCTGCAATGGCAGGCAAATTCTTAACCACTGTGCCACCAGGGAAGCCCTACTTAAATATTTTGAAGCTATCTTGTTACATGCAGAGAAAGTTTTGATTATTGTATCTTCTTGTATTATATTATTCATCAACATAAAAAGAAATATAATTTCTTTAGTCCATTTTCACCTTGAATTCTACTCCACTTTTCTTTTAGCTAATTTTGGCTTGGGTATCATTTTAATTCCTATATATTTTTTAAATTATTTATTTATTTATTTAATTGGTTGCACCGGGTCTTAGTTGCAGCAGGTGGGCTCCTTAGTTGAGGCTCTCCGGCTCCTTAGTTGCGGCTCGTTTGCTCTTTAGCTGTGGCAGGTGGGCTCCTTAGTTGCAGCTTGCCGACTCCTTAGTTTCGGCACGTGAGCTCTTTAGTTGAAGCAGGTGGACTCCTTAATTGTGGCTCGTGGGCTCCTTGGTTGCGGCTCGCTGGCTCCTTAGTTGCAGCGTTGCAGCCTCCTTAGTTGAGGCATGCGAACTCTTAGTTGCAACATGAATGTGGGATCTAGTTCCCTGACCAGGGATTGAACCCAGGCTCCCTGCATTGGGAGCACAGAGTCTTAACCACTGTGCCACCAGGGAAGTCCCAATCCCTATATTTTAAAGCATTATTTTTCATTTTAAGAATGTCTTTGAGGGGCCTCCCTGGTGGCGCAGTGGTTAAGAATCCGCCTGCCAATGCAGGGGGCACAGCTTCGAGCCCTGGTCTGGGAAGATCCCACATGCTGCAAAGCAACTAAGCCTGTGCACCACAAGTACTGAGCCTGTGCTTTAGAGCCTGTGAGCCACAACTACTGAGCCCATGTGCCACAATTACTGAAGCCCGCGGGCCTAGAGCCCGTGCTCCGCAACAAGAGAAGCCACCACAATGAGAAGCCCGCGCACCACAGCAAAGAGTAGCCCCTGCTCACCGCAACTAGAGAAAGTCCATGCACAGCAACGAAGACCCAACACAGCCAAAAATAAAAAAATAAAATAAATAAATTTATAAAAAAAAAAAAGAGTGTCTTTGAGACAGTCTCTTCAGCAAGTGGTGTTGGAAAAGCTGGACAGCTGCATGTAAATCAATGAAGTTAGAATAAACCCTCACACCATACATAAAAATAAATTCAAAATGGCTTCAAGACTTAAATATGACATGATACCATAAAACTCCTAGAAGAGAACATAGGCAAAATATTCTCTGACATAAATTGTACCAGTGTTTTCTTAGGTCAGTCTCCCAAGGCAATAGAAATAAAAGCAAAAATAAACAAATTGGACCTAATCAAACTTTCAAACTTACAAGCTTCTGTACAACAAAGGAAGCCATAAATAAAATGAAAAGACCACCTACAGACTGAAAGAAAATATTTGCAAATGATGTGATCGACAAGGGCTTAATTTCCACAATATACAAACAGATCATACAATTCAATAACAAAAAAACAACCCAATCAAAAAATGGGCAGGGGCTTCCCTGGTGGCGTGGTGGTTGGGAGTCTGCCTGCCGGTGCGGGGGGCACGGGTTCAGGCCCTGGTCCGGGAAGATCCCACGTGCTGTGGAGCACCTGGGCCCGTGCACCACGGGTGCTGAGCCTGCGCTCTGGAGCCCGCGAGCCGCAGCTGCTGAGCCCATGTGACACAACTGCTGAGGCCCATGCGCCTGGAGCCCGTGCTCCGCAGCGGGAGAGGCCACCGCAGTGAGAGGCCCGTGCACCGCAGCAAAGACCCAACTCAGCCAAAAATAAATAAATTAATTAATTTAATTTAAAAAAAAAATGGGCAGAAGACCTAAACAGACATTTCTCCTAAGAAGACATACAGATGGCCAGTAGGCACATGAAAAGATGCTCATCATCGCTAAATATTAGAGAAATGCACATCAAAACTACAATGAGATGTCACCTCATGCTAGTCAGAATGGCCATCATTAAAAAGTCTACAAATAATAAATGTTGGAGAGGATGTGGAGAAAAGGGAACCCTCTCGCACTGTTGGTGGGAATGTAAATTGGTGCGGCCATTATGGAAAACATTATGGAGGTTACTCAAAAAATTAAAAATAGAGTTGCCGTATGATCTAGCAATCCCACTCCTGGGTATATACCCAGACAAAACTATAATTCTAAAAGATACATGCACCCCTGTGTACATAGCAGCACTATGTACAATAGCCAAGACATAGAAACAACCTAAATGTCCATTGAGAGATGAATAGATGAAGAGGATGTGGTACATATACAGAGTGGAGTACTATTCAGCCATAAAATAGAATGAAATAATGCCATTTGCAGCAACATGGATGGACCTAGATATTATCATACTAAGCGAAGTAAGTCAGAAAGAGACAAATACCTTATATCACTTATATGTGGAATCTAAAATATGACACAAATGAACATATCTATGGAACAGAAACAGACTCACAGACATAGTGAACAGACTTGTGGTTGCCAAGGGGGAGGGGGGTTGCGAGAGGGAAGGATTGGGTGCTTGGGGTTAGTAGATGCACACTATTGTATATAAGATGGATAAACAACAAGGTCCAGGGAACTATATTCAATACCCTGTGATAAACCAGAATGGAAAAGAATATGAAAAAGTATATATAGATGTATAACTGAGTCACTTTGCTGTACAGCAGAAATTAACACAACATTGTAAATCAATTGTACTTCAATGAAATAAAAAAAAATGTCCTTTATAAACAACATGTCTGGAATTTATTTTATCTGTGTGTTTGCCCTGAGACTCTCTATCTTTCAGCATGGTTATTTAACCAATTTTACATTTATTGTTATTCCTGATATGTAGGATGCATTCTTGCCATCTGATTTATTTCATGTTTTCTCTTAACCACAATTTCTCTTTTCTTTTCCAGCCTTTTGTTTTACTTATTGAATTTCCTTTGTTTCAATTTTTACCTCTAGTAGTTTGATAATTGCATATGCTATTTATGCTCTTCTATTAGCTAGCTTTAAAATTTACCACACATTTAAACATATTTTTCTACCACTTCTAGAATCAATTAGTATTGCTCTTCTCTTCTTACAGTATTTTCATAGCTATAATAAAATCAGAGAAACATTTTCATATAGATTTTTATTAATATTACATGTGCATGTTCATTGTTAAATCACCTTCATAATTATTGTTTTAATAGCTACTTAATATTCTATTAAATTGTTATAATATGAAATATATATCATATCAGATTAAGGACACATCCTACTCTAGTATGACCTCATCTTAACTAATTACATCTGCAGTGACTATATGTATTTTTTTAAAAAATATATATGTAACATTTAAATAAGCAAACAGATATCTGTTCCCCTATTGTGTGTGATTTTGGTTCTTTAAATGATTGATTAAAATGATTGATTATGATATCCATTGCTGTGGTTAAATATATTTGTGCCGGTAGAGTTTCTAATTCAGCACATTAATTCTCTGGATTGAGTTTATGTGACAGCACAGTCTTCTCTTTATGAATATCAAAAGTTTTATCTCCATTGGATAACATTCTTTTTGGTATATAGTATAAAGGGGTTGTAGAGACAATGTAGTGAGTTGGGTAAGGTGCTAAAGGAGAATAGTATAGATGAATGACTAGCCTACAGCAGAGAAGAGGGCCTCAGAGTGAGATCTGGGCAGCTAGATAGTGGAAAGTTCAGTTAGGAATGTGCTTGGAAACATCAGGGGAATTAAATAGAAACAAGTGAATAGGAAAGGTTAAAAGGTAAAATGATGTCTTTTCTCCATTTATTTGCAGAGGGCAGGTAATAACAGTCACAAGGGAGTAAAAATTCATGAATTCAGAAAAGAGGTTGCAACCACTGTCATCCCAGGTAGTAAATGAGTGTCTGGAGCCTGGATAAACTCAAAGATTGGGTTGAATTCCTCACTATGTAAATTACAAGAGGAGATTGTAACTGATTCTATGCATAAGATTATGGACTGGAATAAGTTAATAATAGTTCAGAAGGCTACTGCATAGTGCCTGCATGCTTGCTTACTTTAAATGCTTACTTCAATTTATATAATTTTTAAAAGTTCAGTTATTTAAAGATAAGTTGTATAAAAGTATACTTTCATACATTTCAGATAAACTACAACTTTGAAGAATGAACTTGTTATATGTTGGCATGTGTCCCCCCCCCAAAAAAAAGATAATGTTGAATCCCTAACTCACAGTACCTCAGAATGTGATCTTATTTGGAAATGGGGTCACTGCAGACATAATTAGTTAAGATGAGGTCATACTAGAGTAGGATGGGTCCTTAATCTGATATGACTGGTATCCTTGTAAGAAGAGAAGAGACACAGGCACAGACACATGAGTAGAGATGCTATGTGACAGTGGAGGCAGAGATTGAAGTGCTGCAGCTGAAAGTCAGGGATCGCCAAGGATTGACAGTGACTACCAGAAGCAAGGAAGAGGCAAGAAGGAGTTCTGTCCAGTCTCAGAGGAAGCCTGTCTCTGCTGACACCTTGATTTTGGACTTCTAGTCTCCAGAATGGTGGGGAAATAAGTTTCTGTTGTACAGCAGCCAGTAGGTAATCAACACAGAACCTATTAATTTTACCAGAGGGCTGTGACTGAAACATCCTAGCTACAACAGGCCAGCCTATCCTAAGTGAAACAGGAAGTAGTCTTTTCAGTGTGGAGATGCTAATGTGACTACGAAGTCAAAGTTATGATGAGTCCTGAAGGAATATCAAGCTGGAAAGAAACTGCTACCTCTGCACTAGCAAATTCTTATCTACCCACTTCCTTGCCCAGCTTACAAATGAGGGTGGTAAAGAAAGTTGGATCGAATAGAATTGAATATCCATTATGTGTGGCATATTCTAGGAACTCTGGAGCATAAAGATATAATGCTTATTATATTGAACCATATGAAATTGCTATTTTTTTGGTAAAAGATTAGTTAAATAGTGACAATTTCATATGGTTCAACCTAATAGGTTACACTGGAATTTAGAAGGTGATATTATACAGATTTCTAACAATAAAAGGGGCCACATAATAAACATCAAATGAGAATTATTGCATCTTAAAAGATGGGAAAGATTCAGGAAGACCCTGGAAAGTGATGGGTATTTGGGGGTGGGTAGTGAAGGGACCAGTTTCACTGGAGATGTAAGTCCACATGCAGGAGTCAGGAGGGAAAATTCTAGAAAAGTATCTTGGGTATATGTCAACGAAGATCTTCAATGCTAGACTAAGGAGTTCCAGTTTGTTTTTATGAAATTAGCGAATAAATTGTCAAAGATTGTCTGGAGAAGAAGATTGGAAGAGACAGCTTAGGAAATTAATTCGGCATATATTTAACAAATATTTGTTGAGGCCAATTTGTTGTGCAGGCAGATTGGAGAGTTATAGGACTGAAGACCTGGGAACCAAGTATGAGATTATTAATTGCTGACTTTGTTGTTACCACAGTGTAACTATGGTGTTATATGTACTTGAACTGGAGTGGTAGAGGTGGAAAGGAAAGATTAAGGTGGCTTGGAGAACACCTGAGAGAGCTTGGTGATATATTGTGCAAGAAGGAGGTGGAGTCAAAGGAGATGACATCAGAGTTTGCATCTGAGTGAATTTAAGAATGGCCTTGGGCTTCCCTGGTGGTGCAGTGGTTAAGAATCCGCCTGTCAATGCAGGGGACACGGGTTCGAGCCCTGGACCAGAAAGATCCCACATGCCACAGAGCAACTAAGCCCGTGCGCCACAACTACTGAGCCTGCGCTCTAGGGCCCACGGGCCACAACTACTGAAGCCCGCGTGCCACAACTACTGAAGCCCGCACGCCTAGAGCCCGTGCTCCTCAACAAGAGAAGCCACCACAATGAGAAGCCCACGCACTGCAACGAAGAGTAGCCCCCGCTCGCCACAACTAGAGAAAGCCCGCGCGCAGCAACGAAGACCCAACACAGCCAAAAATAAAATAAATTTATAAAAAAAAAAAAAAGAATGGCCTTAATAACAAAAATGGAGAAAGCAAGAGAGGAGGCTGGTTCCGGGATTGAGGTGCTGGTTTTTTAAAAAACCTTAAATTTAAAGTAATAGTAAGATATCTTAGTAGAACTTTCCAGCATAGGACAGAGAATGAGGTTAACTCAGAGTTGCCAAGAGGGAGATTATGGTTGAGGGTATGAAAGTGGACCAGATCTCTGAGGGAGAAATCATATTAGAGAAAAGTAGAAGATTGGATCTTGCAGGATGACAGTGATTAAATTTAAATTATGCATATTATTCCCAATTGTACAGCTTTTAATTATAACCCATCTCTGACATTGTCCTTCCAGACTGAAAAATCTTACTCATTTCTATCCTTGATCAAATAGTAGCTCTACTTCACACCATTCTTGAAGTTCAGGGACTAATATAATCATTACATATTTTTCTCTTATCACCAGATGATTTTGTAAAAGGGCAGACTGCTATTTGTGGTTTGATTTTCAGCACCTTTATGTTTTGGAAATTAAGTCCCCTGAAGGAGGGAGTATGTCTTATTTAACTGTATCTCCAGCATTCAGCATTTAGAATTCACTACAGAGTAGGTAGTTAATACATGTTTCTCACACAAATGAACTTTGGAGACACTATTTAAAAACATGTAAAGTTAATTAGAATGTTTCATAGAACAGTACAGTAAGTAGTTCATTCAAACTTCTAAAATACTGGTTTTACGTCTTGTTGAACTATGGCTTTTATCAAGTGAGATCCAGAGGGTTAAAAGCACAAGTTTGGTTTAAAAAATGCATCTCTATTTTTAGAAACTAGCCATTGTACAATATCAGCTTTCCTATCTATTAAACTATAACAGCTAAAATCATTTGTCAAAATTCCACCTCAGTCTCTAAAATCCAGTGTATTAGGTTTGCTATGAAGTTTCCTTCAGCTTACATATTTTTTCTTTCTTTAAATAGAGTTAAAGAGATCATTTTTTCCCCTGGCATTTAAACTATGAGAGAGACAAGGACAAATTGGGTCCTGTTACAACCTTGCAGACTGCCCTGCTCCAGGCAGCAGCAGGAAGCATCAGGTAGCCTGATTGAATTCATTTCTTCCATGTACCAGCTGGCGTCACATTCCAGATCTTGAAATTCCCAAGATTCATTTATCTTCACAGTTTCTTACTTGACAATGAAAAGAGGACTACCAAGCTGATTCTGCATTTAACGTCCCATAATGCCAATCTTGGTGCATTGTTTTATGAATTATATAGCTAAAAGAGCTTATACAGTATTTGACAAAAGGACCATTCCCCACTTGTTTGTGAAGCTAGTTAACCACAAGAGTTAGAGCAGTGCTATTTCCTTTTCTAATTTAAATATGATATTTGGATTGAGTTACAGAGAATTGGAGTGACAACTCAGGACAGAGGTATCAGCTGTTAATTAAAAATTAGTGGGAGAGTCCATTCTCTGTGTGCGTCCTTATTCCTGTCCTGCCCCTAGGTTCTTCAGAACCTTTTTTTTTTTTTGATTAATTAATTTATTCATTTATTTATTTTTGGCTGCATTGGGTCTTTGTTGCTGCACGAAGGCTTTCTCTAGTTGAGGCAAGCGGGGGCTACTCGTTGTGGTGGCTTCGCTTGTTGCGGAGCACGAGCTCTAGGCGCGCGGGCTTCAGTAGTTGTGGCACGCGGGCTCAGTAGTTGTGGCTGGCGGGCTCTAGAGTGCAGGCTCAGTAGTTGTGGTGCACGGGCTTAGTTGCTCCACAGTATGTGGGATCTTCCCGGACCAGGGGTCAAACCCGTGTCCCCTGCACTGGCAGGCGGATTCTTAACCTCGGCGCCACCAGGGAAGCCCTTTTTTTTTTTTTTTAAGATTCCATATATATGTGTTAGCATGCAGTATTTGTTTTTCTCTTTCTGACTTACTTCACTCTGTGTCCAACTAGAGGGGTGGGATAGGGAGGGTGGGAGGGAGACGCAAGAGGGAGGAGATATGGGGATATATGTATACGTATAGCTGATTCACTTTGTTATACAGCAGAAACTAACACACCATTGTAAAGCAATTATACTCCAATAAAGACATAAAAAAAAATTAGTGGGAGAAAGTGAAATTTGCCTTTTTTCATTATCACACGTAAGGAATAGTGGCAAAATGACATTATTAAATAAGCTTCCTTCAAGTATTTTCCTTATTGTAAATCCATATTTTAGATTAAAGTTTATTTTCGGTGTTTGTAATTAAATTTGTGTCTATACTTGTAGCACTGTTAGTTTTCTTCTCTGAATGAAATATATACTATTAAAAAAAGCAAATCATGGCTGGCAGATCTGAACTATTTTGATGATTCATCATCTTAATTATGTTTCATTTTGACTTAATGTCATTTGCCATTGTCTCTATTTCTGTGTGGTGACAACCCTTAGCTGAGAATGGAGAGACTGGCATTAGGGCTACAGTTGCATCAGCAACTAGCTAATGTAGGGAAGGACATAGGAGGGCTTTGGCCAAGGTGCTTTCTAAGGTGTCTTTCTGCACTCAGGTCTTATACCTTGTGGTGGAAGTATCTGTATGGGCCCCTTATGGAGAATGAAGAGAGACAAGAAGAGAAGTGAAGCAAAGGGACAAAGGGAAGGAGGTAGAGCTCCCTTTCCAGGATTGCCCTGTCGTCCTACCCATTTTTATTCAAGTTGTGATGAATGAATGTTGGGTGAGTTCTGTAGACTTCAAAACTGTCATGATTTTATATTTCTAACATATCATCTCCTGTTAGTTCAAGAAAGCAGTTGTATCCATATATATGAAGGCAGCCCTTGAAGAATCTGTAGGAACAATCATTCAATGTTTATCTTGACAGTCTTTGACTGTAGAAATTAAGTTTTCACATTCAAACTTTCCTTTGCTATTCATTGTGAAGTAGGACAATTGCTGTTAGGATGAAGAAGGAAGAACATGTTTTTTCTCTGCCTTCTTCACATCACTGTACTTAAGGTATGTTCTCTTGGGGTGCCAAGCCCACCACAGATATTTAGGATGTACCAGATGATAATGTTTAATTCATCAGTATGGATCCCAAAGTGCTCACCAGTTTTGGCAGCTAAAGGAGAAATCAGTCCTTGGGTGGTAGAAGAGAATGGTAAGGTTTCCCAGAACAATAGTCATGGTCGAGGTTAGCAGTGGATGGTTAGTATGATGGGGTGGCAGTAAACTTGAAGCGAGTAGAGGTCAGTTAGTGTAGCACAACATCATGGGTCCATCGCACTTTAATTCATGGCAGTCAGTAACTCTGGGAACTGAAATGTCTTATTGATTCACCTTGGACCCAAAATATGGAACTCGAGAGGTGCAACGTATATGGTGAGCCCTCCATTTTAGCGGTTGAGTCCTGCAAGCGCTAAAATCTAGGAAATGGTCGGGCGTCTCTCTAATGGTAGCTCAGCAAGTTTCTCTTTATAGCCCCAATATAGCTGGCAAGCCCTCATTTCAGTGGGCTCCTTCCTTCTCCTCACCTATAATAACTTTGATATTCATTAATAAGTACCCTATCACCTGGTTCTCCTCAACAGACTATGAACATCGCAACAAGTGAAAACTAACAAACCCAAGTTAGGGGAGAATACTGGGTGGTAAACTAGGTTTCCTCGCTCACTAAGTGACTCACTTCTACGTACCAGCCTCATGGTACATAAAGTCCGAATTTGTGTTTTGGGGCAATTGCGAATTATTACATGTCATAGGTATTTGGCATCACTTAGGAAGAGTTGAAACTGTTGATTTATAATCTGAGAATGGGGCTTCCCTGGTGGCGCAGTGGTTAAGAATCTGCCTGCCAATGCAGGGGACACGGGTTCGAGCCCTGGTCCGGGAAGATCCCACATGCTGCGGAGCAACTAAGCCCTTGTGCCGCAACTACTGAGCCTGAGCTCTAGAGCCCTCGAGCCACAACTACTGAAGCCCGCGAGCCACAACTACTGAAGCCCGCACTCCCAGAGCCTGTGCTCTGCAGCAAGAGAAGCCACTGCAATGAGAAGCCCACGCACCGCAAGGAAGAGTAGCCCCCGCTCGCTGCAACTAGAGAAAGACCGCGTGCAGCAACGAAGACCCAATGCAGCCAAAAATAATAAATAAATAAAATAAATAAATTTATTTAAAAAAAAATCTGAAAATGCCAGTGGTTTACTAGGGTTTATACATCTTAGTGTGCCAAAAAGAGAAGAAAGGATGTTTCTTTTTGTACCTGTATCATCACTGCAGATGCCAGAGTGTCATTTGGCTCATCCAGAAAACTAAAGATTTCTCACCTTCTGTTTAGGCGGTTTATTTATTTTTTTTACTTCACTGTATATGCCCTTGAGATCTGTACATGTCCTTATGTCCTTTAATCTCCTGGTATATCAGTGGGTCTGATTTCAGAACAAGATGAATCTTAGTTTGGTCTCTTGGGCCTGCCACTTCTTAGCTGTTTGACTTTGGGCAAGGTACTAGACCTTTCTAAGCCTCCTCAGTTTTCTCATCTCACAATGCCTTTCTGACAAGGGTCGTATAAAGAGTTAATGAAATAAAGCAACATGCACCGTAGAGCATGGTGCAAATTAGGTGCTCAACAAATAGCAGTTTCCTTCTCCTTCCTCTTCATTTTATTAAGTAGGATTATAATTCGCCAATATCGTAGATGTCTTGGAAAGGATTCTAAAGATTGCTAAGTATGTTGCTAAATATGAATACCCTTCCCCAGAGTTCTGTTAAACAGGGCACTGTGTGTTTGTGTGTGTCCACAGTGAGGGTGTGAGTTTGTGTGCTTGTGATTGCATGTGTATGGGTGTAAACTCGAAATTCCTATGAAATGATAAATCAGTATAGGTCCTAGCCCACTTAGAGTGATCCATGAGTTGCCTCTAAATCAATCACTCCTGTTAACCCAATTCTAGAAGGCTACTGAAGTGAAGAATTGGGATCGATATCTGATATTTGGATAATCCAGGCAATAAATAATTTTATTTTCCTTCTAAGCCAAACTGTCAGGTAGCATCATATTTATAAAGCATTCCTTCGCACCAGATATAAAGTGTAAAGCAGGAGCAAAGAAGGTATATTCCCTTTAAATTTACTGTAAATAGAAAGCTGTTACTGCAGCTCCGCTGTTCCATCTATTGTAAAAATGGAGCCCAGAGAAGAAAACACATTTATGTCAATCATCACGAAGCACGTTTTGAGGCGGAATTATCCAGATAATTGTCCTAATTTTTCATCCTGGCCTGTGATTATTTCCTTTTCTACTGCCTTACACAGTTTTGCCTTTTTCTTTGTCCTCATCATTTTGCACTTCCTGACATCCTCTGTGTCAGCTGGCCACATTATTGACTTTTATTTTTGTGGAGGTCACTTCTGTAGGAGCATCTCTTCAGTTTCTAATTGCCCTTAGCGGAGAGGAATTTGAATAAAAATGTCTGACCGATGCTGTTGAGATGGGGGAAGGGTTCGCTGGTGGAGAGGTGAATCATAATGTGAAAGCTGTATAACTCAGTTCCCCAAACACCCACTCCAATTTTGGCTCTTTGACAATGCTGTCTCTTTGAGAAAGAAGAACAGTTTGATCTGAATTCTTATTAGGTTCTGAGCCACCAAATTAGAATCTAATAAGCTCATTTGGAAGGATTTTGAATTAGCTTAAAACAGACCCACGCTGAGCTCATAGAGGAGACCCTCCTACTCTTTCCAGGCAAACCTGTAGTTTGTAGACTTAATTTTCAAAGTCTCTCCTTTGTCTCTTTTTTCATCTTGTACTTGTGCTCTTTTCTCCTTTAGAATGGACTACTTCTAGCTATATCTTACACTTCTAGGGAGAACCGTAACATCTTATTTGTAAGATTCTTTAAGAAAATCATAAATTTGGAGAGAAAAAAGACACCTTGGCTTCTGGAATCTTCCCGTTTGGCATTCTCCAGTAGCACTGGTTATCTTTCAATGAGGACTATTTGGACATACATAAAAATACTCCCCAAATACTAAAATATATCATTACCTTGCTTGTAGATGTACAGAAATGTAAAATCGTTTAGGAAAATACGAGCCTGGGTTGGGTAGGAGGGGAAGAAATAGTGTTGCAGTCAGCCTGTTGGACCTCTGAGGAAATCAAGGAAGTTAAAAAGGGAGAGGAATAGGCATGGTTATTAGGTGGAGAAGACAACTTGCTGAGGTGGGTTGGGGTCTACTCTAGGTAGCCCAGTCAGTATGCTTCTACGGATATCATTTTGTACCTGTGCACATTTACCTGTAGGATAGATTCCTAGGAACGCAGCTGCATGGTCAAAGCGTATGTGCGTTCTTAATTTCTCCATAGTTATTGCCAAGTTGCTCCCTATAAAGGTTGGATCAATTTACATTTCCATGAGCAATGTATTCCTAGAACTTTGACACCTTTTTTTTTCTCCTTTTCTTTTAGCATCCCCTGTTATGGACAAGAAATACGATGCCAGTCCAATTCTCATTTCTTGATAACTTAACTTGGTTTACCTCTCAGAAAGCTGTTACTGTTGTTCAGAAATTCTACCAGTACTTGTCTATGTTGATGTCCTTCAGCTATCACTTCAGGACACTTGGTGGATTTCACAACCTGAAGAGTCATCTTTGCTCAGGTCAGCGAACATTTTCTCTTATTTCTTGGATTATTCTCTCGACTCCATTCTCTCTGTTCTCTCTCCCTGGAACCCCTGTTAATAGTGTAATGGAACCACTGAATCTACCCGCTAAGCCTTTTAGTTTTTCTCATACTCTTCAGCTTTATTTTTCTGCCTGGTACTCCGGGAGAATCCCTTGATTTTATTTTCCTGCTTTTTTATTATGACCTCAGCCCATCCCATGAGCTTTTTAAAAGTGGCCATGATATTTAAAATTTTCAAGTTCTCGGTTGCTTCTTGTTGGAAGAGGGGATGGGGAGGATGTGATCGCTGGTTGACTCAGGCTATCCGAAGCTCCTCCCCTCCTCCCCTCCTCCTCTCCTCTCCTCTCCTGTCCTTGTAATATACGTTCCACCCTCTGCTCTTGTAGCCTGAGCCATTTCAAGGACACATCCTTGAGAGAGTCAGGTGTGTTGAGACCATCTGGACTGAATATGTGACTGAACCCTGTTAAGGCCTCTATATAAACTTTTAAGATTCTGACGGGCCGGAGTGGAGATTGAGTCATCTTGCGGCGCCCAGACAAGCCTCCTGGGTAATTCCCTTGCTGCTTAAACCTGCCACCTACCAATCTGGAGTGGCTGCTTCTTTCTTACGTCTCTCCTTGCCCTCCCTGTACCAGGGCTGGTTTCAGATTTCACCCAGGGGACTCCTTTTTTAGAGAAGCCTGTTATTTCTAAATGGATATAAATCTCGCTGAAAAACTTACATTTTTTTCTTTTTTCTGTACTGACTGACACTGTTTCTTGTGAAGTTAATTTTTCTGGTTGTTGAGTTTGGTAGTTTTCCTTCATTTTGTTGATTTTCCTCTAATACATGAGGGTTCTTGGTGTTTTGTCCATATTTACACATGTTGCTCTAGATTGATCAGTATTGGTTAGTTCAAGCATAGTTCCTGCATCCTAGGAGAGAATCCCCGTTTCCTTGGCAATGAGTAAATGTTTTGATGATAGGGATTCTGAATCCAGCACTTAGTGGGGGAGGCAGAGGCTATATGACTGCGTGCCCTTTCATTTAGGGTGTGTGGGTAGCTTGTTTCTTGGGTGCGGGGGCTTCCCTTCCCTCATAATGGCCTTACATGACTCAAGGCACTGACCTCCTTCTCCCACCACGAGGGACACTCTGAGGGTACTTGTCAGAACTCCAGTATTACGTGTAGAGTTGTTGTGAATGCTTTTGAGTCTGTAGCAAATGCCACAGCCATGGTTCTGTGGTTAGGGGATCAGTCCAGCTCGTTTCTATTCCTTTAATCACCTGTTTACTTATTGTCTCTTCCTTTTCCCACCCCCCATGGCTCTGGTTTTGGGATTATTTCAGGCTTCTGAGAAAATTCACGTTTTCCTGCATTTTCCCCCCTTTTGTCTTGACAGGTTTACAAATTCTCCAACATTGTTGAGATTTTCTGTCAATTTGACTTGCTTTATGTCTTTCAGGATTTCCTCACTGCTCTGGTCCTCCGATGATACCTTTCTCAGCTTTCTAGCACTAATATAGATTTATTTGTATTGTTCTCTTTCTCCTGTACTTTTAATAGGATTCGAAAACAGAGGTGGTTGTGTGTGTGTGTGTGTGTGTGTGTGTGTATTCTCTGTGACTAGTGAAATAATTTTGGTTTTCCAAATTTGTAGCTATTTTAAGAGAAATCTAATATTTTTCCTAGCTTTAATGAGGTATTACTGACAAATAAAAATTATATATATTTAAGGTTACAACATGATGTTTTGCTGTATGTATACACTGTGAAATGATCACCACAGTCAAGCTAATTAACATATCCATCAACTCATATAGTTAAACGTTTTTTGTTTTTTTTTTAAATTTTATTTATTTATTTATATTTATTTTTGGCTGTGTTGGGTCTTCGTTTCTGTGCGAGGGCTTTCTCTTGTTGTGGCAAGTGGGGGCCACTCTTCATCGCGGTGCGCAGGCCTCTCACTGTCGTGGCCTCTCTTGTTGCGGGGCACAGGCTCCAGACGCACAGGCTCAGTAGTTGCGGCTCACGGGCCCAGTTGCTCCGCGGCCTGTGGGATCCTCCCAGACCAGGGCTTGAACCTGTGTCCCCTGCATTGGCAGGCAGATTCTCAACCACTGCGCCACCAGGGAAGCCCCATAGTTACCGTTTTTTTGTGTGTGTTAAGAACACTTAAGATCTATTCTCTTAGCAAATTTCAAGTATGCAATACAATATTATTAACTATAGTCACTATACTGTACATTAGACCTCTAGAGTTTATTCATCCCGCATAACTGAAAGTTTGTACCCATTGACCAACATCTCCCCGTTTCCCAGCCCCTCACCCACCAGCCTCTGGCAACCACCATTCTACTTTCTGCTTTTATGAGTTCAACTTTTTAGATCCCACATATGAGTGAGATCATGCAGTACTTGTCTTTCTGTCTGGCTTATTTCACTTAGCATTATGTCTTCTAGGTTCATCTGTGTTGTTGCAAATGGCAGGACTTCCTTCTTTTTTAAGAATGAATAATATTCCATATATACACCTCATTTTCTTTATCCATTTATCTGTCCATGGACACGAGTTGTTTCCATATCTTGGCTATTGTGAACGATGGTGCAATGAACATGGGAGTGTAGCTATCTCTTTGAGATAGAGATAAATCTAGTGTTTTAAAGGCCAGCCTGCCTCTCTTTGTAATTTATGAGGTAATATTTAAAATTCTTTTTTAGGTTACCCCTCAACATAAATTAAAGTCACTAATTGTGAAATTGATAATTATACGGAGAAGTGGCAGTGTCAGAATTTTACCAAGATTTCTTATTTTCACTTTTCATAATATAATTTTCATCACTTAGATTCTCATTTCACACTTTAAATGCCAAAAGTGGGGGAATATTGTCTACTGTAGTTTTTAAACATGATTTATGGAAAAAACACCTACTTATTTGCTCTTCATTACTTTAACTTTCTTTAAGAACGTGTTATTTATCACCTACTACAGTTTAGACTGAGGAACAAAACAAGCTCGTGGACCCTCTGACTCATGTTGTTTTGTGATAATATATTGGTCCCAGATTAGATTGCAGCTTTATTAAGAATCCCTATGCTCCTTTGAAGAATTGCCTCACTTTTTTTTTTTAAAGCAGGCAAAGCCTTTTAAATCTATAAAAGATGCTAAATTTATGATTGATTCTTATGCTTTTAAAATCTCCAATCTTTTTTCTCATTTTGAACTGGAAAAACATATTGACTTTTGGGGGGTAGAGATGTAGGAACATTCATATTTATTTAGCTGGAGAGAGAAGATTATGAATGTGAAATTTCAGAGCCATATTTTAGTCAAAGGGTAATGGAATTTTAGAGCCGAAAGGCATCTCCAGATAGCTTTGTGGTGATGTGTGAAGAGCAGAGAACTGAAGTCAGAAAACCTGAGGTCGTGTTCCTGCTTTCCACTTCCTCACTGTGTGACCCAACTCAACTGACATAAATTCTCTAAACATAAATTTCCTCATCTGTGAAAGCAAGATAATCCCTGCCCTGTTAATTGTATTGCTTTATTGTCAGGACCAAATGATACAGTATACAAAAAGTCTATTGGGAACTGTAAGCTCCTGTTCAAATGTATGATGATTATTTTTTTATGAAGTAGAAAACAAACCCCTGTTCATGAAGGGATTTGCCTAAATTTACCAGCTGATTAGTGGTAGAGCCAGGTCTCCTAAATCGTCTGATAGTCTTTACACTGGAGTATAACTTTTAAAACTTGCTCATCTGCTTATCTAGATACTCAGAGAAGTTACCAAAACTCTAAAGTTATGCCACTCTCCATAAAGACATGAACTTCTGAATCTTACTAATGTCTTTTCCTGGATAAGAGGAAGCAATTGGTTTATTTTGACGGATCTTGTTCTGTCTGTAGTGGCAGGATAATCACCTAAAGCTGGTTCTTTATCTTTTTTTTTTTAAACTAGTTATGTTGTGATAAAAATCTCCAATTTATACCTAGAGCAGTATTTCCCTGCCTTAAATCAGCTTCTTATCATAATTTTACAACACGCTTCTTCTATGGATCTTTTTAAAAATATATTAATTTGGGGGAATTCCCCAGTGGTCCAGGGGTTAAGACTTCCCACTTTCATTGCTGAGGGCACGGGTTCGGTCTCTGGTCGGGAAACTAAGATCCCACAAGCTGCGTGGTGCAGGCAAAAAAAAAAAAAAAAAAAAAAAATTAATCTGGAGCAAAGCACTGCAGAAATGGCTTTTATTTTTTATTCTTATTTAATAAACTATATAGAATTCCCCACTCACATTGTACTTCGCCAAATGACTGTGAAATTCTTGATTGTTTTGTTTCCTTTTATAGCTCCTTTTACAAAGTAGCAAAAACAGCTGGAGGATGACTTTCCACCTCAGTCTAAGGTTAGCTGGAACAAAATGGTCCCAGTTCTCTTCCAGAGTTCTCAAGATAATTAAAGGGAAGCTGAGTGCCTCATGTTTAATAGAATCACTTAGGTTCATTAAATAAAAGGGTCCAGGATAAGGAATTGAATATGCAGATTCAAGATACAATTAATTGAAGCTTACAATATTGTTCACTTAAGCAGATGTGGGAAAACAGGCAGTAAGTCATTACAATAGAAAATGAAGATTCATGTCCAGCTAAGGAGAAGAAATGGAGAAAAAAATATGAAAACTTGGACTTCCCTGGTGGCGCAGTGGTTGAGAATCTGCCTGCCAATGCAGGGGACACGGGTTCGAGGCCTGGTCTGGGAGAATCCCACATGCCGCGGAGCAACTAGGCCCGTAAGCCACAATTACTGAGCCTGCGCGTCTGGAGCCTGTGCTCCGCAACGGGAGGGGCCGCGATAGTGAGAGGCCCGCGCACCGCGATGAAGAGCGGTCCCCGCTTGCCGCAACTGGAGAAAGCCCTCGCACAGAAACGAAGACCCAACACAGCCATAAAAAAAAAAAAAAAAGGAGTTAGCAATACTTGTTAAAAAAAAATATGAAAACTTGACAGTCTTTTCATATAATATTTTTAGGACAAGAATGATGCAAATTAGGAAGTTTGGAAGCTGTTAAAACAATAAGATCTGCTTTTGAATTTGTAGAAAGAACAACTTTTTTTTTTTTTTTTTTTTTGGCTGAAACATGTATTTTCCCATGGATCTATTTTCATTATTAAGGAGAGGACTTGGCATGCAGATGGTTTGGATATCTGCTTATTATCAGGAGGAAAGACTGAATTTTTAAAATAAACTTTAATTTTAGAATAGTTTTAGATATCAGAAAAATTGTTATGATAGTACAAAGGGTTCTCATATATTCCACACCACTTTCCCCTTTTGTAACATCTTACGTTTGTGTGGTACATTGTTCACAATGGATGAACCAGTATTCATATATTAGTATTAACTGAAGTCCATTCTTTATTCAGATTTCCTTAGTTTTTTGTTTTTTTTTTAATCTAATATCCTTTTCTGTTCCAAGATCCCACCCAGGATACCACATTATGTTTTGTTGTCATGTCTCCTCTATCACATTACATTTTGTTGTCAAGGAAAAACAGACTTTCCTTGTTTTTGATGACCTTGACAGTTTTGAGGAATACTGGTCAGGTGTTTTGTAGAATGTCCCTTAATTGGGATTTGTCTGATGTTTTTCGTACGGATAGACTAAGGTTATGGATTCTTGGGAAGAAGACCACAGAGGTAAAGTACCATTTTCGTTTCTTCATTGTGAAGTTGCTCTTTCTACCCCTTTCCATACTGTGTTCTTTGGAAAGAAGTCACTATGTGCAGTCCACACTTATGGAGTAGGGAGGAAAGATTTGATTTTAACTATAATAAAAAATCATTATTGTTGGCAAACATTCTAATCAGAAAGTGACCAATATCATAAGTGCATTTGGCAGGCTCCTTTGACCGGTAAACTTAAGAGGTGTGTATTTTGCAGTTAACATCTTGGTAGGCAGAATGAGTGGCCATATTTCTTAGAGGTAGAGCCTCCTTTAGGGAGTTTTCTTTGTCTTTGGGAGATGGCCAGAATTACAGGCTCTGCAAATTCATTTTACCACCACTACCCCTTCTCTGAGATATTTCAGGGCCTACCCACTCTTGAGTCACACCTGAGCAAACATCCAAATCACCTTGAGGGCTTGTTAAAACACTGATTTCAGGGCTCCACCCTCAAAGTTTCTGTCTCAGTTAAGTCTGGGGTGGGGCCATAGGATTTACATTTTTAACAAGTTCTCAAGTGATACTTATGCTGGCAGGCAGCACTTTGAGAACCACCACTATAGCACCCATAGAGTCAAAACACCTGAGCCACATTACCCTAGCCCTGTGCTGAGCCACTGCCTCAGAATTCCAGTTTATTGTTAGGCCTTTATCTCTCACTGAGGGCTGCTACAAGAAACAACTTTTGATATCTGTCTGCTTAGGACTTTTCTGTAAAGCTGAGACTTTATGGGCCCAGCTATTTGACATAGTTTCCTCTACATAATGCCCCCTTTGAATTCCTCCACCCTGAAAACCCTGTCTTCACTAAGAAACTGATGTAGGATCTGTTCTGGGAGAAAGAGAGTGGTATGATACGTTGCTTTGGGCTCTGGAAGGCTTATATCTCGATTAACACAACTGTATTGACTCCTCTTGTTCCTATGTTTCTTTATTCCTTACTATGATGGCGCCTGCTCCATTTTGTTAAATAATTTTTGTATTTGTACTATACATAAACAACATATAATTCTTTTTGGAAATTAATAATATAATACTAACTGGCATATACTAAGTGCTTACTCATTTAACCTTTGCATCCACCCTAAGATTAAGAAATTTTTTTTTTAATTGAAGTATAGTTGATTTACAATGTTGTGTTAGTTTCTGGTGTACAGCACAGTGATTCATATATATATATATATAGACACACACACACATGTATATATATGTGTGTGTGTATGTATGTATTCTTTTTCATTCCACCCTAAAGTTTAGATTCATTATTTTTCCCGTTTTACAGATGAGAAAATGAGGAGTCAGGTGACTCATCTTCCTAAAGGTCCCCCAACTCTGAAGTGGTAGACTGGGGGCTGAAACCCACATCTCTTACTCTCAGCTGGTGCTTCTCAGTTCTCCTGAACTTAGGAACAAGAGGCTGCATGGTTTAGAAGAGAGAATGCAGGTGGCCATTTGCTGGTTATATCACTGGAACCTGGTGCTTCTTCCAGACTTGGCTTCCTCATTCCTACAATGGCGGATAAAAATGCTTTCCTCACGGAGCAGTCTTAAGGTTTGAAGAAAATCATGGATATAAAGTACTTTTAGAATGCCATGTTCATGGTAAGTACTCAACAAATATGTTCTTTCAAAGCCAATTGCCCATATGAAATTATTATTTCATTTAAATTGTGTAACTAATAGCACCTGAGTTAAGCATTCTGTTTGTAAAGGAATAAATTAAGAATGAATGAAGGGCTTCCCTGGTGGTGCTAGTGGTTGAGAATCTGCCTGTCAATGCAGGGGATACGGGTTCGAGCCCTGGTCTGGGAAGATCCCACATGCCGCGGAGCAACTGGGCCCGTGAGCCACAGTTACTGAGCCTGCGCGTCTGGAGCCTGTGCTCCGCAATAAGAGAGGCCACGATAGTGAGAGGCCCGCGCACTGCGATGAAGAGTGGCCCCCACTTGCCGCAACTAGAGAAAGCCCTCGCACAGAAACGAAGGCCCAACACAGCCATAATAAAATAAATTAAAAAAAAAAAAGAATGAAGAAAATATTGCTAACTTTACTCATATTGGCACTGAAGTTTGTATCTATACTTAAAATTCTCTTTTTTAAAGTTTTCTATTATATACAGATTTAAAAATAAAAAGTTTAAGAGGCTAATATGGCAACTTAGAAAAACCATGCAACTTAAATATAGGATTGTTATTCTGTCTTTGAATAAAGTAATTCCAGTGCTTGAGGAACATAAATTGAGTCTGTTCCTAAGAAGCACAGGTCAGAGAACTGAGTATAGTACATCAGACTGTGAAATCTTTGATTTGCTACCAATTTTTGTAGTCATGTAGTCAAACCCTCAATCATCTGCTTTGTGGTTCCGTGTAAAATTTTTCCCATGGAATTTTTTTTTAAAGTTATTTTATTTATTTATTTTTGGCTGCATTGGGTCTTCGTTGCTGCGTGCGGGCTTTCTCTAGTTGCAGTGAGCGGGGGCTACTCTTCGTTGTGGTGTGCGGGCTTCTCATTGCGGTGGCTTCTCTTGTTGTGGAGCATGGGCTCCAGGCACGCGGGCTCTAGAGCGCAGGCTCAGTAGTTGTGGCTCACGGGCTTAGTTGCTCTGCGGCACGTGGGACCTTCCTGAACCAGGGCTCAATCCCGTGTTGCCTGCATTGGCAGGCTGATTCTTAACCACTGCGCCACCAGGGAAGTCCCCCCATGGAATTCTTTGTCTTTACCTTTAATGTTTTGGTGTTTTATTTTTTTAAACACAAACTGAATAGCAAATTATTAAATTTCATTACCTAGTAAGTCCATTCTTATTCATTATCTCGTCTGAGCCACACACCAACCCTTCCATTTCCTTCTGTTGATTTGTATTTTGCCCCTTCTTTATCTGGTTGTTACTTTGCTTATGTTCCAGCTTGATTTTTTTTCTTTGGAGCAGTGTTCTATTTCTAAAATCACATTAGTTTTGAGATGTGAGGATTTTTGCTCTCACTGGTTTTTGACATCAGCCTGAGCATATGAACTGATTTTAGGAGAAACCAAGCAGAGGCTGGAGTGGAGAATGCAGGGCCCAATGCCTCTGAATCAGGTCTCTCCTGCATGGGATAAATTTCCCTTTACAAAATGTTTTGGAAGCTAATGTCTAGGAAATAAGATCTTATAATAATAAGGCAGTGATAATTTACTATTTATAATAATTCATAGGTGAAAAAATGCAGTCTGAAGTCAAATATAATTTATAAAAGGCCTCTATTCCCAGATTGTCTACACGTCCACTCTCTTCTGTTAGTATAAGCAATCCATAATTGACTAACGATGTACAGTGTTCCTCTCTTTATAAATCGGACATTTGCATTCATCATTCCTTACCATTCATTCTTGATTGGGAGAGCTGGCTCATTTCAGTGCTAAAAATTCCCAGAGATGAAAATGCTGTCTCTTTTTTGCTTAGGCTCTTATCTGAAAACATTTTCTTGAAGTTTTGACAGCTGCAGACAAAGTAGCAAGCAGTACAGTAGGAAGAGCATAAGCTTTGGAGGCAGATAATGAGCTTTGAAACCCTGAGCAAGTTACTCAGGCTCTCTGTGTCCACTTCCATATATGTAAAAACACACACACACGTAATAGTACATACTTGTCAAGGCTGTGGTAAGGGTTAAATGAAATAACACATACACAGAGCCTGGGATAGTGTCAGGGTTATATGAGGTGCTCAAAAATGTTCATTTCCATTCCTTGGTTTTAATGTGTATTAAATGCCATTGGTTCTATATGAATATGCCTCAAAGAAGAATGCCTTGCAGCATTTTCTACCTGAAGGAAATGGGAGAACACAAATAAGTGCTCTTATAAGAATCAAAACATCTCACCCCTTCCCATCATTCATAAATGACAAATGTCGTTAAATGATAAACTGATAGGTACGTTTCCCTTCACAGAAATTATACTATCTAGGGGATTTCTAATAGCCTGAAGTCCAGTTGACACTCTATGACTAATATTTAAAATAAATAATAGACAACAAAATTAATAGCTGGCATTTTAAGTGCTGCAACTTGTCACCAAATTCCATAGCTCCTTAAACCACTAGCTGCCGCCTCGTGTAATTGGTAGAACAGTACTGTACTATGCCCAGTATTGTTGAAACGTTCTATAATACTCACAGACAATTCTCTGGCCTGTTTTTGGTGCTCCATTTAACTTTTTGCCAAATCTGAATTACTGGGGTTTGAACTATTCAAATACTACCTCATGCTAGCTTTCAGATTGATCCTAATTGCATTAATTGATAGTAATTTCCCCATCTAAAAATTTGGGGGAGTAATTTAGTCTTGGTAAGACTTCTGAAGCCACCAAGGTGCCACCACCTGAAGACTTAGTGCACTACAGTGAGATAAAAAATGCACACTAGAACTCTGAATTTTAAAAAGAGGTTTACTTATAAACCATATCTTTTGTGACAACAGTTTTCTGAAACTGTTGGCAAGTAATACTCCCATGGATAGATGGAAGATGTGAGAAAACAGGAAGAAAGCTTATGCTGAGTATGGAATTTTCCTAGATAGCCTATAGAACCCCCTCTCCTCTGTCATTTCTCCAGTGTTACCGCCTACTAAATCAACACATTCTGGAAGGCTCCTATGGGTTAAACGGTCTGTCAGGCGTTGTGTGTGTTTAGGGGAAAAGGATAGATAAGACAGGAAAGACAGTGTCCTTGCTCTTGTATGACTTTGCGTTTTAATTTGAGACATAGCTTGTATCTCCCAAATAATAATCCACTGAGAGTGTTAGCAAAGTGAATGTGTAGTTATTCTCATAAGTGGTTGGAGAGTATGAGAGATGATACAAGCTGTTTATAGGCCCATTTGGCAGTATAGAGAAAACATATTTTAAAAGTACATGACTTTTGACCGAGCATTGCCGTTGTTAGGAATTTGTTGTGTGGATATATTTGCACACATATGCAAAAATTTATGTGAAAGGTTGTTCTTTGCAGTATTATTTGTAATACAAACAGAAGCAACTGGAATGTTCATTAATGCAGGACCAGTTAAACAAATCATGGTCCAGCTTGGAAACAGAATACTAGATTGGAAAGAATAAGGTAGCACTGTAGGTACTGACATGAAGGATGTCAGACAGAAGTTTTTAAGTGAAAAGAAAAGGTTGAAGAAAAGATATATATTATGGATATATATATATATGCATGCCATATACACTAATACAGAGAGAGAATTTATGGAAGGATAAGCTATAAATTTTTACTGCTATATTTTAGCAATATTATCTCAATAAAGTAGGATTATAGGGACAGAGAGAGGTGGGACCTTTTATCCTTAGTTTAGACCCTTTACTGTTAAGTTGTTTACATAAGTGTATGATTTTTGTGATTCTAAAAATATCAAAACAAGTGAATATGTTCTAAGAGAAAGTAATGAAATAATCAGAAGCAGATGGCATCAACAAAGAAATATTGTTCTTATTAATGATGATTTAATGGAAATATGCAGAGTGTTTACTGTGCCAAAAGCTGAACACTGAACATACATTATCTCCTTTAATTTCTCATACCTGCATACTGATTTAAAACTAGGGAACTAGGGCATTGCAAAGTTGAGTAACTTGCACCAGATGACACAACTCACACACAGCTAAGTGGCGGAACCTGGGTCCGACTCCAGTGCTGTTAGCTGCTAAGCTGTGCTTCTGTTCTGTTCTACAGCTTTATCCATTCCTGTGATACCTGTTCAGGCAACTAAGGCTCCTGGAACATGATAACCATAATCACATTATGGGGCTGGGAAAGCAGAAGGAAGGGGGCTGTCTGACTTTCAGCGTTATTTTGGAGCAGAAAGGAAGGTTTAATTTCTGTAGGGTTTTCCCTCTGAAACCATCAGTTTTTAAATAAGGGGTGTGCAGGCCAGAACATTGATATTTTCAGCAATTTGTAGTAATTTCTCCGCTTTCCTAGGATTGATCCCTTTGCTACACATACATGCTTAGAACAGATCAAGAAGGCAGAGTGGGTGGAGGCTGAGCATCAGACTAATCCTGAATAGGTGTGTATTCACCCTGCGGCCCTTGTAGCTTCACGAAGATAAGACGAGTTAAGGTGGGAAAGTTGTTCTTTTGCTGCTTCTTTTTTTTTTTTTAATTTTTATTTATTTTTGGTGGCGTTGGATCTTCGTTACTGCACGTGGGCTTTCTCTAGTTGTGGTGAGCGGGGGCTACTCTTTGTTGTGCTGCCCGGGCTTCTCATTGTGGTGGCTTCTCTTGTTGTGGAGCATGGGCTCTAGCTAGGCATGTGGGCTTCAGTAGTTGCAGCACACAGACTCAGTAGTTGTGGCTCACGGGCTCCAGAGCGCAGGCTCAGTAGTTGTGACGCACAGGTTTAGTTGCTCCATGGCATGTGGGATCCTCCCGGACCAGGGCTCGAACCCGTGTCGCCTGCATTGGCAGGTGGATTCTTAACCACTGTGCCACCACGGAAGGTTCTTTTGCTTCTAACTGACGTTGTAACTGTAGTCTTGGATACTGCAGTGGGAAGATAGCATCCCTCAGCTTCCAGCCACTTTTCATTGCAGAGTGCCCTCTGCTGAAGAAGCAGGGAGGCTGACGAAGAATTTTGCACTTGAATAGCATGGTACGTTTTCCCTCATTGTTTCTATTGTAGGGGAGGAAAAATAATTTTCCCTCTACCCTTCTATGTTCTTGGCTGGGATAAAAAGACAGATTAACAGGTGAAAAACAAACAAGTTTAATAACATGTAAACTTCCTGTATACATGGGAGATACCCAGGGAAACTGAGTAACTCCCCAAAATGGCCTGAACCACCACCTTAAATAACATCTCCAGCCAAAACAAAAGGAGATATTGGGGGAGGAGAGGAGAGCCAATTATGGGAGGTTTTCAGGCAAAGCATAGTAAACAAGGGTAAGTTTGTAATGCAGATTTAAGTCCTTCCCTTCTCCTTTGATAAGAGTTTCTGTTTTTATATATATATATATATATATATATATATATATACACACACACATACATACATACATACATACACACACATGGAAATAACAGAACATGGTGAATGGAAGCAGACTTTGCCACCCCTATATATATGTATGTATGTGTGTGTGTGTGTGTGTGTGTGTGTGTGTGTGTATATATATATATATATATATATATGAGAGTAATTAGACTCATTTACCTGTTATTAGCACAAACTTATATTTGACTTTAAAGTACACCATACAGGACACTCTGCAAACACAAAACCAAAACCAAACCAAACACAACAACTATGAATGAAATCACCTTGCTTCTTATATATTTTTATTCCTAAAACAGCATTTACACTTCTGCTTGTCACAAATCAAAAGCCCATCGAAATGTCCACTTACTCCAATGTTCCATGAGGTTCACAGATGCTTCTAGTTTCTTTTTTACATGCTTTTCCAAATTCTTTGCAAACCCTTTGATCTTCCTTTTTTCTCACCCTGGCTCTGAGACCTATTTCACTTTACTTTAGAAGTTTTACAAGTAAACCTAGTTTGCAGATTTATAAAATCCTTTATAGAGGGAATGATAGGTTGCATGTCCGGTTTCTCACCCCAAACTACTACACATTTCCTTTAGTCTTTTGCATAACCTTTGTGAATTATGCATGTAGATGATGAATCTAAGCTGGTCTTAAAGTCAAGCCATGTTTTTAGCAAAATTTACCCAAATGCTTACAAACTTTACCATTAGTAGCAATTAAATAGAAATGGGACATTCTCCTTAGCCCTTCAACCTGGCTTAATGTGATAAAAAGGAAACATCTGAAGTAGATATTTATTAACATGATTGCCTTTCTTTGGGCGAGCATCTTTTATAAAGCTGATTAATGCTATATGCCACACCAAAATTTTCTAAAATTGATTAGAATACAGAATGATAAGACCATGAATTGCAAGTTTTTCATATTTTATTTTTTACTTTATATTTTCATTAGTGTAGCACCTCATATAGTTAAAACACTACCAAGCACTCTCTATTTAAATCTCATGGCATGTCAGATATTCCAAGTAAAAGTTAGAACCCATTATCTGTTACCTCATTTGATGATAGGGAATTTTAATTTTGGAATGTCCTGGAGCTTTCGGGAAGTGAGGTTGCACAACTATAGGTGCAGCTATCTCAAGGTTTCTTTTCCTGGGGTGCTGGTTAATTGCATTAATTATCTTCAACTTCCATTATATTACCAGTGAATTAAAGGCTTGAAACATCATTTATGGCTGGTTTTCTTCTTTCTAAGGGCCTTTTTGAGTTTATTGAACATTTATAGCTATTATAATAAGGGCAAACCCCATTATGTTCATGTTGCTTTTTGTTTCATTTTTTTTTGATAGTTTTTTTTTCCATTTTTTAAAAAAAATTTATTTTATTTTTGGCTGCATCGGGTCTCAGTTCCGTGGGACGTTCCTTGCGGAATGCGTGATCTTTTGTTGCGTTGCACAGGCTTCTCTCTAGTTGTAGTGTGCAGGCTCTAGAGCCACTGGGCTCTGTAGTTGTGGCTCGAGTGCTCAGTAGTTGCGATGCCACGGGCTTAGTTGCCTCGTGGCACGTGAGAATCTTAGTTCCCTGACCAGGGATCAAACCCACGTCCCCTGCATTGGAAGGTAGATTCTCAACCACTGGACCACCAGGGAAGTCCCCTCATTTTGTTTTGTTTTTACTTATATTTAAGTCTTAGTGCTAATATTGGAAATGTGCTGCTTGGCATGATTGTAAAACAATTTGTTCTCGAAAATATCTCTGTTGTTTTCTCTCCTCACCTCATAAATATATTTGCTCTAGTTTACAAATTTACTAAAAGTGTATTGTTTGGGGAACGTGTCAAAATATCTTCAAATATCTTCCATTATATTCTTTGTTGCTTAGTTGTCTTTGTTTCTGCTTTATTATTAAGAGGTTTTCTTTTACTTTAAGAACTTGAGGGCTTCCCTGGTGGCGCAGTGGTTAAGAATCTGCCTGCCAATGCAAGGGACACGGGTTCAAGCCCTGGCCTGGGAAGATCCCACATGCCGTGGAGCTACTAAGCCCATGCGCCACAACTACTGAACCTGAGCTCTAGAGCCCGCAAGCCACAACTACTGAGCCCATGTGCCACAACTACTGAAGCCTGCACGCCTAGAGCCTGTGCTCTGCAACAAGAGAAGCCACAACAATGAGAAGCCTGTGCACCGCAACGAAGAGTAGCCCCCACTCACCACAACTAGAGAAAAGCCCACGCACAGCAACGAAGACCCAACACAGCCAAAAATAAATAAATAAATAAATAAATAAATAAATTTATATATAAAAAAAAGGAATTTGAAGTTTGTCAAAACAGTGCATTAAATGATTCTGAATCATCATGATCCAGTGTTTTGTTTTCTTCTCCCAGAGATGGCCAGCCTGAAATGCATAATTGTTGTACATTTGCGACCTGCCTGTAACCCCTGCCTTACATCCCGACTAGGAGAGATCTCAAGCCTCTCTTGATCTAGGGTTAGGAAGTGAAGAAGTTGGTTGGTTAGTAAGGATGAGTAAGAGTTTTCTGGAAAGCTTGGTGCTTCTAATGTTTGTTTGGAAGTGTTGGGAAGGAAAAATTTCCCTTTACCCTTTGAGGTTCTGGCTGGTGTAAGAATTAATTTGACATGAGACAGATTAACAGGAGAAAGTCAAACAAAAGTTTAATAACATGTATACATGAGAGAAAAACCTGAGAACTGAGTAACTCCCCCAGATGGCTGAAGCCCTCACCTTAAATACCATCTTCAGCTAAAGGCAAAAGAGGATGTTGGGGGTAGTGGTTTGGGATTTCAAAGGGGAGGAAGACACATGGACATGGAAAAGCAAATGTTTGGTAAACAAATGCTTGCTAGGCCCAGCAGAGACAGTGGGACACAGAGTGGACTCTGATTTTTAGGTGCTGCCTAGTTCCCCCACCACACGTAGCTCATATTCTTGGCAGATAGCTCTGGTGATAGCTCTATTCCAGGAACAGGACCTCTATCTAAATTCTTTCACGCAGTTAAGGGTGAGGTAACAAGAAAAACTTCCTGAGTCTACTGTTTCTTAAAAATAATCAGCTTGAACTAATCTTCATGCCAGAGAGACACATTTTGGAGTGGCAAATTTTGCTCCCTTACAGTAGCATGACATTTGATAATCCTTGTATCTTTTTAGCTATTTATATACAGAACGTTAAATTCTTTCCATACTCAGTACGTTGAACATCCCCTGTTTTTGTTAGTTTAGAACTTTACTGACAGAAAAAGAGCAAATGAAAAGTCTTATTTATACAACCTGTATTGATTTTTAATTCAAGTTGAAAGCATTTTAAACATATAAAACATAGCAGGGTTACTTCATGTGAAGGTCTGTGCATCGCACCATTTTGTTTTTGGAAAAATATTTTGGGAGAAGTGTCATTTGGATTTTGGCAAATATAACTGGGTCGGCAACTGGGCCACCCAAGCTCTTTAGCTCTTCCCATTAGAAGAGTGTTAGCCTAAAATCAGCTTTTGCTACTAACATCCCATGGTGGCCAGCGCCTTCCCCTTGAATTGTACTTATGCAGCAGATGGTGTTGAATATATGCATATATTTTTGAGATCAATGTCAAGTTGAAGTCTGAATTAGTACAGTAGAAAAGTGTGTAATGGCAACATAGCTGTAAAGTGTTAGAGTTGGGTGTTAGATTAATTCATTGCCATGTGTCTTTATTTTGCTAATCTACTTCTGTGGGCACCACCCAAGCATTGTAAGTTCTTTTTCAAAATTCTGTGTGTGTGTGTGTGTGTGTATTCTAGCACAGAAAGTTCCAACAATAGCTACAATATCCTTCCCTTTCCATAGGGGTGAAAACAAAATGGTTCTTCACATATTTCTATTGGCATATCTAATCTTTTCCTAGGTTTGATTTTATCCATAGTTTTCTATAGCTAGTGAGAGGGTAAATCACTGTGTTGGAAAGGTTATAAGGATTTTATGCTAGAACCATAAAAAACAAATCTGATAACTTTTGTATTGCTGTTTTTCTCATTTGAGCTCTCAATATTCAACAACAAAATGTTAAGTGGGAAGTTTTTGTAAATAATACTAGTTCTTTGAAAGAAAAAATTCTGAAGAAATTTAATTAATACATGAAATAGTGGTCCTCAAAACACATTATGTGGGATCAGTTGATCAAATCTATATCATTAGCAAAAATGGTGGAATCTGCATATTCTGAAGGTAAGGAGTCATTTGCTTTTAAACGACATAAGGGAATTATTTCTAAAAGAGTTTATATATTTACTGTAATTCATGATGAAATGAGGTTTTATTGCTTTTGGAAAAGGAGAATGATGAGTCAGCATTTACTTATTTAGATGTGAAGGGGAGCAGAATTTGCCACCCCAAAATATGTCCTTTGGCATAAAGATTATTTTAGGCTGATTATTTTTTAAGAAACTGCAGACACAGAAGCTCTGAAAACCCAGTAGCAGTTACCCTTTTGTAAGAGACATTTACATTTATAAGGAAAATCTCCATTTATACTGGTTTCTCCCTCTCTATACCAGGAAGACAAGGATGACTGTAAATCTCTAGAAACTCTTCTCATTGGACCCGGCAGTGACTTAGATCTGCATCACAACCTTATCCATGTTTACTGTGCTTTTCTGAGTGACCTCCCCTGACTGGCTCCCCCTCCCTCAACAGCTTCTTTTGTGTTTGGCTGGAGGTGGTATTTAAGGTGATGACTTGGGCCACTTCAGAGAGTTACTCAGTTTCCCTGGGTATCTCCCATGTATACAGGAGGTATCCATGTAATTAAACTTCTGTTTGTCTGTCTCCTGTTAATCTGTCTTTTATTCTGGGGTGGGGGGTGTCTGCCAAAAAACCTGGATGGGTAGAGGGGAAAGTATTTCCCACTCCCAGAGTTGTTAAAATATGTATAAAGTTATAATAATAAGACCAGAATGGGAAATAGCATTATTAAATGCATTTTATGTTTTTTAATCAATTATCAAGAGTTTGTTATTTATCATAGAGCTTATCAAAAATTCTAAATACTGCAATAACTAAAGCTAGTATTTTTATAGTAGGCAATAAGGTTATTTCATTACTTTTGCTAGGACCCTTGCTTCTATGTTTTACTTCCACCTTTTTGTGTTGATGTTTAATTCCTTTCTAGACTTTATAATCTTGAATGTTTAAATATTTTATTCTACGGGAATTCCCTGGCGATCCAGTGGTTAGGACTTGGTGCTTTCATTGCCGGGGCCCGGGTTCAATCCCTGGTCGTGATCTTGGGTGGCCTCGGCCTGCAGCAGCTTGACGCAGGGTTTTGGTCCTCGGCCAGTTATTGAGGTTGGGTTGCAGGGGTGAGATCACTGAATCCTAGCCACTAGACCGGTGGTCAGTGACAAGGCCCTGGCCCTGCGGCTCTGCAGAAAAGAATTCCCACAAAGACGGAAAGTAGCGAAACAAGTAAAGTATTTATTAAGAGAAAAAAAGAGTACGTGTGGATAGACACACAGGCGGGCTCAGAGAGAGAATCGCACCCTTGTGGCAGTTTAAATCACTTATATGGGGCATTTCTTCCGTGCTTCCTTTGGCCAATCATTTTGATTTGCCTGGTTCAAAGTCCGTATTTGGTGTATCTCAGGCTTTTCCCTTGTGTGTGCATGCCTCTCTTAGCCAAGATGGATTCTACTGAAGAAGCCTATGGGTAAGTGAGCATTAGTGGGCTTCGCTCCCCTTTTGACCTCCAAGGAGCCTTTCTGGGCATGTGTAGTCGGGGAGGTCTCCTGACTTCAAGAATGAGGAATATGTGGTCTCTTATCTTCTATCTGGGCAGGACCCAGCCTCCTCTCTCAATTGTCCTGTTATTCCCATCTCGGAGTAGCAGTCCACAAGGAACGAACGCAAACCATTTGCCCCGGGGGCCCATCTGTCTCCTGCCTCAGTCGGGGAACTAAAATCCCGCAAGCCGCACGGCGTGGCCAAAAAAAAAAAATTATTCTCAAGGCGACTGTGTGTGTGTGTGTGTGTGTGTGCCCGTGCTCTGGGGGATTTCCTATCAGAAATAGTACCAGAAATGAAATCCTCTTTTACTTTGACTTTCAAGTATCCACAAATATCAAACCAACACCCCTGGGAAAATACTACGTTATATATGCTTTCTCTGAGTCCAAACCATAGCTTTTAGGGTGTAAGCCCATTGCTGGTTGATGTGCTCTCAGTCCTTTTTGTTTGCCATACTGTGACATTCTAGGACCACCTGATTTTATCAGTTTAACATTATATATCTTGTTGTATAGATGGCTAGATCTAGTTTTACAGACCCTGGTTGACAGTATTTCAGTGTGACCAGATAACCCAGCTTTCTTGTTTTCTCCTTTGCAACTCTGACCCATCAGCACTTGCTTCTTGACACACATGAATGTTGTTAGGAGTGGGTACTTCATGCCTGGAAGTTTCTTTGCATTCTTAGAATAAAAGATGCCCTCTAAATACCAAGTTTTACATTATCGATTGCTTGCTGGAGTGTGCTTTGTGTGTATCCTGTCCAACCTAATTTTCTCACTGAAATACTTTGCCATCTTGCCTGCTGAGACTTCCTTTTCACTACTTTGTGTTGGCTTCTCTCCTCTCTCTGCCCATGCTGTGATAAAATCACTATGGTTAAAGCTAAAGTCAAACCTTTTAAAAACCTAATTAAGTATTGTTTTTTTCCCTATCTATGATAAAATATCACTGACCAGAAACCTAAAGAGCATCAGAGAAAAGAGAAACATAAATAACTCCCCCAAAATGTAAGGATGCACATCAGAAGGAGAAAAACAGCTCCTTGAATCATGCTGCCATGCTGGGGTACTTTCATGAGACTTATGTATAAAGTGGTACTTTTATAGCCACTGGTCAGAGCTGTAATTGGAATAGCTGTTGCTGCTAGTACTGCTGTTATTGTTGGCATCTAAATGAGAATCACTTTTTATCTCTTTGCCATAAACAGATATCATAACAAAAGTGGATTTATTCATAAATTCCACAGATTGAGAAGGACCTCAAGGCTGAAAGCAGGTCGGCTTTAGCTTTATAGGCTATAAGTGCTGAGCATTTCAGAAAAAAAGCTTTTCCAGAAGTTTAGACAATTTTGGTGAATTATGAAGTCCTTGAACTATTATTGTTGGGTCTATAATTTTTCAGGAGGCTGGAAAATTGCCAAGAAAATGACTAAGATGACTTCTCATGCATTGCCGTATAGTTGCTAAAGTTCAAGTGGTAAACAAATAAAGGATAGAAATGTCATTCTGGTTTCCAAATATACCATAATTTCTTTATGAGATTCCTCTTATCAGGAAACTTCCACCCTTAGGATTCTTTGACATCTAATTTGTTGAACTGTTTATAAAACATAGAAATGTGAAGATGCATTGAATGTTGTTTACAAAATATTCATGGACCAAACTAGGAAAAACTCCACTGTGAACTTCTAACTATTGAATATAGTCTGATTTTGGTACATTATTAGGGGGCTTGCTTTGATGTTTCTATTCCTAGGAAGAATTGAACATGAGACTACTCTTTGTGTGGTAGATTATATTATTCAGCAAATAACCATACTTTTCCTTTCCATCTTCATGGGAAGATTGCATACCACTCTATTCCCACTGATATTGGGCTTGACCATGTGACTTGCTGTGGCCAATGGGATGCTGGTGAATGCGATGTGAGTAGATGCTTGAAATGTACCAGTGCAGTTGGGCTTGCCCTATTGTGTCTGTGCCTCTGCTGTGAAATATACATGCTCCAGCTAGCTCTCTGGTCCAAGGAAGATGCTACTCATGTGAAACAGACTTGAACCCAACGTGCAGCTTAGAATTAAGTCTGAGTCCAGTCTATAACCCAATTTTTAATTTTAATTTTTAATTTTATTTTATTTACTTCTGTATCTTTGGCTGTGTTGAGTCTTCGTTGCTGCGCGCGGGCTTTCTTTAGTTGTAGTGCACGGGCTTCTCATTGCGGTGGCTTCTCTTGTTGCGGAGCACAGGCTGTAGGGTGCACAGGCTTCAGTAGTTGTGGCACACGGGCTCAGTAGTTGTGGCTCACGGGCTCTAGAGCACAGGCTCAGTAGTTGTGGCGCACGGGGTTAGTTGCTCCATGGCATGTGGGATCTTCTCAGACCAGGGATCGAACCCATGTCCCCTGCATTGGCAGGCGGATTCTTAACCACTGCGCCACCAGGGAAGTCCCCTGAGTCCAGTCTAGATCATCAGAATTCACAGCTGATCACACAAGTGTATGAGCAAGAAATGAATGCCTATTGTTATATTTCATGAGTTAGGAGTGATTTGTTATACAAGAAAAGCTAACGGAGACACTTGGCATTAGCAATTTTAACATTTACAATTTCAACTCTCCTCACACGTCCATGAAATAGAGAAACTTGAATTTTGCTATAGCATGAAATTGAGTTTTGAGCACTCATCTAGCAGGTGGGGCCAGTACTTCCTTTTCAGGGCAATTTTGTTTCCTATTCATTGCATGCATATTTTACGGGGGGAAATAGTGTTCTAAGGTAGTATTTGAGAATTAAGCATTTGGTCTTAACTTCTATGAATATCTAACGTTTACCATACATTTAACTTTACGGTGGAGAATCTGCAATTTACATTACTTAGCTGTATGTACTCCATATGGCATAGCAGATTAGAAGGTCTCATGGCCTAATTTTTCTTCATTAATGTAAATGATGAAGTGCACATGTGTAAAACAGGGAGTCACGGTGGAGAGCTTCAAAGACCTGGTCATGCAGTAGAGGAACCTAAAGTTCCTGAAGTAGATGGATCTGAAGTTTAGAAGAATGAGACCAGAGCATCTTTGAGCTTTTTTTAAAAATTTCTCCTCAAAAGGTAAACACCTTTTCTTGTTTCCCTTTGAGAAGGCACAGAGGTAATATAGCAGACACTATCGATGCAGATACCCATAGCAGAAACCACTTATTAACACACCTTTTATTAGTTTTCCTCCTTTTGCTGTCTCTTTTCTACTCCCTCACAGTGATTTCTGGGATCACTTCCTAAACAAACTAATTGTACCCAAATCCTTGTCCTAGGGTCTGCTTTTGGGGGGACCCAAAATTCTAATTTGCCCCCTAATCTTTTTTTTTTCTGATTGATATAGGAATCCTATTGGATAGAGAGGAAAGTAGTCTTTGTTACGGGAATTTATTGTTTAAAAAAATAGCTGGGGACTTCTCTGGTGGCACAGTGGTTAAGAATCCGCCTGCCAATGCAGGGGACACGGGTTCGATCCCTGGCCTGGGAAGATCCCATATGCTGCGGAGCAACTAAGTCCGTGCTCCACAACTACTGAGCCTGCGCTCTAGAGCCCGTGAGCCACAACTACTGAGCCCGCGCACCTAGAGCCCATGCTCTGCAGCAAGAGGCCACTGCAATGTGAAGCCCACACACAGCAATGAAGAGTAGCCCCTGCTTGCCGCAACTAGAGAAAGCCTGCACGAAGCAATGAAGACCCAATGCAGCCAAAAAAAAAAAAAAAAAAAACTGAATAGAAGAATCTCCTCCTAAATTTTAAGAAAGAATAGAGTCATATTTTATTATAAAATACTACAGAAATATCAGAAATAAGCAATCATCTATCAATTATTCAAGCAATGTTTATTGTTTACCACTTTGTTGAGTTTATATTCCCAGTACTCATTACATAATTAGGAAAAAGTTTTAGAATCAGTGAATGAAATGTTGAGGAGTGAAATTTTTTCCTCTACCCTTATTGGTTCTTTGACTGGTCTAATAATTAAAGTGACCTTAGATTAACAGGAGAAAAACAAGTTTAATTACATATGTATGGGGGCCCCATAAGAACATGAGACCCAAGGGCCAGCTGGGCAGTTGAGGCTTATATGCCATTCTGAGCTAAGGAATGAGATGGGGGCCTGTGGCTTCAAAGGAGAAGAGGGTAATTCACAGCATGATAAGAAGCATAGATGTTTGGTAATTAGATGTTTGCCCTGCCACACAGATAGGTCATTCAGGTAAGAGTTATATCTGTAATAGCTCTCTCTCTGAGCCAGGCCCTTATCTTAATTCTTTGAGGCAGTTGAGGGGGAGATAAAAAGCTTTTCCTGAGTCTTTTGGGTCTTGACTGTGTTCAGCTCAAAATAATCCATATGCCAAGGGGATACATTTTGGTGAGGCTTGTTCTAAACCATTTCAGAAATAATGGATGGAACATAGTCCATTCGTTTCAGGAGCTCGTAGTGTAGTTATAGAGATAGACATGTAAACGTGCCACAACAATGTGATACGTACGTGCAGTAACAGAGAAATCACTTAGGTGCTGTAGGAGCACAGGGAAGGTGTAACTAACTCAGTCTTCCCAAAGGAGATGATGGGTAAACCGGGTCTGAGAGGAGTTAGCTTGACAGGCTAGTGGATGCGGAAAGAAGTTTCAGACGGGGAGAATGGAACAGTCAAAGGCACAGAGTTGTAAGACCACGGCGCATTTGGAGATAGCAAAATTTTTGGTATGGTTGAAGTATAGGGTTTATATGGCTTGGACCATTTGGGGGAGTTACTCCATTTTCCTGGATATCTCCCATTTATACAGGAGGTATGTATGTTTAAAACTTCTGTTTGTTTTTCTCCTATTACTCTGTCTTTTATTCCAGGGGGTCTCAGCCAAGAACCTGGAAGGGTAGAGGGAAAATTATTCTTCCTCCCCCATAGTATATTTTACTTTTTAATTTTTTAACATCTTTATTGGAGTATAATTGCTTTACAATGGTGTGTTAGTTTCTGCTGTACAGCAAAGTGAATCAGCTATATGTATACATATATCCCCATATCCCCTCCCGTTTGCATCTCCCTCCCACCCTCCCTATCCCACCCCTCTAGGTGGTCACACAGCACCGAGCTGATCTCCCTGTGCTATGCGGCTGCTTCCCACTAGCTATTTTACATTTGGTAGTGTATATCGAGGAGGGGGAAGGGTAAGCTGGGACAAAGTGAGAGAGTAGCATTGACATATATACACTCCCATAGTATATTTTAAGTGGAAAATTTCCCAGAGAAATGAAGGTCTGGGGCACGGTCTTAGGAGATAGTAGCTGAAGGAGAATGAGGTTGAAAAAATTGTGGATCTTTGTGGCTCTAAGTTACATGAGACATCCTAAAGGGTGATGAAGTTGCCAGCATGAGAGTGGGACTTAGGTTTGGAAGGACTGTAAGTTCTCATTGAATATGAGGGAGCTGCTCGAGATGCACATGTGACTATAAGGAGGAGATGCAGAAGGAAGTAGAGCCAGGTGATACAATCTTGAAAACTGAAATGTTTCTACAGGAGGATGAGCAGAGCAGTGGTTTTCAACAGCAATAGGAAGCAAGAAGAATCTACTGGATGTACAAAGATTAGTCTAACATGGCTCCTGTCCTCAAATAGCTTTCAGCAAAGCGAGGAGGCAGATGCATAACAGAATTTAATGTGATGAGGCAGATGATTACAGAAATATACATTGGATGCTATAATGGTATAAAGAAAAAGTATTCCTTCAGTATAATGCTTTAAAGAGTTTCCTGAAGGAAATCTGTAACAGGAATATGGTAAAATGACCTACTTCAACTTGAGAGGGTTTCAAGATAAATGGTGATATCTTGGGAGAACCAGATTTTAGCTGACTGATTAAAAAAACAGTAATGAAAAGAAAAAACTAATTTTGCGAGAGAGTAGGAGAATTTTTTATTTTTTGAAAATATAGCAATGGTGTGCTGGTAAATGTTTAAAAATTGGCTCATCATTTTGAAAAAGCCGTGATTTGTAGTGTTTGCTGATTTTCATAGTATAAATACTGTGATTTTGGCTGATTTCAGGCTACCAACATAACATTACTGAATATAGAGTTGGGAGGAGATGTGCCCAACTTGCCTAGCAGGCCCGTATGAGCCAGCTTCAGTACACCATTGAATTAAAACTCCAGAAGTAAAAGTTTTGGAAGATTTTCAGGTGGAGAAAGAGTTGGTTGGGGGTGAGAAGATGGCGAGAGGTGAAACTAAGTAATGTTAGGTGACACAGAGGGTCTCCTTTTGTGGCAGCCATCAAGGATGTCAGGGACAAGAGGTTTGGTTGGATCAGCTGTCCTCGAGGTACCAGGCAAGTGCAGCCTAAAACCTGCTTTTTCTCAGGATTGATAATATAATGGTGACATTTCATTTTGGGGTCTCTCAAGAAGATTTTGCCTAGGGTAAGTAGCAGATGATGTTTCAAAAGCATCAACAGTCATATGGAAGCTCTCAAGGAAATAAGAGCTGGATTTATTGACCATCAGCAGGCAACCTAGTATTATTGTACATGAATGTTGCAGGCTATGGGGTCTGTTTGAGGGCTGAAATTGAACCCAGAGCCATAGCCTTGCTCTAGTACAGCAGCATTCGCCCAACCAGGAACCTTTGTAATTCAAAAAAGGCATCATATATGGAAACTGCAACCCTGAGTACACTCCCCTTTCCAAGAATATTTGCTCTTTTAAGGAGACATCTGGAGACAAGGAGGACAAGAAATGATTTAATGCTGATAGAAATTCAGCCATTGAGGCAAGATGGCAAATAAGATGTTTTTAGTGGGAGTGTCTTTCCATAGCCTCTTAAATGATATGTGATATTTATTCAGGTGATTGACTCTGCTGATTGTCTTCCTGTGGCCCAGTAAAGGTAACCAACTGCAAACCCAAAGTGAGTCATCTTTTTTGTTTACTCACACAAGTGAGTAATTGTTAATTTTTTCCAAATATGAGGGAAAAATAATCATAAAGATTTTTCCCAAATTTTTGTAAGGTAGAAATCAGTATATCCAAGATCCATCCATTGCAATGTGGAAACCCAGATCCCACAGAATTCTGTTTGTTGCCATTTTAGAATTGGATGGTTCTCTCTTGTGGTGACTCTGCTGACATCTCTTCAATTGATCTTTGCTGAGAGAGTTTAATCAATGTTGCCTTGCTGGATGCTTGACCCTTAGGATGTGCCAAATTAAATTTGATGTTGTCTTGGATGGATTATTGAATGTTGTTTTCCTATTTGCTTTGAGCTTTTTGTTTCTATAGCAATAAAGTGAAACTCAGTTACCTTGCAGCATCTGGGCTGCAAGACTTTAAAAGTGTGTAATGATAATTATGGACTTTTAAAGTGTAGTTCAGTCTTTGAATAAAAGATTTGTCTCATTCACTAAATATGGTTTTAGGTTAAGTTCCAAGTAAGCTCTGTTTCTCCATACTAAACACTCAGAAATGCTCGTTGCTTTAAATAGCAGTTGTTGAGTAGTGGTCTGCTCAATGAGGCAGACCTGGAATGCATGGGGTCCAGGGGTCCAGGTGAATTAAAAAATAAGATAGTCTTTAAGGTGGCACAGTTAAGCTGTCAATTCACTTTATTTCGGTATTTGAGGAGAACAAATTGCTTAGTTATTTAATAAGGTTAATAGCTTGGGTTCTAAGAGCCAGGAAATACATTTTCTGCTTATGCCAATAGAAGAAATCTTAATATTAAATATTTAATATCTAAAATTGGACATTATGGAACAGTGCCAGTGTAAACCAGAGGCCTGAAGGCTTGAAGGCTTGAAGATGAATTTGGCAGGATTTATTTATAATTTTTTTTTTTTAGTTATTTCTGAGATATACATTTAAAAGTAATAATTATTTATAATTTTGATTAGAAAAAGTCTGCATGTACAATGACAACTTCCATTATTATGGAAATGTCCAAAGTAGGTGGCCACTTATATATTTACATAGTGCTGCTTATGGTGGTTGTAGTTTTAAAAGCAGTGTGAATATAAAATTATAAAAATAATCCACTCAAAGTAGTTGCAGATATAAATCACTGTAATCCATTTAATTAATAGTGCCAAGAAAATGATGATAAATTTCCTGGTGATGGGTTTTGAAAGGTGAGATATTGGTGGATTGCAAGGAGGGTTGGAAGGCACAGTGAAAATGTCTGGCCTGAAACTTAGTTACTTGTGTATCTTTGGCTGGAAAATGTGTGTCTCTTATCAGTATCAGTTATACTTTTTGGTCAATTACAGAGCTTCAAGGGAAATACACATGGAAGAATGAAATGCTTGCAAAGCAGCAGATTTACCAAATCAACCCTCTTGATCTATGGAATGGCTTCCATGGCAGCCAAATTACTCCCAAATCCAGCTGGATGGTTTAGAGGCCCGGTCATGTTTTTTATGTGGACTAGAATTTATATGATTTTGTGCTATAAATGCTTTGTGGACAAATGAAAGACTTGTCCAACTACTCATACACTCTCTTCAACTCCTTTTTCCAGGTTTTGCAGAATTTTAAATATAATATGCATTCTCTTTCCTTAAAAGTCTGATTTTTTTTTTTTTTAATGAAAGGTTTCTCTTTTAAATTTATTTATTTATTTATTTATTTTTGGCTGTGTTGGGTCTTCGTTTCTGTGCGAGGGCTTTCTCTAGCTGTGGCAGGCGGGGGCCACTCTTCATCGCGGTGCGCGGGCCTCTCACTATCACGGCCTCTCTTGTTGCGGAGCACAGGCTCCAGACGCGCAGGCTCAGTAATTGTGGCTCACGGGCCCAGTTTGCTCTGCGGCATGTGGGATCTTCCCAGACCAGGGCTCGAACCCGTGTCCCCTGCATTGGCAGGCAGACTCTCAACCGCTGCACCACCAGGGAAGCCCAAAAGTCTGATTTTTAAACGAGCCTCTTTTTATGTATCTCTTACTTGATGACACTAGTGTTGGTTATGAAACAGCAGTATCTAAACCCAGGGAAAACACCTTCCTTGATGATCACCCCAAATCCAATCCCCACCCTAACAAAAACCTGGCCAACTCTAAGATGCTCTGAGAGAAAAAAAAGTTGTTTAGTCTTAAAGGAATTGGAAAACCAAGCTATACTTGTACCTGGATTCCATAGGTAACTCTCATTTGGTATATAGCTTGTGAATTGAAAATAAGTGCAGGAAGCTTTTTATTATACGAATACTCTCACAGAACCTTCTTAATTCTAGAACTACACTACTATTAAGACAGGGTGATATGACCCCATGAAACATTGGCTGGGGGTAAAATATGGATTTTTATGTGTATAATAAAACTTGTGTAGGTTGATGGATGTTTTTCATTTCTAAGAAAGGCAGTTTCCTATTGGATGGGGAAAAGGGACCTTCAAGGAGCAGTAAATAATTGAGTGGAATAAAACCCCATCAGAAAAAAAAAAACAAACCCCATCAGCTTATGATAGTTCATCTGACTGTTGATCACTTTTTAACCTGTTGACAGGGAGGACATCTTCAACTCAAACCTCTTTCCCTGCTTAACTGAAAGGGGATAAATATACTAACTCCTAGGAAGATATGGCAAAGTAGGCATTTTAATTGCTATTTTAGTTTTCTAGATATATGCAGTGTAGCCTTTTTTTTTTTTCTTTTCCTAACCACATCTGTCCTAACAGCATTACATTTTAAAGTATAATGTCCCCTTTCAATCACTGTGACTGCTAACTTTATCATCTGTGAAAGTTTCCCAGAGGTTGGTCTCTTCAGAAGCAGAGACTTTTCTTAACTGGTCTATCAAGATTTTTTTTTTTTTTTTTTTTCCGGATCAGGGGATTTGTCTAAAAACAGAGTTATTTTTACATTTTTTTTTCCTTAGACACTTTCTAAGCAGTGTGGATTTTGTCTTAGCACATTTCTTCCTTACCCTTGGGTGTTGTTAGAGTTTAGCCAGTAGAAATATCGAAGCCCCAGGAGGATTCCATGGCCTCAGGGTCATTGTAAGCCACTTTTGCTATTTACATTATAAAATGAGGTGATTAAAAGCCAGTTGAGAGAAAAATGCTTCCCTGATTGTGTTGCAGTTCGCCATTACCTTGCAGAAAAAGAGCACAGCTGGGGTGAGCTTTGATGCCTTCAGGCCCTGATTTTTTGATAGATTAGAAGGAATCTGTCTGAAAGTTTTATTGATAAATTTACTTTTCTCCATGTGTAAGTAGCACAATGGACAGCAGGTTTTTTCAGGTAGAGCAGCGGTGAAAAAAAAAATGACTCAAAGAGCATGTTGTAGAGAGAGTGGGGTAATCATAAGTCAAAGGCAAGTATATTGATGTTACCATGGTACCCCTTTGGAAGTACTTAATGTCTGCAATGTTCAATAGTGGACAGTTAGATGAGTAAGATTTAAGAGCTACCGTTTCCCTCCCTCTAGGCTTGGGAACACTCTCTATAGCTACTATAGAGCAATAAAATGAGATTTTAAAGTATCCCACATGCATTATGTATGTAACTTTTATATTTTAACATGTAACCTTGAGGTTGGTTACTTCTTAGACCTACCTCATCCTCATTTTTCCCCAAGTTGTCATTCAATGTCACGATTCTTTCACTTTCATGCCCTTCCTCAATAAATTAGAAATTCTTTTGAGCACAGGAACCAGGTTCTTTTCTGTTCCTACCACCTGACACATGCTTTGTACCTGTTAGGCATTCAATAAAGATTTTAAAAAGAACATAGAAAGTGAGAATGCATTTACAATGTTGGGGAATTATACAGGGGATAACCTTTTATATTTAGCAATACCCGTGTTATGTGAATGACTGAAAGTGTCACGTTTGGTCATTAAATGTAGATCTTTGTTGTCTTCACAGTCCTGGCCTTTTGCTCTTCTCTTTCTATTTTTCTTTCCTGCACAGCCCATCATCTCCCACAACTTGAAGCAGTCATCTCTGTATTGATGACTCTAACCTAGAGGTTAAAGCTTGCCCTCTGGTCTGATTGTGAAACCGAGTGGGACTCTGGGGGGCCCTCCTGGGCCCAAAAGCCTTTCAGTGTCCCCCATTTCTGGTTTGTAGGAAAAAGACTGCAGCCTCTTAGACCTTTCCTGCGTTCCAAAGGGCAGATTCAAATAGTTGCTAATCAGGGAAGGGAGGGAATGCAGAAACAATAGTGCAAAAAAGAAAAAGAAAGGAAGAAACAAACAATAGTGTAGCCTTGGGGCAGGGTCCTGGTTCCTCCTCAAGGAATATACATAACAGTATATCTTTGAGAGCTTCCCTGGTGGCGCAGTGGTTAAGAATCTGCCTGCCAATGCAAGGGACACGGGTTTGAGCCCTGGCCTGGGAAGATCCCACATGCTGCGGAGCAGCTAAGCCCATGTGCCACAACTACTGAATCCTGTGCGCCTAGAGCCCGTGCTCTGCCACAAGAGAAGCCACGACAATGAGAAGCCCGCGCACCAAAGACCCAACACAGCCAAAAATAATATAAACAAACAAACAAATAAATAAATTTATTAAAAAAAATATATATATCTTTGAGTTCTTCTGCAGGAACTAAGGCCCCCAACCAGGTGGAGGATGGTAACTTAAGGCTGAACAGGAGATTCCTGGAGCACCGCCCTGTTACCTCACCACCAACCAATCAGAAGAAAGTCACACACCCTGCAGCCCTCACTCCAAATTTTGCCTATGAAAACTTCTCCCTGAAAACCATCCTGGAGTGATGAGCCACTTGTTCTCCTTGCTTGGCCCTGCAGAAAACTTTTCTCTGCTCCAAACTCTAACGTTTCGGTTTGTTTGGCCTCACTGTGCATCGGGCACATGAACTTTTGTTCGGTCAATTTCTACTTATTTCTTGCTACCACCTCAAACTCAGTTGTGTCCAGAGCTCTTGCCAGAATAAACTTCCTCTTCCTAAATTCCCTGTTGGCCAATACTTTTCCCATTCATCAGTTTGGAAATGGTTTTATTTTTGTTCCTCGTTACTGCCTCTCTGGCTTAATTTTGCTACATTTTGTACACTTGTTATCTCTTGGATTAATTTCTTTTGTATTCTTGTTGTCAACCACTGATTCTAGACATGACCTCAAACCATGCTTACTTTGCAGCATCCTGAGTAGTCTTTTTGGCTCAACTCACTTTCCTCTCTAGATTAGGGGTTGACAGACCTTTTCTGCAAAGGTACCACAGACAGATTAGAAAGTTGCAAGTATGTTCTGCTCTTGCTTGAGGGAGGGAAACAGGAGTTGGGCCACTTCCTCCTGACTCTACTACACTGCGGAGGAAGGGGAACAGAGGCAAGTAAAAACGTCACAGAATTTCAACTATGTTGAATGCACCTTTTTCTTGATTAGGTATTTGGTTGGTTGCTGTAGATCTTTGACTCGTTCCTAGAACTCTTATAAAGTTATTTTAGCCAGTCTATAGTTATTTTAAAAAATGTTTCCATGGAAGAATGAGGGCCAGGAGCTTCCTAGTCTGCCGACTCACTGATGTTAGTCTCAGAATGTGTTTTGAAACAGGGGAAAACAAATACGAATAAAGAAACAGTTTCATTTGGCAACTTTGTACCACTTAGGCTCAAAGGCTCAATGAGCTTGTTTTGTGAGATGTGCCAGTAATGTTTGTGGGCATCTTTGCCTGGAATAGAAGCGAGGCCCAGAGACCCATTTGAGTATATCTGGCAGCTAGATGGAATGGGTCTGAAGGAGACCATTTACAAGAAGGAACGAGATGATCTTTGGGAGATAACTCATTCAGGGCTCCAGATTATAAAAGCCACAAGGTGTTGGAAGTGGTATATATCCAGTGAGAAGTGGTGTGACCATGGTGACAGAGGAGGCGGCCAGGTACCTTCACATAGCTCTATCACACATGGAGGCCTCAGCAGTCACCACTGAAGGGGGCAGGTTCAAGAGGTTAAAGAAATAGTGTCAAGTGTAAACTGATAGAACTTGTTCATTAGTGCCCGTGAGACACTCCTTGATGACCCCTAGAAGTAAATGGTTTTGTGGCATGTGTGGAGGATACCTATATGGGGCTAGAAATCTTAGAGGGGTGGTGAGATCCAAAGAAATTTGGTTCTCTAATGTTAATGGGATTCTCCAGACTGAGGTGAAGTCTGAGGATACTGTGTGATAATAAAATTAATTAAAAAATAAAGATCCTATGAAAATATTTTTTTCAAACCATTTTCTATTGCATGGTGTGGGTATAATCCCAGAGTCAATATATACATTCTGTGACACATTGGATCATGCAGAGTTTCCTCAACAGCGTGGAGTTTCTGTGAGGCCTGTGCTTTGTTCCCATCTACCATTAGCCATTCTTGGGCAGTAGTAATGCTTAACAATAGGAGCACTGATGTTGTTTTTATGCTTGGTGAGGAAGCATTTGGAGCTAGCATTCCATTTCATTTGCAGAATGGAGATTACTGGGTCCTCTGAGTATATGTTTATGAAGATTATTGATCTTAGTTCAGTGCTGCCAGGGAATTCAAGTAGAGGCTCACTTGAAATGGCTAAAGCCTATCACTTGTAGGGGATCAAAATGTAAACTAATTATATTCTGAAAGATGGTTCTGAAAAATGGAAGGTGGTAGAAAACTGCTTTGTACACAATGAATGTTTTGAATCTTGAATGACAAATCTAGAGTTTATAAAATCACCTATTTCTCGTAATATAGGCAAATATATTAAATTTAATTCCTGCCAGGTGATAGAATCTTGACAAGTTTGCCAAGGAATACTCTGTAGATAAAATTTAAAAGAGGAAGGAAAAGTATTTCTTCCTTTCACAACGCACACTTGCTTTCTTGAATAGAGAAAAGATCAGGAAGATAGCTCTGAGTGCTAGAGAAATGCATTGTCTAATGTTCGTTCCCTTAAAAACAAACTTGTTTTTTGTCCATTAGAAGAAATTTATTTATGTACAGCTTTAAAAATAAAATTGTATTCAGAATTCATCCTCTTTGTGCCCCTCACCATTCTACTTTCTTTTTCTAAGTTTTCTTTTTCCTATAATGGAAATTTATATTCTCCTTTTTTCATATAACTTAGACATGAACCTAGATGCCTGGGAGTGATTTTTGTCTCCTCTCTTTCCCTCTTTTGTCCCTATGTCAAACTAGGGACTAAGTCCTGCCATTTATGCCTCCTACAATTTTCTTGATTCTGTTCTCCCCTCTGCAGCCTTATAGAGGCTATCAGGATTTCAAACCCTTATAGTTAATCATGTGGGCTAATTTCTTCTTAATTGAGCTTCCACATTCCACTTTCATCACCTCCACCATCCAATCCATCTCTACCATCGGAATCATCATTCTCAAATGTAACTCTGTCCTATCCATTTCCTGTTTAAAAGTATCTGTTTGCTTTCCATTCACTGCTTTCAGTTCAAGCTGTTGCCCTGTGTGGCAGATTAAAGATGGCCACGTATTCTTTAATACTCTTGCCCTTGAGAAATGGAGTCTTTGTTAATTCCCACTGAATATGGATGGGCTCTGCGACTGTTTTGACTAAAAAAAAAATAACAGTCTAAGTAATGCTATTACAGTTTCCAGGCCCAGGAGTTAAGAGATTGGCTGTGGGTACTTCCTGTTTCTTGGACCACTCATTCTTGGGACACTCCCTCTTGTAGCCCAGCTGCCATCCCATGAGAAGTCCAAACCTTGTGGCGAGGCCAAGTGTGGTGCTGCAGTTGACAACTCCATCTGCACTCTCAGCATCCATTGCCAGCCATGAGAGTGAGCTCTCATGAGCCTCCAGCCCAACTGATTGAGCTTTCAGATAGACTGCACCCCCCCGCCAACATTTGACTACAAAAGTATAGACCTCAAAAAAGAACTACAGGGTAAGCCCAGTCAACCTAAAGAAACGGGAGAGATATTAATGGACTGTTGTTTTAAATTGCTGACTTTTTTTTTGCCCGTGTTGGGCCTTCGTTGCTGCGCGCAGGCTTTCTCTAGTTGTGGGGAGCGGGGGCTACTCTTCGTTGCGGTGCGCGGACTTCTCATTGTGGTGGCTTCTCTTGTTGCGGAGCATGGGCTCTAGACATGCAGGCTTCGGTAGTTGCAGCACCTGGGCTCAGTAGTTGTGGCTCACAGGCTCTAGAGTGCAGACTCAGTAGTTGTGGCGCACCGGCTTAGTTGCTCCGTGGCATGTGGAGTCTTCCTGGACCAGAGCTCGAACCCGTGTCCCCTGCATTGGCAGGTGGATTCTTAACCACTGCGCCACCAGGGAAGCCCTACATTGCTGACTTTTGAAGTGGCATATCTTATGCAGCAATAGATAACTGTAGGAGCTTGACTTAAAATGTGCTTTATGATGCTGTTTTGCTCTGCTCTTCTAAACTCACATCCCACAATCATCCTACAAGCATACTATATTCCAGCAAGTCTATAAATACATGGTGAGCTCTTTTGCAACTCGATTGTTTGCATGTGCTGTGTGTTTCCCTGGAATACCTTTCTACTCCTTGCCCACCGAGAAAATTCTTATTCCCCTCATGCGTTAGTTTGTGTCACCTTTTCTCTGATGACATCTTCACCTCCCTCTGGGTTGAATTGGTTTCTCCTTCCACTGAACTCCCACCATAGCCTAGATCACAAATTTTATTACACTCTACCATAATTATTTGTGTGATTTTTTTTCCCCTTACTTCCTTCTGGAGGGTAGAGATCGTGTCTTATTAGGTCTCTATTCCTGGTGCTTAGCAGAGCTAGGGCATAGAGTGGACTGTGCATCAGTTTCTGTGATTCTGTGTTTGTGTGTGTGTGAAGCGGTAAGGTATATTTGTGGGCCTGGGGCAGGAAAAATAGATTGTCTTTGGTTTTTCCTTTTTTTTTTTTTTTTTTCCTTTTCATGATTCAGTGATTCAGTGATTTTGATGTCTGATGCCAGAAATTCCTCAGGGTAATTGTAACTAGTAGGCACTCAAATTAAATTTCAGACAAGGTAAATATTAAACAGATTTGATTATAAATTTAGAAGGTTTTTGGGGACTAGGAATATCAAAATTCAGTTATTTGTATGTTAATATTAGATGTGCTGTCAAATCAACTCAGTGATCTCTTGGTCTAATGATTAAATTTATGAAACCACCTCTAATATATTAAATATCTTCACTTTCAGAATATAGCTATCCTAGTTATGATAGAGTAGGTAATGCTACAGTAATAACCACCACCCATGGCTTAATTCTTACTTACATAAAGTCTATTGCAGTTCTAGAGATCCTCCAGGGAAGCTTCCTTCCAAGCAGTAAGTGACTCAGAAATCCAGGTGGGTACCATCTGGTGATTCCATCTTCACGACACATGGCTCCACGTTTGCTGAAGACAGCCACAAGCGAAGAAGGGTGATATGAGACTTTCTCATTGCTTCAGTGTGAAAGTGAGACATGTCTCTTCCACTCCCTTCCACTCAGTCCATTTGCCAGAATTAATCAGCGTCTTGACTAATTGTGAGAGGGTCAGGTACACAGGGAGAAGAAAGGAGCCAGATTTGTTGAGAGCTAGTAATCTCTCCTCCTCATCCTCGGAGTGTACTGAGAGGTTTACATTGTAATTGGTCTTTTAAAAAAAATTTTATTTATTTATTTATTTATTTTGGCTGTGTTGGGTCTTCGTTGCTGTGCGAGGGCTTTCTCTAGTTGCCGTGAGCCGGGGCCACTCTTCATCACGGTGCACGGGCCTCTCACTGTCGCGGCCTCTCTTGTTGCGGAGCACAGGCGCCAGACGCGCAGGCTCAGTAGTTGTGGCTCACGGGCCCAGTTGCTCCGCGGCATGTGGGATCTTCCCAGACCAGGGCTCGAACCCGTGTCCCCTGCATTGGCAGGCAGATTCTCAACCACTGCGCCACCAGGGAAGCCCCGTGTAATTGGTCTTTGATCTGTTAGTTTGGTAAGAACTTTGATCAGGTTGCAATTCTAGATAGACCAGAGTTCTTTTAAGATTTCCCAACCAAAATTCTGTGGTAGGTAGGAAATCAGTTAAGAGCAATGGAAGAGATAGATTGAATTTCTATACTGTGAAAGAGATGACTGACCAGTAAGATTAGCTCAAAAATGGATGATATATATATGTAGTTTGTTCTTTGCAGAGCCCTCAGTATGGATTATTTTCTATGACTGACTTTGTGATACACGAACTTGATATATAGCAGAGTGTATCTTTTTCATCAAAATTTGATTTTGATATCAAACAATTACACATGTTCAATGTGTGTTCAACTTTTTCTCTATTCCCACATTCAAGTATGCAGTGTGGCTTTTTTTTTCCCCTTTTAGTATCTCTGTTATGGTATTATGTAACTTATGAAATCTGAGCATAAGACAAAGTGTTATTCAAAGTTTAGACCCATACAATCTCAGTAGTTTGGGCTTGTGTCAGGTTTCCTAAATGCCATATTTGCGTTTTCTCTCTAGTAACTGCAGGAAAGAGGGTCAAGGAGAGGAAGCAATAAGTATGGGAACATCTGGGTCCTATTGTGTAGCTGCAATCAGTGCCATCATTAATCTTTGAGATCCTCACCGCCATTTAGTAATAAACAGCGAGTTCATCCAGAGTAACACAGCAGTCAAAGTTAAGTGGCAGAGTTAACTGGAATCCAGCAGCCTCCCATGTCCCCAGTCTGCAGCCATTCCTCTGTGTTAAGCACAGAAGTGCTCCATGAACCTGGTTGTCTTTTTGACTAAGAAGCGGGGAGATAGGAAGATGTGATGGAAAAGAAGATGATGGATTTCAATTTTGGAGTTTTTTGTGTTTTCCTTTCAAGCTTCAGACTTCAGACACTGTGGCTTGAGGGACCAGGGATCACCTGATGCTGCTTTTCCCTCTTTCTGGCTTTGTGAAGTTGGAGGCACCATATTCAGCAGCCTCCTACCCAGGGGAGGAGAGGAGGGAGGAGAGGGAAGGGTAGGGGGAGAATGAAGGGGTGAAGCCTGATGGTCTCCCCAGTTATCCCTTCATCCAATGCATATGTGATTTTTTTTTTTTTTTTTTTTTAAAAACACGTGCTTTTTTTATTTTTTATTTATTTATTTGGCTGTGTTGGGTCTTCGTTTCTGTGCGAGGGCTTTCTCTAGTTGCGGCAAGCTGGGGCCACTCTTCATCGCGGTGCGCGGGCCTCTCACTATCGCGGCCTCTCTTGTTGCAGAGCACAGGCTCCAGACGCGCAGGCTCAGTAGTTGTGGCTCACGGGCCTAGTTGCTCTGTGGCATGTGGGATCTTCCCAGACCAGGGCTCGAACCCGTGTCCCCTGCATTGGCAGGCAGATTCTCAACCACTGCGCCACCAGGGAAGCCCCGCATATGTGATTTAACTCTCGGACTTTACCAGCTTGACTCACTTCTTATGGTGGCTGGTGTGCTTCTCGCCTGGGGTCTCTGTGAGGGCGTGCGCCACACAGGGAAAGTAAAACTTGAGGTCTTTGCCCATCAGCTTGCCTTTACTTCCCACCCCGGCTTGTCTGTTAGGAAAAGGGGCCATGCACATCCCATCTAGACCCCTTCCACATCTTATGAAGCCCTGAGGCTTAGGGGCGTTCATGATGTAGCCCTGCCAGCCCCCGGGAGACTAGATTCAGGGAAGTGAATTTGGGAATTCCAGGTATTCTGTATCCCAGGTCGGGGGAGGGAACGGGTTCCAAGTGGACCTGTCCCCTTGGACCTTCAGCTTCCTCATACTGCACAGAGGATCATGGCCAGAGAAAGGCCAGAGCTGGTCCTTCTAAGGTGAGAACCCAGGGCAGGGGTTCTGATTGGCTGCTCTAAGGGCAGTACTGATGACAGTATTATGTTTTGAAACCCCTCAAATGGAAATAGCAGGTGTTAATTAAACTAGGCAAAAACAAAGGTGGTAGGGGAAAAATGGTTGAACTTGCTTCTGTTGATTTTATATAAACTGCATTCCAAAGATAACTTAGGAAATTATCTACCCATTGGGCCACTCCTTTACCTCAAATAATGAAAATTGTTGATATTCTGAAACTTCAAACTGCAAGGATTGACCTGTATTTTCTCACAATTTGGAGAAACTCCAGAATAATAGCCTTTACTCTATTTTGCACATGGGGATTACGAATCAATCACCTAGAAGAACGACAGGCTTCGGTAGGTGGGAGTAGGTTATTGATTCTGTCCTCTGAGTAACTCTTCAAAAGGGTGACATGTTGCAGCCCTATAATTTTTTTCCCTCTTATTAAGACAAAAGCTGAATCAGGAGCGGAGGAATGTAAATGTCTGTCAGATCTTTAGCTTTCGCTGGGAGAGACCCTAAGTTGAAGGCATTTTAGAGACTTCTTCCTTAATGACTATAATTAATGTCGCATGTGCTATGGCCCATGAGGGATACACAGAATGACCCTGAGTTGAGGCTGTTGGCTTTTCTGAGATGCTCCTTAAATGTGAAAACATTACAGTACATCAGTGATATAATGCTTTTTACTCCCCTTACACTGCTAATGAAACAATCGCCATCCCCCTTCACTCATTTCTGTCATTTAGCCATTCATTTTAATATGATGAAATAACATTTTTTCTTTTTGTCTGTGGTACGTACTTTTTTTTCTCATACTGTATTTCAAAATGACTCCTTTAGCATTGTGCATAAAATCATAGAATATTAGAGTTGGAAAGAACTTTGGATCTTACCTCACTTGACCCCCTGACTAGTGCAGTTCTTATCAATAGTAGTGCTAAGAGATGGGTACTTACCTTCCCTCCTTGCATACTGCCTTGGATGGACCTTCCTGACCCCAAAGGCAGTTGGCTCAGGAAGAAAATCAGAATGTTTCTTTTTTCTGGGTTTTGTCTGAGAATTCAGAGCAGTGGGGGTGATGCATACCCACACATTCTGAAGAGAGGGGCACATCTATGCAGGACTTGCTAAGAGATGGTCAATCCAGTCTTTCCCATTTCCCACCTCCAGTAGGCTGGAGGATGCAGAATAGAGGAAGGGAGAGGAGTGGCACAGATACAGAACTCCAGGGAGTCTGCAGAGGGTTTCCATTGAGTCTTCAGTTGACTACTGATCCAGTATACTTGTGAGGGAATTACTGGAAGCCATGGAAGGAGTCACTGGAAAAGATTAAAGAGAACAACCCTCAATGCTCACACGGGGACAGGAATAGTTACTATTCCCACCATCTAGAGTGGAAAACCTCATAATTCATAGGACATTGGGTAGAGTACTCAGAAGTGGAGAAAAATTAACCCTAGAGTAAAAGGTGCTCTGATCCCCAGGAATAAAGCTTAAAAGCAAGTGTGATTAGAAAACAGAGAATCATAGAAAAAGAGGAATAAATGAATCCAAACATAAGCAGAAGAAACAAATAAGGATCAGAGTAGAAATCAATGACAGAAAACAAAAGTAGAGAAAATCAATGAAACCAAAAGGTAATTTTTTGAGAAGATCAATAAAATTGATAAACCTCTAGCCAGACTCATGAGGAAAAAAGGAGAGAAAACACTAATCACAAGGAACCACTACAGATTCTACAGATATCAAAAGGATAAAGAATTTTATGAAAAATTATAGCAATAAATTTGATGACTTAAGAATCTACAGATATTCAAAGGCTCTACTTTCCCCACATACAATCACTAAGTCTTAAAGATTCTGGCCCCTAAATATTTCTAAGATATGTTGATGTCTCTCCATCTTCCCGCATGATATTCTGGCTTAGGGCACCATCTTATCTCGTTGTACGAAACTCTTAGCTGAACCCACTGACTCTCCCTGCCCCTCTCTCTTTGTTTCTGTATATAACAGCCAAGATGATTTGTGAAATGTGGAAACTCGATGATATCACTCCTCCCACTCCTGTGTAAATGGTTTTCCATTACCCTCAGGAGAAATCTGAGCTTCTTAGCCCGATTCAGCTCTTCCAGCTGTTTCTTCCTCGCTCTCCCTTCACTTTCTATGCTCAACAACCAGATGTGCTTTCTCTTGCCTCTGAGCACATGCCTTTCCCTTGTGCCTTTAACTCATTTTTTTCCCATATAAATTTGGCCAACTTTTACCCTCTTTCAGGTCTCAGCTTAATAAAAGTATATTCTTTCAGAACGTTTTTTCGGATTTCTCATATTGGAAATGAATGTTCCTCATACACTGTCCAAGCTCTCTACATGCCTCCAGCCCAGCCCTCATCACACTGTGTAATCACTGCCCACCTGCCTGTTTACTTTTCTGTAACCTTCAATGGGCTGAAAGCTCTTCAAGATGGGAAATAACTATTTTGTTCCTTGTATTGACTCCTCCATATGACAGAGGCGTATGGTAGTCTATTTATAAATAATTGTTAGAGTGATTAATTAAATGTTACTCTATTCAAATCTCAAAGTCAATGGCACTTCATTTTTGACACAGATTATTTTAAGCAGGGTACAAACAATAATTTCTTGATTCCAGCTTCTGATTGTCTACTGATACATGCTCCATATTAAAAATATGATTTTCTCCCTTTTAAATTACCCTGATTTTATATGTATTAACATTATCAAGCTATTATCCAAAAATGAATACTGACACAGTAATTCAATTGTAGACTTTTGTGACTATTCATAAACCATGAGATGGAAGTAGAGAGCTTTCAATTGGATTATAGCATTTTATTCAGTCTAAGAGTATATAATTGATTGAGCAGGATATTATACTTTATGAAATTGCTTTTGCTTTTAGCATTTTCCCAAGTTCTTTTCCTTTGGCTTTGTCCTTTTGACCAAAGCCCCTTCCAGAATCAGATACTAAGTAACACATGTTCCAGGAGAGAGCCCTTTGCTATCACTTACACACTAATTCTTGGATCACCTGTCTTCTACTTTTAAAATCTGTGGTGAATTTTTAACCAAAAACAACCTTTCTCTGCTAATCAGAACCTTCTTGACAGTTTCTTTCTCTCATTTCTATCAATATTTTCCTTCTCCTTTCTTCTAATCACTTTTTTCCTAATTATTTTTTTCTAAGTCATTTTGTTTACTTCTGAATTTTTTTTAAAAATAAATTTATTTTATTTATTTAATTTTGGCTGCATTGGGCCTTTGTTGCTGTGCACGGGCTTTCTCTAGTTGCGGAGAGCGGGGGCTACTTTTTGTTGCCGTGCGCGGGCTTCTCATTATGGTGGTTTCTCTTGTTGCAGAGCACAGACTCTAGGCGCGAGGGCTTCAGGAGTTGTGGCTCGTGGGCTCTAGAGCACAGGCTCAGTAGTTGTGGTGCACGGGCTTAGTTGCTCCGCAGCATGTGGGATCTTCCCAGACCAGGGCTCGAACCCGTGTCCCCTGCATTGGCAGGCGGATTCTTAACCACTGCGCCACCAGGGAAGCCCTACTTCTGAAATTTTTAAATGTACTTAAAGTTGGAGGAGGGAAAGAAAAACTTGCAGAGGTGAAGCCCTGTTAACATTTGGGTGTTTTCACACCACCATACTGCCTGTTGTTTGAGTCCCCATAGAGTAAGACTAGTAATCCTTTGCCATAGTTGCTTCAAAGATTTTTCACTGATTTGCTTTTAATTTTTGCCTTTAAACTTTGGTTCTAGTATTTTAAATATAGAGACTTTTCCTTTTTGTGCAGTCAAATCTATTGTTGTATTTATTTCCCTGCTTTTAGGCTTAGAAATGACTTTTTCACACAGAGTATATATATTTACTCTATTCATCTATTTTTTAAGGTTTCAGTTTTTAGAGTTAACTATGTAGTTCATATGTAATTTAATTATATGAGTATATTGATTATTTCCTAGTAGTCAGTATTTTCAAATTATATTCAATTTTGTCCATCTTTTCCATTGACTTACAATGTTTCTATAAACAAATATTAAAGTCTTTTATAGACTAGTATCTGTTCATAAGCTATTCTATGTTTATATGATTTATCCTTGTGCCAATACAGTACCGTATTATTGTAACTTGTATGTCTAATGTTTAATATAGGTATTTCCCCATAACCTTTTCTTTCTCCCAAATTTTGTTAGCTATTTTAATTTCTTCTATAGTTGTTAATTTTGGACTAATTGTTATCAAGATTCAAATAATCATATCAGGATTCTGATATTGTTTTATTACTGTAAGTTAATTTGGAAATAGTTGGCATATATGTGAAATATATATTTACTATAATATTTGTATATATATATTCAGTGTTCATATAAAAATATGCTATCTCTCAGAGTTTTTTCATTATTCATTTATTCTATAGATCCCATATATTTGGGTGAAGATATTTCTAGATAAATTAGGTATTTTTTGTTGTTACTGTAGCAAAAATTAACTTTATTTTTCTGTTTTGTGTCTTAATTAACTACTGCCACTGGATTGAAAATATATTTGAAGACATACTTGGTTTATTTCAAGATGTATATATGTAGTGCAAAACAAGTAATATAAGCAGTAGGCTTGATTCAGAGGAAGAAGTCAGTGTAGGCTGTCAGAGGTGACTAAAGTTATAAGGAAGAAGAAGGATTTTTAAAATGGACAAAAAAGATGAGGATGTGCCTGGCACTTCAGGGCAGAGTTGTGGAGATGAGCAAGGTGTATTCAGGCATAGTGAGCAAGGCACCTAACTTTTGTTAGTGTTTGGAAATAAAGTTAGAAGTACTGAGATTATGGAAAGCCTTGTATGCTGGCTAAGGGCTGTAATTCGGACAGCATTGTATTTACACAGGGATAGACAATCACATCAACAAAATGTATGTTCTTGAGGAGAAAGTGACAGGCCTAAAGTGCCACTTTTGAAAGGTGATTTGTAGGTGATGTTTAGGTTTGGTGTAGTATTAGTCTGCTCAGGCTACCGTAACAAAATATCACAGACTATGTGGCTTAAACAACAGAAATTTCTTTTTCTCACTCTTCTGGAAGCTGTACGTCCAAGATGCTGGCTGATTTGCTTCCTGTTGAGGGCTCTCTTGCTGGCCTGCAGATGGTGATCTGTGTGCTTTGTTCTCATATAACATTTTTGTGTGCACACTTGGCTGAGAGGGCGTGCCTTGATCTCTCTTCCTCTTCTTATAAAGGACACCAATCCTATCAGATTAGGTTCCCACCCTTATGACCTCATAGAGCTTCAACATATGAATTTTGGGGACACAATCATTCAGTCCACGATATTTGACTTGCAGAGGAGAGAGCCTGGAAGAATGCTGGCTAGATTGGCAACAGTGAGGAGATGGGGATGTGAGAGGAATTTTGAAGGGGGATATGGGAAAAAGGAACATGTCCTTCTTGGATGTTTTTTATTCATCCTATCATGGCACCTGTTTGCACTCATACCGTCCATGCCAGAGTATAAAGTTTTAGAGAATGGTCCTATGTCCTGTTTAAAGTGAATTTTATAGCTCACAGGAGAGTACCTTCTACTTGTATGTACTTACTACTTGAAAATGACGAATGACTCTTGTGGCATCAGTAACTTAGAACAGTTTTGAAAAACCAAAGGAAGTTGTGAAAGGACAAGCAGCTATGAATCTGGCTTGACTGGGTTTTACTTTATTTGGGAAAAGATAATATTGATGTTTTAGTCATTATTTTGAATGTTATAGAAGGCTTTGAATAGAGTCACAGGGAGAGTTTTTGATAAGGGTAGGAAAATTTTTTTATGAAATTGGGGCATCATTCTAAAGTCCTCTTATAATCCAAGGGTCAGAAAACTTTTTTTGTAAAGGGACACATAATAAATATTTTAGCTTTGTAAATCATAAGGTTTCTGCCAGCAACTACTCTACTCTGCCGTTGTAGTGTAAAAATAGCCATAGACAATAAGTAAGTGATGAGGATGGCTGTGTTCCAGTAAAACTTTATTTACAAAAATAGGCTGCAGGCTGGATTTGGCTCATGGGCTGTAATTGCTGACTGCTGGTCTAATCTATCATGCAGAATATTTTATAAATGTAATCATTTTGCGGGGATCAGTATGTTGCAGTAGATGAATAACATATGTGGTTTCTATGCTCTGAAAGATTGAAGTCCTACAATTTTTAAAAGGCCTGAAAGAACTTAGCCAATGTATTTTCAGTAATTTAAGAACTTTCTTCTAATATACTATTAGGCGTTTGGTACCTTGAAGGTGTAGAAATGGGGTGATCTTTGAAGAAAAAATGTCCAACTATCATTTTAGTCACCCCTCTTTTTGACATTAGTTAGTTAAGGGCGACCAAGTGGACTGACTTAAATTCACTTTCTTTTCATTCATCTCAAATGCTAGTGTCTCTGTGACACCTACTACAGTCTCTCAGTTGGAAAGAATGCCTCCATTCTTGGCATTATATCTTGTTTCATAGCTATTTATGATATTACAAGGAGCATTGTAGCGTCGAGGTTAAGAGCATGGATTGTAAAGCCAGACTCTATGAACTTGTATGAACTATGTAAGTTAGTTAAACCTCTAGGGTTTCACTTTCCTCAACTATCAAATGGAGATAATAATAGCTCCCATCTCATAGGGTTTTTTATGAGGATGACATGAATTAATACACACAAGAAAAGTGTTTGGAACAGTGATTGACATATAGAAACTGCTTAATAAATTATTATTAGAGTCTCCTCTAAGCTTTTTTTTTTTTTTTTTAAGTATTTGTTTATTTATTTATTTATGGCTGTGTTGGGTCTTCGTTTCTGTGCGAGGGCTTTCTCTAGTTGCGGCAAGTGGGGGCCACTCTTCATCGCAGTGCACGGGCCTCTCACTGTCGCGGCCTCTCTTGTTGCGGAGCACAGGCTCCAGACGCGCAGGCTCAGCAACTGTGGCTCACGGGCCTAGTTGCTCCGCGGCATGTGGGATCTTCCCAGACCAGGGCTCGAACCCGTGTCCCCTGCATTGGCAGGCAGATTCTCAACCACTGCGCCACCAGGGAAGCCCTCCTCTAAGCTTTTTGAGGGTAAGGACAGTGCTATATTTTGCTCTTCCTTAACTATAAAGCAATTTTCATGGAGCATACTAATATTCAATATGCGGTAGCTAATGTTGTTACTCTTATTATCATCACATGGTCTAAGCAATCGTCAACTTTTTGTTAAATCGCATTGTTTCCATTCCTCTGTTCATCCTTTGGAAGAAGTGTCAGCATGCAGGAAAGTCCACAGTGTAAAGAGAAACAAGGTGAATAAAGAAATGTTGAAAGGAATCTTACAAATTGCTAAATAACCCGTGAGCATTTGCCAAGAATAATTCATGAATCTGTGAGGAAGCGGCAGTGTCAACCTGAGCCATCTCAATGTCTTTATGAGTCAATGTATTTTTTGGTATTGCTGCTTTTAATTCCTCTCACTCTAGTGTAGTGGGCAGGGTAATAGCTATTTATGCTATTATTATTTATGCTAACTTGAATCAAATTTTATGAGGACAGAAATTAATTAAATAGTCTCAATATCCACCAACCCCCTTTCCCATCCAGTAGAGCTGGTATCCCTGCTCCTGGCCTGTCCTCATTACTGTCCCTGGTACTTGTTAACTTTAGTTCTGGGCTGGGCTTCCACTGAATGCACCATGGTAATTTCTTCCTGAAACTACTGAGGTTCTTTAGTTGTCCTTTTTCTCCTTCTTATGCTCAGACTAATTTACTTTATTCCAAATTTGTGCTCAATTTTACTCTTTATCTTTGCATTGGTTCCTCAAACTTCACTCAATATGGACATCTTTGTCTATCAAGGTTTAAAGATTATCCACAGTTTTTTATTTAGCCTCAAGTGTCAGCAATTTTTTTTCTTTGTCCTTGGACCACTTCTGTATTAGAAAAACTTTCTCAGGTTATTCCTAAAAATTTTTAACAGCCTGACCAATTAGGAGAATCCAGAGTTTCTAAAAAGCTGGTTGGTCAAGAGTCCTAGGAATTCTATAATAGACTTAACCTCAATACTGATTTTTCTTAAAATATGTACATAATCCCTTGGGTTTATCATTCACTGGTTTTGTAAAAAATAGGTCTTCCTACTTTGAGCGCTAAACTTAGCAATGAGCTTTGAATAAACAGCGAGGTTCTGGGGCTCAGTTTATTTTCTTGTCAAGATCTTTAATAGCTCTTCTTTTTTTGTGTGAGTACAGTTGACTATTATGATAAAATCCATCTAATTAGCTATCAATATTTGACAGTGTACTTTTTAGCAGTGCCATTCATTCAACTCAACAGAGCAGTCATTTCAGTCAAGGAAACCACACACACCAGCCATTCAAATGAGAGAATACTGCCAGAGCTGGATTTCATCTTAATGGGCTCGATAAAGGAAATAAAACTTCAGGGTTTCTATTAGCCAATATATCTCATTAATATTGTGACTGAGACTGTCAGTATCCATTCTCAAAGCCATCAATGTTTAGAACTCATCCTGAATAGGTAAGGCAAAAGGGAAAACAGGCTTTTATTATTTTTATCTAGCAACATGTAGATTTATCTTTTATTGGCCTCAAACACATACCACACACAGCCTCATAAATGTCATTGACCTTTTTTTCTTTTACTTTTCAGATGGGCAATTATAGCTCTGTTATTTAATTTCTGGAAAATTCTGAGCACATTACTTCTCTGAGTCTTATTTTTTCATTCTTTGCAAAGTAGGAATAATAGCCTCAGGTTTATCAGTCAGTTTTCGTTGTGTAACAGACAACCACAGTATTTGCAAGGTTTATAGCAGTACACATTTATTCTGGCTTACATGTCAACAGGTCAGCTGAGATGAAGCTGATCTAGGCTGGGCTCCAGGCTCCATCTTGGTCCAGGTCTGCTCCACACACATGTCCTTCATTCTTCTGAGACCAGCTTCCTAGGACATGTTCTTCTCATGGTGATGGGAAAAGCCTAATTTTGCAAGCGTGTTTCAAGCCTTTGGTTTTGTCATGTCTGTTAATATCCCACTGACCAAAGCAAGTCACAAGCTCAATATCAGCGGTGTGAGGAATTGCTCCTTCTATGATGTGGGAAGAGGTAGGGAGTGAATTCTTTATGAACAGTAATCTAATCTACCACACTACCTCACATGATGATTGGGAAGAAGCTATGAAATTATGTATATAACAGCTCTTTGTTAATTGTAAGGCACTGTGTAACAATGACTTTTATAAATTCTCTGTCATTATAGATTCAAGCAAGATTTCTTTTGATATTGACCTACTACCCATTCCATAACCTTCTACCAAGAAAACCCGTATACAACACTTGTTAACAGCTGTTGACTTTGAATACTGAGGTATCGTTGCACATTATTATAGTGGGAGGCTAAAAATCAGGAATATCTATTACAGTCTAGGATGTTTAAACTACTTCTTGGCTTACCATAAGACTTTAAATTCAAGGAGAAAGCAAGCCAAGGAAAGAGGATTACGCTTGAACAGTCTTCATGATAAAATAGTAGTAATTAGTTTGAGCAAAATCCCATAATAGTTTTTTTTTTCGCATTTTGCAGGAAACCAAATGGCAGACAGATAAAACAAATTACTTCACTCAGGGTAATTAGCAAGCGATTATAAGTTTCTGCGTATGCTCTCCCAAGAGTACAAAGATCATGCCCTGTTTTTTCGAAGAACTTTATGTTCCTTAATACCTAATCCATCTACACTCAACTGCAGAATCTGACAGCAACCTCATCAAAACACTAAACTACCCAGAGTACGTGGGAGACAATAGCAATGCTAATTTAACGATGAGAGGGAGAAGGGAAGAAGAAGCACAATCTTTCCTTTATTTTCTTCGAAGCTTGTTTGCCACCTTTGTTAGCCCCAGTCCACATTTCTCTTTATATAGGTACCACACAATTCCCAAGAATTAAGTTCTACATGTTTACGTACCAGGGTCTAGGCTTGTGAACGAAAATATTATTGTGTCTTTAAGTCCAGAGTATTTCATTTGAGAACAATAACATCACTGAGAGAGAGAATTATCCTCTTGATAGAGGTCATAGAAAATTCAAATTAATTCCTAATCAAAGATGACTCAGGAAAACAGATAGTTCACATAACGTTTTGATTGAAGGACACTGAGACCTTCAGGATAAGGTTGCTGCCAACTGACGAAAATAAGGCCATCTCTCTATACTGAACGTGGGGAAAGATAACAGCAATGCAGGGTTCTGTTTGGACACAGAGGCTATATGAACTAAACAGGTCAAACATGGCAAACCTCTAAGACAATAATATTTATTGATTGATATATAGGATTCAAAAATCTTCTCTAATTCACATCTTCACTGCAAAGGAAAATATACACGTAGAGTTCTATATTTTGATGGGATTAAATGTTCTCTCTTTTTAATGTATAAAATTCAGTTAAGAAAATAGATTGTGTCTTGACTATATTTTACAATTCTTGGTTATGGAACTTCTTTTTTCAGTAGAGTGATATTTTTTTAATTCGGTCAAAACCTTCCTAAGTGTTCATCATGTTTTCGTTTTTACAGACAGTTGTATTTTAGAAATATCTTGTAACTTATTTTTGGATATTTGCAGACACAAAGTTTGTTTCCATCCCATCCTGATTCTCAAATGCTCTTTATTATAGGCACACTGATTTGTTATTTTATTTTATTTATTTATTTTTAAAATAAATTTATTTATTTTTGGCTGCGTTGGGTCTACGTTGCTGCGCCTGGGCTTTCTTTAGTTGCGTTGAGTGGGGGCTACTCTTCATTGCGGTGGGCGGGCTTCTCATTACGGTGGCTTCTCCTGTTGTGGAGCACAGGCTCTAGGCACACTGGCTTCAGTAGTTGCAGCACGCGGGCTCAGTAGTTGTGGCATGCAGGCTTAGTTGCTCTACGGCATGTGGGATCTTCCTGGACCAGGGCTCAAACCTGTCACCTTCATTGGCAGGTGGATTCTCAACCAGTGCGCCACCAGGGAAGCCCTGTTATTTTATTTAATAAGAATCAGAAGGGTTGGACTCCCAACATGTGGGAACCATTTGAGAAAGAAGAAATGCCTTATAGGATTGTCGAGCACTGAATATGCTTGACCTGACATTTCATGGAGTGAGTATATCCCTGCCAGGTAGACACAGTTTTTTCTTTTTTGTTTTTTTAATTAATTAATTAATTAATTATTTTGGCTGTGTTGGGTCTTCGTTGCTGCACGCGGGCTTTCTCTAGTTGCGGTGAGCGGAGGCTGCTCTTCTTTGAGGTGTGCAGGCTTCTCATTGCGGTGGCTTCTCTTGTTGCAGAGCATGGGCTCTAGGTGCATGGGCTTCAGTAGCTGTGGCACGCTGGCTCAGTAGTTGTGGCTCGTGGGCTCTAGAGCGCAGGCTTAGTAGTTGTGGCGCATGGGCTTAGTTGCTCCACGGCATGTGGGATCTTCCCGGCCAGGGCTCGAACCTGTGTCCCCTGCACTGGCAGGCGGAATCTTAACCACTGCGCCACCAGGGAAGCCCTAGACACAGTTTTGTTTAGGGGTTAAGACCTGAGTTCATCATCACCACCTGGCCATTGGACTTCCCATGCCTCTCTTCCTTCTGCTTTTCATTCATTTGCCTTTATCTTCTGGACTTTGTTATTTTCTCATGTCTCTTTTCCACATAGTTGGCTCCTTCTTAGCAGAGTGTATTCTCCTTCTCATTGTTTTTATTTTGAAGTAGCTTTATTTATCATCTTCAATTCCTTTCCTCAGTTTTGTCAAACCACTTTTCATCTCCTGTTGCTTTATTTATTATTTGAGATATTTTTTCCAATAGTCCATATTCCTTTACTTTCTTTGAGATTATAAAGATGCTTATCTGAACTTTTCTTCGATTTCTTGGGGATAATGCATCTGAAGTACATCTTTCATTCCTTTTGCTTGCTATGCTAATTTCCCCCTGTTTTTATAGTATCTATGTTATGGGTCCTGTTGAACTCTTTCTACTTCTTTCTTATCTGTGGGTGAGGTATGATTGCCAAATTTAGCAAATAAAAAATACAAGACATCCAATTAAAGTTGCATTTGAAATAGACAACGAATATATTTTTATTATTACAAGTATATGCCATGCACTATTTGGGACATACTTAAACTAGAATATTATTTTAGTATAATTCTAAAGGGTACTTTTTCACTATATCTGCTTGTGTCTCCTGCTTTGGAAGCACATGTCCTCTCAGAGAGCTCAGAAACCATGTAAGAGATCAACATGGACCAAAGTGGAGCCTCTGAGCTCACAAGTCTTTTAGTTTACTATTTAGTATTTATTCATCTTTGTTTATAAGAGTTTGCTGCAGAACCAATTGGTGTTCTTCCTTTTCTTCTCGTCTCACTTCTTCTGATTTGGACTTTGGGGCAGAAAATAATAGAGTGGAGTTGTGTGTTCCCTTCATCAACCCACCTCCCATGGCATTTTGTGACTCGGAACTGAACCCCCAGTTCCCTCAGGTCCCCAGTACCCTCGTAGCCTACACATATCCACAGTCTTCATTGGTCCAAGTATAGGAGTCTCAATTCAGCCTCTCAGGATCCTATACCTTCGAGGATTTTTTCACACTGCTCAAGAACAGGAGAAGGGAGTTTTGGCTTTCAGCATCCTTCTTCATTTAAGTCCACAATTCACTGAACTTTGGCAGATGTTGTTTATGAACTTTGGGTTGGGGTTTTTTGCTGTTTCCTGGGTTCATGTAGATGGATATATTTCCATTCTGTGTGGAGGTTTTCAGAAGGAGGTATAGAGTAAACTTGCTTTTACTGTGCCATCTTCTAGCCAAAGTTTTGGGGATGGCTTCTTAAGTGGATTTTGCTCTCTCTCCAGTGATTATCATCATCATCAAATCTTTATCGGGCATTTACCACATGACAGTCACTAAATTAAGTAGTTTATGTGGATTTATACAAAACCACCCTATTATTATGCCCATCAGTATACAGATAAGGAAACGAAAGCTTGGTGAGTTTCGCTGACTTCTTCAAAATTGTACAGCTATTAAATGCTACAGACACGGGATTTGAATCTGGTTCCAGAATCCACTCATACCCACTACATGACTCTACCTCCAGCATCAGATCAGGGCTTTTACTGAAGAGGAAAACTTTTTAGTTTCCAAAATAATCAATGTTCTGGCAGTCAGTTGGTTAAAATATAACAAGAGTGGAGATAAGGGCACTATAATCAGATAATGTGGTTATAGATTTGGTCAAGTGGTTGATGGAAACATGGTCTGGACGAGGCACTGGGGAGCCACGAGAAGCACTGCACTTGACTGCCTTATATGTGTGTCCTGTCCTTCACTCAAAGGCACAGGTCTTCAGAGGTCCCCCCAAAAATCTCTCTGCATACATTTGCTGTGTTCTCTTTGATCAAAAGCATTTTTACAAGCAGTAGGGTGTCAGAAGCTCCAGCCTTGTGGGGATCCAGCTGAGGAATCCTGAAGGGACTTGGAAGTTCATTCTGCAAATTCAGTATTTATGTAGCAACCTTGTGGAATTGACTCAGATATTGTATGAACTATGTCTTATTACTCTGAAATCGTCATGAATATTGGCGATCTCTGCATACCATGTAAGGACATGCTGGAAACAAGACAAGTTAGGAAAAAATCAGATTGTCTGTGACCTACTTAGTCTGTACTTCACTGGGGAAAGGTTGAAAACTCTGTCCTGTGCCAATTTTGCACTCATCCTTTCTGCAAACCCTTTCAAAAGAGATTAGGTTCTTATTATTTTATTACTGCAATAAAATGTACAGCCAGAATTCTGGAATGAAAGAGCTGCTGCTCCAAAAGCAATAATAGAAGAAGCCATAACTTAAGTGTAGGCTTGAAAAATTGCCATAGAGGCGTTCTTTTATACAGAAAATACCTTCTAATTTCCCATAGTAGAATATGCACCGGCAGATATGAAACGCTATGGATGCTGCCTTCTTTCAAGAGTGACCCACATGATATTTTTGTAGAAAAGCCATTCTGTGAATAATTTTTGTAACATAAAGCAGGGCATCATTAGTTGTGGTTAATGTTTCTTTGATCATTTAACTAAGTAGTTAACCAGTTAATACTAGGTAAATGCAATGCTTCTGCAATAAGTATTATTTTTGAGCTTTGCTTTTGGGCATCAAAACCATGTAAAATCCTATCCCTATGCTTCTCTTTTGCTTCTCTTCTGTGTCCTTGACTCATTCATTTCAGGGTAGACTCTCCCATCCCTAAGAACTGGTGTGATAGGAGAGGCACATCCATTTTGGGGGTCATTTTTCCCACAGGTTATAAACTGTATTTTTATAATTATAGTTATTCCAGTGCACAGATGCAGGCACTGGAGTTACTTCAGGGAAAGGAGGTCACAGCCAGGGTCACCCTTCTGAATTTTCATAGTAGATCAGGGGAATTTCCGTGATGTGATGCACTGACATCTTCCAACAGACATTGCTTTTGCAAGCGAGAGAAACTTGACTCACACATTTTAATATGCCTGAGTTGCCTTCAAAAGCTTCTATGAAGTAAATGATAGAAGAGATTTTACAAAGTATAGGAGACATTCTTTTAGTTGATGTGAAAGGAGCTGTGAAACAATGCACAAAAGCCAATGTTATATTTTAACATAGTATTTAACATAGTAGTGTTGGTACTGAAGCAAATTGGGGGAACCCATAGATTTGTGACATTTAAATCCTTTAGTATACTGTTAAATCATTTTATGGGATGAACACCAAAATTATGCATTTAATGTTGCTAAGAATTTGAGGGAGATATTTTTACCTTGCCTTTCCCACCATCTCCATCCTCCTAAGCAGTATCTCTCACTTGAATGACCTTTTATTCACCTTATCTAGTGTTTTCATGGACATTACATACTTTGTTCCTCACAGCAATTGTAGCAACATGGGAAGGGCAGGTGTGGCTATGGAATCTCAGAGAAGTTGGGTAATATAGAAAGTAAGGGTCAGAAACCAGAAACTCAGAGCTTCTGGATTATACACCAGAATAGACTAAAAGCTGAGGGTAGGTTGGCTCAGAGAATCTCAGCACCGAATGATGCTCTTGTTATGATGATCACCATGGGCAAGTAGCACATGGGTCTTTAGCTCATGCCACTATTTCCCTCTCTGAAGTGTGGTGTAACTGGGGCTTTTGTATTATGTAAAAGACATAAACTGTCCACTCAAACTGCAGAGATGTCTGATGTGATGAGAATTCAGAAAAACCTTTGATCAGAGGCGTTTTTTTAAAAAAAAAAACCAATATAAGCCCCAGGACAAATTATTTTGCATCTCTTATTTGTTCTTTTGCGTAATATGGTAGCTGACAACTGAACCCACTTGTCAGTGTCAGTGTCAGTGTTAGGAGCTGCAGCTGCTCTCTTCATCCTCACTGGGGCGCCTTGATCCCTGTGGGTGGAATTCACCCATATGTTGCCTGGTCCAGATTGGATAGTTTATGCCAGTATTTTAACCATAAATTTACCTCCCCACTGGAGGTGTTGGAAACCATATGAACCAGTTAACTACCCAGTTAACTGTCCTCTCACATTCTATTATATAAGTTATATATATATATATATATATATACACGTATATGCACACATATATATGTAATACTTGTACTTTCGTGCTTTTACCAAAGTCACTCTCCCACCAGAGATTCTTTATCCCTTCTTTTCTTTTTCTCCTCAGCTTTACTGAGATATAATTGACATATAATATTGTGTAAGTTGTAGGTTACAACATGATGATTTGATACATGTATATATTGTGAAATCATTACCACAATAAAGTTAGTTAACACATTCTCTGCCTTACATAATTAGCAATTTTTCTGTGGTGAGAGTATTTAAGATCTACTCTCTTTCTTCTGTCCAAATATTCTCCTATCTCGCCACTCCATTTGAAGTTCCATCTTTTGTTGGAAATCTCCTCAGGTCTAGCTTTAGTCTTTCATTTCTCTTAATCCCAGTAACATTTTATGGAGACTTCATAGTTTAATATTTGATTTTGTCATTTTCTGGAGTCATTTGATTATCATTCTCTTAATATATTATGCTTTTTCTTTTCTACCACATGGGAGACTCCTCAAAGAAAGGCCTTTGAACTTTGAAGGTCTCATGAGGAAGCCGATGGAAGCTCAAGTTGGGTCATTTTAGAAGAGTTTAATAAAGGATGATTTACAAATGTGTGAAGAAGGTAGAAGGAAACCGTGAGGCAGTATCCTTAGTGTTAGTAACAGCATTCTCTCCTCTAGGCCCCAAATGGTGAGTGGAGTAGTTGCCAAAACCCAGAGGCAGAGGGAGCAGTGTGGAGAGGGCCACCCAACAAGAGCTGTGCTGTGCACAGACAGCCTGCAGGAAATAAATACTCATCTCACTCTCCTCTCAGCATTTCACCTCTTGCTGATACTTCTTATTGGCCAAACCCATCCAGAAGCCAGAGGACAAGTGAACCCATCCATGTGATTCATGCATATCACCTTTCCAGGGTACAGAGAAAGATGAAAAACGGTGGAGAGTGCATCTGGAGGGATGATAACCAGTGACCATGAGTGACGACCAGCACAAGCATCGTACCATTTAGCACACTTATTTGCATTCTCTCAGGTTCCTAACACATTGTAGAGCTGACTGGCAATTTGTAGAACCAAAATGGCGGGGCCATAAACACCAAATATTGCACATTGTTGCTATAGTCACTCACCAAAGAGAATCTTCATGGATTTTTCCACGCAGATCCTACTGAATAGTACTTTGATTATTCATCAGAATTTTTGGTTACAGCTAACCAAATATAGAACCATCATTAGAAACATCATCATTCAAGAATGCAAGGAGCAGAAACTTTTGAGGATGTAGCAGTGGGTTGATAAGTGGCTGGCACGTGGCGAGATCTGACTAGGATGATTCACTATTTCATCTAAAACCAGTTTTATAGCTTCTTGCATTTCAATTATTTCTTTGGAAAGGCATCCTATGGTTTGGAAATTTTGCTTGTCTCTAGAAAACTGTTGTCGTTTTATTTTCATATTCCCTGTCATTTAAATTTCAATTAGTGCTGTAAACCCTCACAGAAAGATTCCTTCCAGCACTCTAGCTCTTTGCCTACTTGTGACAAAATGCATATCAGGGCAGATCTCAGGCATCTAAGGTAGCAAAACCAAGAAAACATTTTTAGTGAAGGTTCAAATGGAATTGATTTGAATTAGTCTGTTGACATATATAATGGTAAAGAAAACAATTTTCTCTTGGTGAATAACTTTGGGGTGGAAAGATATTACAACACTGTGGATCAATGTCAGAAAGACATCTGAACAAATGCCATCGAACATCTAAGTCACTGAAGTGTCAACTGCTTTGAGAGAATATAAAGAAAACCTGATGAATTTCATCCTGGAGTTAAGTAAAAAAAAAAAAAAGCTCTGCTAGAGATAAGGAAGGAAGAAAAGAAGTTGCATGGTCCTGAGATACGTATACCCTTTGAACTCAGGATGCTAGAGCTTATTAAAAAATCCCAAGGTTACTGAAGCTAAAGATGGTATTAAATTCAAGGTTGAGTAATGCACTGTAAATGTTACTTGCTTGCTCATAGACACATAAATATTATTTATACTCTTGATCATTTTAATTTAATGTATGAACTTGATCTTTCTTGGCAGGGAGTTGTCAAACATGAGCGAATTATACCAATATCTACCAATATTGTAGAAGGAGAAATGAGAGAAATGATAATTGACAAGGTAGACTGATTTAAATATTTATTGATTTCATTTCAACAAATAATGATTATTTGATATTACCTGCAGTCATTTGGTGCATGCCTGAGAAGAGAGAGGAGGGGCCCAGTTTTTCTTAACAGCCTGTATTGCCGCCACTTCTTTTATCAAGCAAGTTCTATCCTCTGTCAACTCCATGTAACTGTTTTCAGGTCTCTTTCTTCTAAGAACTTAAGGGTCCCGTGGGAAGTAGACGTGTAAATGAGAACTGATTTTAAGTTTCAGATGTTTACCCCATTTCTGAGTAAGGGAGTGCTCGCTTTTCAACTTTCAGTCTCTTCAAAATCCGTATCTGTAGCAAATATTTATCAAGTGCTTGCTATGCACCACTTTATGAGCCCTGGGAATGGAGGGGTGAACATTACAGAGAAGTTCCTTACCCCCAGAGTGCATGCACTCGAATGTCAGAAACTAGGTAATAAACAAATAGATGCATGAGATGTTTTCATTGTAATGAAAGAAAATGTGTACTGATATTTAAGTGTAATGAAGAAAACAGAGTAAGGTAACGTGAGAGAGAGCGTGAGTTTGAGCTGTTTTGAATTGAGTGGTCTTGGAGTCCCTTTCTGAAGGGGAATATTTAAGCTGAGACCTGAATGACAAGTAAGAGGCAGGTATGAATAGTTGAGAGGACAGAATGTTCTAGCTGAATTGAAAAGCAAGGGCAAAAGCCTTGAGGTGGGAGCACACTTTATTATGTTCAAGGTAAGCAAGGAATGGTCGAATGCCTTTAGAGAAAAGCCCAAAATGGTATTTAATTTGACATTTAAAAAGTTGTATTGGTCTAAACTCATGCTTTAAAATGGTCCCAGTGTGCTTGGAAATCGAAAGTTCACTAATAACAATTCTAATCTGATTAGGACTTTTGAAATGTTACACATATCTCAAATGATTCGGGAGAAAACTTACTCTTCACAAAATAGATAAGAATTTTAGTAACAAATCAAGCGACTTCTGTATATTGAACATCTAGTAAGTGCTGTGTGTATTGTATACAGGCTCCATGAGAAAAATATAAAGTATTGATAACCTAAGAGAGAACTTTTTTTTTGTATAATAAAAACATAAGTAATTTATTAATATTTGAAGGCAAAAACATAATTTTAAAAGATTTAGACCTATGTTAGGCGTGATAGAGTATGTATGCTTTCTTGAAATTCAGAATCAGATCCAAGAGTATCACTTTCAGAATGTTCTAGTAGATTGAGTTTACTTTTAGTTGTCTTTGATGAAACAGTCACTATTCTACTCTCTTTCTTAACGGAAATGTGTTTTTTCGAAGACTCACTTTTAATTGGTTTATTAACCAAAGAATTATTTTGCCCAGTTCCTTTGCTTTTCTGCTTTACAGGTGAGTCAGAGCAGGAATGCTGGTCCTTCCCAGGTTGTTTCTTAGCAGAGTATTTTTTGGTATATTCACCTGCTTTGGTCATTTCTCTGGAGGCACCGCCTCCCACGCCGGCCGTTGGCGCCAGCCTCATCAAGACAGAACTTTTATCTTCAAGATGAGCAGAGTTGAGATACTGGGAAGAGGTACCATAAAAAGATAACTAATGGCACAATGTCACACCAAGTCCAAATGAATCATGAAGTGATAATGCGGAAAGCAAGTTTACTTACAAAGCACAGTGCTCAGAGTGGCTTCTTGAAGGAAATGAGATTGGAATTGGTAGGAAGAATTAAGTGACCAGAGGCTGGTGGGGTTTATGGTAATGAGCAGGAGTGACAGGAGCAGTGACATATCCAATACTTGTTACGGCCTTTCTTCCTTCTTCTTCATACCATGAAGCTGAGTAAAGTTTTCATAACTTGATTTTGTTTTTGGCACGATCCAAATACTTACCTACATCATTAAGAAGTAGCGTGAGACTTTTTCCTTACAAGAATGATCTCTTTCTATGTTACTGACAACAAGGCTTCCTGTCCTACTAGATAGCACCTCTGTGAAGAAAACTCTAGTCCCCAAGGTATTACTTTTTAATTTTCATGATGCTTCAGTTTTGCAAACAGATGAAACAAATATAACTTCATTCAGTATTGAGAAATAAGAAGGATGTGATGTAATAATTCCCGTTGTTGATATCTACCCCATTTCTTCTACGACGAAGTAGATGACTTGGGGTCGCTGGGCCCCATGTACCGCAGCTACACTTTACAGTGTCTCCTAAATGGTGTTCCTTGAAGGTGAATCAAGGTTGTTGGTGTATCCAAAGTTGCTAGACCCCTCTCTATGGGGCCTGCCTGATCCTGAAAAAGGACTGAAAGCAAATAAAGAAATACAGCTCAGTGAGCTGTTAAATCAATGGTGTAAATGGACTCTTGGCACCTCACTGACTTTCACTGGTCATTGAGTCAGGTCCACACTGTTTGTTGAGGGTCAGTTCACTAACTTGTCCTTCCTTTTATCATCTGCTTGGTATTTCTCTGTACTGGGGCCAAGCTGCTACAGACTGTCTGAGATGTTACTCTGTGCGTGTGTGCATGCGCACCCATACACGTGTCTATTTTCTTGAGGTCTTCGAATGGTTCCTAAACCTAGCTAATCATTACAGTCACTTGGGGTCTTTTACAAAATACAGATGCTTGGGACTCACCCCAAATCATTTAGATAAAAATTTCTATGCCGGGGCCCTGATACCAGTATATATATTTTTTAAATTAATTAATTAATTTATTTTTTGGCTGTATTGGGTCTTCGTTTCTGTGTGAGGGCTTTCTCTAGTTGCGGTGAGCGGGGGCCACTCTTCATCGCGGTGCGCGGGCCTCTCACTGTCGCAGCCTCTCCCATTGCGGAGCACAGGCTCCAGACGCACAGGCTCAGTAGTTGTGGCTCACGGGCCCAGCCGCTCCGCGGCATGTGGGATCTTCCCAGACCAGGGCTCGAACCCGTGTCCCCTGCATTGGCAGGCAGATTCTCAACCACTGCGCCACCAGGGAGGCCCACCAGTATATTTTTTTAAAGTTCCTTCAGGGCCTCTAAAGTTCAGTGAGTCTTGAGATCCACCAACCTCAAATGAGAGGACGAATGCCTTGATTTGTATGCGTGCATTTCTGTCAGATGCTTTAAATGAAGTTATTAACCAAAATGCATTTCCAGAGTTCGGGTCATTGAGTTTAAAATCAAGTGAAATACATTTCTAGGTGATAGAACAGTAAGGACATGAAGAGAACTAGGGTGATGTACACAGACGTAGCTGCTGTCTCTGATGCAGCACAGATACTGACCAAAGAAAGCTAGTGCTCAGGTCACAGCTGCAGAAACACATTTAAGAACAATCAGTGACTTCACAATGCCATTACACCAGGTGTGAGGTAGTCACTGGCATTCAACTTCCTGTTCCTTGATCAAGAGGAAGACTTTAGCTGGCCAGCAAATCACATCAGACTGTACTAGCCTGCTACACATGGGTACTGGGAGGTTCTGATGAGGCAGTGTAGTCCTCACTCCTTTATGGAATAAAGTAAATAAGAAAGAAAGAAAGAATTCATAAGTGCAAGTCCTTTCTATGTGTAAAGAGCCATGTCAGTGGTAAAGATCCATCTTCCTCCTCAGGGCAGTGCAATCACTCTAGAGGGTGAGCAGTTTTTCAGGCCATTGTAAGTGGTAAAACAGTGGCAGAGAGTACAGAATTTGGACTCATATCAGATTGAACTGTGGCTCCACCTCTTACTAGCTGAGTGACCTTGGGCAAGTTCTTTGACTTGTTTAAACCTCTTTTTCTCTTAAATGTAGGCAATTACAAGACTGGTGTGAGAATTACAGATAATTTGCTTATAGATTCATTTAGTGAGCATTTGTTACTTAACTACCATGGATCTGGTACTGTTCTAGGAACTGGGGATAAAGCAAAGAATAAAGCAGACAGAGTCTCCAGCTTTCATGGAACTTACAGGGGTATAGCACACCAAGAACAATAAACAGGCAAAGACATAGTATGCCAGGTGGCTGATAAGGGCTTTGGAGAAGAAGGAAGCAAGGCAGAGAGGGTAGGAATTCTAGGGGAATGCAGAGTTCATGGAGAATGTTGAGACTTTATATCAGGAGAGTCTCATTGATAATTGAGAAGAGTCCTGAAGGAATTAGGACAGCTGAGCCAGGTAGATATGTATTGAAAGTTCACTACAGGCAGAAGACATAGCAAGTGCAAAGGCACTGAGGTGGCATTGTATGTGGAATTCTTGAGAAATACAAAGAGGCCAGTAGGGCTGGAGCAGAGTGAGAGAGAGGGAGATTGGTAGGAGATGAAGTGAGAGTTAGTAATGAGGCCCAGTCACAGAGACAACACTTCTCAAGCTTTGATATGCATAGGAATCCCCTGGGGATGTTGTTGAAGTGTGGTTTCAGATTCAGTAGGTCCAGAGTGGGGTCTGGGGTTCTGCCTTTTGAACCTCTTTTGGGTCTGCAGACCACACTCTGAGTAGAAGCGGTGCAGGGCCATGTAAACTTATAAATAAGGATGTTCGCTTTGGCCCTGAGTGAGTTGGGGAGCCGCGGGGAGGTTTGGAGCAGACTGATGCCTCTGGCTGCTGTGATAATGAGGCGTGGTTAAAAGCCCTGGCTGAGCTTGTAATTGTCTGGGTTTCGGTCCTAGTGCCACCACTCACTCACTGCCTGTCTTTGGCAAGTTGCTTAAACTCCCTTATCTCCCAACTTTTTGTTTCAAAAAATGCTAAACCTAGAGAAAAGGTGAAAGAAAAGTACAATTAGCACCCTTACATCTTTCAGCTAGATTGGTCAACTGTTAATATTTTGCTACATTTGCTTTATCTCATACTCTAAGTACGTATTATCTCTATTATTATTAACCATTTAAGAGTCAGTTTTTGACATAATGACCCTTCAACCCTAACTATTTCATTATGTACCTTCTAAGAGTAAGAAAAATCTCCTATGTAAATACAATCAGCTATCAAATTCAGAACATTTGATATTGATATAATCATCTAATATAAAATCTCAATTTAAATATAACCAATTTCCTCCCCAAATATCCTTAATAATAAGTTTATTCTTGTGTATAATCCAATCTAGGATATTATGTTGGATGTTATGTTGCTTTAGTTTTCATGTGTCATTAGTCTTTTGACTGAAAACTGAGTCACTTGACCTCAGCCTTATTGAAAAAATTAAATATAATTTTTTGGGTTCTACTAATTAACCCGTTTAATCTGGTTCCCATGTTCTTTTCAGATTTTGAGTGCTTCCTTTTTTTAAAAAAATTTTTATTTATTTATTTATTTATACAGGAGGTTCTTATTAGTTATCTATTTTATACAAATAGTGTATATATGTCAATCCCAATCTCCCAATTTATCCCACCACCACCACCCCCACCCCCCTCCCCCCTTTGTGTCCATACATTTGTTCTTACATCTGTGTCTCTATTTCTGCCTTGCACACCAGTTCAACTGTACCATTTTTCTAGATTCCACATATATGTGTTAATATGCAATGTTTGTTTTTCTCTTTCTGACTTACTTCACTCTGTATGACAGTCTCTAGGTCCATCCAAGTCTCTACAAATGACCCAATTTCGTTCCTTTTTATGGCTGAGTAATACTCCATTGTATATATCTACCACATCTTCTTTATCCATTCATCTGTCGATGGGCATTTAGGTTGCTTCCATGACCTGGCTATTGTAAGTAGTGCTGCAATGAACATTGGGGTGCATGTGTCTTTTTTTTTTTTTTAATTGATTAATTTATTTATTTTTGCTGTGTTGGGTCTTCGTTTCTGTGCGAGGGCTTTCTCTAGTTGTGGCAAGCAGGGGCCACGCTTCATCGCGGTGCGCGGGCCTCTCACTCTCTTGTTGTGGCGCACAGGCTGCAGACGTGCAGGCTCAGTAGTTGTGGCTCACGGGCCCAGTTGCTCCGCAGCATGTGGGATCTTCCCAGACCAGGGCTCGAACCCGTGTCCCCTGCATTGGCAGGCAGATTCTCAACCACTGCACCACCAGGGAAGCCCGCATGTGTCTTTTTGAATTATGGTTTTCTCTGGGTATGTGCCCAGTAGTGGGATTGCTGGGTCATATGGTAATTCTATTTTTAGTTTTTTAAGGAACCTCCATACTGTTCTCCATAGTGGCTGTATTAATTTACATTCCGACCAACAGTGCAAGAGGGTTCCCTTTTCTCCACACCCTCTGCAGCATTTGTTGTTTGTAGATTTTCTGATGATGCCCATTCTGACGGATGTGAGGTGATACCTCATTGTAGTTTTGAGTTGCATTTCTCTAATAATGAGTGATGTTGAGCATCTTTTCATGTGCCTCTTGGCCATCTGTATGTCTTCTTTGGAGAAATGTCTATTTAGGTCTTCTGCCCATTTTTTGATTGGGTTGTTTGTTTTTTTAATATTGAGCTACATGAGCTGTTTATATATATTGGAGATTAATCGTTTGTCCATTGATTTGTTTGCAAATATTTTCTCCCATTCTGAGGGTTGTCTTTTCATCTTGTTTATGGTTTCCTTTGCTATGCAAAAGCTTTTAAGTTTCATTAGGTCTCATTTGTTTATTTTTGTTTTTATTTCCATTACTCTGGGAGGTAGGTTGAAAAAGATCTTGCTGTGATTTATGTCAAAGAGTGCTCTTCCTATGTTTTCCTCTAAGAGCTTTATAGTGTCCGGTCTTACATTTAGGTCTCAAATCCATTTTGAGTTTATTTTTGTGTATGGTGTTAGGGAGTGTTCTAATTTCATTCTTTTACATGTAGCTGTCCAGTTTTCCCAGCACCACTTATTGAAGAGACTGTCTTTTCTCCATCGTATATCCTTGCCTCCTTTGTCATAGATTAGTTGACCATCGGTGCGTGGGTTTATCTCTGGGCTTTCTGTCCTCTTCACTTGATCTGTTTCTGTTTTTGTGCCAGTACCATATTGTCTTGATGACTGTAGCTTTGTAGTATAGTCTGAAGTCAGGGAGTCTGATTCCTCCAGCTCCGTTTTTTTCCTTCAAGATTGCTTTTGCTATTTGGGGTATTTTGTGTCTCCATACAAATTTTAAGATTTTTTGTTCTAGTTCTGTAAAAAATGCCATTGGTAATTTGATAGGGATTGCATTGAATCTGTAGATTGCTTTGGGTAGTATAGTCATTTTCACAAGATTGATTCTTCCAATCCGAGAACATGGTATATCTCTCCATCTGTTTGTGTCATCTTTGATTTCTTTCATCAGTGTCATAGTTTTCTGAGTACAGGTCTTTTACCTCCTTAGGTAGGTTTATTCCTAGATATTTTACTCTTTTTGTTGCAGTGGTGAATGGGATTGTTTCCTTAATTTCTCTTTCTGATCTTTCGTTGTTAGTATATAGGAATGCAAGAGATTTCTGTGCATTAATTTTGTATCCTGCAACTTTACCAAATTCATTGACTAGCTCTAGTAGTTTTCTGGTGGCATCTTTAGGATTTTCTATGTATAGTATCATATCATCTGCAAACAGTGACAGTGTTACTTCTTCTTTTCCAGTTTGTATTCCTTTTATTTCTTCTCTGATTGCCATGGCTAGGACTTCCAAAACTATGTTGAATAATAGTGGCGAGAGTGGACATCCTTGTCTTGTTCCTGATCTTAGAGGAAATGCTTTCAGTTTTTCACCATTGAGAATGATGTTTCCTGTGGGTTTGTCATATATGGCCTTTATTATGTTCAGGTAGGTCCCTCTATGCCCACATCCTGGAGAGTATTTATCATAAATGGGTGTTGAATTTTGTCAAAAGCTTTTTCTGGAGATAATCATATGGTTTTAATTCTTCAATTTGTTAGATATTTATATATTGAAGAATCCTTGCATCCCTGGGATAAATCCCATTTGATCATGGTGTATGATCCTTTTAATGTGTTGTTGGATTCTGTTTCCTAGTATTTTGTTGAGGATTTTTGCATCTATATTCATCAGTGATATTGGTCTGTAATTTTCTTTTTTTGTAGTATCTTTGTCTGGTTTTGGTATCAGGGTGATGGTGGCCTTGTAGAATGAGTTTGGGAATGTTCCTTCCTCTGCAATTTTTTGGAAGAGTTTGAGAAGGATGGGTGTTAGTCCTTCTCTAAATGTTTGATAGAATTCACCTGTGAAGCCATCTGGTCCTGGACTTTTGTTTGTTGGAAGATTTTTCATCACAGTTTCAGTTTCATTACTTGTGATTGGTCTGTTCATATTTTCTATTTCTTCCTGGTTCAGTCTTGGAAGGTTATACCTTTCTAAGAATTTATCCGTTTCTTCCAGGTTGTCCATTTTATAGACATAGAGTTGCTTGTAAGTAGTCTCTTATGATGCTTTGTATTTCCATGATGTCTGTTGTCACTTCTCCTTTTTCATTTCTAATTTTATTGATTTGAGTCCTCTCCCTCTTTTTCTTGATGAGTCTGGCTAATGGCTTATCAATTTTGTTTATCTTCTCAAAGAACCAGCTTTTAGTTTTATTGATCTTTCCTATTGTTTTCTTTGTTTTTAGTTCATTTATTTCTGCTCTGATCTTTATGATTTCTTTTCTTCTGCTAACTTTGGGTTTTGTTTGTTCTTCTTTCTCTAGTTCCTTTAGGTGTATGGTTAGATTGTTTATTTGAGATTTTTCTTATTTCTTGAGGTAGGCTTGTATAGCTATAAACTTCCCTCTTAGAACTGCTTTTGCTGCATCCCATAGGTTTTGGATCTTCGTGTTTTCATTGTCATTTGTCTCTAGGAATTTTTTGATTTCCTCTTTGATTTCTTCAGTGATCTCTTGGTTATTTAGTAATGTATTGTTTAGCCTCCATTTGTTTGTGTTTTTTACGTTTTTTTCCCCTGTAATTTATTTCTAATCTCATAGCGTTGTGGTCAGAAAAGATGCTTGATATGATTTCAATTTTCTTAAATTTACCGAGGCTTGATTTGTGACCCAAGATGTGATCTATCCTGGAGAATGTTCTGTGTGCACTTGCGAATAAAGTGTAATGTGCTGTTTTCGGATGGAATGTCCTGTAAATATCAATTAAATCTGTCTGGTCTATTGTGTCATTTAAAGCTTGTGTTTCCTTATTAATTTTCTGTCTGGATGACCTGTCCATTGGTGTAAGTGAGGTGATAAAGTCCCCCACTATTATTTTGTTACTGTCGATTTCCTCTTTTATAGCTGTTAGCCTTTGCCTTATGTATTGAGGTGCTCCTGTGTTGGGTGCATATATATTTATAATTGTTATATCTTCTTCTTGGATTGATCCCTTGATCATTATGTAGTGTTCTTCCTTGTCTCTTGTAACATTCTTTATTTTAAAGTCTTTTATCTAATACGAGTATTGCTACTCCAGCTTTCTTTTGATTTCCGTTTGTATGGAATATATTTTTCCATCCCCTCACTTTCAGTCTGAATGTGTCCCTAGGTCTGCAGTGGGTTTCTTGTAGACAGCATATATATGGGTCTTGTTTTTCTATCCATTCAGCAAGCCTGTGTCTTTTGGTTGTAGCATTTAATCCATTCACATTTAAGGTGATTATCGATATGTATGTTCCTATTACCATTTTCTTAATTCTTATGGGTTTGTTTTTGTAGGTCCTTTTCTTCTCTTGTGTTTCCCACTTAGAGAAGTTCCTTTAGCATTTGTTGTAGAGCTGGTTTGGTGGTGCTGAATTCTCTTAGCTTTTGCTTGTCTGTAAAGCTTTTGATTTCTCCGTTGAATCTGAATGAGATCCTTGCTGGGTAGAGTAATCTTGGTTGTAGGTTCTTCCCTTTCATCACTTTAAGTATATCGTGCCACTCCCTTCTGGCTTGTAGAGTTTCTGCTGAGAAATCAGCTGTTAACCTTATGGGAGTTCCCTTGTATATTATTTGTCGTTTTTCCCTTGTTGCTTTCAGTAATTTTTCTTTGTCTTTAATTTTTGTCCATTTGATTACTGTGTGTCTCGGCATGTTTCTCCTTAGGTTTATCCTGCCTGAGACTTTCTGTGCTTCCTGGACTTGGGTGGGTATTTCGTTTCCCGTGTTAGGGAAGTTTTCGACTATAATCTCTTCAAATATTTTCTCGGGTCCTTTCTCCCTCTCTTCTCCTTCTGGGACCTCTATAATGCGAATGTTGGTGCATTTAATGTTGTCCCAAAGGTCTCTTAGGCTGCCTTCATTTCTTTTCATTCCCATTCTTTTTTCTTTATTCTGTTCCACGGCAGTGAATTCCACCATTCTGTGTTCCAGGTCACTTATCCGTTCTTGTGCAGCAGTTATTCTGCTATTGATTCCTTGTAGTGTATTTTTCATTTCAGTTATTGTATTCTTCATCTCTGTTTGTTTGTTCTTTAATTCTTCTAGGTCTTTGTTAAACATTTCTTGCATCTCATTGATCTTTGCCTCCATTCTTTTTCCAAGGTCCGGGATCATCTTCACTATCATTATTCTGAATTCTCTTTCTGGAAGGTTGCCTTTCTCCACTTCATTTAGTTGTTTTTGTGGTGTTTTATCTTGTTCCTTCATGTGGTACATGGTCCTCTGCCTTTTCATTTTGTCTGTCTTTCTGTGAATGTGGTTTTCGTTCCACAGGCTGCAGGATTGTAGTTCTTCTTGTTTCTGTTGTCTTGCTTCCTTACTTTCTTGCCCCACAAAATATTCCAGGTACACTTTGTACTTTACCTTCCCCAACTCCAGATCAACTATTTCTTCCAAGAACCCTGGTTCCTTTTAGTGGGGACCTAAACTGGTTTAACTACCAGTTAAAAATTTTTTTTTAATTCATGAGATGGCAATATAACATAACTTGTAGTGTTATTTTGAGGATTAAATGAGAAAATCTGTGTAAAAGAGTTTACATAATTCTTGGCACATAGTATGTGCTCAATAAATTAATTTTTTCCAACTATTTCCAGTGAAGTGTAAATAATGGAAGTATGGATGAGAATGACAGTTGATGAATTTACAAAATGCCAATTATAATGTTCTCTGAGAGAAAGCAATTGGTTAGTTGATCCAAAGATTAGATTACATTAACCTCCTTTCTGAGCTTTTCATTGTCTATTTCCAGTCTCACTCAAGTTTCTCTCTTCAGAACTTATCTTTAGGATTTAGTTGAATTTAGTCTTGGGTTGTTTATGTTTCTTAATCTTCTCTTAAGTTAAATTTTAAGCTACTTAATATGGAAACCGTATCTTATGTGTGTGTGTGTGTTTTTGAGGTTTTATAATGTTATTTGACAGCGGTTAGTTCTCATCCACATTTTGTCTGTAGATTTTTGAAAGTAGTGACAGGTACATATCTAACCAACATATAGAGTTTATTTGGTGAATCTTCATCCTCATTAACTTTCCTGGACAATTGCACATGGATACAGTTTGGGACATTGCTTATTCCTTTGGCCCAGATAGCTTTAGTAAGCCTGGTGTCATTGTGTACATCTGAAGTTCCCACCTCCTTCATGGCAAATTTCTGGATCCTTTTGAGTGCCCAAGGGGCAAGCTTCTTGAAGCCCACTCCCTAGATGCACTTGTGAATGTTGATAGTGTATTCTGTGGTAGCTACCTCGTTGATGGCAGGATGGTCCTTCTGCTTCTCGCCCCTCTTCTTTGCAAGAGCTCTTCTGCTGGGCCCAGGTTGGAAGTGCTTAGGTGTTTTTCATATTTCCTGCATGTCCTACAACAGTGGTGGGCACATATGCATATATTAGATACCAGTAAAAACCTAAGTAATGTATTTGTAGAAGTCACATAAGAAACATTTCCTAGCGAAAAAGAAGTGTTATAATTACTAAGATCTTAATCTAAGATTCTAATGAAAGGTAGGCTTTAAGCATACAACACCTTCTTAAAGAATTTGGCATAAACTACACGGCCTAGACCTTTTTCAAATAAATACAAGTTGGAAAGCAGAAGGAGTTGTATGTTTCTGAGCTGCCTAGTGTTATAATATTAACTATTTCTGGTGCAATGGCAGGCTGTCTCCTCTGTAATCAAAGGAAAATGTACAGACTGACTATTCTTCCAACTATTCAAATGTCTCTTAAAAATAAAATTGGTGGTAAGTAACAGGCATTTTGCATGTGCTGGTTATTTTGACCTGGTGGATTTGCAAATTTCTTACTAGCATAGAAAAGAAAAACTGCTGCTTATTTTTAAGTACAAATCTTGTGTGCAGCAAATGAAGTCACATTTTTTATTTATTCATTTATTTTTTTGTGCTGTTAGAAAACCACTTTACAACGAGTGTGAAAGAGAATACTTATTAGGCTAATAACAGCAGAATCATAGAAATGAGGCCTATAGACAAATCCCCCTCTAGAGAATAAAGTGTGGTTACAGAAGGTTAAGAATCTGTAAAGATCAATGGAGGCCAAGAGCTTAAAATAGAGATAAGCTGCCTGGAGAAAAAAAGTGAAAAGAAAAAGAAAACTTCAAGAAAACACTGAGTGTTTAGGATAGCTATTTTGTCTTTGTTCCCTGCTGAAAATTCCTAAAATTTCATTTAGAGACAGTTACACATTCCTCCAAATACATCATTTTTATTTTGCACAATGTCTAAACTCCTGTGGGTGTCTTTTTCACTTCAACAGGTGCAATCACACATACACACATACACATGGGCCTTTGACTTCTGTAGTGAAACACATTGTCAAGTCAAAAGTACAGCTAATTCAGTAAAATGTGTTAATATAAGTAGTAAAAAACGACGGTGGTTGTAATGGGTAAAGCTGATTCTTAAGTATAATAAGATTCCTGTATCCAAATGGAAAAGTTCTAACTGAACTTTGAAACATCCTCATATAATTTGGGAGATAACGCATTATGCTTTCTTTGACTGAAAGGCAGATATTTTGATGAGAGTTTTGTTCCTTACTTCCTCTCAGTTTTCAGTGGCTTATCGAGCACCACATTTGCTCTTTTTTTAAAATTGTATTTAAATACCTTTATGTTTATTTATTTACTTATTTTTGGCCACACGACTTGTGGGATCTTAGTTCCCCGACCAGGGATTGAACTCGGGCCCTCAGCAGTGAAAGCCTGGAGTCCTAACCACTGGACCACCAGGGAATTCCCACTACATTTGCTCTTTATGAAGGCATCTATTCAGTATGAAACAGGAAGGCCATGGCATAAGACCAGGCAGTTTTATTTGCCTGTGGACATCTGCATGTTTTGTCTATCCTTCCTGTCCCCCAGATCCCAAAGGAATCCCAGAATTCATGTTCTGTGTTGTAGAAAAATACATGAAAATTACAAAAAGGCTATCCTTTCTGTCTTTCTTGGTCTCTAATGTTCGTAATATTGTTGGCCCCAACCTGTAAGTCACAGCCCATTTTGAAAGTTGGTAAGGCATAGTAAAACATGGTATTTTTGCCTTAATTTACCCTTTTGCCCCATTTACCTATCATAATTTCAGAGTTCCCTTCATATCCTTACCATATCCATGGTTAAACAATTCCAATCTCTGACTTTTGATCTTTTGGAACTTGGATGAAGATTGGGATCTGTATGGCACACTGTGCTCGTCGGTTCAGGCTGCCATATCAAAGTATCACAGTCTGGGTGGCTTAAACAACAGAAATGTGTTTTCCCACAGTTCTGGAGGCTAGAAGTTGCAGATCAAGATACTGGTAGGGTTCATTTCTGCTGAGGCCTCTCTCCTTGGTCTGTAGATGGCTGTCTTCTCACTGAGTCTTCACTTGGTGTTCTTCGGTGCTTGTCTGTGTCCTAATTTCTTCTTATAAGGACACCAATCATATTAGCCGTATCATTTTACCTTAATCACCTCTTTCAAGGCTCTGTCTCCAAATCCTGTCACATTCTGAGGTCCTAACTGGGGGTTAGGACTTCAGCATATGAATTTCGGGAGGACACAGATCAGTCCATAACACACACCTTTCACCAACCTGGTGCAAGAGTCTTTAGTCCACTTTATCTGTAGGGAAAAATCTCTGTTTCAAGTCATTTTTTTTCTGAATCACATTGATGTAAATATTTGTGGTTCAACATATGGTTGGCAAGCCAGAAGTGCCTCAGGGATTTAAAGAAGTGTTTTAGATACTCCAGCACATTTGGTAGGTAATCCAATCCTATTGGACAGACAGCCTGAATTTCAAAACTACACCCACATTAAATAAAGGCCAGATATGTTTGTGGGTTTTTTTCCCACTCTCCACTCTCCACCCTGTACCAACTGAGATGGAATTATTTGCGGAAAAAAATTATGAGTAGAAGAATCAAGGAGAAACTCCAGATTCTCTTCCTAAAACTCTTCCAGGCTTTCATCTAAAACATTATATATATATATATGTGTGTGTGTGTGTGTGTATGTGTGTGTATATATATATGTGTATATATATATATATATATATATGTATTTTTTTGATTTTCCAAAGATCTATTATCACGGTGAGAATGGCATAACATAACACATTTATCATATAACATCTCTTCTAAGTGCATTGCTACAAATATCTGAGATGTCACATTCCCTCCCCCTCCCTCCCTCCCTTTTCTCTCCTTCCCGCTCTCCCTGTCCCCCCAACCTCCATTACCTTGACTCTATAATTCCCTAATTCACACCTATAAGGGGGCAGGGTCAGCCTCAAGTAAACTGATTGCTAATGCAATTCATTTACCAATCATCCCTCTGTGATCACTCTGAGTCATCTGATGAGGACAGTGAAGTTAATGAGGACACGAAAATGAAGAGAAGCAGGGAAGGATGATGATAAGGAAAAAAAGCACAGGGCTGAGAAACATGGGGAAGGAGGGCAGGCTGTGACCTCCGTCAGGGGCACCCTGGAACCCAGAAGCAAGGGGAGAAGTGAAAGCTTCTCCCTGTGACCCTCAGTGTATTAAGATGCAGCCAATCACATCACCCAATTGGATTTTCTGACAAAAATCTCAGTTGAAGCAAAAATGTATTCTGAAGATAATATGTATATAGGAATGATTATATGGTTTTGGTATGTTATTTCCTTGCTATAAAGAAGAATATATTATTTATTTATAGAAGTAGCACAAGCCTCACACAGTTTCCACAGGTATGAGGGATCATTTACAAACAAAATGTTAGAATCTACCAATGTAGAAAACATCAAGGTTGTAATGAGGAGGATGCGTTTTATTTTTTATTTATTCATTTTTAAAGCAGAATGAATAGTGCCAGCATGCTGTCACTGGGGAGAACTGTGTAGTTGTTTGCAGGTCATGGTGCTTGGTAAATTTGTCCAGTGCTATTAAGAAGGAATTATAGAAAGCATGTTTGTTTTTCTGCTTGATGGCCAGAAGTAATTTTAATAGATTCCTGAATTCTGTCTCCAGGCAAACCAGGAACATATGGAAATCATATTCAGTTGTTAATAATTTTGTTGCTGATGGGAGTGGTAAAGAGGATTTATTTTAATCATTTTAGGACTTATTAAAGGGACGTAGCTGGGAGCTGAGAGGATTAAGCACTTCAGGTGAGTTCACTGGCAGGCCCACGTGAAACTGGGATTTTTGTCTGTCAGGAGAAAACATACCCACTGCGAGTGTCCCAATGGCATAGGTGTTAAAGGAGCCTGGGACCCCTGCAAGGTCAGAAATCAAAGCCTGGTGACTGATCAGTACTCTAAAACACCTCTCATTGTTCTGAATGTTTTCTCAGCAGCGTAAAACACACTATAGCAGTGAAGGTCCTGGGTTTGGCTCTGGCAGTTATTAATTCCGTGGTCTTGGACAAATTACCTCACTTTTCTCTGCCTCAATGTCTTTATCTGCAAGAATGGCAATAACAATAGCAATTACCTACCTACAGTAGCACTTTGAAGGTCAGATAAGATGATTATGTCAGTCTTACAGCACCAAGCATGATGCAGAGTGAATGCTCAATAAATTATAACTATTCTTATTAATATTTTTATTGTTATGCTTAAAATCTGTATCTGCTTCATTATACATGTTAGAAAGAGATACCCAAACTTAAAAAGTATTGAGAAGAGAATGGGCCTAGGCCTTCAAGTTTGATGGTATATATTGCAAAGTAATAGGTCTGCAATTTGGAAAATAGAAATTTACAACATTTTCTGCATAGAAACATGTGTGATGTTCTAATGCTCTCCAGTTGCTTGAACTATTTAGATATCAACTCAAGATACATTGTCATACTTTGTCTGTTTTATTTTGCTTGTACCTTTGCTTGTACTCAAAAATATTGTCCCTATTCAAATAAAAGTTCGTGGTATTTTCCTTGGTTATTTTTAAAATGTAAGGTTTATATGATCAGATTGAGCCTTTTTTACTTTTATCCAGCCTGTTTCCTAAAATTAAATATCTGTAACCTTTCCATTGAATAAGCAGGGTTCATGGGGTGTAATTATAAAGCAACTTTATTTTTGTCTCCCAGTATCTCTTTAACTTTTTTCTGTGGGGCTGGTTCTTTCATTAGCCTTTGATAAAATTTAGGGGAAGTCCCGTGATTTTTTTTTTTAAATTTTATGTATTTATTTATTTATTTTTGGCTGTGTTGGGTCTTCGTTGCTGTGCGCGGGCTTTCTCTAGTTGTGGTGAGCGGAGGCTACTCTTCGTTGCGGTGCGCGAGCTTCTCATTGCGGTGGCTCCTCTTGTTGTGGAGCATGGGCTCTAGAGCGCAGACTTAGTAGTTGTGGCACACGGGCTCAGTAGTTGTGGCTCGCGGGCTCTAGAGCGCAGGCTCAGTAGTTGTGGCACATGGGCTTAGTTGCTCTGTGGTATGTGGGATCTTCCCGGACCAGGGCTCGAACCTGTGTCCCCTGCATTGGCAGGTGGATTCTTAACCACTGCACCACCAGGGAAGCCCAAGTCCCGTGATTTTGGTGTCCACTTTTAGGTAATAAAACAACCTATTGTCGGTAATTGTCCTGTCAAAATATTACATTCCATTGGAAGGTAAAGCTTCTCTTTTCTTCTGCTTTGCTTGCTGCAGGCTGGTTGCCAGTGGGTGGCTGGGTGGGGACTCTGGTTGGTTTGTCCTTTCTTTTTCTCTTGCGTGTTAATCCCTCTTCCTCCAAAGAAATTTCAGACCCCCCTCTAGGTTTAGAGCTAGAAGAGGCAGAGGTTAAAGAGGACAAGAATATTCTTGCTTGCCTGCCATTGTTTGGTGATCTAGCATCCGTACTCTGTAGATCTGGCAGGTGTTTAAGGCTGAGTCTTTTAGGGGCACCTTTATGGGTTCATCAGAGACCCTGGGGCCCTTTGCCTCTCTTCCTCTCATCGCTGGGGGTCTCTCACTCTCACTTTTAGTTCCTTTGAGAGGGCAAATGCATCTCTGATTGCCCTTGGCTGGCTGGCTGGTTACTAACTCCTTCCTTAACATCTAGTCATCTGCCGGCACTTTCAGCTTCTATTTGTTCCTTCAGTGGACTCTCTTGGACAAGACAGGTGATGCAGCTACATTAACCTGCTCATGTGTAGACTACATGTTTCTCCCAAGTTATTCTAGGAATGCACATGACCCCCAATGAAGTGACCTTTCTTCTATTCCTGTTTTAAAGCAGTGCACTAGCCAGGTGCTGGACCCTAGCATTACTTACAGAGGAGTCTGACTCTTATCCGGTTGTTTCTGCACCTGTGAGACAAATAGGTGAAACTTTTCAGGTGGTCTCAATATACTTCTTTCCCTAGGTTTGGGAAAAGCCATCACAGCAAATCAATTTATTTTTCCAAAATTCCTCTATCTAACTACTTTTAATCTTCTGAAATCCTCAATTTGGGTGTGGGGTTAAGAGTAGAATAACAGGTTATTTTTCTTTGACTCTTAACTCAGGGGTAACATTCTATTATTCTGGAAGAATACCACTGTTATGTGGGTGTATCACATGACAAGATGCTTTATTTTAAACTCTTTTATAACTGTGTACCAAGTCCCATTTTTTCCTTATTTTCTTTATATTATCTCATAGCGATATATAAAAAATTGTGCTAAAAAGCACATGACAGAAATTTACCGTCTTAACCATTTTTAAATGTACAGTTCAGTAGTTAAGTAAATTCACATTATTGTGCATCTTGAACCACATTTTAAACATCTCACTGTATGTTGAAAACAATCCAGCTTTTTCTGTGATTGTTTTTTTAAAAAAGCATTTTGATTATAATATTGGTTGTTAGACATTAACTCAAGCTTCTTCCTGTAAAGGGAACTGGTATCAGGACAGACATGGCCAATAAGGAGACAGAATCTCATGAAAATTCAGTTCAGTAGCTGTAACAGTGCCCGGCCTCATGGAGATTGTTGTTGGAAGGAGAGGTAGGAGCAGAAACAACTCTTGAAAGAGCTTCACTAGCCTCCTCCATTCCATAGCTACCCTATTAATAAAACTCGAGTATTCCTAGTCTGCCTACTTCTTTTGGAACTGATGCTATCTGCTTACTGTTTTCCTCTTCTTTGTGTATCATTTCTTCACCCATCATAATTTTGCTTTTCTCATAGTTTCCGGTTCATAATAATTTCTATTTACTGCCTTATGGCTCTGACAAACTGTTCATAACTCCAGCTCATCTTCACACAGTGAAATTCCTCATTCTCTTGGTATTGGTATTTCCTAATTTAAATTTTCAAGAGAGGAAACTGGATTGTCTTTGTTTATCTTTTCATACCACGTGGGCACTGCCAGCCAAAGGATTGGTTATACTTGGGTCAAAGTGTGGCTACAAATGGCTGCCCTTTGAGCGGAGGCTGGGGGAAGGTCGTTCCTGAGAAGGCACCTGGGTATAGTAGGCAACATGATTAATTTTATGTACTTAATAAAAATATTTTGTGTGTATGCTTAAACAAGAGTAAGTATTTCTTTATTCATTTTTTCAGCATTTGGCAGAAAGCAGGAACTCTTATAGGAGAAAAATGGTAATAAGGGCTCTGAGAACAAAGAATTGAAAAAGGGCTTCTGAGTTTCTGATTGTAGTGGATTTTTTTGAGGGAAGGACTGTTTTCCTGGTTTGGGTTCCCCCAGAAGCAGATCCTGAGATAAGAATGCTATTGCAAATAGTTTGGAAGACGATAACATGAAACACTGGTAAGGGAAGAGAAGAAATGACAGAGGGCAAGGAGGGCAGCCAAAAAAAGTGCAGTATTTTAAGTGGTTACCACCGTGGCTTATTCCACTGGTTAATTCTGGGAAATGTACAGTGCATCTCAAAGTTATCTCAAATGGGTGCCCAGGAAGCTGGATATTTATCCATCAACTCCCCATGGATCATTGGTTGAGGGCTACTCCTGGGCCACTAATTCTATGGCATGTCTGGCCTGCCCTCTGCGTAGTTTATAGCTCCACGTCCAGTAAAAAGCCCTCAAGTCAGGAGTCACAGGGGTTTGCCGTCAGCAACCTTTAATGTGTGAGGGCGAGAGCAGAGAGGCTGTGGGCCGGGCACGGTTGGCATTTACCCCCAAACCCCCTCCCCATTTTCTCCTTTCTTGAATGAAACCTGATTTTATTCAGGTATTCATCCCTTAGGGAAGGTTGCCTTAACCTAAAGCTCAAAGGTAAATTTAGATTAATCTTTTTTTTTTTTTTTTGCCTTTTAAGTTAGTTTTATTTCAATAAATTCTTTAATACTTTGTGTTGTACCATTCAACATTAATCTTCAAGATCGATCACGTTTGTTTTTCGGGAGGAATCAGTCTTAATCAAATAGAAAAACACACTGAGGCTCCCCTTTGTTCGTTGCTCATGACTCCTCCTCCCAATTTGTGAGCTGGCTCAAGCGGTCTTAGGCATTCAGAAGAGAAGCATTTTTATTTAAGCTTTTGGTGGTTCATTTTGCATATATATTTTTTTGATTGAAGTATAGTTGACTTACAATGGTGTGCCAATCTCTGCTGTACAGCAAAGTGACTCAGTTATACATGTATAGACATTCTTTTTTTAAAATTTGGATTAATCTTAGTTATTTATGGAGATCCCATTCCTTGTATCTGCTATTTGGCGTAGGTGTGGACGCGCGGTGCAAGGTGGTATGAAATGAGAAATGAGGTCTGCTAGAGGGGCTCTGGGAAAGGTTTCTTCCTTCTAATAAAGAGACTCATAGGAAAAGGCAGCATTGTATTATACACTGGACCCGGGGACTTCCCTGGTGGTCCAGTGGTTAAGACTTCACCTTCCAATGCAGGGGGTGCAGGTTCAATTCCTGGTCGGGAAGCTAAGATCCCACATGCCTCCTGGCCAAAGAACCAAAACATAAACCAGAAACAATATTGTAACAAATTCAATAAAGACGTTTAAAAAAATGGTCTATACTGGACCTGTCATGTATTCGTGAGTCACTTGGAAATGTTAGATGCATCTTGGGACCATGAGCCCTGAATTAACCAACCCTAAAGATACCCTACCTTGAAATTTCTCAGTTTGAGAGATGACAACTTTTCCTGATTATCTAAATCATTTTGAGTAAGGTTTATTTTTACCTGCAGTCAAAGACATCCTAATTGGTACAAGGATAAAGTGTAAGTACCAGATGACAAAGCTCATTTTTGAAGTTTACAGAAAGGTTTATAAAGAGATTATAGGATCGTGTCAATATGTTGTAACAATTCTAGCTCCCTTTGTTCAACCTTTACACCCCTTTTATAGTACAGATAACATTCAGGGGGTTTTGCTGATGATTGATCATGAGTTCTAGAACAGCAGTGTATTCAGTCTCAACCTTTGATTGCATACGTATTCATTATACTGTGATTCAATGGGAAAAATGCATAAAACACTTTTTCTACATACCGAGGTACAATGGTTGGCTTGAAGAAAAGCACGGGTGCAATTGGTTGAGCTGCCAGCTGAACCAACAACTTTTTTCCCTGAAGACTGTTCTTACTTGAACGAAAGACTGACAGAAAAAATGATGGCTACCCAGACTTGGGTATTTGGCCATTTCTCATAAATGAATGAACTGAACATGTTACTTCAAGGAAAACGACTGACAATATTTGTTGCCAATGATAAAATTTGAGCTTTTTTTTTTTTTAATTAATTAATTAATTTATTTATTTTTGGCTGAGTTGGGTCTTCGTTTCTGTGCGAGGGCTTTCTCTAGTTGTGGCAAGCGGGGGCCACTCCTCATCGCGGTGCGTGGGCCTCTCACTATCGCGGCATCTCTTGTTGCGGAGCACAGGCTCCAGACGCGCAGGCTCAGTAGTTGTGGCTCACGGGCCCATTTGCTCCGCGGCATGTGGGATCCTCCCAGACCAGGGCTCGAACCCGTGTCCCCTGCATCGGCAGGCAGATTCCCAACCACTGCGCCACCAGGGAAGCCCAAAATTTGAGCTTTTGAGTATGATTTTGATTTTCAGAAAACTTTTATCCACTAAGGTGATAGTTTCCCAACACTTAAAGACTCTTTAGATGAGTTTAGTGGTGATATTAACAAATGTAATTTTTAAATATTGTATAATAAAATGTGTCAACATTTGGACAATCTGCATAACTCAGTGACACAATGTTTTTCAAATGAGTGATACATGATATTATAGAATCATGTGTGGGCAAAATATCCATTCAAAGTGCAAGATAGACTAATGGATTTTAATGTAACAGTAAAAATAAGTTTAGTAGTATGGTTTTTGGTTTCACATTGCAACTAACTGCTAAGAAACTACCATTTGTTGAGTTTTGATATAGTGTTAAAGAATAATATCCACGGTTATATGAAAAGATTCTCAAAATAATCCTCTTTTTTCTAACCACATATCTGGGTGAGGCCGTATTTTCTTCATATATTTCAACTAAAATAGCATGTCACAACAGATTGAATGCAGGAACAGATATAAGAATCCAGCTGTCTTCTATTAAACCAGGCAGTAAAGGGATTTGCAAAAATGTAAAACAATGCCACTCTTCTCACTAATTTTTTTCTTCATAAAAAATATGTAATATTTGTTAACATGTAATGGACTTATTATTTTTAAATGAATTAATATTTTTAGAATTTCCTTTAATTTTGAATACAGCAAATATTAGTAAATATAACCCACATAAACCAAAGCTCTTTAGAGGTCCTCAGTTACGTTTAAGAGTTTACAGGGTCCTGTGACAAAAAAAGTTTGAAACTATCTTTAGAGGGCATAGTGGAAAGGGTTCAGAGCATTGAGTATAAACCAAGAGATCTGGGTTGTTAACGGACAGAAACAGAAGTAGAGGGTATATGGGATTACAGTTAATGATCTTGAAATAAAGAATGATGGAGAGGTTAGGAAGGAGGAGGAGGGGTGGGGGAAATTTCTAGAAGTATGGAAGTTCTGCCCTCCCTCTTGACCCCTGTAGATGAAGGGATGGAGGTCAGTGGAAGGGAAGAATAGATCTGGGGCGATGTATTAATGCATCCTACATTGTCATGGTTCTTGATGTTTATTAAACCAACAATGAACAGAAGTAAAACGTTTAACTTTAAAAGGGATTTCTTCATAAATGAGCACATTTAATGTTTTTAAATTTGGGGGATGCAGACTTGATGGAAGTTTTGCTCTTCAGGAGGTACATGACCTCTCCTAGGAAACCAGGGAACATATGGTCATGTGTGAATGAATGAATCTCAGATTGTTGGGGAGAACCCTTCCCAGTGTGCTAAATATTAGTGAATGTTCCAGGCGTGTTTCAGCTATCCAGACTGCACATAAAAATTGAGTGATGGGGACTCTTAGAATGAATAACAGCATTTACTGAAACTGAAAATCTTAAGACTTCTGGATCCAGAATCCACAATGTCCAGCCTGAGCCTTGATGTTGCACCAGTTTTACTGTAGAATACATCATCCTTGCTCCTTAGCTGACAAGTCCTGCCTTTTTGACATTTAAGCTACAAAATGTAGGCTGCTCCTTGGAGGAAATCTTGTAATTATTTGCCAGTAGAAAAAGAATGATGGGTTAAAGTAAATACATGCTGTCAAGCTGTCAATAATTATTTAATACCACTGTGTACCAGGAATGATCCATGTCAAAGTGCTCTAAATGAATTAGACAGACAAAGAAACTACATTTGCAAAGTTTCTGGGGTAGTCACATACATACATACTTACAATATATAATATAATAATATAAATTTGAGATAGGGAGGTGGGCAAAACCACTACCAAAACCAAAGCCAAAACAAAAACAAAAGATATGTTTGCATCAAATTTGAACAATAATTTTTATTCTAAAAGCAGTTGGGAAATGGAAGAAAGGCTACTACCTTACTGGGAAGTGAGGGAGGTTGCCAGAGACTCTCGCATTTATGGATGCCTCCTCTGTTCCAGACCGTCTGTATCTTTCACGAACTTTGGAAGTACTTTTTGCCTCACATTTCATAGATGAAGAAACCAAGACTCAAGAAAGTTGAGGAAAATTTCCCCTAAGATAAAAGATTTAGAAGGTTGCACAATGGAGGTTCAAGCCCCAGATATTTTTGTCTTTGAAGGCCATTCTTTTTATGATTCCTTAGAAACTCCCAACTCAGAGCCTATAGAGAACATACCCATTAACTGTAGGGAGAAGACCACGTTGCTGGAACTATTGTTTCTATTTTATATCATCTAGTTTATAAGAAAAAAAGTTCTACTCTCCGTTTTTATTGTTCTTTGAAATAGCTGAGGAATAAGCAAGGAAGTATTTGTTAAGAAAACAAAGAAACACAGCTTTGGAGGATGTTAGGGGAAGACCCTCTAACTCAGCAATATGGCGGCTATTTGCACCTTTGTCCATTGAGACAACACTTTTATCAAGATATCCTATTGGGTAAGAAGACCTCGTTTTTGCTGCCTCAAAATAGATGCAATAATATAAATTCTCTGTGCTTTGCATTTCTAACTGTTAAGCAAGCAGACACCACCAGTCTCCGCAGAGACATCCGCAGGATACATAGCACTATAGTGTGGGCTTCAGAGAAAAGATTCCTTTTCAAGGACTTTGAGCTCTATGGAAGGAGACACATACACATAAACCTAAATTTTCATGGTTAGTTTAATAGTTGCCATGATTATTACTCTTTAAAGTATTCTGAGGGTAGGTACCGATTCTTAACTACTTACCTAATTGGCTGTTATTATTTCAGCAGCCTTCTCCTGTGTTCTCAAAATGACCCACTCCACTTTGAACTTATTTACTATTCTGTTCTTTTTCATCCTTGTAAAGTTCTCACAGTGCCCTTAAGTAGATTTTGCCCTGGGCGCTGCATACCATAAGTTAGATAACTTCTTTATGTCTTAGTTCTCTTTTCTGAAAGCTAGAAATAAAAATATGATCTATCACTGTCAGAAGTAAGTAAGGCAATAGTTGTAAAGCCTTTAGTCCAATGCCTGACTCATTAAATGCCTGCTATTATTCTTGTTATTATTAATAATCATGTTATAAAACAATCCCAGTTTTAAGCTATCTAAAGTTTTATTTTGCTCAAGTGTTTATTCTTTTTTTAAAGAAAAATTTATACCATACTTCCAAAAAGAACTTGAAAAGGTTTACCATTAAAGGTATATTAAAAGTAAGGCTTAATAATGGGAATAAAAATAAAAAGTCCGGCAAAGTCAACTGCCTCAGAAACATAATCAAGGCCACAGCTGACTCTCCCCATAGGTATCGGAATCACTTTTTCATCAGAAGAGTGCTGGGAATGACTGTTGGGGAAGCTCGACAATGCTCCCAAATACTCCCTTTTGCTCTGCTCCATCCTTTCCTCTGTTCTAATTTCCACACTGCTGTCTTCTCCCTTGGCTCTTATCACTCCCATTCAGTCTAAACCTTCCCACTTGGCCCTCCGAACACCATTTCATGGCGTCCTCAATCTCCTTCAAGAGGAAGAATGTTTCTTCTTGTTAGGAAAGGCATTCTCCCACGTGCGGTCTTTTGGCCCCAAGTCAGCCGCATAAGAATGGGCCTTGTGGGGGGTGGCACTTTCCTTACCAGGAGATAAAGCATCCTCACAGTTTGTGATGGGCTTATCACCTTGTGGGGGCATATCTTCCTCTCTTTCAGACTCAGGTGTGCTCCTTTGTTGGTCTTAAGCGTCTGCATCGTGTGGTCCCTGGCCGTCCCCACTACTGTATCTTCCTTCTTCGGCACAAGAAGGGTGCTTGCAAATCAGGAGGGATGTGCTGGCCTTGGGAGACTGACACCCACTACTGATGCTGACCTTGCTGTCTCTTCTCTATGTGAATAAGACATTGTTGCATCCAGTGCTGGACTGTACTGTTTGCCTTGACAACTCCAATATCAAGATGCAGTGGGCAGAAGTATTCGGATCTTTACTCCCCATAATAGGCAACTGATGGCACTTGCTTGATACATCTATCTTGCCCTCCAGAGCTATTGCTTTTTCTGCAACTCTCCCTAGTGCATGCATCTTCTCTAACTACCTGCTCACTCAGCGTTGGGTGTTGAGATTGGCTTCCTAAGTGGAGATTCTGATCTTCATTGCTGGGCTTTTGCATTCTTTTGTGCCTTTTCCTCTGGAGCTCATGTCATCTAGCTGCCTCACCTGATGCTTTTCCTGTTGCTGTCCTTGGACTCATGGTCCATGCCATCATCCATTGACTATTTCATACCTGGCTCACACATTATTTTCTACCCTGTCATCATTGTATGAACAAGGAAGAGCTACACAAGTAGATCTCTTCCTATCTTGACCTCCTGTACTTCACTGAACTTCATTTCCATCCCATTCAGCTACCTACTCTCATGAAAATAACCTGTCCCCACTTACAATTGTTTCTCCTCTGAAATCTTAAAAATGTGCATATCTCAACTTTTCACTACACCCTGTATAGTTCTTCCGGTTCTCTGCTTTCATTTTCCCGCCTCCCCTTTTCTTTGCTCCCATTGAGACCTTTGGTTCCACAACCCCTTCTAGTCCTCTTGTGATTGAGCTCCTTATCCATAAACCATCACTTCCTCCACTCTCTTGCCGGTGTTCTTGATCATCTTGCACCATTGCTCCATTGTATTCACCAAGATAAAACAAACTAGTTAAGCAAAAGCCCAACAATCTTCTCTGTATGTCATTGGAACTTTAAATCTGGGCCTCTGTGTACCCGAAGAGGTACTTTCATTCCCTTAGCTTGGTGCTGCTACAGATTCATGATTTCCATCCTTAGGCTGTCCACATTGATTCTTTCCCATTCATTTCAGCATCTGTGTACATCTCCACTCTGCTCAAACTTACTGCTCCACCATCTCTTCACTCACTTTGTATACAATTCTGCCTACTGCTGTGCATCTCACAAGAGAAAACAGAAACCAGCTTCTTCAGCTGCTGCAACCACACCTAGCTGGATGAAAACTTTTGGCCTGTCTGAATGGAAGGTACACCTTCTTGTGGCTAAAACTATGCTTTTCACCCATACCCAGTAACTCCTGACTTCTTAGGCATTACATTTTCTAATATTTGTCTGCTCTCCTATGCTCCATCTGATAAACTCAACAAAACCCCCAAACCCTTTCTTGACAATTTGTTCCCTTTCAGTCACTGTATTCTTTTCTTCCTTTCATAGCCAAACTTCATGATGGTGTTATTTACATTTAATCACTTTACTTCCTTATATCCCATTAACTCTTCAACCACTGAGACATTTAAAGTTATTCCTAGAGCTGGTTCTGAGCTTCCATGCAATGAAGACAAGACAGTAGAAACAGGGACACTGTTTTCAATGACTGTTACATGGAAATTTCTGTTCAACAAGAGAGAAAAAAGGTCCTGTACCTACATTTCAAAAGGAAATGATTGAAACATTAAAATAGAGACAGTGATCAATGTTATAGGTATTATTTTATGGAATATGAAGAAATATTCTGCATTTATATCCACTGTTTCAACTAGCAGCTGGACAACATTGGGTATAAGATTGAGCGCTCCGGTGAGAGCCCTCAAAACAGCCAGTTTGTGCTTTTGAGAGGAAAGCTGTGCATAGCTACAGTTATCAGATCTGCAGGTGGGAAATTTTAATTTTGAAAACTGAAAAGTTTACTAAGTATGTAAAATCTCCCCCAACCTTGGTTGAAGAACCAGAGTACCAGTAGAAAGGAAACAAACTTCCTTAACAAAACAAGAAGTTTTGAATTTGTAAAAATTCACAAAAACATGGAAAGGATAATGGAGAAAAATCAAGGACAGGGATTATCAGTTGCCTGCAGCTTAATTCCTGATAACAATTATTCATTTGTATATGTGTGTGTGTGTGTGAGAATAAAAATAAGAATTTAATAAGGATCTTCAATATTTATATTTTTTCAAAAATAATGAATAGTACATGAGTCATTATTTAAAAGCTTGCACATTGAAATTTGTAGGTGGAAGTGGCCAAATGTTTAGGAGGGAAGGTTGACTAGGGCTAGCCACGACCTTGCTCAGGAATATTTTTTGGGTAAATGCACAGAAAAATGGAGACAGGCACCAGGATGCCAGTCGATTAAGATCCCATGAGAAGTAACTGTCAGAGCCCTGAAATACGCAATGTCTGCATCCGCACCTGTGGTCAGTTCAGTGAATGATCCCAAGTTTTCTTTGCTGAGTAAGAAATAAAGCCAAAGATGATGTCATGGAAAGTCCCTCAACTAAAATAGAGGAATGAATCTTCCTACTTGAGGAGTCGCTTTACTACTGGGGTCAGGATATTGGCAAACACTCACTTTGACAGAGCTGTGTACACATTGTTGATATTTCATATCTATCCATCACCTTTATTTATGCTTCATTGTGATGTTCTGTAAATAGCCACTTTCTCTTTTGTCTCTCAGCACTGGTACTATAGTATGCATTGCAGTTTTGGCATGCTGACATATTCCTGGTTTGCCTGGGGCAGTGATTGTCAATGCTGGCTGCACATTAGAATCACCTGGGGAGCTTTTAAATATATCAACTTAATCAATTAAATCAAAAGCCCTGGGATTGGGGCTCAGGCATTGGCAAGTTTCAGAAACTCCCCAGGTGATTCTAATGTGTAGCCAGGGTTGGAAACACTGGGCTAGTGCATTGGAGAAGGCTGCTTATTTAACCTTTTGAATCTGTTTTTTTCCCCCCAGGGTTGACTAAACCTCTCCGTAGCACCTTTCTGTGTTTATCTTCAGAAGGCAGTCTATTTCTGCATTTCCAAGTTCTTGGGATGTCTCTTTGTAGCCTCAAAGAACAGTCAATAATAGACAAATGCTATACTTTAAAATGATTTAATTTTGCCAAGTTAGGGCTTTTTATTGCTCTTTCTCAATATTTGAATGTGCAGTTTTTCTCAACCTTGACTTCATTTGTCTGTACTTGACTGTACCTGGGGAACTTTAAAAAACGTTGATGCCCTGGTAGAGTCCCATCCCTAGAAATTCTAATGAAATCAGTCTGGGGTGCAACCTGGACATTGGGATTTTTAAAGAGACACACCAACATTGTTAATCGGCTATACTCCAATATAAAATAAAAAGTTAAAAAAAAATAGACTCACCAGGTGATAATATAATAGACTCTTAGCGGAAAACTCTTGTAAGTATTTTCAAGATCTGTAAACTGCCTGTTAGGTAAATGATATGCCTAATCCATGGTGAAACTGAGGCTGAAAACCCAGCAATTCCACTGGCAGCCAGTCAACCTTTGCTGCATGTGGGAATTGCTTGGGATCAGGGAGATTTAAAAAATACTGATGAAAGGGCTTCCCTGGTGGCACAGTGGTTAAGAATCTGCCTGCCAATGCAGGGGACACGGGTTCGAGCCCTGGTCCGGGAAGATCCCACATGCCGTGGAGCAACTAAGCCCGTGCGCCACAACTACTGAGCCTGTGCTCTAGAGCCTGCGAGCCACAACTACTGAAGCCCACGTGCCTAGAGCCCGTGCTCCGCAACAAGAGAAGCCACCACAATGAGAAGCCCGCGTACCGCAATGAAGAGTAGCCCCCGCTCACTGCAACCAGAGAAAAGCCTGCGCACAGCAACAAAGACCCAACACAGCCAAAAATAAAATAAATAAAATAAATTTTAAAAAAACATAATTCTCAACTTAAAAAAAAAATACTGATGAAAAAGAAAAATACTGATGCCTGTGCCCTAGCCCTAGCAATTATGATGTAATTAGTCTGCCTTATAGCCTGGATTTCAGGACTCTCAAAGGCTTTCCCGGAGATTCTGATATGCAGCAAAGATTGAGAACCGCAATTTGGCCTTGCTTACCAAACACATGCCTTTTTGGTCAGTTTCAATAGTTTTACATCATATTAAAGTTTTTAAGGGTTCTGAGCCCATGTGCCACAACTACTGAGCCCATGTGCTGCAACTACTGAAGCCTGTGCACCTAGAGCCCATGCTCCACAACAAGAGAAGCCACTGCAATAAGAAGCCTGCAACTAGAGAAAGCCCGCATGCAGCAACGAAGACCCAACGCAACCAAAAATAAATTCATTAAAAAAAAAAGAATTAAAAAAAAAACAAAAACAAAAAAAAAAAAACAAAAAAAAAAATAAAAAAAAAGAATTAAAGGACTAAACTGTGAAAATTGAATAGGGGATGGAACTCTACAGTTCATTATTTTGAGTTACTTATTTTTCATACCTCTGTTACTGAATTTTTGCTTCCTTTGGTCTGATTTCTTTTACTGTGTTGAACGCAGGTTTCTAGAGGGCAAGCCCAACCTTTTTGACTTGTTTTGTTGACCATTTAACACACACATGTATATATATGTATCTTTTCATGTTTCAATTCAACTATTAATTATCTTTCCAAATTTCAGTTAGACTTACATAAAGAGCTGCTGATTAAATTCTCACTAAGGCCGACTCTCTGAAGCCACTGGCCACTGCAGGGGTACAGGTCATAGGGGAGGAAAAATTTTTCCTCTACCCTTCTAGGTTCTTTGGCTGGTTTAATAATTAAGTTGACATAAGACATTAACAGGAGACAAACAAATTTAATTACGGACATCTTTGGGAGCCCCAAAGATATGAGACCCAAGAGTAAGTCAGGCAGTTGAGGCTTATATGCCATTCTGAGCTAAGGAATGGGATAGGGACCTAGGGCTTCAAAGAGGAAGAGGGTAATTCACAGGAAGATAAGAAGAGTGGATGTCGGTAATTAGATGTTTGCCCTGCCATAGAGATAGGTCGTTCAGATAACAAGTTCTCTCTGGTAATACCTCTCTCTGAGCCCTCTGTCTACATTCTGTTAGGCAGCTGAGGGGGAGGTAAAAAGCTCTTCCTGAATTCTTTTGGGCCTTGATTGTCTTCAGCTCAGAATAACTCATATGCCAATGTGGCACACTGGGGGAGACTCCTTCTGAACTCCTTCAAGGTGAACCGAGGTTTGATTTAGGCCTCCTTTTTACCTCTCTCTAAAGTGCCATTATACCATTGCTGAGCAGGCTTTCCAGAGACTGTGCTTCTTACTTTACAAAGAGTCTCTTTTGAAAGGAAAACTCATGTGTTTAACTAGTGACAGTAAAGTAGAGGAGAGGATATTGATTTTTTGGAACCAACATACAATTAGTTTTTATTACAGTTCCACAAAATTGCCAATATCCTTCTTAAAGAAAGTGTTTTAATAAAATTGACATCCTTGGCAGAGAAACGGTGCCAGTTTTTCACTTGCAAACAGTTGCCACTGGGGGTCACCATTACAATAGCTAAGCTTTGCCGGCAGGTCTGGAGCTGTGACTGACTTGCCTAAAATGAGGGGGAGGATGGGGGAAGGACTAATATTTTTCAAGCAGCTTCTTTTCCTCAGTATCTCAGGGAGGCGTTGTTCAGATACAAAGATAAATATTTGTGTTGTGTGGTAGGATACTCACCTGTGGTAAGAAGGGATTCAATAAATTGTCTTGTCTGTCTAATAGATAAGACAGTTCTTCGTGGTTATAGCTCATCTGTGAGGTCTGTGCCATTCCTCAGAGAGGGTGATCAATATGCACTTTTCTGCCCTTCTTATTTTTCCAAAATTTAACTAGGATTTGTCTGCAGCATGTTTTAAATCACTCAGCCTTGTTTTCTTTATTTTATGAGTACCAACCCTTACTGTCTTATGTTATTAGTGAATATGTTGTTTCTGCCTAGAAATCCCTTCAGCTGTTTGCTTCTTACATATTAAATCACTGCCACTGTCGTTACATAAGGACAATCTAATAAATAACCAAACCAAAGCCAGAGTCCCCTAGAGTGGGAGTTAACATAGGACCAACCAGACTTCTGGACCATAGGAGGATATGTACAATATGAGCAAAGTGCAGTGTAGATGCTCCGGGTAGCAGCCCAGGCAGGACGGGGGCAGGTCACAGCCAGTGGCACTCCTGGTGTGTCTTAAACAGGCTATCTTAACTGTAAGGTGGACTCCATTCATGTTAAACTTCTAAGTAAACCTCCCCTTTCCATATAACCCTCCTGACCTTCATTTAAAAAAAAAAAAAAAAAAAGGCGGGGACTTAAAAGCCCTTTTTTAAAAAAAAAAAAGCACTTTAAAAAAATATATATTTATTTATTTATTTTGGCTGAGCCGGGTCTTAGTTGCATCATGCGGGATCTTCTTTGCGGCACGCGGGATCTTTTAGTTGTGGCATGCAGACTTCTTAGTTGAGGCATGCGTGCGGGATCTAGTTCCCCAACCAGGGATCAAACCCAGGTCCCCTGCATTGGGAGCACAGAGTCTTACCCACTGGACCACCAGGGAAGTCCCCCTGACCTTCACTGTTTACTTGATATATTTAATCAACATTTATCAAACATTCCCATTGTGGGAGTCACGGTTAAAACAATGCATAAGACAGAATTACTGCCATCAAGGCTAGTTTCTTGGGTTGTGAGCTGTGCACACAGGGCCCTCAACTCAGAAGTACCTCCTTACCCCCCTTCACTGTCTTGAAATTTCTAATACTTTTGAAACAAGGGGCGCTGCATTTTCATTTCACTTTGGCCTGGCAAATTACATAGCTGGTCCTGACTGCCTTGAAGGGGTTTGCACTGTAAGGGGGGAGACAAAGGAATAAAGTCTAATCAGTAATAGAATGCTAAGATTTAAGAAGTGGTCTATTAGCCATATGAACAAAATATTAAGGAAAGAGTATTATTTTGTCTGCAGGGAAGAAGAGCGAATTTAGGAAGGCTTTATTCGTGATTCACATGTTAGCAAGTACTTGCAAGGCACTGCTAAATGGTTCAGAGGATTCAAAAATGAATTGGCCATGAATCCTGCCATCCATCACAAGTTAACTCAGTGTATGAAAAACACATATAGGGCAGGATGAGTTTGATGTGATTAGGCGGGACATGGGAATGGGATGGAATATTTTTGTGAATGATCCATCTTTCCTACCTTCATGTTTTCTTTTTCTAATCTATCCCATGCAGGTCTGCTAAACTAATCTTTCCAGCACACTATTTTGATAACTCCCTTATTCAAAAATACTCACAGAATCATCACTGCCTCTTCAGAAAAAGTCTAGACCCCCTTTGCCTGGCATTCATACCCTGAAATACGGCTTCAGCCTTCATTGTTAACCTAATGCTTTATTATTCTCTTAAGTGATTCCTTCCACTCTGACCAAATTGGGCCATCTGAAACCCCAATGCATTAGTTACATTTTGCTATATAACAAATTACCCCAAATTTAGCAGCTTAAAACAAACAAACAAAAATATGTTGTCTCAGTTTTCTGTGGGTTAGGAACCTGGAAGGAGCTTAGCTGGATGGTTCTGTACTTGATTTGGCAAAAGTAAAAAAAAGCAGGAGAGAGAAGCTGACAGTGTAAAGGGAAGCTGATGGAGAATCTCACACACAAATGGGGTAGCATCTCCAGAGAAAGGAGCAAAGATGCTACCAAATTCTCAGACCTTTTGGTTGAGTTGAATTACCCTCCTTAGTAACCTCCCCCCACCCACCCCTGCCCACAATGCTGGGTGAAGGCATGAGGGTCAGTGAATGAGCTATGGAGAAATGAGGGCTTGGAGTTATTTTTCCCACTTACTGTTGGAATATTTGGATTTTAGTAGTTATTGCTAGCTTAATACTGTTCTGGCTTATATTCACTCTTGTATATAGGGTTAAGTATATCATTTGGTCAACTAATATAGAATAATAAGAACTACTACCTGAATAGGATAGCAGCAGAACTCAAGGAGAAATGGATATCCGCTGAGAATCATGGACTCTGAAACCAACAAACAGCTTTCACATTGGTTCCCAAAGCCCCTCTCTTGGATGAGTGACTATCATCTTACAGAGGAAAGCAAAGAATATGTTTGCACTTGTTCAGAGGACAGTTTGAATCTATTAGTTAGGGCTCCTATTTACGCTTGCATGCCTAGGAAGAACACTGTTTTGTCCCTGGCAGCAAGCAAAGGTTGAAATATACTAGGTATATACTTCTGCCATTGTGAAAGATCTGATCAGATCCAGGAACCATAGGCCCCGTCACTGGGGACTTCATGTGGCCAGGACCCATTAATCAACTACCCATTAATTCAACTTTGAACCCATCTAATATATTTCTAAGCCTGAATTCTTCCATCTGAGCCATGAGGATATTATGATACTCGTCAAGAAAACCCAGAGGTAGAGTGAGAAGAAAAGTACAAAGGGGAGAGGCAGAGAAATGCTGTCTTCTCACACAAAGGGGCCTCTGGGATTGTCGGCTCTCTGTCCTTGATCTTGGTCTCTGTCTCCCTCTGTTTATCTTGAATGGTTGTCCTGGGAGAAGCTTGTTACCATGGGACTAGAAGTGAAGGTACATTTTCTAAGGAGGAGGTGGCTTTCAAATAATGACCTGAAACTATTGCACAGTGTTCTGTGACAAATCTCCTGTGGCCCTGCCCTCGTTAGAACTCTGGAAATGAACTTAGTTAGGTGTGGATTAGGATGATGCACTTGCAAGGTTGGAAGGAATCCGAAAGGACATCTTGTATAACCTGTGTCTGAATTCCCTTTAAAAAGCAGCCTCTGTCACAGAGATAAGTCCACCCTCGTACAAGATGCTTAGTGACAGGGAAGTTCTACTGCACGGAAGTCCTGCCATATATTGAACTGAACTCTCTCTTCCTATAGCTTCTTTTACGGGTCCTTTGGGGTCGTAATGAAACAACTGAATCTCTCACAGAACAGTGCTTTAAAATTTTCATACAGCATGATTCCTAAATACAAGTCACCCAGTGTATCTGTGCTCTCGTGATGAAACAGCGTAAAGATGAGAAGCTTTTAACTTTCAAACCTAACCCTGCTTAATAAGATGCGACTCTACTATATATAACTTATATCCCCCTGCTTTTATTTATGCCTCCTACAGACTAGTTTCAACCCAGCAGCTAGAGTTAACTTTATTTTTTAAATTAATTAATTACATTTATTTTGTTTTAGAGTTAACTCTAATTTAAAAAAAATTTTTATTGAGGTGTAGTTGACATATATAAGGGGGTCAAAAGGAACAGATTTCCAGTTATTCGAGTTAACTTTAAAAAACTGAAGTCAGATCGTGTCATTCCTCTGCTAAAAACCTGTCAGTGGCTCCGCATTTTACACAATGCAATACAAAGTCCTCATGATGGCCCATGAGTCCTACGTGATCTGTCCCCTATTACCGATCCGACCTTTTCTCCTCTTGTGTCCCCTTGCCAGCCCCCTGCTCCATCCATACTGACCGCCTTGCTGTCTCTGGAGCACGCCTCCACCTGAGGGTCCTTACTTGAGCTGCCTCTCTGCCTGTAATGTTCTTCTCCCAGGTGTCTCCTTGGTTTACTCTCTCACTTTCCCTTAATCTCACCCTTTCAATGATGCCCACCCTTTCTATCCTATTTCATATTGTAAACTGCACCACTGCCGTTTCCTGTGCTTCAGTCCCCTCTGCCCCCACCTGCCATAGACTTATCCCTTTTAACTCTTTACTGTTTAATTTCTTATTCGTTATGTCTATTGTTTATTCCCCCCACCCCCAAGAACGTGAGCTCAATGAGGGTGCAGGAATCCTCACCTGTTTTGTTCACTAATGTAGCCCAAGTAAGTACCTAGATTTGTGCCTGACAGGCACATGATCAGTAAGCTTTGAATGAATTGAACTTAGAATTTTGTAATTCTTCTCAGCCCTTTCTTAATGGATACTGAACTCTTCATTCTGTAGGATTTTAGGAATTGATCTTCGTTTCCTTCTTGAAAGTCCTAAGTGCGTCTTCAGGGGCATTTTGACTTTTCTTCATGTTTCCCAGGAGTAACTATAACTGGGGGTGGGAGTGTTATATGTTTATATCTACACATTATTTATGGTAGAAAGCATTATGTTCCAAAGTCCTGGTTGTAGCATGAACTTGGGAAATGCCAGACTCCACAAGGGTTTGAATCCTAGTCTCATTATTTACTGACTCTGACACTAAGCAAATTACTTATCTTATTACTTGAGCTTGAGTTTCTTCATCTATAATGAGACGAATTAAAATCTGCCTCAAAGGTTTTTATAAAATTTAAATGATGGTATATATAAATCTCCCAACATGGTTTCCAGACCAGTATTTTAAAATCTAACGTACATGCAAAATCACCTGAGAGTCATGTTAAAATGCAGATTCTGATACAGCAGGTCTGAGATGGGGCCCAAAATTCTGTTTCTAAAAAGCTTCCAGGTGGTATTGATGCTACTGGTCCACAGACCACATTTAGAGTGGCGAGATTCTAGAATGAAGGAGATGCCTAGTAAATGTTTGTCCTCGTTCTCATCCTTCTTTGCCATTGCCCCTATACTGCATTCAGTTATGTATGGCCTAGAGACACATGTCCATTTACAGTGGTTCTCACTTCTTTACTCATTTGGCCTTCAAGTCCCTTTAAATGAAGTTTGTTCTGCTCTTTCCAATTTGATGATCACTTTTACTAATGGAAAAGCTGGAAGTAACATAGGAATTGAGAAATTTTCCTTTCTCATTCTCATTTGAAGTATGTTCTAAGGACTTAGCTTTTCTTGTCCTTGTCATTTTTCTCCTGCCTTAGTCATTGCAGACTTGATTTTTCAGCCCTGATATTCATGAGTCCATTCTATTCCTGGCAATTCTCAATGGCTGGATACTTCTCTCTTAGTTCTAAGTGTATGAACTTTTAAAATCTGAATTAATCAGGGAATACCCTTTGCACAGTTAAATAACATATCTCCTATAAACCCAGATATCAGAAAGGAACATTTTAAGACAAATCACTAATGGGCATAGAATTTTGACTTATATTAAGGGTTTATTAATCACAAAATTTATCCCTTTTCTCATACACAAACACCTTTCATTCATTCATTCATTCATTCATATTCTCTCTCTCTCTCTCTGAGAAACTTGTTCTAGTAGAAAGAAAAGTGAGAGGGGTTGTAGTCTCTGTGGAACATCCCAGGAGGTCCTCTTCCCTTGGGTAGTTTATATAGCACCAAAGATACTGCCCAAATTCCCTTCACCTGTGGAGATGGTCTGAGCTGCAGTAGCATATCTGTTTCTGAGGCCTCTCGGGAGCCTCACAGTCTATTGGAGGGATAGATATGTAAAAGAAACCAGTACACTGGAGTATAAGATGTGCACAAGGTCCAGAGGTAGCAGGCAGGGAGCAGGTATGGTGTAGGCTTTAGTGGGGAGGGGAGATGCTCAGGGAAGTCTTCACAAAGGAGGCCGCGTTCTTCATTTGTAGAGAGTAAGGGTGAGGCCTTGTTTCCATGAGATGGCATTGTAGCCAAGGAGACCGGGAAAACTAGAATTCTGCCTTCACTCATAATTGGATAATTCCCTCCTCCCTGAGGTTCCTAAGGAAACTATGCTCAACAGAACAAAAAAGAAGAATATCCAAAGATCATCTTTTTTTTTTTTTTAATTTTTTTAAAATTATTATTTATTTATTTATTTATTTATTTATTTTTGGCTGTGTTGGGTCTTCGTTTCTGTGCGTGGGCTTTCTCTAGTGGCAAGTGGGGGCCACTCCTCATCGCGGTGCACGGGCCTCTCACCGTCGCGGCCTCTCTTGTTGAGGAGCACAAGCTCCAGACGCGCAGGCTCAGTAGCCGTGGCTCACGGGCCCAGTCGCTCCGCGGCATATGGGATCCTCCCAGACCAGGGCTCGAACCCGTGTCCCCTGCACCGGCAGGCAGACCCTCAACCACCGCGCCACCAGGGAAGCCCCAAAGATCATCTTTTTATTCATTGGATATATGTTTACCACCCCAAAGCTGGCTTCCATAAGCAGTGCAAGAGCATGTGCCTCTCATTTACCCCTTAAATCTCAGCTCTCCAGGCCGTCTAAATGGGTGGGATCTCTTGATTGCACGGGTGCTCCCGTGGGAGGAGGAGAAAGCCTCAATTCTCCCAATGGCTGCGTTGTAGGAGGGGTTTCCTGCAGGAGAGTGCCGGAGGGGAACGGGAGAGAGGAAGGAGCCCGGGATCAGAGCGTCTCACTTAGCCGCTTTGACGGAAGAAGTAGAAAAGAAGACCGCATTTAGATAAGTGACCTCTCACCCTGCAGTAGATTGTTTGCGAAGTCGTTCAAAAGGGTCCCTCCCTGTACAGCATGACTTTGCCACTCACTGCATCCAGAAGGGGAGTTTATTTCTCCAGCTCTTCCATCTGGGCTGACCCATCTCGCTTTGACCAATGCAATGAGGAAGAAGGGCATTGTGCGCGCTCTGGAGCCAAGGCCTCGGGAGACTGTGGTTTCTTCTCCTTCCCTCTTGGAGCCCAGAAATGGTCACGTGAAGGAGTCAGGTGAACCTCCTTGTGGACGATAGGCCACGTCGAGGAGAGAGAGGCCCAGCTGACAGCCAGCAGGACCGGCCAGACAGGTGAGTGAAGCCATAATGGACCATCCTGTCCTTCCGAGCCAGAGAATCCTGAGTGGCGTTTAGGCCACCATGTTTTGAGGTGGTTTGTTTTGCATCAGTAGATGACTGATACAAACATCTGATAATAGTGGGCTAATCAGTGGGCTGGAATCTGACCAGTCAGATTTGAAACTCCTTTTCTTGGAAAATCTGTAGGACAAGGATTGGACGAAGGGGATTAAGAAGGGGATAAATCCTCCTCTATGTGGTTACTAAGAGGCTTGTCATCCAAGCAACTTTCTAAAAGAGTACCTTTCAGTACGTAGGGCTTTTTTTTTTTAATATATAAATTTATTTATTTATTTTTATTTTTTGGTCTCCATTGCTGTGCCTGGGCTTTCTCTAGTTACGGCGAGCGGGGGCTACTCTTCGTTGCGGTTCAGGGCTTCTCATTGCAGTGGCTTCTCTTGTTGCGGAGCACGGGCTCTAGGCGCTCGGGCTTCAGTAGTTGTGGCACGTGGGCTCAGTAGTTGTGGTGCATGGGCTCTAGAGTTCAGGCTCAGTAGTTGTGGTGCACGGGCTTAGTTGCTCCGAGGCATGTGGCATCTTCCCCGACCAAGGCTCGAACCCATGTCCCCTACAATGGCAGGCGGATTGTTCACCACTGCGCCACCAGGGAAGACCCAGTGCGTAGGGCTTTCGAAATTCTTCTTTGGTAGGTTGGATTCTTTGATTGTTGGAAATAACTCAAAGCATTTAAGAGCCCTCTCCTCACCTCAGACTTGGCAGTATTAAAGGTCAAAGAACTCTGCAAAGTGTTGCTTAAGGGGATCTTTTCTTACTTGTCTCTTCTCTGTTTAAGTCCTGGGTTTTTGTTGCTTTTGACCTCTTTCAGGAACTTGATGTTCCAGGTGTTCCCTGATTTCCAACCTGCTCTTTTCAGCAATTTAAACACCCTTTCTCGTTAGCCTCTCATTCCCCACCTGGGGCTTAGACGTGATTGCACTTAGTTCCACAATGGGTCACCTCCCTTCTCAGCTCTGGGTTTCAGGACGAACCACAGCCTATGCTGTCACCTCCCCTCACCAGGTCAGGGAGGTCAGACACAGATTGTTCTCTACACCCACAACCATGACTCACAATTATCTTCTTTCCTCAGGAGTCTCTTGGATTGTTATTAAAATTATACAGTTATTTTAGATTGCTGAGATAGCGTACAATCTTGGTTATATCCTATCCTTTGTTATATCCTACCTTATATGTGATGTAGAAAGCTTAAAACAAGTAAATAAAGCTTTTAAACTATTGTTCATTTTGAGGCAGAATATGTTAAAATCTGGGGCAAGCCTCATTCCTATTTCACGGTCTTTGAAACTATTCAGGTGTCGCCTCCAGGAAGAACCCTTCCTTGATCACCTACCTTTCCTGCCAATAGGTCTCCAGTCTCTTAAGCAGATTAATTTTTTCCTAGATGTTTTTCTAACTTTGTGACCATATATATAAAATATTTATTTTTTATTGGTTTATAACATTATATAACTTTCACATGTACAATAATATATTTCAACTTCTGTATACATTACAACATGCTCACCACCAAAAGTTTAGTTTCCATCCATCACTATGCAGTTGACCCCCTTTACGCATTTTGCCCTCCCCCCGCCCACTCTGGTAACCACTGCTCTGTTCTCTGTATCTATGTGTTTGTTTTTGTTTGGTTTGACTTGTTCATTTATTTGGGGTATTTTGTTTGTTTTTTGTATTCCACATATGAGTGAAATCATAGGGTATTTCTCTTTCTCCATCTGACTTATTTCACTTAGCGTAATACCCTCAAGTCCCATCCATGTTATCACAAATGGCAAAATTTCATCTTTTTTATGGCTGAGTAGTATTCCATTATAAATATGTAAATATATATGTGTGTGTGTGTGTGTGTGTATGTATGTATGTATATATATATGCCACATTGCCTTTATCCACAATCATAGGGGTGCACATATCTTTTCAAGTTAGTGTTTTTGTATTCTTTGGATCAATACCCAGAAGTGGAATAGCCGGATCATATGGCAGTTCTATTCTTAATTTTTTGAAGAATCTCCATACTGTCTCCCATAGTGGCTGTACTGACTTACATTCCTACCAACAGTATATCAGGGTTCCCTTTTTTCCACATTCTCACCAACACTTATTTCTTGCCTTTTGGATAATAGCCATTCTGACAGGTATGAGATGATATCTCATTGTGGTTTTGATTTGCATTTCCCTAATAATTAGTAATGCTGAGCATCTTTTCATGTGCCTCTTGGCCATCTGTATGTCTCCTTTGGAAAAATATCTATTCAGATCCTCTGCCCATTTTTTAATTGGGTTTGCTTTTTTGTGGTTGAGTTGTATTAGTTCTTTATATATTTTGGATATTAACCCCTTATTGGATATATGATTTGCAAATATCTTCTCCCATCCGGTAGATGGTCTTTCATTTTGATGGTAGTTTCCTTTGCTGTGCAGAAGCTTTTTACTTTGATGTAGTCCCATTTGTTTATTTTTGCTTTTGTTTCCTTGCCTGAGGAGACATATCCAGAAAGATATTGCTAAGACCAATGTCAAAGAGCATAATGCCTATGTTTTATTGTAGAAGTTTTATGGTTTTAGGTCTTATATTCAAGTCTGTAATCCATTTTCAGTTGACTTTTGCGTATGGTGTGAGATAGTGGTCTAGTTTCATTCTTTTGCATGTGGCCGTCCAGTTTTCCCAACACCATTTAATGAAGAGACTGTCCTTTATCCATTGTATGTTCTTAGCTCCTTTGTCATAAAACTGTCCACATATGTGTGGATTTATTTCTGAGCTCTCAATTCTGTTCCATTGATCTGTGTGTCTGTTTTTCTGCCAGTACCATGCTGTTGTGATTATTATAGCTTTGTAATATAGTTTGAAATCAGCAAGTGTGATACCTCCAGCTTTGTTCTTTTTTTTCTCAGGATTGCTTTGATTATTCAGGTTCTTCTGTGGTTCCATATTAAATTTTTTTGTAAATCATATAAATGATTTTTTATTCTATCTCTCTGAAAAATGTGATTGGAATTTTGATAGGGATTGCACTGAAATTGTAGATTGCTTTACGTAATATGGATATTTTAACAATGTCAATTCTTCCAATCCATGAACACAGAATATCTTTCCACTTCCTTGTGTCTTCTTCGATTTCTTCCATCAGTGTTTTATAGTTTTCAGTGTATAAGTCTTTCACCTCCTTGGTTAAATTTATTCCTAGGTATTTTATTCTTTTTGTTGCAATTGTAAATGGTATTGTTTTCTCAATTTCTCTTTCTGCTAGTTCATTCTTAGTATACAGAAACACAACAGATTTTTATATATTTATTTTGTACCTGCAAATTTACTGTATTTGTTTATTATTTCTTCTAATAGTTTTTTGGTGGTGTCTTTAGGTTTTTCCATATATAAAATCATGCTACCTGCAAATAGTGACATTTTTACTTCTTCCTTTCCAATTTGGATGCTTTTTATTTCTTTTTCTTGCCTAATTGCTCTGGCTAGGACTTCCAGCACTATGTTGATAAGAGTGGTGAGAGTAGACATCCTTGTCTTTTTCCTGATCTTAGAGGGATAGTTTTCAGTTTTTCACCATTGAGTATAATATTCACTGTGGGTTTGTCATATGTGGCCTTATTGGGTTGAGGTATGTTCCTTCTATACTCATTTTATTGAGAGGTTTTTTTTTTCTATCATAATTGGGTGTTGAATCTCATCATAAGCTTTTTCTGCATATATTGAGATGATCATATGATTTTTATCTTTCATTTTGCTAATATGGTATATCACACTGAATAATGTGCAGATGTTGAACCATCCTTGCATCTCTGGAATAAATGCCACTTGATCATGGCATATGATCCTTTTAATGTGTTGTTGTATTCAGTTTGCTAATATTTTGTTGAGGATTTTTGCATCTATATTCATCAGAGATGTTGACCTGTAATTTTCTTTTTTTGTCTTGTTTTGTAATTTTCTTTTTTTATCTGGTTTTGGTATCAGGGTAATGTTGGCCTTGTAAAATAAGTTAGGAATTGTTCCCTCCTTTTCAGTTTCTTGGAAGAGTTTGAGAAAGATAGGCATTAATCTTTGAATGTGTGGTAGAATTCACCTGTGAAACCATCTGGTCCTGGACTTTTGTTTTTTGGGAGATTTTTGATTACTGTTTCAGTCTCCTTGCTAATGATCGGTCTATTCAGATTTTCTATTTCTTCATGTTTCAGTCTTGGAAGATTGTATGATTCTAAGAATTTACCCATTTCTTTTATCCAATTTGTTGTGTATAGCTGTTCATAATATTCTCTTATAACCTTTTGTATTTCTGTGGTATCCATTGTTATTTCTCCTCTTTAGGTTCTGATTTTATCAAACCCTTCTCTCTTTTTTTCTTAGTCTAGCTAAAGGTTTGTCAAGAACCAGCTCTTAGTTTCATTGATATTTTCTATTGTCTTTTTAATCTGTATTTCATTTATTTCTGCTCTGATCTTTATTATTTCCTTCCTCCTCCTGACTTTGGGCTTTGTTTGTTCTTCTTTTTCTAGTTCCTTTAGGTGTAAGTTTAGATTTGAGATTTTTCTTGTTTCTTGAGGTAGGCCTGTATTGGTGTAAACTTCCCTCTTAGTATGGCTTTTGCTGCATCCCGTAGAATTTGGTATGTCATATTTTCATTTTCATTTGTCTTTAGGTAGTTTTTGATTTCTCCTTTGATTTCTTTGGTGACCCCATAGTTGTTCAGTAGTATGTTGTTTAGTCTCCACATATTTATGATTTTTCCAGATTTCTTTTTGTAATTGACTTCTAGTTTTATACCATTGTGTTCAGAAAAGATGATCATTATGATTTCAATCTTCTTGAATTTGTTGAGACTCGTTTTGTGCACCAGCACATGGTCTATACTTGAGCATGTTCCATGTACACTTGAGAAGAATGTGTATTCTGCTGCAGTTGGATGGAATGTTCTGTATAAATCTAGCAAGTCAGTCTAGTCTAATGTTTCATTTAAGGCTGCTGTTTCTTTGTTGACTTTCTGTCTGGATGATCTATCCATTGATATAAGTAAGGTGTTAAAGTCCCCTATTATTATGTTGCTTTCATATTTTCCATTTAGGTCTGTTAATAATTGCTTTAGAATCAATAATTCTATTGTTTGTTTGTCATTATCACCTGTCAATTAAAGACCCAGACCGTATGATTTTACATGTTAAAAAAAAATAATTGCTTTATATATTTTGGTGCTCCTTTGTTAGCTGCATATATATTAATAACTGTTATGTCTTCTTAATGAATTGTCCCCTTTATCGTTATATAGTGTCTATCTTTATCTCTTGTTACCTTTTTTGGCTTGAAGTCTATTTTGTCTGATATGAGTATGGCTACACCCACGTTCTTTTGGCTGCCATTTGCTTAGAGTATTATCCCTTCACTTTGAGCCTATGTTTGTCTTTAGAGCTGAGATGAGACTCCTGGAGGCAGACTCCAGTTGAATCTTGTTTTTTAATTCATCCAGCCGCTCTTTGTCTCTTGATTGGTGAATTCAATCCATTTACATTTGGGTGATTGTTGATAAATGAGGACTTAGTACTGCCATTTTATCTTACTTTTTTTTTTGTCTCAAATTTCCCCTTTTTATGTTGTGAGTTTGTTACCAAATTGAAGTAGCTATAGTTATTTTTTTACTGTTTTTTCCCTTTAACATTTATGCTGTAATTAAGTGTTTAACAATCTATTTTGATATAGACTTGCAGTTTTCTGACTCTGTCTATTTATCAGCTTACTCAAAGTTTTGTGTACTTTTGCCTGTTTGTTTCAGGTAGAAGAGCTCCTTTCCACATTTCTTGTGAGAAAGGTCTAGTGTTGATAAACTCTCTTAGCTTTTGCTTGTCTAGGAAAGCCTTTATTTCTCCTTCATATCTTTTTTTTTTCTCCTTCATATCTTAATGATAACTTTGCTGCATAGAATAGTCTTGGCTGAACATTTTTTAATCTTTCAATATTTTGAAAGTGTCATTACACTCTCTCCCGGCCTGTAGGGTTTCTGCTGTGAAATCTGCTGATAGCCTAATGGGGCTTTCTTTGTAGGTTACCATCCTTTCTTTCCCTGGCTGCCTTTAAAATTCTTTTTTTGTTGTTGATTTTTGACAGTTTTAATATAATGTGTCTTGGAGCAGGTCTTTTTGCGTTGAGGTAGTTAGGTGTCCTTTTAGCTTTATGAACTTGTATATCCAGATCTTTTCCCAGGTTGGGGAAGTTCTCAGCTATTATTCCCTTAAATAAACTCTCTGCTTCCTTCTCCCTCTCTTCTCCTTCTGGGATACCCATTATCTTAATGCTTCCTTTCCTAATAGAGTCAGATAGTTCTCATAGAATTTCTTCTTCTTCTCCTCCTTCACCTCCTCCCTCACCTTTGCTGCCACCTCCTCCTCCTTCTTTAGACCTTAATTCTCTCTCCTCTTCTCTCTGTATCATTTCTACGTTTCTGTCTTCAAGCTCACTAATTCTGTCTTCCATATGGTCTGCTTTATTTCCAGTGCTTTTAATGCATTCTTCATCTCATTTACTGAGTTCTTCAGCTCCAAAATTTTTGTTTGGTTCTTTTTTAGAGTTTCAATCTCTTTGGTAAAGTATTCCTCCTGTTCATTAATTTTATTCCTGAGCTCATTGAACTGCCTTTCTGAGTTTTGTTGTAGCTCCTTCATGACAACTATTTTTAATTCTCTATCAGTTAGAGTGCAATATTCCCTGACTTTAAGTTTGGTTTCTGGAGAATTGTCTTTTTCTTTCTGTGATACTGTGTTACCATGGTTCTTCATGGTGCTTGATGAATTGTTTCTCTACTGGTACATTTGAAGTAGTGAACACCCTTCTTCTTTAGATAAAGCTTTTTTTTTTTTTAAACTTGACTACCATGATTCAACAGGTTAATAATTAGAGGCCTTTCTTTTGTTTACAAGTATGCAGCATTATAGCACAAGTTTCGAATTCTCTTACCTGAGCTGTCTCTGGTTATATTTGAGAGTCAGCACTTTCTGCCCTCCACCACCTCTGTCAGTGGTGTTACCCCATGTCCTCATTGTCACTGCTTGTGCCTCTGGGGTCCATGGTACCTTGCTGCTGCTAGTGTTGCTGGTGTTGCCACCTGGGACACTGGGATTGTGGGCTCCACCGTGTCTGGGGTCTTCTCGGTTGTAGGCTCTGCCGCAGTGAGGGTAGGAAGAGGTTAGGGAGAGAGCCAGGGTCATGGTGTCTCTACCATGACCAGGATTGTTGGGTTTTCAGGCACCGCTGCTGAGTGGGGGGAGGGAGGTGGAGTCTCCGGTGCCCTTGCAGATGGACAGAGAGGGTCACAGGCCTTGCTGCTGCTGTCTGGTTCCCTGTGGCTGTGAGTGCTTCTGTGCCTGGGAGGCCAGTGTCATGTGTGCTACCTCCCCTGGTGCTACCGGGTTCTCTGGGGCTATGAGCTTAGCTGCCATGGCTGGGGGTCCAGGATCGCAGGTACTTCCTCCACTGTACCCCAGTTCTGCCTGCTCTATGTGCTCCAGTTCACCTACCTTTAGATGTATAGATGTGTGGAGTTCTCTAGTGTCCTGGTGTGTTGGGCAGGGGCACCTTTACTGAGTTATAGATATTTTACTAGTTGTAGGTTGAAGAGGAGAGACAAAGGGAGTATGTCAAATCACCATGATGCTGACTGCACTCTCCTATTACATTTTTATTTGTCTACCACAAGGGTAGGATCCTTGTCTGTCTTGTTCTCTGCTGTATCTAGTATCTAGAAAAGTGCTTAGAGCATAATAGATGCTCAATAAACATTTGTTATATAAATAAATGAATATTTACAGAATCATCCATGTTTACATCATCTATTGTTTTTTAATTAATTTATTTATTTTTGGCTGCGTTGGGTCTTTGTTGCTGTGCGCGGGCTTTCTCTAGTTGTGGTGAGCGGGGGCTACTCTTCGTTGCTGTGCGTGGGCTTCTCATCGTGGTGGCTTCTCTTGTTGTGGAGCATGGGCTCTAGGCATGCAGGCTCAGTAGTTGTGGCTCACGGGCTCTAGAGCGCAGGCTCAGTAGTTGTGGAGCACAGGCTTAGTTGCTCCGTGGCATGCATCATCTATTATTTTGATAAAAAATCCTTCTCTGACTTCATTCATGTCACAGATAATACTGTTCAGCAGCATGTAGTGAAGGAAAGAGCTCTATGGCATACCACTAGAGACAACCTTCCCCACTGAATGAGAACAAATACTCAACACTTACAGGCTTTAATTATTTAAGTAACTATAAATTGCCCTAATAAGAGAATCCTCCGGGCCATGGTTGAGTACTTTATCCACAGGAGCATCATAGTAGGGTGACCAACTTGCCTTGGTTTGCCTGGGACTTTCCTGGTTTTAAAACAGAAAGCCCTGTGTCTGAAAACCCCCTCAGTCCTGAGCACACCAGGGCAGTTGATATCACCCTAACATGGGATACTTTTCTGAATGCTAGGGGCATGATGTCCATGTCAATCCACTGAGTTACTATTTTGGTTTCCTATCAAAAACTATGAGATTTGCTTGCTATGCTTTGTTAATGAAGTCATGTTGATACTTCATGATCTAATTGTTTATAATTCATCTTTACTAATCACTTCTAGTACTTTTTCAGGGATTAATATCAAACTAGCTGTCCCGTCCCTCCCAAAAGCCATGATACTCATTTTTGAATATTGGGATATTTGAACTTCAAGTACTCTAGCATATCTCTTTTTTTCCCAGAATTTTCAAGTATGAAAGACAGTGGCGCCAAGGTTTTGCACCCACTTTGTCCTTAAGATGTCTGAAGACAATGTAGGCCTGGAGGCATTTGTTGTCAAAGAATCCCAAGGTACTGGGAAGGTCTGAGGGCTCATCTTTTGGTATTTGTGGGTCTGTTCCTTAGCAGGATGCCAGTTGATGGTAAGACCAGGGAAGTATACATTCTATTAGTTAGCCTCTCAGTTTGAATCGTTAATGAGTTGGCTGCGAATTAGCCTTCATAAAGAACCTTCTGGAATTTTTTTCTTTTAAATCTCATAATACACTATATATTTTTTATTTACAGGCTGATTTATGCTGGCCTAAATTTATAGATTATTAAAATCTAAGAAAGTGGGTTGTGTGCTTTGCTTTACTATGGGTAGAGTACTTAGAACTCAAAATGTTTCCTAAATGTTATTTTTTCTGGGTTCCGTCATGTCCAAATGACCTCATACTTTCTACACTGCCTTAAATATTGATGTTCCCTTAGTCTCTGTCTCTTGTGCATTTATTATCTCATAGGATAGCTTCTTTCTCACCTATGGGTTCAGCTACTTCCCATAAAGCAATGTCTCCCAAATCCAGTTCATACCTCTAGTCCTTATTTTTTTTCCTGAGCTTCTTACTTACATAGCCAACTGTCTTTACTAAAAATTGCACCCAATAACTCTCCACACCACCTGTGCCCTGCCTTGTTCCTCCTGTATTTCTTATCTGATATTATGTTAGGACTATAATCAAGATACCTGGCCCCAGTTCCAGGTCACAAGAATGTGGCTACCAGGGGAACACCCTAAAATAAGCCCTATGCTAGAATCTGGAAGGCCAGGTGGGGATCAAGGACAAACAAACCTAAGCAAGAAAAACCATTTGGATTTCAAATGCAAAGAGGTAAGAAAGGATTTTGGAGGAATGAAGGAGAAAATTGTTATAAGCCAGGAAGATGGAGGTCTAGGCAAGTCAAAGGACAATTGAGGAAGGATTTGACCAAGACTTAATTCTAGCTCTAGCGTTCATCTCTTGTGTAGTGTACTGGGTGTTGAGGTTTGTTTACTCAATAGACTATCACTGTCCTGGGAAAAATGGTGTATGGGCCAACCTGACTTCTGTATTCCATATCATTCCCCAGTTTACCAATTGCATATGAACTAATTCATGCTACAGAAACACATGTAATGGAACAGTTGGTTGTTTATCTATTATCTCATTAATCTTTATCCAGCCCAATGAAGCTTAGTCCATTTGGGCAGCTATAATGGAATACCATAGACTGGGTGGCTTATATACAACAGAAATTTATTTCTCACAGTTCTGGATGCTGGATGTCCAAGATAAAAGTGCTAGCAGATTTGGAGTCTGGTAAGGACCCACTTCATGGTTCATAGATGACCTTCTTTTTACCATGTCCTCACATGGCAGAAGAGGTAAGGGATTTCTCTGAGGTCTCTTTTTTAAAAAAATTTTTTTAAATTTATTTTATTTTTGGCTTTGTTGGGTCTTCGTTGCTGCATGCGGGCTTTCTCTAGGTGTGGCGAGCAGGGGCTACTCTTTGTTGTGGTGCGCGGGCTTCTCATTGCAGTGGCTTCTCTTGTGACAGAGCATGGGCTCCAGGCGTACGGGCTTCAGTAGTTGTGGCATATGGGCTCAGTAGTTGTGGCTCGCAGGCTCAGTAGTTGTGGTGCACGGGCTTAGTTGCTCCACAGCATATGGAATGTTTCCGGACCAGGGCTCGAACCCGTGTCCCCTGCATTGGCAGGCGGATTCTTAACCACTGCGCCGTGAGGGAAGCCCCCTGGAGTCTCTTTCATAAGCGCACTAATCCTTATAATCTCCTCCCAAAGGCCCCATCTACAAGTACCCTCACAATGGGGATTAGGTTTCAACATACGAATTTGAGGTGGATACATTCAGCCCATAGCAAGGTATCATTCCTATTTTTCTGATGAGAAAACTGAAGACTAAAGAAGTTACGTGTTCTTGTTCAAAGCCACATAATTAATGGATTTTTTGATAGGATTATGTGGGAAGAATTAACCCTGAAACCTAAATGGTTTAACACAACAAAGGTTTATTGTGCTTATTGTGTTTGTTTATTATCACTCATGTTACATATCTGACGTGGGTTAGTTGGGGGCGCTACTTCATACAGTTACTAAGAGGACCAAGATGGGATTTCCCTGGCGGCGCAGTGGTTAAGAGTCCGCTTGCGAATGCAAGGGACACGAGTTCAATCCCTGGTCTGGGAAGATCCCACATGCCGCGGAGCACCTAAGCCTGTGCGCCACAACTACTGAGCCTATGCTCTAGAGCCTGTGAGCCACAACTACTGAGCCGGCATGCCACAGGTACTGAAGCCTGTGCGCCTAGAGCCCGTGCCCTGCAACAAGATAAGCCACCGCAGTGAGAACCCCGCGCACTGCGTTGAAGAGTAGCCTCTGCTCGCTGCAACTAGAGAAAGTCCATGCACAGCAACAAAGACCCAATGCAGCCATAAACAAAAAAATAAATACATTTATTAAAAAGAAGAGAGGGGCTTCCCTGGTGGCGCAGTGGTTGAGAATCTGCCTGCCAATGCAGGGGACACGGGTTCGAGCCCTGGTCTGGGAAGATCCCACATGCCGCGGAGCGACTAGGCCCGTGAGCCACAATTGCTGAGCCTGCGCGTCTGGAGCCTGTGCTCAACAAGAGAGGCCGCGACAGTGAGAGGCCCGCGCACTGCGATGAAGAGTGGCCCCTGCTCGCCGCAACTAGAGAAAGCCCTCGTACAGAAACGAAGACCCAACACAGCCATAAATAAATAAATAAATAAAATTTAAAATATATATATAAATAATTTTAAAAAAAAAAAAAGAAAAAAAAAAGAGAGAACCAAGATGATGGAGGCTCTGCCATCTTGTATCTCCATCACCTGGAACAGGTTTCCATGAAAGCAAAGGTGGAAGTAATGGACAGGTGCACTGTTCTTAACTGCTTCTCTTTGGTCAGAACTAGTCACACCAACCTAACTGGAAGGGACGCTGGAAATATGTGGTTGCAAATAGACTATTTGGTGAGCACTGTCTTTATCAAACTAGTGAGTGTGGGGTCAGAGATGGAAACACAGTTCTGTTTAATCTCAAATCCTATATCACATTCACACCTAACCCTCTGCCACAAGTTTCCTGAAGGGCAGGGTCTCTGGAATCAAGGTCAGATGTCAGGGAGGGCCTTGGAGACTGAATTTCACTCATCAGGACTGCTTGTTGAGGTAGACCACCAAGAGAGTCTAACAAGACCAAATTGAATAGATGAAATGGGAGCAGTCATGCCTAGAACAAGCCTCGTACCATGGAATAGGAGGCAAGACACGAGAGGAAGTGGGAAGGTTTTGAGGCAGAGAAAGTGTAATTAATAGAGATGTCAAAGTATAGAGGCCAGAGTAAACAAGGATTTGGAGACATCAAGCAGCAATCAATATAGAGCAAGCAAAGATGGATCAGGTAGTGGGTAGATAAAAAGAAGTTTAAGAACCAACCAGGGACATATCCCACTTACGCTGACAGCAGGCCATAGAATCCTGTCAGTATGCCAATTGTCAAAACCCATGCTAGGCAGGAAATGTCCTTAAAGTATCAAGATATTGTGTAAAAGTCCATCAGTGGCTCCAAATTCTTTCACCAGCTGAACCAGGCCCAAATCTTTGCTGCATGCCAACCTTGTTACTGCCATAAACTATTCACAGATCTTCAAGTATGCTATACTTTTTCACACCTTCGTGCCCTTTACCAGTGAGATCCCTTTCCTAGAATGCTTTTTTTGCCGCTTCTCCTTCTGGCGAAAATTTTCCCATTATTGTTGAAGCAGAGAAAGTGGTCCAAACATACAAAAGATGCCTTTTGTTCCCATGGCAATCTGAGCCTATTTCTATCACTGCATTTATCACATGGTTTTTTTAACTATTAGTTTTCTTGTGGGTTAGAGCTTTGTATACTGTCACTTAGCATAGAGCTTGGCCCATAGAAGGTGCTCTGTAAATATTTGTTGAATGAACAGAGCTGCAGATTAATGTGTTTAGATGCCATTACATGGAGTTCCAGATCAGGTCTATGCATCAATTTAAGAGTGAATGTGAGGGACTTCCCTGGTGGTCCAGTGGTTAAGAATCTGTGCTTCCAATGCAGGGGACACGGGTTCAATCCCTGGTCAGGGAACTAAGATCCTGCATGCTGCACAGTGCAGCCAAAAAATTAAAGAAAAAAAAAAATGAGTGAATGTGAATACTAAAATCAACCTATGGAAGATCAAAATTTATTTATTATGTATTTATCTGATATTATTTATCTGTCATAAGGCAAGACTATGTAAGTATCAGAGTTTTAATTTGTTTTCTTCAGGAAATAAAAGCATTTTGGTTTAATATTTATTATTTCTTCCAATTATTTTTCATGTATCAGCCTACTGTTAGTGAGAGTTGACGTGTTTTCTTTTTTTTTCTCTTTTTTCTTTGAAAGACAGTAGAATACAATAGTAAAGGAAGGTTTACCCATTAAGGTCCAGTGAAAAGACCACCAGTTGTTTTAACTGACACAGTTTAATAAAAAGAATTATTAATCAGGTATTAGAGAACCAAAAAGGGAAAGTAAGCACATGGAGGTATATCAGTGGTAGTAACAGCAGGAAACTGGCAACACTCCTAGGACTATGGGAACAAAGGAAAGAGGTTGGGATTATTAAAACACAGACCTTAGAGGAGGAGTCTCAGGAACTCGGTTCAGACCTATGAAGATGGGCTATGGGCCATCCAATAGTGGCGTCTGTGAGAAGGTGCGATGAGGCTGGTTCTAGGTATGTGGAAAAAAAAAACAGAACTAAAAGCTACTGCTGGGGTTAATAATCATTGCTGAGATGACTCAAAAGAACAGGAAACAGTGAAGTCCTTAGGGGCTCCAGCTTCCTCTAGCACCCCTTAGTGGTAGAGCCTAACAGGGAGCAGCCGGCTGAGCTGAAATGGGGCTCCCAGAGTCTCAGTCCCAGCAGAGCAGAGCAGTATAGATGAGCAGGTTTGAAACTCAGAGACAATGTCTTAGTAATGAGTATAGAAAATAAAAAGAAAGCCCACCAACCACCATAAAACATCTGTTTTAATTTTTGCAGCTTAACTTGCATATGTGCATTCATCTTTGCATAGTTTCAGCGTTATTCTATTTTATTTGATATTAAATCATAATTATTTTTCATGGTTCTACATTATATTTATAACTGTATGTTAATGGTTGCATAATAGTGCATTGTTTTGTGGTACCATAATTTATGAAATTGTTCCCCTAAAGTTGGGCATTTATATAGTTTCTAATTTATGGCTGCTGTAGATAAAACCTTAACATCTTTGTGTACATACTTTTTTCCTTCTATTTAATATTCCTAAGAGTGGAATTACTATTTTAAAAGATCTGAGCATCTTTATGTGTTGCTTTATTGCTCTTCAAAAGCTGTTTATGCTACCATGAGCAATAAATGAGTATACCTGTTTAACCAGTAAATACTGATTTTTAAGCATCCCATTGAAATCATGGGAGAAACAAAGACATACATTTTGGAGGCAATGGCAAAATAAATTGTGGGACAGAGGGCATTTAAAGCATCTTTTTAAATATGCGCTTTTGCTCCTTAAACAAGAAGTAAAGCCACAATGTAAAGCTGACAGATTTCTTAGCTTGGTCTTCCTTAGGCTAATTTTTCCTTTGAATTAATTATGTAAGACACAGGAATTCCCTGGCGGTCCAGTGGTTAGGACTCTGCACTTTCACTGCCGAGGGCCCGGGTTCAGTCCCTGGTCGGGGAACTAAGATCCCACAATTGGTGTGGTGCGGCCAAAAAAAATCTTCCTTTAAAAAAAATATTACGTAAGACTGGTTCTCAAAGTGTGGTGCCTGGCCCAGGAGCATTGGCATCATTTGAGAACTGGTTAGAAGAGTCAAGTCTTAGCCTCCTCCACAGTTAGATCTACCCTAGGTCTACTGAATCAGAAAATCTGCGGGTGGAGCCCAGCAATCTGTGTTTTACTAAGCCCTCCAGGTGATTATGATCCAGGCTAAAATCGGAGAACCACTAAAATAGGTAAATTCTGTGGAGATAGGTGGTTATTTTAACTCCATTGTACACTTTAAACATGTTTAAAGATCTTTTTCACTTTGTATTGAGAAATAATTTTTATAAAGTAAATTTTTGTAACATATGGATATTTTAACATAAATTTTTTTTTTTTTGCTGCAACTTGAACTTTACAGGTGACAGCCAAGTATTTTAAAAAGTGAAAATAAGGAGGTCACAACACCGATTCAGCTTTTACCCTGTGTTTGTGAGTAGACTCATTATTTATTTATTTATTTAATTTATTTGGCTGCGCCGGGTCTTAGTTGTGGCACGCGGGATCTTCGTTGCCACGTGCAGGATCTTTAGCTGCAGCATACGGGCTCTTAGTTGCGGCACGTGGGATCTAGTTCCCTGACCAGGGATCGAACCTAGGCCCCCTGCATTGGGAGGGTGGAGTCTTAACCACTGGACTGCCAGGGAAGTCCCTAGACTCATTATTTTTAATTCGTATAGTTATTTGTAATGGTTCCTGTGGCACAGAGGCCAAGAAATTAAACTATACTTAGAAGATAAATGTGGTGTTTGTAAATTGTGTCCCAAATACATTATAGTTTAAAATTTTTTAAATATTAAAAGTAGAGCTACCATATGATCCAGCTATTCCACTTCTGGGTATTTATCAGAAGAAGATGAAAGCGCTAACTTGAAAATATATCTGTACCCCATGTTCATTGCAACATTATTTACAGTAGTCAAGATAGGGAAACAACCTAAGTGTCCATCGATAGATGAATGGATAAAGAAAATGTGGTGTATATATACAGTGGAATATATATAGATTAAACAAACAGAAAAAAAGAGTGGACCATTTCAGACAAAGGGAGCCAATAGATTAAGTGAAACAAGGGACCTGGTTGACTGGAGCATAGTGTGCATTAAAAGGGCAATGGATGATAAGATTGCAATGGATGATAAGATTGCAATGGATGATAAGATTGCAATGGAAGTTTGGGGTTAAAAAAAGTTTTTTAAAAAATTTTTTTGAAAAATTTTTTTTATTTTTAAATTAATTTTTATTGCAGTATAGTTGATTTACAATGTTGTGTTAGTTTCTGCTGTAAAAAAAGTTTTAAAGTAATTGCATCTTTTTTTTGTTATAAATTAATTTCTTTTGGCTGCATCGGGTCTTCATTGCTACGCGTGGGCTTTCTCTAGTTGCAGAGAGTGGGGGCTACTCTTTGTTGCGGTTCACGGGCTTCTCATTGTGGTGGCTTCTCTTGTTGTGGAGCATGGGCTCTAGGCGCGCGAGCTTCAGTAGTTTTGGCGCACTGGCTTAGTTGCTCCGCGGCATGTGGGATCTTCCTGGACCAGGGCTCAAACCCATGTCCCCTGCGTTGGCAGGTGGATTCTTAATCACTGTACCACCAGGGGAAGCCCAAAAGTAATTACATCTTGATTTGCATGGAACTTTAAAATTTCCACACTTTCCGTATTTGTTCTGTTAGGACTTCTGATCACAGGTAACAAAAATCTGACTCAAACCAGTTAAAAAGGAGAATTTTTCTGATCATATAACCAAAGCATAGGAAGCTGGGGTCAAGCTGGGATTCAGGGATGACTGAATCAAGGTCTTTCTCCATTTCCTGTCTCTGCTTTTGTACTGGCTTCTTCCATATAGCCGGGAACTGGCTGCCCAAGACTCCCTGGCTCAAATGGTGATGATGATGATGAAATAACAATTACAGCTGACTTTTAATAAATATTTGTATGTTCTAGGTACTATGCTGAATCCTTTTCATGTAACTAACATAGATTATCTATTATTTAGTATGCATACTTTAAATGTAAGAAGACTGAGTCTTACAGGCGTTAAGTAAATTAACCAAAGTCACACAGTTACAAAGTGGCAAGACCAGGACTCAGACTCAGAGAGTCTGACTCCAGAGTCCATGTTCTAGATCTATGGGCAATATGTCAAGGGTGGCCAAAAGGGCCATTCATAAAGAGTTGGGGACTTCTATTTGAACCACACAATTAGAGTACAGAAAGGAGCATTTTTCAGGAGACATAGGGTATTGTTTTGAGCAGAGAATACAGTATCAGGTGTTAAAAGGTAAAGCGAGGTATATTAAAAATTTTAAGAGTTTATTTGAGCAAAAATGGATAAGGATCAGGCAGCATCCAATCTAGCAGATAGAAAGGAGCTCTGCGGAGTTGTAAAAATGAAAGACTTTTATAGGCAGAAGGGGGCAGGAACAAGAAAGTCATACCAGGCAAAAAAGCAGGTTGGTTATTGCAAAGTTACTTTCCTCTAGGGGATGGCAGGAGTCCATCAGGCAGATGACCTAAGTAGTGCTGATCAGGTGAGTCCTGACCGAGTGGTTTCAGATTTCGTTTCTGGGAGAGCTGAAGTTGTAATTAAGTCTTGGTTTGGTGACGTGGGGCTTAGTGTAACCAAGCACAAGGGCTCGTGCGCCTCTGGGACAGAAAGCCAAACTCTGACAGTGGGAGTTCCCTGCAAAGTAAGAGTTTATTGCAGGGCGCCAAGCAAGGGAGTGGGAGAGAAGCCTCAGATCCACTCCAACTTGGTTGTTGAGTTTGGAGTTTTTAAAGGAGAAGAAAAAAGAAGCTGAGATTAATCATCGTCTTGTGATATTTCTATTTGTTTGTTTGTTTATTTCTGCATTGGGTCTTCCTTGCTTTGCACGGGCTTTTCTCTAGTTGCGGCGAGCAGGGGCTACTCTTCAGTGCGGTGCACGGGCTTCTCATTGCAGTGGCTTCTCTTGTTGTGGAGCATGGGCTCTAGGCGTGCAGGCTCAGTAGTTGTGGCTCGCGGGCTCTAGAGCGCAGGCTTAGTAGTTGTGGTGCACGGGCTTAGGTGCTCTACGGCATGTGGGATCTTCCCGGACCAGGGCTCGAACCCGTGTCCCCTGCATTGGCAGGCAGATTCTTAACCACTGCGCCACCATGGAAGTCCTGTGATATTTTTTAATTGTAGATTTGGGAGTCAGGATGTCTATGGTTTATGGTGGTCCATGGTTTGGGGGTCTCTGAGCTTATTTTACCCTGGAGGAACAACCCCTCTGACTCTGGTTGATAAGTGTTCAGTTGGCACAGGGTTGAGGTCAGAGGGGACAAGAAACGGATTAAAGTTTTGGATGGAGAGGTTAATCATAAACTTGGTAGGGAAACTCGGTTTGAGGGGGGACTCAGTTTCTTTAGCATAAGCGACTCTATTTTGTCCCTGTTGTCTTGTTTTGGTTTTGTTTTTTTGTTTTTTTAACACAGGACACTAAATCCTAACTTGGACAATGAATGCTCACTGTGAGGCATGTTTACTAGCCACACTTCACAGTTTTAGAGGGTTTAAGTAACTTGCCTCAGATAATCCAATAATTCATTAGCAGAGTTGGAACTAGAATTAGGTCTTTTGACTCAGAGATGAGCACTCTTTTTTTTTTTTTTTAATCTTTATTGGAGTATAATTGCTTTACAATGTTGTGTTAGTTTCTGCTGTACAACTAAGTGAATCAGCTATAAGTATACATATATCCCCATATCCCCTCCTTCTTGAGCCTCCCTCCCACCCTCCCTATCCCACCCTTCTAGGTGGTCACAAAGCACCGAGCTGATCTCCCTGTGCTATGCGGCTGCTTCCCACTAGCTATCTATTTTACATTTGGTAGTGTATATATGTCAGTGCTACTCTCTCACTTCATCCCAGCTTCCCCTTCCTCCCCCACCCCTGTGTCCTCAAGTCCGTTCTCTACGTCTGCGTCTTTATTCCTGCCCTGCCACTAGGTTCATCAGTACCGTTTTTTTAGATTCCATATATGTGCGTTAGCATACGGTATTTGTTTTTCTTTCTGACTCGCTTCACTCTGTATGACAGACCCTAGGTCCATGCACCTCATTACAAATAACTCAATTTCGTTCCTTTTTATGGGTAATATTCCATTGTATATAGGTGCCACATCTTTATCCATTCAACTGTCGATGGACATTTAGGTTGCTTCCATGTCCTGGCTATTGTAAATAGTGCTGCAGTGAACATTGTGGTACATGTCTCTTTTGGAATTATGGTTTTCTCAGGGTATATGCCCAGTAGTGGGATTGCTGGGTCATATGGTAGCTCTATTTTTAGTTTTTTAAGGAACCTCCATACTGTTCTCCATAGTGGCTGTATCAATTTACATTCCCACCAACAGTGTATGAGGGTTCCCTTTTCTCCACACCCTCTCCAGCATTTATTGTTTGTAGATTTTTTGATGATGGCCATTCTGACCGGTGTGAGGTGGTACATCATTGTGTGTTTTTTTTTTAAATAAATTTATTTTTTAATTTTTGGTTGCATTGGGTCTTCATTGCTGCATGTGGGCTTTCTCTAGTTGTGGCGAGCGGGGGCTACTCTTCATTGTGGTGTGCAGGCTTCTCATTGCAGTGGCTTCTCTTGTTGTGGAGCATGGGCTCTAGGTGCACAGACTCAGTAGTTGTGGCTTGTGGGCTCTAGAGCGCAGGCTAAGTTGTTGTGGCGCATGGGCTTAGTTGGTCCGTGGCATGTGGGATCTTCCCGGGCCAGGGATTGAACCCATGTCCGCTGCATTGGCAGGTGGATTCTTAACCACTGTGCCACCAGGGAAGTCCCCTCATTGTGGTTTTGATTTGCATTTCTCTAATGATTAGTGATGTTGTGCATCTTTTCATGTGTTTGTTGGCAATCTGTATGTCTTCTTTGGAGAAATGTCTATTTAGGTCTTCCACCCATTTTTGGATTGGGTTGTTTGTTTTTTTGATGTTGAGCTGCATGAGCTGCTTGTGTATTTTGGAGATTAATCCTTTGTCAGTTGCTTCGTTTGCAAATATTTTCTCCCATTCTGAGGGTTGTCTTTTCATCTTGTTTATGGTTTCCTTTGCTGTGCAAAAGCTTTTAAGTTTCATTAGGTCCCATTTGTTTATTCAACATAGTTTCGGAAGCTTTAGCCACGGCAATCAGAGAAGAAAAAGAAATAAAAGGAATCCAAATTGGAAAAGAAGAAGTAAAACTGTCACTGTTTGCAGATGACATGATACTATACATAGAAAATCCTAAAGATGCCACCAGAAAACTACTAGAGCTAATCAACGAATTTGGTAAAGTAGTAGGATACAAAATTAATGCACAGAAATCTCTTGCATTCCTATACAGTAACAACAAAAAATCAGAAAGAGAAATTAAGGAAACACTCCCATTTACCATTGCAACAAAAAGAATAAAATACCTAGGAATAAACTTACCTAAGGAGGCAAAAGACCTGTATGCAGAAAACTATGACACTGATGAAAGAAATCAAAGATGGTGAGAGAGTGGCATGGACTTATATATACTACCAAATGTAAAATAGATAGGTAGTGGGAAGCAGCCGCATAGCACAGGGAGATCAGCTCAGTGCTTTGTGACCACCTAGAGGGGTGGGATAGGGACGGTGGGAGGGAGATGCAAGAGGGAGGAGATATGGGGATATATGTATATGTATAGCTGATTCACTTTGTTATAAAGCAGAAAGTAACACACCATTGTAAAGCAATTATACTCCAATAAAGATGTTAAAAAAAAAGTTCTTTCAGCAAATTAAAAAAAAAAAAGATACAAACAGATGGAAAGATATACCATGTTCTTGGATTGGAAGAATCAACATTGTGAAAATGACTCTGCTACCCAAAGCAATCTACAGATTCAATGCAATCCCTACCAAACTACCAATGGCATTTTTCACAGAACTAGAACAAAAAATTTCACAATTTGTATGGAAACACAAAAGACCCTGAATAGCCAAAGCAATCTTGAGAAAGAAAAACGGATCTGGAGGAATCAGGCTCTCTGACTTCAGACTATACTACAAAGCTACAGTCATCAAGACAGTATGGTACTGGTACAAAAACAAATATAGATCAGTGGAGCAGGGTAGAAAGCCCAGAGATAAACCCATGCACATTTGGTCACCTTATCTTTGACAAAAGAGGCAAGAATATACAATGGAGAAAAGACAGCCTCTTCAGTAAGTGGAACCGGGAAAACTGGACAGCTATATGTAAAAGAATGAAATTAGAACACTCCCTAACACCATACACAAAAATAAACTCAAAATGGATTAGAGATCTAAATGTAAGGCCAGGCACTATAAAATTCTTAGAGGAAAACATAGGCAGAACACTCTTTGACATAAATTACAGCAAGATCTTTTTTGACCCACCTCCTAGAGTAATGGAAATAAGAGCACTGTTTTCATTATAAAATTCTATACCTTCCTATCCATCCCATTCTGTTTCTCACGGCATTAACTTGTCCTTCTGGGTTCATTCCTGCTGCGATTGTATGAGTTTTTCCACCTTGGCTGCTTAGACCCTGTGTCAGCTCTTCTCCTTTTTCCCTTCTATCTGCCCAGCTCTCCCTCACTCTCTGGCAAACTAAGGGCTCCTGTTGTGCTTGGTGAAGATCTCCATCATTGCATGTATCTTATTTTCTTCTTGTTTATCTGTGTGTATGTCTCTCCACCAGTATATAAGTACTGTTAAGGGCCGAACCGAGCTTGCCCTACTTGTATACACAGGCAAGTCCAATGTGAATGACACAGTAAGATTGTAATGTATATCTGAATGGTTAAATAGTTTGAGGGTTTTTTTTTTTTTTTTTTTAGTTTGAGGGTTTTTTTTTCACCATGCCGTGAGGCTTGCGGGATCTTAGCTCCCTGACCAGGGATTGAACCTGGGTCCTCAGCAGTGAAAGTACTGAGGCCTAACCACTGGATCACCAGGGAATTCCCGAGACTCTTCATTTAGTCATTTCACAAATATCTATTGAAGAACTCTCCTGAAATATACTGTGAGAGGATAATTGAAAATAAGAGACTCTGGCCTCAAGAAATTCACTGTCCTAATGGAAGAGATAAGTCATAGGTCATAAATAACTACAATACCAGGTAGAAATTCAGACCTAGAGTAAAAAATAACCCTTTCCAGAGTGAAAACTTTCCCTATGCTCAATGTCAGCAAAGGACTATAGCAAATGCAACTCGGGTCTGCCCCACTAAAATGGACTTCTGTTAAAGTGAATGAGACAGTATGGAAATGTCATTCAGTCTCCAGTACCACTACTTAAATGCGCCTCCAATCACCAGGTTATTGTTTTCCATTGCTAATGTTAGTGGATTTACCTTTGTAAGTAGACATTTGTACTAACCTAATAAATTCACTTTAGGAAAATAATATGATGTATCTTGCTGGGTTAATAGCACCTTATTGGATTGTGGTAAGAATTAAATGAAATATGTCTTCACATATTTTATATAATAAGTATCCAAAATGTTCTTCTTGGTACTAGGGGTATTAAAATAAGCCTGGAGAACTCCATGTCCAAAAAAGAGTATCAGTAAAAACATAGATTTGACAAATTGAATTGTTATTCTGTGTTAAAGAACATCTGTGATAGACTTCAAGCATGTACAGAATGGCCCAGGCCCCACTGGATTTGACCTCTCCATCCCAGACATGTTTGAAACCAGACTTCCTTGTATCAGTGATGTGATATCTGAAAGTAACAACTCAAGCACTCTATCACAGTACACCTTGTAAGACAACCAGAGGACTAAATCCAGAATATTGCCTTATTTGGAGTACGTTGTCCTGAAGAGGAGCAGAATTTGCCACCCCAAATATGCCTCTTTGGCATAAGGATTATTTTAATCCGATTATTTTTAAGAAACAGCAGGGGACCTCCCTGGTGGTTCAGTGGTTAAGACTCTACACTTCCAAAGCAGGGGGCACGGGTTTGATCCCTGGTTGGGGAACCAAGATCCCATATGCCATGTGGCATGGCCAAAAAATAAAAAGAAACAGCAGACGCAGGAGAAGCTCTGAACACCAAGTAGAAGCTGACCTTTTGTAAGACACATTTAAGTTTAAAAAGGAAATCTCCACTTGTAAGGGTGTCTCCCTCGTGTAACAGGAAGAGAAGGATGACTAAGTCTCTAGAAACTCTTATCAATGGCGAAGATGTGGACTTAAATCTGCATAATAACCTTACCCTTGTTTACTGTGCTTTGCCTGGTAACCTCCCATAAGTGGCTCCCCGTCCTCCAACATCTTCTTTTGTCTTTATCTGGAGATGGTATTGAAGGTGGTGGCTTGGACCATTTCAGAGAGTTACAGTTTTTCTGGGTCTCTCCCATGTATACAGGAGGTATCCATGCTATTAAACTTCTGCTTGTTTTTCTCTTGCTAATCTGTCTTATTACGGGGGGCATCTCAGCCAAGAACCTAGAAGGGTAGAAGAAAAATTATTTTTCCTCCCCTGCAGTCCTTTTTCCCTAAATATTTAACTCTTTCAATTCTCAGAGAGTCCTGCCGAATGCATCCCTGAGGGACCTGGCTCCCCCTTGCAAGGCAAGCAAATAAATTCAGCTTTGTTTCTTACCATTTAACACCTGTGTTCTAGCTTCTTGTAACTGTGGAAGAGCTACAGGTCTGTGTTAGCTTCAAAGAAATTAACATGTTGGGGAAATCCATCATAGAATATAAAATACTCCCAGCCTAATAAAGTGCTCGAAAGGATGATGATATTAAATCTTTATAGACTATAAAATCACAGTATTTGCTCTTAAAAGGATAGAACAGCCTTCAAATATTTTAGAAATGAGAAGAAAGGTGCCATTTATAAATGTGAAAATCATACCAACAATTTCTTTTCATTTTTAAAGTTATATTCTTCTTCTGTACGTTGTTTAGGTTTTGTTGGCTTGCTTGCTTGTGCCTTTCTCTGCATTGTCAATTTATTTACATACGTTGGAGCACCCCTCACGAAAGTTTGGGTAAACGATACTATGGACTTCTGTTTCTTCTTTTCTTATATCTAACTTTTTCTGGGTAAAATCACGTTGAAAAGAACATCAAGGGGGTTTGAAACAGAAAATAAGTCATAAAATATGCAACTTGAGGTGATTAGGGTAGCAATACATATGGACAAAAGGAGAGACATTCCCATTCACTTTGCTCTCTGTTATTCTGATTAGGTGGCAAGAGTTTTGTTGAAGAACTCATGGTAGGCATGTACAGCTTCCTTCAGAGCTGCATAATTGGCCATCTTCTTTCCAAGGGCCGAAATACATTAAAGATATGATTGTAGGAAAGTAATGGAACTTTCGTCCTATCTGCCTACCTGCCATCTATCAAATTAATCACTTTCATTGTCTTTCTCCTTTTCTTTACTTTTTCCTCCATCCCTTCCTTCTGCCCTCTCTCTCCTATACGTCATCCTGTATCACCCTTTAGCCTATGTCTTCCTTCCCAGCCCTCTCTCTTTAAAATCGCGTGTGGTGATATTGACTCAGAAAGCCCAACAACTTTCAACATACGGCTAGTGCCCTGTAAGTCTAGAGGGAATTGGATTAGCTGTTTTTCAATTTGTCAAGAGGCGATGGGGCAAATTTGACCAAATGCTTAGAAGTTAGAATTTGAAAAACGCAGAGGAGTCCCACGTTTGCTTTTAGCAGAGGTGATGACTACACTATGCTGGGGGCTGATGACTGTCTTTCCCCTGTAGATATAGGCAGATACGCTGTCGTGTGGGTGATATAGACAGATACAATATGCGTGTAACTCTAAAGGAGATGGACTCTGTGGTGTTCTGTTGTCTTTACAAATTGCAGCGGTAATTCCCCTTTTGTACTGGCTTTCTCTTAAGGAAGTTTTGTGCACCTCAGCACTTTCAATACCAAAATGTTAAAGGCTTCCTGGGAGACTGAGAGAAAAGGTTCTCAAGCCTCCCCCTTGCTTTCTGTCCCTGAAGGTGTTATGTGACATGCTGATGAAGAAAAGAAAGAGCCAGCAAAATTCTGCAGAGGAAAATAATGACAAATAGTGCCTGGCTTCTGTGGTTACAACCCAAACCATTCAGGCATATCACAAGCTTTCAGAAAGCCAGTAGTTGAAAAAATGTATTGATTGTTACCAAGACCCTTAGAGAATGGCCCAGAATTTTCCATTTGATCAAAGGTGACATTCTAAGAGCAATCAACTTTTCCAGACAGGAAATAGTCACCAGAGATGTTAAAATTATGTAAAAATTTTTGGTGCTTTTATTTGAAAGGACTGGAAGAGTAATTGAAGTTAGCGTATGTGCTAATGACAACCACAACATGATTCTCCCACTCCCCAAATTTCTTTAGTTACTACTAAAGTTGATTTAATACAGGCAATCTAAGAGAAAGGCAAATTTGCAAATTCTAAAATATTTCATCTATTAATAAACAGTTCTTGATTATGAGCACATTATAATGAAAAAAAAAAAACTTAAGAGTTTTGAGTTCAAAACTCCTTGGGCCAGTCATTATTAATATGCCCCTGGGAAATGTAAACCTCTTTAAACCTCTGTTTTCTTCTCTGTGAAATGGAGATGATATCTGCCGATATCTAGCGGGTGCTGAATAAAAGTTGTATCTTTATTCCTTTACTTTCACTGAGTATGTGATGATTATATGTTGGAAGAATTAGCGGCCTTATTTGTTTGTTTGTTGTGCACAGCAAACCCTAAAAGCATCTCACTTTTGAGAAAACATCTGCTATTCTTAGTTTCTCTGGAATGTTCTGATGAGGTTCTGAATGGGAAGCAAAAGGACAGACTGGATAACTTCTCAGGGCTTCGTGGGACTAGAGTGACTTAGTCACTGCGAGCAACTTGAACATCTTTTTCTTCATAATGCCTCTGCAGAGCAATGCCACGCCTCTCCTCTCCACATAGCATTTCTGTTTTGGCCACTGTCTCACGGTCTGTCGTTGCTTCAACTGAGCTACCTCCTGGTTAATGTGTTCAATGCGTTGGCTGCTCTGCACTCCCGGGAGCTTATTGACGTGCCACTTTGGATTACAGTAAGCTTCAGTGATATATAAAGTGCACATGTAGTAGGAACTTTCACCTTAATAACTGTTAGCAGTATTCCTGCACAGCCTGATCCCCAAGCAACTGAATTTCAGAAGCGCACAGGGGTTATTTAGTCAAGTTAAATAGTGTCTGAGTTCTGGATTTATGTATGACGTCATGGCAGTTCTGATAGATGAATTGATTTAGCTCCCCTGGGTTGTAGGTTCTACACACATAAAATGGAAGTATTTGCCCTCTCCCAGTTTTGAATTATAATGAGGACTGACCAAATATACTACAGATGAAAATCACCATTTATAAAATCAAGCTAGGGCTTTAAACTCTAATCTGAGGCTTTGTTAATCAGTTTCTATATCTTCACTTGGGCATCAAAAGATCACAAAACTGTGACCTACACTGCTGCATGTTTTGAAACTACAAAATTTGCACTGTATCTTCATGACTTTTTTTTTAAATTTTATTTATTTATTTATTTGTTTGTTTGTTTGTTTGTTTGTTTGTTTATGGCTGTGTTGGGTCTTCGTTTCTGTGCGAGGGCTTTCTCTAGTTGTGGCAAGTGGAGGCCACTCTTCATCGCAGTGCGCAGGCCTCTCACTGTCGTGGCCTCTCTTGTTGCGGAGCACAGGCTCCAGACGCGCAGGCTCAGTACTTGTGGCTCACGGGCCCAGCTGCCCTGCAGCATGTGGGATCTTCCCAGACCAGGGCTCGAACCCGTGTCCCCTGCATTGGCAGACAGATTCTCAACCACTGCGCCACCAGGGAAGCCCTCTTCATGACTTTTTACAACTCATTTATTTTGACAAAAATTAAATTTGAATGACAGAAAAAGGTTTTGGCCATATGAAGATTGTTGAAGGTAACATTCTTTGGGACTGGAGATCCATCTTTAATGAAATCATTTCATTAAATAAGGAGGGAGCCTTTCATCAGGCATTTGGAAACTGTGGGTTTGATTTTAGATCTATTTATAATTCTGGCAATTCTCATTAGAATGTGATACTGAAAGTATGTCCATGTTCCTTTGTGAAAGTCTTCTTTCTAAGGGGCAAAGGGTACATTAAAGATGTAATTCTAGGAAAGTCATTTGACCTGTCATTTGTCCACACAGGACTCGCGTGGAGAAGGATGGAATCTGAAATATTGAGTAGAAGCAAGAACTAGTTCCTGCTGTGGAGAGTGGGAAATACTGCCTTCATTTAGGAGAGGGCTTTGGAAAGGACATAAGGGGACTAAAACTTACTGAGTTCTGCTCTGTTCAAGGCTCTGAACGTCCTTATTTACACATTTCACATTATTTAATTATTTCAACGACCAGCAAATTCTGTCCCTGTAAGCAAGCTACACATGAAGCCAAGTCACAGGGTTCTTTGGTGAACATGGAATCAGAACAAAAAGAGTTAATTGCATAATATGAATGTTTAATGTTCGTGACAACTTCTTGTTAACTATATGCCTGCACACACAGATCAGAGAGGTTCTGTCCTTGGGTGTGGTTCACCACACTTCTGGGTGGATATTGGCTAGGTCCATTTGCCTTGCAAGCTTTCTCTTTTCTATGTTTCTGTGGCTGACCACCCCCATTCTGATAGACGTTGGCCTGGGAGAGATCGTTTCTTTAAGATGACTGTATTAGTTTTTACTGCAAAACAAACAGCTGGGAAATCTCAGTGGTTACAGCATCAAACATTTATTTTCAAGCTCCTAGGTCTGTAGGTCAGCCATGATTTGTCTGATTAGGCTGAACTTGGCTGGGCCAGGATGGACACCAGGCTTCTGTTCAGGTTCAGGTCTTCTGGGGCCAAGGCTGGAGGGGCCATGGCTGCCTGGAGTATGCTCTTCTAAAGGCAGGTCATAGGAGCGCAAGAAGGCAAGCAGAAACGTGTGATGTTTCTTAAGGCCTCAGCTTGGAACTGTCACTTCGCCTACACTCTAGCAACTAAAGTCACGAGGCCGAGCCCAGCATCGATGGGGTGGGGAAGATCCACTTCTCAAAGGGGGAGGTGAAATGAAAAGAGCATGGATGTAAACTCTCGAAGAAAAGAGAGGAAGGAGTATAGAATTGGGAACAATGATCCCAGCCACCATAATAACTATGAAGATATATACTCTAATCCGTTACGTGTTGATTTCATAGTTTAGTTCTCGGAGGACAAATTCCTTTAGATTCTTGGGGGTAGCAAAGGAGCATGGCATCTCATTTTTGCCTTCTGTTCTCACCTGCAAGGACAGGGCAAGATTGAATCTTCTGGCTTTGCCTTTAAGCATTTGCACTGTAAGCCAAACTGACTCTTATGCCTGCCACCAGGTATATTAATGATATAAAGAATTGTGCGAGAGGTCAAAAACCCGGGGGGATGTCTCCCCTGGCCTGATGTCAAGGTAGATGACAAATTCTATTAAATCAGAACCTTTTCCCTTCCTGATAAATCAGCCTCATCTATCTTTGCTAAAGTTAATTTATGAGCTATCCCAAGGCATTGGTGGTATTTGGGCATCTGTGTGTCTGCTATATTGGTTGCTCCTGGAAATTAAATTGCTCATCTATTTAACCAAATATAAAGATGACTATTCTTGTTCTGAAAAAATTATGAAATATTTCATACATACAGGAGAGTATATAAAATATATGTACAGATCCAGACATTCTGAAGCTGTAGAGTATTCTAAATTATGAATATAACACAACTGATTGATCTCTTCTTTTGTTTATGAACATCTGAGTTTTTCCAGTTTGGGACTATTATCAACAATGCTTCTATGAACATTTTTGTATATATCTCCTGGGGACATTTGTGTTTCTCTTGTGAGTTTCTCTAGACTACAAAACTAGGAGTGGACTTTCTGAGTCAAAGGATATGAGCAGTTACTCAGTTACCTGTTTCTCTGTAACAAGCCACCATAAATATAGTGACTTAGAACAACCACCATTTTATTTGCTCATAAATCCAGCAATTTAGGTTGTATTCAGCTAGGCAGTTCTCTTACTGGTCTGTCCTGGGCTCATTCATGTGGCTGCAGTCACGTGGCAGCTCAACTAGAGTAAGATGGTTCAAGATGGCCTCATTCATAAGTCTGGCAATCAGTGCTGGCTGTCGACCAGACCCCTTTCTCCACGTAGTCTCTACTCTTCAAGGGCTACCCTGGTTTCTTCACTTAGCAGTCTCATGGCAGCAAGGTGGCAAGAGTGGAAGCTGCCAGGCTTCTTGAGGGCTAGATTCAATATTGCCACCCCACCACATCTACCTCATTCTACTAGTTAAAGCATGCCATAAAGCCATCTTGGAATAAAGAGTGCAGAGAAATAGGCTCTACCTATTGATGGCAGGAGCAGCAAAGTCACATTACCAAAGGGTCATGCCTACAGGAATAGAAAGAATTTGTGGTCATGTTTTGTACAAGACACGTTTCTAAGTTTATTAGGTAATGATGGACCACTTTTCAGTGTGGTCATACTTTAAAATTAATGTACCCATTGGTAGTGAAAGAGAGTTTCCACTGCTCCATTTCCTTCGCAACTCTTGGCAATGTTAGATTTCTAAATTGTGTTGGTCTGCTGAGTATTTAATAGCATCTCATTGTGGTTTTGATTTACATTTCCTAAATAGTAGTGAAGTTGAGCAACTTTTCTTATATTTATTTGCCGTTTAGATTTCCTATTTTATAAGGTGCCTGTGTCTTAATATCATTTTACGTTTTTTGTTTATTTTGTTTTAGTGACTCACGGAAGTTTTCTTTCCCTATAAATTCTGGATATCAGTCCTTTGTTGGTTATGAAACTTGTGTATTCTCTTTCTGCCCCTTTTATGGTGTCTTTTGATAAACAGAAGTTCTTAATTTTATTTATTTATTTTTATTGAAGTATAGTTGCTGTACAATATTATGTAATTTACAGGTGTGCAACATAGTGATTCACAATTTTTAAAGGTTATACTCCATTTATTAGTATTATAAAATATTGTCTATATTTCCTATGTTGTACAATATATCCTCTTATTTTATATCTGATTGTTTGTACCTCTTATTCCTTACCACCCCTATATTGCCCCCCCTTCCCTCTCCCCACTGGTAACCACTGGTTTGTTCTCTATATCTGTGAGTCTGCTTCTTTTTTGTTATATTCACTAGTTTGTTGTATTTTTTTTTAAACATCTCCAAATTTTTTAAAAATAATTTATTTATTTATATTTGGCTTTTTTGGGTCTTTGTTGCTGGGCGCTGGCTTTCTCTAGTTGCGGCGAGTGGGAGCTACTCTTCATTGCAGTGTGCGGGCTTCTCACTGTGGTGGCTCCTCTTGTTGTGGAGCACAGGCTCTAGGCGCACGGGCTTCAGTAGTTGTGGCTCGCGGGCTCTAGAGCACAGGCTTAGTCGTTGTGGCTCATTGGCTACAGAGCTCAGCCTCAGTAGTTGTGGCGCATGGGCTTAGTTGCTCCATGGTGTGTAGGATCTTCCTGGACCAGGGCTCGAACCCGTGTCCCCTGCATTGGCAGGTGGACTCTTAACCACTGCACCACCAGGGAAGCCCCAAGTTTGTTGTATTTTTAAGATTCCATATATAAGTGATATCACACAGTATTTGTCTTTCTCTGTCTGGCTTATTTCACTTAGTGTAATGCCCTCCAAGTCCATCCATGTTGCTAAAAATGGCAAAATTTCATTCTTTTTTATGGCTAATATTCCTTTGTGTATATATACCACATCTTCCTTTTTTTCCATTCATTTGTGAATGGACACTTAAGTTGTTTCTGTATCTTGGCTATTGTAAATAATGGTGCTATCAACACTGGGGTGCATGTATCTTTTTGAATTAGTGTTTTGAATTTTTCAGATCTATACCCAGGAATGGAATTGCTGGGTCACATGGTAGTTCAGTTTTTAGTTTTTTTGAGAAATCTCCATACCGTTTTCCACAGTGGCTGCCCCAGTTTACATTCCCACCAACAGTGTACAAGGGTTTCCTTTTATCCACATCCTCGCCAACATTTATTATTTGTGTTCTTTTTGATGACAGCCATTGTGACAGGTATGAAGTGATATCTCATTGTGGTTTTATTTGCATTTCCCTGATAATTAGCAATGTTGAATATCTTTTCATGTGCCTGTTGGCCATCTGCATTTCCTCTTTGGAAAAGTGTTTATTTAGGTCTTCTGCCCATTTTTTCATTGTTGTTTTTTTGTTTTTGTTTTTGTTTTTGTTTTTGTTTGGTGTTGAGTTGTATGACCTGTTTATATATTTTGGATATTAACCCCTTATTGATCGTATCATTTGCAAATCTTTTCTTCCATTCAGTAGGTTGTCTTTTTATTTTGTCAGTGGTTTCCTTTACTGTGCAAAAGCTTTTAAGTTTAATTAGGTCCCATTTGTTTATTTTTGCTTTTGTTTCCTTTACTTTAGGAGGTGGATCCAAAAAAATATTGCTGCGATTTATGTCAAAGAGTCTTCTCCCTGTGTTTTCCTCTAGGAGTTTTATAGTATTCAGTATTACATTTAGAAAAAATATATATTACATTTAGGTCTTTAATCCATTTTGAGTTTATTTTTGTATATGGTATTAGAGAATATTCTTTTTTTTAAAAAATTATTTATTTATTTATTTATGGCTGTGTTGGGTCTTCGTTTCTGTGCCAGGGCTTTCTCTAGTTGTGGCAAGTGGGGGCCACTCTTCATCGTGGTGCGCGGGCCTCTCACTGTCGCGGCCTCTCTTGTTGTGGAGCACAGGCTCCAGATGCGCAGGCTCAGTAATTGTGGCTCACGGGCCTAGTTGCTCCGCGGCATGTGGGATCTTCCCAGACCAGGGCTCGAACCCCTGTCCCCTGCATTGGCAGGCAGATTCTCAACCACTGCGCCACCAGGCAAGCCTGTTAGAGAATATTCTAATTTCATTCTTTTACATGGAGCTGTCCAGTTTTCCCAGCACTATTTATTGGAGAGACTGTCTTTTTCCATTGTATATTCTTGCCTCCTTTGTCATAGACTAATCGACCATAAGTGCGTGGGTTCATTTCTGGGCTCTCAATCCTCTTCCATTGATCTGTGGGTCTTTCTGGGGCCAGTACCGTACTGTTTTGATTACTATAGCTTTGTAGTATAGTCTGAAGTCAGGGAGTGTGATTCCTCCAGCTCTGTTGTTGTTTCTCAAGATTGTTCTGGCTATTTGGGGTCTTTTGTGTTTCCATACGAATTAAAATTATTTGTTCTAGTTCTGTGAAAAAAGCCATTGGTATTTTGATAAGGATTGCATTGAATCTGTAGATTGCCTTGGGTAGTATGATACCAAAACCAGACAAAGATATCACAAAACAAGAAAATTACAGGCCAATATTACTGATGAACATAGATGCAAAAATCCTCAACAAAATACTAGCAAACCGAATCCAACAATACATTAAAAGGATCATACACCATGATCAAGTGGGATTTATCCCAGGGATGCAAGGGTTTTTCAGTATCTGCAAATTGATCAATGTGATACACCATATTAACAAACTGAAGAATGAAAACCATATGATCATCTCATTAGATGCAGGAAAAGCTTTTGATAAAATTCAACATCTGTGTGTGATAAAAACTCTCCAGAAAGTGGGCATAGAGAGAACATACCTCAAAATGATAAAGGCCATATATGACAAACCCACAGCTAACATCATACTCAATGGTGAAAAGCTGAAAACATTTCCTCTAAGATCAGGAACAAGGAAAGGATGCCCACTCTCGTCACTTTTATTCAACATAGCTTTCGAAGTCCTAGCCATAGCAACCAGAGAAGGAAAAGAAATAAAGGGAATCCAAATTGGAAAGGAAGAAGTAAAACTGTCACTGTTTGCAGATGATATGATACTATGATACTATACATAGTAAATCCTAAAGATGCCACCAGAAAACTACTAGAGTTTATCAATGAATTCGATAAAGTTGCAGGATACAAAATTAATATACAGAAATCTGTTGCATTTCTATACACTAACAGCAAACTATCAGAAGGAGAAACTAAAGCTCCCATTTACCATCACATCAAAAAGAATAGAATACCTAGGAATAAACCTACCAAAGGACACAAAAGACCTGTACTTGGAAAACGGTAAGACAGTGATGAAAGAGGAAGAAACTGAGTGGATGCCTTCTTTTCTCTTTCTCATCATGGAGTAGAGTGAAAATTGTTTTCCCTCTGGAGAAATCTGGGGACCAGGGAATTATTTTCCCCCACTTCCCCCCACCTAAATTCCTCTTCATCACTAAAGGGATGAGTCAAACTGAGAAACTTTACCTAGCCCCATTTTACTCATATGAATGAGTTCCTTTTAAAACTCCTGAACCAAGCAAGACAGTAATGAATTACACTGATATTCTAGAGTACATTGTAAAGTGAACTGATCTAGGTAAGAGTCAAGAGACTTGCATTCTGGGTTCTGCTGCCATTGATGATGTCCAGGGAGAAGTCACCTTCATTTTCAGGGCTCCAGATTCATCACCTGTAAAATAAGGGAGTTTAACTAAATGATCTTTAAGGTCCCTTCCATCTCTAACAATCATTCCTTCCTTAAAGTGTTCAGTTGGGTCTGTTAAGAGGCAACATAGGGCTTCCCTGGTGGCGCAGTGGTTGAGAATCTGCCTGCTAATGCAGGGGACACGGGTTCGAGCCCTGGTCTGGGAAGATCCCACATGCCACGGAGCGGCTGGGCCCGTGAGCCACAACTACTGAGCCTGCGCGTCTGGAGCCTGTGCCCCGCAACGGGAGGGGCCGCGATAGTGAAAGGCCCGCGCACCGCGATGAAGAGCGGTCCCCGCACCGCGATGAAGAGTGGCCCCCACTTGCCGCAACTAGAGAAAGCCCTCGCACGAACCGAAGACCCAGCACAACCAAAAATAAATAAATAAATAAAAAAATAAAAAGTAGCTAAAAGGAGGAGGAAATTATTAAAAAAAATAAAAAATAAAAAAATAAAAAACTCCCCTTTTAAAAAAAAAAAAAAAAAAAAAGGCAACATATTCAGAAGTCTTGTCTACAATGGCCAATATGTAAAGCCTTACCTAGCGTGGGTGGTCCATGTAGCATGACTGACACACTGCTATGATCTTAAATTGATTTTTAATAGCAGCAACTTATATGGAATGCAATCATATTTTTTCTTACATGTACAAACAAAAACCTACAGAACAGTCCTCACAAAATGAAAAAAATGGGACTTTTTGTATTATCATAATATCTTTTTTAGATTCTAATTAAGTATCAACCTGATCTTATTGCTATAAAATAAACAATGTTTTTTTAAGTATGGAAATGTATATGTATTGCTGATTCATTTTGCTGTATAGTAGAAACTAACACAACAACTATAAAGCAACTATACTCCAATAAAAATTAATTTTAAAAAAAGTATGAAAATGACTTTAAGACACTGCGTGCCTTATCTGTTTTCATGTGTTGGGAAGATGATTCATGAGATCTGGTTTGTAAGTAAGGCTTTTCTGGTGGATTTTCTGAGGAGACCTTTGAGACTGTCAAGTCTTTCCTCTAAGAGAGTGGCAAGACAATAGAACTTGATTAGTGGATACAGATTGCTTCCCTTCATCTAATAATTAGGGCAAGTGAGATTGTTGTGCCCATTAAAAGCTCACTCGGTCTTTACCACTTACTCTGTGGAGTATTTGACTGAAATGGAAACAGTCCTCATTTAGTATTTATTATTTTTAAGCGCTGGCATTATATCATTTTGATGCCAATTTGTGTATAGTACCTATAAGACACAAGGTTTAGAATAGAGACTCAATTCCAATTTTCTTAGTCATTAGGTACTTCTGGCCTCCTGGAAATTCAAATTTATGTCAACAGAAGCAACATGAACTTCTTGTATTGTAATAATTTCTATAGCAACAGTCGTTTGGGGGAAGAGTTATGTTTTTTTTAAATCACCTTTTTTCATGAAAATTTTACTCTAGAGTCTTAAAATGGAAAATCAGTAGGATCTCTTCAGGCTTATCACTTTAGATGTTATCCAGAAGGACCTATTAACTAGACAAGGAAACGCTATGATGTAATATTAAGAGAATGGCTTTTGGTCTCAGACTGACTAATTCTGTCACTAGCCAGTTCTCTAACTTTGGCTAATTAATGCAATCTCTAATTCAGTGATATAAAAGTTCAGTGAGCATCAGAACCCCTTGGGGGACTTGTTAAAATACAGGCTGCTGGGCCCCACCCCCAGAGTTTCTCATTCAGTAGGTCTAGGGTGGGGCCCCCAAATCTGCATTTCCAACAAGCTCCGGGTTGATGCTGATGCTGCTGGTCCCAGGACCATTATTTGAGAGTCACTCCCCTAAGTTAGTTTCAACGGAGTATAATAATACCTCCTGGAATGGTTGTGTGTATTAATAAGTTGCTCTCTACGAAGCAAATCCCAAGGTGTCTGACAAATAGGAAAATTTTAATTAATATTTGTTTCCTTCTCTGTCTCCCCTCTTCTTCCAATAAATATTAACAAAATGTTCCATGAGATATGATGAATGAATAGGACAAGAACCCTATCTTCATGTATCTTTTAATTAAGTAAGAAAAAAAATGAACACATATGTGACAATTAAGAAAAACAAAGAGATCGTTAAACAAATACTAAATTACTTGCTATGGCCTGAATGTGTCCCCCAAAATGCATGTGTTGAAACCTTACCCCTAAGGTGATGATATTAGGAGGTGGGGCCTATGGAGGGCTCTGCCTCATGAATGGGATTAATGCCCTTATAGAAGAGGCCCCAGAGAGCTCCCTTGTCCCCTTCCACCATGTAGAGACACAACCAGAAGTCTGAGACCAGGAAGACGGCCCTCACTTGACCATGCTGGTCCCTGATCTCGGATTTCCAGTCTCCAGAACTTTGAGAAATAAGTTTCTGTTGCTTATAAGCTATCCAGTCTGTGAGATTTTGTTATAGCAGCCTGAATGGACTTAGATACTACTTTTTATATTTACTTTTTGGCACTTGAGGATTCCAGAAGAAGAAGAGATCACTGGGGGCTATTACTGGTCAGGAAAAACCTCACTGAATAGTTGAGATTTAATTAGCTCTCGAGCAAGAAGTTCTTTGTTATTGGCAGGATGGTAACAGCTTATAAAGAAGCCCAAAACCGAGGTGGAGGGATTTAGACTGGAAGTGGTTGACATTAGGATGGGAAAATATTTTAGGCTTTTGGGGAGAAAAGCCAAAAAGAAGTGTGCAGGCAGTCAGGTGTGAAAGATGTGATCTCATTGCCTCCTGTGAAGAGGCTATCCCAGTAGTGGATATGCCAGCCTGGCTTGCACTGGGAGCAGTTGGAGTGAAGACCAAACCAGCCTTATAGAAAGGGTATTTCATGTCTCTTTCTTGTGTTACGTGGTTGTTTGCATCTGCCACCCAACTAGAGGGTGGGCCTGTTCCTTTGAATTCCACAGTACCTCCTATTGTGCCTTCCACAGACAGGTGGGTGTGCAGTAAATGTGGGCTGAATTAAAGGAGATTTGAAAAGTCTTGGCGATGACTGGTTATGGGGGAGAAAGGAGAAATTGTATTCAAAGGTACCTCTATGACAAGGAGAATGATGGCTCTGAGAAGCAGAGTTTCAAGGTTAATGTTAAGTATAAACAGGGAAGTTTGGAAAAGCAGGCATTTCGGGGTGTAATGATTTTACTTCCAGATGTGGCATTGATAGAATGTCTGGGCATCCAAATGGAAATATTCAGAGATTGCAACCCATGCAAAGTATCAGGATGGAGGATGTGAATTGTCTTTGGAATTTAGAATCATAGCTTGGGAAGGACTTGCAGTTTTATTCCAATCTCTTACCTAATATAGGAACTGCCTCTATACCTTTACTAGTCAAAGTGTGGTTTCCAGACCAGCAGCATTGACGTCACGTGAGAGCCTGTTAGAAATGAAGAATCTCAGGCCCCACCTCAGACCCACTTAATTAGAATCTGCGCTTGAACAAGAGCCCCAGGGGATTTGTGTGGACATTAAAGATTAAGAAGTACTGCCTATACACCATTCCTGATTTGCACACACCGTTTTCTTACTTCTAGTGAAGGAGAGCTTATTAGCTAAGAAGGTAAACCTTTCTTTTTGGACACTTGTAATTGGAATTGTTTAGACCTAGACATGCTCTGGTTCTCAGCCGTGGCCATACACTGGAAATACCTGGGAAGCTTGAAAAACTACTCATGCCTGCATATACACCCACTAGAGCAACTAAAATCGAAAAGACTAACAACATCAAATGTTGGCAAAGATGTGGAGCAGCAGGAACTCTCATAGATTGCTGGTGAGACACTAAAAATGCTACAACCCACTTTGACAGTTTCTTATAAAGCTAAACAAATATACATTTACCATATGCCCCAGCAATTCAACTCTCAGGTATTTACTCAAGGAAAATGAAAGTACATAGATGTCCATGAAGAAAGACTTGTCTAAGAATGTTCATAGCCCCCTCATTCATAACTCCAAACTGGAAACAACTCAGATGTCCATCAGCAAAATAAGGACTTATAAAAATCAAGATATATTCATAGAAGGGATTACCACTCAGCAGTTAAAGGGAACAAACTGCTGATATATGCTACATCATAGGTGGGCCTCCTTGAAAACATTATGTTAAGTGAGGGAAGCTAGACACAAAAGTTGTGGGGCTTCCCTGGTGATGCAGTGGTTGAGAATCCGCCTGCCAATGCAGGGGACACGGATTCGAGCCCTGGTTTGGGAAGATCCCACATGCCACGGAGCAACTGGGCCTGTGAGCCACAACTACTGAGTCTGCGCATCTGGAGCCTGTGCTCCGCAACAAGAGAGGCTGCAATAGTGAGAGGCCCGTGCACCGCGATGAGGAGTGGCCCCCGCTTGCCGCAACTAGAGAAAGCCCTCGCACAGAAACGAAGACCCAACACAGCCAAAAATAAATAAATAATTAATTAATTTTAAAAAAAGTTGTGTACTATATGAGCCTGTTCGTAGGAATTTCTAGAATAGGCAAAACTAATCCGTGGTGGTAAAAATCAAAACAGTTGTTACTGTTGGGAGGCAGTGGGGTGAGGACTGATTGTACAGGAACTTGAGGGAACTTTCTGGGGCACCAGAAATGTTCTGTATTGTGATGAGGAGGCGGGGTACACAGATGTATTCATCTGCCAAGTGATATCAAAGATTTGTACATTTCATGGTGTGTAATTTATAATGTAATGGAAAAAAATGAAAAAGAAAAATTTCCAATGCCTGTGTCCCACCACAGAGACTGATTTAACTGGTCTGGGGTGCAGCATGGGCATCAGAATTTTAAAATCTCACCACGTGATTCTAATTGGCAGCCAGGTTCAAAGCACTGGTCTAGGGACTGTGGAGTGGAACGTGCCTGGTCCTAGGGATGGGGCAAGAAAGCCAAGGGGGTAAGGGAGATGGCGGAGGAGTAGAAGGATGACGGGGAGCAGGAAAACCCCAAAAGGATAACCTCTAGAAAAGCAAGGGAGGAGGATTCAAGGGAAGATTCAACAGAGGAAAAAGTACTCTAGAAGTCAGTCAGAATGAAAATGTAGCAGAAAGTCCATTCTCAGAAGGTGATTTCAATAAAAAAAATGTGGGAGAGAGAAAGGAGATTGCAGTGTAAATGAGGAAATTTGTAGTAAGAAAAAGAAAATATCAGGCACACCATAAACTGGAGTGCCCTTAAATATTGGGGCCTGTAAATACTCAATCTGACTTACTTTTATCCTCACGCTAGTGATGAAAGATTCCTATGGAATTCTGATGACGTGGCAACATTCACTTGTCTGGCCCTGCTTCTAGAGGGGCAGTTTTTGCCTAGGGTGAGCCTCAGCATACAGCCCGCCTCTTTGGGTGGTTGCAGGGGAAGTTTTGAATGTCTCACTCATTTTGCTGCCATCATCGAAGCACTAAATGTCTTTGTTGTAAGGCAGTTTCCGACTGTAAGCTGATCCCACAGCAAGGACCCTTGGAAGAGAGTTATTATAAGGTTTTGGAAGGTTTTATAACTAACTGTACTATCATTTCTAAATAACATTGTAAATATTGGCTTCTGTCAACCTTTAACTGCACACTCCTACATCATGTGTCAGAGTTAAGTATTATTTTCCCCATGGTCTTTTGGGAAACGACACAAAAATCTTGTCCTGGTTCTGTTCTTTGGTGACAAACTCACATCAAAACAGGAGCTGGTGAGTTGCATGGAGGAAGAGTATGCGTGGCAGGGAGAGCATGGAGCCTAATGCTTTTTGCTGTACTTGTCTCTTAACTAATCCAGCGTCCCTTGAATTAGATGCAGGTGAAAACCTGGAAACCTCAAGAGGGATTTTCTACAGGGGTCCTTTGACCCAATCTCAAGGGAAATCTCTCTGGATGCTTCTGGAGAGAAATCCTCTGGGCTCATACTTCAGTTCTCCCTGTGCACTGAGAGATTGATTTGGGTCCTCTAATAGGAAGAAGGATGAAGCATTTCTCATATTATGAATTAGTGTTTCAAACTCAATGTTCAGTGTCAGAGAAATAGATATCTGCTCATCAGTGTCCTCTCCTGAAGACATCACGGCCAAAACCACAGACACATTTGGACAGCCTGTGCCTATCAAATATCCTTGCCTGAGTCACATCACTCTTGCTAGGACAGTTAACATGGCGGGCGGTTCAGAGTAATGGGCTCTGTCTGATGTCCCTGAAGTTGATCTCCAGCATGCTTGTTGTATTAGCAAGCTGGTGTGTCCAGAGATGGCAGAATGGAACAACAGTAAGCAGACCTTAAAGAAATTTGCCCGCTTGACAGTGACAAATTAAGGTATTGCCACCTCTGGCAGAATGATGGGCCTTGAAGCAATATTAGCTTGAAAGCTTCGGCTTTCAGAAATTTGTAAAGTGGAGCTCTGCTCTCTTTCAGGAGTGGGATTGTCACACAGGGAGGAGACATTTTGGTTAATAAGACCCCAGATTTCCTTCTTTCTGTCCCTCTGCACCATGCTGTCCAGCCCACACCACCTGCCTTTCCCTGCCCCTACAGCCATGAGAGGATGTTGGGAAATGTGCTTTAAAGCCTACTGCTTATTTACATCACAACCATAGCCTTTCTGTAATTAATAATAATATGCTCAAAAGGCAGAAATGTTCAGGGGAGGGGTCCTTAATATCGAAGATTAGATGTTTTGTATATGATAAGTAAGTAAGAATGGAAAAACTACTGGCTCACAGCTCTAACTATAAAAGTTTAGATTTTGCTTTATTCTTTTTTCAAAGGTGGAAAGGGAATTCCAGGTTATTTGGTGCCTAATGAAGTCTAATATTGGTATGAGGGTCAATTAATGGTTCCTGCTAGTTGGTATTCTCAGTTCATTTCTATGATTCTATTTCTTAAAGGCAAGAAATGTGTGCAGTCCTGATTTTCTGGAACCAGAGGTATGGCAGAGATAGATAACTAGGAGAACAGGAAAAGGGAGAACAGAAATTAGGTGACCTTGGGAGAGTGTTGAATGCAAGTTTGCGTGCTGGACACACAGTGAGGCCAAACAAACGGAAGTATTGGGGTTTGGACCAGAGAAAGGTTTATTGCAGGGCCGAGCAAGGAGAATGGGTGACTTGTACTCAAAAGACCCGAACTCCCCAGTGGTTTTCAGGGGGAAGTTTTTATAGGCAAAATTTGGGCTGCAGGGTGTGAGTTTCTTCTGATTGGTTGGTGGTGAGGTAACAGGGCGGTGCTCCAGGGATCTTGTGCTCAGCCTGAAGTTACCATCCTCCACCTGGGTGGGGGTCTTAGTTCCTCTAGAAGAACTCAAAGATATATTGTTACGTATATTCCTTGAGGAGGAACCAGGACCCTGCCCCAAGGCTGCACTTTTGTTTTTTGACTGCTCCTCCTTTGTTTCTGCATCCCCTCCCTTCCCTCATTAACAAGTTTGAATCTGTCCTTTGGAACTCGGGGAAGGTCTGGGAGGCTGAATGAAACCCATTTCCTACAAACAAGTAAGGGGGGAGGGGACACAAAGATTTGTACCCATGAGGGCCCCACAGGGTCCTGCTGGGTTTCAGTAGTCATGTATCTCTTGTTTTGTTACTTTCTTTATTCCTTAAAATATTCTTAATCCTCACTTCTGATTCACAGGGCAATAAGTGTTTCATAATAGGAAGAAGTCCTTGGGATTCTAAAATAAGAGACTATAAGTCATGCAAAGGGCATTTATTTTCAGATGCATGATTGGATTGAAATTAATATTTGTTCATGGTCTAAAAGGTATCATTCTAACAGTATAAGAATTTTCATTAGTCTTCATTTAATAACATTTATTTCTGTCATGTTTTCTTGTTTTTGTTGTTGGTTTTTGAATCATTGTCTTCCTCTGGCTGGCCAGATAGCCCATCTATCTGAAGCCCAATATATGGACCGTTTCCCCCGTGGAGCTTTTCTTAATGGCTCTAGAAATTACCTTTTCTTCTTTTCAATTGCTGTCTGATCTGGAATACCCCCAGCTTCCCCCCTGCCCCACCCCATCCATTCTACTCCTTGAATACTCAATCTCCCTGAATGATACAACTGGATTATATGCTTTTTGGTGAAAGCAATCAACTCTCTCTCTCTTTTGTAGTTTCCATTTCTAATACAGAGCTCACACAGGTGCATCTGACCTGTTTTGATCTGATTCTAGATATCTACCTGGATTCTTCTAATCCCATGGTGTAAACAGAAGTAGTAAGATAAAGGTTTTGTCCAGAAAGAATAGTTTCATTGATAAACAAAGGAAGAACCTCTGAATGTACTAGGCCTAAAAAATTGTCGAATTAATTTCTGAGACTGATGGTGTCCAGAATAATAAATCAATTTTGCCTCAAAGTGGTGTTCTTTTATTAGATTTTGCTTCTTCCACCTTATGAAAATGTTCACCAACTAATATATATTAAGTGCCATCAGCTTGATGGAATTGTGTTATGAATTTGATGGTAATTGTGGAGATATGGAAATATGGGCATAGTTGGTCTTTTTCCACTCCCTTTAGCTTATAAATCATCTTAATACTATTATCATGATTATACATCTTTATGGAAGATAAAGATGTATTATTTTACAATATAAAGTGAAGAAACTTGTTAACTTAAAAAGATTTAATAAGGACAAAATGAAGACTGCTCTGTGGGGCATATTAATAACATAAAGGTACATATGACTATGGATAGGCTCTTGAGCTTTGTCTAAGGACGCTTGTTTTACTTCCCCGAATTAGCAATACTTATGTATTTCTGGCATTTCAGATGCTGTAATTGCTTTTGTGATACCTTTCTTTATATGCACTGATGTCACTGCTAAAGAGTTTTCCCTTTAGCCCGTCAGTGTCATCTCTTCTACCTTTTTTAGTGTGCTCAAAGTGAAGACACTTCCTCAAGGTAGTTTTGTTTTTTTTTTTTTTTTTAATTTATTTATTTATTTATTTATTTATTTATTTATTTATGGCTGTGTCGGGTCTTCGCTTCTGCGCGAGGGCTTTCCCTAGTTGCGGCAAGTGTGGGCCACTCTTCATCGCGGTGCGCGGGCCTCTCACTATCGCGGCCTCTCTTGTTGCGGAGCACAGGCTCCAGACGCGCAGGCTCAGCAGTTGTGGCTCACGGGCCCAGTTGCTCCGCGGCATGTGGGATCTTCCCAGGCCAGGGCTCGAACCCCCGTCCCCTGCATTGGCAGGCAGACTCGCAACCACTGCGCAACCAGGGAAGCCCTCAAGGTAGTTTTGAACATTGTACCACTGAGTTATTGCTGTCACCCCAGAACTTAGTGCTTAAAATAAAAATCAATTATTATTTCGAGTCTGTGGTTCAGATTGGAAGTTGGCTGATCTGAGCTGGGATCAGCTGAGTGGTTCTGCTGGTGTCTGGAGAATCTAGACTGAGCTTGGCCGTGGGGGGCTCTGATCCACACGTGTCCAGTCCTCTTCCTGGGACCAGTGGAATAGCTGGCCATGTTTTTGAAGGGGTTCAGGGCAGGCTGCACCAGAATGTGCCACTTTGCCATGTGGATTATTTCAAGCTGAAGATAATTGGTGCCCAGCAGACTCAGGAAGAGCTTTTTACTTCCACCTTAGCTGCTGGAAAGAATTTAGATAGGGGACTTGTACCAGGAAGAGAGCTATTACCAGAGATAACTTTTTACATCTGGAAGACTTATCTGCATGGCGTGGCAAACATTTGTTTACCAAACATTTGCTTTTCTCATCTTCCTGTGAATTGTCTTCCTCCCCTCTGAAACCCCACACCCCTACCCGCTTCTCCTTAGCTCAGGATGGTATATAAGCCTCAATTGCCTGACTGCCAAGGAGTCTCATGTCTTTCTGGGGCTCCCATACATACAAAATTTGTTTTTCTCCTGTTAGTCTGTTTTATTTCAATTTAATTATTAGACCAGCCAAAGACCCTAGAAGGAAAGAAGGGAAGGTTTTTCCTCCCTAGCATCCTTCTCTTGGCGATGCAGAAGTTTGAGAGCAAACCTACTTCCCAGGCAATTTTACAAGTGTCTGCTTGTGTCACATCTGCAAACATCCTAACGTCAAAACAGTCAAATGGCTGAACCTAGCAACAAATGGCAGGGAAATATTCTCCACTTCTTAAAGGGAGGAACTGCCAAGTCACAGGGCAGGCAAAGGGTGTGGACACAGGGAGGGCTGAAGAATTAGCATTGTTGATTAAACCTACTAGAGTCACTTTCTGTTTTGACTCTACCCAAATATATTGTTCGTTTGTTTTTCTTAAGATAAATTCAAAATCTTTTTCCTTGAGTGGTTTTTACTGAAATAATCTTCCTTAAGGTAGGGGTTTATTTATCCAACCTTTATGCCCTGCGAGTTGGCCTTCCACAAAAAGAGATGGTCTGCAAACATCTATGGAAAATAGTTATGACCCAGGTCAGTTGCGAAGCTGGCTTAGATTCCTGCCATCCCTTATCCCCACCCATATAAGAAGAGTGACAATTGCTTCCACAGCTGTGATGGTTGATATAGTGAATCCTGTTGCTGTTTGCTGTCATTTAACTGCAATCAGAGACTTAGATCCCAACACCCTGGCCCAGCTAGTAAAGATCCTGGGGCTTCTTCCGATCGTTAATGTTGAGCTGACAGGATAGAGTTGGAGGCAAGATTTTGGTAAGTCATATTGCTATTAAATCCTGGCCTCTGATACTCTTAGGCAGGGGCTGGTGCTTCTGTAATCAGGCTCAGAATCTGACATCCAGCCCTGTTAGTTTTCTATGGGCTGCCCTAGGATGAATGGGCAACAGGGGACCTGTACATCTGCTAATGATCCTTTCTCTGGGTTGTTCCCGAAGGACACTGCTTCAACTTCTCTGGTGTAGGTGCTGCTTGGCCATTTGCCCTTGTTTGCCCATCACTCTTAGTCTCCATTTTACTTTGTGATAAGGCAAAACTTGTGTCACTTTCTCTCTGTACTCTATTCTTGATGAATCCATTGGTCCCTGTGATATTGTGATTTATAAGAAGGAATATATATTTGATCTTCATCTCTGTTCCTGGCTCGTGGCTCCTAAATCCCTTGTGATTTCCTAAGCCATAAGAGCATTGGGAGAGTCTTTTTTTTATAACATTTGGTCTTTTGTCCTCAAATAGCTCCAATTCCTGAAATAGTCTCAGAATGATAAAGGGGAAAAGGGTATCTTGTTATTTATAACAAGCCCCTTTCAACCACACCTGAATTTATGTTAATGAGCTAACTTTGGGAAAGGATGGGAGGCTGGTTGCATGTGTTTGAAACCACGTGGTAGAGGGTTGGAACTTTCACCCCCACCCTCTGATTTCCTGGGAGGGGAGAGAGGCTGGAAGTTGAATCAATTATCAATGACAAATGATTTAATCAATCATGCCTATGTAATGAAGCCTCAGTAAAACCCAAAAGGGTGGGGTTCGGAGAGCTTCTAGGTTGGTGAACAAGAATGCATCCATATGCTGGGCGGGTGGTGCACCCCAAAGTCCATGGGGACAAAAAGAAGCTCCTGTTCTCCGGACCTTTCCAGACCTCACCCTATATATCTCTTCATCTGGCTGTTCGAATCCTTTGTAATAAACCAGTAAGCTAGTACATAGACTATTTTCCTGAATTCTGACAGCCGCTGTAGCAGATTAACCCAAAGAGGGGTTCATGGCTACCTCTGATTTATAGCCAGTTGGTCGGAAGTACAGGTGTAACAGGAAAGAGCCAATTTTGACTCCATGTTGGATCTGTTTCTTTGACTTTAGCCTTTGCTTTTCATTGCTTTTGTTATTATAATAATACAAAATGGCGTGCCTCAGGGAACCCTACCCACCTGTGAATGGCTGCAAGAAAGAAGTAGTTAACACATCCCCTTCCCGAGGCTGGTCATTCCAGGAGATGTTTTGCAAGACTGATCGACCTTTTCACTTTACTTCCTCCCCGCCTCTCCCTCTCTATTCTGCCTTTTTACTTTACTTCCCTCTCTGATTCTGTAAAAGAAACTGGCATCCAGACCCCAATAAGATGTTTTTATGGGGACCCTAGTCCGCCATCTTCTTGGTCTGCCGGCTTTCCGAATAAAGTCGTCTTCCTTGCCTCAGCACCTCGTCTCCAATTTATTGGCCTGTCGTGCGGTGAGCAGAGCGAGCTTGGACTCTGTAACACAGATAACAATCAGGGCTTGAAATTGGCATCTGAAGTGGTGGTAGGTGGTCTTCTAGGACTGAACACTTAACCTGTGGTGTTTGATGCTCTCTCCAGGTAGATAATGTCAGAATTGAGTTAAATTGTTGGACAGCCAGCTGGTGTGGAAGAATTGCTTGATATGTGGAAAAACCCACATGCGTCAGAAGTGAAGTAGTGTTGTACTAGAAGATTGAGAGTAGGGGAGACACACAGGAGTGTGTTTTCCCCTCATAGTCCCTAACCCGAACCCTAAAGTTTTCAGTTTTACCACCTAGAGTGCCAACTTCCTTCCATGATAATTGGAGTCTGGAGTCACTTCCATCAAACCTTTCCCCCCACTTCTCTCATTCTCAAAGACCTTTGAAATTTCAGGTTTAATACACAGCCTAATAGTAGTGAGTTTCTAGGTGAGTCACACAACCAAAGAAATGACCTTTTGTGTTCTGCAGTGACACTTAAACCTGTATCTAATGTCAACAATTCTTACCTTGTATCCCCTCTATTGTGACTGTTAAATATTCATGCATAATGTATTAAGTACATGTCAACATTAATATTCCTCATTTTAAGAATGTAACCCTCTAGAGGAGATGGATGGTGGATGTGGTTATTATACCTCTTGGTGTGTGTCTGAATTATCATGAGAGGAAGTTGAGCACAGTTGAGGGTAGAGTTTCTGATATTCAGTTCTATCTTTGCCTAGTTAGATTGTCTGTCTGACTTATTTTTATTTTAATAGAAATGACTTGGAGTAGAACTAGAAAGTGAACACTGAGAAATTGCTCTTGAGAAACACAGATTTTTTTTTTTTTCCAGAAACCATAAAATCTTATTAATTCTGACAAGACTGCCCTGGAATTGAAGCCTGCCCTGGCCACTTCACACTGGCGCTCTCTACCTTTGCCGAACTCATGCACTCTGTGTTTTAGTGCTTGAGCACAAACCACTTCACTCTGCTCATTGCTTTTGCATTTAAGTGTCTGGTTTTCTCAAGCAGGTTCCAAAATTGCTGAAGATGGGAACTCTTATATTGACATTCTCTTTGTCCCCTTCTTGTCATTGTCTAAGTGCTACCACACAGCAGGTCTTTTAAGACTTCATTATGAATGAAATGAATTAATGAGGAGAGGAGGTATAATAAAAAGAAGTACATGATATGAAGGAGGAGTCCTCCCACCCTCATTCTGTTTCTTTCTTTAGATTTGAGAGCTTTCTTTTATCCCATCATCCCCTTTGAAATTTCACATGATCCATCTCTCTCTTTTCAAACACCCCTCTTAGAAATCTTTTATCCCCCGCTCTAACTTTTCCACCTCACGCAGGCTAGAACTATCACCCTGAAGGAAGCTGTGGCAAAGATGATTTTGTATATGTAGTCCTTTCTTGATAGCCAATTTCCTTAAAAGAAAAGAAATCAGTTTCACTAATCAGGACTGTCTTTAGTCTTGCTAAGAGGGGCCCCTAAACTGGGCCTGTAATCTAGAGGGCTCTACTCTGGTCCTCTTCCATCTGTGCCCTGTCTATGGGGAGAGGAGTCTGTGGGCCCAGGGGAGCATGCCTACTCAGGACCTACACTCCCTGTTGTGTGTCTGTTTAAAGAGCCCCATGCTTACACTTGCACTGAGGGCCTGCATGGTCATTTTCGCCAAGTCTATCCTCTTGAGAGCAGATGATGAAACCAGCATGAACACATAGACCCAGAGAGCAGCCAAAGGGTGGCTGTGGGGACTTGGGGCAGACCTGAGATGCAGACAAGGGTGTCCATACACGTGTGTGCAAATTTGCCACAGGGAGTGGGGAGAGGTCAGGGGGAAGAAGAGAAGGGGGCAGACCACAGGCTTTCCATGGGGCCATGTTCTTGCTCAAGGATTCCTAGAATTCTACATCAAACCTGGGTTTCCAGGTTGTTACAAAGACATGTGATAAGTGAACCTCCATGGATACTCTTGCCCTAGTCCTGCTAATGTTAGGGAAGAATCTGTGAGCAATAATCCAAAACTTCTGGTGTTTTTTTTCTTTCTTTTATCTGCCTGTGCTTTTCTTCTTAAATGGTGGTCACAAACACTGCTCTTCGAAAGTAATGAGATGACATTGTCAGCCAGGCTTTTCTTCAGTGAGATGTGTCAGTGCCCCAGGCGTCTGTAAAGTCTGTATTTAGACAAATCATCTTTTGACTTCACTCCAGGATCAGTTATGAGAATAATGGACACTTGCGTGGCTTCCAGTGGTAATCTGATCATTTGTGAACCATGACTGGGAAAAACAAATAATTTCTTCAGTGAAGCTCTTTTAGAATTTTAGGTGGTTGGAGTTAACTGGCATTTTGTATACATGTTAAAGAGTGAGTTTTTAGCGATGTGTGAAAGGAACTTTACCCGTGATTCTTAAAAAGATGTAAGGAATGATAGCTCAGACAAACATAAGGAGAAAGCAAAATACAAAGCAGGAGGTGCCATTTAGTAAAAATGACTTAGAGATAAAGCTTTGCACTCACCTTGTATGGAAAGCGCTATGAAAAATCTCCCAGTTCTAACATTAGGTCCAGCTATACATAAGCAATTATGTTGCTGACCTTCCTGTTTGGTAGTTGTTACAAAGTTAGTCTCACTCAGTTGAATTTTTATTATTATTTTGTCCCTGTTCTCGACTTTTAGAGAGAGGAATTTTTTCCCCTTCCTTCCATCTCATAAATTTTTCCCCTAGCACATTTTGTTCTAGGGAAATGTTTTATGGCATTATCACTGGGTTCTTTCACTCTCAAGTGGAAAGCATTGTAGTCGATTCATCTTCTTTGTCTTGTCAAGCACTTCACTCATCTTGACATTTGCAGAAGGCTTCAAAGGTGTCTCTTCTATTAGTAATATTAAATTGCAATTGCTCTCATAATTTTCAATAGAGTTTGAATAGGTTGCAGAAAATTACTAGACTATCTGATTTTGGCATTTGTTAGCTAAATGATGCATTGTCAGCAACCTTGGCTTTTTGTTCTGTTATGTTCAGTGAAGAAAGAAAAGCACTCTGAAAATAATATCACTTTATTTCTTTAGAACAAACATGAATAGACAGTATAGGTGGTGTTGGCTTAGATTTCTATACAGCTCTGAGCTTTCCATGATAAGCCTGTATACCAAGTGGTTCAGGCTTTTCTTGACCCCTCCCTACAACTCAGCATGGCCTCCTCATAAAATAGCATTTAAATTAGAACAGCAACCTAGAGAAATCTGTGTTACACATATAAAATATTCATAGCAGTATTGTTTGTTTGAACAGAAAATTGGAAATAACCTAAATGGAATAACCATCAGTAGAAAAAATAGATTATGATAGAGTCAGTGTTGTACAATACTGGACAACGAGAATGGACTAGCTAAACCTACATGCACTAGCGTGGGCAAATCTCAAAAGCACGTGGAGAAAAAAAGCAATTGGCAAAGGGAGGCTCACAGTACACATGGCTGGCATTGCTTCTGTTCCCCAACATCTCATTCCCCTCTCCTGTGGAGAACATGGCAGGATTTCATCTCTCGTAACCTTGAAGTTAGGTGTGGCCACATGACATGCTTTGGCTAATAAAACGTGAGCAGCAGGGATGTCCGTCACTTTGTGGGAGCGTTAAAGTGTTGCTTGTTGGCGCAGAACTCAACTATACCTGGGAAGGTATAGTTGGTGACTGTGGAGGCACGTGTTATGTGGAGGTGTGATGGAGGTCACCTCGTGGGGGACAGCTGCCCTGAGGAGTTGCCTGGACCTGCAGCTGACTTGGAGTAAGTGAGAAAAAAGAGATGGCTCTCCTAGGTGTTGGGGAAGCTACAAGGTTTATCCACCAACTTCTATTCCTCACTGGTTGAAGATGTTAAATCCCTGGTGCTGCCAGGCTGCCCAAGCTCCATCACTGGATAAGCCCTCAGGCATAGAAATGGAGGAACTTGGGTGGTTCAAGTGAGAAGCTGTCACTTAATGTGAATCCCTTGCTATGGATCAGGCAGTCAGATATACACTTGTGCTAGTTATTGGTGCTACACATACATTTTGTTTTGTTTTGTTAACACTTTTGGGGGGAGTAATTATTGTATTTTGGAAACGTCAAGGAAAGAATGGCAGGTGACATAGAGGAACAAAACTGTGTAGGTGAAAGAGAAAGAAAACCGCAGAAAGAAACAGAGGGCTATAGACAATGGTGATGGAAAGAGAGAGTGGAGAGCGGGAGGGTGTTGGTTCCCATTTCCAAGGTGTAGTTTTTTCAGCTACCAATTAGGAGATGAGTTGTTTCTTCTTGGACACTTTCCCTGCATTTGTGTGTTGATGTCTCCAGGAGAATTATAACAAGTTACATATGGTCTCTAGCATCAGAAGAGTTTTCATAAACTCAGTAGTAAAGCCAAACAGATGAGCATTCCTTTCTATTAAGTTAAACTTTATCCCAAACCATTGGAGCCAGATATCTTTTGGACTTCATAATTTTTTTAGAGTTTAGAAAAATAATATGGTTCAGATATTTTATATTACCTAACACTCCAGGAGAGTTTGGGATCACACCACCTAAATGAAATGCATTTATACAGTAAAATGTAGAAATGTTTGCACCAAGTGGGATAAGTAGAGACTGTAATTAGCCTCTTATCCCTTTAGACGAGGTTTTGCCGGCAGATGAGTGCAGGTGGGGTAAAGTTTGTCCGGCAATAGAGTTACAAGGAAAACATTTGTTTTCAGGGCCTGATGGATTTTGCAATTGGGGATAAAGAAATATAGACCTATATTAAACTATTCTTTAAAGTTACTATAAGGCATAAATGAACTGAGAACTACAGTATGGTGGCCAGCCTCTGAGATGGCCCTTAATGGATTCTTATCTCCACACTGAATAAGGTTGATCTGTGTGTATCCAAGAGAATATTGTAGAAATGGCCAAGTGTGACTTCTAAAGCTAGGTCATAGACAACATGTTAACTTCTGCCTTGCCCTTTCTCCTGGATCACTAGCTCTGGGGAAGCCAGCCCTCATATCATGAGGATACTTAAGCCATCAGGGCCGTGAATGAGGAACTTAGGAAGCACATCTTCCAGCCCTAGTCAAGTCTTCTGATGACAGCAGCCTTGGCCAACATCCTAATGAAAGACCTTGAGCTAGAACCACCTAGCTAAGCTGCACCCAGATTTCTGACCCACAGAAACTGGTTAAGATAATAAGGTTTATTGTTTTAAACTCCTAAGTTTTTTTACATAGCAATAGATAAATAATATAGATTTTGATATCTGGAAGTAGGGTGCTCCCATAACAAAAACTTAAATATGGGAATGGCTTTGGAACTAGGCAATGGGTGGAACTGGCAGGACGTTGAGGGAGCGTTAGAGAAATCCAGGCACGTGAGTACAGTATAGGCAGACCTCGAAGATAATGCAGGTTCGGTTCCCGACCACCTGCAATAAAGCGAATATGGCAATAAAGTGAGTCACACGAATGTTTTGGTTTCCCAGTGCATATAAAAGTTATGTTTGCACTAAACTGTAGCCTTTAAAGTGTGCAATAGCATTATGTCTAAAAAATATATACATACCTTAATTTAAAAATACTTTATTGCTAAAAAATGCTAAGCATCATCTGAGCCTTCGTAACCTTTTTGCTGGCGGAGGGTGCTGCCTCGATGTTGATGGCTGATGACTGACCAAGGAAGTGGTTGCGGAAGGCTGGAGTGGCTGTGGCAATTTCTTTCTTTTTTTAAAAAAAAAATAAATTTATTTATTTATTTATTTATTTTTGGCTGTGTTGGGTCTTCGTTGCTGCGCATGGGCTTTTCTCTAGTTGCGCCAAGCGGGGGCTACTCTTTGTTGCGGTGCACGGGTTTCTCATTGCGGTGGCTTCTCTTGTTGCGGAGCACGGGCTCTAGGCGCACAGGCTTCAGTAGTTGTGGCTCGCGGGCTCTAGAGCGCAGACTCAGGAGTTGTGCACGGACTTAGTTGCTCCGCGGCATGTGGGATCTTCCCGGAGCAGGGCTCAAACCCGTGTCCCCTGCATTGGCAGGCAGATTCTTAACCACTGCGCCACCAGGGAAGCCCTGAAACTTTTTTTAAAGTGCAGAATTGCTATATTTCAGCTTTTGTTTAAAATGGCAGAGTGAACATGTCTTTATTTTTTTGTCCCCCTGACATCCCTAAAAATGAGAGTAAAGAGCTAAAAGTAAGATGAAACCACAAGGACAAAGAGAATAGCCTAGAAGATGAATACAACAAAATGTTGGCAGCTGGAAAGCAGGATTCTTCGTAACTGACTTAGTTGGTCTGAGAGCTGAGTGGAACCCTTACTTGACAGAGGGGGAGGTTGAGAAACAAATTTACACCTGGGGACTCCAAAAGGTCTCATGGAATGGTGCCACCTCTGAAAGTGAAGGGTGAAGGAGAGGTTGAAAATTGGAGGTTTGGATGCAGTTATGTTTGAGAAGCAATTAGATCCCCAAATCCCCTCTTCTACCCTGATATAATTTTGAGGTTTTATTTTCAGGGGAGGTAAAACAGAGGGCCTGGGGGTGGGGGGTGTTGCTAAATTGTCTAGTGCACCATTACCAGAAGGGAAACTTAGAGTTTATCCTCAACAGAACAACCAGACTGATCCTGAACAGTCGAAGTTCTTAGATCTACAGGGCTCTACACGATCTACCCAACTCGTCTGCTCCAGAATTTCCTCTCTAACCTTATCTGCCCCTCACTCATTCCACTCCATTCACACTGGAGTTCTTGCTCTTCCTCAGACATGGGGACCATTTCTTCCTTGTGGCATTGACTCTGTCTCTTTTCTCTCCTTGGAATGCCCCTCTGCCAGAGACGTGTAAACCTTGTTCCCTCACTTTCCAAAGATATTTAGCCAAATTTTACCTTTTTAGGGAGACCATTCCTGACCAACAGACCTAAAATTTCAACCTTTCCCAATCCTTATTTTCCTTTTTTCTTGCTTTATTATTTTTCATTTTTATTTTATTTTATTTTATTTATTAAACTATAGTTGATTTACATTATTGTGTTAGTTTCAGGTGTATAACTTCAGATTCTTATCCATTATAGGTTGTTACAAGATATGGAATATACTTCCCTGTGCTATACAGTAGGTCCTTTTTGTTTATTTTATATATAGTAGTGTGTATATGTTAGTCCCAAACTCCTAATTTATCCCTCCCCCTGCCCTTTCCCCTTTGGTAACCATAAATTTGTTTTCTATGTCTGTGAGTTTGTTTCTGTTTTGTAAATAAGTTGATTTGTATTATTTTTTTAGATTCCACATATAAGTGATATACAATATCTGTCTTTCTCTGCCTGACTTACTTAGTGTGATAATCTCTAGGCCCATCCATGTTGCTGCAAATGGAAATATTTCATTCTTTTTTTATGGCTGAGTAATATTCCATTTTACACACACACACACACACACACACACACACACACACACACACATGCATACCACATATTCTTTACCCATTCATCTATTGATGGACGTTTAGGTTACTTCCATGTCTTGGCTATTGTAAATAGTGCTGCTATGAACATTGGGGTGCATGAATCTTTTTGAATTACAGTTTTCATCTTTTCTGGATATATGCCCAGGAGTAGGATTGCTGGATCATATGGTAGTTCTATTTTTAGTTTTTTAAGGAACCTCCATACTGTTCTCCTTAGTGGCTGTATCAATTTACATTCCCACCAACAGTGCAGGAGGGTTCCCTTTTCTCCACACCCTCTCCAGCATTTATTGTTTGTAGATTTTTTGATGATGGCCATTCTGACGTGTGTGAGGTGATACCTCATTGTGGTTTTGATTTGCATTTCTCTAATGATTAGTGATGTTGAGCATCCTTTCATGTGTTTGTTGGAAATCTGTATATCTTCTTTGGAGAAATGTCTGTATAGGTCTTCTGTCCATTTTTGGATTGGGTTGTTTGGTTTTTTTGATATTGAGCTGCATGAGCTGCTTGTAAATTTTGGAGATTAATCCTTTGTCAGTTGCTTCATTTGCAAATATTTTCTCCCATTCTGAGGGTTGTCTTTTCGTCTTGTTTATGGTTTCCTTTGCTGTGCAAAAGCTTTGAAGTTTCATTAGGTCCCATTTGTTTATTTTTGGTTTTATTTCCATTATTCTAGGAGGTGGATCAAAAAGGATCTTGCTGTGATTTATGTCATAGAGTGTTCTGCCTATGTTTTCCTCTAAGAATTTGATAGTGTCTGGACTTACAATTAGGTCTTTAATCCATTTTGAGTTTATTTTTGTGTATGGTGTTAGGGAGTGTTCTAATTTCATTCTTTTACATGTAGCTGTCCAGTTTTCCCAGTTCCACTTACTGAAGAGGCTGTCTTTTCTCCACTGTATATTCTTGCCTCCTTTATCAAAGGTAAGGTGACCAAATGTGCGTGGGTTTATCTCTGGGCTTTCTATCCTGTTCCATTGATCTATATTTGTTTTTGTGCCAGTACCATACTGTCTTGATGACTGTAGCTTTGTAGTATAGTCTGAAGTCAGAGAGCCTGATTCCTCCAGCTCCATTTTTCTTTCTCAAGATTGCTTTGGCTATTCGGGGTCTTTTGTGTTTCCATACAAATTGTAAGATTTTTTTGTTCTAGTTCTGTGAAAAATGCCATTGGTAGTTTGATAGGGATTGCATTGAATCTGTAGATTCCCTTGGGTAGTATTGTCATTTTCACAATATTGATTCTTCCAATCCAAGAACATGGTATATCTCTCCATCTGTTTGTATCATCTTTAATTTCTTTATTCAGTGTCTTATAGTTTTCTGCCTACAGGTCTTTTGTCTCCTTAGGTAGGTTTATTCCTAGGTATTTTATTCTTTTTGTTGCAGTGGTAAATGGGAGTGTTTCCTTAATTTCTCTTTCAGATTTTTTGTCGTTAGTGTATAGGAATGCAAGAGATTTCTGTGCATTAATTTTGTGTCCTGCTACTTTACCAAATTCATTGATTAGCTCTAGTAGTTTTCTGGTGGCATCTTTAGGATTCTCCATGTATAGTGTCATGTCATCTGCAAACAGTGACAGTTTTACTTCTTCTTTTCCAGTTTGGATACCTTTTATTTCTTTTTCTTCTCTGATTGCCATGGCTAAAACTTCCAAAACTATGTTGAATAATAGTGGTGCGAGTGTGAAACCTTGTCTTGTTCCTGACTTTAGAGGAAATGGTTTCAGTGTTTCACCATTGAGAATGATGTTGGCTGTGGGTTTGTCATATATGGCCTTTATTATGTTGAGGTAGATTCCCTCCAAGCCTACTTTCTGGAGAGTTTTTATCATAAATGAGTGTTGAATTTTGTTGAAATCTTTTTCTGCATCTATTGAGATTTTCATATGTTTTTTATCCTTCAGTTTGTTACTATGGTGTATCACATTGATTGATTTGCATAAATTGAAGAATCCTTGCATTCCTGGGATAAACCCCACTTGACCGTGGTGTATGATCCTTTTAATGTGCTGTTGGATTCTGTTTGCTAGTATTTTGTTGAGGATTTTTGCATCTGTGTTCATCGGTGATATTGGCCTGTAGTTTTTTTGTGACATTTGTGTCTGGTTTTGATATCAGGGTGATGGTGGCCTCGTAGAATGAGTTTGGGAGTGTTCCTCCTTCTGCTATATTTTGAAAGAGTTTGAGAAGGGTAGGTGTTAGGTTTCTCTAAATGTCTGATAGAATTCACCTGTGAAGCCATCTGGTCCTGGACTTCTGTTTGTTGGAAGATTTTTAATCACAGTTTCAATTTCAGTGCTTGTGATTGGTCTGTTCATATTTTCTATTTCTTCCTGGTTCAGTCTCGCAAGGTTGTGCATTTCTAAGAATTTGTCCATTTCTTCCAGGTTGTCCATTTTATTGGCATATAGTTGCTTGTAGTAATCTGTCATGATCCTTTGTATTTCTGCAGTGTCAGTGGTTACTTCTTTTTCATTTCTAATTCTATTGATTTGAGTCTTCTCCCTTTTTTTCTTGATGAGTCTGGCTAATGGTTTATCAATTTTGTTTATCTTCTCAAAGAACCAGCTTTTAGTTTTATTGATCTTTGCTATCGTTTCCTTCATTTCTTTTTCATTTATTTCTGATCTGATCTTTATGATTTCTTTCCTTCTGCTAACTTTGGGGTTTTTTTTTGTTGTTGTTCTTCTTCTTTCTCTAATTGCTTTAGGTGTAAGATTAGGTTGTTTATTTGAGATTTTTCTTGTTTCTTGAGGTTGGATTGTATTGCTATAAACTTCCCTCTTAGAACTGCTTTTGCTGCATCCCACAGGTTTTGGGTCATCGTGTTTTCATTATCATTTGTTTCTAGGTATTTTTTGATTTCCCCTTTGATTTCTTCAGTGATCTCTTGGTTATTTAGTAGCATATTATTTATCCTCCATGTGTTTGTATTTTTTACACCTTTTTTTCCTGTAATTGATATCTAGTCTCATAGCGTTGTGGTTAGAGAAGATACTTGATACGATTTCAATTTTCTTAAGTTTACCAAGGCTTGATTTGTGACCCAAGATATGATTTATCCTGGATAATGTTCCATGAACACTTGCCCTACCCCAGTCTCTGGGGATTTTCTTGCCTTTTGGGAAGTCTGAGGTCTTCTGCCAGTGTTCAGTAGGTTTTCTGTAGGAGTTGTTCCACATGTAGATGTATTTTTAATGTATTTGTGGGGAGGAAAGTCATCTTCACGTCTTACTGCTCCGCCATCTTGAAGCAGGTTCCTGTGTCATGTCTTGCATTTAAGTATTTAAGCCATTTTGAGTTTATTTTTGTATATGGTGTGTGGGAGTGTTCTAACTTCATTGATTTACATGTAGCTGTCCAGCTTTCCCAACACCACTTGCTGAGGAGACTGTCTTTTTTCCATTGTATATTCTTGCCTCCTTGGTTGAAGATTAATTGACTGTAGGTGTGTGGATTTACTTCCAGGCTCTCTATTCTGTTTCACTGATCTATATGTCTGGTTTTGTGCCGTTTTCTTGCTTTATTCTTCAATTTAGCATCCTATTTAATCTCCCTGTGCCTTAATTTCCTTACATGTAAAAGAGGGAAGAAAACAAAAGCTACTTTACTTATCTTGTTTATTGTTTGTCTAATATCCTGTATATCTTACTTATTCTGTTTGTCTAGGATAATAGAATATAAAAACAACAGATTGTCAGCTCCACAGGCAGGAATTTTTGCATCTGCTTTCTTCAACTACTGTATCTCTAGCAATTAGAATAGTGTCTGACACGTTGTAATTAAACAATAATTGTTGACATATAAATAGAAGGATTCCAAGATTAAAGTTGAGGAAATCTTTGGGAAAGGAGGCCAAAAAGATTAAGTGAAGGAATTTGGGAGATGAAGAGATAAGAAAATTTCATGTCCAGTCTAGGATGTCCATTATCCAAGTAATAAAATTTCAGAAAGAGAAAATGGAGAATAGCGGAGAAGATATTCATTAGATAAGTAACTCAGAAATATGTCTCAGGGCATAAGTTCCTAATTTGAAAGAGCTCATGTGGTGCCTAGGTCAATGGTTGAAATTAGATTCACATGGAAGAACATTTCAGAACACAAGAGACAAAGAGAGAATTCTAAAAGTACAGGAAGAGATAAAAGCAAATTACTTACAAAGAATCAGTAACCATAATTTCCTCAGTTTTCAACAACAGTACTGGAAGGTAGAAGTCATGCCTTCAAACTTTAGAGGTGTAAAAAAATTAATAAACAGAAACATCAATTAAATAGAGATGGGAGACCAGAAGGGGGAGCTCTCAGGCCCTGCAACTGTAGTAGAGCCCAGTGGAAAGAAGAAAGACTCCTTTCCTGGCAAGGACTCAGCCAATGAAAAGTCCTGGACTCTTTGTTTACTAGCGCCCTCCCAACTTCGTTTTCCTCTCCATAGAAGCATCCTCCTGCCTTTGCTATGTAGGGACTTGGGTGTGGCTCGCTGTAGTTGCAGACTCCAAATTGCTATTTTCTGCTGATAGCGAATAAACCCATCTTTGATGGAGAGATATCTGGCAATACCTGTTTCTTTTAGGTGTACAGAGGGAAAGGGAGTGTAAGCCTAAAATACACCAAGCAGTCAATTAAATGTGAGTTAATTATAAAAGTATGTTCAGACAGCCTGGGCCTCATATTTCCTTCTCATGCGGACTTTCTCAGCAAGTTGGGAGACAGGACTTCACAGTATAAGGGAATAGGCATAGAATGTGGACTATGTGTGAGATCCAACATGAGAGAGCTGAAGAGAACCCCAGGGACACAGCCATGCAGTATGCCTAGAGAGAATCCAGTCCAGATTGGGGCACTTAGAAGCTTCTAGAGCTATGTCTCCAAATAAAAGAAACTGATAGATAGCTAAAGTGATTGACCATATTGAGAGGAATTTTACACAACTAAGGGAGAGTTTTGGGGGTAAGTTGATAATTAGTATGTAGAAAACTAAGAAAAGGAGCAATCCATTTAACTCCAAGGAGAAACAAAGTTGTGCAAGAAAGGAAAAGTAACCATAATGCAGTCTGTGATTCAGCTATGAAAATCATTTACAAGTCATGCAAATACTGATTATTGATACCACCAAAATTATGCTGTAGAAGTGTTAAGTGTGATTTACATCTTGGAGGAGGTAGGGCACAAATCCTTAGTTTGCATAGGGGGATATCAGTAAATAACATGTAAAATGAAGAAAGTATCTAGAAGTAGCAAAATAAACATGTTATTTAGGCTTATGGAGTTAATTTTTTTTTTACAAAACCCAGCTACAGTTGTCAAAAGTGCTTGTTTCTATGGCCTGTGAAATGTAGTGGGAGGAGAGGACTATTGCTTCTTTGTAATGTGACTTAGAGAACTATATGATCCTTTGAACTATATGAAGAACAACTTCAGTAAATATAAAGACAATGTAAACAACTTCAATATATGTTAAGAAAAATAGATCTGCTCTTAAATGTCTCATTTAGTTTGGAAATAAAGGATATTTCTTTAATAGTTTGACATGTCACAAGACCCCTTTGGACTCCAAACAAGCCTGTGCATTCCCATGACATCGTCACCTCAAGGAGAGGTGCACTTGAAAGGCTTAGCAGAGATCCCACTTCCCCCACTTTTCTTAATTTTTTAAATTAATTAATTAATTATTTTTTATTTTTGGCTACGTTGGGTTTTCGTTGCTGCATGCGGGCTTTCTCTAGTTGCGGCGAGCGGGGGCTACTCTTCGTTGCAGTGCGCGGGCTTCCCATTGCAGTGGCTTCTCTTGTTGTGGAGCACAGGCTCTAGGTGCACAGGCTTCAGTAGTTGCGACACTCGGGCTCAGTAGTTGTGGCTCATGGGCTCTAGAGCGCAGGCTCAGTAGTTGTGGCACATGGACTTAGTTGCTCCGCGACATGTGGGATCTTCCCGGACCAGGGCTCGAACCCGTGTCCCCTGCATTGGCAGGTGCATTCTTAACTACTGCACCACCAGGGAAGCCCCTCCCCCACTTTTCTGAAGTGTTCTCTAGGGGTAACTCAGATAAAGCCAGCTATTCTAAAACTCTTCCATCTTGGTTCTGTTCCTATTTCACATGATTTAAGGGCAAGCTTAGACAGCTTGCTGTCCTTCTCTAGTCTTCTTTTTCTCCTTTAAAAAGATCACCTACTTTAAAACACTGATATGTCTAAAAGTAAACACTAAAGAAGAAATCGGGTCGTGTAGTGGGTGGTAAATATTTTGAAAGGTTGGGAAAGAATGCAGAAATTTAAGTGGCTGGGTTTGCTGAAACCATCTTCCCATCGTGAATTATATTTTACGTGAAGCAGTGTATGAGTCTGTCTTTCAAGTAGCTACAAGTGTACTTGCTATAGAAATAGCTAGCTTCTAATGATCATGACAATTTTTAGGCTTTGGATTGAAAGCATAATACAAACATCACCAGTGCTATTGACTACAGAAAAGTGTCATGGTTAGTACTAAATTGTGCCTTGATTATTTTTTCTTTAAATTTATATTTATATGAATTTTCCATTTCTTTGTCTAGCTGAATTTAAAATGAAGCTAACACAAAGTGTTTGTTTTAAAATTTGCTATTGAACTCATGCTGGTCTGAGTTATTTTTCAAGAGCCTCAGGAGTTTATGGAAGGCACTATGATTGAGACATAAATGAAATTTTATGCAAACATTTTAAATACATTTCTGACTACATTTATTCTGAATTATTCACCATTAATTTTCCCCAAGGCAATTTCACTGTGACATGACACACACATTCTTTGTGGCCTACACATTCTTTTGTAATAGGCAGTTTGGGGTTGATGTTGCTTTCACATATTTAACTTTACCTTGGTCTCTTAATCTAGCTGCAATGATGAATCTGTAATTAAAATAACCTTTCAGTTTGTTAACCTTTCAGGTTAACATGATATCCTGAATTTAATATTTACACTCCATCTACTTGATGGAGTTTACAGATTTGAGCACCATGAAAGGTAGGACACAGAAGGTTAAAACAGAATCTTACTGAAGAAAGCAGGAGAAGTAAATAATGTCAGGCACAAGAAATGAGCAGATTATAATACATGGGAGAAAGTGTATTTCTAAAGTTTCTCAAAGTGAAGGCTCCAGAGGAAACAATGTATTTGATAATGTTATCTTTTTTTGACAGCCCAATGCCCACACATAATTCATGGAGATGAAATATTTCCCTAAGCAAAATTGGCTCTCCTGGCAGAGAACAAAAAGGAGCATGCAGAAACTTATTGTGTATAAATGACCTTAATTCAACCTAGAACCAATATTTTGAATTATATTTCTAGGACTAAGGTAGAAATTCTGTTTAACAGGATGATTTTCATTTTTCCTCCCAATAAAAGGTAGAGGGGAGACATCCAATAAAAGCACTTTGAGGTGGGGGAATGGAAGGAAGGGGATTTAATTGAATGTGATGCAAGTATGATCACCAGGAGAGAGGTGATGAAGCTGTAGTTAGTAACAGGTGACTAACCATGAAGGCAGGTCTGGGTATTGGTTTTTGTACCGAGCTACAGAGTGATACAAGCCTGAGTCTCGGTCAGAATATGAGGTCTGAAAATTCTGTGTGTGTGTGTGTGTGTGTGTGTGTGTGTGTGTGCGCCGTGCATACACATCTAATAACAGAGGATAGAGAAGGCAGAGAACAGACCCATGAATATCATTGTTTAATTAGTGAAAGTTTCAAGTTCAAGGGCTCCTGGGATTTTGATGTTCAGGGCCAGGACTTTCAGGCACCGAGATGGGTTATTAAACTTGCTTTTCACTCCTTGATCCTGGTTTTCTTCTATTAAACAGAGACTTCTTTTGAGCATTTTAATGTCTGAAATCCAGATGAGATAAAGAAGAGCTAGGAAAGCTGAGAGAGCAGACAGGAACAAATTTTTCTAGGAAGTGGGAACAAGGGTAGGAGTGTGGCCAACAGTGAGAACATCTTGATTTTGAATCAGTGGGGTCCTCAAGTAGGCGCTCTTAGGTGCCCCCTGTCCTCCACATAGTGGGATTGGTCCCAGAGTCAGGCATGGGGGAGCTGACACAGGTGGCCTTTGAGAGACTCAGTGATGAAGGTTAGATGGGGGTCAAGGTGAGGAAACATAGTGTTCACTGTCATAGTCATCAACAGGTATTACCCCCTGGACCTTGTCTTTACGGCACTAACAGTTGGAAATTTTCCATATGCTTTTTTTTTCCATATGCATATATAAACACTGTGTGTTTATATATCTGTGTGCATTTTGACCGCGTTACCCAAAAATTTGCTTTTTAGGGGAGAAGATCTACAGTACCTCTCCTACCTCAGACAGTTATTCTTTCTCTTTCCTATGCTTTCCTGACAATTGTGGAGATCTCTGATGGTTAATTTTATGTGTCAGCTTGATTCGGCTAACGGATGCCCAGATAGCCAGTAAAACATTATTTCTGGGTGTGTCCATGAGGGTGTTTCCAGAATTTACTAGGATTTGGATTGGTATAATGAGCAAAGAAGATTCCCTCACCATGCAAGTGGGCATCATCCCATCCATTGAGGATCTAAATAGAACAAAAAGGTGGAGGAAGGGCGAATTTGACCTCTCTGCTCAAGCTGGGACATCATCTTCTCCTGCCCTTGGGTATCAGCACTCCTGGTTGTCAGGCCTTTAAGTTTGGACTGGAAATATGCCTCCAGCTTTCCTGGGCCTCCAGCTTTCAGCCAGCAGATAGCTGTCTCAGCTCGGTGCTCTATAATCACTTGAGACGATTCCTCATAGTAAATCTCCTTCGATATATCTCTATGTATCCTCTTGGTCCTGTTTCTCTGAAGAACCCTAATACAAGGTCTTTTAAAAATATTTTGGGCCCGGTGGTTTCCGTCCCGGCCCGCCAAGCCTGCGGCGCCCAGGTTTGCGCCTGTCGGTAGCTAGAGGGGGCGGTCCCCGGGCGCCCCTCCGCCCAGCGCGTTTCCCGCCGCCCTCCCGCTAGGGGCGCGACGCCCTCCGCCTCCATCTCCGCCCCCAGGATCTGCGGCTGCCAGCTTCCGAGCGCGGCTTCCCCGGACGGCGGCGCGATGGGCTGCGGGAACTCCACCGCCACCAGCGCGGGCGCGGGCCAAGGCCCTGCAGGAGCAGCTAAAGATGTAACAGAAGAATCAATAACAGAAGATGACAAGAGGAGAAACTATGGAGGGGTGTATGTTGGTCTACCATCTGAAGCTGTCAATATGGTGTCCAATCAAACAAAGACTGTGCGAAAAAATTAGAAGAAAGTAATATCATGACAATAATCAAGAGCCTCCTCATCAAGATCTGGATGGAATTTTTGCTTCGTGGGATTTTGTAACATGCACAGACATTTCCAAGGAAATTCTAAGCATTCGCCCCCCCCCCCCCAAATTCTTAGTTTATAGTTAAAACCATGGGTACATATTGAATGTTGTGGTACTAGAAAGGAATTGGTTAAACAACACACGTATATGGAACTATATTTGGTCCACCTGCGGGGAAGGCAAGCTTACAAAGGGTTCTTGCCCAGCTGGCTGCTGTGCCCCAGCTGCGTTCTCACCCTGGCCATCCCCACAGCTCATGAAGATCATGTCTTTTCACTGATACTTTTTTGATAGTTTTTATATAGCAAAATCCTTCATCTATTTATAACTTACAATAATAAGGCACTATCGATGAATTACCCAAAGTAATATATTTGTCTGTTATCTTTCACTATTTCTACTTCATGTTAATGTTTAGCTGTAAAATTGTTAAATTGATTCTTACTGTTATCTCTTTCCTTTTTTACTATTTGGTTTTCAGCTTTATTTAAATATCAGAGGAGTTTCTTTATTGGGAGCAATGTACTACATGGCAATACTTAAACTGTTGAGATTTGCATGCCGTATGTACATTTTGATTAATTTCCTATTTTCTTTAGTCAAAGGCTTATGTAACCACAAATACTTAATAGCCATTGATTCTCCCATTCTACCTGTGTGTGATCAGAACATCTCATCATGTTAATTCTACACTGTTTTCAAGGACTTGTCACTGATGGTTAGTCGGATATTTGGAAAGTTCTTAATTTGATAGTGATCATGTGTATCCACTTAGTACTGAAATGTAAATCACTCAATTTACCAGTGTATTTCAACAATTAAAACATTTTTATCCCTCAAAAAAAAAAAAAAAATTTTGGTTTTCTTTTTTGGTGGGAAAGAATTGTATGTGCATATGTGAGAACTATCACAACATAAAATGTAAAATGAACTAAATGAGCATTTCTGGGAACACAGTATTGATTTATTCCCCAAATAATATTGTGTCTTTATTATATGCTGGAGATAAATTAGTGACCAAGACAGGCAAGGTTTCTGCCCTCATGGAGGTTACATTCTTAGGAAATCTTTGGGTGTAATAAGGGTCAAGGCTAGAGATGGAGATGAGAGGATGTTTATGTATAGAGCAACATTATACACACTAAGGGCCAGCTGATAGAGCTTGAATAATTACAACAAGGAGGAAAAGATGATTTCAGGTAGGAGAGCTGTGTGAACAAAAGCACAAACACAGGATGTAATGAGGAATGGGCTTATTTGTCTGATGTCTGGGTCTTGTATATAGGAATAGTGGGAGACAACATTTAAGAAGTAGATAGAACATGGAAGTGACATGATAAAATTGGTGTTAGCACAGTTGATAGGGAACTCAAATCAGGAAGTAGGATGCTGAAGAAGACCAGAAAGACTGAAGGCGATGCCAGTGGGAATGAAAAGTTAGTGAAACATACAAGACATTTGAAAGGGAGACTCAATAGGCTTCAGACTAGTGAACGTGAGGCCAGAAGGAAAGAGAGGAATCAACGAGTACTCCAGCATGTCAGACCTCAGTTGTAAGATAATGAGGTGACATTGGTACAAATGGAGAAATCCAGATGGGAGATAGTTTGGGAGGGTCGTTGATGAGGTATAATTTAGATAATGCAGTCACGGAATTTGGAAATAGAAGAGTTTAACTTTATTTCAGCTTCTTTCCCCCCCTGCCCCCCCCCCAGTTTTCCTTATCAGCATTTTCATATATACAGAGAAGTTGAAAGACTAGTACAATTAGCACCTATATATCCCATACATCTAGATTCTAGATCCAACAATCTCCCTTTTGCCTTATTAGTGTTATATCTATCTATCTATCTACCTACCTACCTACCTACCTATCTACCTATGTTTTTGACTGAACCATTTGAAAATAACTTGAAGGTGCAATAAAACTTCATTCCTAAATACTTTAGCATGCATCCCCTAAGAACATAAATTTCAGCTTTGAAGGAGATTAAAACCTAGGGTGTTTCACTTAGTGGGAGAAGCTGTATCAGAGCATCAGGTTATCTGACGGTCAAATCTGCTATTTTTTCCTACCACATAGCTTCTGTGTTTAAATAAGGTGTTCATTGCTTGGAGTATTTAGGCATATAAACTAGATTTGGGCAAGTAAGAAACAATAAAAGAGTATAAAAGAGATCTAGTAAGATTTTATGGATAGGAGAAGACTTTGAGAGCTCAAAAAGGAGAGGATGAATGAAAAGAACAATGGAGCAGAGATTTTATTTTCAGGGGAGAAATTTAATGGTTATATCCAGTGGTCCTTGGTGATATCTGACCATATGGGTCATATGGCCTAGGGAATTGGGAAGGTAGGCCAAGACCACATCCTGAGGTAGGCGTTTTTCTTTTCTTTTTTTTAAAATTTAATTATTTGGCTGCGCCAGGTCTTATTTGCGGCACGCGGGATCTTCGTTGCCGCTTTTGGGATCTTCGTTGCTGCTTGAGGGATCTTCGTTGTGGCATGCGGGCTATTTTAGTTGCGGCATGTGGGATCTAGTTCCCTGACCAGGGGTCGAACCCGGGCCCCCTGCATTGGGAGTGCGGAGTCTTAACCACTGGACCGCCAGGGAAGTCCCTGAGGTAGGCTTTATGGACCATCTCCTTTGTTTTTTGTAATAATCATAACTCCCACTGAAGAAAGCAATATTTTAGATTGATATGGAGGTGTACCTAGTGGTGACATTATTTTACTACTATATGTATATGTGTGTGTGTGTATATATATATATATATAATTATTTTTCAGATTATTTTCCATTGTAGGTTATTACGAGATATTGAATATAGTTTCCTGTGCTATACAGTAGGTCCTTGTCGTTTATCTGTTTTATATATAGTAGTGTGTATATGTTAATCCCAAATTCTAATTTATTCCTCCCCCCCCTTTCTCCTTTGGTAATCATAAGTTTGTTTTCTATGTCTGTGAGTCTAATTCTGTTTTGTAAATAAGTTCATTTGTATCATTTTTTTAGATTCCACATATAAATGATACCATATGATATTTGTCTTTCTCTGACTTATTTCACTTAGTATGGTAATCTCTACATCCATCCATGTTGTTGCAAATGACAATATTTCACTCTTTTTATGGCTGAGTAATATTCCATTGTATATATATATATATATATATATATAACACATCTTCTTTATCCATTCATCTGTCAATGGACAGTTGGGTTGCTTCCATGTTTTGGCTATTGTAAACAGTGCTGCAGTGAACATTGGGGTGCATGTATCTTTTCAAATTAGAGTTTTTGTCTTTTCCAGATATATGCCCAGGAGTGGGATTGCTAGATCATATGATAACTCTATTTTTAGTTTTATAAGAAACCTCCATACTGTTCTCCATAGTGGCTGCACAAGTTTACATTCCCACCAACAGTGCAGGGATGGTTCCCTTTTCTCCACACCCTCTCCAGAATTTATTATTTGTGACTTTTTGATGATGTCCATTCTGATTAGTGTGAGGTGATACCTCATTGTAGTTTTGATTTGCATTTTTCTAATGATTAGTGATGTTGAGCATGTCTTCATGTGCTTGTTGGCCATCTGTATGTCATCTTTGGAGAAATATCTATTTAGGTCTTCTGCCAATTTTTTGATTGGGTTTTGTTTTTTTGATATTGAGCTATATAAGCTTTTTGTATATTTTGGAAATTAATCCCTTGTTAGGATTAATCATTTGCAAATATTTTCTCCCCATCCATAGGTTGTCTTTTCCTTTTGTTTATGGTTTCCTTTGCTGTGTAAAAGCTTGTAAGTGTGATTAGGTCCCATCTGTTTATTTTTGGTTTTATTTCCATTACTCTAAGAGACGGATCCAAAAAAATATTGCTGCAATTTATGTCAAAGAGTGTTCTGCCTATGTTTTCATCTAGGAATTTTATAGTATCTGGTTTTACATTTAAGTCTTTAATCCATTTTGAGTTTATTTTTATACATGGTATTAAAGAATGTTCTAATTTCATTCTTTTACATGTAGCTGTCCAGTTTTCTCAGCACCACTTATTGAAGAGACTGTCTTTTCTCCATTGTATATTCTTGCCTCCTTTGTCAAAGATTAATTGACCGTATGTGCATGGGTTTATTTCTGGGCTCTCTATTCTGTTCCATTGATCTATGTGTCTGTTTTTGTGCCAGTATCATACTCTTTTGATTACTGTAGCTTTTCAGTATAGTCTGAAGTCAGGGAGCATGATTCCTCCAGCTCTGTTGTTCTTTCTTAAGATTGTTTTAGTTATTTGGGGTCTTTTGTGTTTCCATACAAATTAAAAAATTTTTTGTTCTAGTTCTGTAGAAAATGCCATTGGTAATTTGATAGGGATTGCATTGAATCTGTAGATTGCCTTGGGTAGTATAATAGTGACCCTGTGACCTCTCAGTGAGTTGCAGTTGTGTTGTTAAAGTCCTGGTGAACTTGAGAGAGCTATTGGGAGAATAAATCTTGTTATGAGGAATAATTGAAGCTCTTGGTTATTCTCTTAATGTTGTGACCCAGGAGAACTTGACTTTTGGGGAATGGGCTTCCAGAGACTGATGTATGATTTATATGCTTAAAATAGTGAAAAAGATCCATAAAGTATTCACAATTGCAGGAAAAGCTGCTTTAGTTCGGACATTTTTAGTGCATTTACCTTTGTAATTGGTTTCACATCTTTTACTTGGTGTTCATTCAATACAGGCTATGGGTTGGAAGACTAAAATTTGAATCATATAGAGAGTGCCCTCCAAAAGCTTATGGTCTAAGATTTGAGTGCTCCCCAAATTCATGTCCACTCAGAGCCTCAGAATATGACCCCATTTGGAAATAGGGTCTTTTTTTTTTTTTTTTTCCTGGCTGTGTCATGTGGCTTGTGGGATCTCAGTTCCCTGACCAGGGATTGAACCTGGGCTGCCACAGTGAAAGCCTGGAATCCTAACCATTAGGCCACCAGGGAACTCCTGAAAATAGGGTCTTTATAGATGTAATTAGTTAGATTAAGTCTTACTGGATTAGGATGGGACCTCATCCAATGTGACTGATGTCCTTATAAGAAGAGAAGAAGACACACAGATTCACAGAGATATAGAGAGGATAATGCCATGTGAAGACAAAAGCAGAGATTGAAGTCATGTGTCTACAAGCCAAGGAACACCAAGGATTGCTGGTAAGCACCAGAAGCTAGGAAGATGCATGACACACTTTCTCAGAGTCTCCAGAAGGAACCAACCCTGCCCACACCTTGATTTTGGACTTCTAGCCTCCAGAGCTGTGAGAATAAATTTCTGTTGCTTTAAAAGACTCAGTTTGTGGTTACTTTTAATGGCAACCTTAGGAAACCAATACAGATTCTAAATCAAAAGACTCTTAACATTTAGGCCTTTTTTTGCTGTTATTGTTAATTTTTGATTAAAGTAGTCTGCAATAGAATCTGAGATACCACACTAAAAAAGTATCTGTGGTCTTAAAGCCAAATGAAATACTATTCCTGAGTAGGTATTGACTCTGAAAATTATGCATATAGAGATCAATTTCCCATTTGATTTGGTTATCAGGAAGAGTTATTGAACAAAAATGTAACATATGTTTCTTTTAAATGAAAAAGTGCTGCTAATTGAAAAAAGAAGCAAAGTCTTTTTAAACAGGGACAAAAATTTTTTCTCAAGAATCATTTTTATTTATTATTTAAACTTTTTTGGTATAGTATATTGGATGTTTTCTGGTGGGAATTTTCTACCATCTTATTGTTTTTTTCTTTTTCTTTTAAGACCAAAGTCAGGGGTTATACATTCTTATGAAGACAATATAAATACCATATTTGGAGTACTGTAAAATGGAGTTTTATAGAAATAGACTTGTGAGTCATGTACCACAGTGTTCATGGCAGCTCTATTTACATGGTAGCAACCTAAGTGTCCATCGACAGATGAATGGATAAAGAAGAGGTGGCACATATATACAATGGAATATTACCAGCCATAAGAAGAAACGAAATTGAGTTATTTGTAGTGAGGTGGATGGACCTAGAGACTGTCATACAGAGTGAAGTGAGTCAGAAAGAGAAAAACAAATACCGTATGCTAACACATATATATGGAATCTAAAAAAAGTGGTTCTGAAGAACCTAGGGCCAGGACAGGAATAAAGATGCAGATGTAGAGAATGGACTTGAGGACACGGGGAGGGGGAAGGGTAAGGTGGCACGAAGTGAGAGAGTGGCATGGACATATAAACACTCCCAAATGTAAAATAGATAGCTAGTGGGAAGCAGCCGCATAGCACAGGGAGATCAGCTCGGTACTTTGTGACCACCTAGAGGGGTGAGAAGGAGATGCAAGAGGGAGGAGATATGGGGGTATATGTATATGTATAGCTGATTTACTTCGTTATAAAGCAGAAACTAACACACCATTGTAAAGCAATTATACTCCAATAAAGATGTTAAAAGAAAATAACAGCTAAAAAAAGAAATAGACTTGTGGAAATGATCACTTGGGAGGATAATCAATTGAGAATTTAGGGGAAAAAACCTAATATTTACAAATAGAAAGTAGTCTCTTGGTCTATTTATTAAGCTCACTTTTACTCATCTATATAATGAGGGCCATGTCATTGTGACATGAACTTCTTGGTCACTATAAAATCAAAGCAGCATTGATGTATTTGATTGAGTTGTTAATAATATAGTACAGGTACTTAAGTTTTCACTTCACCTCATATCTGCCTTTAATTTTACATTTTTTCACCTCTTGTTCAGAGGGTTTTAGGGCTTACAATTCCCTGTGTGATTCTGACTTTGGAGTGATATTCCCAGCACCATCACGACTCACCTTTGATAAGCCTCTCCTCTCTGGCACCTCGTGTCTGCTCAACACTGCAGCAATCTCAGGTAGGCTTTTGGCTCAAGTCTCTCGACTCTAGGTTGATGATTTAATCAAAGATGCAGCTGAGTGCTGGCCTTAGTTCAGAAATCCTGACTGAGCCTTCAAATCTATGCTGCCTGTACATTTTGTGCCTTTGTTCAAGAGGACTGACATTGTTTGGTTTTGTGCCAACCCTGATGTAGAACTGGGTCCCTTCACTGGCTTCCACAATAAAGCCAATCACACCAAACATATCATGAAGATTTGCGGCTCATGAAGTAAGGTCACGTACAGCACAAGCATTTACTTTGAAAAGCAACCATCACTACCCTTGTGTCTTAACTCAGAATTTTCCAGCCCCTACTGCCAGCCGAGGTTTCTTTCTTTCTACCCTTCTTGTGTACAGTCTTTCTGGGTCCTTTACTATTCTCCTGAGATTTACTCTTTGCCCTTATCCTCCTCCTCTTTCCCCTTGAATCTTCATATGCCTTTTTCGTCTTTATTACAGAGAGCAGTTTAATCCAAGCTTTTATTTCTAAACGTGGCCATGGCCAAGCAGCAAGCAAAGAACCTTCCAGATAAAAGACCTACTGCTTTTTAAAATTATTTATGAAAAATATTTTTTGCCTTTTAAGTTATAATCCATAGGCTCTGATCACTTTCAAAAACAACTCCAACCGCAACAAACTCATTGAAAGAAATCACAGTGTATTAAGTTCTGTGTAAAGTGTCTGTTCTACTTTGGCAGTATGCAATGTGGGTTTTAACATCTAGAGTGTCGGGCTTCCCTGGTGACACAGTGGTTAAGAATCCGCCTACCAATGCAGGGGACACAGGTTCGATCCCTGGTCTGGGAAGATCCCACATGCCGTAGAGCAACTAAGCCCCTGTGCCACAACTACTGAGCCTGCATGCCACAACTACTGAAGCCCGTGCGCCTAGAGCCCATGCTCCGCAACAAGAGAAGCCACCACAATGAGAAGCCCGCGCACTGCAACAAAGAGGAGCCCCTGCTCATTGCAACTAGTCCTATCACATGAATTTGAACTATCATTTGAACCATCATTTATACTGCCAGTCCACTAAAGGAGAATAAATTTAGTAGGATGTGACCCAAGTATATTCAAAATCAATTCATCTTTCTGACTTATCCTGCTAATTACTCTGAAATTGGTCTTTGATAATATAGATTAAAAAATCTAGATCACTGACTTCTCTTTCAACAGTATAACACATTCTGGCTTTTGTAAGAATTTGGCTTCTGAATAACAAATAGTACTATGGTCCTTCATGCAACGAGGCAGTATTTCTCATTAAGATGGTCATTGACAGTCACCATCTGCAGATACTGCAGATATATGTGCTTTAAAAGCGTAGATTAATGTTAGTTATTGCCTTTTCCCTGGGGTACCCATTCTACTTAAATGTTTGCTTTATGAATTGAGATGATGCTTGTTGGTTTTATAGGCGGACCAGACCACGCTTTACCAATATAAAGTATCTGCTATTTCTGTACACTGGGCTAATTTCTCTAGTTGCTGTAACCATGTGGCTTCACTCCAGAGTTTCCTACATTATGCTCTAGAAATGTCTCTTTTGCCTGCTATGGGTGATATGAACTCAGCCGGATAACTGTAAAGGGGTTATTAGGGAGTTGTAAGGGATTACGATAATAATTCACTTTTCTCATGGGCTTGCTGAGCTGAATGGGCTTCACATTGCTAGAGTTTTAATAACAAGGTCTGATTATGATCAAAGATTTAAAGCAGGGAATTTTCTTGTGCCATTTTGTGCTGCTAGACTGCAGTATTATCTCTGTAATTGAGTGTTTTTTGCCAACAGTGGCCATTCCAGATACTCAGTCCTTGAAGACAATTGGGCAAAAGTGCAATTTGGCCAATTTTGATTTTTTGTGGTCATGCCAGTTTGCTCTGATGTCCTGCCAGGCATCCCAAAGGCTCTAAACTACTCATTTTCCCAATCTGAGGTTTAATCTCCTATCCAAATGCTAGTTGATGGAGAATATTCGTCCGAGTGACCATGTAACCATTGTAAGTTGCCTGTAAAGTTTATTTTGCGTGAGTTAAAACATTATTTTTTGCTTTATTCAGTTCAAGTGAGCATATACCTCTTGTACTGATGAAAAAAATTAATTAACAATTTTTTAGCACCCAGGGCCCCTGACCCTGTTCTATACACTGGGGGATTATGGGGTGCTATTGTGTTACTTTCGCTTAATAATCAGAAACGGTATTTGGGAAAACAACATTCTAACCGTGGGGGTGAAAAATGAATACAAGGGAAATAACCTCAGATGAAGAGGCAGATGATCCAATCAGCCTATAAAACCAATGAGGTGGAACTGCCCCAACTGTGACAATGAATCAAATGGACAACACACAGTTTCCTGCGGTACACACTCCCCCCCGACATATTAACAAGCATAGACACACCTGCTCCAGTCTCCTCGGTACCATCTAAGCCACGATTCCCAGATGCCTCCAAAGACAGGCATACCATTCACATATTCTTTGTTTGCCATCCTGGCTCACTGTAAAGGAAAGGGCACAGGCTTCAGAAGAGGAAAATTGGGGTTTGTATCTCAGTTCTACGGCTAGCTAGCTGCGGTACTTTTGTTACGAGACCTCTCTGGACCTCAGTTTCCTTACCTGTAAAATATGGAGAATAATGCTTGTGTCCGTGAAATAAAGAACACTGTGCCTAGCACACAGTGGCCATACACAATTTTTAATTCCTTCCTCGTTCTTTCCTCGTTTTCCTTTTCCATAAAATCTAAATTTTCACCATAAGACATTGAGATAAGAGCTCATGCATTTCATCTGGCTTGGCCCACTCTTTGGCTTCAGTTGCCAAGGTGTGTACACCCATGCCTCATGCCCTCAGGAGGCCTTTGGTGGATTGGCACTCTCCTTGGTTAACCTGCTCCCTATATGCCATGCCCTCCACATCTCAGTTGCTCCTTTAGATGTGCTCCTTGTTGTAGCCCCTTTGTCCTGCTTGTACATTCTCATGAACCCAGAACATGCTTCAGGCACACTTAATAAGAATGGTAACAAATCTCATATGTTAGGGCCACTTTTCATTTCTCAGATGACTGGGTAAAAGGGAAAGAGAGTATAAAGTCTACTTCTAAGGTATGCAGTATGCTTGTGGCAGCAGTGGCTGGATTGCAGAGCCAGGCGAGGCCTGTTTACAGAATGAAAGACTTGGAACCGATGGAGGAGAAACTTAAGTGGGATCAATATTTGCATATTTCACTAATCAAAGGTTAGAGGGAGCATCTGGCATTGAAAACACCATAGGAGCTATGATTGGTATGTGGGGGGACAGGTATGTGGGACAATACAGCATAATAAAGCGAAGTTCAAATCACGGCCTTCCTCATCCCTTGCTGTGTAAATTGGGGAATTGATACCCTTCAATCTCCACATTTAAAGAAATGTGTTGAAAAGAGAGCATAATAATGACTTTGGTTTGGGGGATGTTAAATGAATTAATGGTCATAGAATGACTAGCATAGTGCCTGCAGCTTAGTAAGTGTTCAGTAAAAGTGAGGTGTTGCTGTTATCCAAGGCATTCAAGGACAATAAGCAGAATCATGGAGAAATGCTGGGCAAACCAGAGTTCTGTACTCCTCATTGGATTCAGCTGACTTGGCCATTTTTCTTTGTTTTCAATATGGACTGAAATCTGTTAGCTTCATTTGTTGATTGTAAGTGCTAGTTTAAGACGATTAAATAATTTCCAAGCAAATAATTTTCAACGGTTTGATGGTGTTACATCACACAGGAGGAGTATGCCACATTCAGCTAATGTTCTCAACATTGACACAGTTTATAACTGTTAAAAATGTTAGGGCTTCCCTGGTGGCGCAGTGGTTAAGACTCTGTCTGCCAATACAGGGGACATGGGTTTGAGCCCTGGTCGTGGAAGACCCCACATGCCACAGAGCAACTAAGCCCGTGCGCCACAACTACTGAGCCTGCGCTCTAGAGCCTGTGAGCCACAACTACTGAGCCCATGTGCCGCAACTACTGAAGCCTGTGTGCCTAGAGCCCGTGTTCCTCAACAAGAGAAGCCACCGCAATGAGAAGCCCGCACACTGCAACGAAGAGTAACCCCTGCTCACCGCAACTAGAGAAAGTCCACGCACAGCAAAGATGACCCAACACAGCCAAGAATAAAAACAAACAAATTAATTAATTAATTTAAAAATGTTATATTTAAAGCATTAAAATTAGAAGAATAAGCTGAAAGCATATTCCTTCCATTTGCCAAGGAGATGAGTTTTGAAGAAAGAAATTAGGTAACTGTGCCTAACTATATCTTTTTGGTTTTATGACTCAGGACCTTGTAAAATGAAGTAGGTGACACCTTCTAGCTGATTGCTTCAAAGATTTATGGGGCAATAACATTCTGTTTAGGTGTGTGAATTTCGTGTTGCTTGTTTTTAGATTTCTAAGTTTCCTTGTATCTGTCACAGTTAGCTGGCTTCCTTGCAGCGCAGACTAACCAGTACTTTGTAAAAAGGGAAAAGGACTATTCATAAGCTTGCTAATAACTGCTTGTGATGTTAGGGCTGGTTTGAATGCAACAGTGCAAAACTGTCTTAACTCTGCTCAGAAAATTCACTGTAGTTAACATCTCAAAGCTTGTCATTTCCTTGATATTGTGAGGTATTTCTGTGGATTTTAGGGAAACACAGAGAGGTCAGCAAGAGGGGCTGTCCAAGTCCTTGGGGACCATGGGCACGTCCTCAGAGTGGTGGGAATTAAGATATTACAAAGATGAATCCTTACCATGAGAGGCTGGAACCCCTTAGCCTTGCGTTTGTGGATATTGAAGCAAACTTAGCACCAAACTTGTCCAATCCTAAAGAAAATCCTCATGTTTTTTCAGACAGCCTGAGAACTTGAACCAATTTTTAATTTTCTTTCTCTTTCTCTCCCCTCCCTCCCTCTCTCCCTCTCTCCCTCTCTCCCTCTCTCCCTCTCTCCCTCTCCCTCTCTCCCTTCCTTCCTTCCTTTCCTTTTGAAGTAGAGGTTTTCTGTAAAAACTTAGGGAAGAATCATTCTGTTCTGGCTTTTATTTTATGAAGTATAAAAACTTTTCATTAAGATCATTTAGAAAACAGTCATTAAATCAGCTGTGACCCTCTTGTACTTTTAAGTAATTAATTTTATTTTATTATTTTTGCCTGCATTTGGGTCTTTGTTGCTGTTTGCGGGGTTTCTCTAGTTGCAGTGGGCGGGGGCTACTCTTCATTGCGGTGTGCGGGCTTCTCATTGCGGTGGCCTCTCCTGTTGCAGAGCACGGGCTCTAGGCGCGTGGGCTTCAGTAGTTGCGGCACATGGGCTCAGTAGTTGTGGCTCATGGGCTCTAGAGTGCAGGCTCAGCAGTTGTGGCACACGGGCTTAGTTGCTCCGCGGCATGTGGGATCTTCCTGGACCAGGGCTCGAACCCGCGTCCCCTGCGTTGGCAGGCGAATTCTTAGCCACTGTGCCACCAGGGAAGTCCCCCCTCTTGTACTTTTACTTGTAAGTGTCTGTGGTTTGGTTTCCTGGTATCCATAGAATCCTGATGGAAACTTGTGACGGCTGAATGTCCTTTTAAGCTTTGGTCTGGCTGCTACCCAAATTCTCTCTCATTCTCTTATCTCAAGAATCTTTTTTTTTTTTTTTTGGTGGGGAAAAAAGGGAGCCTTCAAAGGATCTTCAGAGTGAGAACTTAAGAGTCATGTCTCATAGGAGAGATAGTAAAACTACTTTTGCTCTATTGAAACCCTCTGTCCCCTCATAAGTCAGAAAGAATGGGGGGCATCTTCAAAAATAAGATGATCTCCCCAAATGGCTTTACCAACGTCTATTGATAAACTTCTGCAATAGAAAAGTAAGCCTTGACCACAGGAAGCAGGAAGATTTTTAGTGGTGCCAGAGAAGATGAGCAAAGTTTATGGCAAGCTTTCGGGCACTGGGCCTAATAAGGAGAGAGGCTGCATCTGGGTTAAGTAGCTACTCATTCTGTCGCCAGCAGAGTTGTCTTCTGTAGTTAAATGTGTGAACACTTGCTCTAAATCTTGGTGTCTCAAGGTGGTTCCAGCAGCAAAGTCTTCTATAATTAATTGCATGTGTATTGCCGTTCACTTGGGAGTCGGGTGATTACTTGCCTGAGCCTTACTCTAAGACATTACAATATCAATAGCACCACTGATTTTAATTAAAACTTCAAAATGTATGCCTGTTGAAATATTCATTATTGCACCCTTGATTGTGAGAATTCAAAGTCCTCTATGCTTATTTTTTTCATATAATAATACTAAGGCCAATTAACAGGAGACAGACTTTGCAGAATATTTTTCTTTCTTCCTAGGACAATGAAATGTTTCCTCGTCTGCGTGCATGTGTGTGTGTGCACGCGCACTTAGTATTCCTGGTAAGTTATTCTGATTGGACTTTTCCTTTGAACTCTTAAAAATGTTTGTCCATTGTCAAAACTGGTAGACAAAATAAAATGAGACAAATGGGAGAAAAGACGTAAAAAGGCAGAAGAATAATCCTTTCATTGCCAGTTAATTGTATTCTAATCTTGGTTTAATCCAACTCTTCTGTACTCTGTGTAAAACATATTAATCTTTAGTATAAAGCTCCACCTGAATTTGCTTAATTAAGATATTTAGAGGAAATAGAAAGGGAACTAGCTCTGCAAAAGAATAGGGGAAAAGCTGTGTGGAACGGGGAAGCTGTTGATGGGACTGTTTTGGATGTGGAGACATTTGAAGGCCGTCGGTGGTTTATGGGCCAAATGTGTCAAATACAAACTACAAGGGACAGTAGGGATGATCCAGGCTAGCCCCTTCCTTTTACAGATTGCATTCCTAATCATCCTCTCTGGTAAGTATTGTTTGATACACTGGAAGTGAAGAAATCTTCGATAAGGTAGACTGTCTCATTCAGTTTGGCACTATTTTTTAAATCCAAGTTTTTCAGGTTTTCCACACAAAATATAGAGAAAGGGGTGTGTGTGTGTGTGTGTGTGTGTGTGTGTGTGTGTGTGTGTGTGTGTGTGTGTGTGTGTGTGTGTGTGTGTGTGTGTGTGTGTGTGTAGTGTGTCTACCGTCTTTGTGGCCCTGCTTTGCTCTCTGACATGGAAAATAAGGTTCTGAAACTTGGTGAGAAGCTAGTCATTAAATTATTGCTACTGTTTTTGAAGAACGTTGATTGTGCTGTGGTGTTCTTCCCTCAAAGCTTTTAATGTAGTGTTTTATTTTCATGGTTTTGAAGTTTTTGGTGGCTCCATTAGGAACATTTCTAGTGAGGCTGAATCATACTCAGGCTATCACTTCCTCGCTGGGGAAAGGACAATGAAATTATTGGAATAAAAACAAGATGCTTCCGAAAAACAAAAATATGTGGTTTAACTCGAATGTATGTTCACGGCTTAAGCAGCACGAAATGGAACAGGTAGACTGCAGTGTCGCTACAGGTTTCTTTACGGGAGAGAAAATCTGGTCTTGATTACTTCAAATCTAGGCAGACTCTGGAGAGTGGTTTCAATTAAAACTTTCCCCCTAGCTTCAGAGACAAATCTTTTTCTTCTTTATTAAAGTTGGTTTGGGGAGGAAACTTTTGAAACCAGAAGGAGCCATATCATTAAGAGTTTAGCTTCAGTGTGTGGAAAGCAAAAAAAAAAAAAAAAAAAAAGTCCAGATTTTCTTTGTAGGTTTCAAGTGAAAGCAATACTTTAATTATAGCAGTATTTTCAGATAAGATAAGCAAATACCCAGAGCAATGGGACCTAGTTAGAACATCAGAATAGGAGCTCTGACCCCATTTGTGATTTGTTTAATGACTCAGGGTGAATATCATTCATCTTTTGACTTCAATCTCTTAACTAAATTGGTGACCTTCTTCCCTCTCTTCTCTTTTCTTCTATGTCCTGTGCCAAATTTTTGTTTCACAAAATGACTTGTTTTTGGTATGGCACTAGACATTGAGAAATCCCTTGATCCTCTACTTTGCCCTTAACTTGAACCAAATTTAATTCCCAGTGTTGAAAAATTGCTATTCATCCAGCTGTTTCCCAGTAGATATTCTTGACACTGTCTTTAGACAGATTAGAGTTTTCACTTCTTTTTGGAAGACTTCAAAGGAGGTGGTAATTTGCTCTTTCTTTTAAACTTATCCCAACATTCAACAAACCTTCAGTTTTTGTTATTTTTGTTTTTGAGTTTAATATTTATTTACATTTTAAGGTAAGATTTATATACGAAGAGATGTGCAGATATTAAGTGTATAATTTGGTGAGTTTTGACAAATGCGCGCAACTGTGTAATTCATACTCCTAATCAAGTTGTAGAAATTTCCATCCCCTCAGAAATGTTGTTCATGGATCTTTTCAGTTAATCTTCCCTCCACAAAGCAACAACTTTTCCAATTTTTTTTCACCGTCAGTTAATTATTTCTATTTAGAATTTCATATAAAAGGATTTATACAGTATGATCTTTTGAGTCCATCTTCTTTTGCTCAGTATAATATCTGTGACACTCATCCATGTTGTTGCCTAAATCAAAAGTTTGTTTCTTCTATTTCTGAGTAGTATGCTACTGTATAGATAGATCATAATTTGTTTATCCATTCTCCTGTTGATATTTGAGTCGTTTTCCAGTTTGGGCCTATTACATATAAAGCTGCTATGAACATTCTTATACGAGCTTTAATTTTAGTTTGTTTCTTTTCTTTTTTCTTTTTGTTTTTTTGCTTTTGGTGCATTTTGGAAGGCAGTCCCTAAGGTAGCCGCCAAAGATCCCCACTTTCTGGGATTCATACCCTTGAGTGTCAGCTGCATTCATTGACTCACTTCTTTTTTTTTTTTTATAGATTTAATTAATTAATTAATTAATTTTTGGCTGCATTGGGTCTTTGTTGCTGCACACGGGCTCTCTCTAGTTGCGACTAGCAGGGGCTACTCTTCGTTGTGGTGCATGGGCTTCTCATTGTGATGGCTTCTCTTGTTGCGGAGCATGGGCTGTGGGCGTGCAGACTTCAGTAGTTGTGGCATGCGGGCTTCAGTAGTTGTGGCTCGTGGGCTCTAGAGAGCAGGCTCAGTAGTTGTGGCACACGGGCTTAATTGCTCCGGCTCAGTAGTTGTGGCACACGGGCTTAATTGCTCCGGCTCAGTAGTTGTGGCGCACGGGCTTAATTGCTCCAGCTCAGTAGTTGTGGCACAGGGGCTTAGTTGCTCCTCAGCGTGTGGGATCTTCCTGGACCAGGGCTCAAACCCGTTTCCCCTGTGTTGGTAGGCAGATTCTTAACCACTGCGCCACCAGGGAAGCCCTACTCACTTCTTGTGAATAGAATACAGCAGAAGTGATGAGATGCTACTTCTGAGATGGGGTGCTATCTCTCACTCTCCCTTGACCTGCCAACTCTGGGGGGAGCCAGCTTTCATGTCATGAGATGACCCTAGGGAGAGGCCCACGTGAGTAAATTTGGGAGATGAACTGCTCAGGCCTTGGCAACAGCCACGTGAATGAGCTCAGAAGCTAATTATTTCCAAGTTGCACCTTGCAATGACTGCAGCCCTGGCTGACACCTTGATTGCAACATCGTAAGACACTCTGAGCTTGAACCACCCAGCTAAGCTGCTCCTAAATTCCTGACACCAAGAAAATATGAGATAATAAATGGTTTTTGTTTCCAGCCGTTGTTTTTGGGTGATTTCTTACACAGCAGTAGATAGCTAGTACAGTCCACTCAGTGCCCCTGGTGTGGTTTTATTTTTTATTTTTTTCAGTTTTATTGAGGTATAACTGACATACAGCTCTGTGTAAGTTTAAGGGGTACCACATGATGACTTGCCATACATATACTGTGCAATGATTACCACAATAAGTTTAGTTAACATTCATCTCATATAGTTATCAAAAAAATATTTTTCCTCATGATGAGAACTTTTAGGATTTACTATCGTAGCAACTTTCAAATATATCATATAGCAGTGTTATCTGTCATCATGTCGTACGTTACCCAGTACTTATTCATCTTCTAATTGGAAATTTGTGCCTTTTGACCACCTTCCTCCAGTTCTCCCTCCCCTCCCTCTTCTGCCTCTGGTAAGCACGAATCTAATCTCTTTCTATTGTATGAGTTTGGGTTGTTTTTTAGATTCCACGGTGTGGTTTTAAATCAGTCCTTCTATATTGATTCCTCGGTGGAGGATGGTTTCCTAGGAGCTTTGTGTTTCTCAGATCCACAGCTGGTAACAGAAGTTAGGGTCATCTTTTACAGACAAAACTTTATGTAGTTTCTTCATGCATTTTTGGAAAGTGGCTAAAGAACTTGTTTGTTGTTTTTCTCAAAAGGGAGTTTTATTTAATCTTTATTGTGACATAGCACAAACTCATTATCAAAATATTCAATTAATAAGGAAGAAATAAAGAAAAAAGTGAAAATCATCCATAAAATCACCACCTGAACACAATAACTGCTAAAATTACACTGTTCGTTTCCCTAGATTTTTTTTCCCTTAAAAAAAAATATATATGCATGTTCACACACACATTTTCACAAGTGTGATCAGACTAGCCATGCTCTTTTAAAATCTCCTTTTTCCCCTTCACAGTAAAATCTGATGTTATTTCGATGCCAATAAAGACAGACCTGCGTGATCATTATAATGGTTTCATGGTGTATCAGCATTTATCCTATTCTGTGCCTTTGATCACTTACATTCTTTCCCCCACTGCCCCACCATTTTCTTTCTTTTTTTTTTTTTTTAACAATTATAAAAAACTGTTGATAATCATCCTTGGTCGTTCTTTCTGCACTTATCCCATATTTCCTTAGCATAAAATTTATCAAGCATATATTTCCAGAAGGGTATGCACATTTAAGCATCTTGGATAAATATTAAAAATTGCCATTCAGAAGGATGGCACTCAATATTCGAATAGAGCATCCCTTCTGCTTCCCATCCCCCGCAAGCTTGATGACACTGACCATTATCAGACTTGTTAATATTTGGCAGTGTAATGAACAAACATACTCTTGTTTTAACTTGCATTTACTTGATTGAAAGTGATATTGAACATACACTTTTTATATTTTTCTTGGCCATGTATTTTGTGAATTGTTTATATCATTCATTAATTTTTGTGCTATGGGAGTATAGTTTTCTTCACTGATTTGTAACTTTCTCCCTCTCCCTCTACATAGATAGATAGATACACACACATACATACACACACACATATTTCTTTCATATTGTAGTTTGACCTTTAATTTTAATAATGATGGGTTTGGCTGTAAAGAAATTTTACATATTAAATTAGTAAATTTATCATTTCTTAAACAGTTTATACTTTGGCATGATACTTAGTCTTTTCCACTGCAATATTATAAAAACACTCACTTCATGATTTCTGTTTTAAAGAACTATTGGTGATTTCATTTTTTTTTAGTTACTTATTTATTTAGTTAGTTAGTTATTTAGTTATTTAGTTATTTATGGTTGTGTTGGGTCTTTCGTTTCTGTGCGAGGGCTTTCTCTAGTTGCGGCAAGTGGGGGCCACTCTTCATCGCGGTGCGCGGGCCTCTCACTATCGCGGCCTCTCTTGTTGCGGAACACAGGCTCCAGACGCATAGGCTCAGTAGTTGTGGCTCATGGGCCTAGTTGCTCCGCGGCATGTGGGATCTTCCCAGACCAGGGCTCGAACCCGTGTCTCCTGCATTGGCAGGCGGACTCTCAACCGCTGCGCCACCAGGGAAGCCCCTCATTTTTTATATTATCATTTTGCATCTATATTTTACTTTTTACATTTTAAAAACTTATCATGGTTATATTTTTATATTTAAAATGTTTAATTGATCTGGAATTTATTTATTTATTTATATTTATTTATTTATTTAGACTGTGCTGGGTCTTAGTTGCAGCATCCATGCAAGATCTAGTTCCCCGACCAGGGATTGAACCCAGGCCCCCTGCGCTGGGTGTGCAGAGTCTTACCCACTGGACCACCAGGGAAGTCCCTGGAATTTATTTTTATATAAGGTGGGATATAGGGATCCAATGTAATTTTTCCCCAAACTGTTGACCAATTATCCCAACATAATTAATTGAATAATCCTTTTTTGGTTACCAATAATTTTAAGCATGCCATTATGACTTCCCAATTAATATGCATTGTAAATATGCATCTCCCCTCACATATCTCCTTCAGTACTAATTAGACTTTTACATGTCAATTAATAAATTTGTATTTTGAATTGTAAAAGTGTGTTTTCCCTGCATTTGTATCTTTTCCATGTCCTCCAAATGGGAAAGTACATCCAAAACCTACCTACGCTTTTTGTACATGACTGAAGTTGTATCTCAAGCCATATTTATACATTGAATATTATTTCCTTATATGTAATAAAAGGATGTGGTATAGAAAAGAAGAGGATTTTCAAAAGAGCATGCTAAGTAATTTCACATTAAAGTTGGAATTGAAAATGTTTAAATTACCTTTTTCTTTAAATTCCCCTTTGAAGACATTTCAGTGAATTTAAATTTTATGTGTAGGATACAAGTAAACTTCAACTTTCAAATATTTGGCTTTTTAACCACCTACATTTTATATGTTAGCTATTGGCTGCCTCACCATATTTCAATAATTAAATTCATACTTCTTTACGTGAATTGAAAACATTTCAAGTTATTGAAGAATGAGTTGGCTTACTGGCAGCAGTTTGCATCACACCATCTTTGTTATTTTGATCAATTATTTCAATATTATTCTTCATTGCATTTTTGCTACTAGTATTTTAAAATGAGAAGAAAATTTGAAAAAACAAAAATGTTATTAATGTTGGCAAGATGCTTTGGTCTCATAAACTTAGTCATTTGAGACAACAGCAGTATTGTGCTGAAAATGGTGATTCTTTCACCTCAACAGCATGCTCATGGATTTATGCCAGTAGACTATCTGAAGAAAAAGAATACAACTAAAGAAGATAAACAATATGTGAGAACACTGTGTCCAAGAGACAAAATATAATGAGCGCTTTTATAATTTTTTTTTTAGTTTTCTGAGAACAGAACCTTCCTTAAAAACAGGTTGTTAAATCCAACTGACACTTTTCAGTTCTCATTTTACTTGACCTCATAACATTAACCATTTCTTGAAACCATCTCTTCTCTCGACTTCTGTTCTTCACATCTCCTCAGTCACTTCTCTTTCTCTTTGCAGTTCATCCTCTTCTTTCCCGCTTTTACATGTTGGAGTTATTTAATGCTTGAATTTCAGTCATTTACATCTCTCACTCTATGCTCTCCCTTGATGATCTATTCTAAGCCTGTGGCTTCAAGTTTATTCTCAGTACAGATGACTTACAAATCTAAACTGTAGCCCTGAAACCCCTTCTGAAACAGAAACCTTTATGTCCACCTGACTACTTAACATTTGCTTGTTGATGACCCAAAGACACTGTAGACACCTGATGTCCAACCAAACCCAAATTCCAATCTTTCTTCCAAATCTGTTTTTCTTTTCTGGCACCTTACTTCAGTTTTGCAAGCCAGAAATCCAGAGTTGTACTTCATATCTCACTCTCTCTTAACTCCATAGCCAATCCTTCAGCAAGTCTTACTGATTTTACTTTCCCAGTGTCTTCTGAGTCTGTCCACTTTTCTTCCTCCCAGACAGCAATTCTTTTCTCTACAGTTTGTTCTTCACATTGAAGCTATGTATTTTTCCCCCAATAGCAAACGTGATCTGTCATCTCTCAATCTCTCTGTCCAGAACTCTTCAATAATTTCTTTAACTCTTTTAGGATAAAGGCAAGGGTTTTTGTTGTTTGTTTGTTTGTTTTTAACTTTGCCTACAGCCCTATGTGGCATGGTTTCTACATACCTCCCTAGTCGCCTTTTTTTTTTTTTTTTAATTTTATTGAGTTATAATTTACATACTATACAATTCACTTGCTTTACTTGTACAATTCAATGAGTTTTGGTATTTTTACAGAGTTGTGTAACTAGCACCACAGGCATCACAGGCATAGAGGTTTTTTCTTTTTTCTTTTTTTTTTTTTGGCTGCACCGTGAGGCATGTGGGATCTTAGTTCCCCAACCAGGGATCGAACCCATGCCCCCTGCATTGGTAACGCGGAGTCTTTTTTGCTTTTTTAATTAATTAATTTATTTATTTTTGGCTGTGTTGGGTCTTCGTTGCTGCACACAGGCTTTTTCTAGTTGTGGTAAGCGGGGGCTACTCTTCGTTGTGGTGCACGGGCTTCTCATTGCGGTGGCTTCTGTTGTGGAACACAGGCTCTAGGTGCGTGGGCTTCAGTAGTTGTGGCTCGTGGGCTCTAGAGCACAGGCTCAGTAGTTGTGGCACACAGGCTTGGTTGCTCCGTGGCATGTGGGATCTTCCCAGACCAGGGCTCGAACCCGTGTCCCGTTCATTGGTAGGCAGATTCTTAACCACTGCGCCACCAGGGAAGTCCGGTAGTGCGGAGTCTTAACCACTGGATCGCCAGGGAATTCCCACCTAGTCTCCTTTTTCACCTGTTTCTCCCATGATCTCAGCGATCTAGTCTCACAGCACTTTTTTCTGTCAAAGGATTTTGCATATGATGTTCTAGCTGGCTGGGACATTCTTCTCATTCTTCTTTCCAGAGTTAACTCCTTCCCATCTCAGCTTTGTCATTCTCTCAGGGAAGTGCTCCCTGGGGAAGTCTTTTGTCTCTTTTCAAAGATCTCTCTCCTTGGCCTTGCACCCATTGTTTCTCAGAATTCCTAGGTCTTGCTTCTTGTCAGGTATCACCACCTTCTCTTCTTTTCATATATGGAGAATTTGAGGTCAGCTACCTAATATCTCCAAGCTTGCACACCTCCAGCCATTTTTAATACAGTTGTCAGGCGTGCCATAGGCTGAAATGCTGGGGATGAAATGTCATTAGTTCTTAGCAAATTAAAGATCCTAGAGCTACACAATACACCCTTCTTAAAAAATAAGGTGTCATCAGAGAGAGATGTGTTGATCATGAATAGTTATAAGTGTGTGAAACACTTCTCTGTAAAAGGTGGGTGAGATAGGTGCATGTTTAAATCCTAATGGTAAAGATCTTGTTAAGAGGAAGAGATGAGCATAGAGAGGAGGATAGTCTCTGGGGTTGAGTTTCCTGAAAATGAGGGAGGGAGTGGTGTATCAGATGTAGGTGGCATGGCTGGCTGTCTCTTTTGAAGCAGGAGGAAAGGAGGTAGAGGCGTACAGTTGTGGTAGATTGCTCCATTCAGCTTGGTTGATAACCTCAGCATTTTATGTGAACGATCAGGCATCGCCATCTTTTAAAACTGGACGAGAGGTAGGGATCAGAGGTTTGAAGAGGATGGAGAGGTTTGAAAAGCCTTTGCTGAGGGTGGGAGTTGAGCAGAGAAACGTGAGAGGATTTTTGGTAATCGTGGAGGTTCCAACTCAGGGTGCCATTGTGAATTTATTATGATACAGTGTGCCGCATCTTGTGACCTCATCCAGCAGCACCCAGCTGACGTGGTGCAGGCTTAGAGAAAGCAAATGTTTGGTTGCATCCAGATTGGGGGTTTACTTAGCTGGATATGATGAAAGACAGATGGGTAATTGACTTTGACCTATTTTTTTTGTTTTTATTTTAAAATGCTAATTGTGGATTCTATTGTCCACTCAAGGAAGAAGATAAAAAAAAGCAGAAGGGCTAACGATTGGAGAAAGGTGAAAGGTCGATGGCTTTGTGTTAAATGAGGAAGAAATATAATGAAAAAAAAAAAGTATTTCATTTCCCATCAACATTTGGAACTGTTTCCCACTGTTTATCTGAAACTTTAAAAATTGTTTGTTATGAATCTCTTATCAACATACTGTAATTTAGTTTCCCATCTCTGGAGAATGTTACAGGAAGTGATAAGCTAATTCAATAATGTTTCATCCAGTTCTAGATGTGAAATTTGACCAACCTCTAAAAAGAGTCTTCTTGAAAATCTTTCCTCATTGATTGGGTTCCTCTTACCTTTTCTTGTATTAGCAAAAATAAAGGAAAATAAATCAGTCAAGAGTTCAACAGCAAACAAATGGCACACTCAAAGGAAAATAATTTGAATTGAGGGTTTATTTAGAAAGGAGTTATTTTTAAAAGTGTGTCTGGGTGTAGTGGAACCTCAAAGGAAATTTCAATGACCTGAAGCTAGTTAACAGCTGAGCTTTTACCATCCCTAAGTATAAAAGGATGAGGGGAGGTTGGGTTCTACCTACAAGGATAGACAGTCCTGTAGAGCTGGCAACCTTTGGAACTGAAATGACCTTTAGTCAATGGATATGACCAGGCCACACAGACCTCGGGGTTATAGAATATAAATACCCTGACCTCACTGTTCTCTTTCCCTCCAATCTTCTCAGGGTTTCCAATTGGCTGAACTCAATTGGAAAGGAATCCTGTTGATCAGGTACATACAAATTAGCTCTTTGAGGCTCAGAGCAAGGTGGAGAAGGGTAGAACATGGCTCTCAAGGGCCAAATAAAAGACACCTGGCACATGGATGGGGGGAATAATATTTTTATTCCTTTTCTAAGTCAGATCATATTTTAATCTCTTGTTACTCCTAAAGTGAGGACCTAACTATGCTATCTTCCATACTCTAGTCTCTTCAATCATGCATTCAAAGCTTGCTGTCTATGTGGTGGATACTGTGTTAAGTATTGGATATAGAAAGATGCATAAGACATGGTTCCCGCCTTTGAGATGCACTATGTAGTGGTAAAGATAGATATAGGGACTGTATGGATATTACGATTTTATTATGCTTATTATTACTTATTATGTTTACTATTGTTTGATATCTAAAGTCTGAAGAATGGAGAATGTAAATTTTTGCCTGTGTATGTGTGTATATGTTTAATGTGTATGTGTGTGTGAAAGTTGCTTAAGGGGAAGGAATGGGATTTCAATCAGTCGCGCTTATTACCATCTGACTAATTTAATTGAAACATCACTTTGATTACATCATTCTCTTTTCTTGAGAACCTGTAATGACTTCCTTTTAGAGGAATTCCCAGAAGCTTCTTTCTGCTTTTCAGAGGCCTCCATCCTTTGGTCCTACCCGACCTCTCCAGTTGCATTGTCCAGCCCCCTCCATTTGAGATCAGCAGGTTTTTCTGTCCCTCTTAGTGTTTTGCAATAATTTCTGTGATTTGTGTCCTGCCAACCCCTCTCTCCCCCAACTTAAGTACCTTTTAATCTACTGCTGCTTATCATTCAAAATTGTGCTCAAATCCTACCTTCTCCTATTAAGTCTTTCCCAGTATTTTAATTCATAATCAACTCTTCCATTGCTCAATTTTGCTGGCTCTTATAGTCAGTTGTCCAGTGAACTTAATCTTTAGATGTCTTGCATGTGCTGATTTTGCCTCCACAGGTATACTCTGGGCACGTCTATCACTCCCTCTGTGTGTTTCCTGCAGCACCCAGGAAAGTGCCGAGCTTAATAAACACTTAGTTGAGAGTGTCCTGTGAAGGTACCAGGGCAAGTATGCCATTGCTCTTGGAAAAATAACTCAAAGGAGATGCTTTACCAATTGAGGGCACTCACTGTGTATGAAAGAGCAACCATCGTATTTGTTTGAATAACTTGTTCATGCTGTTTTATTGATGTCGATCTGCTGTGGAGGTTAGATCAGAATAGATAATAAATTATGACTTTTTGCCATAGCCTGTGTAAGTGGAGCTGGCCTCCAACTTCAGATGTAATTGTATTACCAGTGTGGAGTACCTCAACCCAAATTATAATCAGCCCACACTTCCTTTTGCTAGTGTTGTTGGGCTCTATATGAAGTCCTTTCAAGTTTCCTCTCTCTTAATTTCCTATTTTGAATCTATATGTGTGGAGTCTACCACCTAAGGCTCCATTAAAAGCATTCATGTAACTACTTCCTCTTCCCAGGCCTGGTTTGCTCCCTCCTGACCTCCTTTTGGAGACTTCAGCCTCATCTTTAAGTCCCTCCTCTCCTACATGTATTTTCTTTTAGGTCTTCCAATTCACTATTTCTCTAGTATTCTTTTCAACCAAATTAGAAAGAGCTAAAATTCCAAAGGAGAGGACTATTTAAATAAAATATACAACATCTGTAGGATTTAATAATGTATATTAGAATATTTAATCAGTGTTTATGATATGCTAAGAGAAAATCAGATGATAAACTATGTACAATATTGTCTCAATTTTATAAAAATATTACAAATATATGTGTTTTCATAAAAGCATAAGAATATTTACCAAATATAATTAGTGGGTTTTAAGTGTTTTTTAGCAGACATTAATGCCTTTTTGCAAATATTTCTGGCTCTCTGGGTAGATGGTAGGATTGCACTCAGACATTTCCTTTGACTGTAAGTGTGACCACATGACTTGCTTTGGCCTATGAAATGGGAGTGGGATATATGTGTCACTTTCAGGTGGTACTTTATGAGACATCTCGAGATTTATGTTTCCCTCCAGCTGCTACTATAGCCATAGAAGCACTCGTCCAAATGATGCTTCCATTCGCCAAGTTTCTGAGTGACCAATAAGTGAGGTATAACCTTTGTTATGCTAAACTACAGAGACTTGGGAGGTTTTTTGTTACTGAAGCATAATCTACTACATCCTGAGTGGTTTGATATTCCTTTTATAATTTCCAGAAGGCACAAATAAGCAAGAAAGAGGAAAGGAAAAAACCCCTGTGACACCACACTGTAGATGTGCGGTGCATTTTCAGGGCAGTTGTGTTTTTGCATAAGCTATGCCAATTGCCTGCTTTTTTTTTAATACTGAAAGAAATCCTGATAACTGTAAGTGATCATAAAAATGAACTGAGTCTTGTGAAGAACCATATTCCTTTTTTTCTGCCACACTAGTCCCTTATCAACGTTGGTGCATTGTCAGGAATACTGCTACTCAGGGTTGACTCTAAGCAGATGAAAGAGTAAGTGGTCTGGGGCACCCTGAGCCTCTCCTTTCTGTTACCTTCATCTACCCCTTCCTTCTACTAAAAAAGCTATCGTGTCCTCGTTAGCAGTGGATAAGTGCATTTAATGCTCTGCCAGCTTAAGAACACTTCATACCTGTCTTCATTATGTTCTTAATTATTTCTATTTCCCTTAGGACAATATTCAATTCCTAAAGTATTTCATGATAAAACGAAAGGTTAAAAAAGATACTTGTGTCGTTCTCTTCTTGTGTGCACATACAGTGCATTAATAGAGGAAATGATAAAATTTGTGAGGCTTTGAATCAATCATTTGTGCATATTAACTTAGCTCCACTGAACAGTGAACTCTAGAAGATCAGTAGGAATTTCTTTTGAGACATACAGGAGGCAAAGAGTTTACAGAAACCATTCTATATTATAAATGATTACTGTGAAAGAACAGTGAGAGGATTTTAGTGTTTATTGCATCAACATTTTCTTTTGTTTTGCTTTCCTGTAACTCTCACCAACCTATTTCTATTGACACATTATGATACATAAGCTTATCTACTCAATGTCAGTTGTAAAAGTGTGGCATGGCGTTTTACAAAGATTGCAAAACACATATTATGCAAATTCTCCTTAGCATCTTGAACATTAAAAGAATGAAGAATAGTATCTTTATAAATTCATTTTCAACTGTCAGAGCCAAGACTCATATGACCTTACATCTCACAATTAGGATTGCAAAGGAACTAGCTTTGACAGTCAGCCAACTCCATAAGAGAAAGGAACGAGCAATTTTAAAAGTCAAAAACCAGGCCGTTAGACTGAGGCAGGCGATGAGGAGATGGCTCTTCTTTTGCAAGCGAAACTCATCATTACAGAATGACACCTTTCAGGACTGAAATTTTCAATCCTAGAAAAAATAATAAAGTGAAGTTGCCAAACAAAGATGGGGCTTTCATGCAAATGTCTTTGGTAATTAAGGGGAGGGTGCTAAATGTGCAATATTCCTTCTAAGCAGAATTGTTTCTAAATTCAGGGGTATGTTCACACTGCAGTCTATGAGGCAACAGCTGTTCTTAAAAGGACGCTGTCAGTGTTGATAAGTTACTTTTAAAACTAAATCTGTTTGCTGAGCTCATGTTGTTTGGGAAACTATAAAGAACGAAATCTTTAATGCATTTTTTTTTTTTCCTTTGAAGAAAGGGAAAAATCCTATCAATTGCAAGCAAAAGCAGTTTTAAGAAAAGCCCACAACCTAGCGACATCCTAGGGTAAGCTCATTTATATGAGGGAGGGAGGAAACCACAAAGCAGATTGGAATTCTGAGTCCTTAATCTGTGGGTAACAACATAAACTCTGAAAATGCACTGATTGCGTTCTTTTAGCTCTTTGTTGGCGTGACTTAGTGCAGGACTGAGAACTATTTTGAATAGCTGCCCTTTTGTTTGTTTTTCAGGACACACTATTTATTGTGAGTCTATTTGTCGAGAGTGATATTCTGGCCAAAACACTCTTGGACATCATCCTTTTCTTTATTTCATGTGGTACTTTGGGCATTATTTAACTACCAGGGTAGAACAAAGTATGTAGTGTCTAGTGTCTGATGGGACTATACAATTCTGGCTTTAGGGAAAACATGTGAGAAATTATTTTCTCTTTTTAGTGTGGTAACGCTTCTTCATCCTACTCAATTCCATAATTGTTTAATCTTATTCAAGGGCCCAAACCACGCCCAAGAGAGACCCAGTCAATCACATTCTGTATTCTTCTAATTTTTGTCTTTTTTACAAACTAACCAATTCCTTGTCTCATCAGCATGGGGGCCTTTGACAGGTATAGAATCAGAGTGCTGGAGAGTATATTTTGTAAGGTTTCCTAATCTAACTTCTATTAAATACAAATTTCTGTCTCGTATATTTGATGATCTAGTCTCTGCTCAAACATTACATTTGGGGGCAGTTTTTTTTTTTTTTTAAAGGAATTCCTTTATTTTTATTATTTATTTATTTATTTTTGGCTGAGTTGGGTCTTCGTTTCTGTGCGAGGGCTTTCTCTAGCTGCGGCAAGCGGGAGCCACTCTTCATCGCGGTGCGCGGGCCTCTCACTATCGCGGCCTCTCTTGTTGCGGAGCACAGGCTCCAGACGCGCAGGCTCAGTAATTGTGGCTCACGGGCCTAGTTGCTCCGCGGCATGTGGGATCTTCCCAGACCAGGGCTCAAACCCGTGTCCCCTGCATTGGCAGGCAGATTCTCAACCACTGTGCCACCAGGGAAGCCCTGGGGGCAGTTTTAATTGTTAGAAAATTTTCTCTTCTATTAAACAAAAATAGTTTTACCTGTAAATTTTTACCTACTAGTTATAGTTTTGCCCTCTGCACTAACAGAATAATCCCACTTGGTTGCATAATTAAGGATTGTGAACCCAAACCTTAACACAGTGAGCGTATCAAGAGCTCGACTCGAGATGGAAGCATCTGCCAAGATGGTGAATCAGAAACATAAAAAGAGGGACTTCGCTGGCGATCCAGTGGTTAAGCCTCTGCGCTTCCACTGCAGGGGGCGCAGGTTCGATCCCTGGTCGGGGAACTAAGATTCCCACATGCCGTGGCCAAAAACAAAAAAAACAAAAAACCCTGATGACCGAGGAACCTTCATAGCAGCTCTGAATGCAGACCTTCAGTCCTCTTCCATATACTAAGAGAGAAATACAATTTATATTTTGAAGAAAAAAAAAACCCTCGAATTTGGTATTGGAGAGTTAGAGCTTTTTTCCAGAAGAAATGATTGAGGGTGTTCAGCTTGGAGATAGTAAGGATTGAGGGAGACACGATCAATTTTGTGTAATGTATGTCACATGTTGGAATGACTGTTGGGTGGAAGAGTAATTAAGCTTTTTGAATATGCCTCCAAAAGGCAGAATTGGAACCAGTGGCTGGAAACCAGTGGTAGGCAGAGTCTAGATTAACCAAATGATGAATATGGCCTGTTCCTCATTAGGAGAGCATTTAAGATTGAATAGTTGGATGTGATGACCTCTGAGGAGCTATGGAACTGTTATAAATCTAACAGGAATGTAAAAGAAATAATAATATATTTAGAAGATATAATATTGTGTAGTTATGAAATACAAGGAGTATCAAGGTGGGAGCGTAATGCAGAACTGTTAGATGAGGCTGAAAGGAGAGAGAAATTAAAGTAATTTGGTGAATTTAGGCTAGATCATCTGGCTCATGAAAGGTAATGGAACAGTAATTTTTTAAAAAATCAATTTGGTCCTGATATAATTTACATAAAATAAAATAGACCAATTTTATTTACATGTTGATGAGTTTTGACAGGCTTAGGCACTTATGTAACCATCACCACAAAGTATAGGAGATTTCTACAGCTGCCCCCAAAAGTTCCTTTGTGCTCCTTCCCCTTCAAATTCCACTTCAGGCCCTGTCTGGCTTCTTGTAGCCAGCATAATGTTTTTGAGATTTGCACATATTGCTGTGTATATCAGTAGTTCATTCCTTTTTTTTTTTTTTTTTTTGGTCTGCGCAGCTTGCAGAATCTTCCCCGACCAGGGATTGAACCCAGGCCCCTGCAGTGAAAGCACCAAATCCTAACCACTGGATGGCCAGGGAATTCCCTCAATAGTTTATTCCTTTTTATTCCTGAGTAGTATTCCATTGTATGGATATACTACAATTTGTTTATCCATTCATCATTTGATGGACATTTACGTTGTTTCCAGTTTTTGGCTATTGTGAGTAAAGCTGCTATGAACATTCATGTCCAAGTCTTATTGTGGACATATGTTTTCATTTCTCTTGGGTAAATACCTAGAAGTTGAATTTCTGAGTCATAGAGAAAGTTATATTTAACTTTATAAGAAAACACCAAACTAAGTTCCAAAGTAGTGGTGCCATTTTATATACCCAGAAGTAGTGTATGAGAGTTCCAGTTCTCTCACCTCCTTGCCATCACTTGGTATGGTCAGTCTTCTTAATTTCAACCATTCTAATGTGTGTGAAGTAGTATATTACTGTGGCTTCAGTTTGCATTTCTCCACTGAATAATGATGTGCATCTTTTCTTATTGCCATTTGTATATCTTCTTTCATGAAGTTGGACCCACCTTTTCTAAGGTAGCTGTCAGAAGGCAGATATAACAGTGATATGGTACTTTTGTTATCCAGAGCAGGGTTAGCAAACTTTTTCTGTAAAGGGCTAGATAGTAAATATTTCCAGCTTCGAGGTCCATATATTCTCTTGCAGCTACTCAGCTCTGCCATTGTAGCATGAAAGCAGCCACAGACCGTACACCCCTGTGTTCTGATAAAACTTTATTACAAAAATAACAGGTGATAGGTCACATTTAGCTGAACCCTGATCTAGAGAAATGGTATAAGTCCGTTTTTTGTGGGAAATAGTGCCTCTGCTTATAACATCATTTTCGGAAGTTAGAGACAGCCTTGAGGGGAAATGCTACTCTGCACTTAATTCTGCTAAACAAATGAGAATTGGTAATGGTGAGAGCTAAGGAAAAGAGGGCTGGACATCCTCAGGATGGCCTTTATATATCTTGAGTAGCTTTAAAAAGTGTTAGATATTTAGAAATGCAACGTTTATGAGAAGCAGGAAGAATTAGCATCATCACCAGTAAGTGACGATCATCACCAGTAAGTCCTTCGGAGTCTGTCTGTGAACAGTCCAGAGGGGTATGGGTAGCTTTGCCTTTCCTCACTCTGGTGCCAATTTGTACTGCAAGGAGTACTGAAAGGAGGTTTTTGCTCCAGTGTTCAGGCCATGTACATTAGAACTTTGTCTCAAGTGGTAAGTTGTTATCACCCTCTTGGTGATTCATTTACAGCATCTCTTATAAACTGCGAACCTTGCTAATGGTGAGTTTGGGTCTGAAATGTTCATCTGAAGAAGAATCTATTCAAGTCTAAATCAGGGTTGGGTAGAAGAGGAGACATTATTCTCTAGATAGAAGATCTATTTGATTTCTCTCATCCTTCAAGAGAGAGACCATGTTTTTCTTAGTTGACTCCTAATAGCTTTTCTCTTATCCATTTACTAGGTTCAACTTTTTTTTAGCAAATACAAAGTTAAGGTAGAAAAGCCAATAATGTAAAGGAGATGGATGGTCATATAAACAGATTTTATGATAAGCTTAAATGACCACCCCCCCCCAGCAAAATGGAAGCCAACCAATTTTATCTACTCAGACATTTTTAGTGTCTGAAAATCCTGAAATTTTTCCATTGGCCGCATGCCTGCCTATTTGGCCATCCTTTCCTCCCGCCTGCTGTGCTCATCATTTTCCTTCTGTAAGGTTTAGAGAATGCGGTTATTTGCTGGCAGAAAATGCTTTCAGATATTCCTCTTTCCCTCTGCTTGAAACTACAATTCCATGATAATTCTTCTCAATTTAGAATTTTTTGTCAAATACTTACTATGTGACCAGCTCTGTAGCAAATTCTATGGGGTATTCAAAGATAATAAAACACTTGATTGCTGTTTTCCCAGTGTTTAAAATCTAACCAGAAGTGAAACAGAGGAAAGTTTTATCTATTAATTTTATTGTACATATTGATTAATTTCCTTTAGGCTTGTAATTTTCTTGGCCTAAGAAGATGTTGAAAGTTTGAAAGTTTTGTTAGGATTTTGTGTCCAACTCATTTATCTATTATGATTAATTTTCTTTTTTCGGTCATCAGAGAAGGCTAGAGACCATGGTCATCTTCAGGGTGGGGACATATCTTTCATAGCTTTATTCATGAAAAGCATGGTGCATAGTATATCTCAAGATAAGGTTCTTGAATTAATTTGAATTGGCAGAGGTGTCATTGAAAAACATAGACTTGTTTTGGGTGAAATATTGGGTTTAGAATCACCCAATAAGTGAATCAGCCAGTGTAACTGATTCACAAGGTAAAAGAGGGAAAACATATTTAGAAGACATATTTTTTTTTCATGAGTAATAAATCTAGTGGTAAAGCACTTTAGGAATTGTTACTTATCAAAATATTTTGAATGATTTAGGGAGTTAGGAGTAGCCAAAGTACTAAATATAAAGATAGTGAATACAGATACCGATAAAATATGTAGAGACTTATAATCTAGTCAGAAAATGATTTATTCAGGTGGAGAAAAAGAGGGTGAGACAAAATGAAATCCTTCCTCACCTGTACCAGCCTGTGAGGAATAAAGCCAGTTGCTGGTTTTAGGTGCCAGACCCAGAAGTAGCCTCTGCTTGGCGTGAACACTGTGGACAGATTAGAACGTCTCAGTGAACGTTCTGAGTAAGACTTCTTTAAATTTATTGCATCTGACCTTCAGAACTCTGACATTTTTCTTTTATTCTTACCACATTGACTCTGAACATTTCAGTTTGTAAAGTAGATTTTGTGCACATTGTCTGTAGAGTCTAGGTTAAAAAATAAATCAGAGATCACTTCAGGCTTTATAGGTGTGTATATTTACTCCTTGAGAGCATTAATAACTCAGAGAATGGACACATCCCTTGTCCACTCCCATCTCATCTGACTCCGTCAGCCCCTCACTGCCTGCCTTAACTGGTGCTAGGAGGGTGGGGGAGAAGCTGTGTCCTCCCTCCTCCTTACTCATCCCCACCCTACTTATACTCTACATCTTTGTAATCCTGAGTCAGAGGAGAAGGTATAAATTTTGCTCTACAAATTTGTTTATTCGTTTTCTCTTTCAAGTTGTTGCTTTGATATTGGCATTTCAGTATAGTCTATTTTGCCTTTGGGTGTAGAACGTAGAGAATCTTTTTCATTATGTTTGTCTCTTCCAACTCTGCGTGGGAGGTCAGTGTGGTTATAATGCATATACATACACATGGGTAGAGAAATGCACAGGATAATCTTAACAATTCCATAGGCTTGAGATGTCCAGGCCTTTACAGCAGAAAGTCCTTGAAATTGTCATTGAGCTTTGGGTAACCTTTCAGGGTAGGATTCTGCTGCCAGTGAAACATAATGGGCTTTGTCTTTATTTATTCTACTTTATTAAAATGAATATAAGTAATCTCTTCTAATACATTATCTTTTTTTACCAAAGAATATACTTGACAGGGGTGGAAAGGGTAGCAAAAAATAGCCTTATTGGTCCTCTGATGAACATATGCAAAAATAAATCTTTATTATGTAGCTCCCTTGAATAAGCATGGCTTAGATATTACACCATTATATCTAACCTTCCAATTCAACTACATTATTATATACATATGCACTGAAAAATAATTTTGAGATGTATAGTCAAAAAACATTTCAAAAGTAGAAATGCATTTAGACTTAATAGATATTTAAGTGACTTGGATTGCGGAAGACTGTTTTGGGGAGTTACAACACAAAGTATTTATTCGTCTATTAATAATGCAGGCATTAATAAAGTATGACTGAGTAGATTGTAATATCTGAAAGTACATTAAAGATATTTTTCAGGGTAAAATACGAGATTATTAGTTTCAGGGTTTTGCGTGTGTTTAAATGAAGCAGTGGAATTGTTCTCAGACTTTACTTAAAACACTGAAATGCTCAGAGTGAGTGGAGAGCATAATTTGATTTATGTATTAGAAATCTCATCCCATTGTAGGGATATAATAGGCAAGATGAATGGAAGCCGAAACAATCTGGAAAGCAGAAGTGGGTGGCAGGTAGGGGCCAAGAGGCCAGACAGCATGGAACTCTACTCTGACATCTAAGGAAGCTGGGGTGGATGGATTTATGTGTAGAGCTAGAGAAGGTATCTTGAAACCCAACAGGAGGTTGTAGCTCTCGAAGGACCCTAAAATAGCTCCAGACTAGCAGTCCTTGTTCCCACGTGATTATGCATGAGTCCCCTGGGGATCCAGTTAAAATGCAGATTTGACTCACCAGGTGTGGGGTAGGACACGGGGGGGGGGGGGGGGGGGGGGGGGGATGATGCACTTCTAACTGGCTCCCAGGTGATGCTGATGCTGCTGATCCCAGGACCAACTTTGAGCAGCAAAGGCCCAGGGGGCATTTTCCAGCCACTTAGGGAAGAGATCTATAGACACTGAAAGGACCAGCTAGAATTTGCATTCTTAAGCCATAGAATATGGCTGAGGAGAAACCATTCTCCCATCTCAGGCACCCCTATGACTGCTGAAAGAACACGGAAGCAGTGACGGAAGTGCCAACAACTCCTGCAGTGGCAGCACTGGGCTCTCTCACAGGCTCATGAATAATAGTAATAGTAATAATAATAATAATAATGATAGCAACTAATGTTTATATGGGGCTTGCTGAATCCAAGACATGATGCTAAGTGCTTTCCATGCAGGTTTCATCTTCATCCTCACACCCACCCTGTGAAAGAGGTACCATTATTATCTATAGTTTACAGATGAGGAAATTGAAATTTAGGGGAGAAGTGATGTGTCAAGATCACATACAACTACTCAGGATTCAAACCAGGATTATGACTACAGAATTCATGCTTTCAAACATTTTCTAAGTGCTTGCTATGTGCCAGAAACATTTAATTAAATCCAACATTTGAGAGGGGGAAAAGGGTGTCATTGGAGATAACAGAAAATAAGGTTCAGAGAGGGGAAATGATTTACCCAGGTTAGAATTATTTGTGTTAGAGTAGGGATTCAGTTGGGCTGTGTGACTCCAAAGCAGAACAAGGTTGGAGTAATAACAGAGAGGAAGCTCCAACAGCCACAAAGGCGTGTTTAGGAGTAATGTGAGAACCATCAAGGAGGAGAGGATCTTGGGAACTTGTAGTCCAAGTAGCATTATCTTGGGAGGCTCAGGAACCAAAGACATTTTGGTTGTCATCTAAGACCTTGCATTTCCCTCTCAGCGCTGGCATCACCTTGGAAAACAAGGTTTTGCAGTATTATCTAGAAAAGAATTACATATTTGAACAATTATATACAATTTAATAATTCTACTTGTCCCTTACTTTACCTTTTGCAAATTAATGTTAACCAGTATTCTAGGCAATAGAGCTGGTCAGCCAAGGAAGGTTGGATGAATGTAGATGTATGTCTACATAGGTATACAACTGGAGCTTATTCAAAGTTCATTTGCTATTTCAAAGTTGCAGCCAAAATCGTTTGCATTTAAATCAATGTAAGCAGTGGGCAAACTACTGCATGAGTAAATTTGTTTCTAAAAAAGCTTTATTCATCTATCTATCTATCTATCTATCTATCTATCTATCTATCTATCTATCTATCTATCTATCTAATCTCCTCACAAAGAATGATGCTGAGGATAAAGGATTATACTCTACCAAAATATATGCATCTAAATTAGCTTGTTCCTCTAAATCATGGAGTAGTATAGTGTGAATAACTACCAAATTTCTAGATTTGGATTCACATGACTTTTTATTTTGAAATAATTTTAGATTTACAAAAAAGTTGCAAATGTAGTACAGAGTTCCCATATACCCTTCACTCAGTTTCCCATAAGGTTAATATCTTAGCACTGTACTACGATTATCAAAACCAGAAGGTTAATATTTCTACACTGCTATTAACTAATCCACAGATCTAATGTAAATTTTTCTCATGGTCCCACTAATAACTTTTCATTGTTCAAAAAAACCTTTTGAACTTATTCTCAAAGATTGTTCTTAACGATGACTTGAGGAATAAGGAGAGGAGCAGAGACAGAGGGAAGAAGGCGTGGATGCAAATGGAGAATGTGTACGCACGTGCTTTGCTGGTGTGGGTTGACTTGTATTCCCTGAAAGATGTTGAAGTCCTAACCCCCAGTACCTGTGAATGTGGCCTTATTTGGAAATAGGGTCTCCGCAGATGATCAAATTAAGATGAGGTCATTAGGGTGGGCCCTTATCCCATATGACTATATTCTTATAAAAAGGAAATTTGGACTCAGAAACAGACACACACACAATGGAGAATGCCATGTGAAAGTGAGAGTTATGCTGCCATAAGCCAAGGTACTACCAGGAGCTAGGAGAGGAGCCTGGAACAGACCTGTCCCTATTGCCTTCAGGGAGAGCATGGCTTTGCTGTCACCTTGATCTCAGACTTCTAGCCTCCAAAACTGGGAGACAATGAAAATCTGTGGTTCAAGCCACTCAGTTTGTGGTACTTCATTATTGGCAGCCTTAGCAAACTAATACATTTGCTATGCTTGAGAAACCAGCTGAGGCTTGGGTACTTCTTTCATGCGTGTACTGTTTTTCCTGTGGCAGTTAAGACACCTGGAGAAGTAACCAGCCAAGCAGAAGCAAGGGACTGAGGGAATGTGTGAGCAGACACCATTAGGGACTGCTAACACATGCAGAAAAGCACAAGGGAGAGTCCCAAGGGAGAGTCACAGAGCTGAGGATGGTAAGTGGTGAATCAAGTAGGGATCATGTGCAGGTTGGGTAGAAACCGCTGTCAGCTTGGTGGTGGCAGTATGGGTTCTGGACCATCCTTCCTCATGAGACTTACAGTTTTTATGATATACCTTCCTTGTATTCCTTCTGCTATCCTAGAATCCAGAGTAATCATAGGCGTCTCAGCACCCTTAAGGACATTTCAAAGGATCTATTACAGATTCAAGGTCATATTTATAAAAAAAAATTATAAGATATTTGGCACAAATGAAGCGTAACTTCAGTAGAGATATAGATTCTCAACATGACTCTCTAGAATCAGACAGCAGAGTTCTGTTTTTATTAATTTTGGGGGGTGACTGTTGAAGACTTAGAAGGTTCTTTCCAAATTTGAGTTTTTATGATTTTTATCATATGTCTATTTTAAAAATCAGTTGTATTTCTGTAGAGCCACACATTGTGTTACTCTATTACCAAATATTTTATACTGGTTTATCAGGTGGGTTATGTACTGGTAAGTATAAATAGGAATGGACCTGAGCATTCCAACAAAGCACAAAAAACCCCATGTATAGAAAACTCAATAGTGGGTGAGAGGAAGCTATAATTGTTATTGTGAACTCATCAATTAATCCAAGGATCCGGAATTCCTCTTTTTTTTTTTTTTTTTTTTTAAAGAAATTCACGTTCTTTTATTTATTTATTTATTTATTTTTGGCTGTGTTGGGTCTTCGTTTCTGTGCGAGGGCTTTCTCTAGTTGTGGCAAGCGGGGGCCACTCTTCATCGCGGTGCGCGGGCCTCTCACCATCGCGGCCTCTCTTGTTGCGGAGCACAGGCTCCAGACGCGCAGGCTCAGTAATTGTGGCTCACGGGCCCAGTTGCTCCGCGGCATGTGGGATCTTCCCCGACCAGGGCTCGAACCCATGTCCCCTGCATTGGCAGGCAGATTCTCAACCACTGCGCCACCAGGGAAGCCCTCGGAATTCCTCTTTTATGAGCATTATTTATTTTCATAAAATTAGGCTGATAAAAAGAAGAAATCTTTTTTTGGGGGGAGGGGAGCTGTGTGTGTGTGTGTGTGTGTGTGTGTGTGTGCATGCACGTGTGCAGACATGTGCATCCACAGAACTTCAGAGCCCAGTACTTTTCTGTAGAAATAATCTGTGATTTTACTAGAGCTGGCCCTGGCCTTAAATACTCGTGTCATCTTTGTGCCACGCTTGATACTGGAAGACTTCCCAAGGCCAGAGTACTTCTCTAGTAAGTGAGACTGGTGTATACCTGCGCTTCTGCCTCTTCTGGGGCGGGGGAGTCATCTGGGAATAGCCCTCAGCCAATGTTAGTCACTGAGTCTTTTGGCGTCATCATGGGTGTGTTGAAGAGTGATTCTGCAACTTGTTGGAAACTCCTAATCAGGCTTATGCTCAGGGAGAGATGGCTGTAGAAATGCAGGCACCTTGGGGGTTCGGTTGGCTCCAGCGGGTCTTATGATAATGGGACTGGTTGTCTGGGACAGCCTGGTTCTTTCTGGAGCCTAACAAGTTCAAATGGAACTGAACCAGTTCGGGGAATGAAGCAAGTCTAACAGCTGTTTGACTTCCTGCATTCAGCTAGCTGTGAAGCTTCCAATTTACCTGGCAGTGTGTGTTGAATAAATAGGAAAATTTTATCCAAAATTTTTACCTCGGAGTTAAAATTCCGGGAGGAATAGTTAGCTTTCCAGGAGTCCTCTCCAAGTTGTAATAAACCACCTGCCTTCAGTAGGCAGAATCCACAGAAGGAGAATATTGGCCAACACAACTGCTCACATTTAGTTTAATTTAATTGCTCACTTTCGCCTCCTCTCAGAACTCCATATACAGACTAAGTGGTCATCTTCTTACTTAATTGTTAAGGTATTAGTGTTGGGTCTCTTGAGTTATATTTATTTTTCTTGAAGAAATGTGGATATAATAAACTTATCTGTGGATGACCAGAAAGAACGATATCAAAGCTCTACTTAGAATCTATTTGATACAAGAAATAAGTTTAGGAACCTTGTGATTGAGTGTCCAGATTGATAACTGGTTTTAAGAAAACACAAATTTTATATAGGATTACAGGGGTTTAATATGCAAAGAGAGATGGAAGGAAATTAGGCAAACTAGAAGGAAATTTTTAGGTATCTGACATCTTCAGGCAGAATATCATGATTGCCTGGCATCTGCATAATATATATCTTTTATACTATTTCTTCTGTTTTTCCTGCTATTGATTTTATTTACTTATTTTAAATTTTAAAAACTTTGTTTATTTTATTTATTTATTTTTGGCTGCGTCAGGTCTCCGTTGCTGTGTGCTGGCTTTCTCTAGTTGCAGAGAATGGGGGCTACTCTTTGTTGAGGTGCGTGGGCTTCTCATTGTGGTGTCTTCTCTTGTTGCACAGCACAGGTTCCAGGCGCGCGGGCTTCAGTAGTTGTGGTGTGCGGGCTCAGTAGTTGTGGCTTACGGGCTCTAGAGCACAGGTTCAGTAGTTGTGGTGCACAGGCTTAGTTGCTCCATGGCATGTGGGATCTTCCCGGACCAGGGCTTGAACCCGCGTCCCCCGCACTGGCAGGCGGATTCTTAACCACTGCGCCACCAGGGAAGTCCCTCCCTGCTATTGATTTTAGAATGCTATTGTTCTCTTCTCACTTCTGCTTTATCTATAAATGTAGGTAACCCGGGTGTGATACTGTGATTTGTAGTCAGAAATATATATTGGTCTCTACCCCCGGCTCCTGACACAGGGCTCCTGAAACCCTTGTAAATTCCTGGGTGATAGGAATATCTTTTGTTCTAATAAGCAACTCCGGCTGGGCTCCTTGATGGGGGCTGGTCACTGGAAAGACCAAGACGTGATTAGAAGCTTGGAGTTTTCAGCCTGTTTCCCCATTCTCTTGAAAAGGAAATAAGGCTGAGAATGGAGTTAACGATGGACCATGCCTGCCTCCATAAAATCCCCAAAGTATGGGGTTTAGAGAGCTTCCGGGTTGGTGACCATATGGGAGTGCCAGGAGAGCTGCATGCCGGGAGAGGGCATGGAAGCTCTGCACCCCTTCCCACTTACCTTGCCCTGTGCATCTCTTCCGTCTGGATATTCATCTGTATCCTTTATCATGTCCTTTGACATAAGTAGTAAACGTAAGTGAACTGTTTTCCTGCATTCTGAGAGCTGCTCTAGCAAAACAGGCAAACCTGAGGAGTGGGTCTTGTAGGACTGAATCCTTTACCTGTGGGACATGATGCTACGTCCGGGTCGTGTCAGAATTGTTGAATTGTAGGCCACCCAGCTGGCGTCACAGAGAATTGGTTACTGTGGGTAAAAACCCAAACATATTTGGTGACCAAAAAATGTCAGAACTGTATTTTGTGTAAAGGAAAGTCACAGTAAAGAAAAAGTAGGGAAGACCTGGGTTTTTCCTTTATACCAGTGGAAACCGGAGTGTTTCCTTATACTGGGGTGAGCAAATGTGAAATGCCAAGGTGCAAAATTGCACTCGATCATACCACACAATGGTAGATCACAGAGATGGTCACTCCCTCCCCCACTTTCCTCTCAGCCCTAGAAGACAGGCAATACAATAATTTCTCCTGCTGTTCCTTGTAGTAGATACGTCTGTGGTTTTTCCTAAACCGGGGTAAAATACATTCCTTTGAGGCAACTGAGACAGCACATGGTTGTCCCTTATGTCGACTGAGATTTGTCCTTGTAGTTTATGGTGCAGTGGACATGATATTTCCAAGTGATGTTTTTATGTGTCCAAAACTGTGACTATTTTTTCTCTAATTCACTTCACCCTATTTCTATTTGAAGCCCCTGATCTTTCCAGTGGCACAAAACTGAAATGCAGTGAGCTCTGGACAAGTGGTTATTTAAGGTTCGAATGCACTTCATTAAGAACTTTCCTTCTTTCTTCTCAAGATGGCAGCCAAGTTCCAGGTTGATGTAGCACCACTACCTGGTGGCACCAGGCTTCCAAGCTGTGGTCACGTGACCTGCGCTGGTATCTACTGAGGTCGACCACGCTACATGTCTTCAGCTGTGGTCACTCTTCCTCATTGGCATCAGGCGAGGTGTCTGTGTGCCCACTGGTGCTCTGGGTCTCATCAGTACCACATGAGAAGATATTTGGCTTTTCCCCAGGATGTGCAGTGGTGGCAGGGAGCAATTGCAAGTCTGCAAGACTGATTCAGGCCTACTGCGCTTCGTGCAGTGGTGACTCAGGCCTGATGGACCAGATTCCTTCTCTTCTCTGCTCTCAAAACCTTGTCTCTTGGTTTTATGATACTCACTACACCTCACGGGGATTGGTTCTATCATGGTAATCACTGTTGCAGGGTAATGGTAGCCTCATGTCTTACAGCCTCAAATCATGGTGGTATGGGCGTCGTGTAGGTTAAAAAGAAGTACAGGATGGGGTGAGATTGTGTGGTGGAGTTTATAGGCATATTAATTAATGCTGAAAAAGTTCATCCTGCCGTAGGAGGTTACCAAATGGACTTGAGGAGGTCTCAGCTGCTGTGGGGGAAGGGTCCTGTTACCAGGAACCAAAATAAATAGAATGGAATAAATGTGTGGATATAGGAGATGTCATGTAGAGGTGCTTGACTTGGGACACTGGATAGGGAAAGTTCAGGTTTATATGGGCAGGAGAGGAGGGACTGAGCATTCTGCACAGGGATTGAAAACAGAGTAAATAGAAGATTGCGAAGCAAAACTGTGAGTGTGTGTTATTTCTAGGCATCACACACACACACATTTATTTTTTTGCTAGAGTAAATGGAATTTTTGCCCATTATATTTTCCAGCTGGTTACTGCTGGTATGCAGGGAAACTAATTTTTTAATATGTACATAATATAAATGATAGCTTACTCAGCTCTCTTGAGTTTTAATCTTTTTTTTTCCTCAAGCATGCTAAGTTTCTTCTCTACCTGAGCCTTTGCATGGCCTGATTCCTCTACCTGAAACATCTTTCTTGCAAGTCTTCAGATATCTAATTCCTTCTTGTAAATGACGGTGCCGTATAATGATCGAGACTGTACACTCTGAAATCAGACTCTGTGGATTCAAAGACCGCCTCCATCACTAAACAGCAGGATTGTGTAGCCCCTCTATGCTTCAGTTTTGCCATCTGTGAAATGGAGACAATACACTTATCTCCTAGAGCTGTGAGAATTAAATGAGTCAATCCGTAGTATGTGACACATAATAGCTATTAGTCATTACGGTCATTCATGAGTTAGTTATTTGTTCGCTCTTTGTCTTATTTACTGTGTAATTTAAGTAGTTGAAGAATATTTATATCTCTATGAGTTATTCTTACTTTTTTTTTTTTTGCAGTGTGGAAGTTAATTAAAAACTCACTGTTGCCAATGCCCACCAAATTGATTATATAGATGTTGGTGTCCACAGTACTCACACAATTTCATTATTTTGAGAGTGAAAAAAACATACTAAAGCAAGTTAATGATATTATCACAAAGCGCTACAGCAGCATGGCTCTGATTATACCTGAACACAGGTTCCACAGTTTTCTTTGGGATCAAATGTCAACATTAATATGCTGTTACCTTAAGCTTTATTTTTATTCTCAGAGGCAACGTTCCTTAACAAAAGACACATTATATAGGTTATTGTAAGCTTCATTACACTGGACCCTGGCTGCTCTTTATAATTTGGATCAACATTTATTGACCAACATGAACCAGTTGACTCATTTGGATTCAGTCAATGTGATCAACCTGCTATTAATCTCAATGGAATAAATTTATATTCAGACCTTAATGACTTACTAGATTGAAAGCTTTATGAAGCAATTCAAGGCGATATCTTGTTAGCTACATTAGTTCTGTCATTCATTTGACTTGGAGGTTCTGGCCTTGGGTGAGTAGAAGCTTGAAGCAGAGTTTAAGCAAAGTTTTAGAATTAAATTGAATTCAAAGGTGTTCTAGCGGGACTTCTCTGGTGGTGCAGTGGTTAAGAATCCGCCTGCCATTGCAGGGGGCACGGGTTCGAGCCCTGGTCCCGGAAGATCCCACATGCCGTGGAGCAACTAAGCCCGTGCACCACAACTACTGAGCCTGTGCTCTAGAGCCTGCGAGCCACAACTACTGAGCCCGCATGCCACAACTACTGAAGTGCACGATCCTAGAGCCCGTGCTCCGCCACAAGAGAAGCCACCGCAATGAGAAGCCTGTGCACCGCAATGAAGAGTAGCCCCCGCTCACTGCAACTAGAGAAAACTCCGTGCGCAGCAATGAAGACCCAACACAGCCAAACATTAAAAAAAAAAAAAAAAAGTGCTAGCAGAGCTTTTGACATCAAGCATTGCAAGCCACAGAACAGATAAGGATTTAGAGGCCAGCATTTTAAAATGGTAAGGCTTCTGAAGTGGTTCAGAATGAGCCTCCCCAAGATGTGCCACCTTGGCATGTGGATTATTTTGAACTAAAGGCAGTGGAGACACTGGGGGCTCAAGAGAAACCACTGCTCCTCCCTTAGCTACCTGAAAGAATTTAAATTGGGGGTCTTTCCCAGAATGAGAATTACTACCAGAGATCAATTTTATCTGAGTTATCCATCTATATAGCAGGGTAAATATCTAATTACCAAACATCTACCCTTGTTCTTCTTGTCCTGTGAACTGCCCTCCTCCCCTTTGAAGCCCCAGACACCTTTCTCATTCCTTAGCTCAGGATGGCATATATACCTCACTTTACCCTTCTGTATTGGAACCTCTCATGTATGTGGGGTTCCTATACGTACAACATTTATCACTTTGTTTTTCTCCTGTTAATCTGTCTCATGTCGATTTGATTATTAGACCAGCAGAAGGACCTTTGAAGGGTAGAGGAAAATTCTTTCTCCCCAATACTTTCAACACATACATTTTAGAGACCTGACAGACTAAAGGCATTTGTGTACAATTACATTTTTGTGCCTTTTTGTGTACTCCCAATACTTTTTAATCATAATATTTAATTTAATTCCTCCTGAATCCACGTCCTTTATGCGCTGTTTATGATTGTGAATATACATTCTGCTCAGCAGGGCTTTGTGATTTGAATAGTTGCATGCATTCAGTATTAATAAAGAGCTGGTCTTTATTAGGATTCTCCACCTTTGCATCCTAGAACACTGCTTTGTGTACAGTATTTGTCAAGATACTAAAAGAAAAAATATTGCAAGAGAATTTAGAGGCTTCGCTGTAATTTTTTTTATGGTTTTATATGATCTGAAATAAAATACAGACTTATTTCACTATTTTTGATTGGGGGTAGGTGCTTGGGGGAAGGATGTGACAGTTAACAGGTAGTGTTGCTTTCAAAGTGTTTTTGGATTTAGGAAAGAAAGCTAATTATACCAGGATCAAATTAGAAATGTAGGGACTTCCCGGGCGGTCCAGTGGTTAAGGCTGCGTGCTTCCAATGCAGGGGGTGCATATTCGATCCCTGGTTGGGGAACTAAGATCCCACATGCCATGCGGCACAGCCAAAAATTTAAAAAAGAATAAAATAAAATTAGAAATGTAAATAAAGCCACCATGTGAGCCTTATAATAATTTCATAATGTTCTGCCTTCCACTACCAGTGGTTCTCGACCAGGGGTGATTTTCCTTACCCAAGGGACATTTGACAATGTCTGGAGACAATTTTGGTTGGCACAACTGCTTGGGGGTAGAGGGGTGGGGTGTTACTAGCATCTGACGGGTAATGGCCAGAGGGGTAATGGCCAGAGATGCTGCTAAAAACATCCTCCAGTGCACAGGACAGCACCCACAACACAGTTACCTGCTCCAAATGTCAGCGGTGCCCAGGTGAGAAACCCTGCTTTGCAGGAAGCACCACCTTTTTCTTTAGCTCTGGTCATTCAGAAGGAGCATCCGAGATTCATTTTCCCAGCTAACTCACATTATGCACTCCTGTTTTTAAATTCCAATTTGTCTGTGTCGGATGCACAGCAGTCAGTCTGCTTCTCTGTATGAGGGAAATTGTTTTCTACTAACTGATGACCTCAGCTTAGCAGTTTCTTTTCCAGCACGTCAAAGCTCACAGTCAGACTTGCAGCAGCTAGTGCACTTTTGAGTGGCTTTATGACACATAAAGACCCTCTTTGGCATTCATACTGTGCTGCTCTATTGTTTACAAGCTAGTGGTAAATTATTTATGGATATTGCTGGAGATAGGACTCACTCCGTCTCTCCTTTTTAACCCCAAAGCTGTTTTTTATCTGGTGGCAAGATTTATGTGAAAACTATCTTGGGGGGTTATGTTCTCTTTGCATTTATGTGACAGATTTTACAGTACCAATCCCATCGACTTTTTATTACTTTAAACTTGTTCTGGAAATTATTATTAACTACGTCATGAACTCAACAGATAGTATTTTTTTCCCTTAGAATTCCCACTTTAATGTAATTTCAGGAAGGCTCTTCCTGGGTCAGTATAGAGAAAAACTGAGAAAAATCTCATTTTGGATCCAATGCAAAGCAAAAGATCTTTAAAGTTGCTTTGGAGCATGGATCTCTTAAAGGATTTAGTTTGTCTGAGAGTAGGTTTTTGTTTTATATTCAGTTGATCACCAAAGTAATCATTGTAGGGTGGGCAGTTATTTCTGCCAGCATCAATGTTCTTCAGTTTTTGGTTTTTTTTTAAATACACAGAATATTATTTTTTAATGAGTTTCCACTGACATTTTCAACCACTGCCTCTGATTTTGGGACATCTTTTTCTTGTTCTTCATCACCCCTCCCCTCAAGTGGTAACATCTTGTTCTTAAATTTGCCAGGCATTTAGGAGATTGACTAATTTCTAAAATATAATAATACAGAAAGTATATGTAGAAGACAATGCTAATCAAAATGTGCAACTTAACCCAGAAACTTCTAGCTCTCTCTAGTAGGTCTTTGCTTTTTATTGTGGCTGATAAGTTATCAATTGAAAATTAAAAGAATGACTTACTAATGAATTAACAAGGGACAAACTATTGGATGTCAACAAGAATGTCCTTCTTATTGGATTTCATTGATAGGCTGAAAGTTCATGCCAGTAGTTTAGGCTCTAAGGAAATTCAGAAACCAGGTTAGAAATAAAGGACAAAAGTTGAAGTCTACTTGGAATCAAGTCATTAGTCCTTGGGTATTTCCTCTGCCTTTCTAGGTTCTTCTGGCTGGTTTAAGAATTAAATTGACATGACATGGATTAATAGAAGAGAATCAAACAAAAGTTTAGTAACATGTACACATGGAAGAGAACCAGGAAAACTGAGTAACTCCCTGAAATGGTTGAAGCCCTCACCTTAAATACCATCCTCAGCTAAAGACAAAAGAGGATGTTGAGGGTGGGGAATGTCAGTTATGGGAGGTTCCCAGGAAAAGCACAGGAAACAAGGGTATGGTTGTAATGCAGATTTAAGTCATTGCCTTCTCCAATGATAACAGTTTCTAGAGATTTGGCCATCCTCCACTTCCTGGTACAGAGAGGAAGACACCCTTACAAATGCAGATTTTCCTTAACAAGTGTAAATTTCTCTTACGAAAGTGTAACTCTTACTTGGTTTTCAGAATTTTCCCTTGTCTTCTGTTTCTTGGAAAGTAAGCAGCTTAAAGTACAGTAATTAATATGCCAAAGAGACATATTTTAGGGTGGCAAATTCTGCTCTACTACAATATGCTAAAGATTTTGGCAACAAGGAATAAAAGAATTAAAGAATAGGTAAACATAGTAATATTATATTTAAATGATTTCTTTGTTTTGTAGAGGCATCATATTAGAGCCTAGAGATTTCCTAGTTTAGAGGTTTAGTTAAAAATACAATATGATTCTCTGGATTTCTGCTATAGAGAGGTTTAGGGGGTCATCTGACCTATTGGATCCCCCAAGAATCTTGGTCCTTGCATGCAATTAGATTTTATAGGATGAACTCTTTCCTTGATGAGGAAGTAAAATTTGTAGGTAAGGACTTAAAAAAAATTACAGTCTCATGAAAATTGCATTTCTAAAGTTATATAAATCAGCCAATATATAAGGTTGGTTTATATGTGATTATAGGACTGTAGATCTGGGTCCTTCAATAAAAAAGAAAACAAAGCAAAGCAGATAAAATGGGGGGGGAAAGCCTACCAATACAACAATAACAATAACAAAAACTCAAGTTTAATATTTTTAATATATTGAACAACATTGGGATGACCATACATCCTGGTTTATGACTGTTGATTATTTTTAGTGCTCCTTTTCACTATCAAAAATGTTCCTGTTTCCCGGCTGGCGCAGGGGTTAAGAATCCGTCTGCCAATGCAGGGGACATGGGTTCTAGCCCTGGTCTGGGAAGATCCCACATGCCACGGAGCAACTAAGCCCATGTGCCACAACTACTGAGGCTACGCTCTAAAGCCCACGAGCCACAACTACTGAGCCCACGTGCCACAACTACTGAAGCCCACATGCCTAGAGCCCGTGCTCCGCAACAAGAGAAGCCACCGCAATGAGAAGCCTGTGCACCGCAAGGAAGAGCAGCCCCTGCTCGCTGCAACTAGAGAGAGCCCGCGTGCAGCAACGAAGACCCAATGCAGCCAAAAATAAATAAATAAATGAAAATTTATTAAAAAAAAAAAATGTTCCTGTTTGGATGAGAAAGTATGTGGTTACCCAAAGAAACATGGATGAGCTCTATGTTTGAGATTACTAAGTTGATTTCCTACTCTTAAGGTAATTCAGCTCACCACAACAGTCCTTTTATCTGCCTCTCACAAAGATAAACCATCCTTGATTTTTTTTTTTTATCCTTGATGTTTTAAATGACATTTAAGACCATTTTTTACAATCTTGTTGTATATAAATGATTTTAATTATTTGAATGGGTTCTATTAAATATAAGGTTATAATTTAGTTTTTGATCATTATTTCTTTTGTCTTTGCAAGGATTTTTACAGTTTTACTATGCTGTAAAAATAGTAACTAACAAATTGTTGTTCAACTGATTTTGAGAAATTGGTCTTTTAAAGAGCTTATGTAGGAAAATTATATTTAAGATTCCTGACACTACCTGTTACTGAGTCCACAGTTGTATGTGAATCAGTCGTTCTTCATTTATTTTGAATCTTGAAGGGGAGCAGAATTTTCTACCCCAAAATATGTTTCCTTGGCATAAGGATTATTTTAAGCTAGTTATTTTTAAGAAACAGCAGACATAACAAAGGCTCTGAAAACTGAGAAGTTACTCTTTTGTAAGAGACATTTGCATGTATAAGGGAACTCTCCATGTGTAAGGACGTCTCCCTCGCTGTACCAGGAAGACAAGGATGGCTCTAAATCTCTAGGAACTCTTATCAATGGAGAAGACAGAGACTTAAATCTGCATCACAACCTTACCCTTGTTTACTGTGCTTTGCCTGAAAACCTCCCATAACTGGCCTTCCCCACCCCCAGCATCTTTTGTCTTTAGCTGGAGATGGTATTTAAGGTGGTGGCTTGGGCCACTTTGAGGAGTTACTCAGTTTTCCTGGATATCTCCCATGTATACAGGAGGTATACATGCCATTAAACTTGTGTTTGTTTTTCTCCAGTTAATCTGTCTTTTACTACAGGGGGCATTTCAGCCAAGAACCTAGAGGGGTAGAAGGAAAATGATTTTCCTCCTCCCCTGCAATCTCATGTACCAAACCCCTTGAGAATCTAATAAAAGCTAAGAATATTTTCCCAGAAAACAAAATAATATACACATAATATTTTCCAAAAGTTTTGTTGGGTTCAAGGACTCCCTGATGCCCTTCAAAGCATTTTAGTTTAAGAAACCCAATCCTAGACTATGAGAAATTGGAGGATAGGAATTGTGTTTTTTCCTTCCCTTTCTTTTTTTTTTCATTCTTCTCTGAATCTCCAGCACTAGCAAATAGTTATACTCTATAAGTGTTCATTGAATGATGGTGTGAAAGAATTTTAATATGATATGAAATGGAGGATATGAAATGGAGAATCTCACACATTTGCCCTCAAAAGAAAGAAACTTAAGAACTGAGAGATTGACTTTGTTACTGAATGGAAGTTTGTGTGCCGGATGCACAGTGAGGCCAAAGAAACCGAAGTGTCAGTGTTTGGAGCAGAGAAAGGTTTATTGCAGTGCCAAGCAAGGAGAACAAGTGGCTAGTGCTCAAAAAACCCAAACTTCCTGATGGTTTGGGGAGAGAAGTTTTTATAGGCAAAATTTGGGGTGAGGGCTGCAGGGTGTGTGACTTTCTTCTGATTGGTTGGTGGTGAGGTAACAGGGCGGTGCTGCAGGAATCCTGTGCTCAGCCTGAAGTTACCATCCTCCACCTGGGTGGGGGCCTTAGTTCCTGCAGAAGGACTCAATGATTCTGTTATGTATATTTCTTCAGGAGGAACCAGGACCCTGCCCCAAGGCTACCCTATTGTTTCTTGACTGCTCTTCTGTTTCTGCATTCCCTCCATTCCCTAATTAGAAACTGTTTGAATCTGCCCTTTGGAACTCAGGGAAGGTCTGAGAGGCTGAGTGAAGTCTATTTCCTACAAACAAGAAATGGGAGACATGGAAAGTATTTGTACCCAGGAGGGCCCCACAGGGTCCTGTTCGGTTTCACCTTCCATCAAATGCCTGATTTATAGAAGACTGAGACTTATCTCCTATACAATAAACATCTGCCAAGAATCTCTCCCCATCCTCAAGCCAGTGAACTTACTGCTTACACTCTGGCTTGACTGCCCCCTCTTTGTGCTCCTTGCCTGTAAACACAATTCACCACAAACCCTCAATGGATTCCGCTGTAGCTTGGTACAGCATGCATTTCCTGAAATTCAATTTCTCTGCTATTCCTGAATAAATTCCAATTCTGGTAATTTGAGTTTGACTCAAGTTTACCTCTTTATTAAGGTTGACAGTAGAATGAAAGGATGCTTTTTGGGATCTGAGTTAGATACTTCATAGGTTTCCACTTTTCTTTCATCTTTCTTCCTGTGTTTTCTCCTTTTTTTTCCCCCCATTTTCGTTTGTTGGGAAATATTTCCCATTCTGTAAACTTTGCAGCAGATCATATAGCAGAAGTGCTAGCTCCAACATTTACAAGCTCTGTGTCCTGGGGTCATTTACTTAAGTCTCTTTGAGCCTCACTTTCCTCATGTGTAAAACAATATGTACTTCATGGAATGATTGGAGTCCCTTTAGCTCTATAGAATGATTACCTATAAACCTTCTCAACTACCTGCCCACAGAAAGTGAATTTTCTCAACAAACCATTTTTGTGCTGATGAAAGTGAGTTATTCTTATTTGTTATTATTATGTAGAGATACATAGACTTGGCAAAGAGCTGCTCATTTATCTCAAATCCACTCATGTGCCCTGATAGGCAGGCCTGGTATGCTTTAAGAAAAGTTATACTGTCTCTAATCCTATTCGAAACCAATGTATTTTTCCAATTGACCATGTTATATTGTCCCAAATTCCCATAGTTCCCAATAATTCCCACTTCCTTTTTTGGGGTAGAAGTTAACTTTTTGAGCCAGTTACTAAACAGAGGCCCAGGGAATAGACAAAAGACAGATTTTAACAATGATGAGAGGGTCAGGTGGGGTTCAGAGCATGTGTGGTATACCTTGGGGCAAATACCACAATGAGCATAGGGAAAACACCGGGCAGAGGATAGCAGGAAGCTATAGAATTTGAGAGGCATACAATTGTTGGATTATCTATAGAAAGAGATCAAAGACAAATCTTCCCCAAATCAGCATGGTACTTCCTGGCCTATTAGCCTCTTTCCCCATTTTTAAAGGTTATGAGTCTCAAATTGGGTATATTAGTTGAATAAGACCCTTGCAGATAGCAGACAGAGAAATAAACTATGTTACTAATGTGATTTCACTTTAACTGAGACATCCTAATATAATAGTAATTTCTGAGTTGAGCATAAAAGTCTGTGCAGTGCACTCGGAACAATGAGGATAGTGGATCAAAGAGAGCCGACATCATTTTTCACCTTTGAGCCTTAGTTTTCTCATTTCTCAAATGCAAATAACCTACTTTGAAGTGATTTCTGCATTACATGACACAGTTTCAGAAAGTGGCTTGTTCAGGGACTGGCACATAATGAGCACTAGATAATTACCTGAAATGTGAGATATATTGCCTTTAAAAAAATTAAAGTTTTACTATAATTCAAAAAGAAACATGCACCCCTATGTTCATAGCAGCACTATTTACAATAGCCAAGACATGGAAACAACCTGAATGTCCATCGACAGATGACCGGATAAAGAAGATGTGGTACATATATACAATGGAGTACTACTCAGCCATAAAAAAGCACAAAATAATGCCATTTGCAGCAACATGGATGGACCTAGAGATTATGATACTAAATGAAGTAAGTCAGAAGGAGAAAGACAAATATCATATGAGATCACTTATATGTGGAATCTAAAATATGACACAAATGAACATACCTATGAAACAGAAACAGACTCACAGACATAGAGAACAGACTTGTGGTTGCCGAGGGGGCTTGGGGGACGGATGGATTGGGAGTTTGGGATTAGCAGATGCAAAGTGTTACACATAGTATGGAAAAACAACAAGGTCCTACTGTATAGCAGAGGGAAGTATATTCAATATCCTGTGATAAACCATAATGGAAAAGAATATGATAAAGGATGTATATGTGTGTATAACTGAGTCACTTTGCTGTACAGCAGAAATTAACACAACATTATAAATCAACTATACTTCAATAAAATTAATTTTTAAAAAAATTATAAAGTTTAAATTTTGACTAGGAGGCTTGCTTTTCTGTGAATTCAGTTATTTCTATTTCTTTTTAACTTGTCTGTTTTATAGTAGTTCTCAACCTTGGCACATATCGTTCACATTTTGGGCTCTTAAAAATGGTAGCTATCCATGGCCATTCTTCATCTGTACTTTTAAAAGTTTCCCTGATGATTCTAATTATGCTCTTGTGAATTAATCTAGGTTTCTTGCATATTTTTATCTGTACTCCCTCTCTTTGGTTTCCTAATCTCCAAATAGCCCAATGGAAATGAGAGTGAAACTAACAATTCAAGATAACTTCACTACCATCTCTATCTGCTATTACAGTGTGACATGCATTCTTATCTCCTGTTTCATTTGTTGGTGCTCTTCCAACTTCAGACTCCACAGGTGATGATGAAATCACTTCATCATGCTTTTCTGCTTTTACTGACGATGTTAAGCTATGAGAGGCGTTCATATTCGGATGTGATTGAGTTTCTGCAGAATATGTAGATATCTTGAATTTAATAGAAAGATTTCATATAGGCTTGCTCATGCAAATTCTTTCTCTGACTGATAAACTAAACATCAAGAGGACACTCTTCAAAGGAGATTCAAGGGATGATCTTTTTTGTTTTTAGAAGGCTGTGGTTGAGCTTCGGGTATTTGAAGATGAGGTACCTGTGCTCAGGAAGTTGCTTTTTCCTTTATTTTTTTAATTTTAATTTTTTTTTTTTTTTTTTACCTTTTGACCTCTTTATTTTTAAGGTGGCTAAAATATCATAAACAGGTAGACTCAATTAAAAAAACCCACCATTAGTCTTCAATGTAAAAACTAGAAAAATATTGTTTTATGTATGGAATGACTCTGACTTAATGAAACCAGTTGAAAAAAGCGTTAAGCATAGGTCAAAAGATTTTGAATGAATCTTTTGGAAACTTAAGATGTTTTTATTATTTTCCTTTGCCCTACTTGGGCAAGATTATACTTAATTTATTGTTTTTTTTGTTTTGTTTATTATTATTTATGTGGTAAATATACAAGTAGAGAAGTTTTTATTACAATCATTTTAAAAGTGTAATTTTTAAACCTTTTTATTGTAGAATTTTTCAAACTTATACAAAAGTAGAATAATATGATAAAATCCAATGTAAATCCAGGGTATTTTAAATTTCAGATATTGTGTCATTTCACCCTTGAATTCCTCAGCATTTATAGTTACTGCCATGTCTCCCTTGAATACCCTCAGTATTACATTTCTGTTATAGTTATTGGTTGCTATATAACAAACTACCCCAATACTGGATGATTCCATCTGGGTTCAGCACTGTGGCTTGTCTGTGCTCTGTCACGTCATTTGGGCTTACTCCTTCCTTTTCAGCTGGGTGTCAGCTAAATTTGGGCTTTGGGATCCAAATGGCCTCACTTATATGTCTGGTATTTGATAATGGCTGTACGCTGAAGCACCTTGACTTTTGTTTACATGGCCTGTCACCTTCCAGTAAGCTAAACCTGGCTTTTTCATTGCAAAGTTGTCTCAGGATTCCAAGGGAGAGAAAACAGATGTCATAAGTTCTAGCCTTGGAATTCGCACATTACTATTTCCTGTTGGATTCTACTGGTCACAGAAATTCCCAGGGCCAGCCTAGAGTCAAGGGGAGGGAAATAGATTCTACCTCTACATGGGAGGAGGGGCAAAGTCACGTTGCACAGAGGCATGTGAGGAATGAGAAGAATAGTTGTTGCCATTTTTAAATAGAGTTTATTCTTTAGAGCAGTTTTAAGTTCACAGCAGTATTGAGCAAAAAGTACAGAGTTCCCATATGCTCCCTGCCCCTGCACATGCACAACCTCCCCCATTATCAACATGTCCCACCAAAGTGGTACATTGTTGACATTGATGAACCTACGTTCACACATCATTATTATCTGGAGTCCATAGTTTCTATTAGGGTTCACCCGGGTGCTCTACATTCTATGGGTTTGGACAAATGTGTAATGACATGTATCTGCCATTATAGTATCATACAGAGAAGTGTCACTGCCCTAAAAATCCTCTGTGCTCTCCCTATTCATTCCCTCCCTCCAACCTCTGGCAACCCCTGAGTTTTTACCGTCTCCATCGTTTTGCCTTTCCTGGAATGTCATATACTTGAAATCCTATAGTATGTAGCCTTTACAGATTGGCTTCTTCACAGAGTAATATGCATTTGGGGTTTCTCCATATCTTTTCATGGCTTGATAGCTCATTTCTTTTTAGTGCTGCATAATATCCATTGTCCGGATGTATCACAGTTGATCCATTCACCAACTGAAGGACATCTTGGTTGCTTCTGAGTTTTAGCAGTTATGAACAAAGCTACTCTGAATATCCATCTACAAGTTTTTGTGTGGACATAAGTTTTCAACTCCTTTCAGTAAATACCAAGGAGCACAATTGATGGCTTATAGGATAAGACTATGCTTAGTTTTGTAAAAATCTGCCAAGCTGGTTCTAATGTGGCTATACCATTTTGTATTCCCACTATAAAAGAAGAGCTTCTCTTGCTGCGCATCTAACTGATCTTTTTGTTTTAAATATCACCATTCTAGTAAAAGAGTTAACAAAGTTAACAGTATTTTCTTTTTAAAATTAATTTATTGTTTATTTTTTTTATAGTAGGACCTTGTTGGTTATCTATTTTAAATATAGCAGTGTGTACATGTCAATCCCAAACTCCCAATCTATCCCTCTCCACCCCCCACCCTTCCCCCCTGGTAACTGTAAGTTCATTCTCTACCTCTGTGAGTCTGTTTCTCTTTTGTAAATAAGCTCATTTGTATCATTTTTTTAATAGATTCCGCATATAAGTGATGTCGTATAATATTTCTCTTTCTCTGTCTGACTTACTTCACTTAATATGATAATCTCCAGGTCCATCCATGTTGCTACAAATGGCATTATTTCATTCTTTTTAATGGCTGAGTAATATTCCATTATATATATGTACCACATCTTCTTTATCCATTTGTCTGTTGATGGACATTTAGGTTGCTTCCATGTCTTGACTGTTGTAAACAACACTGCAATGAACATTGGGGTGCGTGTATCCTTTTGAACCATGTTTTTCTCCAGATATATGCCCAGGAGGATTGCAGGATCATATGGTACCTCTACTTTTAGTTTTTTAAGGAACCTCCATACTGTTCTCCATAGTGGCTGTATCAATTTACATTCCCACCAGCAGTGCAGGAGGGTTCCCTTTTCTCCACACCCTCTCCAGCATTTATTGTTTGTAGATTTTTTTTGATGATGATGGCCATTCTGACTGGTGTGAGGTGATATCTCCTTGTAGTTTTGGTTTGCATAAAATTTATTTTTAAATGTTCTTATTTTTAATTTACATAGAGTAATTTTGTGTTTTTGTGCATATACACTTCTCTGAGTTTTGGCAAATGCATAGGGTTCTCTAACACCCACCACCATTAGAATAGAGAACAGTTTCCTCACCACCAAAAATTCTCTTGTGCTGCCCACTTGTAATCAAACCCTGCTTGTACTCCTAACCAATAGAAACTACTGATTTGTTATCAGTCTTGGTAATTTTGCCTTTTCTGGAATGTCATCTAAGTGGGATTATACTGAATGTAATCTTTTGAATCTGTTTTTTCACTTAGCGTGGCGCAGTTGAGATTCATCCATGTTGTGTGTATCAATAGCATGTTGTTTTTTGTTTTTTTCCGAGTAGGATTCCATTGTAAGGATGTATGGATGTAACCAGAGGTTTTTTTTTCCATTCATCAGTTGAATGACATTCGGGTTTTTCTAGTGTCAGGGGATTATAAATAATGCTGCAAAAATACTTATATACAGGTTTTTGTGTGAAAATACATTTTAATTTCTCTAGGGTAGATATCTAGGGGCTTAGTCATATGGTAGGTATATGTTTAAAGTTTAAAAATTGGCAGACTGTTTTCCAGTGTGACTGTACCAATGTTCATTCACACAATGTATGAGAGATCTAGGTGTTCCTCGTTCTCACCAGCACTTTGTATTGTCAGGCTTTGTTTTTTTTTTTTTAGCCATTGTAATAGGTGTATAGTGGTTTGTTATTGTGATTTAAGTTTGTGTTTTCCTAATGACTTAATGGTCTTGAGCAAATTTTCTCATGCTTATTTGCATTCCATATATCTTCTTTGATGAAAATATGTGGAAGACATATAACTGGCAGACTTTTAGACCATTTTTTATATTGCGTTGTTTGTTTCCTTATTGTTAAGTTTTGAGAATTCTTTATATATTCTACCTACAGATCCCTTGCTGAATAAGTGATATGCTAATATATTCTCCCAGTCTATAGCTTATCTTTTTATTCCTTTAATAATGTCTTTTTAAGAGCAAAAGTTTTTAATTTTGATAAAGTCATCTTTATCTTTTTTACCTTTTATGGATCAAAACTCTTTGCTTAACCCAGGATCATGAAGATTCTCTCCTAAAAGTTTTATACTTTAAAATTTTACATTTCTGCCTATGATCCATTTTGAGTTAATTTTGTGCAAAGTTTGGGATACAGGTTGAAGTTCTCTTCCTTTCTCTTTCGTGTGTGTGTGTGTGTGTGTGTGTGTGTGTGTGTGTGTGTGTGTGTGTATCCAACTGTCCAGCAACATTTCTTTAAAAGATTATGATTTTTCCTTTGATTTTGAAACTTATCAATTGACTATATATGTGTGGGTCTATTTCTGTGTTCTCTAATTTGTTCAATTGATCTATGTGTTTCTCTTGATTATGATAACTTTACAGTAAGTCTTAAAATCAAGTAGTGTGCATCTTCCAACTTTGCTCTTTTTTTAAAAAAATTTTATTTATTTATTTATTTATTTTTGGCTGCGTTGGGTCTTCATTGCTGTGTGAGGGCTTTGTCTAATTGCAGTGAGCAGGGGCTACTCTTCGTTATGGTGCACGAGCTTCTCAATGCGGTGGCTTCTCTTGTTGTGGAGCACGGGCTCTAGGCGTGCGGGCTTCAGTAGTTGTGGCACTGAAGTTAGTGCTTAGTTGCTCCTTGGCATGTGGGATCTTCCTGGACCAGGGCTCAAACCCATGTCCCCTGCATTGGCAGGTGGATTCTTAACCCCCACCACCAGGGAAGCCCCCAACTTTGTTCTTTTAATAGTAATTTCTTAATATTATTTAATATCCATTCCATTTTCAATTTTTTTCTAATTGCCTCAAAATTATCTTTGTCCAGTTGTTTTGTTTGAATCAGGATCCACTTTCACAGAATGAATTTGGTTGCGTCTCTTAAGTCCCTTAAGAAACGTTTTCATGGTACAAAATTATTACACGTTTCATGTGATAAGAAAACATGGCAGGGACTTCCATGGTGGCGCAGTGGTTAGGAATCTGCCTGACAACCCAGGGGACACTGGTTCGATCCCCGGTCCGGGAAGATCCCACATGCTGTGGTGCATCTAAGCCCATGCGCCACAACTACTGAACCTGTGCTCTAGAGCTTGCGAGCTACCACTACTGAGCCCATGAGCCACAACTACTGAAGCCCGTGTGCCTAGAGCCTGTGCTCCACAACAAGAGAAGCCACCACAGTGAGAAGCCCGTGCACCACCAACAAAGAGTAGCTCCCTTTTGCTGCACGCAGCAACAAAGACCCAAAGCAGCCAAAATATAAATAAATAAATTTTAAAAAAAGAAAGAAAGAAACCGTGGCATTTATCCAGTAGTAGCGTGTCCCACATACTGGTTTTGGCTCATTTTTTTTTCCTTATGATGTCATTCAAATTGTTCTATTATTCCTCATACATCTTTTGAATAGGTAATTAGATTTTCATTTCATCTGAGTTTAAATTTTGGGTAGGTGACTTCACAGGGTACTTTCTAAGCTATACATCAAGGACCTAATGTCTGGTGTCCTATTTTAAGTGCTGCTATGCTTGATCAGTGGGTTCAGATGTTATCAGCTTTATCCAATCATTATAAAGTTCCCCATCAGCCTCTTATCTAATGGATTTAGTGGCCATTCATGCTATTTCACTAGATTTATTGTTTATTAACAGTTGCACAATGGTGATATTCTGATTTTAGAATTTATTTTGCATTTATTAGATGGAAGGTTTATATACAGAAGGACTTTACTCATCAATTCTTGGGTTATCCTGAAATATACTTAGCATTGGAGAGGCAGGACAAATTTTTCTTTTCTTAATTTATCAAGTTTCAGAGAGATGAGTTAGTGCCCTGGAAACTTCTAATTGTGACAAATGATTTTTTTTTTAAATATATTTTTTTATAAATTTATTTATTTTTGGCTGTGTTGGGTCTTTGTTGCAGTGTTGCTTTTTTTCGTTGTGGTACGTGGGCTTCTCATTGCGGTGGCTTCTCTTGTATCGGAGCTCAGGCTCTAGGTACGCGGGCTTCAGTAGTTGTGGCACGCGGGCTCAGTCGCTGTGGCTCGTGGGCTCTAGAGCCAAGGGTCGGTAGTTGTGGTACACAGGCTTAGTTGCTCTGCGGCATGTGGGATCTTCCTGGACCAGCGCTCAAACCCGTGTCCCCTGCATTGGCAGGTGGATTCTTAACCACTGCACCACCAAGGAAGTCTGACAAATGATTATTTTTAGTATCATTATGAACTTACAGATTTGTATACACTTGACATATTTAAATCCATTGAAGTCATTATTCTTTTTGATGTTCAGATTATCTCATGTTAGTCTACTGGAAGCTTCTTCATCTTGACAGTAACCCAGTAGTTTTGTTTGTTTTAATTTTTTTTTGGTTTTTTTTTTTGGCCACGTTGTGGCCTGTGGGAGCTTAGTTCCCCCACTAGGGATCGAACCTGTGCCTTTTGCAGTGGAAGCATGGAGTTTTAACCACTGGACCTTCAGGGAACTCCCTTAACCCGTTAGTTTTTAACAGCTTTCTTGCTTTCTGGCACAGTAATGTCCTAAGCTAATCTTGTACATTTCCTGTTCCACTCTTTAATTCAGCCATTTCTCCAAGAAATACTTTTGAACCCTTTAATTGAAGATACAATTTAGAGACTATATTTTGGGAACTGTGGTAAAATAGATAAATTTTGAGTGTTGACTGTCTGGTGGTTTTTAGGCTTTTTATTGTAAAGTACCATAAAAATCCTTAAAGAAAGTTTGTAGTCATAATGTCTTCATTATCTGTTGTTAAGACTCAGTTGAAAGGACTGTCCCTGGGGTAGGAATTTACCAACTCCAAGTCCTAAAATGGCTGCCCTGAATTCCCGTAACCATTTATTAGTCTACCTGTGGCTGGAAAGGGTTGGAGCATTCTGAGGGGACAAATTCAGTGAGAGATTTCTTTGAGGCTATGATTCACTACAATGTAAATACAAATGTCCCTGCCAATAGGGCTGCACGTGTCCTTACATTATAAGGAATGGCCACTTCTAACTGTATATCAAGGTTTGGTTTATATCGGGTCACAAACTTTCCCTTCAATAGTGCCATACTTACTGTCATATTTGCTCACTGGAAATTGGGAGAAAAAGACATGCTCCAGGATTAAATCTGCTGTGAGTATACAGATTTTTATTAAGCTAGACAACAGTATGAATGCAAAGACTTTAAAGTGACAATTTTTGTATGGAACTAGCTATACATTTCAATTTCATTACCTTGAATACAGTTATGCAGTACTTTGAAAAATGTGTTTGTTCTCCTATTTGCATTGGGAAATGACCTTTCACTCAGTACTGATGCCAGCTACAGTGCAGAAAGCACTGTATAACTTAGCGGTCCTGTGACAGTATTCAGGCAGGTGCTGTATGTTGCTCATTTCCAAGAAATGAGAAAGGTTAAAGATTGCTGCATTCTGTGATTTAAAATTCATATGGGAAGCTTACTCTTGTTCTATGAACCACATCATTATCTGTAATCGGTATGTCCTTTGCTTACCTGATTTTTTCCTGGGGTTTTTTATCACTTGTGCCGAATACTAGAATAAAGAAAAAGTATATATGAGAAGTTTCCCCAGTATTAGACTCCCTTAATCTATATCTACATCTGTATCTATATCTACATCTGTACCTATATCTACATCTGTATCTATATCTAGCTAACTAGATGACTAAGAATTTGGTGAGGTTTTCACTACATTTCTTTTTTCATTGTTTGCTAGTGCTTGTTTTCATTACATTTCTTTTTTCATTGTTTGCTAGTGCTTATCACTTATCAACCAACATCCCAGAATACTAATAATATCTTCTAAACTATTTATGGAAGCCATTCATAGAAAGTAACTATATGGGCATCTGAATGCTGACATATGTAGGTACTTGATGTCAAAACAAACCTGTAATGTAAAAAATATTTGCCTAAATAAAGACATATATAGTACACCCTCCATCCAGTCCTCCATTGTGAACCTTGATCACTGGCCTATGCCCCCTGTGATTTAACCAGGTTTTTATATTGATGGTGACATTAACCCAGTAGTTTTGTAGGAAGAACAGAGCATATCTGTTTATTATCCAGCATGGTGTCAGAGGCCTTGATAAATATTTTGGCTCTGTGTATATTTCAACTGAAATAAAATAAAGTGCAGTTAAGGCTTTAAAAACAGCTTCATTGACTCAGCCCTCATACCACATGACAATCCATTGTGTGGCACTGGGGTGCACCATTCCCCTTGTCTTTGCATTTTATTTATGAATTTTACATGAAATCATTACCATTTCTGTATTCAGTATTTCTGCAGTGGCGGAAGCAGGGATCTAAACAGGCTGTTACATCTCAAAGACACATTCATTAGGCCTGAATTATGAGTTCAGCACATCCTGAAAATAGGAACTGCTCAGAACCTCCCCACAGCTGTCGTTTTGCTTCTCTCCTACAACTGCCATCACCCTGTACAAAATGACGACTCTATTCCACACCCACCAGATGTTTTTGCCCCCATTTTATGGTGTCAGCCTTGAATACAGAAATCTTGGGTTTTATCAAAACCAGAATAGGCTGCTTTTAAGGAAGATGAGGAAAGAAAACACAGAGTTGTTGACATTAATATAAAGGTGCTAGAAAAGTCTGTCTACTGGTTCAGTCACTCTTCAGAAGGCAGAAAAAGATAAGTATTGTGAAAAGATTAAGAGATCTGACTAACATTTTTGAAAAATGGTGGCTTTTACCCATAAAATGTTGCGTGTTTTGGTCCTCAACGGAAGGTAATAAATATCACCACCAATGTTCTTTGGAACCAGTCATTAAAATAATCTTTATTAATTTTTATTAATAGTAATATATTCATTGTAGAGTCATCATACAGTTTTATGAGATTCTTATTATTCAAATACAGATACCTCTTGAAAGATACCAATTATCTACTTAAGCCATTTATATTGTACAAACTTAATGTCTTTTGCATGGGAAATATTTGTGCTGAAGGCAAAAAAAAAAGGGAATAAAGGAGTTCAAGGTTTCATAAAAATAAGTAAAGAAGTAAAAGTAAAAAGGAACTTAGAATTAATATCTAGCCCTTATGTCTCCTTGTTCATCCATGTTCATTCATGTTATTATAAAACAGTTAGTGTTTATTATTTGTGAGACACTCTGGTAGTTGGAGATAATTACATCACAATGTGATGAGAGCTGGAATATAGGAATGAAAATGAGATTTATCATGTCTGATGTGTTCCAAGCACTTTTTTAAAACAAATTTTTATTGGAGTATAGTTGATTTACAATGTTGTGTTAGTTTCAGGTGTACAGCAAAGTGAATCAGTTATACATATACATATATCCAGTTTTTTGTTTTTTTTCGATTTTTTTCCCATATAAGCCATAACAGAGTATTGAGTAGAGTTCCCTGTGCTATACAACTGGTTCTTATTAGTTATCTATTTTATATATAGTAGTGCCAAGCACTTTTTATGTATCCTATTGTATTTAATTCGTGGAAAAATTTATCTGAAGGAGAAATTTATATACTTTTGTTATAAAGGAAGATATTATCTTGAAGATGATTAATTGCCCTTTTCAATGTTGTGGAGCAAAAATGGGGCAGACCACATTGTCTTCAGATCTGTCTACTCTATGAGATGATGCTCCTTCTGTAACAGGGAAGAACAAAATCTGACTCCATGTTGGATCTGTTCCTTTTACTTTTACCTTTGCTCTCTGTTGCTTTTTGTTACTATAATCAGTAAAAGGATGTTGTCTATAGCCTTAAGCAAACATAATGACCTCCCTCAGGGAACCCTGTCCCTCTGCCTAAATGTTAAGCTAAAGTGCCTTTGTTCAGCTCACAGGGAGACACCCTGACCCTGCCCACCTGTGAATGGCTGCAAGAAAGAAGAAATTAACACAGCCCCTTCCCGAGGCTGGCCAAACCAGGAGATGTTTTGCAAGACTTATGGCCTTTTTACTTTATTTCCTCACCTCCTCCCCCTCTCTGTTCTAAAAAAGAAACTAGCATCCAGACCCCATAAGATGGTACTCTAGGACATTAGTCCGCCATCTTCTCAGAGGCCCGGCTTTCTGAATAAAGTCACTATTCCTTGCCTCAACACCTCGTCTCCCGATTTATTGGTGTGTCGTGCGATGAGCAGAGTGAGCCTGGACTTGGTAACACTTCATTTGAGCAATGTCATGAAGAATAAATAAGAGTTTGCCAATAAGTACACATGGAAGGAAGGACATTCCAGGTCAAGACTCATGTGAAAGAAAAGCCATTGTTCTTCCTGGTAATTGCCAGGAGTTCAGGGAGGTTGAAGTGTAGGCTGCGTGAAGAGTAATAGGGAGATGGAGCCTGATGCACTAGCTCACAACTTAGAAAGTGTTTCAATAAATATCAATTGTGTTGATGGATAAATCACAGGAATGTAATTTTCAAGGTACAGTTGCATGAGTTTTGACAAATGTATACTCCTGTGTAACTATCAATGATCCAACCAATGATCAAAAATATAGAACATTTCTATTACCTTTGAAAGTTCGCTTGTACCTCTTTGTAGTCAATACCTCTACCCTCTCCCCAGCCCCAGGCAACCAGTGATCTGCTTTCTATTACTATGTATTAGTTTTGCCTTTTCTAGAATTTCATACAAACGTAATCATGTGGTATGTATGCTTTTATATCTGACTTATGTTGCTCAGCATAATGACCTTCAATCATGTTGTTTTATCAGTAGTTCATTGCTTTTTATTAGTGAGTAGGGTTCTACTGTATGGATGTACTACAACTGTTTATGTATTCAATTGTTGAGAGATACCAGGGTTCTTTCCAGTTTTTGACCATGATACATAAAGTGTCTATTAATATTTGCATACCAATATTTGGATGGACATACATTTACATTTCTCTTGGGTAAATCCCTGATTATGTGTGTATGGTATCTTGTTTTCCATCCTTTTACTTTTAGTCAATCTATATATTTTAAGTGGGTTTCTTAAGGAAAGCACATAGTTGGTTCTTGCATTTTTTTATCCAGTCTGACAATCTGTGCCTTTTAACTGGAAATTCAGGTCATTTTTATTTAATTTAATTACATATTCATCTAAGTTTAAATCTGCCATCTTGCTGTTCATTTCTATTTCTCCCATCTGCAATTTGCTCTTTTCTACCAACTTTCCCCATTTTCTTTTAGATAAATTGAGTATGTTTTTGTTTTCCATTTTATTTCCACTATTTGTTTCTTAGCTATAACTCCTTGGTTTATTTTCTCAGAGGTTGCTCTAGGGCATATGGTATACATTTTAATTTATCAGTTTATCAGTTTACCTTCATATAATATACCATTTCACAAATAATGTAAAACCATTACAATAGTATACTTTGATTCACCCTACTGTCCTTTGTGCTATCGCTGTCATACTTTTTATTCTATATATGTTTAAAACGTCACAATAAATACATTATTTCATTGTTTCTTAAATCTTTTTTCATTTTAAAAGTAGAGGAAAAAAATCCTTTTATACTTACCCATATATTTACCATTTCTAATAGTCTTCATTCCTTTGTGTAGCTCCAAGTTTGTATTAGTCAGAGTTCTCCAGAGACACAGAACCACAAGGATATATAAATATGAGAGGAGATTTATTATAGGAATTGGCTCATGCAATTATGGAGGCTGACAAGTCCCATGATCTGTCATCTGCTAGCTAGAGGCCCAGGAAAGCCTATGGTGTAATTCAGTCCGAGTCCGAAAGCCTGAGAACCAGGACTGCCAATGTCCCATGGCAGAAGATGGATGTCTCAGCTCTAGCAAAGAGAGGGAATTTACTCTTCCTCTGCCTTTTTATTCTTTCTAGGCCCTCAACAGACGGTATGCTGCCCATGTGCACGGGTGAAGGTGATTGTCTTTACTCAGTACTGATTCAAATGCTAATCTCTTCTTCTTCTGGAAACACCCTCACAGACATACCCAGAAATATTTTACCAGCTATCTGAGCATCTGGTAAGCCTAGTCAACTTGACACACAAAATTAACCATCACAAAATTAATCTGTTATTTCACTTCTGCCTTTAAAACTTAGATAACATTTTCCTACAGTACAGGTCTGTTGGTGATCATTTCTCTCAGGTTTTGTGTGTCTGATGACAAATATTTATTTCACCTTAATTTTTGAAGGGTATTTTCATAATACCTAGAATTCAACACTGACAATTTTTCTTTCCACATTTAAAAAATGTTTAACTTTCTTCTGCCTTGCGTAATTTCGGATGAGAAGTCTATGGTATTTTGTATCTTTGTTCCTTTGTTCCTCTAGCTGCTTTTTTGACTTTATCAATGGTTTTCTGTCAACTTATAAAATGGTGTGGTTGTCTTTGTGTTTTTCTTTGGCCTTGTTAAGTTTCTTGGACTTGTGGGTTTATAGTTTTCATCAACTGAAAAATTGTTGACCATCATTAATTCAGATATTATTTTTGACTCACCAGCCCCCCATTCTTCCTGTGGCTATAATTGCATATATGCTAGACACTGCTTGAAATTGTCCTACAGAGCAATGAGACTATGTTTATTTTTAGTCTTTTTCATTTTATGCTTCATTTTGAATAGTTTCTTTTCTTTTTTTTTTTTAAAGATTTTTTTTTTTTTAGTTTTAGTTTTGGCTGCGTTGTGTCTTCGTTGCTGCGTGTGGGCTTCCTCTAGTTGCGGCAAGTGGGGGCTACTCTTCGTTGTGGTGTGCGGGCGTCTCATTGTGGTGGCTTCTCTTGTTGCAGAGCACGGGCTCTAGGCATGCAGGCTTCAGTAGTTGTGGCATGCAGTCTCAATAGTTGTGGTGCATGGGCTTAGTTGCTCCGTGGCATGTGGGATCCTCCCGGACCAGGGCTCGAACTGTGTCCCCTGCATTGGCAGGCAGATTCTTAACCACTGCGCCACCAGGGAAGCCCCCATTTTGATAGTTTCTGATGCCAGTTATTCAAGTTTATTGATCTTTTATTCTGCAGCATCTAATTTGCTGCTAATCCTCTCCAGTTAAATTTTCATTTCAGATACTGCATTATTTATCTTCTGAATTTCCATCTTGCTCATTATTTTATCTTCTATTTCTCTCTTCATTATGTTCGTATTTTCTTTAAAATTCTTGAGCATATTTATAATACCTGTTTTAAAGTCCCTGTCTATTAATTTTATCATCTCTGTTATTTCTAGGTCTGCTTATTTTGACTTATTTTCCTCATTGTTATATGTAATATTTTTCTGCTTCTTTACATATGTATTAATTTTTTTCTAAATTCCAGACATTTAAAATTTTATGTTAAGTGTTAGATTTGTTCTGGCAGACAGTTTAGGTATTTGCATATCAGCTTGATCCTTTAAAGGGTTGTTTTTAAGCTTTTCTTTGGACAGGTCTTTAAAGTGGCCTCTCTTCTAGAATTTGTTTAGCCCTACTACTAACTCACAATCCTTTGGGATTTATACCAAATACTTTCATGTATTTAACAAGGTCTTTCCTCCTGGCCTGGTGGGTAATTGAACAATTCTCAGCCCCTAGTGTGTCAGCTCCCATAATTGTTCTTTGGTAGCAATTATTCTTTGCCTGACCTCAGGGAGTTTTCATCTTGCGTGTATTCAGATTGATACTCACATAAAGAGTCAAGAGGACAAACACAAAGATTTCTGGAGGATGTTATCTGTGTAGCACTTTCTGGTTTGGTACTTTGTTCCCCAAATTCTAGCTACCTCAGCCTCTCCAAATTTCATTTTTGACTCCTCTACTCAGTGAGATTACCAAACATTGTTTGGTTCCCCCTCCCTTTGTCAGTTCAGAAATTTCCTCTGGGCAGAGAGCTGAGTCAGTCATAGAGCTCATCTTATTTATTTCCCTTCTCACACAGATTGCATTCTTGCGCTGTCTGTTGTTTAATGTCATAAAGCAGTGATTTCTTATATTTTTTTCCAGTTTTATCATTGTTGATGGTGAGAGAGTAATTGTTCCAGCAGCTATTTCTTTGTAGGCAGAAGCAAGAAATCCATGTAGTGAGTTTTTACATGGAATGATCATTGTACACATTGATCCCAGACAACAAAGCCCTATATGATAATAAATCAGTGTAACTAAATCATAAAAATTGCCTACATTTCTGATTTTTGGAATCATGGGACAGTAAATTAGACCAACCTGCTAACTGAGGGCAAATAAAAATAATAAAAATAAATTACAAAGAAAACCTTTTAAATACATTGGAGAGCAAACAAGCTAGTGAAGAACCACCAGGCCCAAATGAGTGAAAGTTGAGAACGCAGAAAGTTAAACGTGACCTCCTTCAAATATGCTTTTGTTTTTGAGAACATTGAGAGTATTTGCCCATCTCGAAGAAACAGCTGTGAAATTGAGAGCAGGTTTGGTGGTCTTGCAGAATGATCAAAATATATGTCAACAGTCAATAGAAAATGAGCAAATACTTAACAGGTACTTCAGAAAAAGGAAATTTAAATAGCCATTAAACATATGAAAACCTGCTAAACTTCACTGCTGATTAGAGATAGACAAATTAAAACCACAAAGAGATACTAGTATATACCCACTAAAATGGCAAAAATTAAAATGTATAATGATATTAAGTGTTGGCAAGGATCATGAGCAATGGGGACATGCATAGTGTACTGGTGGGAGTATAATTTTCATATAACCACTTTGGAAAATTTTACATTTGAAGATATGCATAGTATATGATCTAGTCAATTCACTCATATGTATATACTTATGCACCTGTGCTTCACGATTCATGTACAGAAATGTTCATAGTCATGCTATTTGTAATAGTAAAATATAATATCTATCCTCAAAAGCAACACCTTTCTGTCAACAGGAAAATGAATATCAAATATATGGTATAGTCGTACAGAAGAATGTTATGTAACCATAGAAGTGTATAGCCATATGCAATATCTTGCATGAATCTTAAAAACAGGTTAAAAAGAAACCAAAAAGATTATATGTAGTTCGATTCCGTTTATTATATATAAAGGTACAAAATAGACAAAACTAAACCTTATTGTTTAGGGTTACTTATATAGGTAGTAAAACTTTAAATAAAGGCAAGACTATGACCACAGCTAAAGAACAGTGACTTGTTTAGGGGAAGAGGCAGCAGTGTTATGAAGGAAAAGGGGCACATGGTATTTTCCAGAATCCTGGAAATGTTTTATTTCTTGATCTGGGTGGAGGTTACACAGATGTTTAGTTTCTAATTATTCATAAAATTATATATTATATATTATGCAGTTTTCTGTACACATGTTTTCACACTAAGAAAAGTTTTTAAAAAATGGTATTGGTGTCAGTTTAGGCCAGTTCTATCCAATGGAAAAATATTGTGAGCCATGAATGTGAGCCACCTAGGTAATTTAATTTTCTAGTAGTCATTTAAGAAGGTAATAAGAGGTGAATTTAATTTTAATAATATATTGCATTTAACCCAGCATATCTAAAATATCATTATTTCAACATACAATTAACATTAAAAAATACTAAATTTTATTACATTCTTTTTATCACTAAATTGAAAGCCGCCTCCTAGAGTAATGAAAATAAAAACAAAAATAAACAAATGGGCCCTAATCAAACTCAAAAGCTTTTGCACAGCAAAGGAAACCATAAACAAGATGAAAAGACAACCCTCAGAATGGGAGAAAATATTTGCAAATGAAACAATGGACAAAGGATTAATCTCCAAAATATACAAACAGCTCATGGAGCTCAGTATCAAAAAACAAACAATCGAATTAAAAAATGGGCAGAAGACCTAAAGAGACATTTCACCAAAGAAGACATACAGATGGCCAAGAGGCACATGAAAAGATGCTCAACATCACCAATCATTAGAGAAATGCAAATCAAAACTACAATGAGGTATCACCTCACACCAGTCAGAATGGCCATCATCAAAAAATCTATGAACAATAAATGCTGGAGAGGGTGTGGAGAAAAGGGAACCCTCTTGCACTGTTGGTGGGAATGTAAATTGATACAGCCACTATGGAGAACAGTATGGAGGTTCCTTAAAAAACTAAAAATAGAAATACCATATGACCCAGCAATCCCACTACTGGGCATATACCCTGAGAAAACCATAATTCAAAAAGTTACACGTACCACAATGTTCATTGCATTACTATTTACAACTGCCAGGACATGGAAGCAACCTAAATGTCCATCGACAGATGAATGGATAAAGAAGATGTGGCACCTATATACAATGGAATATTGCTCAGGCATATAAAGGAATGAAACTGAGTTATTTGTAATGAGGTGCATGGACCTAGAGTCTGTCATACAGAGTGAAGTAAGTCAGAGAAAAACAAATACTGTATGCTAACACATATATATGGAATCTAAAAAAAAATGGTCCTGATGAACCTAGTTGCAGGGCAGTAATAAAGAGGTAGACATAGAAAATGGACTTGATGACATGGGGTGGGAGGGCGAAGCTGGGGCGAAGTGAGAGTAGCATGGACATATATACACCACCGAATGTAAAATAGTTGGCTGGTGGGAAGCAGCAGCATAGCACAGGGAGATCGGCTCAGTGCTTTGCGATGACCTAGAGGGGTGGGATAGGGAGGATGGGAGGGAGGCTCAAGAGGGAAGGGATATGGGGACATGTGTATGCATATGGCTGATTTGCTTTGTTGTGCAACAGAAACTAACACGGTATTGTGAAGTAATTATACTCCAATAAAGATCTGTTAAAAAAAAAAAGAGTAGTTAGGTGAAGTTGTATTTTTCTGGTTTAGATTTTCTTTGAAATTGTTTTTCAAATCTGCTGTCATTTTTTCATATCAGCTATGTTTTCAGATGTCTGTTAAAATTTATCATTCTGTTTGATCTTTGCTAATCTGGATGGACAAAAGTTTCTTATTATTTCCCTGTTTATTTGCAGATTTGTTTGAAACTTTTTTCATATGTTTTATGCCTATTTATAATTATTTTATGAATTGCTTGTTTACTTTTTTGGTCCATTCTTCTATTGAAGTGTTTATTTTTACAATTAATTCACAGGAGTTATCTATATAAAAAATTTGCATTTTAGAAAGATGGCAGAGATGAAGGTTCCTGAGACACCAGATAGGACATTTACATCTTAAAGATACAGGCAAGTTTCTCCTAGGATGTCTTTGTTTCCCCTTTTACTAATTACAAGCCTCTTAAGATAAATAGGGAAGGTTTGGGGAGTGGTAAAAGGATTGGTGGGCTTTGGATTATTTTTGGAGCCACACTTCTGGTCCTGTAAAGACTACATCTGTGAAACAAGGTCAGTTTTGTTTTCTTTTTTTCAAAGACTTGGGTGGCTACCTCAATGATATTGAAGGACTAACATACCGATTTACCTATGTTGGAAAGTTTTACTTTTCCTCATTTAGCTTAGGGGAGAAGGCCTCTTCCAAAATTCCTATCAGGCTCTGAATATCAGCTATTGGTAGTTTAGTCAGACCAGTGGCCTCCTATTTTGGTAATCTATTTACAAACACTTCTGAGGCTCTTCCCTAGGTTTAAGAAATTTGTGAGGGCAGTTCCCTTGCCCCTCAAGGAACATAGTGGCCCCTAACTTAGTTGATAAATCTCTTCTCATTAAAGGGATGGGACAAGCAGGCACAAACAGAAAGGAATGTAAAAACACTGGCCATTGATGTTGCACAAAAGGGGTTCCAGGAATGTGTGCCCCTGCCTCTTCCCTGACACCCCCATTACATACTCTTTATGGTTACTGAGGTTTTCAATCCTTTGGGTTAAGACCAAAAAGGTTGCACCAGTACCTATAAGCTAAATTCTATCAAGAGGCCTGCCACATCAATGACCACCCAAGGCTTGACATTAGTTATGTAGATTGTACCCCTAGGCAGAGCCACTTTCAGCCTTGGGCCCCCTCAGTCTTCTGATTGAGAAACCATCAATGGCCGAGGGGCTCCCGTCGCTCTCTGGCATCTGGGGCATTCCCTTTTCCAATGCCCTGGTTGTTTGCAAAGAGCACATCAATTGCAATCCTCCCTGCAGTACCCCTTTTGTCCACACAGGGTACACTGGTCCTGTCTGGGTACCCATGGGCCTAGTGGTCCGCCAGGGCCAGATTGGCCCAGAAAAGCTGACCTCCTAGAGTTAGTGGTCTTTGAGCAGACAAAGCCACTGCAATCATTTGGGCCTTTTGTGTATTTCTCTGAGTGCGTTCAGCCTTTTCGACCATATCCCTATTATTGAAAACCGAATAAGCCAATTGGAGCAAATCGTTCATTGGGGTCTGAGGACCAGCAGTTGCTTTCTGAATTTTGCACCTGATGTCTGGGTCAGACTGGGCCATGAAATGCATAGCCAAAAGGGCCTGTACCTTGGGGGAGGAGGGGTCCACGTTCGCTCGGGATCCATGGCCCTGTAGGGTGAGGTCCCCTAGTTGGCATTCTAGAGATTGTAAGAACAAATGGTTTTGTACTTCTCCAGAAACTTCCATGACCGGGATAGACTGAGATGTTTTCTGTGCCACCTTGGTGTTTGCCACAGAATATGGCAATATCTAATATCTATTATATTAGATAATATTATCTATCTAATATATTATCTATTATCTATCTAATATCTATTAGAAAGTCAATCAACTTGTTCCCCACCATCAGTGTTACCTGGGGCTCTTGTGGGGAAATTAGAATTGGATGCCTCAAGTCCAAGGGAGTCCCCTGGACTCTTACAGGATATCGGCGCAAGGGAAATTGCCCTGCTGTGGAAGTGGCTCCCGGTCCAAATTGGGTGCTCTGTTGGTTCTTAGATGGTGATACTAAACCAGGTTCCTGTGCTCCAGGGGTTAACGTAGAAACTACTGTTTGATCCCCATGGGTAGGGGAAACAGGAGGCGGTGAATATGTTGGCGGCATGGGGGGGCAGTTGGAACAACTGCAGGTGCAGCCTGTTCAGCCATTGGGGGAGCTGGATAGGCTGGAGGAGGGGGGTTTTAAGTTTTGAAATAATACGTCCCCACTCTCATTTTCTCCCTCTTCTCCTTGTAGAATAGCTTACCCTTAGGTTTTCTTTCTGATTGCTGCACCATAAGGTGGCAGTCCTCTGACCCTTTTCCTCCTGATGCAATAGCATAAATGCTTCTACATATGGAATCTCATGTCTTTCCCCCACTCTTTTGCAAAACACTTCTAACTGCGAGATCATAAAATAATTGAGTGAGCCATTCAGGGGCCATTGTTTTTCTGATCCTAACATATATTGGATCCACACCCTATTACAATAGTATATCATGTCTTTCTTAGTCATAGGCTCATAGCTATGTTTTGCCCGTTTATCTAATATATGCCACAAAGCGCTCTCCTTCAGGATAGATGGAGTATTTCCCATTTCTATAAGCTTGAGAACATCAAAACACAAAAGATGAAGACAAATTCCAACACAAAAAGCACAAACAAATTCCAACATCGATGCACACAAAACCAAAACCGACGAACTGGTTCCCAAGATCAGGGTAGAGTCCAACAATGATTCCCCTCTCCAACAGGGTACCCCAACCAAACAAATTGGCTTGTCCTATGAAGGAAAAGCCCAAATTGAGGGGGAAATATGTTCCCGGCGTGCACGCCAGAGCAAATTACCTTTCAAAATCAAGTCGGTTGGCTCGTTGACCGACTTGATTCGTAGTTGAAGCAGTTCCTTGCTTCAACTGCCAAGCGCTGGGGTAGCTGGTGCCCCTTCAGGGAATTTTGAAGGGAAGATCCTTAGGACAAATGGTCCCGGCAGCTGCTAGGGCCTTGCCCCAGTGTTCCCTGACCGGGGCCGGCTAGCCACAAGCAGCAGGGCTCCTGGCTGGCTAAGCCAAATTTGTTACTGAGTCCAAGCTCGCTCTGCTCGCTGCACAACAGATCAATAAATAGGAGACGAGGTGCTGAGGCAAGGAATACGACTTTATTCGGAAAGCCGGCAGACCGAGAAGATGGCGGACTAGGGTCCCCATAAAACCATCTTATCAGGGTCTGGATGCCAGTTTCTTTTACAGAATCAGAGAGGGAAGTAAAGTAAAAAGGCAGAATGGAGAGAGAGAGGCGGGGAGGAAGCAAAGTAAAAAGGGCGATCAGTCTTGCAAAACATCTCCTGGAATGACTAGCCTGGGGAGGGGATGTGTTAACTACTTCTTTCTTGCAGCCATTCACAGGTGGGTAGGGTTCCCAGAGGCAGGCCATTATGTATGATTATAATAACAAAAGCAATGAAAAGCAAAAGCTGAAGTCAAAGAAACAGATCCAACGTGGAGTCAAAATTGGCTCTTCCCTGTTACACTATGTGTCTCTAATCTCGCAGCAGACTAGCCCAGGCTTGTTCACATGGCAGTAGTTTCCAACAAAAGGAAGAGTCTCGATTCACAAACATTTTTCAAATCTCCCAAGGACCAAAGCAAGTCATATGAAGCAGCTCAGAGACTGTGCGAGAGGGGAAGGCTGAAAGGTACAGGCAGACGGAGAGGTTAACACACTGTGGACCATTATTGCAATAATCTACCACTAAAATTGTGCTTTTGTTTGGAGAATATTTTCTTTCTGGAATTTTTTTCCAGACACACACACACACACACACACACACACACACACACACACACACACACTTTCTGTCATCTAACAGAAATCCAATATCCTTGATGGAGAACATGTAGACCAGTAGCATGCTTCAGAATGAAGACAGTAATGTTCATTTCTCGCCCCATCTGAGCTCTCTGAAATGCCAGTAGGTATTGGAGACTATACAACCACATTGCTCTCAAAAATAAAATCCTTAAATTAGCCTTTTAAAGGGAAAAAAAACTGCCTGTGGACTAGCAATCAACAGAGAATTGCTGACCACAGCAGCTGGAGCAGCGAGGCACTGCCGGGCAGGAGCCGCAGCCCAAAGGCCCTCCACCCTCGCTTCCGTAGCTGTTCAACAGGGGGCCCAGGCAGCTTTCAAGTTTGAGTTTCTATTTGTGCTTTGCTTCCGTGTTAACTTCCAATTTAGGCTTTTTAAATGGAAACTCAATCTCAAAATCAGTTTGGATGCCAGAAAAGCAGTTTTTGAAGAGGCAAGGAAACGAAGACATTATATGATACAAAAAATGGATGAGGAACTGTAATAAGAATTTCAAGAGGGACTCTTATTCTAGGGTGCCTTTTTGTTTGTTTGTTTCCCTATGATGGTCTCTTCTTTATCACTAAATAACTCAGAAACTTTGATTAAAAAGTTTTAGAGGTTACTCCAGAAATGTATATTTAGAAAAACATAAAATCTATATGATCAGCTCCGTTGTCTGAATATGAATTATCGACTGGATCTCTGGCTTAACATGTTTAAAATACATGTTTAGATTCAGTCCTTCGTTTGGTGCCCTCTTGGGCCACTTTCTTATTCAGACTAGTGTTCACCAAGACATTAATCCAATAATTAAAATGAGAGGTAGTAAGCCAGTCTAAACAGCATTTTCCTTCTGAAGACACTCAAAATAATAATGAAAAAAAATCTCTGTCAAACAAATCATACCTACAGATATTAATTCCTAGCTTAAGCACTTTTTATCCTTACAACAATTAAGTGAATTTGATAATTTCCCCCTATTTTATAGAAGAAGGAACTAAATCTCAAAGAAAGTAAGCATTCATTCTTAGCTGGTGGAGTGGTGAGGCTAACTGTAAAACTCATACTCTTTCTATTGCTTACTCCTAGTTTCCCTTAAAAATCAACAGAAATATCCTATCTCTTATATGTAGAAAATGGTAAGCAGTTGTTTGTTAAATTGAACTAAATTAAATGTTTGCCTTTTCCATATGTATCACCTTGGCCGAGGTAATATACTACTTACATTACTTTCTACTAAAATTACTTCTTCATGAATTTGTCATTTTAAACTTTTTCTTATTTTTTTTCTTTGAACACATAGTTCATCTTAAACAGTAGCAGCAGAAGAGGTGTCTTTTTAACTTGAAACTCATCATGGACAGATATTTTTGTAAAATACAATAAAAATTAATCACTAGAAAAATAACAAAGATATAAAATACAATCCAGGTTTTAAAAAAGATTGTTCAATTCAATAGACATCAAATTACATTGCCAAATTATTAAGGAAAGTTTGCAAGTGCACTTACTTTCAATTTGTATCCCTGTCTCCTTGAGGACTGGTAATATATAGTTGCTGAACCTATATCAATACACTAGTCCATGAAGCCACTTTAACTAGTACTTTCCTACACATTTATTGCCCTCACATAAAACACCTTGTTTAGTGCTCACCTTGGCAACACATATTCTAAAATTGGAACGATATGGGAAAAATAAAGCATTTCATATATTTATGAAATGATAAGAAGTAGTCTCCAGTATCTATTGTGAAGTAAAAACAAAGTGCAAAAAAAGTGTGGATAGTATGCTACACTTTGCGTAACAAAAAAGGGAAGTAATAAAATACATAAGTATCTGCTCATTTTTCTAAAAATTTACCCAGGAAAGATAAACTGGATATCAATGATTAATTACCTAAAGCTGGTCGGTAGGAGTGGAGTTATTAGGACATATGTCAAAAATTGGAGACAGATTCTATACTATATATTAATGCTATAGAGATGTTAAATTTCCTGAGGTTTTTTTTAACTTTCTTTTTTTTAAATTAAAAAAAATTTTTTTAACATCTTTATTGGAGTATAATTGCTTTACAATGGTGTGTTAGTTTCTGCTGTATAACAAAGTGAATCAGCTATACATATACATACATCCCCAAATCTCCTCCCTCTTGTGTCTCCCTCCCACCCTCCCTATCCCACCCCTAATTTCCTGAGTTTTATAATTGTACTGTGGTTGTGTATTAGTATGTTCTTGCCCTTAGGAAATACACACTGAAACATTCATGTGTACAGGGCCCTGATGTCTACAACTTATACTCAAATGCTTCAGGGAAGTAATGTTAGCAGTTAATGTATCTGGCTGAGGGCTGTGAAGATGTTTTTGGTTTCATTCTTGCATCTCTTCTGTAAGTTTGAAATTCTTTCCAAATAGACAAGGGATACTTTGTTAACTTAAAAGATAGGTATTCAAAACTGAAAAAAGGAAGAGAAAGATCAGCAGCTAGCTTTTTCATCAAATTCACCAACTTCCCACACTTACTACTGCATTATACGTTTTTTTAAAAAATACAGTTGATTTACAGTGTTTCAGGTATACAGCAAAGTGATTCAATTTTATATATATTCTTTTTCAGATTCTTTCTTTTCCATTATAGGTTAGTACAAGATACTGAATATAGTTCCCTGTGCTATACAGTAGGTCCTTGTTTGCATTGGTATACTTTTAACCTTGAGACCTTGGGAGGAATAATACAATAAATTTTTAGCCTGCATTTACCCTGACAGAATTGTGTGCAGTATTTAAAAATCATGCACTAGGCGTTGCATCTAATTAATCTCCTGCCAGACGCTTAATCTCCTGTGAAATTCAGCTGCCATGGAAATAATTTGACAAAGTGGCTTCAACTGTTAATAGTAAGGCTATTTGAATATGTGGATCATATTATAGACTCCCCCGGCACCTGTAGCTCAGAGGTAGCCTAAAAAGCAAAACCAGTGTCCAAGTTTGGCCAATTTTGGATTTCTTTGGATTTCTTCGGATTTCCTTTTTATTTGTGGAGGTATCAGACAGGGCTTTCTAAATATTATCCCTCAACGCCTACAGTTTCTAAGAGTGGGTTTCAGATACTTGAATTCTTTAATATCCTCTGTTTGAATAAAATAAAACCATGGAAGGTATTAGATACTTTCAGCCAACACATTTGTGAACAATCAGCTAAAAATGAGACATTTTGAGAATGGAAAATTGAAGATGTTTCTAACAGTGGGGAGTGGCCCTGAGGACTACCTCATATTTTAATGAGGTTCTGTATGGTCAGGCCACTCCAGATGGCTGTTCTCTTGCTCTCTGTACACCCCCTGCCCGACCAGTGCCTGCTTCACCTACACCCTATGCAAGTGACTGACTTTCCTAGTACTTGCCCCGGGCCCCAGCTGGTGATTGTTTTCATCAAAGGGGCGGTGAGGGGCGTGCCCCTCTACTGGTTTCCCCGGTAACTAATGAGCCCACCTGACGTCATTTCCCCTATAACTGGTAATCTCCCCTTTCCGCCTTCCAGGAGTGAAGACTGCCGCCTTCTCCTGCCTGCCATCTGCCCCATATGGTGGGGTGTCGCTCCAGGACTTTGCTTCAGACAGGTCAGCTCCCCCATCCATTAAGCCATTGATGTCTCTGTTGCTGACTCTGGGCTCTTTCTTCGGTCTTGAGGCTGGGCAGGGGCAGGCCTTGTAGGCCTGCGGGGTGCAGTCCAACAGGTTCTCAGGGCCTAGATGAGGCTCAAGAGCAGGGCGGCAGTCAGCAGCGGGAATGCGTGCAGGGAGAGGTGCCTGTTGCGTCCTTGACATGATTAAAAAGATGAACTTAAAATTAAAAACAAACAAAAATGCACAAACAAAACCCAGCTCTGTGAAAACAGCCAGGTCAGAATATTTGTTGTGCCGAGTAGGGGAAAGGAATCAGGCCCAGAAGGGAAGAAAGGGTGTGTGTTTAAGGTGTTGGGAGAAACGGAGTGTGTGAAAATCGTGAAGCTACTTGTATTCTAAAGGCTCTGAGACCAGAAGAATCGGCTGCAGGGGCCCCACCTGTGCGGTCAGAAAGGGTCGCTTAAATGGTTCTTTGCCTCTCATTAGCAGTCAGGTGACAGCTCTCAGTCACCTTTTTGTCTGGGATTAGGGGTCTTCCCATGATGTACAGGGTGACTTCACCTGGTTCCAATGGCAGTGCTGTTCCTATTTTGTATCTGGTTTTATCCATCTACCAGGGCTTGTGTCTTGTCTCCGAAGAAGTTTCCTGCCCAGGTTCCAATCACAGAAGGTTTCTCCCTTTAACGAATTGGTTAATGCCGTCAACATTTTAAACAGTCTCAGCTCTGCCCATTCAGTATAATTTAAACAACGGAAGCCTAAAGTTTTAATTAAGTAGCCTATATTGTTCCCCTATTAAAAATTCCCTGGAATTCTCCCGATACATACTTTCCATTAGTAGCTTGAGATAGGATACTGGTTTGGAGATAATGAACCAGTCTGTTTTCTATCTTTGTCATCCTTAATCCTGAGTCATCCTACAGCATCAAGGACAGGAGACACTCTGCAAGGACCCCCAGTTGTGACGTTTTCCGTGTTGGATAGAGATGACCCCCACGGGTTTAGGATGTTGGTTGTGAGGCTTGCTGCTTTAGGGTAGGAGTGTACTGTGGATTCTCTTTTCTGAGACCCATGGTTTATGCAGAGAAGTTATGGAAAGCCAGTGCAGCTGGCTCAGTCCCTAGATGTTTCTTTCCACTTCATGCCATCCTCTCTGCACCATCGAGTGAGTGGAGTGCAGGCCGTAACTGAGGTTCTCCTAATGGTTTACAGCCTCCCACATACCCCATCCTATATCTAGACAACGTCTACTCCTGAAGTTTCTAAAGCCCATCTTTCTCTTCATTCCCTTGAATTTAGCTTGAGTTGGAGGAGAGGCTGAGGTGGGTGTACATGAGAGACTTCCTTGTTGCCCACTTTTTTCTTCTGCTTCACAATACGTTAAGGCCTGAGAGGCGGTTTATTAGTTTGCTGAGTCTGCCATAACAAAATACCACAGAATGAGTGGCCTAAATAACAGAAATTTATTTTGTCATGATTTTGAGGCTGGAAGTCCAAGATCAAGGCGTTGGCAGGGTTGATTTTTTCTGAGGCCTCTCTCCTGGGTCTGCAGCTGGCTGCCCTCTCTCTGTGTCCTCACATGATCTTTCCTCCGTGTTCTGGTGTCTCTGTGTGTCCCAATTTCCTTTTCTTATAAGAACCTGTCAGATTGGATTAGGGCCCACCCTAACGGTCTCATTTTACCTTAATTACATTTTTAAATGCCCTATTCCCAAATATCAATACATTCACATTCAGAGGTACTGGGGGTTAAGGCTTCAACATATGAATCATGGGGCGGGGGGCGGACGACACAGTTCAGCCTATAACAGGTGGGTTTGGGGTTTGTGTGGAACTCTGTATTAGCCCTTGAACTCAGAACTTCAGCACCTGGATCACGTGAGATGAAAATACATTAGTTTAATGTCTATCATTATTATCTCCATGACAGCTTAGGGCCACCTAAGGGATCGCTATTGGTACCAGGTCTCAGAAAGCTCCAGCAGAGGAGAGGGAACCAGAGACAGACATTTGCAAAGAGAAATTAGATGATTTATTACAGATCAGGGCTACAGAGAAGAAGAAATTGTAGTTTCATGCCGCGGGGCTTTGAGTTCTATCGGCCCCACCTGTAAACTGAAGCTTAAGCCCAGGTTTTTCTCTGTCTTAACAGGAAATTGAGATTCATTCTCCTTAAAGTCAGTTGACTGGTAAAAGAAAAGAAATTATCATGTCCTTAGCATTCAGAGAAACCAAGATCACTGAATTGAATAATCCAAAATTGAGCAGTCTAATATAGTAGCCACTAATACATGTGGTTAGTTAAATTTAAACTTTAATAAATTAAACTGAATTTTGACATTTACTTAATTTTATCAGTTGCACTAGCACATTTCATATCTTCAGACCACATGTGGCTACTGGCTACCATATTGGGCAGCACAGATATAAAACATTCTATGATTGTGGAGAATTCCATTGGATAGCACTAATAAAGACTTTATTCATGCATGGTGAGATTAATGCTTACATTTATTGGAGCTCTGATTATGTGTGTTCAGTTTGAGTCCTGAACCCTCTTCACTGATGATCAGATTTCCCAACAAAGAATTTGCAACAACCATGTAGCAATTCCTCACTCCCATGGGTACCAAAATTCTTAGGGGATTCACAATACTTGAAGAGCCATCTCTGCCCGTAAAGAAGTCTGGGCATCAAATAATGTCCTTCTATCTACAGTGCAAAGTAGTCTTTCAGGCATAAAATCTTGTGGCCGCATTATTGTTTCTGAAGAAGAGAAAACTGTTATTAACTTGGTTAAGGCCCCATGTGTGTCTACTTGACACTAGGGGGGAGGGTTAATAGCACACATTATTCCTCTTCACTTAAATAGTTTCATACTCAAAGTTTCTTCATAGCTACCAGGTGACTGCGTTTGATTGCCAGTCATCCTCTAGCTTTTGAGGCTTGTACTATAAATTCTTTCAGCTCAGCCATCTCATCAATTCCATCCAGAGAAGGCTCATCCTTGCCAATTGGGGATCCTCCAGGAAGAACAAACTAAGTGGAAATCAATGCTCTAGTGCCTTAGAAAGTCATAAAAGTCAGTGCTTGTATAGTTCTTGTTTATAGAAACTATATAGTCCTATCATAAACTTCAGGCTTTCTTGGTTGGCTCAGCCAGCCCACCTCTCTGCCTGCCTTCTCTCCTCCCAGAAATATTTGTTATAACTTACTGCAGAGATGACACATTATTAATTTATTATGTCTTTGTGTGAATGTCATCAGCCATGATCTTTTCCAAGTATGTTAGTAGTTTAATCGTTCTCTCTCATTGATGAATAAAAGTGCTGTAGCTCATGCATAAGGACTTTCTCGAGCCAAAGAAAATATGGTGGTGCATTTTTCTCCTGTGTTTTCTTCTAGAAGTTTTATAGTATTAGTTGTTCCATTTAGATCCTTGATTTCTTCTTAACAGTAAAGGGATTCCTTTTTTAATATGATCTCTTTGGTGCATCCAAAAAAGACATCCTTTATAATATGAAGGAATTTCCCTCATATTCCCTGTTTGCCTAATGGACACCTTTGAATCCTCATCTTCCTTGATGTCTCAGCTGCTTGAATAATTTCCTTTCAAGCCCCTGGGTTCTTATTCTCTTTCATCTATTCCTCCTCTTTTTCTGACTTCTACCTGTTTTCTGAGATCTGCTTCTTGTCTTTCTCAGTGCTCTGATTTATTCTCTTCTCATGGTCTTGAGATAAACGTGGCTGCTTTAGGGGAATAAATAATCGTGAATAACATGGTTTGTTATGTGCTAAAATCAGGCTCCTGCTATTTGAATACTGAGGTGTGTGGCAGAGAATAAATTTGCAGGCCAGTAAAACACCTAGCCAGCCCACGTCGAGCCCTGCTGACAAATGCAGCGGGAGAAGAGCCACGAGACTGCTTTCCTGTAGTCGACTTGGGCCTGACTGAGTGGCGTAGCTCTTCACAGAATCCTGTCCCCATAAGGGGAGCCTCGCAAGGGTTCAAGCTATGCGTGCCCATTTTTGTATTTTAATTTCGTTAAGCAAAAAACTCATCTTACCTCCTTTGGAAAGAAGTGAGGGAGGGAAATTGGGGATGAGTCCAAGTTATTTTCCCAGTGTTGTTTTCTCCGGGGGAATGGAGCAGAAGTGAAAATATGGAAATACGAGGAGAGGGCACTAGGCCTCCTGTTATAACCATTTCTCTGTTTATTACTTCCAAGTACATATCTGCAGCACAGACCTGTCCTCGAATTTTCCAATTTTAACTGTTTCTATGACTTTTCCACTGAGATATATGGCTGGCAGCTCAGGGTTAGCATGTCCAGCTTGTTAGCATGTGTCCATCTACATGTTAAACTCTTCACAGTACAGGTCACCTCCACCTACCTGATTGCTCTGGCCGGAAATCTGGGAGTCTTCTTTTATTTCTCTCTTTCTGTCCTATGGGCTCCATGTCCAAAATAAGTATTTGTCTCATCCATTCATCTCTGTCCCTTCTGCCACCAGCCTTTTTTTTTTCCTTTTTAAATAAATTTATTTATTTATTTATTTATTTTTGGCTGCATTGGGTCTTTGTTGCTGTGCGCGGGCTTTCTCTAGTTGCGGTGAGTGGGGGCTACTCTTTGTTGCGGTGCGCGGGCTTCTCATTGTGGTGGCTTCTCTTGTTGTGGAGCACAGGCTCTAGGCGCACGGGCTTCTGTAGTTGTGGCGTGTGGACTCAGTAGTTGTGGCTCGCGGGCTCCAGAACGCAGGCTCAGTAGTTGTGGCACACGGACTTAATTGCTCCGTGGCATGTGGAATCTTCCCGGACCAGGGCTCGAGCCCGTGTCCCTGCATTGGCAGGCGGATTCTTAACCACTGTGCCACCAGGGAAGTCCCTGCCACCAGCCTTTGCAAAGCAATTATCACATGTCATCTGGACTATTACAGTATTTTTGTATTTCCTTCCCTGCCTCTATCCTTACTTTCCACCAATCCGTGACCCATGCAATAGCCACAGAGAACTTTTAATCATGTAAATCAGATTTGAATGAGCCTCTGCTTTAAAAGCTTCCATAGCTTCTGATTTTCCTTAGGATAAAACACACGCTTCCCCTGATTACTCCATATCTCAGGAGCTTCTTTGTTTCCTTTTTTACCTTCCACGCAGTCATTATTTTCTTTCAAGAAGTGTCTTAAGTAGATGTCCTCCACTCCTCTACTATAATGTCAGCTCTGTGAAGGCAGAAGCTGTCTTTCACCTGGTTCATCACTGTGTCCCCAGAACTGGGGACCTTATGTGAGAGAATGCTGGGCTGTGGGGAATGCTTTGGATACATGATTTCATTTGATGCTCACAGCATCCTGAGGAGTTTGCAATATCTCCAGCTTAGATGTGAGGAAAAAAATACCCTGAGACTTAGCATGGCTCAATAACTTGCCCAAGATCACACAGCTCTTAAGTTATAAATATACAAATGTGGTATATGAACCCATCCACTTTTGTTGGCCCCAAATTCTGCATACCCCACCACTTGCTATTCTGTTATCTGCACGTGTAAACTGGGAAAAAAAGTAAAACATCTGCCCAACCATTTTCTTTCCAAATGAATTTACCCAACAAACAGCTAGGCTCAAGAAACAAAACAAAGCAAAGCCAAAAACAGAAAAGAAAAAGAATAACTTTCCTTTCTATAGGGAATATTTTAACAGGTCGAATAATTAAATTTTAGGGGACTGTCCTTGCCTCTGAGAGTAGAACATTTGCTGTTTAAGAGAAACAGCAGAAGCACAGTTGAATACAATGCAGTATTACCACAATCTGCAGAAATGAGCTCACCCTCAGATATTTAGAATCAAATCCATTCCTTGATTTATAATTTAAAAATCAAACGATTTGAGGGGCACTTACTGTGTGTCAATCAGTATGACTTTGTGTTATAAGAGTTACAAAGACACCAGCTCTGCTCTCAAGGAGTTGAAAATCCAGTAAGAAATGTGATGTTGTCAAAAAAGCTACAGTGAAGGTTGGACGCAGGAGCCAAGTGAGAGCTCCCAATGGCCGAAACTAGAACAATTTGAACAACAAAAAGTAACGTAGTATTGGATTATAACTAAAAGCATTAAATACCCATGAGTCCATATTGATATTAAGTTAATTATCAAATAAATATATGTGAATGAGAGCTGACAAATATGCAGGAAAATTCCAAATAATTGATGTAGATACTCTGCACTCAAGGAGTCAGGGCCTTACTTTTTGCACCCCTAAATGTGGGCTAGGCTGAGTAATTTCCTCCAAAGAGTGTAGTGTGGAATAGGGGGGAAGAAAAAAGAGTAACTTTAGAGTGGAGAAACATGACGAACACTACCTCAGCCATGTGGTCAAGGTTAACATTAACAGTGGTGTCATTTTGACAGCATGTATCCTTTGTAAGATGTGATGAAGTGGAGCTTTATACCTCTGTGGCCGTCCTCTTCAAAATCCATAACTCCAGGCTAATCATGAGAATTATATTAGACAAATCCCAATTGAAAAATACCCTTAAAACTAACCAGTATTCCTCAGAATGCTCTACCAATACTCCTCAAAACTGTCAGGATCGTCAAAAATAAGGGAAGTCTGAGAAAATGTCACAGCTAAGAGAAGCCTAAGGAAACATGATGACTAAGTGTAGTGTGGCATCCTGGATAGGATCCTGGAACAGAAAAAGGCATTAGTTAAAAACGACTGAATAAACTATGAACTCTAGTTAATTATTGTGTACTAATACTTGTTTATTCATTTTAACAAATGTACTGTAAAAATATATGGTGTTGCTCCTAGTGGAAACTGGGTGTAGGGTATATTGGAACTCTCTGTACCATCTTTGTGATTTTTCTGTAAATCTAAAACTGTTCTAAGAAATAAAGTTTTTTCTTTAATTAAAAAAAAAAAAAATCCAGGGACTTCCCTGGTGGCGCAGTGGTTAAGAATCTGCCTGCCAATGCAGGGGACACGGGTTCGAGCCCTGGTCCGGGAAGATCCCACACGCCGCGGAGCAACTGGGCCCGTGAGCCACAACTACTGAGCCTGCGCTCTAGAGCCCACAAGCCACAACTACTGAGCCCACGCACTACAACTACTGAAGCCCGTGCACCTAGAGCCCGTGCTCTGCAACAAGAGAAACCACCGCAATGAGAAGCATGTGCACCGCAATGAAGAGTAGCCCCTGCTCGCCACAACTAGAGAAGGCCCGCGCGCAGCAACGAAGACCCAACACTGCGATAAATAAATAAATAATAAAATAAATAAATTAAAAAAAAAATCCAGTGAGAAAGACAACCGGGTAAAGAACTAAATGAAATACAAGTCAGAATAAAATAAGAGCTAAAGCAGAGGAATAAGCCAAGCATCCTTTTGACGCACAGTTTGTATTTTGAGTACTGGATACACTCATGCATAAGATGCCTGATAAGCTTGACAATTTTCGTTCAGTCATTTTGTTTTACTAAGTCAAATGCTTCACACCTTACTTTTTTTTTTTTAAACTTTAAAAAAAAAATTCATTAATTTATTTATTTTTGGCTGTGTTGGGTCTTTGTTTCTGTGCGAGGGCTTTCTCTAGTTGCGGCAAGTGGGGGCCACTCTTCATCGCAGTGCGCGGGCCTCTCATTATCGCGGCCTCTCTTGTTACGGAGCACAGGCTCCAGACGCGCAGGCTCAGTAGTTGCGGCTCACGGGCCTAGTTGCTCCGCGGCATGTGGGATCTTCCCAGACTAGGGCTCGAACCCGTGTCCCCTGCATTGGCAGGCAGATTCTCAACCACTGCGCCACCAGGGAAGCCTCCCACACCTTACATTTTTATTTGCCACGTGTCTCTCTGTATATGAGACTGAGAATGTGTAGCGTGCCGTTGAAGACAGAGAGTTGTGATGGCACCGACCAGCGTCCCAGTGTCTGCGGTGTCTACCAGCTCTGTCTCCTGGGGCAAGTTCATTAACTCTGTAAGCCTTTCCTTCCTCATTGGTGAAAGAGGATAATAATAGCATCTAACTCCCAGGGTTTGGGGGAAGATTAAAGGAGACAGTGTCTATAAAATTCTCAGGGTTTTTGGCACCTAGTAAGTTTTGAACGCCAATGGCTATTATTATCATGATGGTAATGCACATTGAAGGTGCTATTGAATTCCTTTCTTTTTAAGTTTATTTGGCTGCGTCAGGTCTTAGTTGTGGCACGCGGTCGTTGCGTTATGCAGGATCTTTTGTTGCGGCATGGGGGCTCTTCGTTGCAACACGTGGGCTTCTCCCTAGCTGTGGTGCGCAGGCTCCAGAGAGCGCGGGCTTAGTTGCCCCGCAGCATGTGGGATCTTAGTTCCCCGACCAGGGATTGAACCCATGTTCCCTGCATTGGAAGGCAGATAGATTCTTAACCCCTGGACAACCAAGGGAAATCTGCTATTGGATTCTTTATAAAATACAGAAACATGCGTGGTGTGGTTTTTTTTTTTTTTTTTTAAAGCACCTGACCCCCCCCCCCCAAAAAATCACATACCGTTAAGCTCTAGTTCCTGCTCTAATGCTTTCTACTCAAATGACTTTAGTGATGTTCATCCTTGATCTGTTCCAGAGATATTTTGGTGACAATAAGGTAGTGGAGGTAGAGACTGTTCCACACACAGGAGCACACAGGGGTTTGTTTGAGAAGCTACTTTCTCCACAGATAAACTAAAAGGTGATTAAGTGTGTATACTTAAATTTGTTTATCAAAGGTTACAGATCCTGAGAAGTAAAAAAAAAAAAAAAAAGTCTGCATTTCTAGTGTATATGATTGCTTTATTCTCATAAAACTTCTGATGGCCTTCATAAATTTCATAAGTGAGATATGTCAAAGGACTAACCATGCCCTTCCAAGGGGATCTGAATTTCTTGTTCAATGACTATGTGCTAATGTCTCCCAAGTGGAAATCTACAGCCAAGATCCCCTTGGGTCCCCCTCATTTGTACAAACAGCTCCTCTATCATAAACTCTTTCAACTCCCTTTGTCCAAAGCAGGTGCTCATTGTTTGGTTACACAAGTCAGTTAGCCTTATGCTTCCATATTAGACAGTGGTTCTTTTTTTTTTGAATTTTAGAATTTTATTTATTATTTTATATAGCAGGTTCTTATTAGTTATCCATTCTATACATATTAGTGTATATATGTCAATCCCAATCTCCCATTCATCACAGGAGTGATTAATCAGGAGTGATTTTGCCTGCCAGGGGACATTTGACAACGTCTGGAGATATTTTTGGTTGTCACAACTCATGGGTGGAGGGAGTGTGGGGGGGTGGGGTGTGCTACTGGCATCTAGTGGGGAGAGGCCAGGGGTGCTGCTTTCGTAAACTTCCCACAATGCACAGGACAGCACCCCTTCTCCACCAAACAGTGACCTATCCCAGAAAGTCAAGAGTGCTGTGGTTGAGAAACTCTGATATTTAGGTGATTTCCACCTGGAGGCCCAACCAGAAACCTGGGAGGCATCTTTGATTCCTCCTTCAAACACACGATATATAGTTTTTATACATAGGACAATCCAGCAACAGAAAATTTTCTATCTACTCGTCCTTTCAACCTTCCATTACCATTTCAAGCCAAAGTAACTATAGCCTCCAACTTCTACAGTTTCCCCTCAACGGGTCTTCATAACTTGCTCCTTCTAATCCACTTTCCTTTTTGTTTTCAGAACTACTTTCCTAGTGAAAGGTTGTGAATGTATCTATTCTACTCGTAGTATTTCAAGATTAAACTAAAACTGCTAAGGACAGACTCTAGAAGGCTCTTCAGCCTTAAAATCCACTAGTCCATCTTTCCAAGACTACCTCTTGCCCACACTCTATCTGCACTCTAGGCCTCTAGGCTCCAGGCATGTTGGAGGGCCTGCCATGCTTGAGAGCTCTCCCTCTATTCCCATCCTTTGCTTTCTCAAGCCTTCGTGCCTTTGGCACCCTGGGCCCTCTTATGGAAATGTCCTCCCAGCAACTCCCAGTCATCCTTTTAAGGTCTTGCTCAGACATTGTCTGCTTGGGAAGCTTTCTCTAACCCTTATGTGTAGATTCAGTACCCCTTCTTTGTAAATTCCTCTGTAATACTATTTATCAAAATGTATTGTTGTCCTAGATCGTGAGCTTCTTGAAAGCAGGTGTGTATTTTAGATCTTAGTGTCCCTAGAACCTAGCAGTGTCTGGAAAATAGTAATTGTATTTAACTTTGTTGAAAGAATAGAAACAAACTAATGTTTATAGAATATTAATAAATTGAAAAAAGCATGGCTGTATCAGAGTGTCAGCAGGAAACAGATGGAACACTCAGATTAAATAATTTGAAGATAGCGTAATAAGGGAACTCTATACATGGGGGTAGGAACCAGGAGAGAAGGTGCAGTGAATTGGGGCTAGGTATATCAGGGAGGTTGATGGCACCATGGCCTGAATGAGCAAGGGGTGGGAGCCGTTACTGGAACCTAGGGGCTGGTGAGGGTGGGCAGGGAGAGAGAAAGAGAGAGAGAAGGAAGGAAGGAGGGAGGGAGGGAGGATGAATGAGAGAATGAATGAATGAACGGAAGAATGAGAGAGAGAGGCAGCTTCTAGATAGTAGGTGTCAGATCTCCTGCACGGACTCCCTTTGGCTGAACCCAAACAAAAGCTGTAAGGAAATGGAGCATGTTGACGTAGTCCCCACAGACCAGGCTCCAAGGACCAAAATTAGGATGTAGAAGGGTGGAAAGTAGATCTGAACCAGGGTAACTGGAAAATATCCAGCACCATGACATAGTGAAGAGAATCATGGCTTTTGAAGTCTGACAGACCTTAGTTTCAGATCCAAGTGTTTGTATTCTCTAGTTGTGTGGTCATGGGTAAGACGTTTACGTATCTAAACTTTAGTTAGTAGTCATTGTAACAATGCCTCTTCGAGGTTATGATTAGGATTAAATGATGTGTGTATATATGTGCCTTATAGTTTGTCTAACATAGAGTAGGCCTAATAAGATCAAGATGTCATGTTTTTATATTTTAAAAAAGTTAGATTTTTTTTCTAAACTGAGTTAAAAAAAAAAAAAAAAACAACAGATCGTGTGCCTTATCCTTGCCAGTCCTCTCAAGTCCATCCACAGATGGTGGAACCATAGCAGAACTAGTGCCATGAATGGAAAAATGTTCCAAATCATCCTGAGTCAGTATTATCCTCACGAGCTTTTGTGTATATGTACATACAAAATGAAGCTGGAAAGCTCAAAACTGCCTGCATCTGTACCTTTACTAGCTGTTTGTTATTTTACAGTGATGCACAATTTGCTGGAGAAGTATTTACATTTTCCTCATATAGACTATATCTGCTTTCAGAAGTTGTCCAGTTTAAATAGCAAGAATTCATCCATTGAAGATACACAATTTGGTCAAAACATCTGTTTGATATTCTGTGCAATGAACTTCATCTATTCTTCATACAGAAAGAACACATTCTTATAATAAACGTTTTTTTTTTTTTTGGTCACGGCAATCACGCAGCTGCAGGAAACATGGTTTATCATTAGATAATCACATCCTTGGGGATTGGATGCGCCCGACTGTGTCTTATGGTTTCTATGTTGGAAATTTAATTTTCTCATAAATGTCAGAACTGTTGCCTTGCCACATATTGCTTAATTAATAATTAAACCATAATTCCATCCTCATAAACTATATTTAAATCTATATGCTATATGTCTGTATACATAATACGAGCGGGACTAAACATAGATAACAGAATCTTTTGTATCTCAGATAACTGCATTTACATTTCATACCCTAGTATTAACTTGTACTCGTTGGTACATTATTCCATCAGTGAAAACATCGGCTCATAAAAATAATTTAATTGAAGAAACATAGCCCGGTTCTTAATATCCTCCCCCTGCTTTCTAATATGTATCATCAGCCCAGATTTTTAAGAGATCAAGCTAAGGGTAAGAATGACTGTGAGTAATAAGTAAAAGTTAACTGATCACTTTTGAGATGGGCCCTGAATCTGAGTCATGATTATGAACAGACTAGAAATATTTTGGTCATTCAGAAATGATTGGCCATGTGTGTTGTTATAGCAGCAAGTGACACATCGTTTCCCTGTATTTAAAGTGGAAAATATCTGTCACTGCTGTGGTCAGATTGCTGAGAGCCTGAAGATCTGTGAGGACCTTCCTATTATATCAGGTGCAATTTAACTCAGTTTTTGAGCAAGATGGCCCCTGAGCGTGTGCCTCCAGGGTGAATCCTTGTCACTAGGGGGCAACAGAGTGTGGGGAGTTCTGAGCTGATGAGCAGGGTTTAGAGGTGGACAGCTAAGATCGCTTCACACTGGAATTAGTTTTAGTTGGTAAGAAACCAAATGGTAAATTACAATGAAGTTACTTTTTTTTAACTATTCAGTATTTCTCTCATTAGCATCTCTTCTCATTATGGGACAAATATACTAGTCCCAGGAGGAGGATGAGAGCCACACAGAGCATAGCCATTCCCAGCTGACGCCAGCCTAAATCAATTGAATTTCCAGCTGGCAGCAGACACAGGGGTGAGCCCAACCTAGATCAGCCGACAGTCAGCTAAATAAATGTTTCTTGTGCTATGCCATTGAGATTTGATGGTTGTTTGGTTTGTAGCATGATTATGAGCATAGTTAACTGCCCCTTGCCTTCTTGATCTTTCTTAGTCTCCCCTACCAATATTCATGTAGATTTGTTGGATAGTAATGGTGGTTACCATTCACTCTGTCTATTACCTGCTGTGTGCCAAGTTCGTTATGTGTGCTAGCTCTGATTCTCACATAATTATTACCCAATGTTAGAGATAAGCAGAGTTTATCTGAACAAAGTTCAGAGACATGAAGTTCATCTAATTGCTTGCTTGACATCTCCACCTTATGTTCTTACAGACATCACAAACATTTGTTCAAAACTGAGCGCCTTATCTCCCCCTACCTCCGCCCTCCGCAACCCCCAGTCTTCCCCACCTCGGTTAATGGCAGTTCCGTCTTTCCGCTACAAAACCTTGGGGCTGTATTTGACTTTTCTCTCAGACCTCAAATCCAGTTTATCGATAAATCCTATTGACTGTACATTCATAATTATTTCTAGAATCAGATCAGTTCTCACCACATCCACTGCCACCACCCTTGTCCAGACCATCACCTCTTGCCTGGATTATTGCGTTAGTCTCTTATCTAACCTGGCCACTTTCGCTCATGCCCTTCTGCAGTTGATTCTTCACATAGAACCTAGAGTAATCTTCTAAAAATATTTGTTAAATCATGTCACTCTTCTGTGAAAAACATTCTCCGAATAAAATCCAAAGTTCCTGCAGTGATATATAAGACTCTACACAAGTTTTCTTCAATGGAATATAAGCTCCGTGAGGACAGGCGTTATTATATCTTGCTCGCTGGTATTTCCACGGGGGCTGAATGATGCGCAATACGATTGTAGGTGATCAATAAATATTTGTTGATTGAATGAAGGCAGGTAACCTTGAGTACAGGTTATTCATTTAGATGGAATGTAAATTCGGTTTGATCTAACTTCAGTAACATTCCAGTTTTTCATCACTCAGCCTATGTTCAACTTTTATGTATTATAGACAGATATTTTAGTCCTTTCCCTAATGACTTGTTTGTCCCCTTCTTTCTTCTGTTCTTTAATAAATTTTACCAGGTGAAAAATGGATTGGTAGTTGTGGTAAGGATAGGGGTAGCTTGCTAAGATGTTTTGTTTGCATGATATTAGGATTGGAGAGTGAAGGGTATGACTGTTATCTCCTCTCTTAGTGGCAAAATATGAATCTACAAGGTAAGGCGGGGCTGAAAGGGCTCCCGTTGGGGAGCTTGCCTCATCTTTGATAGTGACTTTTAGTTTTATGTAACTAAAAAAATTTCCATTATACAATCTGAAAGCAGTGTTTTCTAAGCTTGTGACAGAATGTCTCACAGCCTTCTACCAGAAAATAGGTGGTCTACTTATCTTTCAATATTTCCTTTTATTCTGTCGATACCAGAGATGGAGACTCACTTCTTTTGTAATAAGCCTTCATGTTTTGGAGATCATTATTAAAACACCTTCTGTTTTTCTTTTCTTTGGGTTTAAATTATGTCAAATCATTTAACCTTTATTCCTCAATCCTATTTCTAAATCTTTAATCATTTTCATTAGTTTGCTGTAAGTCCTCGTCAATTCTTCACATATTAAAATTTGAAGGTCCTCTATTGGTATTCTTCAATAGGGTATTTTTCTATTTTAGTGTTGAATATATAAGCACAGACATGATTAATTACACAGACTCTTCTGAACTGAATACTTAACCGGAATACAGACATATTCATAGTGTAAATACTATATAATGCTGCTTTATGTCATAGTGATATTTTTGACTTTTAGTTTTTATATTATTATTCAATCAACTTTAGAACACTTAAAAAAAACCTCTCTTTATGTACATACCATACTCTAAAACTTTCAAAAATAGTTTTAAGTAGCTTTCCAGGGCCTTGTGATCTGTGTACCATTATAGTTTCTAGATTTAGAGCACTAAGCTTTTAATTTATGAGTGAAATGACTATTGCAGTGATATTGCAAAAAAAGAAAAATCCTTTGAGTCCCACCAAAAAAAAAAGGTAATTCTATGATATTTGTATTGTTTCCACATATATTACCAAACCACTTCCTTTCAACTAGGCTAAGAAACACTATGATCTGGAAACAGACTTCTCAGAGATTCCTTATAAATATAACTCCCTTCTCCACCCCCTGTAGCATAAAAACAATGAGTCAACAATTTGTTCACGCTTACTTTCTGATCTTATGTTTTTAAGAATTAAAGAGATAATGTGCATCCCTGATATTAAAGGCCAATTATGGCATAATCTCTTTTACATAGATTTAACCAATAAAAAAATTCTTGGATTATCCTTAAAATACAGGAAAAAGACATAATTAGCGCACCTCGATTAGCTTTTAAGACTTGCACATTTATTTGATGAGGAGAATATAACTTGCTTGAATTGTCCATTTTGACATCCATGCTCTCTTGAATAAAAATGAACTAAGAACTATGTTTTTTGGGAAAGGGAAGAGACAGTTTTTCCCAAGTCCCTCTTTGGCTTTGAAGAAAGATGATTTCTGAGAAAGAGGCTTTCCCTTTGTTTCTAGAAGAATTATTTTACAACCTGATTTTCTGTAAATGAAATTGTCGTTAAGTCGAGTCAATTTACTTAGAGGCGCTTAATCCTATGTTGAAATTTCTTCTTCCTTAAACATCAATGAATTGCCATCAGGAACATCCCTGAAAACTTTCATTAGCCAATGTCTGGCTGATCATATCCACTTTTTGGACTCAATATATATCATGGAAATTGGTTTTATAGAACAAGGCAGAGATGGTACATTTTGTTGGTTTTGGAAGACAAAATTTTTTATTGTTTCAAACGAGAAAATTCCAAGACATGGACTGCATCCAATGCAATCTTCAACCTACTCTAATCTTGAAAGTTTATTTTTAAATTAAAAATTGTCAAACAAGCCAGGGTCCTTTATCACCAAAGAGTAGATGGAAAGTATACCTAAGTAAAAGAAGAGAATTTTTATGCTTAATATTAGATATTCAGAGCAGTGCTGTTCAATAGAAACTTCTGTGAAGACAGAAATGTCCTGCAAGAGGGAAGAGATATGGGGATATATGTATATGTATAGCTGATTCACTTTGTTATAAAGCAGAAACTAACACACCATTGTAAAGCAATTATACTCCAATAAAGATGTTAAAAAAAATACAAAAAAAAATAAAAAGAAATGTCCTATATCTATGCTGTGTAATATGGCGGCCTCTAGCCACAGGTGGCTGTCAAGAACTTGAAATGAGCCTCATGCAACCGAGGAATTGAATTTATAATTTTATTTTATTTCAGTTTAATTTAAAGATAAATCACCCCATGTGGCTACCATAATGGACAGTGGAGAATTAGAACCGTGACTGATTAAGACCAGTCCCCTAAACATGCCAGTGAACAATCGTGACCAGACTTTCTTATTCAGAACTCACATGTGCTTTCTTGGCAAAAGATTTGATCATTATTAGAGTTTCTTTGTTGACTTGAGCGACCTTATGGGGCCTGTGATCAGTGAGGAAGAGAGTCTCAGAGAATCCAGGCAAATAAAGAGACAGAGAAAGGTCAACTGGACTCTAGACCCACCTTCTAATTGCAGAAGATATAAATGTAGCTATAAGCAATATTTTAATCTTAGAAGCCACCATGCTGTGTAGGACTCTACAAAGACGTATTTTACCATCCAGGGTTCTTAAGATAGTGAGTTTTTAACCCGAGGGATGGCGAGATACCAAGGGCTGCTGTTGGCAGTTCATTTTCATGAGTTTCTCAGGGCCCAGTGGGAAAAGAAAGCAAATGAAGCCTGCTTTGGTCAAGGTCCTTGTGTTCCAAATTTGTAGCTTGCTAGAAGAGCCTGTTGCACTCTCCGTGGCAACACTGAGAGGGCACTTTTAGGCAGGTGTCCTTACTTGGGGCTCATGGACCAGATCTATTCTGGTTATCTATTGCTGCATAACAAACCACCCCAAACTTCGTGGCTTAAACCAACAATAAGCATTTATTTGCCTCACACATCTGCAGTTTGGGCAGGGCTCAGTCCTGACAGCTCATCTCAGCTCCATGTGATAAGGGCTGGGGCAGCCAAAAGTCTGGGGATGACTTAAAGTTTGGGAGCCTGAAATCATACAAAGGGTCATTTTTCTTGTTCAGTTGTTGAGGCTGGCTGTTGGCCGGAACACCTCCATGTGGCTGCCTGGCTTTCTCACAGCATGGCAGTGAGTTTCCAAAGCAAGCCAGGGGGTCCAGGCAGACGCTGCACTGCCTTTTGTGACCTAGCCTTGCAAGTTATACATCACCACTTTTGTGACAGTCGTGACCCCATCCAGATTCAAAGGCCAGGGACATCTATCCGACCTCTTTATGAGATATGGATGGATGCTTTTGAGACACCTTGAATTTGTAGGCAGATTTTGTTTTTATTTCCTTTTTCCTGTGGGTAGCATCCATAACTTAATATGATTCTCCAAGTAGTTTAGAGATATAAACAATTTTCATAACCCAAGGGGGAAATGCAGACTTCTTCACCACCTACCTAAGGGCACAGTCTTGGAAGTTAAGGAATAGTATGATAGATGATACTGCTTGATGTTATGTAGATTAGTGTTTCTCAAGCTCTAATGTACGTACAAATCAGGACCTTGTTAAAAATGCAGACTCTGAATCAGTAGTTCTGGGTGGAGAGCAGGCCTGGAGTTGGTCTTGAAATTCTGTATTTCTAATAAGTTTCTGGGTGATGCCGCTGTTGCCGGTCTGAGGTAGGCTACACGTTGAGCAGCAAGAATATAAGCATTTTTCCCCTACTGCAACTTTGGAGCTGTGTATTACTAGAGATATTATAATATATTATAACACAATTATTAATAAATAATAGTTTTAATTACTAATAATTATGCAATCAAGTGGTATAACATGAGCAAAGTGCCAGCACATAGAAGCTACAAATGATTCATTTCTAAATCCTTAATCAACCCAGATATTCTCCTCGCGTGACACACCAGCAAGGTCAATCCTGTATTCGTGGCAGCCGCACACAGTCTGGGCTGTACACTGCACACCTGTAGTGGCTGCCATTTGCATAGACGAGGATGTGAGCATTGACTTGTGGAGTTGTGAAATATGGTGGCCTTGAATGTTCTCAAAAAACAAAGAAAAGAGAAGCAGTATTATTTAGAAAAGTCATCACAATTTTCTCAACTGTTATTCCTTCCATATGTTTTGTTTTGAATTATCAATCCTGATTTGGGTCCTAGTCTTGTTATTTCATTGACTTCTAACATCTAGAATTGGGTAATACTATCTGAAACCCAGTTTCCCCCCTTCATTCCCAGTTCTTACCCTTTTATCAAAGTTCTTGGTCAAGGACAGTAGGTACTTAGATACTGTTTGTATAAGCAGTAGTAAACATATAGAGGGCTTTTTTTCAGCTCCTACTCTAGATCACACAGTGGCTGAGGATGAGGATGTCTGGAGGCTTGTTGATGGGGTTGGAGGCTGCATGACCTTTGCTCTAGTCCTGTTAATTTCACATTTTCCTCGCAGAAGCTATCCACTATATACAGAAAGAGTACTCTCAAGTTTTAAAATTAAATAATGTGCTATGGAAACAACAGTAACAGATTTCTTGAAATAATTACATTTTGATTCAGAAACTTTGAGGTATATCAGGTGCTCTGGTCCCTGAAGGGCATGGCTGAGTAATGACAACATTGATTTCTCTGGAGCAGCTGCCTCATTAGTATAACTGAAATTATTTTAGCAGAAGTGTAACTGGTTTATAATTTACGGTCGCATCTCACACGTGTGTGTGTGACTTTCTTTCTTTTGTACAGAACCTCAGTTCACAAACCCCCATTTCTACCAATTTTCCCAATCAAAAGTAACTTAATTACTTCCAGATTTAAATGTGGTTAACTCAGAATTTAAACTCAGTTAATTTAATATTTTCCATTTTCCTGTTCTCACCTCTACCCAGGGATATTCTAAGGCCTTGGAGAATTTACATTCATAAATGTACATTCACCCATTTTTCTGGTTGTATCAGTTAGCTATTGCTGTGAAATAAGCCACCCCATAACTCGGTGGCTGATACAATAAACATGTATTACTGCTCATGAGCCATCAGCTAGATCTTGTTCATGGTCTTGGGGGATTCATTTAGGTATCTGCAGCCCTGCTGGGCTAGGGCTCACTCACACATCTGGGGTTCATCTGTCAGTCGTCAGGTCTAGGATGACTTTCGCTGGGTTAACTGCGCTCTCCTGCACGTGATCTCGCATCCTCCAGCTGGGTAGCCTGGACTTATTCAGGCGGTAGTGGCAGGGTTTCTAAAGAATACGTAGAAGAGCGAATAGTCCCTTGAGGTTCAGGCTCAGAATCACACACTCGTGGCTGCCCTTCGTTCTATTAGCCAAAGTCAATCCCAAAGCCAGACCAGTTTCAGGAGTTGGGGAGATAAATTCCACTTCTGGATGGGAGTTGCTACAAAATCACGTTGCAAAGACTGTAGATACAGGGAGAGGTGAAGTATTGTAACCATTCTTGCAATCAATTGACTGCACTGGCACTGGGGGAGAAGCCTCAGGTTTTTTCTGAAAACTCCCATCCTTGCCCACCTCTCTCTAATGTACTTTGGCCCCCCAAGGTTGTTGAACCTCAAGCCCTTTGCTTAGATCTACAACTGGGGGTCTAAATTTCCTATGATGCCCTTTGATCATGATGGCGGCACACTCTGTGTTCTCCTTATCCTGGTGTGAGATTCCTTTTGGGTGTCCATTCTATTTCTTGACCAGTTTTAAGCTACTCGTGCACTACATTTAACTTCATTCACAATTATTGCCACACAACTTACTAAACATTTTACTGAGTTATCTCATTTTGGGGGGGTCTGTCTCTACCACTTAGAGTGTAATCTCATTGAGAGAGGGATTTTTGCCCTTTTTAATTATTGCTATATCTCCAGCACCCAAGGCCAGTTCCTGGAACATGATAAGCCCCCAGAGAAGTTAGCTGAATGAGTAAACGATCACATGGGAGGATTCAGAGAGTTCTCCCCTTCATGTCCATCTGCCTACACATCTTCCTCATTTTTTTGATTCTCTACTACTTAACTCTCAGCCCTTTAAACAATTGCTTGATAAGTCTTTATAATAAAAAAACAAAATTTGTCTCTCAAGTTTGTGGCTCTTGAAATTGAGAACTAAGACTTTTGGGAATATTGTTTCTGCTATTTTTCTGTTTCATTTTTACTTCTTGTAAAAATGTAATTGATCTTGAAAGAAGATCAATTAACTTCTCGACTGTATTCATACTCCCCTTGTGGATGCTGAATGGTGGAGAGAAAAGTAATGGACTCGAGGAAACTTACCCAGAAAAAAACCCGTTCATTAACATCTCAAAATATTATCCTGCTTTGCAAGTTAAAACTTTGCCATTTCTAGCCGATTCCAATTGTGATGATTACTTAGAAGACTGAAAGTTTAGCTGAGCCAAGCAATTTCACTGAATTAATTTCATTTTTCAGAATTTAAGGCAAAAATATCATGTCTAAACTAATTTGTAATGGATGAAATGGCACTAAGTTGAGTGTCAGAAATCACACACTTGTGTTTTTGCTGTTCTTATACTACCTTTGTAAAATTTCATTAACACTAATGGAAGGAAACCCCAGTCTGAAATACTGGGTAAATGTCAATAACTATATTAAGACAACCTACAAGTGCACATGAAGGATAGATTAAATTTCCTAAATACCCTGTTTCCAAAATCTAGTCCCACAATTACTGTCATCATCTCGGGTGCTCTGCCTTCTTTGGTTTGCCTTTCTGATCTGTTTTGAAGGATGTCAGATTAACTTTCCTCAACTTTTCAGATTAACTTTCCTCAACATTATATCAGGCCACTGGCTAAAAACTAGAAGTATATCAGTTATTACCCATTAGATATAATCCAGATTTCTTCAATCTGTGTTCAAGATTTGCTACAGAATGGTCCAAATACCTTTTCTTACTTTATATTCTGTTTTTGACCACCTCCATGTGACAAATTTACTACACGCTGTCATGAAACTCAGTCTATGATGTGGATGTGAAGTGGCCCAGAGGTAGATAATATTGTATTGAACTTAGTAGAAGATGTCACAGCAGCACACAGTGGACTCTAGAACGCACTCTATATTAAAGCCTGTCCTAACTGATCCAAAAGAGGAGGTATGCATATTACGGTGGTCATAGAATAATCCAGACAAATGCATTTGGATGGGTTTTCTTCAGTGCCTTGGGCTCACAACTACTCACCCGTTCCCAGGATGCCACCAGTCATGTGATTCATGCCAGTTTGTTCACATGGGCCTGGTCAGCCAACCGATTCTTCTTGTTGTCAGAAGCATTCTTACTTATTCAAACAGGAAAGGAAACTGACATTTATTGAGAACTTTCTGTATGACAGTTTCAATCCCACAGATTGGACAGAATCTATGCCCATTGTGCTTCATGTTAGTGGTAGGTATTGGGTCCTTCTTTTCTTATTTTTCCTCTTTTGCATGCCATCAGCACAGATAAGCTATTGACTGTAGATAAATGTTACTTAAGATTTAGATTGTGAAATACCAATTTACATTCTGAATTATGACAAGCTTCCAAATCTTAGAAGATTTATGTAAATTATTGTTCTTGGGAGTGTTTAGGTCTGTATGCATAGACCTGGTCAAGTAAACTTTGGCTTTTCATTTTTTGAGAGTGAGGAAGAAGGTTTTAGTTAGCTATGTCACTCTACAATTTTTTCTTTTTGCCGATCTTTATGCATGTTGTATTTATGGATGGATAGCAAACAGTTAATTTCTAGATTTTTTCCAGGAGATGAGTGTCTTGGTTGCTGTTTTTGTTTTTGGCAAGATGCAGTGGAAATGACAGAAAAATGTAAGAATGATAGGGGGAAATAATTCTAGTTGTTAGGCACATACAAACAATAGGAAGGACAATACTTATTGAAGTTGCTACAGTCAAAGATGATGTAGAGCAGTAAAAGCTAAGAGAAGCCAGTATTTGAGGGAATTATGGGCAAAGACATATCTCCTTGTATATTATTTGAAGCAAGGGGGACTTGCACAGAGAATATAATGTTGTTAGAGCTATAATATGTACTCTCTTTCGGAAAAAGACAACTGATTTGTATCATAGCTTCTGAAACTAAAATTTTACTTTAAAAGAATTTCACATTTTGGGAACTGGGCATCTATAAGACTATTTGCCACTTAGGAACAGAAATTGCCTCTTTCTACTAATTAATCATCAGCCATCTACCAAGTACTTCCTACACATAAGGGCCTTTGGTGGACGCTGGCGCCATCCAAGGACAGTGGAAAGCACGCCTCTTCTTGAGGGGTGTATAGTCATCTGGAGAGGATCACTTGAACAAATTTTCCCTTCTTTTCCAGAATACTATTATTTTTTACTTTTCTTTCTAGCTCTCTAGATACCTTTTGCCATTCTCCTCTTTTGGGGCCCTCTTCCTCCACCTTTCTCTTGTTGTTGGTATTTCTCAGGTTCGATGAAAATCTCCATTTGTGTGATCCCGCCCTTTACCTCTGCTTTATCTACTACTACCCATGTGCTGATGACACCAAAAGTCTTATCTCTAAATTGAACACAAGTGGCCTAAAATCCTGTGCCATATGACTAGGGTGACCATATAATTTATTGACAAAACGAACATTTGGGGGGATTGAAAATAGTGCTATTAATTTTTTTTTTCTGGGGCAATAACCATAAACAGAAACCACCCTGGGCAAATCTGTAGCTATGGTCACCCCACATGTACCCAGGAGCCCATTGGATAGCTCTACTTGGGTGTCTTTCAGGCACTAAAATATGATGGGCTGAGAGAACTCCACTTCCTGCCCTTCTGTTTCTGCTCCTCCTGCATTTTCCACCTCAACACAATCATCCCCCCAGTTGCCCAAGCCAGAAATAGGGTCGGTAGCCATGACTTTTCCTGATCCCTCACCTTCTCTTTTATGGGTCACCAGATTCCATCATGTGTTTTCCTTAATAATGACTTCTAAATCTGTCCCCTGGGTCCATGTCTCCATGCCTGTTGCTATTGATTTAGTTGAGGCGCTCATTTTCTCACCTGGATTAGGAAATAACCAATTAAAAGGTTTGCTGCAGACCTTCTGACATGAATTCCTTGAATCCTTTCTTCAGATTGCTTGTAGATTGTCTGTGTATCTATATACATCACTCCTCAGTTTTAAATCTTCCAGACTTCCTCCAAATGTCTTTCAGGATGACATCTAAATTCCTTAGTAGGACATTAAAACCCCTTATGACTTGGCTCTTGTGGGCCTTTCAGCCTCCTTTCTCATCGTTCCTCACTTAAACCACACCTTTGTGTTTGCTCCTCCCTCAGCACCCAGACTGGCCTTCTCTCCTCCATTCTCTCATTCAGGATCATTCTTCACATCTCTTACTGGCTGCTACTTCTCCAGGAAACTGTTCCTGAACCTTTGTTGAACATCTGAATTTATTTTTCCTTAAACAGTAATTCTGATTACAATTTTCCCTCACATATTCAATTATCCATTTATTATGGTTTTTTCAATCGTATAATGTATATACAGTGAAATACACAAGTTTTCATTGAACTATTGGATGAGTTTTGACAAATGTATGCATTCATTTATCCAACACCCCATCAAGATACAAACATTTATTATCACCCCTGAAAGTTCCCTTATGCCCCCTTCTAGTCCACCCCCATCAACCACTGTTCTGATTTTTATTGCCACTCATTAATTTTGCCTGTCTCTGATTTCATATAAATTACTTATTTTCACCAAGCAATAAGCCAATATTCATGTTTATAAATGGTATTGCTTTATTAGATTTTTAGTGGACACAGTTGATTTAAATGTCTAATGTTGATGAAGAAAACTTTCTAAGTATTGATATTTCATAATGTGCTTGCTATAACCAACAGAAATTATGGTCATTGTATAGGCTGGTTTTACATTTTCATAGACTGCTTAAGGCCTGTGTTTTGGGAATTCAATAGTATCTTCTTTTTCTCTTATAAAAATGAGGAAGAGATTGGGTGTCTGCCTCATTCAGCAAGATTCTGCTTAATAAGGCATACTCGTAATGTTAGAAAATATGCTAGCTATGAACCAGCATGCATGTAACTTGAGCAAGACTCCTAATGAGCTCTGTAGGGGCAATTGCGCATTAGAATTCCAAATAAGGAGAAGCTAATTGTCAGCCAAATTTACAGTCAAAGGAGAAGGATTAGTGATTATATTAACGTCAAGATGGGAACTATATTGCATATTAGGATGAAAACCTAGTGTGTTCTCACACATCACTTCTCGATTGAGGCTTCTTTTTTTTTTTTTTTTTTTTTTAAATATTTTAGGTTACAAATACAAATTGACTCTTTTTTTTTTTTTTAATTTTATTTATTTCTTTATTTTTGGCTGCATTGGGTCTTCGTTTCTGTGCGAGGGCTTTCTCCAGTTGCGGCAAGTGGGGGCCACTCTTCATCGCGGTGCGCGGGCCTCTCACTATCGCGGCCTCTCTTGTTGCGGAGCACAGGCTCCAGACACGCAGGCTCAGCAATTGTGGCTCACGGGCCTAGTTACTCCGCGGCATGTGGGATCCTCCCAGACCAGGGCTCGAACCCGTGTCCCCTGCATTGGCAGGCAGATTCTCAACCACTGCGCCACCAAAGGAAGCCCTGATTGAGGCTACTTTTGTAACAGAGACTTCTACCCGGAAGTGGAGCGGGGGAAGACTTTGTCAAATTGCAAAGCAAATGGATTCAAATGAGGCCAAGAACTTTATCCAGTTCACCACAATTAATTGTTCCACAGCACTAAGAACAGAGTCTGACATAGACACTTAATAAATAGTTAATAAATAAATGAACAAATCATTTTGGTTATTCCTAATGCATGGGAGTAGCTATATTGAATTTTTGAGTATGCTATCACATTTAATAATCTTCTGAGGAAAAGAAGTACTTTCATTTCTTAAAATAATATCTCTTCAGCTCTCCAGTGAAATATCGTGTGTAGAAAATGGAATAGTTGAGATGTTTGGAGGGGCTAATGAGCCTTGCTGGTATTATTGAAGAAAAAGTCTTGATAGTTTTAAATGATCTGCATTTGGAGCCAGACTCCTTCCACCTGACACTGAGGTTAAAACAGCCAGCAGTGTTTTCAACTTTTGGCCAAAGCACTGAATTTCCACCCAACTATAGTTCAGTCCCCATTCAGCAGCCATCTCCACACACACAGTGCCTTTCAATTGATAGCCTCTGAAGGGCTATACTTTTGGAAGAAAATAATAATTTTCATTTTCCTCAATGTAACCCATAAACCATACGAATACCCCATATTTTTATGAAATTGCTATAGAACTGAGAAAATAGGTATTGACTGAGGCAAAGGACCAATTCTAACACTTCCCCTTAAGAACAGGGTAGTAGTTTGTCAGACTATCTGGAGTTGTAGGTTAGCTGGTGAATGTTGCAGATCGCAAAGTCACTCTGCCTCTAAGGACTTTTTTGAAAGTAAATTCTACATTAATGGGTGTCATTGCACAGTTGTTTATCCCAAAGAGAATGTGTTGTCTATTTAGGTGAGTAGGTATTTTGTGTATGCTTCCTTGGGAAGTTTAAAGCCCGTTAAACTAATAATTATACATGTTTATTAAATATGTTAAATGTGTCATTTTGGAGTCTGATATGGGATAGTGGATAGTGGAATTAAGAAAATAAGATTAATCAGTTGAGTGGACCACAGAAGAAAAGTAAGAGGTGTGGCTCGCTGATAAAGTCATTTGACTTCCTCAGATTTCAAGTCCCTTGTTTGTAAAATGAGAGGGTTATGTTATTCAGTCTTTGAAATCCCTATATCTCTAACTAGCTGAGATGTTGTAAGCATCCTTGCAATGAGAATAAGAAAGATGGAAGTTGGCTTTTTAGAAAGAATTATGGATCCACTTAAAAAACCAAAGAGACTAAACACTGGTGAATAGGACCAAAACAAACAAACAAACAAAATCTTGGAGGAAATTTGAAAGTCTATAAAATAGTTAAGGAGGTTAATTCCTTGGTTCCTGTTAAGTTGTACTGTAAGATGTTCTGTTTGGGTCTGAGCAATGATGAAATTACCCTAACATTTCTTTGAAATGAGTATTGGGTAATTAAATATGGGACTGTTCTATTTCTCTAGCAGGAAAGTCATCAGAAGGGGAGAGACCATGGGGAAGAAGGTGGGAGAGTGAATAGAATCTGGGTGATTAAAACCAAACAAGTTCACATCAAGACTGAAAGGGCTTGTTTTTAGGGCAACACAAGTTCTTAAAGCACTTGAAATACAACACAAGTCAACTTAGTTACTTTATAATTATCAATTTGTTTTGGCCAGGGAAATGAAGTGTTCTTATGGAGATCTTTTCTGCTCAGCAAGTAGAGTTGAAATGTAGGAAAACAGAGCAATGAAAGAAGCTCATGCTGTGTGTAGGACTGAAGCATTGCCATTACCGAGCACCATGGGCCCCACGGGCTGGGGTAGGTGACTCTTAAGCATTAGTTCATATTTTTCCAATTAAGCATAAGTTGTGTTTCTTTATGTGTTACAAAAGAGTTAGTTATTTAGTCCCCATAAGGAGTATTTTATCAAAAGCAACGATTATAGCCAGAAACAAAGGAGTCTGTAACTAGATATTATAGGCCCTCCCCCCATTCTAACTGGATTCAATTCCATATATAGCTGATTGTGATGTAATGGTGATAGCTTTTGGAACGAAAATAGTTGTCAATAGAAGAGGAAGCTGGCAAGATATTATGAATGAAATGATGAAATGAGCAGATTTATAATATAAGCATTTAATATTTAGCTTGAATTTTTTCTTAGCCTGTTATTTGTTCAGTTTGTATGAGTTCGTCTTTCTGGGTCTTAGTTTATACTTATAGCCCTGAGACTTACTTGGAAGAGATACATCAAATAGGTTAGATATCTTCAAATTTCAACTTTAGATGTAAGTTAAAGATTATTTATTATGTCACAATGTTGTTTTAATCCGAAATCTATGTTTTATGCCTACTAACATCTACATTATCTATTGCCCTCAAAAGGAAAAGGAGTCTCCCACATACATCATTCCAAGATAGATCGGGGTCTCCAGGTTATACAAGTGGTAGATCAGGTCATGATCCCTCTGTAAGCATATAAGGTGTGCTTCTCTGGTTGATTCATACAGGCTTTGCTCTTACACGGGCACCAAATCAGATCCAATAGCCCATTAAATGGGAGTACAGTCTGGTTGTGGTGTCCGTCATTCCCTTATTTGCAATAGAACATGACGGTTGTGAATTTAATTTTGGGTTTCGGTTCAAGACCCACCACTTCTACCAACTAGTTATGTTTCTCCTCTGAAAAAGCAGAGGTAAGAATAATGCAATCAGAGGATTATTGTGGATAAAACAAGGAGACAGAAGATAAAGGACTCAATAGACCAGCTGACATATACTGAAGTCTCAATGGATCTTAGCTATGATTATTGCCAAGGGTAATCTGACCAGCCAGACAGGGAATTAACCCTTCCCTTCATGTTCCCTACACTGTTTCATGTGCATGTGCTTCTCAAATTTGGGTCAAATTAGAAGTTCTTCCTTGTGAGAATCCTACTTGAGGGCATCAAGAGAGGGATGTTTTGTCTATTTATTTTTCAGAAGGCAAAATTAAATCCTGAGTGGCATGGTATAGTTAGTTTGGAGTTGTGGATGCTGTGTTCTCATTGGATCTGATCATGCAGTTTCTCTGTCCCATGTCATGTCACTGCTGCTTCTTTCACTGTGGCCAGTTATGGGATGGGGAGGATGTCCAGTGCCACAATATTTCAAAAATAATTGTGTAGCAGAGTAATATTTTTGAAATATCAGCCTATGCTTCTTTCTCTTGAATTTCCTCCTATCCTTATACTCCCCAGTGTTTGGATGGTTGGGTTAACTCTGTGTTCACGGCAGATGGCAGAAGTCAGTTTTTGGTGTTTGGATTTCAAAAGCTTAAATTTTAGAGGGGACGAAAAAACCCAGGGCATAAACAAACATTTTGGAAAAATTGTGAGTCATGGAGTAGGTCTTTCCTCCTCTCAAGATTAGCTAGATGCCCAAAATGAGGCAGGGGGAATCAGAAGCGTGGCAAAGAAGCTTGGTTTGGGGGTTCCCAGATAAAGGACCCTGCGACCTATTGATCCCCACTTTCCACTCGAATCTTGCCTAGGTTTGTGGAATTCAAGGACAGAGGACGCTTGTAGTTCACGCCTATCCCCTCCCCTTCCTGGAGGGAGCACAGGAAAGTGGGAGACATGATTGTGTGTTAAAGATAGTGGATTTGAGACCCTGTCACAGAATTTCCTGGTGCCCCATGCAGGGCACGAGCAGCAGAATATGTTCCATGCCCCTGACAGTGGCACGAACCTGGCACAGATAGCTGGTGCCTCTGAAGAGGCCTTGCAGTTGAGACAAGGGGTTCAAACAGTGACCTGTGTGGACAGACCACACACATACACCCGAATGATGGCAATTTGGACCTCACGGTAGAAACCAGCATGAGAGAATATTGCATGTCACCCAACACCTTGTCACTATGCAGGCCACCTACCTTTGGGAAATTTCCTGGCATTTCAATTTCTATCTAATGGTAGACTGGGAACTCAAACTGTAGTGTACGTTCAGATATAGAAAGACCTAAGTTTGTGGAATGAGATTATTATCTGCTCAGGTACAAACATAGTTTGGGGACCTGAACACCGAAGGGTATGCCAGGAATAAAGCTGAACATGCAATCGGATTTAGATTTTATTCCGAGGTAGAACAGAAGCAATGACAAAGGAAATGGGAGAGAGCTGTCATTAGCATGAGCACATCCATTCCCAGTGTGTGTGCAAGAAAAGACACACAATTGGCTTAGGTCTGTCATGGTGGCTTCAGTTCATTTAAAAGGCAGATGAAGCTAGTTTCATCCTGGCCTGTGTTACCAAGGAGAACAGGAGAGGTAATGAAGCTCTGCAGCAGAAGCCAAATGAGAGCCGGGCTCTGCGCTCGGTGGGCCGGCTTCTTAGAACGTGTGTGTGGCGATGGCCTTGACATTAATGAGACGACCGATGTGCTCTCAGCTTGCAGCCACAGCTAATTCTGAAGAGGGAGCCCTAATTTGGAACAGTATTTCTCCAACCTGAATGATCACAGAAATCCCCTGGGCACTTCTTAGAAATAGGAATTCCTAGGCCTGAGTCCAGATGTCCGGGGTAGAGGCTTTAGATTGATATTTTCAATATGCGTGTCAGGTGACCCTGAAGATAATGCAAATATAGGCCAAGCATAACTTGGACTTAGATACCAAATGTTTCCTAAGTATATCAGAATGAGTGACAGTTTGGGGTAGGGCCAAAGACAGTGGCTCTGGAGAAGATTGCCTGGGTTTGAATCTGTGCCTTCGTTCTCTCTTCTGTATGATGGGGACAGGAAATGCTAACTCTTGGGCTTGTTGTATAAAACACTAGAAGAGCACCCGGCGCATGGTAAGCACTTATCACTGTTAGAGATCATTATGATGCTTTTTGAACACTCCACCAGGAATGAAACCATAAGGGCACGTTCATTGAAAAGTAGCAAGAGCTAACATGTCTATAGGTCCTTCATGGTTTTAAAAAGTGTGATCTTATTTAATATGCATAAGTTTGAGACCTGGGCTGTGGAAATTCCCATTCCTCCGGGAATTTCAGCTTCAGGAGAGCTGGGTAACATATGTGAAGTGTCCAGCTGGAAATCCTTGAGTGCATCTCGGCGCTTGGGGTGATGACACAATGGCAATAAGTACTGAGCTGAGCTTTTCAAACTTTAATGTTCATAGGAATCCTCTGGGAGCTTGATAAAATATAGATTCTGATTCAGTAGGTCTGAGGTGGGCCTGAGATCTAGCATCTCCAATGACCTCAACGTGATGCTGGCACTGTTGCCCTGCAGACCACAACTTGAGGAGCAAAGCATTCCTTCAAGCATCTTAACGTCCCTGATGTATATCTGGCATATGAGCTGCACTTAGGCTTATGAGGATTCCCCAAAGGGCAGTAGACCTTTGCTTCCTAGGAGCAAATATAAATGATTTCTTAAGACAAACAATGTAGCCTCAGTAAACTCTGTTATCCATGTGGTGGAAGAGAGACCAGCTTGTTCTAATTAAGCAAATTGAATGCTGTTTGTATGCACCATGCATGATCTTCAGTGTTTGGAGCACTGAAGTTCAGTAATATATGTGTAGCACAAAAACCACACTGGATATAATTTACTATTACTGGTGAGGAGGTATTTTAGGGTCTTGTAGATATGTTGTGATCATTACCCTGGCAAAGAGTAGAAGACCTGGTTAATATAGAGACGTCCAATTGACAGAATGCTGCATAAACCGGCTTTCAGGATACTTTTGGTGACGATATCCAGATGAACTCGGAGAGATGACACACCAGAAATACATGGACCAATATCCCATTATCAGTCTTTGAACGATCCAGTTAGATTCACAGTTTATCTATTCTGTGTCATAAAAGCCAAATGAACAAGTACAAGCTATTACTTCAATCTGTAGTTGAAAGGCTGTGTGGTGTAGAGCTTTACTGGGTATCTGCTTCAGCCTCAATCATATTAAAAGTAAATGCTCAACTACACACACTCTTAAAAAGTGTACTGGAGAAGAAATTTAACTGTGGGGATGTTTGTGTATGTTAAAGCCTTCAGATATGTAGGAAAATATATCTGAGTGTGAGAGAATTGAACTACAGTTCATTGGCCTTTAATAAAGTTATTTAGCTCTAATCCTTAGGTGGATAGAACAAAATCAGAAGTGCTTGATTCAGCTAGACGCCAAGTAAAATGAAAAGGACAAAAAAAGCCTCGAATTCAAGGAAAATAATGCTATACAAGCTTTATCAAATCCTCCCTACCAACACTGTAATTCTCAATAAAGCTCAGCATGACAGTTCAAAATAAAACAGGGATGTGACAAGACAATAATTCTCGGAGCATTAGAGTAAGGTTCAGTAAGTTTCACTTCTCAGTGTTTTCCCTGGGATTCTCCGAGGCACCTGAGAGAGCCAAGGAAGGGTAATATAATTTATTCTTACCTGTCCAGGGACTGATTTCTTTTCTTCCTTTTGTGGCCTCTTAAGGCAGCCAGCATTGTGATTATTGAACTTCTCTTTTTAACACCTTAACCATGAAGTGGGAAGGGAAGTATGAGTTACTGTAATAACAACAGCGCCGTGTAACAAGCAACCGAGAAATCTCCCCACCAGTATGCATTGATTTTGCTCATGAGTCTGGTGATTGGCTGCGAGTCAACTGGTCTAGCCTGGGCTCAGCGAGGGTAGCTGCATCCTCCTTCTGGGAGTCATATAGTGATGCTGAGGTGCAAGTGGGCAGGAGAAGCACCCACGAGGTTTCTCAAGCTGGGAAATGGCACACTGTCATGTCTGTCCTGTTCTCTCGGTCAAAGCAAGTAACGTGGCTGAAGTCAAGGTCAAGGGGTGGGGAAATAGACTCTTTAAAGAGGATGATCTGCAAAGTTAGAGTTCCCAGGTACATGGATGGTGAAGACTTGGGTTGTTACTGTAATATACCTTGGAAGAGAGAAGGACCTGAAACTTAGATCTGTTTTAAGTAAAAAATGACCTGTGTGGGGAGGAAGAGAAGACCAAGATGATAGAGTTGCCCAACAAATTACAGGCTGCTCAGTTCAATGTGAGTTTCAGCTAAACAATAATTGTTCCTGTCTAAATGTGTCTCATGTGCTATTTGGTGATTGGCTGGAGGTAAACTGGTGTCTATGGGGTCCATGCCATGTTTCGGACATACCTATACTACATAATTCTCCATTGTTTATCTGAAATTCAAGGTGAACTCAATGCCACGTTATTCTGCTGATCTGTATCTGGCAATCCTAAGGCTGAAGTTGCCAAGAGTGAGAACTGTGCCTCCAAGAAGCCGAGGAGGGGTGACTCTTAGAAAAGCTTTGCAAAACTCTCTTCTTTCCTGCCTCCCAAGATATTCTACCACATTCCTACCTTTCTTCTTACCTGTTTCCCTCCAGGGGCACAGTTTTTGGCAGAGAGATATTTGGCCGGTGCCAGGACGGTAACCGGCTTGCAGCCTTTCTGATAGATTGGGCAGCCGAGTGGTTGGTCCACACCCATGCAGTATCCGCTGTTCAATGTTTTGATTTTCACTCCTGGTTATTGGCAGCCATGAAGGCATCTGAGTGTGAGTTCATGATGTAGGCCCACTGAGAACGCTGATAATTTGGTGCTTGACAAAGCATTCAACTATTTTTTTTTTTTTTTTCGGCCTTGCCCCCTGGCATGCAGGATCTTAGTGCAGGATCTTAGACCAGGGATCGAACCCGTGCCACCTACAGTGGAAGCGTGGAGTCTTAACCACTGGACCGCCAGGGAAGTCCCAAGGCATTCATCTTTTAATACGTCCTAAAATATTTATTTAAAGGTGAGACTAAGCATTGTAGGAGGAAAGAGCAAATTGGATGACCCCCCTCAGCAAATGCAAAGCTGGATGGTTACAGGAACTACGCTTCTAGAAAGCAATTTAAAATGTATCTGTTCTTATCTGACTATTACTTTTCTATTGCTAAATAATAAATTGCCACAGACTTAGTGGTTTGAAATAGCCCTCATTTATTGCCTTACAATGGTCTGGGTCCAGCATGGCATGGCTGGGTTCTCAGCTTAGGGTATCATGGGCTGAAATCTGGGTATCACGGGCTGAAATCTGGGTATCCACCAGGCTGTGTTATTTGGAGACTCTGAGGGAAAATCTACTTCCGAGTGCGTTCCTGTTACTGGCAGAGGATTCAATTCCGCTCAGTTGTAGAACAACGCGTGCCGGCTGTCAGCAGAGGCCACTCTGCTCTCGAGGCCACCTTCATTCCTTGACACGTGACCCCCTTCATCTTCAAGCCAGCAACAGCACCTCAGATCTCTGACTTCCTCCTCTGCACCCAGCCAAAGAAAACTCTCTGCTTTTAAAGGGCTCGTGTGATTAAGTCAGATCCACTTCGATGCTCTCTGTATCTTCTCTTTTGGCCGCACCGCGCGCAGCTTGCAGGATCTTAGTTCCCCAACCAGGGATTGAACCTAGGCCCTCAGCAGTGAAAGCGTGGAATCTTAACCACTGGATCACCGGGGAATACCTTGCTCTCTGTATCTTAAGATCAACTCATTACAAAATTCCTTTCCAGCAGTGCCTAGATTAGTGTTTGCTGGAGTAACTGGGTGAAGGTGAGCGTACGTCAGCGGCCGGGAATCTTGGACTAGCATCTCAGAATTCTCGCCTACCCACGGTGACCATGTCCTATAAGGGGGCTTCACAACCTTTGTCCCACCCCAGAGATTCCTCTCCCATCTCCAAATCCAAGTATTCCATTTAGCTATGTGTAACACTGTCTCGGAAATGATTGCTTCTTTCTTCATAACATTAATTTCCCAGGGATGGTTTCAGCGCCCCTGACTAACATATCCCAGATGGAACTCTGCCCTACTGTTTAGTGACTCTCTGTATGGTCTGCTGCAGTAATATTCTTTTGTCAGCTACTTTATTCCATTTTATATTATATGTACCTGGTAGGCAGGAAGAATATTTAAAAAACTTTTGTCCATCTCTCCCACTTTCCCATAGCAAAGTGGTTTGAATCTACTGGGATCTTATGATTCACTTTCCTTCAGTAAATTCGTGGCACATATTTTTTCCTCTAGTTCTGTCTCATTTTTGTATGTATCTTATACATTAAAAAATTCCACAATGGCATGAGCTACCCACGTAATCTTGCTGCTGGAAAAGAGGTTTGCTGCCCTTATGCAGTTGTTCACTGATGTCAGAAATTGACTCCATGTTAATTTCTTCTTTGACGATTAACAACTAAGATCTATTTGCAGACTTTTCATTTTGCTGCTTGCACGTAGATGATCTGTTTTTCCTCAGGACTCTGACTTTTACAAACACCATAATTATGTCCTATTCCATTTATTCCAGAAGATGGCGCTGCTGCTGCTTCTCCAGCAAAAGAGCATAGTAAAATAGAATGCAGAAAGCCTCGGTGGATATTTTAGCATTTCAAAATAATACACCAAGCATCCATATTGACAAAAATATATTTAAAAGATGACATTTGAGAATACCTACTACATTACTTTTCCTCCTTATGTTGAGTTTAGTTTTATAGAAGAAATCACAGCTCACTCATTAAAAGAATTGGGTTGAGGCAAAAGGGGTAGAGACCCTCTGTGGTGCTCTGTTGTCACAGTCAGGACTCACTTGGTGACTGACTTGAACAGTTATTGTTTTTAAGAGGACAGCAGCGGTGTCTGATACTAGACACACAGATGCCCCACAGAGGCTGTCTTAAGTGATTCTACCTTTTTTTCTTTTTAATTGTAGTTAATTTACAGTGTTGTGTTAGTTTCAGGTATACAACAAAGTGATTCAGTTACATACATACATACATATATATATACATATATATATATATATATATATATTCTTTTTCAGATTCTTTTCCCTTATAGGTGGTTCTGCTTTGAATGATGATGTCACCAATGGTTTCACTTAATGAATAAACTGTACACACTGTCATTCATAGAAATTTGAGCTCTTGCCTTAAATTATTTACCTTTTAAAGAGTTCTTTTTAAAAACTACATTAATACTGTGAAGTAGTCAATAAATGTCAGAGACTGAACATTCTTTTATTCCTGGAAACCTCATGTTGACATGTAAAATTTGGTATTCAGCTGTTTAGGTGCTGGATGTTTTACCAGTGGATCAAATCCTATTAACTAGTACTGTAATAGTCTTCCCCTCTTCTCCTTTCATTTGAGGCCATAAAGAAGTAGAATGGAGGGAAATAGGGACTAAATATTTACTAGTGACATGAAATCAAGACAAAAAGTGATTTCTACCTAAAATAAGAGGCTTGGAAACAAATGAGTGACACTGAATGCTTCAGGAAGGTAGGCTTTTAAAATATCTTAATTCCATGAATTACTCAATATACTGGATATTTTTATGGATATTGATGTTCACATCATGGCACATCTTTTTTTTTTCTAAAAATGTGATACATTTTAATCTACATCCAATGAATTTGATGGTATCTCACTAGACATCCTGGTCTCATTAGTGCCTAGTCATTCACTTGTTCTTTAAACAAATACTTATTTAGTGTCTATTTCATGGCCAGCACTGCTCTAGGTTCTACATAGTCAAGAATCCCTGCTTTGATGGAACTTACAAGATAGTGGAAGGAGGCATGTTGTAGTCCTAACCTCCAGTATCTGTGAATGTGACCTTATTTGGAAATAGGTTCTTAGTAGATGTAATCAAGTTAAAATGAGGTAGTACTGGATTAAGGTGGTCCCCAGGCCAATGACTAACGTCCTTATAAGAAGAGGGCAGTTTGGACACAGATACCAACACAGAGGGGAGACTAAATTTCTATTGTTATAAGCTGCCCAGGTTGTGGTAATTTGTTATGGCAGCCCTGGGAAGCTAATACAACAGGTAATAAAAATTCAAGTAGCAAATTATATAATATATTAAGAGGTAGTTTTGAAAAAATAATGCTAGGAAGGGGGATAGAGAGTACCAGGCAAGTTGCAATTTTAAATAGAGTAATCAGAGAAGACCTTGCTGAGAAGGTGATATTTGAGCCAAGAGTTAAAGGAAGTGATGGAGACAGTCAGGCAAATATCTGAAGAGATTGATTAAGGCAGAGGAAAGAGCAAGTGCAAAGGCCCTGAGACAGGAGAGTTTCTGGGTTGTATTGGTTTCCTAGGGCTGCTGTAACAAATTACCACAAACAGGGTGGGATAAAGCAAGAGAAACTTACTCTCTCACAGTTCTGGAGGCCAGAAGTCTGAAATCAAGATGTTAGCAAGGCCACATGCTCTCTGAAGGCTCCATAAGGGAATCCTTCCTGGCCTCTTCCAGCTTCTGGTGGTTCAAGGTATTTCTTGCTTGTGGTTACATCAGTCTAATCTTTGCCTTTGTCTTCACATGACCTTCTCCTCTATGTCTCTGGCTTGGCCTTCCCCTCTGTATATCTGTGTCTCCTCCTCTTCTGTTATTTATAAGGACATATCATTGGATTTAGGGTCCACCTGTATTATCCAGAATGATCTCACCTCAAGATCCTTACCTTCATTATATCCACAAAGGACCTTTTTTTTTTTCCCCACTAAGGTTGTATTTACAGATCACAGGGGACACATCTTTTCTTTTTTAAAAATTAAGTAATTAATTAATTAATTTGTTTTTGGCTGTGTTGGGTCTTCACTGCTGCACGTGGGCTTTCTCTAGTCGCGGCGAGTGGGGGCTACTCGTTGCGGTGTGCGGGCTTCTCATTGCCGTGGCTTCTCTTGTTGTGGAGCACGGGCTCTAGGCACGTGGGCTTCAGTAGTTGTAGCACGCGGGCTCAGTAGTTGTGGCTCACGGGCTTAGTTGCTCTGCGGCATGTGGGATCTTCCTGGACCAGGGATCGAACCCGTGTCCCCTGCATTGGCAGGCGGATTCTTAGCCACTGTGCCACCAGGGAAGTCCGGGACGCATCTTTTTGAGGCCAACCATTCAACCTACTTACACGTGTGTTTGGGCAACAGGAAGGAGGCCAACAGGGCTGGAGCCGAGGGATGGAGAGGAAGAGAAGTAGGAGATGCTGTTGGAAAAGAACCCGGGTAGAAAGTGGAAGGATCACGTAGGGCCTCAGAGATCGCTATATAGACTCTGGTGGTCACTCTGAGTTAGAAGGAATACATAGGTTATTCATTAGTAGTTGATTGCCTGACAAGTTTGAGTTTTAAAAAATTGGGAAAATACAGCTAGAGTGTTTAGTTGTGTGCCTTTGTAATTTATTCATCAAGACTGAAAAACTGTAATGCTTTTCATTTGTAGCTCAAGAAAAACTGAGAAGGTAAACAATTTTCCTAAGGCACATACTAGACTAGATTACCACCATTCACCAGTGCATCTTTGAACCTGTCGTATCTCAGTTGGAAGAGGGAAAATAAGCTCCCCCAGAAGGTGCAGATCAGCTCCCACTGCCTGTTTTCTGCCTTTGAAGGTAGAAGTCTCTTAGTTCAGAATGCCAGGTCAGTGCTTTCATGCAGCCTGTATTTATTGTGTATAATTTCCATTTCTGCCTGGAGGAGAAGCACTCCGAATCCACCCCCAGTGCAAAGAATGTCCTTACGGCACTGGCCGGTTTTTCTGTCCACGTTGACTCTGCATTTACTACCTGCGATCTTCTTTGCAAGCTGGAACTCTCAACATGGTGTTATTGGGCATTGCAGGCCTGTTGCACAGTAATGCTAAGACATAATAATAATAGGGCAAAATATAGTATTGAGGGCAGCTACTGTTAGTTTCTTTTTTTTTTAAATCAAGTCCCTGCCACTACCAGTGGCTCCTGAGATCTATTCTCAACCCAGCAGCCAGAATGATTTTTTTTTTAACATATGTCAGTTTATGTTACTCCTCTGCTCAAAAACCCCCTATAGCTCTGCGTCTCACTCAGCATCAGAATCATAGTCCTTACAACGAACTTCGAGATCCTAAGGGATCTGCCCCTGTTACTCCTTAAACTTCCTCTCCTGCCGCTCTTCCCCCCACTCACGGCTGCTGTCACATGGCCCCCCTTCCTGTTCCTGGATCTTGCCAAGCCTGCTTCAGCCTCAGGCCCTTTGCACAGCTGCAAGGAATATGTATGCTTCATTCGGGACTCTGCATAAATGTCACCTTACAGAGAGGCCTGCCTGCTTCGGCCAACCTGCTTAAAGCAGCCACACTCTGCTGCCACCAGCTGCTCCTTCCTTGCATTTCGTTTCCCCAAAGCATTTATCAGTGTCGGCTTTACTAATATATTCTTTATTCCCTTCTTAAGCTCTGTGACATAATGGAAGTCACATAATGGAAGTCTGTGACATAATGGAAGCTGCTTCATGCTCAGCACTGGAACAGTGCCTGGCACATATTGGGTGTTTAATAAATATTTGTTTAATTAATGAATATAATGTGCCTGACACACTGTGATATGCTACTAATACATTATCTCACTTTATCCTCACAAAGAAAATATCACGTTATTACCCACATTTTACACATTAGAAAACTGAAGCTTAGAGAAGCTAAGTAAATTTCACAAAATTACAAAAAGTAAGTGGCGGAGATGGAACTGAAATCTGGGCAATCTGTCTTGCGAGTCTGGGCTGTTATATGCCTCCATTTTATAGATAGTATCATAGCACAGAAAGTTTGGGTCATGTTTTCAAGGTCACAATACTAGACTGCAGTAGAGCCCCGGTTCAGGTCCAGTTTTGATCAATCACAAAGTCCTTATTTTTAATCACAATAGTAACTGTGGTGAACCAAATCCATGGCTGATCTTTTAAAAAAAATAGAGTAAAACCCCCCACGTAACATACAATATACCATCTTAACCATTTTGAAGGGTACAGTTCAGTAGTGTTAAGTATATTCACATTGTATACCAGATCTCTGGAAGTTTCTCATCTTGCAATACCGAAACTCTATCCCCATGAAGCACCAACTCCTCATTTCCCCCTCCCCCAGCCCCTGGTAACCACCCTTCTACTTTTTGTTTCTATGAGTTTGACTACTTTAGGTACCTCATAGGAGTGGAATCACACAGTTTTTGTCTTTTTGAGACTGACTTATTTCTTTATTTCACTTAGCATGATGCCTTCAAAGTTCATCCATGTTGTAGCATGAGATGGGATTTCCTTCTTTCTTAAGGTTGAATAACATTCCCTTGATGTATGTACCACATTTTTTTTATTCATCCTGTGATGGACATTGGGTTGCTTCCATCTCTTGGCTATTGTGAGCAATGCTGCATTGGACACAGGCGTGTAAAGATCTCTTTGAGATCCTGCTTTGAATTCTTCTGAACATAAACCCAGACATTGCTGATCATTTCGAAAGTCCTGTAACTGTTCCAAAAAATATTAGTGGGATTTCATAACTCCTTTTTTGGCCCTAGTTTTATAATTTATTTTATGTAAATTTTTTCATCTCTTTGATGCTATGACTATATTCTTTCAGTATTAGCAGCCAAGTAATCTAACATCCAGCTATTCTAAAACGTCAGACAAGTCTAATTGTTCATCATTTATTTTCAAGGAAAAAGGACTCACCCACGATTTATTTTACATTTTATTGATTTGTCTGCTCAGCTCCTTAGTGATAAATCCAATGGGAAATTCTGGTGATAACTGCCATTTGTTCTTACCCCAAACTCTAGATTTGCTATTCCTATTCTGTTAGAATAGCCTCAGAAGTCTGAACTTTCATGGAATTTCCTAGTATTTTCCCCTCTCTTTCCTGCCTTTGGAAATTTATTTAAAATTAAAAAAACTTTTTGATTTGATACATTTATATGCCGTAATATGATTGCCATTGTAATGATAGTTAAAACCTCTATCATGTCACATAATTATCATTTCTTTTTTGTGGTGAGAATAATTAGGATCTAGTCTCTTAGCAAGTTTGATGATTATAATACAGTATTGTTGTCTGAATTCACCATACTGTGCATCAGATCTCCAGAACTTGTTTGTCTACTAGTTGTAAGTTTGTACCCTTAAACAACATCCATCCTATCCCCCCTACCCCAACCCCTGGTAACCACCATTGTACTCTCTCTGTTTATGACTTCAGCTTGTTTAGACCCACATGTAAGTGAGATCATATAGTATTTGTCTTTCTCTGTGTGACTTATCTCACTGTCCTCAAGGTCCGTCCATGTTGTTGCAAATGGCAGGATTTTCTTCCTTTTCATGGCTGAATAATATTCCATTGTAGATATTAACCACATCTTCTTAATTCACTTATCTGTTGACAGGCATTAAGGTTGATTCCATATCTTGGCTATTGTGAATAATGTTGCATTAAACAAGGCAGTGCATATATCTTTTTGATATCCTGTTTTCATTTCCTTTGGATATATACCCAGAAGTGGGATTGCTGGATCATATTGTAGTTCTATTTTTAATTTTTTGAGGAATCTGCATACTGTTTTCCATAATATCTGTACCAGTTTACATTCCCAGTGACAGTGCGCAAGGGTTCTCTTTTTCCACTCACTTGCCATCCCTAACTCTACTTGTTACCGTTTGTCTTTTCGATAATAGCCATCCTATCAGGTTTGTGGTGACAACTCATTGTGGTTTTGACTTGCATTTCCCTGATGGTTAGTGATGTTGAGCATCTTTTCATGTACCTGTGGGCCATTTGAGAAATGTCTATTCAAGTCCTTTGTCCATTTTTTTATTGAGTTACTAGTTTTTTCACTGTTGAGTTGTATGAGTTCCTTATATAGTTTGGATATTAACCCCTTATCAGATACATAGTTTGCAAATATTTTCGCCCATTCTGTAGGTTGCCTTTATACTCTGTTATTTGTTTCCTTTGCTGTGTAGAAGTTTCTAACACCTCAAATAAAGTGTAAATAGTAGAGGGAATGTGGGCATCTTTGCCTTATTCCTTATAGCATTCATGCTCATAGTATTTCTTTATTAAATAAAATGCTGGCTTTGGGCCCTTCATGTATGTAATCATATTTAGAAAAATAATCACTGAGCTTTTCTTTTCATCGTAAATGGATGCTGAATATTGTATTGTTGAGTACCTTTTTAGCATCTATGAAGTTCATCACATGATCTTTCTCCTGAGCCCTATTTATACAGTGAGCTGTTTTAATAAGTTACACGTTTTGAAAAAACCTTACTTGTCTATGATACACTATTTTTTAGTGTCTTAATTCTGTTTGCTAATATTTTATTTTGAAATTTTGCTTTGATAAGTCATAAGTGACACTGGTCTATATGTTTCATTATTGTCCACTTTCTCTTAAGTTTTGGTATCAATGTTATATTCCCTTCATAAAAATACTTCGTTAAGTGTCCCTTCTTTTTCTATGCTTTGAAACGTTAAGTGGCATTGTGTCTCTTTGTTCTTTGCCGAGTTGGCTGTGTTCCCTTGTATCTGGGCTTGGTCTTTTTGGTGGGGGGAGTTATTTGATAACTTTCTCTATTTCTTCTACATTTGTTGGTCTATTTAAACTTTCTCTGTTAGGATTAATTTTAGTAAATTATATTTTTTAAAAATTAAAAATTTAACCTACATTTTTCAGATATATTTGCAAAGAATATGGGATTTTTCGATCAGTTAGAATCCTGGCAAGAAACAGATGGTATAGTTAACCTGGGCATTTTGAGGAAAGTTAAATTAAAGGGCAGTGTACAAATGTGTGGGCAAAGTTTAAGGAAATCAAAGAGGAATAGTACAGAACTCTGGGCTTGTAACAATGGGGAGCTCTCACCAATCCAGGGATGGGGTAAAGAGAAGGCATGATTACTGGAACCCAGAGGGGGTGGTTTTATAGTGAGGGCCACCTGGCAGGAGCTGTAGCTTTTGGAGAGGAATGCAGCCAGTCCAAAGTAGCCTAGTTGGAGGGTTCTTAGAGGGAATAAATATCCCAATTGCATTTCCTTACCATTCTCTGATTTTCCATTTAGCCAAACCCAGATGGGAACCAGGGGACAAGAAAGCTTGCAACGTTTATGAGTCAGCCCTCCCTCTGCACAGGGCAGGGAAAAGAAAGTAGGGAGGGATAAATGGCAGAATCCAGCACAATTTTTAAAATTTAATCTTTTAGTGGTTATTTTACCCATGCCATTTCTTATTTTGTGTATTTTATGCTTTATTTTCTTGATTAGTTTAACTAGTGGTTAATCTGTAGCTTTTTTTTAAAAAGCTTATTTCTTCCACTATCTTTCTGTTTTCAACCTAATTGAATTTTGCTTTTATCTTTATTATTTTCTTTCTACTTTCTTTCCATTTCCTTTTTTTCTCTTTTTTCTCACCTTTCTAGTTGGGTGATTGATTAATTTATATTAATCCTTTCACTTGTATTTTTAAAAAAATTATTTTATTTATTTGTTTTTGGCTGCATTGGGTCTTTGTCGCTGCACGCGGGCTTTCTCTAGTTGTGGTGAGCGGGGGCTACTCGTTGTTGCGGTGCGCGGGCTTCTCATTGCGGTGGCTTCTCTTGTGGCAGAGCACAGGCTCTAGGTGCACAGGCTTCAGTAGTTGTGGCACACGGGCTCAGAAGTTGTGGCTCGTGGGCTCTAGAGCGCGGGCTCGGTAGTTGTGGTGCATGGGCTCAGTTGCTCCGCGGCATGTGGGATCTTCCCGGACCAGGGCTCGAACCCATGTCCCCTGCATTGGCAGGCGGATTCTTAACCATTGCGCCACCAGGGAAGCCCTCACTTGTATTTTTATCAGTATATAATAAGGCTAAGAAGTTTTCTGTGCGCTAAGTGTATCCCAAGACTACCACTTCTGTTGTTGTGTCTATTTCATGCCTCTTCCTTTGGACTTCCTGTGTTCAAAATTTGGTAACTGCAGATATTCAAAATTGTAAATAAGACTTTTAAGGAACACTAAAAATCAGCGATCCTTTGCTGCATATCAACAAATACCCATTTACAGGATGAATACAAAGAAAACAGCAGACCTACAGTTATGAGAATTGGTGCTTCTGGGTTGCAGTACAATTATCAGTGACAGCATTATAGATGGAGTGAAAAGTGGTTAATGCGCAAATAATCTTGGTGAATGTAGCAATAGAGTGTTCTGGAAGCTGTATTTGATGCCTGAAACCTGGCTCCAGGGAAGAGAAGATACTAATACCGAAGTGTCGCAGTAGAAATTGCTTCCCAAAATGTGATAATAAAAAGAAATGCTATATTTCTTAATTAATATGTTGTTTTACGTTAGGGGATTTTACATATACTTATGCATTATCATATTAATAAATTAAATATTCAAATGGGGCATTTGAATATATCAATTCCATTCCCCAGACGTTTTTAATATATTCAAGTTGGAAGAATTACTTTTTTTTTTTTTTTTGGTATGTGTATGGGGTGGGGAGGTGGGTATCTTCAAGTTGGGAAAAGAAGATAATCACCTTAATTTGGGATTTCCTTAAGAGCATGCATTTAAATATGAGTTCTGTCTCTTACAAACTCTTTTCTTGGGAAAAGTTATTTAGCTTCCAAAACCATGGTTACCTCACTAATAAGTTGGGAATATTGATTGAGTCTGACCTTGACAGATGTTGTTAGAATTAGCAGTTTTACATGTAAGTACTTATCACAGTGTTTGACACATAGATATTAATTCATATAGTAATCAGAGGTTAGTTAGTATATGATTATTACTGTGTGTTTGTTTCTCCTTTTACCCTTTTCCCTACTGGGGTTCCATGAATCATGTCTTACTCTACCCTAATGTCCCAACGCAGTGTTGAGGACAGAGTAGTTACTCTAGGAATATGTTTTGGAAGGATCATTTTTTAGCCCATGAAGGCATAGTGTAAGGCAGGAGTTTAGGGAGGGGGAAGGGAGGAAACAAGTACAATAGTGGTAGTGCAAAAATTAAATTGGAAATAGAAACTAAGCAATTTGAGGGCAACCCATTAGACTACACCTAGTTAGGGAGCTTATGGAGGCAGCGTGATATAATAGAAGGAACAAATGCTTTGGAATTAGAGCTGCATTTGTATTCGGTTTTCTTCACTTCCGAGCTGTGTATCTTTGGGGAAGTTATTTGACAACTCTGAGCTTCAATTGTCACATCTATTCTAAGATGTAAAAAATAAAATAAAAGGATATGAAAATGGCTGGAGATTACAATTGAATAATATTTTTCTGAGGAGGAATTGAGATATTGTGTGCATGTCTGTGTCTGTGTACTTTGCAGCATAGAGTAAGCATCCAATAAGTGTTCCTTTAAAGAACGTCCTTTTGAACGTGAATAAAATTTAGATCCCAGTTTTAGTGAAACTAAGTTGACAAAGAAGTGCTTCTATGACAATGAGCTAAGATAAGGCCTATAGTCATTTTTCATGAAGTTCATTGTGTGATTTTTCTTCTATTTTCTATCCTTTTCCTGTGATCTACAAGGTGACATACAATTTTGATAAGGAAGAGTTTAATTTTTCATAATTCGAGTGCTCTAAAGAAGAGAGAATATAAAATATAATGGACTTTTTATGACTTGCTTTGGAAAGAGAAGAAAGCTAATATTTTTGCTGTTAAATCTAATAAAGGGAAAATTGTGATCCTTAAGACCAAAACATGATGCTGCTATGCCACAGTCAGTGATATATGCACTTAGAGTACCTTGGAACTAGCTGTGTGCATTTGCTCAGCTCTCCTTGTGACCAAACATATTTTTCTGATTCATTTCATTTAAAACATTTGGTTTATAATTTTGACCTATATTTGGTATATAAATAGTGTCAATATAGGCTTGCTAAATAAATGTTTTCCCCAAACTCTGATACTACTCTTTGGGAAAAAATAGCTTTATTACTCTTTTAATGTGGTAGAAGCTCCCCCATCAAAGGATGATAATAAACCATGATGTTAATAGTCTGAGCAATTCTTTGTCATCTGTGCAGCCATTATGCTGAGAAATAGCTGACAGAATGAACCACTTTCTTGTAATGGCATCAATGTTTTGTTATAAAGCAAGCAAACCCTCCACAACTAAGCCCAGCTAAGGGGTATGTGTCGGAAAAAAAAAAAAAAAAAGGATGTTTCAGGAGCAGAATCTCAGGTGCTTTAGATATTCTTTTTTCCTCCTCTAGATGTTTTTTTTACATTGATGAACGAGCCATTGTGCTGATTATTATCTGGAAGTTATTTACTGACAGTTAAATACACTTCCTAATATTGATTATCTTGAAGGGGTACAGTGAGTTCATAAAACTGTTTTCTACTTTATTAAGCTTTAGAAGTTTAAGAGATGGTGAAGCAAATTTCAGACTTAGTCAAGAAAAGAACATAGAGAAGGCTAAGATGTCTGATGTATAAAGGTTCTCAGAAACTTATATAACTATTAAGGAATCAATATATGCATCTTCATAGTTTGAAGTACCGATGGAGGAAAAGAATAAAAGAGTGAACAAGGGCAAAGTGAAAAATTAAGTGATAACTCATGCTGAATTTCAGTGTGTAATATCAAGAAAACAAATACAATATATTTGTGAAGTTCATGGGAATATAATTTAGGGTTGTAATATTTAAAGTTAATAAGAAAAACTTAGTAATGTTACTCATTTGTGAACAACTCAGGGAAATGAGGGCTAGAAAATATGTTTCTAGTCATAGCTCTATATAGTGTTATTAAAAATTTTTGTTTCTCAACTCAAGTCCAATGGGAAATATGTATTGGAAAGCCTAGTTAAAATAAGGCATTTATATATATATACATAAATTATATATACATAAATGTATGTGTATATATATAGGAGTGAGATCAAACTATGACGTTTAAACTTAAGTATGGAAATTTCATATAATTAGATATCGGGTGGCCTCTGATATCATGGTAGTCAAATCTCTAGCACCACTCCAGGATTGTAGTAGTTTGTTCTATTTTTTTCAAAGTTTCACTTAAGTTTTCTCTCCATGGTTTTGGCACTGCTAGATTTCATCAATAAACGCTGTCACTAAAAATTATTGTCAAGCTGACTTTTTGCACCAGTGGTATAATTTGAAATCTAGTCATTTCCTTTTTTCTAACCTTACAAATGGGCTTTTTAATATCACCTATTTACCCACAGCTATCTATTCGAAGCTAACTCGAAGGATTAGATATAGGATTCATTTTGGTTTACCTCCTTTTTAACAAGTAATTTGGAACATCAGAATGGAAACTCCTAAGATATGGCACATACTTCATAGCCTCAGACAGTGATGTATGGATAAAAGGGGTTGGCACGTACAACTTGGTGACTTAAGAGAGCTCACCCAAACCCCAGGACAGTTGAATTTTAAATCAGGTCTGACTCATCTAAAGCACTTGGAAGAAGATACTCAATTATTAGCTCTTCTGAAAATTTGTTCAGAATCTTACAATGGATGCACCCCAAGGGGGACTGAGAAGAAGGCTAAGATAGCAGGACAGGGAGCGTGAGGTGGCGATTCCTGGAAACACTTGGCCCATAACTTCAGTGGGAATATCTGAGTTCTCTTCATACCTTGTCTAGGCACGACCCTCTTCAAAAGGCTTTGGTGCAGTGATCACGGTAAGAAATAATTTGGCGTGATCACAAGAGGAGTGCATGAAAGTGGCTCGTCCTGTGATCTGGATAAGCACCATTACATCCTGTGAAACCAGAGGGCCAAGGACTGTGTGGAGCGTCCAGCACTCCCTTTCATGATAGATTTTCTACACAGTGGAGCCCAGGACAACTTAAATCACAGATGAAAGCTACCATTGAAGATTAGTATCTGAAGAACTTTGGTATAAATCAGCCCAATGCTTTCTTGTCAGAAATGACGAAAGCCAGGCTCGGGGTAATTAAATTAAAGGGTCACACAGCCATATAGTGGAAAATTCTAGCTCTAATTCTTATCCCCTGACTCCTCTTCTTGGATCCTTCTTGTATACATCATTCTCTCGATTCTCTGGGACGAATATTAATCAGTTCTAAGCCCCAGTTCATCCACAGCTTCTTCAATGCTGTTATTACTACTACTAACTCTACTACTAATTCTAGCTAACATTGATAAAGCGCTCACTGTATGTCAGGCCCTGTTCTCAATTACTTACATATGTTAGCTAATTTCAACCTCACAAAAATTCCAAGATAGATGTCATCATAATCCCCATTTTATAGGTGAAGACATTGAAATTTAAAGAGATCAAGCGTGTCAAGGTCATAGTGCTAGTGATTTTTTTTTTTAAATGTTATTCACTTATTTACTTATGGCTGTGTTGGGTCTTCGTTTCTGTGCGAGGGCTTTCTCTAGTTGAGGCGAGCGGGGGCCACTCTTCATCACAGTGCGCGGGCCTCTCACTGTCACGGCCTCTCTTGTTGTGGAGCACAGGCTCCAGACGCACAGGCTCAGCAATTGTGGCTCACAGGCCTAGTCGCTCCGCGGCATGGGGGATCTTCCCAGACCAGGGCTCGAACCCGTGTCCCCTGCATTGGCAGGCAGATTCTCAACCATTGCGCCACCAGGGAAGCCCGCTAGTGATTATTTTAATAAAATAAATCCCTTAAGCATTCAGATACTACACTCCGATTAAATTCTTGAGAAATGGAATTGTATGATAGAATTTGTGAGCTGCATCTGTCTTGACCTCTCCCCCGCTCCCATCCCCCTCTCCCCCTCTCGCTCTCTCCCCCTCTCGCTCTCTCCCCCTCTCGCTCTCTCCCCCTCTCGCTCTCTCTCCCCTCTCGCTCTTCCCTCCCCTCTCGCTCTCTCCCCCTCTCGCTCTCGTCCCCCTCTCGCTCTCTCCCCTCTCGCTCTCTCCTACCCCCCCTCGCGCTCTCTCCCCCTCTCGCTCTCTCCCCCTCTCGCTCTCCTCCCCTCTCGCGCTCCCCCTCCCCCCCTCTCGCTCTCTCCCCCTCTCGCTCTCTCCCCCTCTCGCTCTCTCCCCTCTCGCTCCCTCTCCCCCTCATCGCTCTCTCCCCCTCTCGCTCTCTCTCCCCCGCTCGCTCTCTCCCCCTCTCGCTCTCTCCCCCTCTCGCTCTCTCCCCCTCTCGCTCTCTCCCCCTCTCGCTCTCTCCCCCTCTCGCTCTCTCCCCCTCTCCCTCTCTCCCCCTCTCGCTCTCTCCCCCTCTCGCCCTCTCCCCCTCTCGCTCTCTCCCCCTCTCGCTCTCTCCCCCTCTCTCGCTCTCTCCCCCATCCCCCTCTCGCTCTCTCTCCCCCTCTCTCTCCTCCCCCCTCCGCTCTCCTCTCCCCCTCTCGCTCTCTCCCCCTCTCGCTCTCTCCCCCTCGCTCTCTCCCCCTCTCGCTCTCTCCCCCTCTCCCTCTCCTCCCTCCTCTCTCCCCCTCCTCTCCCTCCTCTCCCCCTCTCCTCTCTCCCCTCTCCCTCTCTCCCCCTCTCCCTCTCTCCCCCTCTCCCTCTCTCCCCCTCTCCCTCTCTCCCCCCTCTCCCTCTCTCCCTCTCCCTCTCTCCCTCTCCCTCTCTCCCCCTCTCCCTCTCTCCCCCTCTCCCTCTCTCCCCCTCTCCCTCCCTCTCTCTCTCTCTCTCTCTCTCTCTCTCTCACACACACACACACACACACACACACACACACACACACACACACACACACACACACACACACGAGTCAATGATGTATGTTTAGAATGTGACTGAGTATTTTTAATTAAGACTCTTCTCATAGGACCTGTGCCGGAAATTTGTCTGGCGAGCAAGACTGTGTGATTTGCTCAGCGGTTCCGAGAATACGCTTTTCAACCCTGCATTATTGTTTCTCCTTTCACCTCTCTCTCTTCCTCCTTTTCATTCTCCTCTTCCCTCCCTCTGTTACACTCTACCTTTTCCATTTTTCTCCTTCTCTTTTGCCATTTCTTCTCCTTTCTTCCAAGTGTTTTCATCAGAGTTCCTGTGACCCTCCTTTCTAAATATTCCCTTTATAATCATCTGAGTCATTTGTTCCTTTTCCGCAAGAGTTAATTACTTAATTTCCTTTCTTTTTTTTCCCCCCTTCTTACTGGAGACATAACAACTAAAATGCTGAATCAGTCTCTCAAATAACTTGCTGCTTTTTTTCTTTTGGATGTTGACATTAATTACAGTAGTCAGGGCCCTGTCTTTACTTGTAACAAATGCAACCCAAACCCTTTAATCCTTATCTGCTCAAAACCATGCTTCTGAAGATCAGTGAATTTGTTCAGGATGCTGAGAAGCAGATGTGTTTTTTTGCCTTTCCTCTGCTGTTTTTTGGCTTACTCTGTTTTCAGCATTTTAGAGTGCTGTAGCTTTCAGACATAACTGTGCTTAAGGAAACCAAAACATGCACCATGAAAAGGATAGAAATGAAAAACTCTTAAAATAATGTTTCCAAAGGAATGATGATAAGAAAAAATCATTCAGAGGAAGATAACTCTTATTATATTAATAATGACTTATAAATATTTTGATAGATTTGAAGTTTGGCTGGGGGAAATATTAACTCAAGACTGTTCTAGTAAGGATATGAAACAGAGAAAATGAGAGTGATTTTGAATTAATTATCATGTGACAGAATTTCTCTAAGAAAAATAATGCATAAATGTTTGTAAAGAGGTAACAGAAGTGGGAAGTTAATCAGCTCGTGTCATCTTTTACATTTGCTTTCCTAAAACTGACGTATTGAGAAATATCTAAAAGAGGAGATGAGATTCCTCTTCAAATGAATACTATCAATCATGTTAAAAGATTCAAAAATTGGATGAAAATTACTCAAAGGATTATGATAAAGAGAGCAGAGGAAGGGATAATTTGTCTTGAAATGATGCCGACAGGGAGAGAATGTGGCAATTAGTGGAAGCGGAAATGGGCTGACCTTTTGGAATAGGGGTGACTAAGGTTGGACACCCAGAGCTATTTTGGGGGAAATCAGTCAACAGATGTTTCTAGCATCATTTGGCAAATGTAAAGTTCAAATTGTTACTTAGAGCTGAGGTGGGCAGCATGATAACAGAGAACAGAAGCATTAGAAGTAGCTATTGGCCGCCCTCATCTGGAATAAATTTGCATAGGCTTCTGCAAGTATTTGAGAATTAACAGCCATTGTACTAGTGTTTACAAACAGAGATACTCAAGAGAACTAGCAACTGCTGGGGCCGCTGGTTGTGAGAGGAGAAGGAAAGGAAGGTTCAATGTTTCCTGTTGGTCCAGAAGAGTTTTAGGACAGTGAATCTGTTAATAGCATAATATTTAAAACTCTGCTTTGAAAGTTTATCCATAGCTCAGGGACATCTTGTTAGTCAAATTAGAATTTTAAAAGCTTCTTTTGAGAGATGTAGACTTTGATTAAAGAAAACATCAAGTAACATAATGTACAAAAATTAATTTATGTGTTTATTTTTACTGGGATTTGTTTTAGGGGGAAGGAAGAGTCATAAAACATCTTTGCTAATTGTTCAGAATGTCTACATTCATAAGTTGAAAATAATGAGATTTTATACCAGTAAATGTCTCATGCTATTTTACCATAAGTATCAGTCACTGAATCTGAAACTTTTTCTAGATATGGAGGTGGCAGTTATAGTATTAATTTTACCCAGGAAGAAAGTCATTGGCTGAAAATCACCCCTTAAATCAGTGGAACAGTTGGGGTTATTGTAGCCCAGAGCTCTGTGTCAGCTCTCATATTCCCTTCCCGTGCTGTTTCTCAGGAATGTGTTGTATCTGTCCAGTTTTAGAGGCCTTTGCCAAATTCAAAGGTTCACGGAGGCATGACACAACTGCACTGAATCATTTATTATTGTTTAAAATCAGGTGTTTTCACCGTTTCCATAGAGGGGTCATAATAAGGAAAATGTGAAATTATGAAAACTTGAGATAAGTTGATTGAACTAAATCATAAACCTAGTAGATGATGCTTTCTAAGGCTTGGGAGTCATGCTTCAGAGAAGACAAGAGTATGTTGATATACGAAAATTAATATGTGATTACAATGAGACTGGAAATCAGTGGAGCAAGTATGGATTGATGGATTGGCTGGTGGATGGCATTAAAACTAGCTTATTTTAAACTTACTTTATGTAAAACATTATAAATATATATAGTCAAGATGGATTAATCACTAAATATGAGAGGTAAAACTATAAAATTAATAGACGAAAAATAGAAGAGTATTTTGGGAACTTAGGGGTGGAAAGAGCTTCTTAAGTAAAATTCCTAAAGTTTGTGCCATTCTGAAGAAAAATCTGATAACATTTAGTGAAATTAAGTGTTTATATACCGTATGTCCTTGCATCTCTATCCAGGATATGTAGCTCAGAGAATTCTCATGCAAGTCCATAAAGAAAATATTTAAACAGAAATTTGTCACAGGATTGTTTTTGGTAACAGGAAGTTGGAGATAACTGCTTATCCTGATAATCATTTTGCAATAGGTATGTGTATCCGATCATCGCATTGTACACCTTAAACTTACATAATGTTATATGTCAACTGTATTTCTATCAAGCTGGAAAAAAAAGTTGGAGGCAACTAGATGCAGACCTCAGAGGGAAGTGATAAGTACAATGTGGTCGATGCATTCTATGCAATGGTACACATAGCAGTTAGACCCAACTAGACCCATGGCTACAAAATGATCAATAGCTCTTAAAAACGATAGTGCTGAGTTAAAACAAAAAGAGAAAACAAATGAACATGCATGCATATAATACAATACACACAAAAGAATGAATATCTAACTTATTAGGAAATGAGTCAATGGCAGGCGATGGAAATAGCATACTGGGGATAAAAGAAGATCAATACACAGAACAAGCGATTGGTCTTCCAGGGATGAATGATGATCATGTTCAATGAATTACAGAGTATGATTAATTCAAACTCTTGCACACAAAAAGCAAACAACCTAATAATTAATGACTTATAAATGCAGATGAAGTAGGTATTATTTGGATAGGGAGAGGTTTGTTTATTCTAATGACCTCAAGTAAAGCAGATGGCACGATGGCGAGGGGCATCCTGGTAGGATGGAGAAAATTTGAAAGATGCAGCATAAAAAAACTGGGGTTCAGTCTTGAGTTCTGGCAGCACAGTGTCAGCTGTGCAAATTATTTAAACTGAGTCTCATGTTCCTGATTTGTATGTAACAATGATACTAATGTACCACACACACATGACAGTGGTGCTTTATGCATTTTTGAGGGTCAGAAAAATATTATTATAAATATTTATAGTTCATAAATGGGTTTTTTAAATGATGGCTTCAATTATTTTGTGTATGCTGCTAGTTCCCACATCTGTCCAGCAATGACTTTCATTTCTATTCAGAATCATATATTTAACTTCTGGCTTGATATCTCTACTTGGATATTCAACACACATCTAAAACTCAGAATGCCCCAAACTGAATCATTATTCTCAGTTCTTTGTGCCTGTTCTTAGTTTTCCCGTCTGTGAATCGTATTACTAGCCACATATTTCCTAAGACACACTCCTCAGAATTGAACCACTGTCTTTCCTCTCTCATTTATCCCCTCTTCCAAACAATAACGATGTATGTTAATTACAACTTCTTAATTGTTCTTCTTCATCCTCAAAACAACTATCATGATTTTGTTACCATTAGCAATTGCTTAAATTACCTCAAGAAACTCCTAACACTTAAAAAAGTTTTTTATTGCAGTATAGTTGATTTACAATATCGTGTAAGTTTCAGGTGTATGGCACAGCGATTCAGTTATATATATTGAATATATATATATATATATATATATATATATATGTACTCAGTTATATACATATGTGTGTGTGTGTGTGTGTGTGTGTGTGTATATATATATATATTCTTTTTCAGATTCTTTTCCCTTATAGGTTATTACAAAATAGTGAGAGTAGTTTCCTGTGCTATACAGTAGGTCCTTGTTGGTTATCTGTTTTATACATAGTAGTGTAAGAAACTCCTAACATTGACCTTCTTTCCCATAACCTTTCCAATCCTTTTTGGAACAGTTTAGAATGATCTTTCTAAATCCAAATAATACTTCATTTCCCTGCTCAAAAGCCTTCCATGACTCCCCATTCCCCAATCCATAATGTCTAGTCTAAACAGCTTATTATGATCTGACCTTTGCTTATCACCCTTCGACCTTTACATGAGTGTCTTTCAAACCGTAAATCATGACACTGTGGTGTCTCATGACCTTTATGTTTTGGGTGTTGACCGACACTTTTAAATGAAAAGCAATAGGAATAGAAAACAGAGTGCATTGCTTATAGTCTGGCTAAGTATTATGTCGTGACCTTTTGATTCACACATCCATACATAGACATACCCATACATACACATACATACTCTAGATGGAAATTTTATTTTTTATCCTGATGCCCAGAATCCTCCATCTTACTGTTATTTCTGTGTGCTGACAACCCAAGTAGACTGCTTGTATCTCCCAAAACATATGTGGTTTTTCTTTCCTTTGGGGATTTCTATCCCCGCTTCCAGAAATGCTCTGCTCCACGTGACCTACACAACTCTTTCTTGATTTAGCTTCAGAGTCACCTTTTCAGGGAAGTTATTTTTGATCCTCACATAGTCCCCAAAGCAAGACATAATGTCATTTCTATGTAATCCTCTAATATTCTATGCTTATACCTATTTGCCCTCCATTACACTATATTATAATTTCCTGTTTAGGGATTCTTTTCTCATGACACTGATAGCTCCCTGAGAACAGGGGATGTGTGTTACTATCATCATTTTGATTTCATCTTCCACAAAACTGATGGATCAGATTTAATCTCCAAAATCCCTCCCAGCTCTTAATTTCTAGATAAATCTAATTCTTGGACTTGACATTTTAGGCGATATTTATGATAAATTGCATAGGTATTGACTGATCTAATTTGGTCCTCATTGTGGCTGAGCTATTACTTATGATTTGGCAGTTTAGACAGGTTTGTGTCAGTTACTGATTTAATCTCATACAGTTGTGACATGGGACATTTTCCCCAATCATCCCCAGTTTTTACCAAAATATAAGATGGAAGAAAAAATGTTAAGCTTCTAGGATTGGATGGGAGCACCTACGCTCTTTCTGTAGGTTGGCAAACATGCTGATAAAATATGAAAAACTTACTCAGACATGTGTCCCCAAATATCTAGTTGTCTTGTATAATGAAGATAGCAAATCTCATTGCCATTTATTTCTGTTTTAATCCAGATGCTCTGTTTTATATGCACACACTTAACAGTGCCCTTGCACCAGAGATACTTTAAATGATAAATGATATGTTTCTCAACATCCAATCATCCGAATACCTAATAAACTATCCTTCCCTTAGTATTTTCAATAAAATAAAGTTACTGTGTTTCCCTAAGGGAATTTTGCAACTACAGAATTAATGACAGTGCCAGAACCACCAATCTTGTTAAGGCCAAGAGCAAAAGGGGAGAAAAAAGCTTTAGAAAACTAACTACTTACCTAATGAAAACAAATCAATGGTTACAGAAAGGACATTGTTATAAATGCCCTAGCTCTGCTGACTAAACATCCCATTTTTCTTTTTGGAAGGAAAAAAAAATTCCAAGAGAATCCTTCGGGCCAGACAGTTTCTTCTCTGGATTTTGCTAATACATGTATATTTTTGTTAATAAACTTATACTGCCAGACACTGTTTGAAATCCATTGACTTTTATCACTAGTTTTAAAATGCCTTTGTAGTTCAGTTATTACTTTAAGTCCTAGGTTTATTCAAAGAACTGTTGGAGCTTTGAATGAAAGCGTGTCCCGTCTTGTTGTCTCGCCCTCTGCAGCTGCCATACTCTTAGACAGAGTAGTCCTCTATCTAAGCGCCGTTTCCTCTTTCCTATCTACGAGTAGTCCTCTCTGCTGACCATACCCTTTCCTCCTGCCTTCTGCAAGAGCGGTTTCTTATCTCCTTAAGTCAAGACCATTCTCTCCTTCTCTTGAGGAAGCCAGGAGAGAACCTAAAAATATTTGTTTCATTTTGCCTCAACCTCCATCCATTCATTCATTTAGTGAATATTTATTTGGCACCGACTATGTGAAAGACTGTGTTCTAGGCACTAGAGATCAGGGAACAGGCAAAAATGCCTGCCCTTGTCAATCTTACATGCAGTGGACTCCTGGGTCTGGCTTTGCATAATCTAAATGATCTGTTAGTAGACTTTCTTAAATGTAAGTGCCTTGTACTTGTGAGATAAATCCAGAAGATATTTCACTCAGGAAGACCGGATTTAATGAAATCTCGAAAAGCTGTATCAGTTAAGGTTGAGTTATGTAATATTAAGATACAGGGAGGTATAGTAATAATTCCTCTTTGTATTCCTATGACTATGATGTTAAATGTTTTAATATATTACTAACACACGCACACACAATTTGGTTCAGTTAAACACACATACACACACACACAGATAAGTGGCACATATTTGCAGTTATATGATCTGGATTCCAGTTTCACAATCCCTGTTCATAATTGGACACTTTCCTGAAAGCTGACTCTTTATTATGCTTTTGAAAACTGGAGTTCTCTTTCCCTCTTAAAAGAGTGGTAAAATTCCTCGATTTACAAAATAATTAGGGTGCCATGCCTGTTCACTTGAGGCATCCTTCATGCTACATTTCTGAGAGCTTAGCAGGCCATTTCAGCTTCCTTTCAAAGCATCCCAATGATGGGAATTTCATTTCTTTATATGCAACTTCATTCTCATATTAGTCTTAATAGTTTTTTCTCTACTAATTTGAAGTCTGCTTTCGAAAATATTCACATATTGGTTCTAATTCTTCCTATAAAGTACCCCATGTGCCAGCTTCCCATGGTTTTCCCTTGGCTCTTCTTACTTGGGGGGTCATTCCATATCCCTCATCTTTCCTTTCCTGGCATGGTTTCTAGATCTCCCTCGTTTTGGTCACCTTCCAGAATGATGTGAATAGACTTTCTATAGTTCAACATTCCTGGTAAACTGTAGAATGCAGAGCTGGACATATCATCCTGGATGTGGTCTGTCTAATATAACTCTTACCACCAAATTCTCGACAGTCTACATGCATGTATGTCCTCTATGTGTGCTGTATGTTCATAACTTCTTTCCCCAACAAGCCCCAGCACAGTGAGCTTGTGGTGAGTTACACATACAACATATAGAAGCCTTAGGGTCACCATGAAAAGCCAACAATAAGGTTAAATCCACAAGGTCTATAGTGATTTTGTTAGTTATTACCACAGGGATTCGCTGAGCCAGTTACCTTGTTGTTCAGCATTCACCAACCATCACAAGTGCTGACAAGGAAATTTGCACCTCTGGGTCCAGTAAAATGTGAATTATGAAAAAAAAAGGGTTTCAGTTGTACTTAAGGGGTAATATATTTTTTTAAAATGTATTCTCTAAGGACACTCTTCAAACGAAGAGACCAGCTCTACTCTTGAATATATTAAATGTTTTTGACCATGTTACTATTATGTTCCAGAGATAAAGCCAGGTTTTGAAGACTAAAACAGGAGAATCCACAGAGAACAATAAACAGTTGAGGAGTTAATTATAAAAAGAAATGGTTCTCCTTAAAGAAGATGTGTGGAGTGTCTTAGTCACTTCAGGCTGATACAAAAAGTTCCATAGACTGGGTGGCTTATAAACAACAGAATTTATTTCTCACAGTTCTGGGGGCTGGGAAGTGCAAGATCGAGGCATCAGCAGATTCGGTGTCTGGTGAAGGCGCCCTTCCTGGTTCATAGATGACCTTCTTCTTGCTGCATCCTCAGATGGTGGAGAGTGAGAGAACTCTCTGGATCTCTTTTATAAGGGCACTAATCCCATTCATGAAGACTCCATCTCATGACCTAATCATCTCCCCAATATTCCACCCCTTAATACCATTACATTGGGGGTTAGGTTTTTTTTAAAAAAATATTTATTTATTTATTTATTTATTTATTTATTTATGGCTGTGTTGGGTCTTCGTTTCTGTGCGAGGGCTTTCTCTGGTTGTGGCAGGTGGGGGCCACTCTTCATCGCGGTGCGCGGGCCTCTCACTATCGCGGCCTCTCTTGTTGCGGAGCACAGGCTCTAGAGCGCAGGCTCAGTAGTTGTGGCTCACGGGCCTAGTTGCTCCGCGGCATGTGGGATCTTCCCAGACCAGGGCTCGAACCCGTGTCCCCTGCATTGGCAGGCAGATTCTCAACCACTGCGCCACCAGGGAAGCCCTGGGGGTTATGTTTTAACATACAAATTTGGGGGGAGGGCACAGACATTCAGTCCTTAACACATAGTGTAGTAAACGCCACTAAAGTGTGTTTCTAATGATCCTCAAAATGACAAGGCCAAGAAGAAAAATGAAGCTTAAAAAGTATAAACCGTCATCATTAAAAAGCATCCGTGTTATTGTTTGCAGACAACAGGGTGTAAAAGCTATGTAACTTTGGGGAATAATTATTAGCTGGTCATTTTTGCATACACTATATTAACCTGCAATCAAACAAACCAACACACTGAATTATATCAGAACTGATATAACCAGGTGTGGGTAAATGGCAAATGTCAGCTTTTAACCTTTTTATCCTTGCATTATACAATTCAAAATATCAAACATGTTCTATGAAGACAGATCTAAACAGATCTGTCCTGTGGGCGTGAAATTTTTGTAACGTCATGGCTAGTCCTGAACTAGATCTCTTTGGGTATCTATTAGATGGCGTTTATATGGAGGAGAGATTTTTTTTTTCTAAAGGAGAAGAGAGGTTTTTCTTTTTGACACCCAAGAGCAGCAGTTGGCATGGAAGTGGAGGGTGAAGACGATGGCAAATACAGGATGGTGACATTTCTCTCATTTGCTCTGAGAGATTTGATTTTTTTTTTTTTGAGATCTGACTTTGTTATCAAATGAAATATGTACATTAACAATTTAAGCAATATAGGAAATAATAATCTATAAATTTGAATCAACTCAAATTGTCACCAGAATTCATCAGTGTTAATATTTTGGGAATCATTACAGACATCTCTTATATAAGGTTAGCCCTCCATGTCCGTGGCTTCCACATCTGCAGATTCAACCAACTGCAGATGGAAAATTTTTTTAAATTCCAGAAAGTTCCAAAAAAACAATACTTGAATTTGCCACACACCGGCAACTATTTACGTAGCATTTACATTGTATTGGGTATTATAAGTAATCTAGAGAGATTTACATTATATGGGAGGATGTGTGTATATTTGCATACATATGCAAATGCTGCAACATTTTATACGAGGCACTTGAGCATCCACAGGTTTTGGTATCTGGAGGGGTCCTGGAACTCATCCCCTGTGGATACTGAGGGACAACTGTATACATACAGATAGAAAAATGGATAGAGAAATAATTTTATAAAAACTGGATCATATTATATATGCTAATTTAAATAAAACTATTAAATTTGATGTGATTCATTTAATTGAAGACAAGGAAAATGAAGTGAAACTGAAGTTATTATTTGTATACTTCAAGACAAGATGCACCAGTTCCTAAAATATCCATTTAAGACTTAGACAAAAGGTTATGTAAAGCAAATAATTAGCTTCCATTATGCCCTTTTTACAAGCTAAGTTTCATTTTTAGGTGGTATTAGTTTTACTCTCTTTTATTAAAGATAATGTAGTTAACATTCTTAAAATTTATTCCACCCTTTGATATATATATATATATATATTTAAAATTATTTATGTATTTATTTTTGGCTGCGTTGGGTCTTCGTTGCTGTGCGCAGGCTTTCTCTAGTTGCATTGAGCAGGGGCTACTCTTTGTTGCAGTGCACAGGCTTCTCTTGCCGTGGCTTCTCTTGTTGCGGAGCATGGGCTCTAGGCGTGCGGGCTGTGGTAGTTGTGGCACGTGGGCTCAGTAGTTGTGGCTCGTGGGCTCTAGAGCGCAGGTTCAGTAGTTGTGGCGCACAGGCTTAGTTGCTCCACGGCATCTGGGATCTTCCCGGACCAGGGCTCAAACCCGTGTCCCTTGCATTGGCAGGCGGATTCTTAACCACTGCGCCACCAAGGAAGTCCCCGACCTTTTGATTTTTGTAGTGCATTTATGTTTTACTTTGCAAAGATTTACAGTAGAATCTCTAAGTTATACACTGATTTTACAAGCTAACCTTTAATCTTTACAATCACAAGCAAATTTATTAATATTTATTATGTTTACAGATGCTGGATATTTAAATAAATTGAAGTAAATTCTGTAGGCAAGAAGAAACTCTTTAGAATTCTCAATCCCTTTTCCATTCACCCCTGGATTTTATTGTTTTGAATTCCCAGAGAGCTGCATAGTGAATCAATGCACAATATTAAGACAGTGGAATCAACACTGCAGGAGAACAGAAATAGTTTTGAATTCTCTCCCAATTGCTCATTCACAGTAAGTATTTGATAACTAGCTTAAAGGTAGAATTGTTTGAATACCCAGTTATCTGCATATAGATTTCCTTTTGTTCCTTCCATGTGTCTAGGGAGTAGTTTTCAAGTAAGTGTTAGTATTTAGAATATTTAACATATTAGGTTGTAGGCACAAAACCGTGTATGTTGAACTCTATTAGGGTTTTTAAGGGTAACTTTAACCTTAATATGACTTATCTTTCACATGTATTAACCTCCAAGTTGAGAAGTCACAGTGGTTTATAATATTTAATGTGTATATATACATATGTGTATGTATATATATGTGTGTGTTTACATATATGAATATATACTTGTATTTGTGTGTGTGTGTGTGAAAGAGAGAGAGAAGGTGACAGAGAGAGTGTGTTTAGTAATTGCTCTGATCATTTAAGCTTCTATATTTAGTTTCAATGTTTCCCATCAGTCCTTTTTATCTCTTGGTTTCCTGAACTTTTTTGTAGAGTAGTTTTTCAAAAAATGTCTTGAGGAATTGACTTTTTAATGTTTAAAAATGTCTTTCTGTTGCTGATCTTCTTAAATAACAATGTGTCTAGATATCCTAGGCTTGATCCTCAGAACTAGTAGATGGTGTTCCATTGCCCTCTGGCATTAACTACTTCTGTGGAGAATCTGAGGAAAGTCTGTATTTCCCCCTTGATAGGTGACTTGATTTTTCTGCTGGATGCCTGAAGAATTCTTTATTTACATTAGAAAGCTTATTGAACCTTTGCATTAGAACCGCTTCAAATTTTTGGTGGTGTGACCTTTTGATTTTAAGATTCTATTCTTCATTCTTTTATATAAAATTTTCAGTAGTTATCATTGAATTCGGTTTCATGTTTGAATTATTGTATTCTTTATTTGTGGAATGTCAGTTATACATATGATTTTCTTTTCAGACAAGGAATCTGTGGCAATTACCCTCGGTAACTTTGAATATCAAATACTGAAATTGTCTTTTTCTTGTATTAACATGGGAATGGCAGCTTGGTTAAGATGAAAAATTTTAAATCTCTTCTCCTAACTCTTTCTATATTGTTTTTTTTTTGCTACATGGAAATAATCAAAGATATACCGTAGTAGAGATAATAGTATAATGGACCTGATGTATCTATTTCTCAATTTAAAAAGTTATCATACATAATTGCTGCTGTGGGCCGTGGTAGAGTCAGAAGGACTGGAATTACCCTTCTGCATAAATAATTAGAAAACTGGAAAAATATATGTGGCAATAGTCTTTGGACACTGGACGACAGTAAATTCAGGACTGTGATCTCTGTGAAAACGGAATAAACTGACATAAGCCTAAGCCCTGGCCTGTTGCCTGGAGGCCTTTGCTGTCCCGCCTTCTAGTGACAAGGATCCCAGAGCAGGGAAGTTTCCATGATTTGAAGAGACAGAAAGGCCGAGGTGGCTGGAGCTTGTAGGGCAGAGTATGAGTGAGGAGAAGAAGCTTCATGAAGAAAATGCTTCAGAAACCTGCACAGGAGTCCCCTGGAGTCTCTTCTGGAGAACTAAGCTGTGTGGGGGGAGAAATTCCATGAAGCTGAGCAAAAATCAACCAGAAAGCTGTAAAGCTGAGCAGCTCCCAGAGGTCACACAGGGCTGACAGCAGCAGACCGCTGTTCCAGTCGCAGCTGTTTGTGTATTCCTGGCATCACCCGCTAGATGTGGTAGTGAGCAAGCCTTCAGATGCTTACAGCTCCCAGCCTTGGAGCCATTCCGGCTTGATCTGGGGTGGCCGCAGTGCACGGCAGCTTTGTGCGGCAGCGTGATGCAGGATCTCAGTTCCCTGACCAGGAATCAAAGCCAGACCGTGGCAGTGAGAGCACCGAATCCTAACCACTAGGCCACCAGGGACTAGTGCCTAGAAGCAGGGCCCTGGCTTTTGTCTTCTTTGGAAAAAGAATTTCAGCAAAGAGACAGAAATTTGTAAAGCAGATAGAGCATTTATTAGGAGCAGAGTACGTGCAGAAAGACACACAGGCGGGCTCAGAGGGAGTTGTGTGCCTTTGGGGTGGTTTAAATCATTTATATGGGGACGGTTTTCTGGGTTCCCTCTGGCCAATCATCTTGCTTGTCTGGCTCCATGTCCATATCTTGTCTGACTCAGGGCCCTCCCAGATGCGCGTGTGCATCCGTTAGCCAGGATGGATTCCAGCGCGAGGGTCTCTGGGAGGTTGGCAGGCTATATTATGGGCTAGCGCCCTCTCCTTTCTCTGACCCCTGAGGAACTTTCTGTGCATATGTAGTTTGGGAGGTCTCCTTGACCTCAAGAATGAGAAATATGTAGCCTCCTTATCTTTTTACCCATGCAGGGCTCAGCTCCTCTCTGGTCCTGCCATTATCTTTATCTTGACGTGTCTATCCTCAGGAGACAAATTCCAGCGGCTCAGCCTGGAGCCCATTTATCTCCTGCTGCAGGCTGATGCTGTGTGGAGCAGAGACAGGCTCTCTCAAGTGAGCCCTGCCCAGCTTGAAAATTCATGAGCAGAATAAATGTTTTCAACCAAAAAAATTTGCTGCCATTTCTTACTCAGCACTAGATATCCAGAACACATCATATATGCTTTCAATTTGCAATTGCTACATGCTTTTCTCAGTTACCGTGTTCTTTCCGAACACCAAGGTAAAAGTGGTTCTCTGGAGAGGAATTCCTCTCTCTCCTGTAACTCACACTTACCTCCCATACTTGCCCTTCTAGGTCAGGGCAACCTCCTAATTCCAGGAAGTGCTTCTCTACATCAGAATGATGTTAAGTGCCTGGTAAGGAGATGGGTCTCTGTCAAAGCACTGCCAGAATGTTTTCTGTTTGGTGAGTCTCTCCCGCTAGAATAAGCTCTGAATGAAATTGTCCGCAGAGTGAAAAAGTGCTGTAACAGAATCCTCCCCTTTCCCCCTGCAGCTCTTCCAAGCTCAAAGGTACTGATGGTGTTTTCTGGATCTTCCTTTACTTATTTCCTACCATACAGCCCTCGTTTTCTTAGCCAGAGCGGCATTGTCCCTAAGTGACTTTTCTTCAGTCTGAAATTCATGTCATACATTTGAAACTATTTCCTAGTTCAGCTCCTGAGGAAGAATGTTCCTTACTCTGTTTCCCTTTGGGCATAAAGGTCACTTTTTTTCACCTTATTCTTATGGTGGCTCATTAGCTAGGATGTCCTCTATTTCCCAAGTAATCTATTATGACCATATATTGTTCCTTCAATGGGGATAAACACACACACACACGCACACACACAGTATGGGAAAAGTTTTATATACTTCAAAAACCTACTACAAAGAGAACTTAAGAGCCAAAGATAAACTGGGAAGTTATTACCTGCAGATATGACAGAATTAGGGCAGGCCCTAACCTAAGTACTATCAACATTTTCAGTGGGATAAACTGTGGTCGTAGGGCCTATTCTGTACATTGTAGGATGCTTTAGTAGCATCCCTGGTCTCTCCCAACCAGATGCCAGGAGTAGAACCCCCAGGTGTCACAAATAAAGGTGTCAATGCCAATAGCCCATGTGGTGTGCAAAATCCACCCCCCAGTTTGGAACCAATGATTCAGGGCTAGTCTCCTTTATTAGCTAGGCTGTGCTCTGATATATTTCTTAGGTTATGTAAGGTCTCAATGTAAAATGTTTATTTTTATTTTACTCACATCACAGTCCTTTGCAGGTCAGCTGCCTTTTCTCTGTAGCTTTTCCCCTAAGAAGGCTATCTGGGACGGCTTCCATATTGATTATTTAGGCCTCTGCATTGCAACTTCAGGTTTGCTTATTGCAGTTTTGCCACCTTAAGAGTTCTTCCCTTCTTGCTATATGGATGAGAGAGAGAGAGAGAGAGAGAAGAATTCACAACACTTTTAACGGCCTCAGATGAGAAATGATGCGTGACTTCTGCTCGTGTTACAGTTGATGACCTAGCAGTCATATCACCCCAATCTAAGTGAAATGAAGAAAATAAAACTTCCTGTGTGCAGAGGAAAGTAGTGGTGTGGTAAACCAATCTCACTGTTATTGCAAAGCATATTTTATCTGAAAATGGTCCCTTGAAAATAATTTTAAAATCTTCAGTTTTCAGTGTCCAATGTGAAAAATTACAAAACCTATAGAGCAGTAATTCACCAAAGAAATACAAATGAATAATAAACATATTAAATTGTTCAACCTGCTAATAATCAAAGGAAAAATTTTAAATTATTTTCTCCTATAATATTGACAAATGTTAAAATATAGTAATAGCGCTGACATACTGATGGGGATAAAATAAGATAGCACTCATATATTGCTAGTGAGATGGTGAATTAGTAAAAGCTTTGTGGAAAAACACTGTCACTATGTATCAAAGACCTTATAATGCTCATACTTTTTTAAAATTGAGATATAATTAACACGTAACATTATATTCGTTTCAGGTATACAACACAGTGATTTGATATTTGTATATATAGTGAAATGATCACCACGTTAAGTCTAGTTTACATCCATCTGCACACATAGTTAACAATTGTTTTTCTTGTGATGAGGACTTTGAAGATTTACTCTCTTAACAACTTTCAAATATCCACCACAATATTATGAATTATAGTTGCCATGCTGTATATTACATTCCCAGGACTTATTTTATAAGTGGAAATTTGTACCTTTTTTAAAAATTAATTAATTTTTATTTTTGGCTGCATTGGGTCTTCATTGCTGCACGCGGGCTTTCTCTAGTTGCGGCGAGCAGGGGCTACTCTTCGTTGTGGCGTGCGGGCTTCTCATTGCGGTGGCTTCTCTTGTTGCAGAGCATGAGCTCTCTAGGCACGGGGGCTTCAGTAGTTGTGGCACACGGGCTCAGTAGTTGTGGCTCACGGGCTCTAGAGCGCAGGCTCAGTAGTTGTGGTGCACAGGCTTAGTTGCTCCACGGCATGTGAAATCTTCCTGAACCAGGGATCAAACCCTGTCCCCTGCATTGGCAGGCGGATTCTTAACCACCATACCACCAGGGAAGTCCCAAATTTGTACCTTTTAATGCTCATACTTTTTGATTCAGTAATACCACTTACAGAAACCTATACTATGATAAGGAGGAAATCAGGTATGTAAGATATATGAGAAATGATTTTTATTAGAGCAATTTTATAGGACTAAATACGAGGAGCAAACAAATATATGCAAGAGTCAGGGAATGAGTCAATACAAACTTTCAGACTCCCTCCTTACCCCTCTCAAATTCTGATCAACTGAAAATAGTTATAGGGAATCAAAAAGGGTTCACCTTTTCAGCTTTATGGTAAGAAAAGCTGGAATGGAGAACAGGCCAGGGCCTCTGGCCTCAATTTCCTAACCTAGATCTTGGGACCTTCTTGATTGTAAATTATTGAATCAGTAGGTCAGAGAGGATGGAACAAAGATGTTGACACCTGATGGGCCTGCCAGGAGCTTGAGGGTAGGTGGTTTAAGAGATGAGAGGGGAGGGGGGGTGGGGGGGGGGGAGAGAGAGAGAGAGAGAGAGAGAGAGACCGAGAGACCTGCCTTGCTTTTAGGCACCGCTGGTGACGTGGCCCATTGGGCGTCAGGCTCCAAGCAGGCTCCATTCAGATAATCCATTCCTCTTCCTAAAAGTGATTAGTGGATAAGTGGATAAAAGGTCAGAAGTTCTATGGTGATACTGCTTCCTCCCCCCCATCCCCCAACCCCGGGATGACGAGGCAGAAGTTTTCTCAGAGTCCAACAGAATTTAAGGGACATACATGTGGTGGTTGGAATAGGTAGACCATACACTTAATTCCTAAATGCACAAATTAGCTGCAGATGAGTATCATGCCAGGTTAAAAGTGGCGCCAGGTTAAAAGTGGCATCAGGTTAAGGCTTCAAAGAAGGAGCAAGGGCTGGGGAAATGGTTAGATCGAATATAAGGGTCTCTTTAGTTGTGGGTCAGCTAGATAAGCAAAATTAAAAAAAAAAAGACGATTCATATGTGTCTGGAGGCTGGGGAGGGTGGCAAATGCATGCAGAAATGAGTTACAGGGTCAAGGCAGTCAGCACTTAGCAAATCTATAGTGGAAACTAGAGCTCTTAACATTTATTGAGCAGCTCCTAGTCTAGGATTTTGGCAAATATTTTTGATCATTTATGCGGATAGAAGCACAGATGCAAGTTACTAGGAGAAGGGAAGACCCTGTGTGTCACACGTGCCCATGAACCTTACTGAGATCACTCCTGACTAAGCCTGGTGTAGGTGTCTACAGGTTGCTGATAGTTGAGGACAGTTGCCTACATAGTGAGTGAGGCCAAGGAACTGATTTTTTTTTCTTGGCAGAGACAGGTCACTGACACCTGCTTTTTAATATTTCTGCTCCTCCCTCACTGCTGATTTGACAACTGTAACACTGTTTTCAGCAGGATATTAACTTTGCTTCAAATTGAAGCTTTCATTCTGTGTGTTTGGGAAATCAGATAACTCAACCTGTTCAAAATCTATGCTGAGCAAGCTAATGCATTTCAGAGAGTTCCTACTTGAGTACCTATACGTTGTGAGAGCTATTTTTGTGTCTTAGTGACTTTTATTTTTGAATATGGTAAGGTTTAGATATGGCCTAGAGCAGTGGTTCTCAAAGTGTGCTCCCAAACTGGGCTCATCAGCACTGCCTGGGAATGCATATTCCTAGGCCCCATTCCAGATCTGATGAACCAGGAATTCTAGGGTGGGACACAGCCCTCTGTTTTAACAAGCCCTCTAGGGACCTCTGACACACGTTCAAGTCTGGGAGCCGCTGGACTAGAGCCTTGTGTCTCAAAGCATGGGTGGTGAAACACTAGAAATTACAGTTATGTCTATTAGTAATCTGGAATCTTGGGCTATGCTTCAGAATTACTCGATCAGACTCTACACTTCAAGATCCCCAGGGGTTTCATGTACACATCACAGTTTGACAAGCACTGAGACTCCCCACCCCTGTGATCCAATTACTAGGTTTTCTTAGGTTTCAATTGATTGGGGCTGTAACCCATGCCTTGGTTATGTTTTCTTAATGGTTTGTTGAAGCATAATATACACGCATCTTATAGTCATGGTATTTTTGAAAAGTCCCTCAGGTGATTGCAATGTGTAGCCAGGGTTGAGTACCCAGAGTGAGCGGGGAAAGCATAAACATCTTGTATTCTTAATAGCCTTCTTCCTTTATCCACCGAATTCACATTTTAATTTCTCTGTTCTTTTTAAGAGTCTATCTGCAATTGATGGTAAAGTAATTATGCTTGTCTTTTCTTGACAATGTGGACACTAAGCACATACACAATTAGGATGCTCTAAATGTGTTAACTTTTCATAATGTTCTTTGAGGAGTCCTTTCTCGAGGCTGCCAAGGATTTGAAAAATTTTGCCCACTCAACTTCATGAATATTTAGTGAAGAGCCTGGATTAAATTGGGCTGATCACCAAACAGGTGCAAAGGGACCTGCTTAATAAACGGTGTATTTGCATGGCATCAACATAGTTATATTCTTTGTAGACAAATGAATGTGATTTCGTTTGTATGCATGAAGCACAATTTCTCTGTTGGCCCAGATGTTGATTAGCAACACTAGAAGTGAGGGGGTCGATCTGAAAATCTGGATGGAAAGCTAAAGTATTTGTTCACAATCAAAAATATTTGTGGCTCAACTGGCTCAAAGGGTAAAAAAAATATTATGCTGTTTAGCCTCTTTTCCACAAATACTAAGCACCAGAAAAACAGTCCAGATTATGCAGCCTAGGCAGAGTGAACAAAGAACGGCACTAATCCAATTTATGTGGTTAAAACTGTGCCACTGATACCTTCGCTCATAACGGCTGTTGGGCTAAAAGTGAACAGGAATGTCGAACTATAAAATGAATATCCGCCTTTGAGCGTGCCCACCTTCAGTATTAAAAGGGAAACAAAGGAAACTGAACAAGCAGCAGTTATAGCTTTGAGTAGCATTCTTTTTACAATAGTAAGAAACAAGCTGCTTTTAAACAGTGGGAACAATTGTTACTGAGATCCAGGTTCTGAGACCTCATATTAATTAAATGTGAACATAAGCATCCATAAACAAGACATATTGACAGAATATAATTTAAACTATGGTTCCCTGTTTGTAGTCCCAGTGATTTGAAATTCATCACTAACTGAAACAGTCAATGTTTCTGTCTCATAATTTATGCAGGTTCTAAAAGCCTGACATTGCTAAGAATCATGAGCCTCATAGTTCTTTACTACTTTAAGAGAGCAGTAGTAATGAGATGGAAAAAGGAGGGTTGAAAGCTTGCTGGGGCTGCGGACAGACTGTGGAAGTGAGAAGCACCAAAAAGTCTGGATGTGCATGTTAAGCTTTATGCATTAAAATCTCGGGTTTATTTTCATGCTATAAGAACGTGAAAAGGGCATGGAAGAAATAAAAGCACCAAAGTAAAAACTAAGCAATATTTTGATTTTAATGAAATCAACATTTATGAATGAGAAGATAACTAGTTTTAATATGGTAATTAAAGATGAACCAAGTATTGGAACATTGCTGGTGGAAATGTAAAATGGTGCAGCCCCTTTGGAAAATTTGACAGTTCCTGAAAATGTTAAATATAGTCACCATATGGCTCAGCAGTTCCCCTACTAGGTATATCCTCAAGAGAAATGAAAATATATGACCACACAAAAATATGTTCATGCATGCTCATAGCAGCATTATTCATAATAGCCAAAAAAGAAAACAGCCAAAATGTTCATCAGCTGATGAATGGATAAACAAAATGTGTTATATCCATAATATAGAATATTATTAGGCCCTACAAAGGAATGAAGTACTGATAAATGCTACATGGACAAACCTTGAAAACATTTTGCTAGGTAAAAGAAGCCAGTCACAGAAGACCACATGTTATGAATTATTTTATATTAAATATCCAGAGTAGGCAAATCTACAGAGACAGAAAGTAGATTAGTGGTTCCTTAGGGCTGAGGTGGGGGTGACTGCTAGTGTGGGCAGGGCTTCATTTTGGGGGTGATGAAAATGTTCTTAAATTCAATAGTGGACATGTTTGTATAACTCTGTGAATATAGGAAAAGCCACTGAACTGTATACTTTAAAAGGGTGAAGTTTATAATTGAATTATAATGTCAATAAAGCTATTAAACAAAAAAGGTGAATTAAGTAGTGTTACCAAATACTGATTACTTCAAAGAAGCTGTGACATGGGGAACAGCAGAAGTGGTATATAGAATTTATCGTCTAAAACAAAGGCAATAATGAAGATGAATGGGCACTATGTAATTCTATCAGCTGGCAGAAATATAAACTTTTTCAGCCAAAGTTTAAACAATGTAGAAAAAAAAAATTCGTATCATGTCTATAAAGTTCAGGTTTAGACTGAAGTGAGAAAAAAACCTCAACCAACCAAATTTAACGACTCAATGAAATCAACAAAATAACTGTTCTTTGAGGCTATTAATTAGTAATATCTCTCTACATTGTCTAATTTTCTGAGACAATTCTTGTTTTATTATTATTATTATTATTGGTATACCTAAGAAATGTTTCAGGTAAGACAGAATGTGTGAGGTATTAGTCCACAGGAAAGTGTGGAGTACATGGGTTACTTTATGCATTACCACAGTCAAGATTAATTAATGAATTACTTAATCATTAAAAAAACCCATTATCTTACCCAGGGAATCCTGATTATATTTTTTCCAAGAATTTTGGACCTAAGGGTTTTTTTTTTTTAATTAATTAATTAATTAATTAAGTTTTGGCTGCGTTGGGTCTTCGTTGCTGCACGCGGGCTTTCTCTGGTTGCGGTGAGCGGGGGCTGCTCTTTGTTGCGGTGCGCAGGCTTCTCATTGCGGTGGCTTCTCTTGTTGTGGAGCATGGGCTCTAGGTGCGTGGGCTTCAGTAGTTGTGGCTCGCGGGTTCTAGAGCGCAGGTTCAGTAGTTGTGGCGCACAGGCTTAGTTGCTCCGCGGCATGTGGGATCTTCCAGGGCTCGAACCCGTGTCCCCTGCATTGGCAGGCGGATTCTTAACCACTGCACCACCAGGGAAGCCCCGGACCTAAGGGGTTTTGAATTTTAGATTTGGGATTTCTTATAATGTCCTTCCTGTCACAATACTTGTGGAGCTGAAACTTGGGTCCGTGAAAAAAGAAGTATTGCCTTTCTCTCCTCCCTTCCTCTGTATAGCCTAGCTCTCAAATAGACTAGTTCATATAACAATGATTAGTCTAGGGTGGGATCACATCATATGGGGATAGAATTATAAACAATCATATACAAATGAAGTAAAGGTTAACGAGAGGCAGGAACACACATGTTTAGCTAATTTCACTCGGGTGGGCAAGTCTCCAGAGACATTTGGAAGGGGTTAATATGACAAATAAATTGATGAGGAATATAATTTGGATCATAGATTAAAGGATTTACGGGAACTGGTGTACATAGGACAGATACTACAGATCTGCTAATTCTCCAACTTACTTTGGTCATTTGTTTTAAGTAACAAATAATGTAGATTTTCTACATTTTCTCACAGGTTCTAATACTCATTATCATCTCCGATTGAAGGAAACCTAGGAACTCAGAGCTGGGCAATCAATTAGCTTTCCTTCAGATGTAGTTTTCTCAATGCTCAGTATTTGTCTTATGGAGACTAAAACAATCTGGAAATGCGACAATGGAATTGGGAGCTATTGGGGAACTGAAATGTGTTATAATTATTTGTGCTTTTGTACTTTATGAGCTAAATCTTGTGGGACACAATATACTCATTATAAAAGTATTTCGGATGGCTAATATGTCAACTTTCTAATTAGGAAAATAGGCATTTACAAATTGTAGTAGTTAGCATATTTATTTGATAATTCTCAGTATTAATTTGGATGTTTTTCAGATATCTTTTGTCTGGGTTGGGAGGACTTGGAGTGATAAATATGTAGCTAAGGTTTTCTGTAAAAATCAGAGTTCACTAGAATTCTTGTGCCCCGAATGAACACTGATAAAGGGAAAGGAAATTAGTAAGTAGATTAAAATAGTAGATCTCAAATATGGGGTTTCAAGCATGTATTTTTGGTTCTTGGGAATGAAAACTGGAAGATTTTATGCAAAAACCTTGAAACTCAGTTATTTATTGTTATTTTCCACTGGGTGCACGGGTTTAATTTGTTGGTCTAAGTGCTGTATGCCTTTAATATTTTTGTGTTCCTCTGGGACTAGTTTGGATTTCTTTGTCTTTTTAGAGAGGCTGGGCTCAGGTGAAGCTGGCACAGTAGTTTATCTAGACCTCTACAGTTTCGAGCCAACTTCGGAATAGTTTGGCCACTGATCCAAATGAACAAAAAGAAATACTCATGAAAGGAGATTTAAAGTCTTACATGGGATGGGGGGAAATCACGATAATTTTAATCACATACACAATATATAGCATGGCATCTTTAAGAGTGGATAACTCTAAAAGACATCACTCAACAGAGAAAAAAAAAATAGTGACATAATAAGCTCTCATAGTAGAGTCTAAAGATAAGCAAAGGTAGAACTAAGTTGGAAAAATCAACATGAACTCCTGACCTTCTGACAAGGGAACTCTTCGTTTTTCAGTAAAGTGACCTAAGTAATCTCTGGCGCCATCCTGGCTACTTAGGTTATTAAATGCAACATTCTCCTGTGCACTCTGGTTTCTCCTATTTTTGAACCCAGCATTATATTCCACTAAAAGGAAGAATTTCTCACTTGGGGCAGAAAAAATAAAGATGAGCTTAGAATATCTTATTATCATGAGAAAGCTAGGATTCATCTAGAGAAGACAAAGTGGTCAGCGTAGAAAGAGGGCTGCAATTTGCCAAGAAGTGAAAATTTGACATTAAAAAGGGATAGAATGATTAAAGTCAATTAAAACGAGTTTAGAAGAAGTTCTGGTTTCATGTTGGTACTGTAAAGAATAAGAGAATTCACATCTTGTTAAATGTAATTGTAATGCATAAACTATAGCTTATGATCTAATAGTGTCTATAAAATATGTTATACATCAATTACCATAAATTAGATAATTCCTGCACTGGACTACTAATAGATCATTAGGCTGTAAAATACAGACTTTTAAAAATAGAGGAATAAAAACTTTAATATGAGAATGCTGAGTGGGAAGTAGAATGGGAAGTAATAAGGGAGATTTAAAAGGGCAAGCTATTGTATAAGAGAAGGGAATAACATAAATGATATCTTATAAAAATAAAAGGAATGACTTTATACATTTAAAATAAATTTTAGAGATTAGGCTGACCTTTGGGAGGAGGGAGAGAAGAAAAAAACAAGCAAAACTGTGGAATAGTTTGCATTCTTTTGGCCACAGGAATGAAGGCAGTGAAAAACACAGTAAAGGTCAAACTAAATGGAGTTATTAACCATACATAGTGGGTGAACTGTGTATGTTCCAGTTTTGTTACAGTGGCAGTGGGTCCCAATCCTCATGCTAATGGAAACATGATTAAAGGAAAAACATCACATTTAAATTGTGTTTGTTGAGAAGTGAGGATAGATGTTGTGTCTCTCTTTTTTTTTTTTTTTGATCTAGATGTAAGGTCTAGGACCAAGTTTGGCAAGGATTTGTATGGGAGACAGAGAAGTGATGTCATTTGGGAAATCTGAGTTATGTACAAAAAGATGAATATAAGCCAGCACACTTAATGAGGTTTCTAGGTACTGCAGACCTGCTTCTCCTATTCTCTCTGCTCAAATCAGTGGGGTTTTCAAATAATGTAGTTGATCTATGTTGTCTTAGACACTGCACTTGTTGGTTTCATTGCTTGGGAGAATCCCTTAGGAACTCAGCCTGGAGAAAGACTGGGTCACTTGGCTTGAGTTGAGAGTAGTACAAGCAAGCAGGAGGGTTTGGTCCTGTTACTCAAGATAGGGTCGAGTGGAATAGGGGAAGAATAATTACAATGTCTTTTAGTAAATCCTTGCTATCAAATATCAAAAGGCTAAACCAGAATGTAGGTTCCTTGAACACTGGCAGGTAAAAGTTTCATTTCGTTATGTTACACGTGGAATCACGAGGCCTGATGTGGTGAAGTGATTCACCCAAGATCACCCAGATGCTTCAGGGCAGAGCATGCCCTTTGGCTTTTCAGTTCAGTGTTCTGTCTTCTGTAACATTAACAGAACAAGTAACTTCATGTGTCATCTGAAGATGACATTTTAAATGTTAACAGTTTCCCATATGTAAATGATATACACACAAAGATAACCAAAGATTTAGAAAAGAAAGAGAGTAAGTCAGGAGAAAAATATTAATATGACTTATGCCAGAAATGCATAGACAGACTAATTTGTCTGAATTTTACCAAAGTTGGTTCCATTCACCATGTTAATGATGTGTAGAAATACCCAAATGCATCAAAATTTAAGCCTGGCAAATGAGAGAGGCCAGCTTGATTTAATGGCAAATCTGATTTCTAAAATATAATTAAAATTAATGGAGCTTTACTACTTTCAGAAAAACATAGTAACTAGTCATCATATGAAGTGTTTTTATCTTTTGTTGTGCCAAATTACTCACATCAGAGTAGTTACTAATTAGTATTTTATTCCATATGGGGACTACAAACATTTTTTAAAATACTTTGTTCTTTTTGGTATGTTAAACACCTCTCTTGCTTTTTTAACGAATTGCTGTGAAAATTGCGTTTACTAATAATTGCAAAGGTAAACACCTCAGAACCGTATATTTTAACTTTTATGAATTATATTTTAATAAGATTTTATTGAACTATAATGTGCAAAAAGAAAGTAGGTGTCCAGGGACCTACCTGGCGGTCCAGTGGTTAAGACTCCGCGCTTCCACTGCAGGGGGGCTTGGGTTCCATCCCTGGTCGGGGAAACTAAGATCTTGTATGCTGCATGGCGCAGCTGGGGTGGGGGTGGGGGGGGGGTGGGAAAGAAAAGAAAGCAGGTGACCAGCTCAGTGTATTATCACAAGTTGGGCACACACATGTAAACACTACCCAAGTCAAGAAATAATAATTTACTAGCACCTCTGAAACCCACCTTTGGCCCCTTATTTACTAGTTGCTCCATACCCACCAATAATTTAGCACTGTCCTTACACCATAGATTAGTTTTGCCTATTTTTGAGCTTTATCTTATAAAGCGGATGATATGGTAGATATATATATTTTTCTGTTTGGCCTTGTTTGCTCAACTTTGTTTGTGACAGTCATCCATGATGTTGCATGTGTAAGTAGTTCATTCATTTTCTTTGCTATACAGTTTTCCGATTACACCATGATTGACTGTCAGTTTTACTGTCAAAGGACATTTGGATTGTCTCCTATCTTTGGCTATTATGAATACTGCTGTTTCACATGCTCTTGAGCGTGTCTTTTGGGGCACTTATGTACCTATTTCTGTTGGATATATCAATAAGAGTGTGATTGCTAGATCAAAGTGTGTGAGTATGGTCAGCTTTAGTAGATATCGAAAATTGTTGTACAATTTATACTCCCACCTGTAGCATATTAGAGTCCAGTTAGCACATACACGTGTCTTAGAGTTGTCAAATTTTGTAATATTAACGCTTCTAGTGGGTGTGTAATAGTATGCCACTGTAGTCTGAATTTGCACTTCAGTGATTACGAATGAAGTTGAGAAACATTTTTATGTTTATTTACTACTCTGGGATCATTTTGAAAGGGCCTGTTCATGTCTCTTTCCCATTTTAACATCAGCTTCTAGATCGTATCTTTTTTATATGTAGGAATTCTTTTTATATTATAAAGATTCCTTATATATTACATATTATGGTATGAGTTCTTTGTCAGTTATGTGTATTGCACATATTTTCCCCTAGTCTCTCTTAACTTTTTGCTTTCCTAATGTCTTTTCATTTAGAGAATGTCTTAATATTAATTTAGTCCAATTTATTAATCTGTTACTGTATTGTTAGTGCTTTATGTATCCACTTAAGACATCTTTGCCAGATACTGAAGATGCATTCTAAAATTTATTTTATCTCTTACATTTAGATTTACAATCTGTTTAAGTAATGACACAGTGTCATTTATTATTATAAGATGATCCCTTCCCCACTACTCTTCAGTTTTACCTTTTTGATTACGCAGGTGTCCATACATGTGTGTCTGTTACGTACTTTCTATTAAGTTCTATTGTTTTATAGGCTATCCTTGGGAGAATAACATACTCTCTTAATTACTGAAACTTCATAACAAGTCTTGATAGCAAGTGAAGTAATTCCTTCAACTTGTTTGACTCCTCGAGGATTTTCTTGCTTTTTCTTGACCTTTTACATTTCGATGTGAAGTATAGAATAAGTTTATTAATTTCCACAAATAAATTTCCATAGATGCTAGGTTTATAATAGAAATTCTGTTGAATACAGATCATTTTGAAGGAGAATTGATATCTTTCAACATTAGTGTTCCAATTGATGAGCATGGTGTATTCCTTCAATTATTTAGATCTTTATCTTCTCTTAGTAATATAGTATTTTTTGTGTAGAGGTCTTATGTACATTTTGATTTATTTCTATTTTATTGTACTATTAAAAGCAGTATTGGTTCAAAACAGTTTTTAAAACTGTCCATTCAAGTAAAACATACATACATAAAACTGAACATATATGTACAGCTTGGGAAACTTTCATAAACTGGGCACGCCTGTGTAGCCAGCACCCATGCCAAGAAAGAGAACTTTACCACAAGACCTCACTGTTCTCCCTTTCAGCACCTACAGCCCGAAGTGTATCCCCTATCCTGATTTTTACCAGCAGAAATTAGTTTTGCTGTAAAACTAGAATCATATAATATGTCCTCTTCTTGGTAGTTACTCTTTTGCTCAATATAGTATTAATAACTCATGCATATAAGTACATGTAATTGTAGATCATTTGTGCTGATAGTTGTATAGTGCTCCATTATGAAATATACTGCAATTTAATTATCCATTTTACTGTTGATGGGCATTTGGTAGTTTTCAGGTTGGGGGTTTGTGCTGGTATTATCCTTTTTATTTTAGCCAACCTGGCTGATCCGGAGTAGTATTTCATTGTAGGTTTAATTTCCATTTCTTCAGTAATGATATTCAGGATTTTCATGTGCTTATTTGCTATATACCTTTGTAAATATCTTTGTATATTGTTTGTCTTTTCTCAATTTTTTTCATTGATTTTTAGGACAGTAGAATGCTTTGTATATTCTCCATACAAATTCTATTTGATATGTGCTTTGTGAATGTTTTCTCCCAGGGTGTGCCTTCTATATTTTCTTGTGATGTTTTCTGATGAAGAGAAGTCTTTTAAAAATGATGTCAAATTTATAAATTTCTTCTATTATAGTTAATGGTTTTGTTGTCCTATCTGAGAAAGCACTGACTCCCTCAAGTTTATGAAAATATTTTTAAATAGTTTCTTCTAGAAGTTATATATTAACCTATATATCTAGGTCTGTGATCAATAGTGAATTAGTTGTTGTGTATTGTATTAGGTAGAACAAAGCTTCATGATATTTTTTCAGTATATATATTCAGTTATTCTAGGGTTGTTCGTCAAAATGATATCTTTTTCCTATTGAACCGTTTTGATGCCTTTTTCAAAATCATTACACTATATAGAACATCGTCAAAATCTACAAAATAGCCAACAGCTAATAAATCAGCAGTGTTTCAGAATAATAAGTCAATATGTAAAGATAATTTTATTTCTCTAGACTGAACAGTTGAAAAATGCAATTTATAGAAATATATGAAATAGCACCAAGAAATATAAAATACTTAGGATCACTTTTAACCCAAGATGTGAAATGCTTCTATATGAATATTAATACCTCTATAAAATAGGATATTTTTGTATCGTGATAATAATACATTACTTTAAAAATTAGAGAATAACTAAATTAATGTAAATATGTCCTATGTTCATGGATTAGAAAACTCACTGTTAACATATAAAATGTCTTCAAATTTATCTACAGATTCAATACAATCCCAATCAAAATCCCAAGAAATTGAGGAAATGCAAACAGTATTGGCTTTAAAATTGACAAGGTTTACAGAAATTGACAAGATTACTCTAAATCTTATGTGGAAATGCAAACAGTATTGGCTTTAAAATTTTATTTTATACTTATTTGTGGTGGTTTATAGAAATTCAAATGACTTTTGAATATTAATCTTATATTTAGGACCTTACTAAATTATAGTTATACTAGTGTATACTTGATACTGATTTTATTTATATATATATATATATATATATATATATATATATATATATATATATATATATATATACACGCACACACACATATGCATATATATATATATATATATATATATATATATATACACGCACACACACACTCTTTTGGAGTTTCTAAATAATCATTATTTTGAATAGCAAGTATTTTATTCATTTCTTTCCAATTCTTGGAATTTTTTTTCTTTTTCTTTCCTTTTTAGCACTGACTAAAATCTTCAGTATAATATGGACTAGATGAGGTGCTAACAGGCATTCTTATTTTATCCCTGTATCAGAGGAAGATCTTCCATCATTGTATCACTAAATATAATGACTGTTCCCAAAATAACTTTTATCTAATTAGGTATGTGTCCCTCTATTTGTGGGTCGTAAGTTTTTTTTTCTTCCCTGCATGTGTTGAGAAACTGTGTAATTATTCTTTTAATATAGTAGCTTATATTGATTGACTTTCAAAGTTAAACCAACTTGGCATTCTTCTAATAAATTCATTGTGTTCTTAATAGCTTATCCTTTTGCTGGATTTGATTGATTGATTTTTTATAAATTTATTTATTTATTTATTTTTGGCTGCGTTGGGTCTTCGTTGCTGCGTGTGGGCTTTCTCTAGTTGGGGCAAGCGGGGGCTAGTCTTCGTTGTGGGGCATGGGCTTCTCATTGCAGTGGCTTCTCTTGTTGCAGAGCATGGGCTCTAGGCGTGTGGGCTCAGTAGTTGTGGCATGTGGGCTCAGTAGTTGTGGCTCGTGGGCTCTAGAGCACAGGCTCAGTAGTTGTGGTACACAGGCTTAGTGACTCTGTGGCATGTGGGATCTTCCCGGACCAGGGCTCGAACCCACGTCCCCGGCATTGGCAGGCAGATTCTTAACCACTGCACCACCAGGAAAGTCCCTGGATTTGATTTATTAATGCATTGTTTAGAATTTTTTATGTCTGTATTTATGAGAAGAATCGGCCTTTAATTTTCCTTTCTTGTAAAACCTCTGTTATGTTTAGGTATCTGGATTATGATGGTCATGAAATTAGTTAAAGAATTTCCCCTTTTCCCCCTGTTCTTTGAAATACTTTGAAATGCATGTTATTTATCCTTAAATGTATGCTACAATTACTGGTTGAAGTTATCTGAGCCAGAAATTTTCCTGATGGTGGGAAATATTCAGATTTTCTATTTTTTGTGGCAGTTTCGGTAAGTTTTGTTTTACAAGGAAATTGTGTCCATGCCATATAGTTTTAAAATGTACTGACATAGAGTCAGCTCTACCCACCACCAGAGCCTCCCATCAAGCCTCTTAGATAGCCTCAACCACCAGAGGGCAGACAGCAGAAGGAAGAAAAACTACAATCCTGCAGCCTGTGGAACAAAAACCACATTCACAGAAAGACAGACAAGATGAAAAGGCAGAGGGCTATATACCAGATGAAGGAACAAGAAAAAAAACCCAGAAAAACAACTAAATGAAGTGGAGATAGGCAACCTTCCAGAAAAAGAATTCAGAATAATGATAGTGAAGATGATCCAGGACCTCGGAATAAGAATGGAGGCAAAGATCGAGAAGATGCAAGAAATGATTAACAAAGACCTAGAAGAATTCAAGAACAAACAAACAGAGATGACCAATACAATAACTGAAATGAAAACTACACTAGAAGGAATCAATAGCAGAATAACTGAGGCAGAAGAACGGATAAGTGACCTGGAAGACAGAATGGTGGAATTCACTGCTGTGGAACAGACTAAAGAAAAAAGAATGAAAAGAAATGAAGACAGCCTAAGAGACCTCTGGGACAACATTAAACGCAACAACATTTGCATTATAGGGGTCCCAGAAGGAGAAGAGAGAGAGAAAGGACCAGAGAAAATATTTGAAGAGATTATAGTCGAAAACTTCCCTAACATGGGAGAGGAAATAGCCACCCAAGTCCAGGAAGCGCAGAGAGTCCCATACAGGATAAACCCAAGGAGAAACACGCCGAGACACATAGTAATCAAATTGGCAAAAATTAAAGACAAAGAAAAAATATTGAAAGCAGCAAGGGAAAAACGACAAATAACATACAAGGGAACTCCCATAAGGTTAACAGGTGATTTCTCAGCAGAAACTCTACAAGCCAGAAGGGAGTGGCATGATATACTTCAAGTGATGAAAGGGAAGAAACTACAACCATGATTACTCTACCCGGCAAGGATCTCATTCAGATTCAATGGAGAAATCAAAAGCTTTACAGACAAGCAAAAGCTAAGAGAATTCAGCACCACCAAACCAGCTCTACAACAAATGCTAAAGGAACTTCTCTAAGTGGGAAACACAAGAGAAGAAAAGGACCTACAAAAACAAACCCAAAACAATTAAGAAAATGGTCATAGGAACACATATATCGATAATTACCTTAAACGTGAATGGATTAAATGCTCCAACCAAAAGACACAGGCTTGCTGAATGGACACAAAAACAAGACCCATATATATGCTGTCTACAAGAGACCCACTTTAGACCTAGGGACACATACAGACTGAAAGTGAGGGGATGGAAAAAGATATTCCATGCAAATGGAAATCAAAAGAAAGCTGGAGTAGCTATACTCATATCAGATAAAATAGACTTTAAAATAAAGAATGTTACAAGAGACAAGGGAAGGACACTACATAATGATCCAGGGATCAATCCAAGAAGAAGATATAACAATTATAAATATATATGCACCCAACATAGGAGCACCTCAATACATAAGGCAACTGCTAACAGCTATAAAAGAGGAAATCGACAGTAACACAATAAGAGTGGGGGACTTTAACACCTCACTTACACCAATGGACACATCATCCAAAATGAAAATAAATAAGGAAACAGAAGCTTTAAATGACACAATAGACCAGATAGATTTAATTGATATTTATAGGACATTCCATCCAAAAACAGCAGATTACTACACTTTCTTCTCAAGTGCGCACGGGACATTCTCCAGGATAGATCACATCTTGGGTCACAAATCAAGCCTCAGTAAATTTAAGAAAATTGAAATCATAGCAAGCATCTTTTCTGACCACAACGCTATGAGGTTAGAAATGAATTACAGGGAAAAAAACGTAAAAAACACAAACACGTGGAGGCTAAACAATACGTTACTAAATAACCAAGAGGTCACTGAAGAAATCAAAGAGGAAATCAAAAAATACCTAGAGACAAATGACAATGAAAACACGACGACCCAAAACCTATGGGATGTAGCAAAAGCAGTTCTAAGAGGGAACTTTATAGCTATACAAGCCTACCTAAAGAAACAAGAAAAATCTCAAGTAAACAATCTAACCTTACACCTAAAGCAACTAGAGAAAGAAGAACAAACAAAACCCAAAGTTAGCAGAAGGAAAGAAATCATAAAGATCAGAGCAGAAATAAATGAAATAGAAACAAAGAAAACAGTAGCAAAGATCAATAAAACTAAAAGCTGGTTCTTTGAGAAGATAAACAAAATTGATAAGCCATTAGCCAGACTCATCAAGAAAAAGAGGGAGAGGACTCAAATCAATAAAGTCAGAAATGAAAAAGGAGAAGTTACAACAGACACCGCAGAAATACAAAGCACCCTAAGAGACTACTACAAGCAACTCTATGCCAATAAAACGAGAAATCTGAAAGAGAAATTATGGAAACACTCCCATTTACCATTGCAACAAAAAGAATAAAATACCTAGGAATAAACCTACCTAGGGAGACAAAAGACCTGTATGCAGAAAACTATAAGACACTGATGAAAGCAATTAAAGATGATACTAACAGGTGGAGAGATATACCATGTTCTTGGATTGGAAGAATCAATATTGTGAAAATGACTATACTACCCAAAGCAATGTACAGATTCAATGCAATCCCTATCAAATTACCAATGGCATTTTTTACAGAACCAGAACAAATCATCTTAAAATTTGTATGGAGACACAAAAGACCCCGAATAGCCAAAGCAGTCTTGAGGGGAAAAAACGGAGCTGGAGGAATCAGACTCCCTGACTTCAGACTGTACTACAAAGCTACAGTAATCAAGACAATATGGTACTGGCACAAAAACAGAAACATAGATCAATGGAACAAGATAGAAAGCCCAGAGATAAACCCACGCACCTATGGTCAACTAATCTATGACAAAGGAGGCAAAGATATACAATGGAGAAAAGACAGTCTCTTCAATAAGTGGTGCTGGGAAAACTGGACAGCTACATGTAAAAGAATGAAATTAGAACACTCCCTAACACCATACACAAAAATAAACTCAAAATGGATTCGGGACCTAAATGTAAGATGGGACACTATAAAACTCTTAGAGGAAAACATAGGAAGAACACTCTTTGACATAAATCACAGCAAGTTCTTTTTTGATCCACCTCCTAGAGTAATGGAAATAAGAACAAAAATAAACAAATGGGATCTAATGAAACTTCAAACTTTTGCACAGCAAAGGAAACCATAAATAAGACGAAAAGACAACCCTCAGAGTGGGAGAAAGTATTTGCAAATGAAGCAACTGACAAAGGATTAATCTCCAAAATTTACAGGCAGCTCATGCAGCTCAATATCAAAAAAACAACCAACCAATCCAATAATGGGCAGAAGACCTAAATAGACATTTCTCCAAAGAAGATATACAGAGTGCCAACAAACACATGAAAGAATGCTCAACATCATTAATCATTAGAGAAATGCAAATCAAAACTACAATGAGGTATCACCTCACGCCAGTTAGAATGGGCATCATCAGAATATCTACAAACAACAAATGCTGAGAGGTTGTGGAGAAAAGGGAACCCTCTTGCACTGTTGGTGGGAATGTAAATTGATACAGCCACTATGGAGGACAGTATGGAGGTTCCTTAAAAAACTAAAAATAGTTTTACCATATGATCTAGCAATCCCACTACTGGGCGTATACCCAGAGAAAACCATAATTCAAAAAGACACATGCACCCCAATGTTCATTGCAGCACTATTTACAATAGCCAGGACATGGAAGCAACCTAAATGCCCATCGACAGACGAATGGATAAGGAAGTTGTGGTACATATATACAATGGAATTATTACTCAGCCATAAAAAGGAACGAAATTGGGTCATTTGTTGTGACGTGGATGGATCTAGAGACCGTCATACAGAGTGAAGTAAGTCAGAAAGAGAAAAACAAATATCGTATATTAACGCATGTATGTGGAACCTAGAAAAATGGTACAAATGAACTGGGTTGCAGGGCAGAAGTTGAGACACAGATGTAGAGAACAAACGTATGGACACCAAGGGGGGAAAACTGCGGTGGGGTGGGGATGGTGGTGTGCTGAATTGGGCGATTGGGATTGACATGTATACAGTGATGTGTATAAAATTGATGACTGATTAAAAAAAATGTACTGACATAAAAATTTTGATAATAACCTCTTATTTTTTGAATATCTTCTTTCCTTCTTGCATCTTTGAGCCTTCCATTGGCATCATTTTTATTGTGCTGATAAACACACCCTTGGTACTTCTTTCTTTAGGAGAGAGGACCTGGTTATGATGAACTGTGTTTTCTTTGTCTGAAAATGTTTTTGTCTTTTATTTTTGAGGAATATTTTACTGGAAATAGAAATACAAATTGGCAGTCATTTCTTTCAGTCCTTTGATCACATTATCCCATTGTTCTCTGGTTTCCCTCATTTTGTTGGGAAGTCAGCTTTCAGTTTTATTTTTCCTCCTTTGAAAATAATATATTCCCTCTGGACACTTTTTAGATTTTCTTTTTTGTCTTGGTTTCCATCAGTTTTATTATAATATTTCTAGATATGGTTTTATTTGAATTTGTCTTGCTAGAAATTCATATTACTTCTTTAATCTGTGGCTTGATGACTTTCATCAAATTAGGAAAATTATCAGGAATTATCTCTTCAAATATTGCTTCAATCCCCTTTACCTCTCTGTGAGGCCCCAAATTCTAGGCTGACCTCCTTTCTAGATCTTAGTTCTATAAATGCTCACTGCCTTGGTAGCTTTCTAATGCCTTTAAATAGATATGGATTTTTTGTTAAGTATTTTATTCATATTTTCTGGTTGTCCTTAGTGGAAGAGTTGGTCTGAATCAACCTATTTTGTCATTGTTAGAACTCAAGATCTATGGAATACAACTTAAATAGAATCCAAATTAATGGGGTTAGTCAAGTAAAATCCTAAAAAGAACACAATAATTTGTTAGTTTTTTCATCTGTTAAAAACTCTAAATAAAACTTTTGTTCTTGTAATGTTTTTATATGATATACTAATTTCTGTATATTATACTATATATCACATATTTTACTAAAAATGTGTTGTTTTATAGAAATTTTTTTTAAATGTATTTATTTATGGCTGTGTTGGGTCTTTGTTGCTGCTCATGGGCTTTCTCTAGTTAAAGAGAGCGGGGGCTACTCTTCATTGCAGTGTGCGGGCTTCTCACTGCAGTGGCTTCTCTTGTTGCGCAGCATGGGCTCTAGGCAGGCCTTAGTAGTTGTGGCATGCAGGATCAGTAGTTGTGGGTCGCGGGCTTAGTTGCTCCGCGGCATGTGGGATCTTCCCAGACCAGGGATTGAACCCGTGTCCCCTGCATTGGCAGGCGGACTCCTAACCACTGCGCCACCAGGGAAGTCCCAGATGTGTTGTTTCAATATAACCTTTATTGTTTCTGTTACAGGAGTATACTTGTGCTTCTCTAATTTCTCCCTAGGGTTTTCTCAGATAAATGTTGCAGTCCAACCATGGGAACTTACAGGGAAAAATCCTTCCTTATTTCTCTCCCTAATAAAGTTATTTGGCTTTGTTTCTAAGCTAACCAAAGTATGATCAAAGTACGTAGACTATGAAACCACAGTTTATCACTGTGTGTCAAAATGTGATATCATATGGAAGTGATTTTTTTCCAAAAATCTCTTGAGTGCTATTGAAGTGATAACTAAAATTGACATGAATTCTTATCATATTTTTATTTCAAATGTGTTTTGCAGGGACTTCCCTGGTGGCACAGTGGTTAAGAATCCGCCTGCCAGTGCAGGGGACACGGGTTCGAGCCCTGGTCTGGGAAGATCCCACATGCCACGGAGCAACTAAGCCCGTGTGCCACAACTACTGAGCCTGTGCTCTAGAGCCCGCGAGCCACAACTACTGAAGCCCATGTGCCACAACTACTGAAGCCCATGCGCCTAGAGCCTGTGGTCCACAACAAGAGAAGCCACAGCAGTGAGAAGCCCACGTACCGCAATGAAGAGTAGCCCCCGCTCGCCGCGACTAGAGAAAGCCTGTGCGCAGCAACGAAGACCCAACGCAGCCAAAAATAAATAAATAAATAAATTTATTTAAAAAAAACCATGTGTTTTGCAGTCCTCCTCCTTAGACTCATATGCACCTGCCACTTACATGCTCAAGCATATATGGACTTGTATAACAATTAAATTAAACCATTAAGGATTGGTTTGCTTAAAGGTTAGACAGATGGAGTCAGAATTTGTACAGGGAGGGTAGGGAATTGAGAGCCAAAATTTAATAGCTGCTCATTTCTTTCTCAGGTCCAGACTCTGAACTTATGATTGAGTCACAGGAAGAGAGTGCTGAACTCAGAAGTGGTGGGCATCAGAGGCTATGGTCTTCCCTGCAGTGTTGAAGAAAACAAAGGGCATTTCAACATATCTCATTAATAAGGGATTGGAACAGGAGAGGAAGATCATGGCAGGTTCCACTCTAATAGGTAAGTTTATTCTACGTGCACATATGGGTGATTCCTTAGTGAATTGTGTCTTCAAAATGTAATATATTTGCTTCTTTATTTAAAACATACTGATGGTAGACAGTAATCAGAATATCAGATGAGAAATCAGGACTCAAACTGTCATTCTCTCTTTATTGTTGACACTCTTTAGTTAAGCTTTCTGTGGAACTTCGCCCCCTCCCCCCCTCCCCGCCCCAAATTGATGATGCTGTCAGTAGTTTAATTTACCAGCTGCTTCTATTCCTGGTAATTTGAGAACCCTTGTGGAGATTTCCATATCACACAAAGAATAATTGTTAACACTACTCTCCTAACCTGGGTAATAGTAATAGTTAGAAGCTGAGTTCCTTCCTTCATTTATTATTCATTCACCAACTCATTTGATACTCATGTCCTGAGCACTTTTGGTGGTCCAGAGACTCTGTAGCTCCCTAGAACTTCCTCTTACCTAGATCTTTACTCTTGTGTCAAAAAAAAGTCATCATTGCCTTGATGGTTCTCTAATGCCTTCAACCAGATAATTTTTAAATGTATCCATTTAAACTTTTAGTCCAAAATTTCTAGTTCTTAGCAGGAGATTGATGTTTGACCCCTAAAAAACTACAGGAAATACTCTGTACTCACTTTGTATCTCTGCAGAGTAGTACAGGACCATAAAAATGATTGTGTGGTTTGAAATCATGCAAAATGATCTTAATAATCAGTGGGGAAAATTATAATTATTCTCTGACCTTTGAAAATTCTTATCAAAATATTAAAACTCTTATTTTCAGTTATAAATGTATAGAGCAGTAAAATAACAATAAAACTAGTGTGTGTAGTACTCTGTTATTTAAAACCCAGACAGTGAGAATTAAAGTGTTTCATTTCTTTTTCAACAACTTAGCAAGAATAGTTTGAATAGTGCTTGCTTTCTTCTTGTTATGTAACTTATGACACAGAATAAGAATCTTTTCTATGCTTTGGTGAATTATCATACCCTTTTTCTAAGATTTGATCAGCTTCCAGTGTTTTATCCGTTGTTCATTCAGTGTCATGAAATATCTCCAAGAGTTCCTTGGAACTCTTGTGAAGATTTTGTTGCTGGCATCACTCCTTATGGAACAATATCATACTTTTTATCACAACCACTGCCCTTAATTATGTCACTAAGTTCACCTTCCCCAAGTTCCTCTGACTACATAACGAGAGTCTCTTCAGTGGTTGTGATACCATTCCCACAGTCAACTATTTCTTCTATAAATCTATTTATGTGCTATTTGAATTTCACTTCTAGGGTTGTCACTTTTTGTTTCTTTGTTGCACTTACATTTTGTTGCCCAATTCCCTATTTGGATTATCCATTAAAAAAAATGTCATGTGGGTTTATCATGGGGAAACAAGGAGGCAACAGAACTATACACTTTGCTGTCTGTGTGTGAACTGAATAATACATGCTCAGTGACTAATTGCTGACAGATTTTGAAAGAAGGGACTTGATTTGTCATTAATCATAATATAAAACTGTTACTTACAGAATGATCTATGGAACTGAAGAGCTAGCATCTTGGTTTGTACTTTAGGCAATTTCTCACAGTTAATATACTGTGGTAATTGAAATTTGGATCGTGTGATTTCCAGGACTGGTATTTTTTAACTAAATTGGGGTAACTGAAATTTTTGTGTATCAGGACCATGCGAAGGGAAAGTTGTATGTATAATATAAGCATTTTCTGCTCAGTGAAAACCTCTTACCGTGAGTGGAACTTAGGCTGGCGAAGTCACCAGGAAGTGGAACTTTTCTCAGGATTTTGATCAGGCATTTCAATAGATGACAAATTCAGTTGCTTAACTTTTGTGGCCTGCTGGCATCTCAGTATTCTAGTTCCTCTTTGCATAATGAGGGATTCCTTTATTCAAATAACATTTAATGAGGCACTAAGTTTAGAATGCAATATTGGCCAAATAGACTACGAAACAATTCAGGCACTTGACAGTTCACAAATGCAAAATGACTTGTGAGTATTAGTGGAATCAAGAGATTTCACTTGACTGACTGTGGACCAAGTCTAAAAGGGAAGCGAGCCAGATGGAAGATTGTGAATAAAATGAGACGGCGCTGTTGCAGGTGGCTGTAACTCTGCAATGAAGCAGAGCACGGTGCTGCTGGACACCAGCTGTGGTGCCACTATGAAGATGAGCCAAACTCAGTTGCCAGTGTTTTATTGTTTTCATCTGGTTCATTCATTGCTTATAATCACCAAATTATTTTTAATATTTTCACTTAGGTAGAATAGTGTTGGAGGGATATCAATTATTATATGAAAGCCAAACAAAATATGTCCCCTGATGTGACATTGTGAAGTTGACTGTATGGCACAGCATAAATAATGTCCTGTAATTCAAGCTGTTACTGTCACTGCTGACTCATTGAATGACAGGAAGAAGCTACTTAAATTTTTTTTATGTTTTGGCTTCTAAGCTGTTTAAGAATAATTATAAGAGCTTACCCACATCACAGAGATCTGGGATTTACAAAGTATTGGTTTTAAAATATTTTGAAATTTTTGGATAAAATGTGTTAAGGTTATTTTAAACATTGTTACTAAGTTACTACTTGAATCAAACTATTGTAGTAATAGATACTTTCCAAATTTTAAATAGTTTTTAATATTCTGTGCACACCCAAATGAATCATTTATATATCAACCCAAATTAGGAATTTCACAGGGAGTGGTAATATGGGTAATATGACTTCTAATATTGAGGCAATATAATTGTGCTTTTAAGTGCTTTGTAGAAGGACGTATTAGACTGAATCGTATGAGTACCATTTTTGTAGGTCAAAATGTTAAAGTACTGGGAATTTCACATAGTTTAGCCTAAATTAAGGCCAAAGATTAATTCTATTTCCATTCTTTACCCTAGCTAATTATTTTAATCTCTAAGTCCTACCTAATTTTAAGTTGGGCGTGATGTAGTCTGCCATTTAAAAGATGTAAGAATGAGCAGGAATATTTTTCTCTATCATCTTCTCCTCTTATGTGTATCTCCTACTTGCCTATCTATATATTAATGCTGATAAATCCTTTATTTACTGGCTATATGAAGCTGACCAAGTTATTCAATACCTTTAAACCTTAATTTTCAACTATAAAATAATAATAGTAAATACTAAATCAGACTGCTATTCAGATTAAAAGCGGCGATATGTGTTAAGTATATAAAATGGTACCTGGCACTTAGTACATGTTTAACAAATGTCAAGTATTAATTTTATAACTGCAGAGCAGAAATAAAGCATTATTCCTCATGTTTAGTCCTATCTTTACATTTCTGTCTAGTCAGAAAACTTTCTGTTGTCTGGTATGATGTTGGTGTGATTAATAAAATATTCTGATGAAGAAAAGTACCATATCTATCATTCAATTGTATATAATAAGTAGGCAGTTAAAATGTTTAATTGACTTAATTTCTCATTTAAGAAAATAGATTACAGTTGACTTCCAAATTATTTGAAATATAATTTGTTCATCCATTACTAAGAAAGTACTTCAGAATGCTGTAAAGCCTGAGGGTCTTTCTTATAACCATATGTTATGATTGCGTTATGGATGTGTAGGTGGGTCAATGTTAGTCAATAGAGTCTTGGATAAAGTAGATTGTATTGTGTGGTCTAACTGATTCATCTTTAATTCTTTAAAAAAATTTCTCTCTTTCATTATTGGAAGGCACAGTTTTCTTTTTCTGTTAGTAACCTTTTCTCCATAAGTGATGATCTAAATGGAGTTTCTCGTATTGGAAGTTACTGCTGTAATGCCTTTTCTGCAAATATCAGTGGTCCCTATTGGAAGAGCACTGGTATCCATGTTGATCTTGCCCTCTTTGGAAGGCAGTTGCACCAGAGCTGTCTTGTTTGCTTCCATTTGGTCACACTCAAATTCAGTATCCATCTGGCTTCTGACTCTTGGCTCCTTCTCTGCCATTAGTGACCCTGCTTCTCTCTCTGGACTTGATGCTTCTTTCTGGTCTACCTGGCTTTGACTCTTGGCTTTCCCTCAAAGACTTTGGCCTGACTTTGGACAGGAAGCTCTTCAGAGCACCCTGAATATTCTGATTTCTTCAGAATCTATTTCCTTGGCTCTAATAAGCTGGACCAACAACAGCTAGTTTGACTGGCCAGTGCATTCACTTATGCCAAAAACGTTGAGAAATGGGGGTGTTCACAGAGGCTCTATCAGAAGCTTTGAACTCATGCAGAATCATTTCCCTTAACAGCCTTCAATTACCTTTGGGGGAAAACAGACATTTTTTTTAAAAATAAATTTATTTATTTATTTATTTATTTATTTATTTATTTTTGGCTGTGTTGGGTTTTCGTTTCTGTGCGAGGGCTTTCTCCAGTTGCAGCAAGCGGGGGCCACTCTTCATCGCGGTGCGCGGGCCTCTCACTATCGCGGCCTCTCCTGCTGCGGAGCACAGGCTCCAGACGCGCAGGCTCAGTAGTTGTGGCTCACGGGCCCAGTTGCTCCGCGGCATGTGGGATGTTCCCAGACCAGGGCTCGAACCCACGTCCCCTGCATTGGCAGGCGGACTCTCAACCACTGCGCCACCAGGGAAGCCCGGAAAACAGACTTTTTAAGTCAAAATAAATGTTTGACATTTTAGGAGAAACATCATTTGAAGTATAGAGTTTTATTTAAAACTCCAGGGTTACATGGCTGTCACCTGTCCATTTCTCTATTCTGCATTGCTACCAAATACCACTTTTTTATAGGCATATAAAAAAATGCAGCTACATACTTCTCCCTCTGCTGTAAAAAACCTGGCCCTAATGACATCTTCTATCACTGTTGATAATTATTAGAGAAGACTTGCTATTTCTGCCACACAGAAGAAAATGCAAGAACACAAACCTCAGAGAGTCAGATTAGAGAGCTTTCATGATATTTGAGGTCAGTTTTCCAACAAGCATTCTTGCAGGCATGATTAAATTCTGTGTGATTTTTCAAGTATCACCCTAGAAATGAAAAGTTCCTCATTGTTTTATTTATATGTCTGACATAAACACTAACAGTTTCAAATAATAAAATACAATGGAAAGTGTTGACATTTTCAGTTTTCACGTAGCAATATTGGTTTTTTTAAAAATTAATTAATTAATTAATTATTGTCTGCATTGGGTCTTTGTTGCTGTGCGTGGGCTTTCTCTAGTTGCGGCGAGTGGGGGCTACTCTTCATTGTGGTGCGTGGGCTTCTCATTGCGGTGGCTTCTCTTGTGGAGCACGGGCTCTAGGCGCACGGGCTTCAGTAGTTGTGGCGCGTGGGCTCAGTAGTTGTGGCGCGTGGGCTTAGTTGCTCCGCCGCATGTGGGATCTTCCTGGACCAGGGCTTGAACCCGTGTCCCCTGCATTGGCAGGCAGATTCTTAACCACTGTGCCACCAGGGAAGTCCCAGCAATATTGTTTTAAGCACTTACTTTGAAGTAAAAATTTGCACAATTTTGACATTTATAAATGAAAGCATTCAGCTGATTGATTTTAATGGTTGAATCATGAGAGATGCATATTTCAGGAAACAGAAAACTGCTCTTTTTTTCTCTGTTATCTGGTTAGCGTTCCTGTGTAGCCATTTGTTTTAAACATGTCAGCTTTCTTTAATTATTCATTTTAAGCAATCACTGATTGCTGATGTTATTTAAGTGATCTGGGAACATCTGTAGACTAAAGCCAAGGTCAGTGTTTTGAATATGGGAACAAGATTGGGACGTTTTTCCTAAGGTCAAAGACTGACCTGAAACTGGGGGAGGTCATGTTATAGAAGAATCCAAACCAATTATAAGATCAAAGCCAATTGGTACTGGTGCTTGGCAGAGGCTAAAGCGCTTCAGAGATGGCAGAAGCTCAAGCAGTTACATTCAATGGGGAGCTCTGGTGGTGCGTTCTGGGGACCCAGACTCTAGGAAACTAGGCTGTAGGCGAAGTCAATGAAGTTAGAAAAGTGGCTGCAGGAACAGTGGTAGAAGGTAGTCAAATATGATTAGGGAACGGTGAAGGGAATCCCCCTACTGAGGACTCAGAAAAAAACAAATGGTCAAGCCAAGTTTGCTGCTTTTTTACTGGGCTGAGTACTAACGTTGTCCCTGGACAAAAATTAGTCCCAGAGAATGGGGCTAAACCTTATGTGGGGAATAAGAATGATAACTTTCTGTGTTAGAGTGTTATAATTAAAGAAGCCAGACTATTGTAACATGAGCCTTGTCTAGGATCCTGGCAGTGAAAGAGAAAATACAAAGGTAGACTTGAAATGCATCATGAGGGAAGAACTGATTGAATATGTGGATTTGTTGGAGGTTGAGAAGGTGCCTGTGAGCTTTTTAAACTTAGTGTGCCTGTGACCAGTTGATAGAAAAAGGATAGGCCAATAGGAGTGGCTCTTTGGTGTGAGGAGGAAGATTAGCTCTCGTTAGGCCTACTGAGTTTAATGTGATTGTGGAAACAGTGATAGAGACAAGTGCGCCGTGTGAGGAAAAATATTGCATGTCCCTCTACTGTGAATGTTCTTTCCTTATTTACATAACCATTTTGTTGGCATCAGTACCATTTCTATAGCTTGCAATCCTGAGTGAACTACTGAGATGATAACAAAGAAGGCAAAACATTTAAACTTACAAAGAATATTTGCCTTTCTTCTTAAAAATACTAATTAATTTAAAATTAAAAATAAAGGATGTTAAAGTATACAACTTTTTAACTAGAAAGCCAAATTCAATTTAAGTATATTAAAATATTGAGGCTGCAGACAACTCCAGGGTGTATCATTTATATTGCAGTGTATATGAAAACAGCACACTAGAATTTTACATTACACAATCTGAGCGGCTATCCTCAATGATGTGAGAAAAAGTATTCATAAATAAATTTTAAAATAACATTTACAGTTTGAAAGTTAACAAATATAACCAATTAGAAGTAAAATGAAACAAAATATTCTATCCCCATCAAACAAATGTAAAGCCGAAGAACAAACTTAACCACAAATGTGCAAGACTTATATGAAGAAAATTACAAAACTGTAAACAGAGTCTTAAAAGGATTGGTTAAATGGAGACACATACTGTTTTCCTGGATGGATGCCTTAGAATTATAAAGATGATAATTATATCTCAAGTCGGTTTATACATTTAACACAATTCTCATAAAAATCCCAGTGGCATATTATTTTTTTCTGATCTTAACAATAGGGATTCTATAGTTTATCTGAACAAATAAACACATGAGAATAGCATGGGCAAAATTTTAAAAGAAAAGTATCGAGAATTATGTAACATTGCCATAGTATTTAATCTTAAACATATTATAATGTATTAGAAAACTACAGTAATTAAAGTGGGTATTGGTTTACATATTGATAGACAACTGAGTTGAGAAGAATTGAAAGTACAAAACGAATCATAATTTGAATACAAATTTATCATACTATGAAGTTAGCATTTCAAATCAGGGTTAAAATGTTGGATTATCCACTAAGTGACATAGAAGCAACAAGTTAAGTATATAAGGTAATAAATTTAGATGGTTATGTTATCTGAGAGAACTTGCAGATATGTTAAAGATACAGATACAAAAATTAAGCAATAAAATGCATAGTGAAAATAGTGTTGAAAATGTTATAACTTTGACATGAAGGGGGGGTTTCATTAGGAGGGGACATGACAGTAAACAATAAAAGCCACGAAGAGATTTATAACCTTGAATACCTATGTATTAATAATATCTAATTACCTAAAAACATATAAAATCTACTGGAAAAAATATAGCATAATGCAGTAGACAGAAAGACTTATAATAAAAATTCTTCCTAGTTAATAAGAAAAATATGTATCCTCAAAGCAAAAGATGTGAAAGACATGAAGAGGTAGTCCACAAAATACGAAGACAAAATACAAACGTAAAAATCCCAAATCATCGTGGTAATCAGAGAAATTGAAATTTGCAAATATAAGTCAGCATAACCTTAATATTAAAACAAGACAAAGACAAGAAGGGGATATTACAGTCAAATCTCTCTCATGAAAATTGATGTACAAATTCTAAACAAAATATGTTTATATATCTGTTATGGGTTAATTTATGTCCATTCTCCCTCCCCACCTCCCCCACCCCCACCCACATTCCTGTGTTGACCTCTTAACCCCCAGTACCTCAGAATGTGACCTTATTTGAAGATATGGTCTTTACAGAGGTAATCAAGTGAAAAGCAAGACATTAGAGTGGGCCCTAATCTAATATGACTGATAACATTATAAAAGGGGGAAATTTGGAGACAAGTATACAGGGAGAGTGCCATGTGAACATATAGATGGCTGTCTGCAAGCCAAGGAGAGGGGCCTAGAACATATCCTTCACTCATAGCCCTCAGAAAGAAGCAACCCTGCCAACATCTTGATTTGAGACTTCTAGCCTCCAGAACTGGGAAATAGTAAATTTCTGTTAAGCCACCCAGTTTGTTATACTTTGTTATGGCAGCTTTAGCAAATGAATACAATTGCTAATCTAGCGATGAAGAAAAAGGGTAATAGATTAAAACAAATAGGATTTATTCTTGGGATGAAAAAACAGTTTACATCTAAAAATCAAGCAGTGTAATACAGTACATTAACAGAAAAAGGGAGAGAAATCATATGATTATAAAATACCTTAGAAAAAAAAAGAAAAAAAAATCTTAGTAGATCAGGAATAGTAGGGAATTCCATAATTAGATAAAGAATATCTACAAAAGTTCTATAGCAATCCATATAGTTGATGGCAAAATATTGAAACCTTTCCCCCAGAGATTGGGAATGAGACAGTATGCCTGCTCTCACCACTTCTATTCAACATAATAAAAGAAGTTTTAACCAGTGTAATAAGTAAAGAAAAAGAAATAGTAGGCATATGGATTAGCATAGAAGAAATAAAAAGGAATATGGGCTGTAATTGAAGAAATAAAACTGGAATAAAAATGAGAAAAACTCAAGCATCTACAAACAAACATAATTACTTAGCAACATACAACATATACAAAAATCAATTATATATAGCAGAAGCAAACACAGAAAATGAAATGTTAAAATATACTACTTACAATAGCATAAAATACCCAGGAGTAAACTTAACAAAATATGCCAAAATGTGTGCAACTATGTACAATATAAACTACAAAACATTCTCAAAATAAAGACCCAAATAAATGGAGGGATATACTACATTTATGGGTTGGAAAGTGCAGTGTCCAGAGATGGCAGTTTTCCCAGGTTTTCTCTGTGGACTCAATGTAATCATAGTCAGAATCATAGCAGATTATTTCTTTACTTTTGGAGAATCTAAAAAACTGATTCTAAAATGTATATGGACATCAGTGGGCCAAAGAATAGCCAAGGCAATCTTTAGGGAGAACTAAGATGGAAGATGTTCACCCGAGATATCAAGTCCTACTATAAAGCTGTGATGATTAAAAGTCTGGTGTTGGTACATGGCAGACAGACTGATCAATGAACTAGAATAGCTCAGAAACAATCCCACACACATAATGATTGTGTGATTTATGACATTATGGTGCATTGGGAAAGGAACAGTTTACTAGATGGTGTTGGGTATATTTGTTATATACATATTGAAAAAGGCCTGTCTGTACTCTACCTCACAGTATATAAAATTAATTCCAGATTGATTTCAGTACTAATTACGAAATTAAAGCCACCATAATTTTAGAGGGAAACAAAATATGTTCATGATTCTGGAGTAGGCAGAGATTTTCAGAACAGAATATGAAAAACATTGCTCATAAAGGAAAGAAAAATGACAAATTAGAGTATACTAGAATTAGGAACTTTTGTTCATTGAAGGACACCAGTAAGAAAGTGAAAAAGCAACCCAGAGACTATAATAAAATACTTTCAAGATCTATATCCAAGAGAGACTTGTTTCCACATTACAGACAGATTCCTGCAAATCAGTTAAAAGCTGTACCATAATAGAAAAATTGGGGAAAAAGTTTAATGGGCACATGACAAAAGAGGACATCCAAAAGGCTAAGAAATATATGAAAAGGCACAAAAATATCACCAGGCATTAGAAAAAAAAAAAGAGGACAGGGAACAAACAACAGAGTTTGCTTTCCCAGAAGCCTTTGCACAAAACTACTATTTATATCTCATTGGCCAGAACTGTATCACTTGGTCAACCCTAGTTGCAAGAGAGGATGATGAAGGAGTACCTGGCTTCTCTAATTTCTCTTGTGTTACTGGCCAAAGAGGAGGAGGTTGGATATTAGTGGTGAATTGCGTGTGTCACAGTCTGTGATCGAGTCAAGTGAAACGTCTAAGAGCTGTACTGAATACACAGGTCTGGAGTGCAGCAGAGAGGTCAGGCTGGAAATAGAAAGTGAGGTTCATAATTATGCAGAGGGCATTTCAAAGCTATGCCTATGGATATAATTACTAAAGAAGGTAGAGTGAGTAGAGAGGTTAAGATAGAATCCTGGTGTAGACAAAAATTTACCAATCTGTCAGAGCAAGAGAGGGAATCACAAAGGAGTTTGAAGGACTGCAGGAGAAAAGTCAAGTGAGAGTAGTGTTTGGGGAGCAAAGGGAAGTGAGTTGCAGGGAGAAATTAGGCAAAACTTCAAATACTAATGCTGGATCTGAATAGGCAAACTCTGAAAGAGTTCTCTTTAAAGCCAAGAACAGGCGGAAGTGTTAACTTAGGCTAATCAGAGAATACTTAGTAAGTTGGGGGCATTTTCACTTCAGTTCTCTATGTATTTTATGTCAAGTGTATGGGATTTTTGGGCTCAGCAGGATTCGAAGGTATTCATTCAGATGATAATAGTTGGTACAAATTTCGTAATTTAACACCATCCACGACAGTTACACTGTCTGGTCATGGACCCTAGGGTTGAGTGCCACATTTTAAGCTCATAATGGTCACCTGTGCAATTCAAGACAAATTGGAGACTTTCTAAATGTGTGGTCTCAGTGCTGCCATATTAGCCTAATGGGAACTGGGATTGATATTGGCATGGTTCTCATTGTCTTCACTGAAGGTGATGATAGTTTCTTTCTCCCAAGTTTCCTCATAGCCATAAAGAGACTCTGGGTATGGACTAATGGCCTTACTACTGCATTGCTGAGTATAGATGGGAAAAAATCAGTCATTTGTCTTGCAGCACACTCATCAATCCATTCCCATATCCCTGCTAACAGTACTGATTTTCAAGTGTACTGTAAACTACCTAAGTCGAAATGGAAAAAAAAAAAAAATCTGTTGGTTGAACAAAATTGTTACTTTTAATGAGATTTTGTGCTATTGATGTCATTAAAAAAACAACTTCCTGTGGCTTTGGATTAAATTAACAAGTTTACAAACACTGTAAAGCTAATTCCTAGCAGAGAGGGAAATCAACAAGGTGGACATTGAATATTCTTTTCCAAATATATTGAGGAAAAAGGGGTCTATAAGCTAATACGTCTCCATGAGAATTTTCCACTTCATTGTGTTGTGTTTTAAGTGGTGTTTCATTTTAGGTTGACTTCTTTCCGTTATCAAAGTTGTAACCTTCCTCTTCCAAGTTATCAGATGGTATATGCTTGGCGAATATAAAATGATTATTAAGAAACTGAGGAATTGAAATGGAGAATGTCATTTATAAGAGCATATAAAAGTTTGCAGAAATCTAGTCTGCCATCTCCATGCCCCAAAATTTAGTTCCTCTTTCCTGTTTCTCTTAGTAAAACACTGTAGTTTTATTTCCTTGTATATTCTGCCTGCCCCTAGGAATTAAGTTTTTAAAGTATTCTATTTAAATTAATATTTGTGATTTTTGACAAATAAAAATTTCTCACAATTAAGACTTCTTCTACATACAGATTCCTTAGACATTGCTACAGCCTGGAACCAGAAAGACAAGACTGAGTCTCCACGGTTGTTTACAAATTGCATTATGGCATGTGGCTTTTGGATGACTGGATGAATATATTTTTATTTTGGACTTGATTTCTTTTTCAATATGGAGACCTAGTCAAACATATGTTTCAGGGTCTTCATCGCCAGTATTGAGGCTTCCTATTGGGATGACACAACTTGGAGAAGTAACATGCCCCAGAAATTTTACACTTAACGATTCCTCTGGTGGCAGTTATCAGCTTCCCACTTTATAGAGCCATTTAATTGATGTGTTTCATCCTCCTTTCCTCTCATTTCATCAGTTTGTATTTAGATGTATGTAAATGACACATCATTTCTGAGCAGTTCTCAGGGAATTGAACATGGCTTTGCTCTTCAGATTCCTTAACTTTCTTCTTTCCCTTCCATTTTTCTTTTCTTCCTTCCTCCATCTCTCCCTCCCTACTTTCCATCTTTACTTCCTTATTTTGTCCTTCCTTCCTTTATTTATTTATTTATTTATTTTATTTTATTTTTGGCTGTGTTGTGTCTTCGTTTCTGGGCGAGGGCTTTCTCTAGTTGTGGCGAGCGGGGGCCACTCTTCATCGCAGTGCGCGGGCCTCTCACTGTCGCGGCCTCTCTTGTTGCGGAGCACAGGCTCCAGACGCGCAGGCTCAGTAGTTGTGGCTCACGGGCCTAGTTGCTCCGCGGCATGTGGGATCTTCCCAGACCAGGGTTCGAACTCATGTCCCCTGCATTGGCAGGCAGATTCTCAACTACTGCGCCACCAGGGAAGCCCTGTCCTTCCTTTGACAAAGATTTACTAAATGTCCACTATGGGCACTGAACTCAAAAGCAAAAAAAATATGCAAGCACAGGCTTGGCCTGAAGGCACTTAGAGTCTAACTGCTTTCTTCCACAGGTGCCTGAGGCTTACACAATGAAAGTCTCAGGAAATCCAACTGGATTTGTTTAGCAGATTCTTTACTTGTGGTTGAGATTTTGAAAATTTGGAGGACCATGTTCAAAGTCCTTCATAGCTTTCCGAAGCATTTTTGGAAGGATACATTTATGTGCAATTGGTATGCTTCTCATAAATCACTCCTACCCGAACACCAGCTAGACAGCAGAACGAGTGAACTCTATTAGCTTGATTTGCATTTTTTATTACACTCATTTTAAAACTGAGCAAAGTTTTGAGAATATTCTTCAATTCATATTTTCACAGCCAGGATCATCTTTGCCCTAGTCCTAATTAGTGTGTTTTCCTGCATTTTTGTCTCACAATTACACTGTGCCTCTTTTTCTCATCATTGTGTCTTGGCAAGGGATAAGTGGAAAAATGTGAAGATTAAACATTCTCTCTAGAAGAGTTTTATTTGTCTATTCATAGTCTAAGATTTTTTTAATTAATGATTTAGAAGTACATGAGTAAATTTGATGATGTTAATTCTGTGCTTATATGAAGATCTCCTAACATCAAAATAGATTTTTGTAGCTATGTGTCAGCTTTAGTGAGATGGAGTTTAGTGATGTTGCCAAAGAGCTGATTGATTAATTTTATAAAGTCTAATGGTTTTTGTCTTTGCAAAATTTAGGTTTGCCTGTCAGTTGTGCTTATTTTTCCCTCAGAAATTTGAAATGGCAGCTGAATGTTTTACCAGGTTTCTTAAGGGCTTTTTATTTCTGGGATAGCTGCTGGGCCATCAAACTAGAAAGAGAACTATCATTTGGCAAGATGGTCACTGCATGAGGTTAGGGAGTTTGAAAGTTCTATTCTCACTTTGCTCCAGGCAATTTTGCAATCGTAATAGATTTTTACCATTTTAACATGCTGTTCATCTTCAAAAACCATACTGCTAATGTCTTAATAGCTTCATTTGACCCAGGAAGGGATATTTTGTTGTCTGAGAATATAGTCATAGGGCAAGTGGTCTTTGCTGGGCCACAGGAGTGGGTGAGCAGTAGGCTTGCCCACTGTCGCATTCATCTGTAGTTTAGAAACCAGCCATCTTCTCCTGCCATGCTGTTTAGATTTGGATTCAGTGGTTAGCCTGAAGCTCACAGAGCTACTCACAAGTCAGTAGAAGGGGAATTTTCTTTTACTTTTCTTTTTAAAAAATCCGTACACTCTCTGGTCTTTCTCAAATAACAGTATGGATGACAGTGAAAAAAACATCTATTTTACTTCATTTCTCTCACACTGATCACTTTCAGATGTCAAAGTCTGTTTCCTCTTGTTTTAACTTCAGGATTTTCCATTTTCTTCTGATTTTATCTTATTCTTATTTTTAAATAATAAATGTATATCCTGTCAGTGTTCTAAGGAATATTAAGATAATTTCCTTCACAAATCGTAAGTATCCCAGTGAATTAAAATAGTCATTGTGACCAATAACCTAGATTACTTTTGCAAAGAAATTAGTAGCTATTAGAAAATTATAGTATTATATGATAAAATGGAAGTTATATTTAGAAATGATGTTTAGGCACCACTAGATTCCTCATCAGTTTCAAGAATGAAAATATTTTCTGTACTATACATAACGTTTTACATCTCCCTTTTTAACAATAATCACTTTCTTTTTAAATTAATGGTGTACAATTTTTGGATCTCAAAATGGGTAACTTGCCTGTCTCTTGTTGCTAACTTGCCGCACACATCTCTTTGAGTGATTTTCCTGGCAGCCCTGGAAACGGCCATCTCTCTGGTTGGATCTTTGTTCTGTGGCAGGCCCAGAACTCTGTCTTTCCAATCCTGCCCCACAGAATCTGGTTGAACCATGCGAAGGTTTTACACTCCACTATACTGCGACTCTGGCACCAGAGTTGGCAGAGGTCCATGTGAACCATGTGCTATTCTCCTCACCACTTGAGATTCAGGGTGTCCTCTGGTGACAGCAGGTGTTCAAAGGGAATTAGAAGCCACACAAGTCAAGCTGTAAACAACTCAGGTTTACATTTTAATATACCTATTGCATTTTGCCTATTAAAGGGAATCATAGTAGCCATTAATAACCATGCTTGGTAGGGGCCAAAATCATAACATTTGAGGAGATTTGAGGAAATATTGAGATAATTGAAAAATTAGTACGTGGTGTTTTGGAATCAAATACCTCAAAATCTCTTGGACATGGATTATAACATAATACATTCTAACACATTTGTCCCTGATTTTCTTCCTACTAGGAAAAGGGAAGTTATGCAGATAGCACATAAACTGTAGTGTTGAGGAGGACAAAGAAAATCTTTAGCAAGATTTGGTTGAGCACTGGGTCAGAGAATCTGAAGATGCCCAAGATCACTGTCATTAAAGGAAATCTAAGTTATTAGGAGAATGCCATAATCTGAAACACTGTAGACACTGTTCTGAGAGAACTATTGATTCTTTGCTTTCAGGCTATTCATTTGTTTAAGACTAAATGTGTAAGCTACACCACAGAACACCAAATCACCTTGGAGTTGCTGCCTCGGCAGTGGCATGACAGCTAATAGAGACAGGCCTGCATTTTCTCCTGAAGTCTTCTATCTTCCTTTAGTGTCATTGAACAAGGGCTGCTAGAGTGTCGGAAAAAATATTTATTGCTCTTCCATATGTCACTGCCCTCCTGCCAGTGACATGTGTACTCATCAGTCAAACAGAAACGATCCACCATGTTTGATTTACTGCAGTTGAAGGAGATCTGTTTGTTGGTTCCTATAACATAAACCATTTTGGTAGAGATTAATGCTCTGATTTGCATGCAACTCATGGGAGTTACATCATTAGTTTTCATGATGTGTCAGGACTAAATGTAAGAAATGCAAGTCTGTTTTTTCTCCGTGGGGTCCTGCTCTTTTCCTTTCCCCTCCCTCACCTTTTCATTAACTTTCCCCTTGTTGTTCAGTAAAGCATTATTTTTTTTTAACATCTGTATTGGAGTATAATTGCTTTACAGTGTTGTGTTAGTTTCTGCTGTATCACAAAGTGAATCAGCTATATGCATACGTATATCCCCATATCCCCTCCCTCTTGCATCTCCCTCCCACCCTCTAGGTGGTTGCAAAGCATGGAGCTGATCTCCCTGTGCTATGCAGCTGCTTTCCACTAGCTAGCTGTTTTACATTTGGTAGTGTATATATGTCAATGTTATTCTCTCACATCGTCCCAGCTTCCCCTTCCCCCTCCCCGTGTCCTCAAGTCCATTCTCTACATCTGCATTTTTATTCCTGTCCTGCCCCTAGGTTCATCAGAACCATTAGTAAAGCATTATTTACTTTGTGCTTTCTCGGGACCTCGTAGAAGATTAAGTGATTAAGTTTTAGCAATACGGGAACTATGAATAAAGTCCTTCTTCAGAACATGGAAAATGACTTGAATAGCAACAAACTTCTAATCCTGCCAATGGACTTTGAGCAAACATACGCTGGTGAACCTGCAGAAAAATAAAATTGACTTTTCTCACTGACATCTCTGTTCCATTTATATTCTGTGAGACATGTGGAGTAGGAAGGTTTTCACAGCTTTCAGAGTTGCTCAATTTGAAAGTTTTCTAATATACTACAATTCTACTGTATAGAACTCAAAATCTATATTAAGTGACATTTTTGTGCTCTGAGTAAAAAAAGTTCTGTAGGTGCATAATTGAATCTACTTTGACTAACCACACTTGATTGCCACATTGCTCTCTGTGGCGACGGCAAGATTAATAACAGCTCCTTTCATTTAGTGCAGCTTTAGAAGTGGGAAACAAGTTATTGAGGTATTTCTTCCATATCCCCACATCTTCAAGAAAGCTCCTGAAGCATATCAAATTCTGTTTTACTAGTGCTCCTGCAAGGAAAATATTTTTCTAAGTAAAATAAGAAAGGATTTTATTGTAATATACAAAAATGGAATCTTTTACATTTTTCACAGTGTAGCCAATACATTATAAAGATTTCACAAAGTTTAAAGTTAGGCAAGTGAATGATGTGGGTCTTGAACTTGTATCTATAACAGATACTCTAAATACTTAGACATTAGAGGGGATATCCGTGATCTGAACATCTCGAGTGGTCTAAGAATATTTCGCTGCCTGACTTCACACAGCCATATATTAAACTCACGATTGAGACCGGAACTAAATGCTATCATCATATGTCCAATGAGCCACGTACTGAACAAGCTATCTGTTAAGGCTCCTTGAGTGTTACTCTTGTTGACATAGGTCTTTACCTGAAATTTTTACTTCTTACGTGTGCCACCTATGGAAGCTTGGTTTAAGAACCCTTGCTTGAAGTCTCTAGTAACCAATTAGGTCCTAGGGTATTCTGTGATTCTAGAATTTTCTGAGTTGTCCTCAGTATATTCTCTTTCACTTTAGGTCATTAGGAATTGGCTTACAACCAGTATATCTGTAGTTGCATTTGGACAATAAGCAGTGAAGGAGTGATTAAGTGCTTGCTATCTTGAGTAGGACATACAAAGAGTTCAAATTCCAGCTCCACCTTTATTATCTGGGTGATTTGGAATAAAGTATTCAATCTTTCTAATCCTCTGTTTCTTCTTAAATTTGGTTGATAAAATGTGTGAAACACTTAGCAAAGTCTTTGGCAGATAGAAATTGTTAATCAACGTTAGCTATTATTATTGTTATAAATAATATTTAGCTCTATAGAAATTTCCCAGTGGCAGACCATAACTGCTGTTCAAGCCACCTCTGAACTATTGAATGCAAACGGGAAGTGAGAGAGTGGAGGGCAAGATGCAGGGAATGTTTACTTGGTGAATCACAGTAGGTACTTTTTCAAATTTGTTGCGAGAAATCCACATAGGCCAGAAAGGAAGCTTAGGGCACATCTACTCAGAAGACTGAGGCATAGACTAGAATATTGGGCTTGTGAAACTTTACTTCTGTGTGCTAGAAATGGAGGTATGTTAATCAAATGGCCTGACCCAGCCACCATCTTGCTGGGAGACCTGCCACTGCTATTGCCAGGAGTTTTGGTAGAGTGTATGTAGCTGTGTGTGTCTCGAGGGTGGGCACTGTATCATTCTGTGTTTTATAATTATCAGTATTACTGGCCTTCTCTGATATTAATTTTACCAACAGTTCATTAAAAATGAAGTAGCTAATGCCACTTTAACAGTGCTCCTTCTAAGTGGGAAACTTACTCTCTTTCGAAGTTTTCAATTTATGACAACGTATATGTATAACAACAAAGAAGAAAGATGATATTGATAAAGAAAATTTCCCCACAATTGTCTATTGAAAAAATGAATAATTTTGTATTAGCCAAGTTATTTATTCTGGAGAGTATGCAATAGGTTTTTAAAGCTTTCTATGTATATTACCTTTTCAATCATGGTAATTATGGAATCATTAAATACATATTTCATTTATGGTGGCAGCACATTTCAGGGTTTCATGTGCGGTCCTATTTACTGTTTGTTTTACTTTCCTATTCTCTCATTATACTTTCTTCACAGCTGTGAAACAAATATTTGTACAATGGTGATAGTATGTCACCCTCTTACAGACATTCTACCAAGAAACAAACAAAAAATGCCCCTGGAAATATCGTAGAGGAGCATAGCAAGCATTTTAATATAAGCAGCAGGAATTCCTTTGGACTACACAATCCTTTTCATAAGAACTTCCATTGAATAATTTAAATATATATGGAAACTAACCTACGGCCTAAAACTTAGGCGATCAAGATCGCAATCTTAAAGTAAGCTTTACGTCTCATGCCTACTTTCTAAGCTACACATACACAAGGTCACACAGTCATACACATAGCCAGGGCTTATATTCTATTTTACCCTCTTTTCTGTGCTGTTTTTGAGAGATTATCATCTTCTGTTTCGGAGAGATTAAGCTATTAGGGTTAAATAGGCATCTTAGAAATAGACCACCTCACTGATCATGATTAAAATCTTTAGCCATTCCAATTCTAAAGGCTTTAATTTGACCTCTTTCTCTGTTTCACTAGCTTTCATGAGAAGAGTTTCTCATGATTCCAAGGGTATGTTTAATGCCCTTGTGAACCAGTTCATCCAACTCTCTCATAGCTTCTGACTACATTCAGGTATTCCTTTTAGAACAGTGTGCTGTGGTCACTAGGGGGATTATGTACAAGAGAGTAGAGATGGACTGGGTTCCATTACCCATGTAAATGTTCCTTACCATTTGAACAACGACTCAGAGGGAAACCTAGCACCACTATTGATAGGGGTTTTGGTGGAACATACAGTGGTATGTGGGTATGTATGTCTTGAGATTTGTGTGATGTGTGTCTTACAGATATGTGTGCCTAGAGATGGTGTGCCCATAGTGCCATCTTTGGAGTACAAAGGATATAGAATTAACTCATTTTACATGGCCTAAACCTAAACCCATATGAAATACAGCTATTTATCCAGTGCTGCATGTATGAAGGAAAGGAAGTTCCTTACTTCATGAGCCACCTCCCTTTTATATTCTCTTCTGAACAAATTGGCTCTCTTAAAATCATTAAGAAGTTCTTGTTGAAAAAAATAAAAATGAAGTAAAATGAATTTTCCACCTATGACTTATGATTTAGGCTTATAAGATTTAAAATATTGTAACAAACTTCCAGTTATAAAATAAATGAGTTAAAGGGATGTGTTGTACAGCATGGTGCTTATAGTTAATAATACTGTATTGCATATTTGAAAGTTGCTGAGAGAATAGACCTTAAAAGTTCTCATCAGAAAAATAAAAATTTTTAACTATATGGTGACAGATGTTAACTAGGGTTATTGTGGTGATCATTTTGCAATATATACAAATATCGAATCATTATGTTGTATACCTGAAACTAATATAATACTGTATGTCAATTATACCTCAATAAAAAGGCAGGATAAGCACATAGAAATATTGTAAATGTTTTCCAGTTAATCTTTCTTGAGTCTTGGTAGAATTGCTTTCAAATCAATTCAGGTACATGGATATCCCTGATTTAAATACTATCTTCATGAAAGGATTTGTTCTCTTTCCCAGGGTCTCATCATGATTCTCTGAGGAATTGAATTTTACACATTTCCCTCAAGTCTCCTTCTCATTATTCTCTGTTTATTACAGGACTCCAACATGTGATTTTAGACTTTTTTTGATTTCTCATTTCCCTCATTTCAAACTTGTTTTGACACCTAGTCAAGGTCTTAAAGAATTCTTTCTTTGTTTCCAGAATCCATGCTTTTTACCTATCATTGTTAACAGATTCACTGTTTGTCAGGCCTGTTTCTTGGCCACTTATCTCCCTTATTCTAGCCTCACAAAAGTGAGAGTTTAGCCACTTCAGTCAATAGTAAAGATAGTGGTAAAAACTAGACTTGCTGCGTATCTAACTTGATGTAAATCTATACAAACTTTTCTGTGTACTGCCTTTTGTACTAAGGAAATTTATGGTCTTTTTCAATGCCACCCATTCATTGATCCATCTACCTATCAAAAAGAGAGGATCTTATAATCATTTTATTTCCTCTGTAAATAATATCCAACACACATATACATATACACACATGCACGCACATCATCTAAAAGCTTATATAATATGAACCTGGGATGAATAACTCTTCCTGGTTGTTCTGTAGAATCTGACATTAAGTGTGCTTTAAATTGATACTTATTGATAATACTCTTAAAAACCCAAAAGTGAAAAAGATTTTTGTCATGAAAGATGGTGCATTATCTTCCTAAATTGAAAGCATTGACTTCTCAGTTGGAAGTCAATGACACTTGGATGGTTTTTAACGGATTGTAGGATTAAATCTTACAAGGAGATTTATTTCTCTGTGGACAAAACAAATAAGAATGTGCTATTCAGTCTCTAACTTTTCAATGTTATGGGCCTGCTAGGCAATTATTAATGGATTAGGAAAAAGGCAAGCTAAATAAAATAAACTCTTCAATTGTTACCAGCATTTTTCTGTAAAGATACCCAGTACATTCAGAGATGTCCAGTGATGGGAAAATAAGCTGGAGGGCTAAAGGGGACAGGATGATACAAGTGAAGTAAATCTTTTTCAAATGCAAAGGAAAGTTAAAGGGCTAAAAGATAAAAAGGAGGGGCTTCCCTGGTGGCGCAGTGGTTGAGAATCTGCCTGCCAATGCAGGGGACACGGGTTCGAGCCCTGGTCTGGGAAGATCCCACATGCCGCGGAGCAACTAGGCCCGTGAGCCACAACTACTGAGCCTGCGCCTCTGGAGCCTGTGCTCCGCAACGAGAGGCCGCGATAGTGAGAGGCCCACGCACCGCGATGAAGAGTGGCCCCCGCTTGCCGCAACTAGAGAAAGCCCCCACACAGAAACGAAGACACAACACAGCCAAAAAAATAAATAAATAATAATTAAAAAAAAAAGATAAAAAGGAATCAAAACTGGGAAGGAAGGGACCAACAGGATCAGATAAAATTTCTAATTATGTTATTTAAGGTGAATTGATATATTTCACATGAGAGGTAAAAGTGCTCAATATACACACAGGGTTGGGAATAGAGCCTGTTTCCACCAGACAGACTGGAAAACCTTATGACTCATGGGGAATTAGGTAGAATACACAGAAGAGTCTTATTTTAATAGGAAGGAATACTAAGCCCTAGACTGAGCACTGCCCTGGTCTTGCCAAACAAGTCTTTAAAGGAAAATCTGAAAAAAATCAAACTATTCCAAGAACTTAATGGCATCCTAGAACAAAGATGAAGAATGTTTTAGGCATACAAGAATATCCAGCACCCAACAAGGTAAAAATTGAAATGTCTATAATACAGTCAAAATTTACCAGGTTTGCAAAGTGGTAGGAAAATAAGACCCATGATGAGGAGATAAATCAGAACTGACCCTGAACTGACACAGATATCTACCCTATTAGTATCCACATATGTGTGATTGGTAGATGTCCTTTTAGATGATGTTCTATATATCTTTGCCAACATATAGATGTGCCAGCAGTAACTGAGTATACTGGGTCTTAGTTATCTGAGTGTTGATCATCAAAGTCCCCTCTTTAGTTATTCTATAGGAAAGTAAAAGTCATTGCAACATTGGAATGTCTGCTAATGAATAAAGAGTTATGCATATATGGCCTTCACTATGTTGAAGTATATTCTTTCTATACTCAATTTGTTGAGAGATTTTTATCTTGAGTACATGTTGAATTTTGTCAAATGTCTTTTCTGCAGCTATTAGATGATCATATGATTTTTATCTTTCATTCTATTAGTGTGGTATATCACATTTACTGATTTGCATATATTGAACCATCCTTGCATCCCAGGGATGAATCCCACTTGATCATGGTGTCCAGTCTTTTAAATGTACTGTTGGATTAGATTTGCTAGTATTTTGTTGAGAATCTTTGCATCTATAAACATCAGGGATACTGTCTTGTAGTTGTTTTTTTGTTTTGTTTTGTTTTCCTGTAGTGTCCTTATCTGGCTTTGCTATCAGGGTAATGCTGGCCTTGTAAAATGAGTTTGGGAGTGTTGCCTCCTCTTCAATTTGTTAGAAGAGTTGGAGAGGGATTGGCAGTGCTAATCATTTAGCAATATATACATCTATCAAATCATTACTTTGTATATCTTCAACTCATACAGTGTTATATGCCAATTATATCTCAATAAAACTAGTAAAAAGAGAGTTATGCCATTAGTCTCCTACCCTGCAAATCCTTCTCTGCTTAACACTAGTGTCTCTTATGTTGGTCTTTCCCTCATTGTCATAAGCTGCAAAGATAAACTGAAATCACAACTCAAAACAACTGCAAAAGCTCTTCAGAAATGAATGACTTGAATAATTAAGGATTAATAGAGTATATTGAAAATAAGGATGAAGCTCTCAAATATTTAAATGCATTCTGAGGAGTTAAGGGGTGATTTTGAACCTTTCATATATACTATGATTTTAGTTTAATTTTGCCAACTTCTGTTATTTTTTTCCGTGTAGTGGTATACTTTCTATATTTTCTCCTTCCTCCCTTTTTGGCTTTTTATTGGATTTATTGAATTTGTTTATTTCTTTTCATCTCCTATTTTCAAATTTTAATTTTCCATTCAAATTTTTATTATTCTGTGAATTGCTCTTAAATTTTCAAATATTTAACTTATAATTTTCCAGTAAATCTGTAATTAAAACTCTACAGCAAACAAAACAAAAAACTCATCATGGTTTCATTATTGTCCACTCTTTGCCCTTATCATTTCAAATTCTAATGCGGCTACTATTTAGAATTTTAGTTCCAGATTTTTATAAGCATGATATTTTACAATAAATACTTAGATTTAACGAGTTCCTGGTTTTTTGTTTTGCTTTGTTTACCATTACTTCTTGTACCCCATTCCTTACTTCTAATTTTATTTTCTTTTTTTGTTGGAACACATCTTTTACTCGCTCTTTCAGAACGTGTTCTTTAATGGTTAAGGTTTTGAGTTCTTGAATGTATGAAAATGTTTTTCTTTCTCCCACTCTTTAATTACATATACAATTCTATGTTCAAAGTTTTTCTCTTTTTATCTCTTCTAATTTTAAGCTCTCTTCATAGATTTTTTATTTCAGATACTTCTGATTAGAAGCTTGATGTCAATTTTTTACCTATTATAAGTAATCTCGCTTTTCCCTGTATCTTGTCTGACGTTACACTCTACTGTGCCTAGGAATGGGTTTTAAAATCCTGCTTTGCAGTATAGTTTTTGGTTGTTTCAATCCAGAATATAGTGAATATTTTCAGCTTGGAGAAATTTCTAAGCATTATATTTTCTCTCTCAATTCTTTCTTTGTTGCCTTTTTGGAAGTCCCATTAGATGGACATTATAGTGTCTAGATTCATTCTTCATTCTACTTAGCATTTTTTCCATACTTTTTAGTACATTATTGCTTGCTCTATATTTTTGTATACTCTCAGTCTCATTTTCCAGAGTTTAAATTCAATATTTAATAATGTAAAATCCTTAATTCTGCATATATATACATATATATATATTCATTGCATATTACTGCATATTCTTGTTTCAACATAATTGCATATGGGTGGAGACACTTGATTAGCTCTGGACAATATATTGGGCTACATTTCTAGGCCTGTGCTCTTAAGTTTTTCTTACCATTCTGCATGTTCTTTCTCTTTGTTTATCAACCAGCCAAATGCACAGCCATTAGATGGTTGGAAACTGGATTCATGAGTCACCACGTGGAGGAGAACCTCCTGACCAGGACTCTGCATGAGAGAGAAATAAACATTGATTGGGTAAGTTCCTGAGATTTTGGGGTTATATCCTGAAGCAGCTGGTGTTCTTTAAATAATGCAGATATTATACAATACTATCTAGTATAATGCTGACATTTGATAGTATTAGATAAAATTAAAATTCTAACATAGTCTTATTTGCATCTCATTTCTTCTCATCCCATGGTTTCAGACTTCACTGTCTTGTCAAGAATGGTGCAAAGGCACTTATCTGTGCCTTTCCTATAATTATCATTGTATCATTCGGCACCCAACACAATTCACTACTCATTGTAAGTTTTCAGTAGCTACTTTAAAAATAAAGTAAGTTTATTCTGTATCTTAGAAATAGATGCCTAGGCTTATGTAAAATCAGTATTTCAAAAAATTTTCCTCCATTTGGAATTTGAGTTTTTGCCATATTGTACACTTTACATACTTTTTAAAGGTATTTAAATTTTAAAAAAATTAACTCTCACCTCTTGAATTGTCCATAGTGTGGAATTTCAATGTCCCATAGGATAGTGAGTTAAAGGTGACAAAACATTTAAACATACTTATTGTTGACCCAAACTATACTTACTTTAATTTACATTTAACGTGCTGCAAAATATAAATAGAGCAAAATTCATAACATAAAATATACTAAGTACAGTGGTGGATACCATGAAAATGATGATGAACAATATAATGATAATGGATGATGATAATAATACCTGCATTAGATGGGATAGACTTAAGTATGCTACGATAACACGGTAACTGCTAAATCTCAGTGACGATACAACAACGTTTTATTTTTTCACTCAAAGTGCACGTCCAAAATAGGGCAAGGAGGAGCCCAGTGCCACACAGTCACTAAGAGACCCAGGCTTGGATAGAGGCACCAACTTGTCACAACACCGTCTCAACATGGTCTTCCAGGGTTGCCACAGCAGAGGAGGCTGGGTAGGGCCTTTTCATACTTTCTCTCACTAAGTAACTTATGTCACTTCAGTTTACACTTCATTAGCTGGAGCTATTCCTATGGCCACACCTACTTCAAGACAGCTGGGAAGTCAGCCTCCCATGAGTCAAAGAAGGAGAGGAGAACCAGTTATGGGTGAGTACTAATAATATGTCCAGAATAGCTAACACTTATTGAGTATACAGCATGTACATTACATTTAACTTTCAAAACTAACGTATATTGTATCTACTTTTAATACTGCCATTTTACAGATGAGAAAACTGAACCCTAAAGATGTTAAATGACTCACCTATAGTTTGAGTTAGTAAGTGGAAGATCCAGAACTTAAAACCATGTTTATATCAATGCAAGGACCATGTTCTTATTCCACCTCCCAACAATAAATAGTTTTTATGTTGATATTTTCCCAACTGATGGATTGCCAGATTATCAGGAACATTTAAGGGAGATCGAAGTGACCAAACTAACTCCCATTTATACCTCTTTCCAGCCCCCATGGTTGGGTTAGGGACCAGAGCCCTAAGGTTTAAGCTACCCTTCTGCTGCCTATGAGACTAATCTTTATGTTAGGACAGAGTGGGTCAAGAGAATACACACCACCAACAGGGTCAGTCCTGTGCAAACTCTGCCGTTCTAAGAAGTACTCTTTTGTTTTGTTCATGTGTCCAAACGTCCTGCTTATATTGTAAGTCTTAACAGTGTGGGCTTTCCTGGCTGTCCAACCTGGGCTTAATTCCAGGTTCCAACACTTATTAGCTATATGACTTTGGAAAAATTATGTTACCTTCCCAGATTCTGTATTTTTCAGTTGTAAAATGAAAGCAATAATGATAATAATTATTATTGTTAAAACTGACATTTTTTGGGTACTTACTATATTGCCACCACTGTGCTAAGTGCCTTAGCATGAATTATCTTATTTAATCCCCTCATCATTCCCCTGAAGTAGGTACTATTATTCTGCATATATTATACATGAGAAATTATATAATTTGCCCACAATTAAATAGCTAGTAACCAGAGTCAAACCTAGAATTCACTAACTCTAGAACCACAGTCATTACTTCTAAAAAGTATTTATTTTTATGAACATTAAAATTATGTTATATGTTCACTTATTTCCTCCCATGTCCCCCAGTAACTTGATTTTTTTGGCTCAAATTTTTTTTTTGTTTAAATTTTTACTAGTTCAACTACACTCAAGTCGCAAACATAAGACCCAAGATGGTGTTCCATCTTGCTTGGTTCCCATGAACACAGTCCATTTGCTGTGTCCCTCTATCACTTATAAGGACTTTCTGGCTCTTTCTCCACTGGACCGAATGTCCAGGTATCTCCTACCTTGAACATCTCCATTCCCAATCCTTTTTTTTTTTTTTAATTGAAGTATAGTTGAACTACAATGTTGTGTTACTGCTATAAAGCAAAGTGACTCAGTTATACACATATATACATTTACATACATTCTTTTTCATATTCTTTTCCATTATGATTTATCACATGATATTGAACATAGTTCCCTGTGCTATACAGTAGGACCTTGTTGTTTATCCATTCTGTATATACCAGTTTGCATCTGCTAATCCCAAACTCCCAATCCAACCCTCCCCCACCCACCTCCCCCTTGGCAACCACAAGTCTGTTCTCTATGTCCCTGATTCTATTTCTGTTTCATAGATAGGTTCATTTGTGTCATATTTTAGATTCCACCTATAAGTGATATCATATGCTATTTGTCTTTCTCTTTCTGACTTATTTCACTTAGTATGATAATCTCTAGTTGCATCCATGTTGCTGCAAATGGCATTATTTCATTCTTTTTTATGGCTGAGTAGTATTCCATTGTATATATGTACCACATCTTCTATATCCATTCATCTATCAATGGACATTTAGGTTGTTTCCATGTCTTGGCTATTGTATTGTGAATAGTGCTGCTATGAACATTGGGGTGCATGTATCTTTTTGAATTATAGTTTTGTCTGGATATATGCCCAGGATTGGGAATGCTGGATCATATTGTAATTCTATTTTTAGTTTTCTGAGGAACCTCCATACTGTTTTCCACAGTGGCCGCAGAAACTTACATTCCCACCAACAGTGTAGGAGGGTTCCCTTTTCTCCACATCCTCCCCAGCATTTGTTATTTGTAGACTTTTTAATGATGGCCATTCTGACTGGTGTGAGGTGACACCTCACTGTAGTTTTGATCTGCATTTCTCTAATAATTAGTGATGTTGAGCATCTTTTCATGTGCCTAGTGGCCATCTGTATTTCTTCTTTGGAGAAATGTCTATTTAGGTCTTCTGCCCATTTTTTGATTGGGTTGTTTGTTTTTTTGTTGTTGAGTTGTATGAGCTCTCTGTACATTTTGGAAATCAAGCCCTTGTTGGTCGCACTGTTGGCAAATATTTTCTCCCAGTCTGTAGGTTACCTTTTCATTTTGTTTATGGTTGCCTTTGCTGTGCAAAAGCTGGTAAGTTTAATTAGGTCCCATTTGTTTATTTTCACTTTTATTTCCATTGCCTTGGGAGACTGACCTAAGAAAACATTAGTATGATTTATGTCAGAGAATGTTTTACCTATGTTCTCTTCTAGGAGTTTTATGGTGTCATGTCTTATGTTTAAGTCTTTAAGCCAGTTTGAGTTTATTTTTGTGTATGCTGAGAGGGTGTGTTCTAACTTCATTGATTAACATGCGGCTGTCCAACTTTCTCAACACCACTTGCAGAAGAGACTGTCTTTTTCCCATTGTATATTCTTGCCTCCTTTGTCAAAGATTAATTGACCATAGGTGTGTGGGTTTATTTCTGGGCTCTCTATTCTGTTCCATTGATCCGTATGTCTGTTTTTGTGCCAGTACCACACTGTTTTGATTACTGTAGCTTTGTAGTATTGTCTGAAGTCTGGGATGGTTATGCTTCCTGCTTTGTTCTTCTTCAGGATTGCTTTGGCAATTCTGGGTCTTTTATGGTTCCTTATGAATTTTAGGATTATTTGTTCTAGTTCTGTGAAAAAGGTCATGGGTAATTTGACAGGGTCCATTCCCAATCTTTACTTGGCTGATTATTATGCACTCCATTGTCTTTCAGTGGTCTTTTCTGTTTTAAGCATATCCATCCAAATAAACATTTACTAAATTCCAACTAAGAAAGATACTCATGGATCAGACATATATCCTGCTCTCAGTGAGCTTACACACTAGTGCAGGAGATAGGATGCATGTAGAAATAACTATAGTGCAAGTAGGAAGTAAATTATGCCTTAAGAGAGACATAAACATTTGTGTGAGTGTTCAGAGAAAGAATTGAGTCAGCTGACATCTTTGAGTGCCTAAGATATACCAGATACTGTCACATGTCTTATTTCAATTCCTCATAACCCTGTGAAGAAAGCATTGTCACACCTATTTTTCCAGCTAAGGAAATTGAGGCACACAATTATGAGGTAATTTGCCCTAGAACATTGCACAGCTTGGCCACAGTGCTCAGCTCGTCTGAATAGACCCCTTTTGTTCAGTGGACATGTCTAATCTCCGTACCCTAGTCTTCTTCCATTCTGCCATTTGGTTAAGGCTATTCTAGACTTCCCAAGGAATTCAGTCTCTCCACCTTTACACCTCTTTTCTTACCTTCCTCTGTTGATTTCTGATTGGAAAAGGAGAGGGGAAAAGCAGTGGGGAGGAGGGGATAAGCAAGTAATTTAAAGATATGCATCCCTAAACTTTATGAAATCCTATTAATATTGTGATCCAATTAATACTGAGTATTCCCCAGGGCCGGCCCAATGTAAAACTGGTAAGTAGGGGAAGTTTACCTGGAGTGGCTCTGATACCTGATTTTGCACCTTCTCCCCACTGAAAGTGTATTATAGTGTTTGATTTGTCACTGTTTTCCAGGGCTCCCATGCTAGCCTGGCATGAGGAAAACTTCTTCTTAAATGGGTTTGGCCTCCTGCCCACGCAGACCATGAGTATGTGATTACCTCCCACCAGCCTTCACACAGGCTTATTTGGCATTGACTCTGGGGGGCTGAATAGGAAAGGTAGGTGCCTTAAGGTTCAGAAACATCCTTTCTGAGCTTTAAGTACTGATGATCTGCTCTTTACCTTATTTGCTTCCCTTGCTCTAATTTCTAGCTTTCTTGTACCTGCTTTCCCTGAATCTTAGACACATTTTGTTCTTCCCTTTTAACTACTACACATCTCCAAGTTCTGATCTTTTCCTTGGACTTTGGATGCCTAAACTGTTCCATCTTCCTTTGGAATATGCCTGTAGGGGCCATTGGTCTTAAGATGTTCAGTTGGTGTCAATGGTGTCAACTTAGTTTTTTGACAAACCAGTCTTTAGGGAAGTTGGAGCTTCCTATAAGTAATTATTCTAGGTTGTGGGTGTTGAAGATAGTTCTTATTGTTCTTGAGAGTCCTGTGTGGGAGCAGTGAATAAATTAGAAGTATTTTGAATATACAGGCATATGTTCAAATCTGGGAAACAATAGGGCGTGGTAGTTAAGTAGGTGAACTTCGTTGTCCCTCTGCCTGGGATCAGATCTTGGCCCCAACATTTGATAGTGCATGGTCTTAGGAAAGTTACTTAACCTCGCTATACCTTATTTTATTTATTAAACAAGAATATCAACCATAATAATAATATAATTTATCTTATAGCTTTTCTTCCTTTTTTGGGGGTGAGAGGTAAATGAGATTATACATACAAACCACTTGGGTTAGATAATGGTATATGTAAGCACTCAATACATTTTGGGTATAAAGGAAAATATACTTTTCTTAAAAATATTGTTCAATTAGGTTTCAGTGGGAATTATTTTTAAAACTCTGAGATGTCAATTTTACTTTAAAGTAAGAGTTACATGTATAGGTAACTTCAGGAGAAAAAGACAGGGGATCTTATCTTAGACACTGAGACACTTCTAAGCATACTCTGGAGGAATTAACCATTTGCACAATACAGTTGACCCTTGAACAATGTATAATCCATGTATAATTTATAGTCAGCCTTCCACATTGGGGTTCCTCAGCATCCACAATTCGACCAACTATGGACCGTGTAGTACTGTAGTATTTACTATTGAAAAATATCCACGTATAAGTGGACTCCAGGCAGTTCAAACCCACATTGTTCAAGGGTCAGCTGTACAATAATTTATCTGAAAGCACAAAGATGCTTCAAATATCTGCAGTTTAGTCTAAAATTAAAAAGTAAGATAGTATCTTCTATTTTCTTGTGATATTTCAAAATGTTTAGAAAATTTCAAAATAGAGAAAAACAGGAATAGAGAGGAATAAGAGAACCAAGTGAGGTTCAGCAAAGATCTGTTGTTTACTCAAGATTTAAGTAGTGTGAGAAAACAGAACTGCTTTTTCTATAAGCAAGAAACCAGGATGAGGATGATGAGGTCATTGCAAATTTAAAGTGGTAGGAATACTTTAAAATACTTGTCTATCAGAAAAGAAAGTGGGGTTTGTTTGGGGGGGTTGGTTAAGGATCTCATTGTTGAAATGGATATATTTCTTTATATGAAGAGATAGTGCCAAATATTTGGATTTAAATACTTTTTTAAAAAACTTTTAAAACGAGCTGCAAACTGACACAATTAAAGGTGATGAATTTAAGTTTATTTTTTCTGGTGATGTGTGTCTTCTAGAATTTGAATCAGAAGTGCTTTCATTCAGATGCTTGTGTGATAAATACCCGTAAAACTTTAAAACTTTGCTATAGCTGTCAGAGATCACAGTTGAGTGCAATTCAGATTATGAGATCATTGAAAGCACTTTAAAATGTAGTAAACTCATTTCTTGAGCTGTTGGCTATCTACTGGTGAAGATAGTAATAGCCTCCCAATTTTACGGCGTATGCTTCTTAGCTCGGTTACTATGATGTGGTCAGAAATATTGCCTGTACTTTGGTGATGAGGTTTTTTGAAACGTGAATTAACATTCTCACTCAACACATGGTAGAATTTCACTCCTGACTGTCACTTTTAATAATTGTTCTGCCTTTTTTTTTTTATAAATTTATTTATTTATTTATTTATGGCTGTGTTGGGTCCTCGCCTCTGTGCGAGGGCTTTCTCCAGTTGCGGCGGGCGGGGGCCAGTCTTCATCGCACTGCGCAGGCCTCTCACTATTGCGGCCTTTCCCGTTGCGGAGCACAGGCTCCAGACGTGCAGGCTCAGTAGTTGTTGCTCACGGGCTCAGTTGCTCCGCGGCATGTGGGATCTTCCCAGACCAGGGCTCGAACCCGCGTCCCCTGCATTGGCAGGCAGACTCCCAACCACTGCGCCACCAGGGAAGCCCTGTTCTGCCTTTATTAATTCCACATAGCACAGAAAAAGTCTGGATGAGTCATATCAGATTGCTAAATGTGGTATCTGACCTGTGGTAAGAAATAAGTTAGAGTCAGGTCCCTTAAGTTCTTACTTTGTATATCTTTTTAAATGGTGAGCTTTTAAGTGATTTGTTTGGTACTACATTGCTTTTTTTTCCCCCATTTTTCAATATGGAAAATGTATTTACAAATTAATAAGGATATATGACCTAGCAATTCCATTCATAGTTGTATACTTAGATATTCACCAAAAGGTACGCATTGGAATGTTCCTAGCATCACTACTTGTAATAGCCCCAAACATCACCACTTGTAATAGCTCCAAACCCGAACTACTCACATTTCCAAAAAAGAGGAATATACAATACATTATGAATGTGTATACTCTCTGGTTCTCTCTATGGAATACTATATAGCAATGAAAATGAACAATCTATAACTACATGCAGCCATGTAGCTGAATCTCACATGCATAATATTGGAAGAAGCTAGTAACCAAAGAGCCCATGATGCGTGAATCTATTACATAAAGTACAACATCAGGGTAAAGCTTATCCATTCTGTTAGAGGAAGGATAGTAGTTACCTGTGGAGGTGGGGTGACTAGCAGGGGGAATAAGGAGCTTCTGGGATGTATGTAATACTCTGTTTCTTAATCTGAGTGTTGGTTATATAGTTGTATACTTGGTGAAGATTTATCTGGGTGTAAACTTATGAAATATGTCCTTTTACATATTATAATATACTTCAGTAACAAATTTTAATAAGGAGAAAGCCTCTTGATCACCAGCTTAAGAGTTTTTGATGTCCTAAAACATTGTGAAGAACTTCCTGTTCGGAGGAAAACAAGACAAATTTTAGACTTGAGATCTAGAACAGACTTTGACAGTGCCTTACACATTATATGTAGTTGCTGAATAAAGTGTTGATGGACCAATGTGCTTTATTCTGTTGCTGTGATTGTTTTAAAGCATAGTGTTAACACTTTGCTATAAATATTCACTTTAAAACTAGGTATGCCAAGTCATACTTTATAAGCTCCTTAAAGGTTTTCCCTTGGAGTATTGAGTGGTGCCTAATGTATCATTCTTTAAAACATGGAAGGCTGATAATGCCTGTTAAAATGCATATGTTCAATTTCAAAGGACATTGCTAACTCCCTGCTTTATCTTTATTAGTACTTTCTACTTGGCTTCAGTCCTCCTTTTAAATGGTATTCACTGAATTTACCAAGGACAGTAATTTGTTTATCATTATGATGATGCATTGCCCTAACAGATTGGTAGCTTGATATTGTTGTGGGTTTTTTTTTTTATCACGAGCAAGATATCTTTTACAGTGAATGAATAACTTATTTCATTTAGGAAAGTATTTATTTTAGCAAATATATAGTCATTGTTTATATTAGGATGGAGAGAGATTTACTTTAAATGCTGCAGAAGATTTTTTTTTAAACAAATGGCTAAGTTTTTGAGTGTGTCCTGGGTGTAAAAATAATATCTCATACACACAGAAAATTTTTAAAAAATTAAAGTTTATATAAAAATAAAGCCCTCAATCACTAGAATACAATTTGATTGTCAGCTTTCAATTTAAGGATTAGTTTAAGGGTTTTTTGGAATCTAGCAGACTCTGTAGGTGTATCCTTGGATACGATTACATCAAAGTCTCATAATTGTGAAATGCTTTTGTTTTGGCACTCTTTGTGGCTAACTAATCTATATTTTATATGGAAATATTTTATGCCTCATTAAAGCCTAACTATATATAAAGGTTAATTGAGATATATATATATATACATATATATATATATTTTTTTTCTCATATGGACCAAGTAAATGTTTTTATTGAATGTTCTGTTTTCAACCCTTACTTTAGCATTGCATAGAAATTAAAAAAAATTTTTCCATCATCTTTTATGTTCAAATCTAATTTATGTATTTTGTTCAAATGTAATTTACATGTGTTACCTTTTTGAATATCTTCTATTTCCTTGACTTGTGGGGCTCAATTTTTTTCCCCTTTTTTTCATAGAACTCTAACTCCATTTTCCTCACAACGATCTCTCCGATAAGGGTTGACCGGCCTTCTTCAAATGCAGCCCCAGTGAAAATTCTTGAGCTTGTTCTGTTTTATGAGAATGTCTTCTGTACTGATCCCAGGAGGCTCTATAAGTCTTTGTTGAGGGAAGCTCTGGAAGGATGAGCTAGGTTTAAAAATCTAGTTGCACTTTAAAGACATGAAGCACCAGCATCTGAAAAATACACCAGGGAAAGCAGAATAAATGAGGGTTGTGAAGAAATAAAAGTTACAGAGGTTGAGGCTTGGGCTACTGAGGTTTTTAAATGCAAACCTAGAGGTATTGGATCTCAGAGGATTTTGGAGATGTTGCAGAAGGGAATGAAGAATAATGAATTGGAAACAACTCATGACTGATTACTGTTCCTTGAAAGCACATTCTAAGTTTGTAAGGATATATAAAAGAAAGGTGGCTTTGAATTATGTAAAAATTAGATTTTATAAAGCAAAAGCCCTACTATTTTTAGTAATACAAATGAAGTTAATCAGGTTTGATAGAAAAGCTGGAGTGTTTTTCAATACATCACAGATCAGAAACAATGAAAAAATGTTAGATAGCCTTACATAGTCTTCATCACAGTCATCTAATATATAGTGTCCAAACATCATGCAATTTTCAGAGAGTAGAGAATATCTGAATTAAATATAGACTAGCTCCTCATGTTACATTTTATAATGACGAGTAGTTAAAATGCGTAGGCATTTTGAAACATCGCTTTAGAATTTAACCTGCTCTAACCTGCCTTCCATCTTGTCATGAGAAGACTCACTCAATTCTTAGTCTTCTCTTCCCACAACCATGTGGGACTTTTGGTTACAATTTATGATCAGTTCTTACAATGATGTGCATCTTCATGTTGTTCTCTATTAATGTACAGGAAATCAAGGCAATTGCTTTCTCCAGACCCAACACGTTGATATGTTTCCAAAGAAAACGGCACATTTTCAAGATCTCCTCTCAGTAAGAGTGATTTTTAGTGCTGTAGTCAGATGAAAATTATGGTCATGATGCTTAGTAAAAATCAAGCAATTATAATGATAATACCTATAGTGAAATTTAAATACTTTATATTTGATTTTTAAATTTACTTCTGTTTTTCCTATGCTGTTATTTAAAAATTATACTTTGGTATTTCCAGGGATTCTGAAATAGTAGTAACTCACCATTCTGTTTAATAGCCAACCTTTCTCCAAGTATTACAAAGAGTAGACATTCAAAACCAAAAGGGCTAGCATGTACTTGGGCTTTTTAGCATTTTTAATCCTCTGTAATATTACATTTTCAAGTTAATTTTATTTTAATCTAACAGATTTTGACATGCAATAAAATATTTAAGCAATTCATTTTGTTAAAGTTAGAAAGCACAATACACTGTTCAAGTATAATCTTCATGACATTTTGTGAATGTGCATATTCTTAAGTCAACTGAACACCAAATTTTTAAATTATCTTTGCTGCTGGATGAATTTATTAATAGAGTAGGAACTATTTCATATCACACGAAAGTTTTTGGTTAATTGAAAAAGTTGTTAAAGTGAGAAATAATTTAAAAAGTACAAACCATAACCTTAAAAAATTTATTTATTTAAATGATAAGAGATATGCATCTACTCACCAACCTTTGAGTTTAATCCCACCACAGGAAGTTTTTGCCTTTGGGTTTTTTTTTCTCATAAACTACAACCATGATAGATTGTATATAATTTCCAGTTTTGTTTATATAAAAATAAAGCAAGATTCTAAGGACACTTGTGAAACAAGCTGAATACAGAATCCTCCTAACAGGATGCTTTACCATGTTTTGACTTCCCCTCCGCAATCTTCTTGCTTTTGTTTACTTAGCAGAGCTCTCAGGTAGTTGCTTTTTTTTTTTTTTTCAATTGAAGTATAGTTGACGTACAATATTATGTTAGTTTCAGGTGCACAACATATTGATTGGACATTTAAATACATTACAAAATGATCACCATGTTAAGTCTAGTAACCATCTATCATTGTACAAAGTTATTAGAGTATTATTGACTGTATTCCTTATACTGTATATTACATCACCATGAGTTATTTATTTTATACCTGGAAGTTTGTACTTCTTAATCCCCTTCACCTATTTTTGTCCCCACACCCCTCTGCTCTGGCAACCACCAGTTTGTTCTCTGTATCTGTGAGTCTGTTTCTGTGTTTGTTTTGGTTAGTTGTTTTTTTAGATTCCACATATGATTGAAATCATAAGGTATTTGTCTTTCTCTGTCTGACTTATTTCACTTAGCATAAATGGTGATGGGAAAACTGCACAGGTACATGCAAAAGAATGAAACTTGATTACTTTCTTAGACCATATACAAAAATAAACTCAAAATGGATTAGAGACTTAAATGTAAGACCTGAAACCATAAAACTCCTAGTAGAAAAACATAAGCAGTAAACTCTTTGACATCAGTCTTAGTAATATATATTTTTTCCATCTGTCTCCTCAGGGAAAGGAAACAAAAACAAAAACAAATAAATGGAGCTACATTAAACTAAAAGGCTTTTGCACAGGGAAGGAGACCATCAATAAAACAAAAAGGCAACCTACTGAATGGAAGAAGATATTTGCAAATGATATATCTGATAAGGGGTTAATATCCAAAATATTTAAACAACTCATACAACTCAATATAAAAAAAAACCTAATAAAAACATGGGCAGAGGACCTGAATAGTTTTCCAACGAAGACAAACAGATTGGCAATAGGTAGTTGTTTTCTCTGTTTTGTCCAGAGATCTTGTAACCAGTGGAGAAATGGGCTGCAGTGGGCTTATACTTCTATAGTGGAACCAGAACCGTGCTGTTGTTTTAATTTTTAACTTTTAATGTGAATTCAAAAATGAAAGATACAGAAGTAGTACAGATCTTCCATAATCCTTTATCAAGGTCACCAATTGTTTATGTATTTTGCCCCTTTTCCTTTATCATTCCCTCTCTGTGTGTGTGTATATATGTGTATGTATGCATATATTTTCTGAACTTAAAGTGCTGTCTCCCAGAATTCATGAATATAAAGTAACTATATTTTTCTTTGTAATGCATAAGTAATTTGTGGAGTGATGCACTGAGGCTACAGAAATATCCCCTCTCACATCACATTTCATCCATTAATTTTATTTCTCATTGATGACATTCTAACTACATTATTTGTTTACATCTATTAGTTGGCATTCTACTATGAGAAAGAGCTTTTCCTTCTTCATTTGTTTATTTGCTCATTTATTTATTTAATTTGGAAACATGGATTCTTATTTTGTTCAATGGGTTATAATCTTTTATTATTATTATTTATTTTGATGCTCAAATTTCCCCAGATTTGACCTGTGTGAGTCCCTTCTAGCTGGCTCTTCTGTGCCTTGATGTGTTCTCATGATTCTTTGAGCACTTAATTATTTTCTGGCATAGTCTCAGTGCTGGTGTCAGCCATTTTTCTAAGGAGTTATATTTCCTTTTAGTGGAAAACAGTACTCAGAAACCAAGATCTAGGTGCTAGATATGTCATGTTGCTGGAGAGCTCTTGTCTCTTTCAGTGGCCTGAACTAGGAAAGAGACACACACACACACACACACACACACACACACACTTACCTGACAACTCTTAATTCCCACACTAAAGACTTTATTCTAGTCTTCTCTTTCCATCTTTGTATCTCTCTTCTCAACAATGAAAAAACTTTTACCTGTTATCTTTAATATACTTATTTGTTCACACCTGGGATACAAAATTAGTTTCAGAATTGCTAACCCATGCCCCTACAAAAAGAAAACCTACTAACTAGAGTTCAATATTTGTTTATCGTTCTTCATTGAGGCAGCATTTACACACAGTGAAATGCTCAGTTATGAAGGGTATAGTTTGATAAATTTTGATGAATGTATACAATTCTATAATGATTTCCCTATACAATAAACAGGACATTTCCTTGATCCCAGAAAGTTTCCTCTTGCCCACTTACAGTCAACCCACACCCCTCATTGTCAACCTCTTTTTGAATTCTATCACCATACATTACTTTTACTTATTCCTTGAACGTCATAGAAATGGAATCATTCAGAATATACTCTGTTGTGTCTGACTTCTTTGACTTAACATACCCTACTTGAGATTCATTATTGTTATTGTGTATCCCTAGTTCATTGTTTTGTAAGTGTATGCTTCCATTTCATGGATAAGCCATAATTAATTTTTCTTGTTGATAGACATTCGGGTTGTATCTGAATTTTAGCTATCACGGATAAAGTGGTATAGACATTCTTGTTCAGATATTTTGGTCAGTATGTGTTTTCTTTTCTCTTAGATAAATATCTAGTGGACATCTTGAGTCATAGAGTAGGAGTATGCTTAACTTCATAAGAAAATGCTAAAATATTGTGCAATATGGTGGTACCATTTTATGTGTCACCAGCAATGTATAAGAGTTCAGTTGTGCCACATACTTTCCAACACTGGTGTTGTCAGATTTTTGTTTCTGTTATAGCCATTCTAGTGTTTGTGAAATGGTATCACATTAGGTTTTAATTTGAATTTCCCTGAAGAAAAATGATGCTGAGTTCTTTGACCCATGGCTATTTAGAAGTAAATTGATAATTTCCAAGTATTTGTGACTTTTCGAGATATATTATTTTCACTGATTTCTAATTTAATTCCATTGTGGTCAGAGCACATTCTCCTAAGATTTCAGTCTTTTGAAAGTCTGATCTGTCTTGATCAGTGTTCTGTTCTGTGCACACTTGAATGAACATGTATTCTACAGTTTGTGGGTATAATGTTCTATATATTCCACTTGAGTCAGGTTGGTTGATTTTGTTATACAACTATTCCATGTGTTTTTGAATTCTCTTGAAGTCTACATTGTCTTACAGTAATATGGCCATACCAAGTATCTTAAGGCCAATGTTTTCATAATATATCATTTTCCTTGCTTGTATTTATTTTCCCCCTTTGTTGTCTTCACAGGGTGGATAGCCTATTTTTAAGGATTTCATTTTGCTTCCAGTATTGACATTTTAGCTGTATCTAACATTTAGATATTTAGCTATACAGTACTTCTTTTGCTATTTTAGTGGCTGATCTAGAGATTACAATATACATCTTTAAGTTATCACAGGCAAATTTCAACTAATATTTTACTACTTCACAAGAAGCACCTTACACCTTTGTAACTCCATTTACACCTACTGCTGTTTTTGTTTTTGTTGTCTTATATTTTTCTGATATTTCTATGAAACTCACAACTACTTTTTCTATTTTGATTTAAACACTCATAGGTCTATTAAATAAATTTAAGAAAATAAAATATATGGCACTAAAAAGTTATCCTTTACATTTACCCAGATATTAACCTTCTCTGATGCTCTTGATTTCATCCTTAGCATCTGGGTTTTTATGGTATAATTTCCCTTTAAGTTGAAGAAATACTTTAAGCATTTTTTTTTCTAATTCAGGTCTTTTTTTTTTTTTTAAAGAATGCCTTTATTTCAGCTTCATTTTAAATGGTATTTTCACTGGATATAAAACTCTGGGATAAAAGAGTTTTTTTCCTTTCAGCAATTTAAATATGACATCCAGCCTTTATTGATGAGAACTTAGTCATCATTCATATTAATTATTCTCCTGTATGTATAATGTTTTGGCTTTTTTTCCTTTCTGCTTTAAAATTTTCTGTTGATGTTTGGCTTTCAGAAGTTTGACTATGGTGTGTCTCAGCATGTTTTTCTTTGTATTATCTGCTTTGGGTTTTCTGGGCCTCTTGAGTCTATAAGTGAATATTTCTCACCAAATTCATAAAATATTGGCCATTTTTTTCTTATTTTTTTTCTGCCTCATTCTCTCACAATATTCTTTTTTTTCCCTAGTGTTTAACTTTTATTGGAGTATAGTTGATTTACAATGTTGTGTTAGTTTCAGGTGTACAGCAAAGTGAATCAGTTGTACATATAAATATATCCACTCTCTTACAACATTCTTTTCTAAGATACCAATTACATGTGTCTTAGACCACTTACTATTGTCCCACAAGTCACTGAGTCTCTTTCGGTTTTTCAATATATTTTCGTCCTGTTTTCCTGATTAGGTAATTGCTATTGATCTAACTTTAAGTTTACTGAAATCTTTCTTTCCTTTCCGAATCTCTTATTAAGCCCATCCACTGACTTTTTCATTTCAGATATTGTTCTTTTCACTTCCAGACTCTCTATTTGGTCCTTTAAAAAACAAACAAACTTCAATTTCTCTCCTGACATTTCTCATCAGTATACTCATTATGACCATAGTTTTTCTTTAAGTATTTGAATATATTTCTAATAGCTGATCTTTGCTTGGTGATTCCATTACCTGGGTCATTTCAGGGTTGATTTCTATTGACTGCTTGTCTTCTTGAACATGAGTCACTTTTCACTGTTTCATGTCTAATAAATTTTGATTCTTTAGTAGACATTTTGGGTTATATGTTAGAGACTGTAGATGCTGTTTTCTTTCCCTGAACAGTGCTGATTTTGTGTAGCAGGCAGTTACCTTTGCTGGACTCAAACTCTGTCTTCCCAGAAATGGGAAGCAGCTGAAATCTCTGTTCAATTAGTTTAGCCTTCCATATGTTGCTCCTGGAGTCTCCTGTGCACATGCATAGTCTGAAGGTCAGCCAAGTATTTGAATGCAGTTTCTATGTAGATTTTGGCGCTCCCTTCTCTTTGGCTTTCTTTTCCGGAAATTCCCTCTTTAATTTCCAGCCACCCAAGTAGCCTAAAACTTTGTCTTCTGACTCCTCAAGCCAGTTAAGACTATTTTGCATTGTGAAGACTGAAAAGTGCCCTCAGGTAAAAAGGTGTTTAATTGTTCACAAAATGAGATTCCCTTATTTCAAGATCCAAATTACTATCAGTTTCTACCTCCTGCATACTTGCTTTCCCTATGAGTCTTTAAAAGGGAATATTCACAATGCCAATGAAAAAAAATATCTAAACAGAGGTGGTGAGATTAGTATCTGTTAACATATATGCTAATCAAATGAAGTTTGTGATTAAGTTTCCATGACACTGAAAATGATATTTGAACTTCGAAAATCAAAGTGTGAATTATCTGTGGCAGTCAATCAGAGGCTATCATTACAGGTGAAATTTTAGGTTAGAAAAAACAAAATTAATATTCTGTTATTCTATTTATATTTAAGGACAGAAATTATTAACGCCCATGAAATTACTACCTGCGAGTGGATTTACATTTGAACACATTTCAGTTGTACAGAGGTACTATTAAATTAACAAAACAGGTAATCTTTATCATTCTTTTGAACTGTTTCTACTGAATATAAATTGTACAAGATATCTAATAATTATCTGCGTTACTTGCTGTGTCTAAACAAAAGTACAACGAATTACATTTCTCCAGTTGTGTGGTTTACATATAATTCAAACTGATTTGTAATAAAGTAGCACAAAGCATACATCAGGAAGAGGGAAAGCTCAGGGATTCATGGCTCTACTATAGGGTTTTAAGAAATATATTTTATTCCTTTAATTGACATGGATAAAGGGAGAAGCATTCAGATTTATTCATTATTTATTGCATATCTGAGAGGCATTTGAAAACTTATCATCGAATTTAACCTCAGAGCAGCTGCCTTTTATTATCATTTTTTTCTAATTAGAGGGAATGCCAAATCATGACTAGTAAAGTTAAACAGAATTGGCAAGATCCAATTCGTGGTTCAAATGTAGTTGTATTATTTAGATAATCATTTACCAAACACAGTTATTGGGAGAATTTACCCTTGTAAATACTCTGCATTAGTCAGCAGATGGCATACATTGTACATTAACCATTCCACCCTGTTACCGCACGTACTTCCGAACAGAAAGCATCCGGTTTTCTGAAAAAGACACATTATTTCCCTCATTTGCAGTTTAGTGTTAATTTGTGAACTATTTACTGATAATCAAAGAAGGTGATATGTCATCTTCATTTAGTTTGTATAGCAGATTCTATCAAGTATAAGGTGGGGTAAAAGTACATGAGCAATTCCTTAGCAAGCTTCAGCATCTAGAAAAAACAATCCTGAGCAATTGTTTTCCTGCTTTGGCTAGAGGCTTACACAGGAGGACAGAAGCCTTTTGGATGCAGTTTGAGTGTCTTCCATGAATTTCAGGAATACAAAAACCATTTCCTGCTGCGTATGAATAACCACATAAATTCAAAGTCCAAGAAACAAGTAAGTCAACAAAAACGGGCAACTAAATTTACTTCTAAGTCATCTATTTAAGTTAACACTGGAATAGCCTAATTGGAAAATCTCTTTATGTATAAAAGCATGCATGTGTTCACAGGCTTCCCTTTGAGTGGTTTCAAAGGAGAATTTGGCTGGTAACGCTCTAACCTAACACAGCCTAGCATATTTCTTGTCAAACTGATAACCATATGTCAGCCTGGCCTGATGCCGATCCCCAAGGCATTGGGTCACTCTTTGCAGGGTCTGAGTTGTGTCTGTTAAAATTATCTCCGGGGAGCTAAGTTCTATAATATATAAGAAAGTAAACACACAGAGAAACAGAAACAGGAACTGCATATGCCTCACCGGTCAAAATGGAGAGAACAGACATTTGCCTCCCTTCACACTAGAGTTTTTTTATACATTAAACATAGAATGACCCTCTTAGGTTGGGATTGATGCCCTTTTAACGTTGAACTTGCTTTAAGTTCTATTGTATTGGGGGGAAGCAGAATAACTACGTAATATTAAAGTCCCTTATTCCTAAAGTTAGATATTGATTAAATAACCATTGAAAAGGAAAACAAAACCAAAAACAAACTTAACATTTTTCTTTAGATTACAGAAATAAATTGAAATATATTCCCCTGAGGAAATAGCACATATATCTCTATCTCCATCTCTTAGTTCTTGTATCCCTTAGCAGTTTAGATCTATGTTTCATTTGAAGGAATATTTCCATTTTCAAAGACGAGTAAGATATTTCAAATAAAAAACATTACTTTGGTGCTAAAGGACTTTGGGGTTTGATTTATTCAGTGTCTGTGTTTAGAGTTGTAGGAGACCAAGGACATTAATGAACATGTTACTTATTCAACTTATTGATATGCTTCAAAAGACTTTAGCGATGTTAAATAATCAGCCAAGAAGAAAAAGCTTCTCGATTTTACTGTGTAGGTAGGAGCCTGGGTATGCACGTGGGAGTTCTGAGTGGGACTAGCTGCTGGCTTCCAAAGACGCTAAAAGTTGCTCAGTGGTGGCTGTTATTGATAGATGACTGTATTTTGCTGTCCATTCCTTCCGTACTGTGGACTGCCAGGAGCATTTTGTTGGGAGGGGTATTTCCCTTTTATCGATTTCTTAAGGAAAACGGAGGAATATACAGGAGATGAGGCGATATGTATGAACCAGGCAAAACTGTAGCTGCTCTGTGTACCTAAAAGAATTGGGAGAAAACTGTATTGTAAAATGGGCTCTCTGCACTTGAGGGTTTAGCCCTGAGTCTTTCTTTGTTGATTGGCTTGCATTCCAAGTTTCCTCTGGCCTAGGGCTGCAGTGATTCAACAGCTTGAGAAGAAATTTTGTCCGTATTTTGAAGGAATTTGTCCCATACAGGTGCCTTGAGGTTACTGGCGCCTTCAGGAAAACCTGTTTTCATTGGCAAGTAAACTGACATGGTTTAAAAAAAAAAGTCACCAATTCCCTCTCCTAATGACAGGAAATGGATGCCGTAAGCGCTGTGAGTCTGTTTCATTGTAATGACAAGAGATATAAAAATCAAATCGTCACTCCTGCCTGGTGGCTGTAGGTAGCCTGTAGGTGCCCATGTTATGCTCTGAAGCCAGCTGGCTGGGCACTAGGAAAAACCAAGGAAACTTCAGCTAATTGGGGGTTAAAATATGGCTGTATAAAAGATGCATTAAAAAGCAACGTGTCTTTTCTAACTAAATATAATCATTTGGATTAAGAGAATAAACAAACATCAAATGCGTGAACTCACTCCTCATTTCTCACATTCTCCCCTATCTCATCCTGCCTTGGTACCTCCACACCTGCTCAGCAAGGCACTAAGCAGCATGTAATCATGTCACTCTGTCACCAAGTCTCCTTCTCAATGAAATCCAGGTGTCTAAATAGAAAGGAGTGAGGGCAGATTTTTCCCCTCTTTCAGCAGAAAGCCAAGGAAATGCTTTCAGAAAGATGAAAACTACACTTTTGTGTCATCACAAATCATCTGTATAACACTTGGTGCACAAATATTGAACCTCTTTGTGTCAGCTGTTTATTGCTTGGGTTAGGACAGGAATACATTTTCTATGTCAATACTTGATTAGATGAAAAATTCCCTGCAAGTAGAAGCTGAGTTACTTGTGAAGAAATGGGCTGTACTGAAGACAGAACAGAAGCCCTTGTGAGATAATTAATATTATTTGCTTAAGAAAAATCAGTATTTCATAAGAAAATGGTATTAACAGACTTGAAGTTTATATTTAATATGCTTTCCAAAAACTTCAAATCTTTTAAATAATCAGACAATAGGCCTGTGACAAATGTGGATCAAGAAATATCCTTGTTAATGGATGAAGATACAAATGTTACAAGAAAATTAATTTAATGCTCACCTTCTATGCATGCGCCAGGCATTTTTACATTCTATGAAAATTCTGATACTATCCCAATCATGCAAGTTATTCCCATTTTGGAGATGATTAAGCTGGAAGCAGAATCTGATTCAAATTTAGGAACCCCTGGTTCAACCCCCAGGTACCATCTTTAATATCAAAACCAGATATCGTTCGTCCACATTTATGTCAGTCTTTAACATGCAACCTTTGCTAGTATCCTAAATCCAATTTATATGTTTATATGCTTTAAAATTTGAGGTCTGTGTGCAGCTTTGATTGAATTTTCCATCTCTATGATCACTGTCATAGCTTAATTTACTGCTAGAGTTGGTAAAATATCTACTAGGGCATCTGCTGGAATGTTGCCATTGGAATGTACTAGTATTTTTTCCAACTGCCCAGAAAAATATATTGTTTGCTTTACTATGGAACCTTAAGGCAATGGAGTGAGTTTATTTACACATAAATAAAATTGCCATACTGCATTCTGCATTTGGTCTTAAGTAGGCTGGCAGGTGACAGCATCTTGACAGTAAGGGAATTAGTATTAATGGGTGACAGTCTTTGAAATACTGAGACTTTCACTGAATTTTTTATTTAAAAACAACAAATGCATACCATTAAAAATTGATAATTAGGTCATATAACTCCAAATACCATAGATTCCCGTCAGAGTTTTCACAACTCTGCCTGCCAGGCTGACATCTGTTAAGGCGGAGCAAAACCCATATCAGAACCCCTACACTATGAAGGGATCCATCACAGAAGACCTGCGGCATATTAAGAAATGAGTAACGAAAACCTTTAAAGAGTGTGGGAAGTTTTGGATCACTGACCTGGAGGGCCAGATATAGTATAGAGGTGTGAAGCTTCCTTTAAGTTAAAGGATCCATAAAGTGTTAGAATTTGCAAAAATGTCTTGATAGTGGCATATCTTCTTCCCTCTTGGATCAGTTGTACGTTTAAGGTAGACAGAGACAGACTTTTTTAAAGAAAAATAACCAATGCTGTCTCTACATAAAAAACAAAGGTCAATATGAAATATGCTTTAGCTTGGCATTCAAGTTCACCTATCACTTGCTAACACTATCCTTAGCAGGAAAAGCATAATATATGCACTTACTACTTTTTAGCTCCAGATTTACTTTCTATTCTACCATATTTATACCATTTATTTTTTCCAAACCTAACAAGTACAGTCTTGCTTCCTTCTCTGCAGTGCTACTCCCATTCGTCTGACATGCCCTACCCACTGTCCCACTCCCTCCTCCTTTCCATCTGTTAAAATGTCCCCAATCTTCAAAAGCCATCTCTTCTAAAGAGCCTTTGTGGATGTCTCCACAAGCTGTGTATGTTCACTTTTTCCTGCTTTGATCTCTCATATGTACAAATTATCTGTATGTCTATATAATGACAAATCCTAGTATCTTCGCCTTTGACATTATGGTTCCTAGATTCTATGATCTTTTTTTTCCCCGAAACTTAAGGTGACTTTCTTTTTCTTATGTTTCCTGGCACCTTTCCTATTTTTCTATTGAAAAAAAAAAGTCTCAAAAATTACATTTGCTGGGTTTGCTAGTTCTTTCTGTGCTCTGGGAATTGTTTATGTATCCTGTGTGACTTGAACTTGTTCTCTCTTATCTTGTCACCTCTCATGGACTTCAAATATCTCTGGACCATGTTTGTTTTATTCTTTTTAGCTTGAAGATCATGATCCTTGATAGCAAAGATTCAATCAAAATAAATGTTGAGAGGTTCTGCATTCTCAGATAAAACTGCCTGCTTCCAGACACCATGCTTTTTTCTGGATTCACAGAGTCCTCTTTCTTGCCCCTAGTATTATAAGTTGAACAAATTTTGGGCTTTAACTTTCCCAGATAGCTTTTATCCTTTAGTATGTACCTTCTGTTTGTAATCTCCAGCCAATACAACGCAGTGGCTTTTACCCTGAATTTTCTAGAAACTGTTTTCTTGTGGTGTATAGCCCATTTCGGGCTCAGTACATTCTCTTAATTTCAGTTGGAAATTTTCATCTGACCCATCACTTTCTCCCAGAGTTTTAGCTCTTCTACTTCATCCTCAATTTTCTAGTGGGTGGAAATGAGCGTGTTTGCATGCTGTCTCTTCAGTTGGCAGAGTAATGGAATTATCAGCACTGAAAGTCACAAATTTATTGTATAATCTGCACTTAACAGAATGTGACTTCTAGCAGATGACCAGATGCTGCTATGTTGTGTCTCTCTGACAGTTTTAAAATGTGCATTAATGAGAGACTGTCTTTGTTCCCACTTGGAGGTTAAGGGAAATCACAATAAGTATTACATTTCAGTCCATTCCTTCTCTTCAGGAATCATCTCTATTCCCCTGTTAGATCTGCTCTCCTCTCCCTTGTCTACTTTCTCTCTCTATACTGAATGCTTCCTCTGCTTAAAACATATTCAGAAACTGTCACATCTAGAGCACATGTCCCATAATAAGCAGTGTCCAATTTCTCTCCTTCCTTTTCAACCAAGCTTCCCAATGAGACAGGTTATATTTATTGTCTTGGCAATAAAGGTGGCTTTTGTTCTCACCTTTCTTAGAAAAATGTCCAACAAATCACTTAACCCAATGACTTTTCTGTTCTTATTTCCCTTAAAAATGTTTGTTTCTCAGATTTCTGTGAGACTATTCATCTTTGTTTTCTTTATATCTCTCTGCCAATGATTTTATTTCCCAATGTGAGTTTCTCTCCCTCTAAGCTCAGTTTTAATTGTACCTAAGGCAAAATCCTATCTTTTAGATATTGCCTAAATCCTATGTATTCATCCTGTGTATTCTTCCAGGGCAACCTCCCCCTTACACATGGCTTCAGCTCATTCATAAATGCTGTTGAATTCCTAATGAATCTTCTAATCTAGAATTCATTTCTGAGCTCCAGATACCTATAGCGACTGTCTACTTGCTTTGCCTCTTCCAAAGGCTCCACAGATTGCTAAAGACAGAATCTTAGTTTGGTTAGTCACTGCCCTCATGTTCTCCTTTCCCAGTCTTATCTCTTGACTGTCATGCTATCTAGTGTTAGATCTTTGCCTAGATCTGTCTCCCCTCCATCCAAATCCTAATTTCAGTTCTCTTTTGAGGATACTGGTGTTGCCTTTAAATGGGAGCCTCATGCCTTCTGATGGTGTGGAGGCCATGACGGTACATGGAAGAGTGGAGGATGGGAGGATGGAGAGCATACAATATTGATTCGGTGCCAGTAAAAATAATTATTTTCCCACGTACTGGATATTACCTAATACTAAATATTTCCCTTCCCTTGCCTTTTGTAACCATGTGATAGATTTAAATAATTTTGGTGAGGTTACAGCCAAAACTGGCAGTTAGTTTAAGTCACTATGTATCACATATGTGACAGGCAATTATTTAATTCTTTCAACAACCATAAACAGAAGATCACTGTTGTAAAGATAAACAAACAAACAAGAACAAAAAAAGAGAAAAACTCAGAGAGGTTAGTTAGCTTTCCTAAAGACAAACAGGATTCAAACCCAGGTATTTGGATTCCAGTGTCCATCCTCTTTCCATCTGAGCACATAGCTTATTTATAGGTTTTGACAAGAAACCTTGTAGGCAACTAACTGTTTTGTTTGTTAATGGATTCAACTGTTGGCATAATTATGAGAGAGACACACAGTCATTAACCTAAAAATTTTTAAATAATCTATGTCCTCAGACAAATGTCAATATCTGTAATTATGCTTAGAATCACCTAGTGGTATAAACCATGGAGTAACTTTACTTTGAGCTCTGCGATGAGATAATCTTTAAGGAGATGATACCCAAGTAAAGCTTTTATTTGGGGATATGTTTGATTTGCTCTGGGAAGGTTAATGATTTTTCCACTATAACTGTACAAGAGTGAGTATTACCTAAGTTTGGCTCTAATTAAATGCTGACAGAAATGGAGCTTTGAAATCCCTTGCAGATTATCAAGTATCTCAAACATGTTTTGAAATCAGCAGGTTTCCTCACGAGGGACAAGACAATCATTTGGAGAAAAGACAGAAATTAAAACAGCATTTTAAGATGTAGTTTAAAAAAATTCAGAGTAAAAAAAACCCACATATTTTGCAAACAGACGCATTAACTTTGTACTAAATGTTTCACTGAAACAAAATAATTAAGCAAATATTACAATTTGAAGACAAAAGAAGGAAGGTTTTCTTTATTTTTGTGGCAGATGATTAGTGTGTGTGTATCCTCCTAACACAACCAGTTAATGATTAATAGCATCAATCGTGCAGTGAATTGTTCAGTTTATGTCTAAAATCAAATAATTATTGTGAAATACATTGCAACTTGGTGAAGAGAGAGTTATTTCCTAGTGCTTTGGGGAAGCTGGTATGGTTATTTCTCCAACAAAGATTTTAGCATTTCACAGATTGAATTAGAGTCACATTTGACCTGCTGTGAAGGAAGGATGCTCTTGATGGCAGTAAAATTCTTGTCATCGACTTGCCAAGTGCATGGCATTATTTCAATTTCAGCTTTTTATAGTATCTACCTCTGCCGTGTGGGCAGCCGAACAACACCTATAAGATTAGTCCCTGTTAAGAGAGCATCTAGATTGAAGCTGCAGCTTAGAACAGTAACAATTGATAAACTTCAGTTGTACGAAGCAGTGTCAGCGTATCTTTATTTTAATAATGTTGAAAGGGTGGCATTCACATTTCTATTTCTGGGTGTACTCACTCCAAGCCCACCCTCACACATGGAATTCCTCTAAATAAACTCAATGCTGGTAATCATCTGACTCATTAGCAAGTGTTTCTTCCTGCTTGAAACTAAGGGTGCAGTGGAGGATAGATTAATCTTTAAATCCCGTGGAATACACATCTGCTCTCTTTGCTTTCTGATTTTTTTTTTTATGTCAGTAGCATAATTAAAAATAAAAATGTATGGCTATGACAGTAGAGACAAGCTGGTTAATATACTAGAAAAGGAATATAATCATCCAATAGTTAATAATCATACTGGTGAAATATTTTGATATTTATGGAGAATTTATGCTTTAGATAGAAGGAAGAACATCTACCTAGAAACTCAGAAAAGTTCCTGAAATTTTTATCTTTCTCTCTGCCTGGAATTTGTTCTCCCCCTTTTCATTGCTTATTTGTCACTATTTTCAAGACACCTCTTCAGGAAACCCCAGACCACAGTTATGTATCTCTCCTCTGAGCTTGTAGCTTCTTAAATATACCACCCATGTGGTACTCGTTTAAATAAATATAGCCTTAAATGAGTCGTATTATTTTTCATTTTTATAAAATAGTCCATTATAGAAATTCTCATTTATTTGGCTTAAATCCCCAACTGAATTATTATTTCACTGAAGGTGAGGGTCTGTGTTTTGTTATTCTTATCCAACTCCTTCACATGGTTCATCCTCAAGGGTTCTTTGGAAATTTATATTTCAAAAACCATGGTATATTATATTTCAATCGAATGACATCATAATATCAATTACCAAAATATTAGGTCATTAGAATTACTAAATGATGCCCTTTAATTTCTTTATATCAGTGACTGAAGTAACAAGGTTACCCCTCATTACCCTGACTCTCATCCCCACATGACTCTGTACATCCCCTAACCTATCCTCATATCCTAAAGCCCACCTCCCCCAATCCTTTCCACTGGTCTCTGGAGCTCATGTTATTCCTGCATCAGAAAAAAATTCCGTATGTCATAACTCTGTATATCCTAATTCCCTTTTTATTTTTTTATTTTTTCAAATTAACTTTTATTGGCGTATAGTTGATTTACAATGTTGTGTTAGTTTCCGCCATGCAGCAAAGTGAATCAGTTATACAGATACTAAGTCTCTTTCTAAAACTGTCCTTTCATCTTCTTACTCTATCCCAAGTCTGACTTTTCCCTGAGAACATACTTCCTCTGCAACTTCCTTCTTTACTGCTCTGCTATTTCACAAACCCCATGCTTGTACCATGGTCCTAGAGGTGGGTACCCTCCTTGTTCCTCACTGGTGCTTCCAAACTACTCCTCCACCATCCTCCCTGACAACTTTCCCCTTCCCCCCAACATGTGCTCCTCCCAATCTCAAGTTGAGTTGCTTTGGCCCCAAACCTTAGAGGGATTTTTGATTCTCACTCTTTCTTTCTCAACTCCTCAGCAAATACTGTTGGTTCTATTTTCAAAATATGTCCAGAATTCAACCTTTTCCCACCACTTCCACTGCTGCCACCCTAGTCCAGTCATCACCGTCTCTCACACAGATTATTACATTTTCAGAAATGGTCTCAGGGCTTCCCTGGTGGCGCAGTGGTTAAGAATCTGCCTGCCAATGCAGGGGTTCGAGCCCTGGTCCAGGAAGATCCCACATGCCGCGGAGCAACTAAGCCCATGCGCCACAACTACTGAGCCTGTGCTCTAGAGCCCGTGAGCCACAACTACTGAGCCTGCGTGCCACAACTACTGAAGCCTGTGCGCCTAGAGCCCGTGCTCTGCAACAAGAGAAGCCACTGCAAGGAGAAGCCCACGCACCGCAACGAAGAGTAGCCCCCGCTCACCACAACTAGAGAAGGCCCGCGCAAAGCAACGAAGACCTAACACAGCCAAAAATAAATAAATAAAATAAATAAATTTAAAAAAAAAAAGAAAAGAAGTGGTCTCCCTGCTAAGCCCCCTGTCCACAAACAACTTATTTATGACTCAAGAGGCCAGAGTAATACTTTTAAAACATGTCAATCCTTTTCAGTTATGTCACTCATTTTCTCTTTATCGTCCAATGGCTTTTCCATTTCATTCAGAGCTAATACAAATCTCATACAGTGGCCTAAGGCTTGCTCTTGATCTAGTCTTCTGCTCTGTTATTGTCCTACTACTACCAACCTTGCTGCCTCCACTTCTCCCCCACTGGCATCCTTGCTCTTATTGGAACACGTCACACAGGGGTTTTGTACCTCACCTCCCGATGCATGGAACAGCCAGTGATCCTCTTGGCTCTCTGCTGCACTTCCTGCAGGTCACTGCTCAATTCACCTCATCAGTGAAGGGTTTGCCAATAACCTTCTATGAAGTAACAGTTTCCTTCACCAGCATTCTCTAGCCAATGCATCCTAATGTCTATTTTTCCCTAGCATTTATCACATTTGACACATTGCATATTTATTTATTTTTCTTTCATTTCCACTGGAATGTAAACTCTGGGAGGATGGGAACTATATCATTCCTATTCACTCTTCTATATGGAGTCCAAGGAGTCCCTGACATATAATAAGCATTCAATAAATACTGTTGAATAAGTGAAAAGTATATTCAACTATGTTATTTATTTTTAACTAAGCACTATTGTGTCCCACATCCATTTAATGAGCTAGTTATTCTTGTATAGAATTTGCTTCTGAAGTGATGTTGGAATTTCAGAAACTTATTAGTCAGTACTCCCTAGCTTCACTTTGTCAAAATAAGTGTGATTTTTTTACAAAGGAGAAAACCCAGTTGGAAATTCACTTGATATATCTACTTCCAAATAAAAATAAAGCATATGTAGAGTATAAATCTCCCAACTGTTTTATCAGACCCTAATGCCAGCAAAACAGTTTACAGCATCTCAATATACGTATAACTATTTAATTATGTTTTATATACACATGTAATATCATAGTATATGCATTTTTGGAAAAACACCAAAACAGAAATGGAAAAGAAGGTAATCATCAACTTAACATTATTTTAAATAATGTTGTCACTAATGTACATAAAAAGCTTTTTATTTCCAATTATAGAGGTTTGTTTTCATGTTCTAGATGCTTAGTTTTTTAGTGTCTTATAATTTTTTATGGCTTGAAAGATTTATTAGTTAATATCTCAAGGCAAATTATACCTTCAGGTCAAAGGTCACTGTGAACAGTAATGAACGTAAATTCATTCTTCTAGTAGTATTCTCCAGGATTTGTATTTTTTAAAACTTTGATCAGAAACAATTGACGTTGTTTTCCTTCCTATCTCAGATGAGAAACCCTTGCTAGAGGTGCCAGCTCTGCCACTTTATTGTTCTTTGCTTGTGCTTGAATTTTTCATATCTTCACTCTAATGTTACTTTTCAGATATCTTACTAGGTCACATCCATTTTCAAAGGGTTAGATTGGTTGAAACTAGACAAAGTAGTCAATGAATCTTAACTAGGCACACAAAAGCTACAGATTGTCTCAAGATGCTTTAGATGAACAGAGGTGGGAGGGCATGACTACTACAATCCCTCTCATTATGGAACTCTAGCATTGCCCTCAAAGTAGTTCACATACCAGCCGTGACATGTGACCAATATAGGGTGACAAAATTACTCAAATTAATCTAAAAATATCAATAAAGCTTAATTTCTTATTTTTAGAATTAAAACAAATAGCAATATAAACTGCATTTTCACAAAGTGAATATCTTGCAAGCCTGTTGGATTACACACAATCCACTCTGGAGAACAAAAGTATCATTTAATGTGGTTGTATTAAGGTGTTGTGTGAAAGTCCAAGTGGATCAATAGATATTTGAACAGTTATTTAACATAAATAAAACTTTAAAGAAGTTAGTGTATATCAGTCTAATTGTTGTGTCATTAAAATGCCATGAAGAGTAAGATGTCTGGATGGAATTGTAGAAATCTAGCCAACACTTTTTTTTTTTTTTTTTCTTTAGACATCTTTATTGAAGTATAATTGCCTTACAATAGTGTGTTAGCTTCTGCTTTATAACAAAGTGAATCAGTTATACATATACAATAGGTTCCCATTTCTCTTCCCTCTTGCATCTCCCTCCCTCCCACCCTCCCCATCCCACCCCTCTAGGTGGTCACAAAGCACCGAGCTGATCTCCCTGTGCTATGCGGCTGCTTCCCACTAGCTATCTATTTTACATTTGGTAGTGTATATATGTCCATGACACTCTCTTACCCTGTCCCATCTCACCCCACCCCCTCCCCATATCCTCAAGTCCATTCTCTAATAGGTCTGTGTCTTTATTCCCGTCTTGCCACTAGGTTCTTCATGGCCTTTTTTTTTTTTTTTTTTTTTTCCTTAGATTCCGTATATATGTGTTAGCATACTGTATTTGTTTTTCTCTTTCTGACTTACTTCACTCTGTATGACAGACTCTAACTCCATCCACCTCATTACAAATACCTCCATTTCATTTCTTTTTATTAGCCAACACTTTTGAGGTGGGTATGAAGTATATTCTGGGCATGGGGAAGGGAGCAGTAAATATCTTTTCATCAGTTGAACTAATTCATATCTTTTGTTCTTCGGAAATGAGAGTAACAGATGTCCACTAATACTTAGGGGCTCTGCACTGACCCTCCATAAGGTTTTGAAATCTTTGTGTGGAACCCAGAATTGTACACAAATAAAAGGTCCTTAAGCTGATTCACTGCTGATGATGGCAGATTCTTCTCATACCCAAGTACACAGGAATTATATATCTCTAGTAACATTTTTATGTTTCTGCTAACATTTTCTATTGGCTTGTATAGCATTCCAAACACATTTTATTTTCTAACCACTACATCAATGCTAAACATTGTTACGGATTGAATTGTGTCCCACCACAAATTTATATGTTGAAGTCCTAACCTCTAGTGCCTCATAATGTGACCGTATTTGGAGATATAGTCTTTACAAAGATAAGCAAATTAAAATGAGGATATTAGGGTGGGCTGTAGTCAAAGATGACTGGTGTCCTTATAGTAAGAGGAAATTTGGACACAGACATGTATAGAGGGAAGATGATGTGAAGAGAGACAGGCAGAAGACGGCCATCTACAAACCCAGGAGAGGGGCCTGGAACAAATCCTTCCCTCACAGCCCGCAGAAGGAACCAACCCTGCTGATTCCTTGATTTCAACTTCCAGCCTCCAGAACTGTGAGATAATAAATTTCAGTTGCTTAAGCCACCCACTCTGTGGTACTTGATTATGGCAGCCCAAGCAAACTAATACACAATCTTAGAGTAGTTTCAAGGTCTCATATCTACTTTATGTTCTTGCCATCCTCTCCCCAACCTGCCATACAAATCTTCATTTGCGTAACTGGTTTGTTTTCTGCTTTGCATCTCAGAACTGTCTCTTCCTTAATATTTTCTGACATTGTGGTATTCTATCTCTTTCTATATATATCACCACAGTTGCTCCTTGCTTCCAAACTTGGTTCAAACCCAATCCACATTTAACCACTCACTGTACTTAATGTAATTACTGATATATTTGGGTTTGAATCAACTATCAAACCATATACTTTCTAATTTCCCCCACCTTTTCTTCATTCCTTTCTCCTCCTTTTGGTTTTTTAAACATAGCCCATTTCCCCTGTATCAGCTTATACATATTTTAAACTTCGTTGAGTATTAATTTTAGTGATTACAATATTGATCACGGATTCATTAGAGTCTATCATAAATTAGTACTTTAATCACTTCCAGAACGACACAAAGACCATAGAATACTTTAACTCCTTTCACTATCCTCTCATATTTTGTGTTACCGTTTTTATGTGAGTTTATAATTTATATATATTTTAGAACACACACCACAGTATTTAAATTTTATTTTTATTTTTTAAATGGCCACTATTCATTTAATTTTTTGGTAACGCTTTATTTCTTCCTGCTTCCATATGAGTTCATTTTGATCTGCCTAAGTATTTCCCTTAATATTTTTATTGTTGCATATCCTCTAGAGATGATTCCACTCACTTCTTGTATCTCTGAAAATGTCTTTATCTTACCTTACTATTTGAAGGGCAGTTTTTTCTGGGTATAAAGTTCTCTGCTTGCAGTTTTTTCTTTCATATTTTGAAGACTCATTCCACTGTCTTCTGGCTTTGACTGTTAATGTTGAGATGTTAGCTGTTAGTCCTAATTTTGCCCCTTTAAAGGCACTGTGTCTTTGACCCTCTTGTTGCTTTTATGATTTTACTATTTTTTGGCATTTTTACTATGATAAAACTTGGAGTGATTTTCTTTGTATTTTTCCTTCTTGGTGTTCGGCGTGTTTCTTGAATCTGTGGCTTGATGTCCATGAATTTGGGGAAATTCTTAGTCATTATTTATTCAAATATTGCTCTTGTCCCTTTCTGTCTATTTCTTCTTTCTGAGATTTCTGTTACTTATATGTTAGACCGTTTCCCCCGTGTCCTTTACGATTCTTATGATTTCATCTGTATTTTCTACCCCTTGTCTCTCTCCATTCTTCAGCATGCATTCTTTCCCACTGATCTATCTTCCTGTTTGCCAAACCTTTTTTATCAACTGTATCTAATGTGCTGTTAAACACGTTCATGGAGTTCTTGATTTCATGTTTTGCCTTTTCTAGTTCTAGAGATTTTAATTTTTTTCATAGTGTGCTGTTCTCTGCTGAAACTCTCTATGCTGTCAACTATTTTCTTGAACATATTAATTACAGTCATTTTAAAGTCAACCTCTGACAACCTCAATATCTGGATCTCCTGGGTTCTGCTTCATTTGTCCTCTTGCTTTTTTGTTCATTTGGCCTAATTTTCATATGCCTGTTTATTTTTTATGTGGGACATTATATAGAAAATGCAGTAGAAATAATTTGAATCACTGAATGATTCCCTCCTGAGAGAACTTGCTTTAGGTTCCAGCACATGTGATGTTTGGGGCAAGTAAACGAGCAATCTTAAATCCTGCTGATTCATAACAGGTCTTTAGTATTTGTACAGGCTACTCTATTTCTATGTCACTCTTAGTTCTTTGGCCACCACAACTGTATGTCTGGAGTTACTGTCAGGGACCCTCATCCTTTGTGGGCCGCAACCTCAGTTTTTGCCCTGTTAGCTATATAAAACCACTAGAAGCTCTGCTCACCTTCCCATCCTCTCAGTCACTGCTTCCTGCTTGGCTTCTCAGTTAGGAAATGCAGCATGGGATTTGAGGCTTCCTACTCTGGATTTCCTTCTCTCTGGTGTCTTAACACTTGAGGTCTTCACTGCCTTGGTATTTCTCCAATGTCTTCAAGCAGAGACCTAGAGATGTGTTTCCTTCCCTATGTTTATTATAGTTGTTCTAAAATAATACAGTTAATTACCCTCAGGGATAAGCGTACTTCCTATTTTGCAAGTAAGATTAAAAACCTCATATAGAGATAAAGGAAATGGTATTTATGTCTCATATTTACTTTCACTCAAAGTTCTAAAGAATAATATAGCAAGTTAAGGGGTAATATCAGATCTTGAGTGAGTTCTCAAAATATTCATCCTTCTTATGTCCGTGGAAATTAAAATTACTGTTGTGAAAAAAACACCATTTGAAACTAGCTTACACAAATGTTAAGTTAGAGCCATTTTAGTATGGTAATCAAAATTGCATAGCATGGATAAATTTAGAGGGCTTAAGTTTTATTTGCTATCAGTCTTTTTTTTTATGTTAGTATTTTTCTCAGTATTCTTTCCTACTAAATGGATATTTTGTATTGTCTTAAAAGATTATTTTTAGTTAATTCCTTATATGCATGCTTGATTGGAAAAAATAATGATTTCATGATTTTGTATAAGGAAAAACAAATGCAAAATGAAATGAGAAAGAAATGGTTTGATAATAAAAGGCTTCATAAATATAAATAATGTTAAAGAAAAAGAATTCAAAGCTATCTCAGAAGTACTAATTTTTTTTTAAACATCTCTATTGAAGTATAATTGCTTTACAATGGTGTGTCAGTTTCTGCTCTACAACAAAGTGAATCAGTTATACATATACATATATCCCCATATCTCTTCCCTCTTGCATCTCCCTCCCTCCCACCCTCCCTATCCCACCCCTCTAGGTGGTCACAAAGCACAGAGCTGATCTCCCTGTGCTATGTGGTTGCTTCCCACTAGCTATCTATTTTACATTTGGTAGTGTATATATGTCCATGACACTCTCTTACCCTGTCACATCTCACCCCACCCCCTCCCCATATCCTCAAGTCCATTCTCTAGTAGGTCTGTGTCTTTATTCCCGTCTTGCCACTAGGTTCTTCATGGCCTTTTTTTTTTTTCCCTTAGATTCCATATATATGTGTTAGCATACTGTATTTGTTTTTCTCTTTCTGACTTACCTCACTCTGTATGACAGACTCTAACTCCATCCACCTCATTACAAATACCTCCATTTCATTTCTTTTTATGGCTGAGTAATATTCCATTGTATATATGTGCCACATCTTCTTTATGCATTCATCCGATGATGGACACTTAGGTTGCTTCCATGTCCTGGCTATTGCAAATAGAGCTGCAATGAACATTGTGGTACATGAGTCTTTTTGAATTATGGTTTTCTCAGGGTATATGCCCAGTAGTGGGATTGCTGGGTCGTATGTTAGTTCTATTTGTAGTTTTTAAAGGAACCTCCATACTGTTCTCCATAGTGGCTGTATCAATTTACATTCCCACCAACAGTGCAAGAGTGTTCCCTTTCCTCCACACCCTCTCCAGCATTTATTGTTTCTAGATTTTTTGATGATGGCCATTCTGACTGGTGTGAGATGATATCTCATTGTAGTTTTGATTTGCATTTCTCTAATGATTAATGATGCTGAGCATTCTTTCATGTGTCTGTTGGCAATCTGTATATCTTCTTTGGAGAAATGTCTATTTAGGTCTTCTGCCCATTTTTGGATTGGGTCGTTCGTTTTTTTGTTATTGAGCTGCATGAGCTGCTTGTAAATCTTGGAGATTAATCCTTTGTCAGTTGCTTCATTTGCAAATATTTTCTCCCATTCTGATGGTTGTCTTTTGGTCTTGTTTATGGTTTCCTTTGCTGTGCAAAAGCTTTTAAGTTTCATTAGGTCCCATTTGTTTATTTGTGTTTTTATTTCCATTTCTCTAGGAGCTGGGTCAAAAAGGATCTTGCTGTGATGTATGTCATAGAGTGTTCTGCCTATGTTTTCCTCTAAGAGTTTGATAGTGTCTGGCTTTACACTTAGGTCTTTAATCCATTTTGAGTTTATTTTTGTGTATGGTGTCAGGGAGTGTTCTAATTTCATACTTTTACATGTACCTGTCCAATTTTCCCAGCACCACTTATTGAAGAGGCTGTCTTTTCTCCAGTGTATATGCTTGCCTCCTTTATCAAAGATAAGGTGACCATATGTGCGTGGGTTTATCTCTGGGCTTTCTATCCTGTTCCATTGATCTATATTTCTATTTTTGTGCCAGTACCAAACTGTCTTGATTACTGTAGCTTTGTAATATAGTCTGAAGTCAGGGAGCCTGGTTCCTCCAGCTCCATTTTTCGTTCTCAAGATTGCTTTGGCTATTCGGGGTCTTTTGTGTTTCCATACAAATTGTGAAATTTTTTGTTGTAGTTCTGTGAAAAATGCAAGTGGTAGTTTGATAGGGATTGCATTGAATCTGTAGATTGCTTTGGGTAGTAGAGCCATTTTCACAATGTTGATTCTTCCAATCCAAGAACATGGTATATCTCTCCATCTATTTGTATCATCTTTAATTTCTTTCATCAGTGTCTTATAATTTTCTGCATACACGTCTTTTGTCTCCTTAGGTAGGTTTGTTCCTAGATATTTTATTCTTTTTGTTGCAATGGTAAACGGGAGTGTTTTCTTAATTTCACTTTCAGATTTTTCGTCATTAGTGTATAGAAATGCAAGAGATTTCTGTGCATTAATTTTGTATCCTGCTGCTTTACCAAATTCATTGATTAGCTCTAGTAGTTTTCTGGTAGCATCTTTAGGATTCTCTATGTATAGTATCATGTCATCTGCAAACAGTGACAGCTTTACTTCTTCTTTTCCGATTTGGATTCCTTTTATTTCTTTTTCTTCTCTGATTGCTGTGGCTAACACTTCCAAAACTATGTTGAATAATAGTGGTGAGAGTGGGCAACCTTGTCTTGTTCCTGATCTTAGTGGAAATGGTTTCAGTTTTTCACCATTGAGGACAATGTTGGCTGTGGGTTTGTCATATATGGCCTTTATTATGTTGAGGAAAGTTCCCTCTATGCCTACTTTCTGCAGGGCTTTTATCATAAATGGGTGTTGAATTTTGTCAAAAGCTTTCTCTGCATCTATTGAGATAATCATATGGTTTTTCTCCTTCAATTTGTTAATATGGTGTATCACATTGATTGATTTGCGTATATTGAAGAATCCTTGCATTCCTGGGATAAACCCCACTTGATCATGGTGTATGATCCTTTTAATGTGCTGTTGGATTCTGTTTGCTAGTATTTTGTTGAGGATTTTTGCATCTATGTTCATCAGTGATATTGGCCTGTAGTTGTCTTTCTTTGTGACATCTTTGTCTGGTTTTGGTATCAGTGTGATGGTGGCCTCGTAGAATGAGTTTGGGAGTGGTCCTCCCTCTGCAATATTTTGGAAGAGTTTGAGAAGGATAGGCGTTAGCTCTTCTCTAAATGTTTGATAGAATTCACCTGTGAAGCCATCTGGTCCTGGGGTTTTGTTTGTTGGAAGGTTTTTAATCACAGTTTCAATTTCAGTGCTTGTGATTGGTCTGTTCATATTTTCTATTTCTTCCTGGTTCAGTCTCGGAAGGTTGTGCATTTCTAAGAATCTGTCCATTTCTTCCAGGTTGTCCATTTTATTGGCATAGAGTTGCTTGTAGTAATCTCTCATGATCCTTTGTATTTCTGCAGTGTCAGTGGTTACTTCTCCTTTTTCATTTCTAATTCTATTGATTTGAGTCTTCTCCCTTTTTTTCTTGATGAGTCTGGCTAATGGTTTATCAATTTTGTTTATCTTCTCAAAGAACCAGCTTTTAGTTTCATTGATTTTTGCTATTGTTTCCTTCATTTCTTTTTCATTTATTTCTGATCTGATCTTTATGATTTCTTTCCTTCTGCTAGCTTTGGGGTTTTTATGTTCTTCTTTCTCTAATTGCTTCAGGTGCAAGGTTAGGTTGTTTATTCGAGATGTTTCCTGTTTCTTGAGGTAGGCTTGTATTGCTATAAACTTCCCTCTTAGCTCTGCTTTTGCTGCGTCCCATAGGTTTTGGGTCGTCGTGTCTCCATTGTCATTTGTTTCTAGGTATTTTTTGATTTCCCCTTTGATTTCTTCAGTGATCACTTCGTTATTAAGTAGTGTATTGTGTAGCCTCCATGTGTTGGTATTTTTTACAGATCTTTTCCTGTAATTGATATCTAGTCTCATAGCGTTGTGGTCGGAAAAGATACTTGATATGATTTCAATTTTCTTAAATTTACCCAGGCTTGATTTGTGACCCAAGATATGATCTATCCTGGAGAATGTTCCATGAGCACTTGAGAAAAATGTGTATTCTGTTGTTTTTGGGTGGAATGTCCTATAAATATCAATTAAGTCCATCTTGTTTAATGTATCATTTAAAGCTTGTGTTTCCTTATTTATTTTCATTTTGGATGATCTGTCCATTGGTGAAAGTGGGGCATTAAAGTCCCCTACTATGATTGTGTTGCTGTCGATTTCCCCTTTTATGGCTGTTAGTATTTGCCTTATGTATTGAGGTGCTCCTATGTTGGGTGCATAAATATTTACAATTGTTATACCTTCCTCTTGGATCGATCCCTTGATCATTATATAGTGTCCTTCTTTGTCTCTTGTAATAGTCTTTATTTTAAAGTCTATTTTGTCTGATATGAGAATTGCTATTCCAGCTTTCTTTTGATTTCCATTTGCATGGAATATCTTTTTCCATCCCCTCACTTTCAGTCTGTATGTGTCCCTAGGTGTGAAGTGGGTCTCTTGTAGACAGCATATATATGGGTCTTGTTTTTGTATCCATTCAGCCAGTCTGTGTCTTTTGGTGGGAGCATTTAATCCATTTACATTTAAGGTAATTATTGATATGTATGTTCCTATTCCCATTTTCTTAAATGTTTTGGGTTTGTTATTGTAGGTGTTTTCCTTCTCTTGTGTTTCTTGCCTAGAGGAGTTCCTTTAGCATTTGTTGTAAAGCTGGTTTGGTGGTGCTGAACTCTCTCAGCTTTTGCTTGTCTGTAAAGGTTTTAATTTCTCCATCACATCTGAATGAGATCCTTGCTGGGTAGAGTAATCTTGGTTGTAGGTTTTTCTCCTTCATCACTTTAAGTATATCCTGCCACTCCCTTCTGGCTTGCAGAGTTTCTGCTGAAAGATCAGCTGTTAACCTTATGGGGATTCCCTTGTGTGTTATTTGTTGTTTTTCCCTTGCTGCTTTTAATATGTTTTCTTTATATTTAATTTTTGACAGTTTGATTAATATGTGTCTTGGCGTGTTTCTCCTTGGATTTATCCTGTATGGGACTCTCTGTGCTTCCAGGACTTGATTAACTATTTCCTTTCTCATATTAGGGAAGTTTTCAACTATAATCTCTTCAAATATTTTCTCAGTCCCTTTTTCTCTTCTTCTTCTGGGACCCCTATAATTCGAATGTTGGTGCGTTTAATGTTGTCCCAGAGGTCTCTGAGACTGTCCTCAGTTCTTTTCATTCTTTTTTGTTTATCCTGCTCTGCAGTAGTTATTTCCACCATTTTATCTTCCAGGTCACTTAACCGTTCTTCTGCCTCAGTTATTCTGCTATTGATCCCATCTAGAGTATTTTTAATTTCATTTATTGTGTTTTTCATCATTGCTTGGTTCCTCTTTAGTTCTTCTACGTCCTTGTTAAATGTTTCTTGCATTTTGTCTATTCTATTTCCAAGATTTTGGATGATCCTTACTATCATTATTCTGAATTCTTTTTCAGGTAGACTACCTATTTCCTCTTCATTTGTTAGGTCTGGTGTGTTTTGACCCTGCTCCTTCATCTGCTGTGTGTTTTTCTGTCGTCTCATTTTGCTTATCTTACTGTGTTTGGGGTCTCCTTTTCACAGGCTGCAGGTTCGTAGTTCCCGTTGTTTTTGGTATCTGTCCCCAGTGGCTAAGGTTGGTTCAGTGGGTTGTGTAGGCTTCCTGGTGGAGGGAACTAGTGCCTGTGTTCTGGTGGATGAGGCTGGATCTTGTCTTTCTGGTGGGCACGTCCATGTCTGGTGGTGTATTTTGGGGTGTCTGTGGCCTTATTATGATTTTAGGCAGCCTCTCTGCTAATGAATGGGGCTGTGTTCCTGTCTTGCTAGTTGTTTGGCATAGGGTGTCCAGCACTGTAGCTTGCTGGTCGTTGAGTGAAGCTGGGTCTTGATGTTGAGATGGAGATCTCTGAGAGATTTTCGCCGTTTGGTATTACGTGGAGCTGGGAGGTCTCTTGTGGACCAGTGTCCTGAAGTTGGCTCTCCCACCTCAGAGGCACAGCCCTGATGCCTGGCTGGAGCACCAAGAGCCTTTCATCCACACGGCTCAGAGTAAAAGGGAGAAAAAATAGAAAGAAAGAAAGAGGAGAAAATATAGTGAAGTAAAATAAAGCTATTATAAAGCAAAGCTATACAGACAAAATCTCACCCAGAAGCATATACATATACACTCACAAGAAAAGGCGAAAAATTAATATATCCTGCTCCCAAAGTCCACCTCCTGAATTTGGGATGATTCGTTGTCTATTCAGGTATTCAACAGATGCAGGCACATCACGTTGTTTGTGGAGTTTTAATCCACTGCTTCTGAGGCTGCTGGGAGAGATTTCCCTTTCTCTTCTTTGTTCGCACAGCTCCCGGGGTTCAGCTTTGGATTTGGACCCGCCTCTGCGTGTAGGTCGCCTGAGGGCGTCTGTTCCCCGCCCAGACTGAACGGGGTTAAAGAAGCAGCTGCTTCGGGGGCTCTGGCTCACTCAGGCCGGAGGGAGGGAGGGATACGGATGCGGGGCGAGCCTGCGGCGGCAGAGGCCAGCATGACGTTGCACCAGCCCGAGGCGCGCCGTGCGTTCTCCTGGGGAAGTTGTCCCCGGATCACGGGAGCCTGGCCGTGGCGGGCTGCACCGGCTCCCGGGAGGGGCGGTGTGGAGAGTGACCTGTGCTCGCACACAGGCTTTTTGGTGGAGGCAGCAGCAGCCTTAGCATCTCATGCCCGTCTCTGGGGTCTGCGCTGATCGCCGCGGCTCGCGCCCATCTCTGGAGTTCGTTTAGGCGGCGCTCTGAATCCCCTCTCCTTGCGCACCGCGAAACAAAGAGGCAAGAAAAAGTCTCTTGCCTCTTCGGCAGCTGCAGACTTTTTCCCGGACTCCCTCCCAGCCAGCTGTGGTGCGCCAACCCCTTCAGGCTGTGTTCACTCCGCCAACCCCAGTCCTCTCCCTGCGATCCGACCGAAGCCTGAGCCTCAGCTCCCAGCCCCCGCCCGCCCCGGCGGGTGAGCAGACAAGCCTCTCAGGCTGGTGAGTGCTGCTCGGCGCCGAGCCTCTGTGCGGGAGTCTCTCCGCTTTGCCCTCCGCACCCCTGTGGCTGCGCTCTCCTCCGTGGCTCCGAAGCTTCCCCCCTCCGCCACCCACCGTCTCTGCCCGCGAAGGGGCTTCCTAGTGCGTGGAAACCTTTCCTCCTTCACAGCTCCCTCCCACTGGTGCAGGTCCTGTCCCTATTCTTTTGTCTCTGTTATTTCTTTTTTCTTTTGCCCTACCCCAGTACGTGGGGAGTTTCTTGCCTTTTGGGAGGTCTGACGTTTTCTGCCAGCGTTTAGTGGGTGTTCTGTAGGAGCAGTTCCACGTGTAGATGTATTTCTAATGTATCTGTGGGAAGGAAGGTGATCTCCACGGCTTACTCTTCCGCCATTTTCTTCTCCCCCCCCCCCCGCCCCGTCCACATCTTCTTTATCCATTCATCTGTCAATGGACATTTAGGTTGCTTCCATGTCTTGGCTACTGTGAATAATGTTGCTATGAACATAGGGTGCATGTATTTTTTTGAATTATAGTTTTGTCTGGATATATGCCCAGGAGTGGGATTGCTGGATCATATGATAATTCTAATTTTAGTTTTCTGAGTAACCTCTGTACTTTTTTCCACCCTGACTGCACCAACTCACATTCCCACCAACAGTGTAGAAGGGTTCCCTTTTCTTCACACTCCCTCCAGCATTTGTAGACTTTTTAGTGATGGCCATTCTGACCAGTGTGAAGTGGTACCTCATTGTAGTTTTGATTTGCATTTCTTTAATAAGTAGCCATGTTGAGCATCTTTTCATGTGCCTGTTGGCCATCTGCAGAATACATCTTTCTATTCCTTATCACGGAAGGAAAGTTTTCAGCATTTTGCTGTTAAGTACAATGTCTCTGATAGTTCTGTTTTGCTTTTGTAGAAAATCTTTATCATCAGATTAAGAAGGTTGTCTCCAATTCCCAGTTTTCTAAGAGTTTTTTTTTTTTTTTGGTAAGTCATATTTGGACATTGTATTTCATCAAATGCTTTTCCTACATGTACTGAGATGATCATGTCATTTTATATTTCATTTGTTACTGTGCAAAATGGTATTAATCGATTTTCAAACATGAATCCAATCCTTATCAAGCTACTTAACCATGATACATTTTATTGTATATATTGCTGGATTTAATATGCTAATTTTTCATTTAGGATTTTTGTACCTATGTTTATGAGATTTGCCTATAATTTTCCTTTTTCATAATATCTTCAGGTTTTCCAAGTTCAAGTTATGTTAAAGAAGTCATAAAAAAGTTGGGAAGTCATTCCTCGTTTTTTTGTTGTTGTTGTTCTCTGGTAGGATTTATATAAGCTTGATGATGTCTTTTTTCCTTAAATGTTTAGAAGAATTTATCTGTGAAGTAATGTATACCTGGAGTTTTCTTTGAGAAAAGCCTTTAGTCATAAAACATCCTCTTTGCTGTTTTAAGTGTCTGTGTAATCTGTAATGAATTGTCTTTTTTCATTCCTGATACATAAACATATTTCACTTTTTAACTTAATCTTCCCAGTAGATTATTCAAAGGACTATCTTTTGCCTTCATGTTCTCTATAATTTTCTATTTTACTAATTTCTAGTATCTTTATAATTCCTTTTTATTTTACTTTATTTGTGCATAATAAATATGCTGTTCTTTTTCAAATGTCTTGACAAAGTTGTTCCCTCAGGCAGGATCCAGTCAGGAAAATAGCAATCACATTAAGCATTTAAAACACATGGAATTTAACACAAAGAATTGTTTACATCCCATCCTCAGCCTCAGAAGACCACTGATGCTTTACAACTGTGTAATTTAGATTTGTCATTTCTAGAATTTCATATAAATAGAATCATACAATACATTATCTCTTGTGCCTGGCCTTGTTCATTCAGTTAGTTAAATGTCTTCAGATTCATCCATGTTATTACATGTTATCAGTAGTTCTTTCTTACTGCTAAGTAGTATTCCATTGTATAGACATACCACAATTTATGTATTCCACTTTTGATGGACATTTGGATTGTTTCCAGGTTTTCACTATCAGGTATAAAGAGTCTATGAACAGCTGAATAGACTAGACAGACATATATTTTCTTTTCTCTCAGGTAAATAACTAGATGTGGATTTCTGGGTCATATGGAAATGATATTGAAATTTTAAAGAATTCTTAAGAATGTTTACTTAAGAATGTTTACTTAGTTGTAACTGCTCTTATATTGTTTGTTAATACGTTAGTGCTTGCTTAACACTACTTTTTTCAGTACTAGGCACTTTTTTTTTCACTATAACTTCATAGATATGTTTGTGGGCTGTTAGGGAGATGCTGCATCTAAACCCCAGGCCTAATTGTTAAGTGCTAATATAGTTGAAGCAATATTATATGTATTTAATTAATAGTTTTTCATAGCAATCTAAAAGAGTCTGCATATTATTCTCATTTTTCAGATGAGGTGTAAACTGAGGCAAAATTATAGTTTTGTGTCTTTGGGTAAGTTAATTAACATAAAGTTGCAGAGCTAGGATTTGAACCAAGTAAGTTGGCTTCCCAAGTCTATGTTCGTAAATCTATCCCTTAAATATAGAATAAAACAGTAAATATATACTTGATAGCTGAAACAAGGAAGAAAAAAGATAGATAGATACATGTGCTCTCAGCATAAACAGCAGTATATGAAGTAGATTTCCAATGTCTGATTTTGGTCAATATATGCAAAATAGAGATTAATTACAAAATTAAAATGTAGAAAACAAGAAGGTTTAGATGTACTTTAAAACTAATTAGTTTTGAATATCATGTTTGTTAGAATCAGATAGTTCCCAAATTTAGTAAGCCTATTTATCCCATAACTCAGAACTCTATCTATCTATCTACCTAGATATATACGCACCATATATTGCTAATGCATCCATGTGTTATTTTTGGTATTAATTATAATATCCTTGGCAAACACTAACAAACAGTATATAATTGATTAAATTTAAATTAAAAAGATGCATACCATATTGTTGGGTTTTCTTCTACTTTTTGCAGTTGAAGTTTGAGCTTCTGTTCAATATGTTCCATGGGTTGTACAGAATAAACGTCTTAACAGATGTAACATCTTCACCTTATCTCTCAGCTACTGGCACAAAGGAATCAATGGACAATCTATAATGTGTTACTGTACTAATCATGATGAGAGGACAAGTTTGATTATGTTTTTCAGAGAAAAAATAATAGTTGGTTAACATCAATTTTGTGATGACATGAATCTCCTGTTTTTTTAAGGAAATTATTAGCAAGTTTTAAAATAAGATACCTTCAAGAGGCATATAAAAATATTTTATATTCTAAAATACAGTAACTGCATTATAATCTCTATTTAAACAGAAAGTATGTTACTTACAGTACTTTACAATTTAACTATCACAGCTCCTATTGATATAGAAGACTTCCACTGAGATCTTTAAAATAGCATCTTTATTAGACAAGTCAAAAACAGTTGGATTTATTACAGAGACCTATCATACAAACATTTCAGAGAAGAAACATCCCACTCTCATGTACTACCTTAAAGAGGCTGCTTATAGAAAGCAGAGGAGGGATGTGCTTTGTAAAATAGTAAGACAGGAATATGAACTACTTAATCAACAATCAAAAATCAAATCTCTGTCCACATATTTTAGAGACTCAGTACTTAGAATAAAAAAAAAATTACATACTTCTTTCTTTATTCAAGGACAGAATTCCCTCATATTGGTCATCTCTGATTTTATAAACCATACTAGAAAAAAACCATGAAAACGATAGCTAATGTGGTTAAAAAAAAAAAGACATCCTAGGTTTTAGCACTGATATTTACTTATTACAAACTGCACAAATTCTCAGAAATATTAACTGCCTTAAAAATACTCTTCTTTCAGACCAATTATAAAAAAGGTACATTAGTTGCACACTTACAACTCACAGAAACCCTGATTTCAGGTTGAAAGAAAACCCAGGCAAAAGCTATATGGGATGCCATTTACAGACTGTAATAAAAGTGAAATGTAGCTAATGAGCCCTTCCCAGTGGTTTGTATCATACTAATTTCTGACTCTGCCTTTATGGCAGCTACTGTTCAGAAAAAGTCCATCCATTCCATATAAATCTGGCTGCTCCCTGCTCCAGTACCAGTGTTAGAAAACTCAATTTAAATCAAACATAATCACTTCTGCTAGCCACAATGCACTTCCGAACACTCCTCACCCTCCCGTACATTCTAGCGTGACTTTGTTTCTTGCATCTTTCAGTCTTCCTCCAATTCAACCACACGCTAATTGGCTGGTGGGGGATTCCACTGTCACTCAAGCTAAACCCCATGCTCATTGAGGACACTGGAAGCTGAGTTTGCATTTTGAGTTTGGTTCCAAGGGTACATATTTCCTGGCCTTTTTTTTTTAACCCCTATAAGTAGCCAGGTAGAAGGTAAGACAGACAGTGCATGAAACTGTACCTTAAAATACAGCAGATCATTTTTCTGACACATTTAAATTGTTTACTTCCATGCCTGTGGTCAAGAATGGAACTGAAGGCTTGTCTCCACATTTTACCACAAGTAAGTGAGCCATGCATCATCTGGAAGCCCCTTTCAACAACCAGTGGGTTACCACTTTTTAAGTGACTTCACATGACCTAAAGATTTTTTGGTTTCTGGAGGAAATTTAGCAAAGTTTTCTATGGGTACCAAATCCAGACAATTCAGGATTGTTTTCTGCTTCTAGATGTGGGGTGTTAGCATCAAATTATTGACGTTTTTTAAAATTCACAAAATACAAAGTATTTCTGGATTGTTACTAATGTACCTGATGCTAGATAACAGAAAATAAAAATTTCCAGCTTGTGATGTATAAATAAAAGGGAGATATTATTAGCTCTGTGTCACCAAGTATGGATTTCACTGAGAGTAAACAAAGGACCAGCTTGTGGGATCTCTGGCTGTGTGATGAGTGTGGGAGGGTTACAAAATAACTGACACAAAGTCCTTGCCCTCAAGTAGTTTCCATCTTATGAAGGAGACATTTAGATGATAGAAAATGCATAATGTTTTTCTAAAGTAAGTACCAAATTGGTAACACAGACAACAATTGATAAAGAATTTTAGAGGTGGGGAGAGATGACTGAGACAGGTATTTGTCCCAGTTATAGTTTCATTAGCCATCATCCTCTTCTCTGCCTCTCCGGTCAAAGGTAGGGTGGAAAAGGAAGAAAAAACCCCAATAATTGCTTAGCTTCAACTGTCAAATAACTTGGAGTGGCTTTGTTCTCATTCATCATAAACACACAGGATGGAGAGGAGATGAAGATGGTGGAGCAACAGGACATGGAACTCACCTCCCCCCATGAACAAATCAAAAATACATCTATATGTGGAATAGTTCTCACTACAAACTAACTGAAAACTGGCAGAAAGATTCCTATACAACCAAGGCTGAAAGAAAGATCCACATGGAATCAGATAGAAAGAGAAGAGAAGCAATCAGGTTGGGACCTGTGCCCCAGAGAGTGGACTCAGAGGAAAGGGGAGATTACACAGGTGGACACCCTCCCTGGGAAGTGAGTGGTTCAAGTCACATACTGGGCACCCCTGCCCTGGGATACAACACACGGAAGACGAGCCACCCTGGCTGCTTGGAGGGCCAGTGGGACTAACAGGAGGGCTCTGGGAAGTCTGGACTCTGCTCAGGAACAAGCACATGTGTGCATGCTTCTCCTGAAGCAAGATAGAGAGGGCAGATTGAAACCATGGGGGCAGCTCACTTGTTACCCACAACTGCACCAGTGCACACCAAAGCATAAGCCAAGCGAACACTCTGGCCCCATGTACTTCATGTCACAGCTCCATGCTGGAGTGAGCACTGCCATGAATGAGGAAAGAACTCAGTTATGAAATACAGCAGTGACTCAGACCTGAAACACCATCTGAGGAGAGTGGGGGCAGCCATTACTGCTGAAAAAGGAGAAATAACAACCAATACCACAGAGAATCGAAAAATCCTAAGAGAATACTATGACCAGTTATATATGCCAACAACCTGGAAGAAACGGACAAATTTCTAGAAACGTACAACCTGCCAAGACTGAGTTAGGAAAGAACAGACAATCTGAATGACAGATCACTAGTAGTGAAACTGAATTTGTAATTTAAAAAAAAAAAAATACTGCCAGCAAACGAAAGTTCAGGATGGGATGGCTTCACAGGGGAATTCTACCAAACATACAAAGAATACCTAATACGTGTCCTTCACAAACTATTCTAGAAAATTAAAGAGAATGGAACACTCCCAAATTCATATTATGAGGCCACCATTACCTTGACGTCAAAACCAGACAAAGACACTACAAAAAAAGACAATTGCAGGCCTGTATTTCTGATGAATATAGATGTAAAAATCCTCAACAAAATATTAGTAAATTGAATTCAATAATATATATAAAGGATCATACACCATGATCAAGTGGGATTTATTTCAGGGATGCAAGGACCATTCAATATTGCAAATCAATCAACGTGAAACACTACATTAACAAAAATATCACAAGGTCATGTTGATACACACAGAAAAAGCATTTGACAAAATTCAAGATCCATTCATGATAAAAACTCTCATCAAAGTTGGCACTGATGGAACATATAAACGTAATAAAAAGCCCATTTATGATAAATCCACAGGTAACATCCTATTCAACAGTGAAAAGCTAAAAGCTTTTCCTCTAAAATCAGGAAAAAGACAGGATGCCCACTCTCGCTACTTCTATTTAACATAGTGCTGGAAGTCCTAGCCACAGCAGTCAGACAAGGAAAAGAAATAAAAGCATCCAAAGTGGAAGGAAAGAAGTAAAACTGTCACTATTTGCAAATGACATTATACTATATACATATAACCCTAAATTCTCCATCAAAAATTATTAGAATAAATGAATTCAGTAAGTTGCAGGATACAAGATTTATACAGACATCTGTTGCTTTTCTAAGACTAAAAACGAACGATCAGAAAGAAAAAGCAAAAAATTACAAAACCAAAAACCCAATCTGGTTTAAAATTGCATCAAAAAGAATAAAATACCTAGGAATAAACTTAACCAAGGAGGTGGAAGACCTATACTCTGAGAACTATTAAACAATGATGAAGGAATTTGAAAATGATTTAAAAAAAAAAAAAAAAAAGGAAAGCTGTCTCATGCTCTTGGATTAGAAGAATTAGTATTGTTAAAAAGCACTCTACATAGTTAATGCAATCTCTATCTCTAAAATACCTCTAAAATACTACCATACGACCCAGCAATCCCACTACTGGGCATATACCCTGAGAAAACCATAGTTCAAAAAGAGTCATGTACCAAAATGTTCATTGCAGCTCTATTTACAATAGCCAGGACATGGAAGCAACCTAAGTGTCCATCATCGGATGAATGGATAAAGAATATGTGGCACATATATACAATGGAATATTACTCAGCCATAAAAAGAAATGTAATGGAGGTATTTGTAATGAGGTGGATGGAGTTAGAGTCTGTCATACAGAGTGAAGTAAGTCAGAAAGAGAAAAACAAATACAGTATGCTAACACATATATATGGAATCTAAGGGAAAAAAAAAAGGCCATGAAGAACCTAGTGGCAGGACAGGAATAAAGACACAGACCTACTAGAGAATGGACTTGAGGATATGGGGAGGGGGAGGGGTGAGATGTGACAGGGTGAGAGAGTGTCATGGACATATATACACTACCAAATGTAAGATAGATAGCTGGTGGGAAGCAGCCGCATGGCACAGGGAGATCAGCTCGGTGCTTTGTGACCACCTAGAGGGGTGGGATGGGGAGGGTGGGAGGGAGGGAGATGCAAGAGGGAAGAGATATGGGAACATATGTATATGTATAACTGATTCACTTTGTTATAAAGCAGAAACTAACACACCATTGTAAAGCAATTATACTTCAATAAAGATGTTTAAAAAAAAGATGTGGTACACATATACAGTGGAATACTACTCAGCCATGAAAAAGAATGAAATAATGCCATTTGCAGCAACATGGATGGGCCTAGAGATTATCACACTAATTCAGTCAGACAGAGAAAGACAAACACCATATGAGATCACTTATATGTGGAATCTAAAATATGACACAAATGAACCTATCTGCGAAACAGACACAGAATCACAGACATAGGACATAGAGAACAGACTAGTGGTTGCCTAGGGGGAGGGGTTGGTGGAGGGATGGAGTGGGAGGTTGGGGTTAGCAGATGTAAACTATTTTATATATAGAATGGATAAACAACAAGGTCATACTGTATAGCATAGGGAACTATATTTGATATCCTGTGATAAACCATAATGGAAAAGAATATGAAAAAGAAGAATGTATATATGTGTATAACTGAGTCACTTTGCTGTACAGCAGAAATTAACACAACATTGTAAATCAGCTATACTTCAATAAAAAATATTGATAAAAATAAAAAAGATGTATTCTATAATCACTTCTATTCATCATTGAATGTGAGTTCCCAACAGTGCAAACATGCAATAAAAATGAATAAAAGTATATAGATTTTTAAAGGAAGAAATAAAACTAATTTTCCTATGACATCATCATCTATTTAGAAAATTTAAAATAATCAACAGAGACTAGAAGGGTATCAGCAAGATCATAATACGTAAGGTCAACATATAAAAATCAACTATATTTCTATGTACCAGCAAAATTGGAACATGAAATGTTAAAAAATATTACCATTTATAATAGCATAAACCCCACATATCTTCTCAAAATAAAGGTGCACAGAAAAACATACTAGGATATTTATAGCAGGTTTATTCAAAATTGCCAAAATAAGAAACAATCCAATGTCCATCAGTAAAATGGGTAAATAAATTAATAATATAATGAAGTATTATGTAGCAGTGGTTGATATACTTTTTGATATCAGGAAACCCATGCACTCTAACAAAAGGTTGATGATATTAAAAAGCCTTTATTCCAATGGCATCTTTCACAGAACTAGAACAAAAATCTTAAAATTTGTATGGAGACACAAAAGATCCCGAATAGCAAAAGCAATCTTGAGAAAGAAAAATGGAGCTGGAAGAATCGGCTCCCTAACTGACCTCAGACTATACTACAAAGCTACAGCCATGAAAGCAGCATGGTACTGGCATAAAAACAGAAATATAGATCAATGCAACAGGATAGAAAGCCCAGAGATAAACCCATGCACCTATGGTCACCTAATCTATGACAAAGAAGGCAAGAATATACATGGAGAAAAGACAGTCTCTTCAATAAGTGGTTCTGGGAAAACTGGACAGCTACTTGTAAAAAAATGAAATTAGAACATTCTTTACCACCATACACAAAAATAAACTCAAAACGGATTAAAGATCTAAATGTAAAAGCCCGGACACTATAAAACTCTTAGAGGAAAGCATAGGCAGAACACTCTTTGACATAAACCACAGCAATATCTTTCTCAATCTGTCTCCTAGAGTAATGGAAATAAAAACAAAAATAAACAAATGGGACCTAATTAAACTCAAAAGCTTTTGCACAGCAAAGGAAACCACAGACAAAACGAAAAGACAACCCACAGAATGGGAGAAAATATTTGCAAACGATACAACTGACAAGGGATTAAGCTCCAAATATACCAACAGCTCATGCAGCTCAATACCAAAAGAACAAACAACCCAATCAAAAAATGGGCAGAAGAGCTAGATAGACATTTCTCCAAAGAAGACATACAGATGGCCAAGAGGCACATGAAAAGATGCTCAACATCGCTAATTATTAGAGAAATGCAAATCAAAAGTACAATGAGATATCACTTCACACAAGTCAGAATGGCCATCATCAAAAATTCTACAAAGCATAGATGCTGGAGAGGGTGTGCAGAAAAGAGACCCCCTCCTACACTGTTGGTGGGAATGTAAATTGGTACAGCCACTATGGAGAACAGTATGGAGGTTCCTTAAAACAGTAAAAATAGAGCTACCATATGATCCAGCAATCCCACTCCTGGGCATATATACAGAGAAAAACATGGTTTGAAAGGATACAAGCACCCCAATGTTCATTGCAGTGCTGTTTACAATAGCCAGGGCATGGAAGCAACCTAAATGGCCATCAACAGAAGAATGGATAAAGAAGATGTGGTACACATATACAATGGAATATTACTCAGCCATAAAAAAGAATGAAATAATGCCATTTGCAGCAACTCGGATGGATCTGGAGATTATCATACTGAGTGAAGTAAGTCAGACAGAGAAAAGACAAATACCATATGAGATAGCTTATATGTAGAATCTTTAAAAAATGATACAAATGAACTTATTTACAAAACAGAAACAGACTCACAGACTTACGTAATGAACTTATGGTTATTGGCAAGGAATGTTAAGGGGGAGGGACAAATTGGGAGTTTGGGATTGACATGTACACACTGCTATATTTAAAATAGATAATTAACAAGGACCTACTGTATAACACAGGGAACTCTGCTCAATAACCTAAATGGGAAAAGAACTTGAAAAAGAATAGATACATGTATATGTATAACTGAATCACTTTGCTGTACACCTGAAACTAACACAACATTGTTAATCAACTATACTCCAATATAAAATAAATTTTTTAAAAAATTAAGTGTATCAGGCCTTAACACTTGTTGAGAGAATTAATACAAAGCCTATATGTGTGTTATATCTATCAATATGTACAGTATTAAAACTGAAACTGAGATATGGTTTAATAAACTGTTTAGAGCTGTGATGCATCTGAGCTTTTACAAGTTAGCCTGCCACAGTTTCGTGGATGCTGGCAAAAGAGAAATGAGAAAGGAAATAACTCACATTAATAGTGGTCAGAGTACTGTAATTTTCTTTTACTAATTCTGAGCAACACTTCCCACAGGGCAACATGAAGAGTGCCAGATGACATGAGCACATGCAGTGTGAGTCATGTTACAGGAGAGGAACCTTGAGTTTAGGAGCCCGGTTTTTTTTATAATAGGCAGTAAGCATAACTGCTCTTTGCAATTGAGGAAGACATTATCTCTGTCTCCCAGGCTGTTTACTACATAAACATCCTTGAAAAAGTAGTCCAGAACAAAGGGAGTGAGTGCCTCCACTCACAAGAAAGTGCAGAAACATGACAGACCCATAGGTAGTTATCTTCCAACCCATTCATGTTAACATAAATAACGCATTTTATGAAAAATAACTTTTCTGAAACAAAATTAGTGAGAAGAGTGTTTTACAATTTGATTTACAATTTTGCAGATCTATTTAACACCTGGTTTTAATAAAAGGAGCAACCTAGATGTCTAATAGTAGATGGCAAGTTAAATTAAGATACAACACTGGAAGTAAATAAATTCTTTTAAGACTGAGGTAGATCTATATGTGTTGATATGACAAAATACTCAAAATATATCAAGTATATGTGTGTGTGTGTGTGTGTGTGTGTGTGTGTATAATGCATGGTTTGGAAACTAATGCACATATATGTGTGTGTCTATGTGTCTACTTGTAAAGAAACAAAAGAATTACCAACAGTAGTATTTTTGTGGTTGAAGATCAGAAAGGGAGGGGATCTTTTTTTTGTTTTTAGTTTAACCTTCTTTGCTTTGATTTCTTTTATAATGATCATGTAGAGTTTTTATAACTGAAAAATGCAAATCTGCTCCCTCATTGTCCAAATCCCTTCAGTGCATTTTCTTTACCCATAAGATAAAGGCCTTACTCCTTATCCAAGGTCCACCATGATGCTGCTACCCCAGTCTCTGCATCCTTGGCTGTACCACTTTCTGCCCCTGTGTTTTACTCCTCTTTCAGAACTACTTTTTAACTCCTTCCACTAGAATGCAAGCTCCACACAGGCAGGAACTATATCATCAATTGTAATACCTCCCCCCACCCCCAAAATAGTGCCTAGAACATAGAAGGTACTCAATGTGTGTTGTGTGAACAAATTCATTGATTAATTAACTGTTCCAGTTCTCCATCAGTTTAACAGGGCAGGGCCTTCTTTTTAAATAGAACACTTTCCACTTTACTCCATGTAACTGTCTCTTTCACATCTTAATAGCCTCAACTTCAATATTTCTGTTAGGAAGACTTCTTGACATTGCAAATCTGGCTAGGTCTGTCTGGCTTTATGCTCCTACAATGTCCTCTATTTATCCCTCTTAACACTCAGTGCAGTGATAATCCTGTAATTACAACCCTGACTACCACCACCACCAATCCTTCCAGCTCACTCTGTACCCTCGCTATCACTCCTTAACTACATCTAAACCTCTACTCTATTATATATTTCTGTACCCACCATCACACCCCTCATACTCATCCCTCAAGTAAGTGCACTTCCCCTCTTATCCAGCATAGTTTCCAGGGTCCTTCATTATAACAACTTCCTTACCATCACTAATTCACTTGCTCCTCAGTACTTCCACCGCACTTGCTTGGAAAAATGCTACACCCTGCACATGATCTCTTGACCCATTCGCACTTGGCTTTCTAAACAATTTTCTTCTTGAAATAAGACACTCTTTCTCCTGTGTCATCAGTTATTTCTTCCCTAATATATAGGTATAGAAAATTTTACCAAAACAGTTATCTATAGTTGCTGTCTCAACCTCCTCACCTTCTGTTCTTTCCCAAATCCATTCCATCAAGGCTTTTCTGTCTCTTCTACTTCACTGAAACTGTTGTTATCAAGGTCAACAACAATCTCCATGTTCCTAGTCCTCACTAAGCAACATTTCACCAAAATATTAACTCTTCCATTTCTGAATTACTTTCTCCTTTTGGCTTCTAAGAGATTTTCCTCCCCACTAACAGGCAGCTTCTTTGATTCTGCTGCCGAATCTTTACATGTTGGTTTGGTTGCTCCATGACTTGGTCTTGACCTCCCTTCTCATTCTTACCTACTCTCCCTTCTTAGATTATTTAACTCAGTCCCAAGACTTTAAATACCATTTCCCCCAATACATGTCTACAACCCTGACTTGTCCCTGGACAAAACATTTGTATATCAAACTGTCTATTTACTGTTTACTACTTTTAAGGTTTTCTTTTTGATTTTCAAAAACTCTTAACTGTAACATATTCTTGATTACTGGAGCATACCCCAAGATCAACCTGCTGTCTGCACAATCCCTCCCCTTATCACTCAGCCAGAGGCACAACCATCCACCCAGCTGCTCAAGTGACAACATCTAGAAATTATTCGTGCTTCTCATTCCCTCACATTAGAAAGTTTTATTCATTCCACCTCCAAAATATATCCCCAATTTTTCCAGTTTTTCTCCATCTTCTTTTCAGTTCAAATATACTATCATCTCTAACCTGGAATAGAATGATTGATAGTCTCTTGATTGTTTCACTCTTGCCTCTGGTAATTTCCATTAACTACATAGCACCCAAATCAATCCTCTTGCAAATACAAATAACGTTATGTTACACCACAGAATCAAATTCTCTATGTTTCCCAATATAATTAGAATATATTCCAAAATCTTTGCCCAGTCATATAAGGCTCTATATTATTCAGTCCTTGTCTATCTCTCCAAAATTATTTCTTCGTACTCCCCCACTGCTTCCCACATTCCAGCCACACTGACCTTGTTTCCATTTCTCTAGCATGCTAACCTTCTGATGTCTCAGTACAACCTCTATAGTTTCTATTTCCTGAAAATTCCATGGCTGATTCATTCTCGTTTTGAATTCTTATCTAAGCCAATTATGGTTTATGAAAGAAGAACCCAGATCACTGGGTTCCTAGCTAACCCAGTGATCTCTATCACAATACTGTTTTCTTCATAACAGTTATCCATGCCTGAAATTTCAATTTCATTTTTTTCTCTGCCTCCCCCACCATAAGTAAAGACTTTTTATGTCTTGTTCAGTATATTTTTTAGCACACACAGCAATGCCTGATGTACCAAATAAATGATGGATGTATCAATTCAATGATTGTTTTCCTAAGATCCTAAGGGCTATTTTGGCAGGATTGTTTCTCATTTGCTCAGAGCTGCATCCTCAAAACCTAACATAAACTTATGCACCTAGTGGGTGCTTAATAATATGTGTTGAATTGATACATAAATAAATGAAAAGTTTAAAGATGCGGCTCTTAACAAGATCTTGCCTTTGTTAATGCTTCAGTTTTATTTTGCCATCCATGTACCAACATGCAGGCCCATTATCCTGCTTAAAAAAAACAAAAAACAAACAAATAAAAAAAACTTTAATAGAAGCTTTCTACTGTTCTAGGAGAAGTTATAACTTTGACCATAGATACAAGGCCTTCCATGAATCATGGCTCTTAATACATTTATAATTTTATTTCTTACAAAAACAGTTCCAGGAAATAATCTCTACCAGGAACGCTTTTCCTCCCTACTTCTCTCTTTCTCTCTCTACTTGCTGATCTCTTGATCTTTCTTTAAAAATTGTTAAAGTATATAGTAAATGATTTTATGCCTGGGTCCTTTATTAGAATATGAGTCTATAGGGCAAGGACAATTTTACACGGCTTTAAAAAAAGGCATCTCCAGGATATGTTATATCAATGTAGATTTTATAGCACTTCACTGGTAAACTTCTATTATGCATAAATTGTTACTTGAAGACTTAATTTGTACTTCAAAATAAAACACCTGTTTTTACTTATTAAATTATGACATTGCCACAAAGATCCAATCTTTATGTCTTCAGCAATTAGCATAAGGGCTGGCCTGAACTTAGTCTCTTGATAAGCACAGAAGAAAGAGAGAGAGGGAAAGAGAAGACAGAGAAGAATGAAATATTTTACCATCATCTGAAACATATTTTGCAATTATTTTTTATATCAATCATCTTAGTACTCTCAACATTTTCTGACTTTTTCATGTTTTTCTTTTCTCCATTTCAATCCTGACTTCAGCAGATGCCCTCTTCTATCCTGTAAAATGTATCACTCCTCCTTTGAGGAACTCATTCATTTCTTAGTCTAAAGACCCAGTTCAAAGACTCGAATCAAGATAGCAGAGTAGGAGGATGCAGAACTCACCTCTGCCCAAGAACACATCAAAAATACATCTACATGTCACACAATTCTCACTGAGAACTAAGTGAAGATTAGCAGAAAGACCCCTGTACAACCAAGGCTGTAAGAAAGATACACACAGAATTGGGTAGGAAAGGAAGAGAAGTAATCAGGTTGGGACCTGTCCCCTGGGAGGGGAACTCAGAGGAAAAAGGGAGTTACATGGGCAGAAACCCTCCCTGGGTAGTGAGTGGTTTGAGGCACATATTAGGCACTCCAACCCTGGGGTCCTACAAAGGGAAGACAAGCCCCCTTGGCCGGACAGAGGGCTGGTGGGACTGCCAGGAGGGCTATAGGAAGTCTGGTCTCCACTTGTGAGGAGAACATGAATACTTAGTTGCTCCCAAAGCAGGGCAGAAAAGGTAGACTGAAGCCATTCAGGTGGCTGACTGGTTTTCCACAACCATGTCGGCATGGACCCCAGCCTGAACCAACCAAACGCTTTAGCAACACTTGCCTCATGTCGCTGCTCCACACTGGAGCAAGGGCTGCCACAACTGAGAAAAAAACTCAGCTTTGAGATGCTGAGGTGGGCTTAAACCCTAAGCTGCATCTGAGCAGGGAGAGGGCAGCCACTACTGGCAATTGTACAGGTGGCCCATCAGAGGCAGTCCAGATCCCTGATGTTAGCTAGACTGCCACAACCCAAGACCTGACCCTCATCAAACATTAACACCCACTCCTCTTGTTCCAGCACTAAACGCCTCTGGGGCAAGGCTGCCAATGTTGGGAGGGGGAAACCACATGCATAAAGGGAACTGAGCCAGCTTGGACCTGAACATCAGGGCTTCTGCTCAAGCAATGTGGGGCCGGACCACACCCTGATAGGGCAGTGACAGCCACTGAGCAGAGGGGACGTACTAGCCCCTCCATCTCCTGCCCCACCTCCTAACAAGGTGACAGCTGCCAGCACACCCTTAGGAAAGACATGACTTGTGTTCACTTCAAATACATCTCTCACAAAACTGACCTAAAAGAAAAGTTAAAATGTCTTCTCTAAGTGGAAAAGAAAAGGCTATAACAAGAAGTAAATATCTCTAGGAAAGGAAAAATCCTACTGTTAAAGGCAAATATGTAATAAAGGCTGAGGATCCACCACTTAAATAAGCTAGCATGAAGATTAAAAGAGAAAAAAATTGTAAAATCAAGTATAACTAAAATAATCAGTAAAGAGATAAACAAAGATGTAAAATATGACATCAAAAACATGCATAGGGGCTTCCCTGGTGGCGCAGTGGTTGAGAATCCGCCTGCCAATGCAGGGGACACGGGTTTGAGCCCTGGTCTGGGAAGATCCCACATGCCGCGGAGCAACTAGGCCCGTGAGCCACAACTACTGAGCCTGCGCGTCTGGAGCCTGTGCTCCGCAACAAGAGAGGCCACGATAGTGAGAGGCCCGTGCACCGCGATGAAGAGTGGCACCCGTTTGCCGCAACTAGAGAAAGCCCTCGCACAGAAACGAAGACCCAACACAGCCAAAAATAAATAAATAAATAAAATTTTTAAAAAAGTGATTAAAAAAACATATACATACACTAATATGTATAAAATGGATAACTAATAAGAACCTGCTGTATAAAAAAATAAAATAAAATTCAAAAATTCAAAAAACCCCCACAAAATGTGGAGGAAGGAAGTAAAAACATAGATCTTTTAGAATGTATTTGAACTTAAAGGACTACCTGTTTAAAACAAATAGATATAATTATAGGCCAACATATATGATGAATTCCATGGTAACCACAAATCAGAAACCTACAATAGATACACAGAAACAAGATAGAAAGGAACACAAACACATCACTAAAGAAAATCATTAAATCACTAGGGAGGAAACTTAAAGAAGAAAAAAACAGGGAAGAACTACAAAAACAACCAGAAAATAAGTAATAAAACAGCAATAAGTACATACCTATCAATAATTACTTTAAATGTCAAGGGACTAAATGCTCCAATCAAAAGACACAGGTTGGCTGATTGGCTTAAAAAACAAGACCCACCTATATGCTGGTTACAAGAGACTCACTTCAGTGCTAAAGACACACACAGACTGAAAGTGAGGGGATGGAAAAAGATATTTCAAGCATATGGAAACAATAAGAAAGCTGGGGTAGCAATACTTGTATCAGACAAAATAGACTTTAAAATAAAGACTGTTACAAGAGGCAAAGAAAGACAGTACATAATGATCACAGGATCAACCCAATAAGAAGATATAACAATTGTAAATATATATACATCCACCATAGGAGCACCTCAATATAGAAGGCAAATGCCAACAGCCATAACAGGACAAATCAACAGTAACACAGTAATAGTGGGGGACTTTAATACCCCACTTACATCAATGGACAGATCATACAGGCAGAAAATCAATAAGTAAACAGTGGCCTTAAATGACACGACAGACCAGTTGGACATAACAGATATCTACAGGACATTCCATCCAACAACAGCAGAATACACATTCTTTTCAGGTGCACATGGAACGTTTTCCAGGATAGATCATATGCTAGGCCACAAAACCAGTCCCAACAAATTTAAGACGATAGAAATTATATTAAGCATCCTTTTCTGACTACAACAGTATGAAACTAAAATCAATTAGAGGAAGAAAAATAGGAAAAGCACAAACACATGGAGACTAAACAACATGCTTATAAAAAAAAACCAATGGTTCAGTGAAGAAATCAAAGAGGAAATTGGAAAATACCTAGAGACAAATGAACATGAAAACACAACTTTCCAAAATTTATGGGGTGCAGCAAAAAAGCAGTTCTAAGAGGGAGTTTATAGCAATATAGGCCTACATAAGAAACAAGAAAAATCTCAAATAAGGAAGCTAAACTACCATGTAAAGGAATTAGGAAAAGAACAAATAAAGACCAAAGTCAGCAGAAGGAAGGAAATAAAGATCAGAGAGGCAATAAATAAAATAGCAAAAAAACCCAACAACAACACAAAAAAGATCAGTGCAACCAAGACCTGGTTTTATGAAAAGATAAACAAAATGGATAAGCCTTTAGGCAGGCTCATCAAGAAGAAAAGAGAGAGGACCCAAATAAACAAAATAAGAAATGAAAGAGGAGAAATAACAACCAATACCACAGAGAATCGAAAAATCCTAAGAGAATACTATGACCAGTTATATGCCAACAACCTGGAAGAAACGGACAAATTTCTAGAAACATACAACCTGCCAAGACTGAATTAGGAAAGAACAGACAAAATAATAGCTAATACATGTCCTTCTCAAACTATTCTAAAAAATTAAAGAGGATGGAACACTCCCAAATTCATATTATGAGGCCATCATTACCTTGACATCAAAACCAGACAAAGACACTACAAAAAAATTGCAGGCCTGTATTTCTAATGAATACAGATGCAAAAATCCTCAACAAAATATTAGTAAATTGAATTCTATATATAAAGGATCATACACCATGATCAAGTGGAATTATCCAGTATCGCAAATCAATCAATGTGAAGCACTACATTAACAAAAGGAAGTATAAAAATCACATGATCATCTTGATACACACAGGAAAAGCTTTTGACAAAATTCAACAATGAGCTAACAGAAAGAGAAAGCCAAAAAATCAATACTGTTTAAAACCACATCAAAAAGAATAAAATACCTAGGAATAAACTTAACCAAGAAGGTGAAAGACCGATACTCTGAAAACTATAAAACATTGATTAAGAAATTTGAAAATGATACAAAGAAGTGGAAAGCTATCTCATGCTCTTGGACTGGAAGAATTAATACTGTTAAAAAGCACTCTACATGGTTAATATAATCTCTATCAAAATACCCATGACATTTTTCACAGTTCTAGAAAAAATAATCTTAAAATTTATATGGAACCACAAAAGATGCCAAATTGCCAAACCAATGCCCAGAAAAAAGAACAAAGCTGGAGGTATCAAGCTCCCTGACTTCAGACTATATACTACAAAGCCACAGTAATCATAACAGCGTGGTACTGGCACAAAAACAGACAAATAGATCGTGGAACAGAATAGAGGGCCCAGAAATAAACCCATGCACTTAGGGTCAATTAATGTACAACAAAGAAGGCAAGAATATACAATGGAGAAAAGACATTCTTTTCAATAAGTGGTGCTGGGAAAACTGGACATCTACATGTAAAAGAATGAGATTAGAAAACATTTACTCACACTATATACAAAATAAACTCAAAATGGATCAAAGACTTAAATGTAAGACCTGAAACCATGAAACTCCTAGAAGAGAACATGACACTCTGTGACATAAATCATAGCAATATTTTTTTTTGGATCTGTCTCCTAAGGCAAAAGAAATAAAAGCAAATATAAATAAATGGGATGTAATTAAACTTAAAAGCTTTTACACATCAAAGGAAACCACCGACAAAATGAAAAGATAGCCTACTGAATAGGAGAAAATATTTTCAAATGATATGACTGATAAGAGGTTAACATCTAAAATATATAAACAGCTCATACAACCCAATATCAAAAAAACAACCTGATTAAAAACTGGGCAGAAGACATGAATAGACATTTTCCCAAAGAAGATATACAGATGTTCATCAGGCACATGAAAAAATTCTCAACATCACTAATCATCAGAGAAATGCAAATGAAAACCACAATGAGATATCACCTCACATCTGTCAGAATGGCTATCATCAAAAAGAACATAAATAACAAATATTGCTGAGGATGTGGAGAAAAAGCAACCCTAGTACACTATTTGTGGAACTGTAAATTGGTGCGGCCACTATGGAAAACAGTATGGAGTTTTCTCAAAAAACTAAAAAAACTATCGTGTGATCCAGCAATTTCACCTCTGGCTATATAGCTGAAGAAAACAAAAACACGAATTCAAAAAGATACATGCACCCCAATATTCATAGCAGCATTATTTACAATAGCCAGAATATGTAAGCAGCCTAAGTCACCACCGACAGAAGAATGGATAAAGATGGTGTGGTATGTGTATGTATGTAAGTATGCACACTCACACACACATATATACACAAAGGAAATTACTCAGCCATAAAAAAAGAATGAAATTCTGAAAACTGCCACTACATGAATGGACCTAGAGAGTATTATGCTTAGTGAAATAAGTCAGACAGAGAAAGACAAATACTGTATGTTATAACTTATATGTGGACTCTAAAACATAAAACAAATCAACGTATATAACAGAAACTGAATCAGATATAGATAACAAACTAGTGGTTACCAGTGGGGTGAGGGTAGGGGGGAGGGGCAAAATAGGGGTATGGAATTAAGAGACACAAACTATCATGTATAAACAATGAAATACAACCATTATTTTGTCATAACTTTAAATAATCTATAAAAATACCGAATCACTATATTGCACACTTAAAACTAAGATTATGAATCAACTATACTTCAATAAAAAATAAAACATAAAGATCTAGTTCAATCCCTCTTTCTATATTTGGCAGAATCAGAAATGGACCCACATTTATTCCTGACTAGTAGTCAGAACTTCTTCCATTGTTACTGTTTATTTTATAGACAGGGAAAATCACATACACCATCTTTGGCTTTTGGCATACCCTCAGATCTATGCTATATTATAAATTTGACTCTGCTCTTTCTTTGTCATGGATATGTCTAATCCTGATACAGCTTTAGTGTACAATCCATTAAGATTACTTCTGTTTCATGAAAAGATGCTCAACATCACTAATTTTTGGAGAAATGCAAATCAAAACTACAATGAGGTATCACCTCCCACTGGTCAGAATGGCTATCATCAAAAAATCTACAAATAATAAATGCTGGAGAGGGTGTGGAGAAAAGGGAACCCTCCTACATTGTTGGTGGGAATGTAAATTGATACAGCCACTATGGAGAACAGTATGGAGGTTCCTTAAAAATAGAACTACCATATGACCCAGCAATCCCACTACTGGGCATATACCCTGAGAAAACCATAATTCAAAAAGAGTCATGTACCAAAATGTTCATTGCAGCTCTATTTACAATAGCCAGGACATGGAAACAACCTAAATGTCCATCAATGGAGGAATGGATAAAGAAGATGTGGTACATATATACAATGGAATATTACTCAGCCATAAAAAGGAGCGAAATTGTGCCATTTGCAGAGACGTGGATGGACCTAGAGAGTGTCATAAAGACTGAAGTCAGAAAGAGAAAAACATATATCGTATAATATCACTTATGTGTGGAATCTAGAAAAATGGTACAGATGAACTTATTTGCAAAGCAGAAATAGAGTCACATATGTAGAGAACAAAGGTAAGGATACCAAGGGGGAAAGGGTGGGGTGGGATGAATTGGGACATTGGGATTGACATATATACACTACTATGTATAAAATAGATAACTAATGAGAACCTACTGTATAGCACGGGGAACTCTACTCAGTGTTCTGTGGTGACCTAAATGGGAAGGAAATCCAAAAAAGGGGGTATATGTATACGTATAGCTGATTCACTTTGCTGTACAGCAGCAGAAACTAACACAACATTCTAAAGCAAATATACTCCTGTAAAAATGAACTTAAAAAAGATTATTTGTGTTTGATTATTAAATTATATGTATGTACTCAATGAAAAGATACTACAGGAAAAATTCAAAAATTTCCAAGATAACAAATGGCATATAGCCCACTTATTTTTAATATTCACATACTGTGTCTAAGATTTAGAGTCTGAGCTCTGCTCTTTGTATACTTTGTTGAGTTCACCTCTACTGAAAATAGCAGGGAACTATCCACTAGCAATTATCAGAGCAGAAACTCTGTACTATTTTAAAAATCCAATAATATAACAGGATATTGGAGGGGGTGATCAACTCATGTGAAATATACAGAGAAGGCTTTCCTTTGTTATTCTAGTAAACTCACAACCCACCCAATGAATCCCTTTATGATCATGTGGGAATTGGCCTGGAGGCAATAAAAATAGAAAAGGGAACAAAGATTTTAGTCTTATCTACATGGCAGAAAATAATCAGCTATGTAAACATGGAGTGTCCACATTACATGTAAAAGTTTGCTCATGAAACCAGGTTTTGAAAGTGTAGTTCATAGAGTACCACTCACATAAACTAGATCATGGACAATACTGTAGTTAGTTCTCAATAAATGAATAATATTTCAACTTTGTTGGTGAAATGAAGAATACAAACAAATAAATAAATAATGTTAAGGCTTGATCAAGTGCTAAAATAAAGGGTTCAGGCAGTAGATATCCAGGAAATTTGAGCAGAAATCACTGAACTTTAGAAGAAAAGTAGAGGAATGAATTATTCCTTAGGTCAATCAATGATTCAGCAAGTATCTCTTGAGCCTCTACTATATGCAAAGCATTGCCCTAAACACACAATTTGAACCTGTGAGAAGGAGTGAGGCGACAGTCCCTCTGGTTAGTCTACCACCACCCCACCCCACCCCCGCCCATTCTTTCATACTCTGCAAGTCTCAATAAGACACCATTTTCTCCCAGCCAGTTAAATATTTGTCATTATGTTGATAAAGTAGACTTTAACTGGTCTCCCCACCATCAATCTATCTCCAGAGGAAACATTTTTTAGTACACAGAATAATGGCCTTCCCCCCAAAGATGTTCACATCCTAATCCCACAACCTATGAATATATTATACTACATGGCAAGGGGGAATTAAGGTTGCTAATTGGCTGTCCTTCAAATAAAGAGATCATTTGGGATCATCTGAGTGGGTCTTATGTAGCCACAAGGGTCATTATAAATGGGGATGAAAGAGGCAGAAGAGTCAGAACCAGAGAGATGGCATTGTGAGCAAGTCTTGATTTGCCATTGTTGGCTTTGAAGATGTAAGGGAGCCACAAGCCAAGTAATGTGACTCGCCACTAGAAGATGGATTCTCCCTTAGAACCTCTAGAAAGGAGCACAGTCCTGCCTACCTTGATTTTAGCTAATGAGATCCATTTCAGACTTTTGACCACCAAAACTGTAAAATAACAAATTTGTTGCTTCAAGCACCTGTGTGGCAATTTGTTACAGCAGCAGTAGGAAACTAACACATTCTTCACAAGGTCCTTTTTGAACCACATCCTTTAGAATTGCATTTTTCACAGAACTAGAACAAAAATCTTAAAATTTTAAGTAGACACAAAAGATCCTGAATAGCCAAAGCAATATTGAGAGAGAAAAACGGAGCTGGAGAAATTAGGCTCCCTGACTTCAGACTATACTACAAAGCTATAGTCATCAAGACAGTATAGTACTGGCACAAAAACGGAAATATAGATCAATGGAACAGGATAGAAAGCCCAGAAATAAACCCACGGGGACTTCCCTGGTGGTCTGGTGGTTAAGACTCTGCACTCCCACTGCAAAGGGTGCGGGTTCGAACCCTGGTCGGGGAACTAAGGCCCCACATGCCATGAGGTGCAGCCAAAAAATTTAAAAAAAAAACCCCACACACCTATGGTCAATTCATCTATGACGAAGGAGGCAAGACTATACAATGGAGGAAAGTCAGTCTCTTCAATAAATGGTGCTGGGAAAACTGGACAGCTACATGTAAAAAAATGAAATTAGAACATTCTTTAACAGCATACACAAAAATAAACTCAAAATGGATTAAAGACCTAAATTAAGACCGTACACTATAAAACTTTTAGAGGAAAAGATAGGCAGAACACACTCTGACATAAATCGCACCAATATTTTTTTGATCCCTCTCCCAGAGTAATGGAAAACAAAAATAAACAAATGGGACCTAATTAAACTCAAAAACTTTTTTGCATAGCAAAGGAAACCATTAACAAAATGAAATGACAACCTGCAGAATGGGAGAAAATATTGCAAATGATGTGAGCAACATGGGATTAGTCTCCAAAATTTACAAACAGCTCATGCAGCTTAATATCATAAAAACAAACAACCCAATCAGAAAATGGGAAGAAGACCTAAATAGACACTTCTCCAAAGAAGATATACAGATGGCCAAGAGGCACATGAAAAGATGCTCAACATCACTAAATTATTAGAGAAATGCAAATCAAAACTACAATGAGATATCACCTCACACCAGTCAGAATGGCCATCATCAAAAACTCTGCAAATGATAAATGCTGGAGAGGGTGTACAGAAAAGGGAACCCTCCTACACTGTTGGTGGGAATGTAAATTGGTAGAGCCACTGTGGAGAACACTATGGAGGTTCCTTATAAAACTAAAAATAGAGCTACCATATGATCCTATACTCCCACTCATGGGCATATATCCAGAGAAAAACATGGTCCAAAAGGATACATGCACCCCAATGTTCATTTCAGCACTGTTTACAATAGCCAAGACATGGAAGCAACCTAAATGTCCATCAACAGGAATGAAGATGTGGTACATATATACAATGGAATATTACCCAGCCATTAAAAAGAATGAAATAATGCCATTTGCAGCAACATAGATGGACCTAGAGATTGTCATACTGAGTGAAGTAAGTCAGACAGAGAAAGACAAATATCCTATGATATTGCCTACATATGTAATCTAAAAACAATTGATACAAATGAACTATTTACAAAACAGAAACAGACTCACAGACTTAGAGAACTAACTTACGGTTACCAGAGGGGAAGGGTGGGGGGAGGGATAGATTGAGAGTTTGGGATTGACATTTACACACTGCTATATTTAAAATAGATAACCAACAAGGACCTACTGTATAGCACAGGGAACTCTGCTCAATATTCTGTAATAACCTAAATGGGAAAAGAACTTGAAAAAGAATAGATACATGTATATGTATAACTGAATCACTTTGCTGTACGTCTGAAACTAGCACAAATTGTTAACTATATTCCAATATAAAATAAAAAGTTAAAAAAAAAGAATTGACCCCTTATATAGCCTGTGACTTAGCCACGCAGAATTACTTGGGAGTTCCAAGAACATCTCAAACTCTTTTCCACTCTAGTGCTTTTGCACATGGGTCTCCTGTCTAGAATGACTTTTTCTGCCTTCTTTAATTTTTGTTTTATATTGTTGATATTATTACCACTTTGTTTTTTACTTTTTTTCCTATTAGCATGGATTGTACTTTTTCCAGTTTTTTTTCTTTCTGGAAAATTTGATAATTATAAAGAATAAAATAAAAATCTCACCATCCTAATATATCTAGAACTTTTTATTTTGGTCTATATAATTCTAGTTATTTATATTAAACAACCTCATAATTTAAACTATTATAAATTACTGTGAATGTTATTTTATATTTCACCACTTCTAATAATACTGTAAGATTTTCCTCATTATTATGCTTTGATAGTCTAATTGTTGCTCAGTATTCATTGCAATTATAATTAACAATTTAATTGATCAATTTCCTACCATTATTGTATATTTTACTGACCTCATGTTGTAAAACTTTCTGCAATGATCATCCTTATGGTTATATCTTAGAACACTTATTTATTTTTTTTGGCTGCGTTGGGTCTTCATTGCTGCATGTGGGCTTTCTCTAGTTGCGCCGAGTGGGGGCTACTCTTCGTTGTGGTGCGTGGGCTTCTCATTGCAGTGGCTTGTCTTGTGGCACAGCACGGGCTGTAGGCGCGTGGGCTTCAGTAGTTGTGGCATGCAGGCTCTAGGGTGCATGGGCTTCAGTAGTTGTGGCATGTGGGCTCAGTAGTTGTGGCTCATGGGCTCTAGAGCACAGGCTCAGTAGTTGTGGTGCATGGGCTTAGTTGCTCTGCAGCATGTGGGATCTTCCTGCACCAGGGATCGAGCCCATGTCCCCTGCCTTGGCAGGTGGATTCTTAACCACTGCGCCACCAGGGGAGTCCTTAGAATATTTCTGATGATTTCCATAGGATAACTTCCCAAAGTTAAATAGCTGAGTTAGGCTCTGAGCAGTTTTGATATGTTTTGGAAAGCAGTTTGATGGAAAGGTTGTACTTTACTCTTTCTCGGTAGTATATAAAAGTGCCAACACACTGATTGTCATTACAGTACAAATAAATGAACAAAAAATTTTGGTCAGTGGCGTTTCATTGTTGCTTTAATTTACTTTTCTTGGACACTTTGTGAACTTGCATGTTTATTAATGTTTCTTATTTATTTTTCATTATAAAGTTCCCAGTTCATGTCCTTTTATTAGTTTTAAGTGTTTTTATATAACAATATTAAGACCTACTTTGCTGTATAATTTGAGAGTATTTTTCCCAATGTATCTATTTTTGCTCATGTTTATTTTTAAGATAAAGACATTTTAAGTCTTTACATAGTCACATATACTATTTAAAAAAATATATTTATAAGGGCCTTCATTGACCCGGGATCAAATTAATACTTACCCACACGTTATTCTAATTATTTAGTGTGTGTGGTTTTCAACTGCATTTCTGTATTTAATCTACTTGGGATTGATACTGTTGTACAGGTGAATCTATATACTAATTTTATTTTATATTTCCAAAAAGAATAATTTATCCAAGACTTACTTATTAAATGACCACTCTTGATCAAATAGTAAGTGCTTAGATAAAGCTTGGTCTGTTTTTGGATTGTCTAAGTTTTTTAAGGATGTCTGTATTCTTGTACATATACACAGTATTATAAAAATTGTCATTTTTAAAATGCATTCCAATACTAGGCACTGGAAATTACCTTATTCTTTCCTTTTAATTTTTTTGTTCATTCTTCAAAAAAAAACTTTGGAATCATCCTGTCAAGTTAAAAAAAAAATCCTAATGGATCCAAAATACATTTATAATTTAAGCAAAGGAGAATTTATGTCTTTATGTGATTCTTTTACATCTAGGAAGAGATTCTCTTTCCACTTACATATCTCTTTTGTTTGTTTATTATTTTTTTAAATAGTTTATTTTCCCTAGAGTTCAATTTTTTTTATTATTATTTTATTTATTTTTGGCTGTGCTGGGTCTTCGTTGCTGTGCACGGGCTTTCTCTAGTTGTGGCGAGCGGGGGCTACTCTTCATTGCAGTGCATGGGCTTCTCATTGCGGTGGCTTCTCTTGTTGCAGAGCACGGGCTCTAGGTGCACGGGATTCAGTAGTTGTGGCATGCAGGCTCAGTAGTTGTGGCTCACGGGCTCTGGAGCACAGGGTCAGTAGTTGTGGCGCATGGGTTTAGTTGCTCCGTGGCATGTGGGATCTTCTTAGACCAGGGCTCGAACCCATGCCCCCTGCATTGGCAGGCGGATTCTTAACCACTGCACCACCAGGGAAGTCCTGTATCTCTTTTAATTTATCTTTTAGTAATTATTTATATTTTTAGATATAAAATCCCATATCATTTAAAATATTTCATTAAGTTTATTATTACCAGGAATTTTATATTTTTGGTTATTAGCAGTTTCTTTTTTCTAACTCGTTATATTAGTAAAGGTTCCTACTGCTAGTCAGGGAAGCTTACTCCAGTTAGTTTACAGCTACAAAAGGTGGAAGTCATATTTAATGGCAGGATTCGGAGGTATCTCAGTGAACTTTAAAGGCAAGGGTTTTTTCAGGACTCAGAAATGAATTATAAACAAATTCTCCTGGGATTCCTGATTCCTTCTGCACATCTTGTTTGTTACTCTATGCTTGTCTGCTTGTTTTGTTTTGTTTTTCCCTCTAAGATAGGCTTTCCCTTTTTTTTCCTAGAGAAAAAGAAACGTGGTGGATGATTTGCTATAAACAACTCATAGCTCCTGACTTTTTGGTTTAGCAAGTGAATCCATTCCTTTTCTCAGCCTGACTTCCAAACTCCCAAGGAAGAGACCCTGATTGAGCCAAGTTGGGTCAGTGGTGTACCCAGGGCTGATCATCTTCCCCTTCCAGGGTTCACTAGAAACAAAGTTTCTGTGGAAATTTTACTTTTTTCATTTCCTATACTTGCCTGCATGCAGCAGTTGTCTGGAATAAGGAGAAGAGGTGAAAGTGTTAGTCTGGAGATTTGAAATGATAGTTAGCTCTCTTGTTATAGGCCTGTTTCTTCCTTCTGTATATTTTACTGTTTCCAAGGACAAAATATTGCACCTTGAGGTTAGTATTTTCTAGGGAGGTATCATTTCTTATGGAGGCTGTCTGTTCAGGTTTGGAAAATGGTGAGTGAAGAAAAATGATGGCTGTCTTGGTAATTTAAAGAGATAACTGAATAAGGTACTGGTACAAGACAGCTGACTTTCAACTTAATCACCAAGCTGTATGGATTCCTTGGTGTTAGGAAAAAACTGCAGCTTTAGATATTTACACCTGTTCTGAAATCATCTTTCTCAGAATTACTTACATTGAACAAAACAAAAAGGCTGTGCCTTCAAGTGCTCTACTAGTCCCAGTGTAGATTCCAACAGGGGGCACATCTCTCAGTAAACAGTGAGCCAGTTAGCACTTCTAAGCTCTCACCCTAAGCTACCCTGGCATCAGGGATGTAATGTCCTGTCTAGTCCCAGTTCCGTGGTGGGTGCTCCTGCTGATCAAAGCTGTTTCAGAACTGGTTGTCTTTTTCCACCATGATAATGATCTTGGGTATCTCACAAACATCATCACAAAGTGACATAACCTTTGAAACTTAGAAGCAGTATGACAGATTTTGCCTTCTTATCCTCACTTGGTGGACAGATCTGAATCCCAAGCACCTAATCACCAACTGAATATTTGCTTTTGACCATTTGGCTCCTAAGTCCCTACAGGCTTGATTCTTAGTTCAAGCCTCCTCAGAAGAAAGCCTGTAAGGGGTCCAAGCTTTACTATCTTGAGCCAGAGAAGATTTAAGACAATAATTCCCCAACAAAGTTATATTCCTTCAACTCTGATTACCTGGCACTATGTTTTGACGCTTCCTTATCTCAGTAATATCTTTCAACCAGGGAGATCAAAATGACCAGAGAGAAATCAAATCTTCACTTTAGATTCTGCCTTCAAAACTCAACTGTTTACTGCACATGAACAAATTAAGCCTCGTGTTTACTCTCACTTTTAGAGAGATAATGGTTGCCTTCCTGTGGTTGTTTATAATGGGTTTTCTGGACAGCTATGAAAGAATTGCTGCCACTGAAATTCCTTTATCTAAAATAATATACCTGAGAGGTGAGAAGCAAATCAGTTAACAATTTTTGAATGATAGAAAAGTGCCAAAATTACTTTCTTTAGATGTTTCAGAGATTTCTCATAGTAGGAAATTCTTTTGAATACTGGACCTGAATGTCTAGTGGTCCATATGTTATAAATAAAATCTTCTGCGTGTCAAGGTAACCTGTATTTGGTGGAGAAGGAAAAAGGCAAAGGTGCAGAAAAGGCTCCCCCTTCCTGGGATAGCAGTGGTTCCCATAATTTTGGAATGTAATGCAGAGCTCTTTTGATTCATACTTTATAATCCTAAGAAGTACGTGGACTAGAAAAGAGGAAATGTTCTTATGCTTTTTAAGGGTTAACTTTCCTCACAGCACTTTGCCAGAAGCCTGTTTTTTCTTTTTTTAATTGAGGTATAGTTGTTTTACAGTGTTATGTTAGTTTCTACTGTACAGCAAAGTGAAGTAGAGTTCTCTGTGAAGTCAGAAAGAGAAAAACAAATATCGTATATTAATGCATATATGTGGAATCTAGAAAAATGGTACAGATGAACTGGTTTGCAAGGCAGAAATAGAGACACAGATGTAGAAAACAAACGTATGGACACCAGAAGCCTGTTTTGATTGGACCAGTGCCTCCATCCACTTGCCACTTTTGCCCCCCACTACCTGCTGCCCCACCCCCTTTCAGGTTCAGCCTAACTCTGATTCCTAGGACTGTAGCTTTTACCCTGGTGGTTCATATGAATTGCTTGTGCAGTTTTAAAATGCACAGTTGTCCAGGCCAAAAAACGGGATTCTCATTAGATAGTTCTTGGATCTATAACAACAACAAAGATACTCCGAAGATATTTCTGACAGGCAGCCTCAGTGAGACCCGGCTTAACTAGAAGCAGGAGGGATTTAGGAGGCTCCAGCCCATCATGTCATCCTTTCTTCCAGTAGGTTCTAACATATGCCCCCACATCATAAGCCAAGGTGAGGTTCACTGTTTGTGAGTTCCTGATTTGGTAACTTTCCTAAAAAATAAAAATTAAAAGAAAAATACCACATTTACTCCAGCTGGGTGAAATTCTGCCCTTAAACCAAAGACTAATACTTGGAGCACTGTTCTCTACTTATAAGATTTCATGATACCCAAATCTGTCAATCCTGGTTTCCCAGTATTGACTGTTGTTTCCTCCACTGAGATTGCCATTCACTAGGAAATCAGCACAGTTTGATTTTGGATCCCTCAATAAAGAATTCTCCTAGGGAGTACCATCCCTGCATTCCCATTTTGGTTCCCCTTTTTCCCCTGGGCTTGGATGTGCTATCTAAGCTAATATTTGAGATTAGAATATCCTCTAGAATATCCCTGTTGTGGGTATGTCTAGTTTTAGATGGTGGCTCTTCTTAATCTTCTCTGTCTCACTGCTGTCAGACCATAAAGCTGAGAGTTCAATCACACACACACACACACACACACAAACCTAGAAATATTTCATCATTTTACTACCCCAGACCACAAAGGAAGAATTTACAGAAGTTCATAATGAGGTAGTAGAGACCATACGAATCACTGAGATTTGGGATCAGGATTAAGCAGAGGGATTACTGACAGCCAAAGCACATGGGAGTCTGAGATTGTGACCGTGATACTGGGAAGGGACCAAAAAGTGGTCAGCAGGATCAGGGGAAATTTGTGTCCAGTGAGGATGTGATACCTGGAGCCATGCAGACAGACTTGAGGACACTGGTATCCAATCTGTAATTGGGCTGGCAGTTTACAGCTCTTGCTCAGCATCCAACTTCTTGATTTTAGGAAGCACCAGGTTTGAAAGTCACCAGAGGAGTAGTTTTCAAACTATGGTGTTTGGATAGCCTATACAAATGCAGATTCATAGGTTCTACACACCAAATATTCTGTTTCTATAGGTCTCTGATAGGACTGAGGAGTAGCATTTTTGGGGAAAGAAGCCTACGTGATTTTAATACAGCTGGTCAAGGACCATTCCTTGAGGAACTCTGACCACATAAACTATGTCCTAAAATTTGAAGCATAAGATAGGAGGCAAATTGTCCCATATATTGGAAGAGCGGAATATAAGCCTGGGGTACCAGGCAGGGCCTGTCAACAACTGCCAAATTGGTTACAAGTGTTAGAAAATAAACTAAGGTATATTAAACTTTCAAGTGTTTACTTGAGCAAACATCAATTTGAATCAGGCAGCACCAAAACAGAAGTGGTTAAGAGCACTCCACATACAGGAGCTAGGGCAAGGATTTTATAAGGAAGAGGAGGAAGCAAAGCAAACCAAAGCAATTACTTGACTGGGTATAGCTTAAGTGGCTTCCTTATTTCAAAAAGCCTAGTGGCTGTTTGTGATCGGTTGTTCTGAAGTTTCCTTTCAATGCATTTTAGAGTGTGTTGGCTCTCGCTTAGGTTTAGGTTTGCTTACACAGACTACCAAGGCATTAGGGCCACCACAGTCTAATGGCATCGTAAACTAAGAATTTTTAGTTTAATATATTTAGAGTAGAAATAGCTAAACTGAATGACCTCAACTGCCCGACCTTCAAGATGGCAGAGGAGTAAGACGTGGAGATCACCTACCTCCCCACAAATACATCAGTAATACATCTGCATGTGGAACAGCTCCTACAGAACACCTACTGAACACTGGCAGACCTCAGACTTCCTAAAAGGCAACAAACTCCCCACGTACCTGGGTAGGGCAATAGAAAAAAGAAAAAACAGAGGCAAAAGAATAGGGATGGGACCTGCACCTCTGGGAGGGAGCTGTGAAAGAGGAAAAGTCTCCACACACTAGGAAGCCCCTTCACTGATGGAAATGGGGGGTTGGCAGGGGGGAAGCTTTGGAGCCATGGAGAAGAGCACAGCAACAGGGGTGCGGAGGGCAAAGCAGAGAGATTCCCACAGAGAGGATCGGTGCCGACCAGCACTCACCAGCCTGAGAGGCTTGTCTGCTCACCTGCTGGGGTGGGTGGGGGCTGGGAGCTGAGGCTCAGGCTTTGGAGGTCAGACCCCAGGGAGAGGACTGGGGTTGGCTGCGTGAACACAGCCTAAAGGGGGCTAGTGCACCACAGCTACCCGGGAGGGAGTCCAGGAAAAAGCCTGGAACTGCCTAAGAGTAAAGAGACCATTGTTTTGGGGTGCACGAGGAGTGGGGATTCAGAACACTGCCTAAATGAGCTCCAGAGACAGGCACGAGGTGCAGCTATCAGTGAGGACACCAGAGACGGGCATGAAATGCTAATGCTGCTGCTGCCGCCACCAAGAAGCCTGTGTGCAATCACAGGTCACTCTCCACACCGCCCCTCCCGGGAGCCTGTGCAGCCCGCCACAGCCAGGGTCCCGTGATCCAGGGACAGCTTCCCCGGGAGAACGCACGGCATGCCTCAGGCTGCTGCAATGTCACACCGGCCCCTGCCACCACAGGCTCGCCCCGCGTTCCGTACCCCTCTCTCCCCCGGCCTGAGTGAGCCAGAGCCCCCGAAGCAGCAGCTCCTTTAACCCCGTCCTGTCTGGGCGAAGAACAGATGCCAGAAGGCGACCGACATGCAGAGGTGCGGCCAAATCCAAAGCTGAACCCCGGGAGCTGTGCGAACAAAGAAGAGAAAGGGAAATTTCTCCATGCAGCCTCAGGAGCTGCGGATTAAATCTCCACAATCAATTTGATGTACCATGCACCTGTGGAATACCTGAATAGACAACAAATCATCCCAAAACTGAGGCGGTGGACTTTGGGAGCAACTGTAGACTTGGACTTTGCTTTCTGCATCTAATTTGTTTCTAGTTTTATATTTATCTTAGTTTAGTATTTAGAGCTTATTATCATTGGTAGATTTGTTTATTGGTTTGGTTGCTCACTTTTTTTTAAAATTACTTTTCTATGTTTTATTTTAATAACTTTACTTATTTTATTATTTTTTCTTTCTTTTTCTTTTCTCTGTTTTCTTCTGAGCCGTGTGGCTGACAGGGTCTAGGAGCTCTGGTTGGGTGTCAGGCCTGAGCCTCTGAGTTGGGAGAGCCAAGTTCAGAACATTGGTCAACCAGAGACCTCCCAGCCCCTCATAATATCAAACGGCAAAAGGTCTCCCAGAGATCTCCGTCTCAACGCTAAGACTCAGCTCCACTCAATGACCAGCAAGCTCCAGTGCTGGACACGCCATGCCAAACAACTAGCAAGACAAGAACACAACCCCACCCATTAGCAGAGAGGCTGCCTAAAATCATAATAAGGTCACAGACATCCCAAACACACCACCAGACACGGTTCTGCCCACCAGAAAGACAAGATCCAACCTCATCCACCAGAACACAGGCACCAGTCCCCTCCACCAGGAAGCCGACACAACCCACTGAACCAACCTTACCCACTGGGGGAAGACACCAAAAACAATGGGAACTACAAACCTGCAGCCTGTGAAAAGGAGACCACAAACACAGTAAGTTAAGCAAAATGAGAAGACAGACAAATACACAGCAGATGAAGGAGCAAGGTAAAAACCCACCAGACAAAACAAATGACGAGGAAATAGGCAGTCTACTTGAAAAAGAATTCAGAGTAATGATAGTAAAGATGATCCAAAATCTTGGAAATAGAATGGAGAAAACACAAGAAACGTTTAACAAGGACCTAGAAGAACTAAAGAGCAAACAAACAGTGATGAACAACACAATAAATGAAATTAAAAATTCTCTAGAAGGAATCAGTAGCAGAATAACTGAGGCAGAAGAATGGACAAGTGACCTGGCAGATAAAATAGTGGAAATAACTACCAGAGAGCAGAATAAAGAAAAAAGAATGAAAAGAATTGATGACAGTCTCACAGACCTCTGCGACAACATTAAACGCACCAACATTCAAATTATAGGGGTCCCAGAAGAAGAAGAGAAAAAGAAAGGGACTGAGAAAATATTTCAAGAGATTATAGTTGAAAACTTCCCTAATATGGGAAAGGAAATAGTCAATAAAGTCCAGGAAGCACAGAGAGTCCCATACAGGATAAATCCAAGGAGGAACACGCCGAGACACATATTAATCAAACTATCAAAAATTAAATACAAAGAAAAAATATTAAAAGCAGCAAGGGAAAAGCAACAAATAACATACAAGGGAATCCCCATAAGGTTAAGAGCTGATCTTTCAGCAGAAACTCTGCAAGCCAGAAGGCTGTGGCAGGACATATTTAAACTGATGAAAGGGAAAAACCTACAACCAAGTTTACTCTACCCAGCAAGGATCTCATTCAGATTTGACGGAGAAATTAAAACCTTTACAGACTAGCAAAAGCTAGGAGATTTCAGCACCACCAAACCAGCTTTACAACAAATGCTAAAGGAACTTCTCTAGGCAGGAAACACAAGAGAAGGAAAAGACCTACAATAGCAAACCCAAAACAATTAAGAAAATGATAATAGGAACATACATATCAATAATTACCTTAAATGTATATGGATTAAATGCTCCAGCCAAAAGACAAAGACTGGCTGAATGGATACAAAAACAAGACGCATATATATGCTGTCTACAAGAGACCCACTACAGACCTAGGGACACGTACAGACTGAAAGTGAGGGGATGGAAAAAGATATTCCATGCAAATGGAAATCAAAAGAAAGCTGGAGTAGCAATTCTCATATCAGACACAATAGACTTTAAAACAAAGACTATTACAAGAGACAAAGAAGGACACTTCATAATGATCAAGGGATCGATCCAAGAAGAAGATATAACAACTGTAAATATTTATGCACCCAACATAGGAGCTACTCAATACATAAGGCAAATGCTAACAGCCATAAAAGGGGAAATTGACAGTAACACAATCATAGTAGGGGACTTTACCACCCCACTTTCACCAAAGGGCAGATCATCCAAAATGAAAATAAATAAGGAAACACAAGCTTTAAATGAGACATTAAACAAGATGGACTTAATTGATATTTATAGGACATTCCATCCAAAAACAACAGAATACACTTTTTTCTCAAGTGCTCACGGAACATTCTCCAGGATAGATCATATCTTGGGTCAGAAATCAAGCCTTGGTAAATTTAAGAAAATTGAAATCGTATCAAGTATCTTTTCCAACCACAACGCTATAAGACTAGATATCAATTACAGGGAAAAAAATGTAAAAACTACAAACACATGGAGGCTAAACAATACGTTACTAAATAACCAAGAGATCACTGAAGAAATCAAAGAAGAAATCAAAAAATACCTAGAAAGAAACGACAATGAAAACATGACGACGCAAAACCTATGGGATGAGGCAAAAGCAGTTCTAAGAGGGAAGTTCACAGCAATAGAATCCTACCTCAAGAAACAAGAGGAATCTCAAACAACCTAACCTTATACCTAAAGCAATTAGAGAAAGAAGAACAAAAAAACCCCAAAGTCAGCAGAAGGAAAGAAATCATAAAGATCAGATCAGAAATAAATGAAAAAGAAATGAAGGAAACAATAGCAAAGATCAAGAAAACTAAAAGCTGGTTCTTTGAGAAGATAAACAAAATTGATAAACCATTAGCCAGACTCATCAAGAAAAAAAGGGAGAAGACTCAAATCAATAGAATTAGAAATGAAAAAGGAGAAGTAACCACTGACACTGCAGAAATACAAAGGATCATGAGAGATTACTACAAGCAACTCTATGCCAATAAAATGGACAACCTGGAAGAAATGGACAAATTCTTAGAAATGCACAACCTTCCAAGACTGAACCAGGAAGAAATAGAAAATATGAACAGACCAATCACAAGCGTGGAAATTGAAACTGTGATTAAAAATCTTCCAACAGGGCTTCCCTGGTGGCGCAGTGGTTGAGAATCTGCCTGCCAATGCAGGGGACACGGGTTCGAGCCCTGGTCTGGGAAGATCCCACATGCCGCCGGGCAACTAGGCCCGTGAGCCACAATTACTGAGCCTGCGCGTCTGGAGCCTGCGCTCCGCAACAAGAGAGGCCGCGATAATGAGAGGCCCGCGCACCGCGATGAAGAGTGGCCCCCGCTCGCCACAATTAGAGAAAGCCCTCGCACAGAAACAAAGATCCAACACAGCCATAAATAAATAAATAAATAAACAAACAAACAAACAAACAAACCCAAAAAGTTTAAAAAAAAAATCTTCCAACAAACAAAAGCCCAGGGTTGGATGGCTTCACAGGTGAATTCTATCAAACATTTAGAGAAGAGCTAACACCTATCCTTCTCAAACTCTTCCAAAATATAGCAGAGGGAGGAACACTCCCAAACCCATTCTACGAGGCCGCCATCACCCAGATACCAAAACCAGAGAAAGATGTCACAAAAAAAGAAAACTATAGGCCAATATCACTGATGAACATAGATGCAAAAATCCTCAACAAAATACTAGCAAACAGAATCCAACAACACATTAAAAGGATCACACACCCATGATCAAGTGGGGTTTATCCCAGGAATGCAAGGATTCTTCAATATACACAAATCAATCCATGTGATAAACCATATTAACAAACTGAAGGATAAAAACCATATGATCATCTCAACAGATGCAGAAAAAGCTCTCGACAAAATTCAACACTCATTTATGATAAAAACCCTCCAGAAAGTAGGCATAGAGGGAACATAATAAAGGCCATATATGACAAACCCACAGCCAACATCATTCTCAATGGTGAAAAACTGAAACCATTTCCTCTAAGATAAGGAACAAGACAAGGTTGCCTACTCTCACCACTATTATTCAACATAGTTTTGGAAGTTTTAGCCACAGCAGTCAGAGAAGAAAAAGAAATAAAAGGAATCCAAATTGGAAAAGAACAAGTAAAACTGTCACTGTTTGCAACTGACATGATACTATACATAGAGAATCCTAAAGATGCTACCAGAAAACTACTAGAGCTAATCAATGAATTTGGTAAAGTAGCAGGATACAAAATTAATGCACAGAAATCTCTTGCATTCCTATACGCCAATGATGAAAAATCTGAAAGAGAAATTAAGGACACACTCCCATTTACCACTGCAACAAAAAGAATAAAATACCTAGGAATAAACCTACCTACAGAGACAAAGACCTCTATGCAGAAAACTATAAGACACTGATGAAAGAAATTAAAGATGATACAAACACATGGAGAGTTATACCATGTTCTTGGATTGGAAGAATCAACATTGTGAAAATGACTCTACTACCCAAAGCAATCTACAGATTCAATGCAATCCCTATCAAACTACGAATGGCATTTTTCACAGAAGTAGAACAAAAAATTTCACAATTTGTATGGAAACACAAAAGACCCCGAATAGCCAAAGCAGTAATGAGAAAGAAAAACGGAGCTGGAGGAATCAGGCTCCCTGACTTCAGACTATACTACAAAGCTACAGTAATCAAGACAGTATGGTATTGGCACAAAAACAGAAATATAGATCAATGGAACAGGATAGAAAGCCCAGAGATAAACCCACGCACATATGGTCACCTTATGTTTGATGAAGGAGGCAAGAATATACAATGGAGAAAAGTCAGCCTCTTCAGTAAGTGGTGCTGGGAAAGCTGGACAGCTACATGTAAAAGAATGAAATTAGAACACTCCCTAAGACCATACACAAAAGTAAACTCAAAATGGATTAAAGACCTAAATTATGGCCAGACACTATAAAACTCTTAGAGGAAAATATAGGCAGAACACTCTATGACATAAATCACAGCAAGATCCCTTTTGACCCACCTCCTAGAGAAAGGGAAATAAAACCAAAAATAAACAAATGGGACCTAATGAAACTTAAAAGCTTTTGCACAGCAAAGGAAACCATAAACAAGACGAAAAGACAACCCTCAGAATGGGAGAAAATATTTGCAAACGAAGCAACTGACAAAGCATTAATCTCCCAAATATATAAACAACTCATGCAGCTCAGTATGGACAAAACAAACAACCCAATCCAAACATGGGCAGAAGACCTAAATAAACATTTCTCCAAAGAATATATACAGATTGTCAACAAACAGATGAAAGGATACTCAACATCACTAATCATCAGAGAAATGCAAATCAAAACTACAATGGGGTATCACCTCACACCGGTCACAATGGCCATCATCAAAAAGTCTGCAAACAATAAATGCTGGAGAGGGTCTGGAGAAAAGGGAACTGTCCTGCACTGTTGGTGGGAATGTAAATTGATACAGCCCCTATGGAGAACAGTATGGAGGTTCCTTTAAAAATTAACAAAAGAACTACCGTATGACCCAGTAATCTCACTACTGGGCATATACCCTGAGAAAACCATAATTCAAAAAGGGTCATGTACCACAATGCTCACTGCAGCTCTATTTACAATAGCCAGGACATGGAAGCAACCTAAGTGTCCACTGACAGATGAATGGATAAAGAAGATGTGTCACATATACACAATGGAATATTAGCCATAAAAAGAAACAAAACTGAGTTATTTGTAGTGAGGTGGATGGACCTAGAGTCTGTCATACAGAGTGAAGTAAGTCAGAAAGAGAAAAACAAATACCATATGCTAACACATATATATGGAATCTAAACAACAGCAACAAAAGTGGTTCTGAAGAACCTAGGGGCAGGACAGGAATAAAGATGCAGTACTTTTACTAGAAGAAGGGGGAAATGGATAACTTACCAGGCAAAAACAGCATTCTTAGTAGTCTCAACATATAGTTGCTGTCTCAGTACTCAGTGGATAATTTAAATTCTTTTGGCAGTCTTCACTTTCATGTATTATCAACAGTACCTTCCTTTGTGGTGAGGGTACGCACTCATTCACATAGTATATCACCTGTTTGCTAACTGGAACAATAACAGGTAATGTCTATCAAGCTAAGTAAATGTAGCATCAGCTTGAAGCCTATTTTGTCTTATAAGTCTTGTTGCCATCTCAAACCTGTAACTCCAGTTGTCCTGTAGCACAGACACTGTCCCAAGAGCTTTACGTACAACTTCTTATTTATTCCTTTTGGAAAATTCTATTAATTTGGTATGATTTAGAGATGAGCAAGGTGAGGCCTGAAAGGCTGCACCATTTACTCATGGATATGAAGGCAAAGTGTAGAAAAACCAGGATCACATCCAGATAGTCCAACCCAAGATTCTATACCCTCAGCCAATATGCTTTGCTGGCATATTTGCCCCAGATCACCTTTAATCTCTTTTATGGTAATGATCTCATGTTGTTGCAAAGTTTTTCTCACATCTGAAAAACCAATGTCATCTTATCTTCAGGCCTGAATTTTACTAACTTAGGTCACATCAATGGGAGCTGTTAAAAAAGTGTTTTCTTATTGACTTTTTGATAGGCCTGTTCGACCTATAATCTGGTGACACACATTTGTTTATGCCAAGTTTTGGAAAGCTACTCTATTTCTACCTCCTGCAGCATTAACAAAGTTTGTTCTTTTCTTTTTAATATCTTTCTTACTAGATTTTTTTCTCTTGACTGAAATTTCTACCCACATAGGCTTAGCTAAAATCCTTTGTTAGGCACTTTTCTTACTACCTGTGAAAGTAATGTGTACTCCCTCTTTCTAACTGGAAACCATCCATCTGGAAGTTTTGAAGCTCGAGTATTTTAATGGTGGAAACTTTTTTACAATGTAAGTGTATCTTTGCTGATACAGGTGATTGGTTATTTCAGGCACTGATGATTTGAAAAGCAAGTGGTGGAAATAACATTCAACATTTTAAAAATGGTACCTTTACCTAATATTCGAATTGTATTTATGAATTCTAACTGTATATTGTAATTAAGGTGAAACAAACATTTCATTATTTTTAAGTTTAAAAAAAAAACTTTTTAAAGTTTATAAAAATGAAAACCCAAATACCAGGGGTCTAAATAGACAGGCTAGGAGTAAAATAAAAAATACATTATTTATTCAACCTAAGTTTATGGGGGAATAAACCACACCCTACTTGTTTACCGCAGAACTTTATCACCTAAGTTAATCTGAATCAGATTCCAGCTACATGTGATAGTTTTAAAGCTATAAGTAGTAGTAGTAAAGACCTGTGTAGTCCACTGAAAGTTCTGGGTTGCATTAAAATTGCCTCAAATAAAATCAGAAGATAAACTGTATTGAAATTGTCCTTCTGGATGTCAATTCGACCCATCAGAAAGTGGTCATGGATAGTGTGCAAAAGCTAAAAAATCAGCATGGAAAGTAGTTTGGGATTTGGGGGGCTTTGTTTGTGATACTATTCATTATTCAATAAATATTTATTGAGTATTCATAGGTGCTCACATAGTAAGGGGGTGACATCAGAGGAAAGTTAAAAAACAGACCTGAGAAAGGGAGAAAATGGGGAATAGCCAGCCCTGTCTTTGCATTAGAATGAGCCCTGGGTACTATGAATTTAATAAAACACACAGAAAAACGTAGAACCACATCTATCTCCAGATTTAAAGAAAACACAATGATTGGGCCTTTCCTAAGTAATCGGCAAGATACACCCTGTATTCATTATTTTCAGGGGTGCCTGTCTTTGTCAGTCCAAAGGATGCTAAACCATAACAGACAGTGATGCCTCCAGATAAACTGTAGTTAGAAGATGGGTTCAAGAAGCAATTGCATGCTTGAAATATTCATGATTAGAAAGACTATCAATACTTATAGATTTTTATCTGGACTTCAATAAAACTGGTACAAAACTATAAAGGGTATTTCTGTTTTTTACTCCTAAGACCTTTACTGATGAATTGTTAGTACCAAGGAATTATTCCTTTTCTTGGTAAGCTACTTCTACAGCCTACAATTGATCCAAGGGACATATTTTGCTGATTGGTGCATTATTTTCTCATGTAGTGTTAGATTAAAAAATGCTTTTAAAGGTTTTTCTTTTTTTCCATTATTATTTCATTTTCAATTACATTGCTTTGGGAATATATTTCACAAAAGGATAGTTGATATTCAGAATCTTATTCGTGCATGTAAGAATTTTTACTCCCAGCAGGGCTAAAAGGAAAATCATTTGTGTAGATATAGCCTGTCAGTGTCATAAACCTGGCACTAGGTGCTATGATAGAGAGATTATATATACAGTCTCTGGAGCTAGCCTGCTTGGGTTCAAATTCTAGCACTGACTAGCTATGTGACATTAGAAAAGTTACTTATTTTCTCATGACATTTTTCTCATCTGTAAAATCGAGAATAGTACCTGCCTCATAGGCTTGTTTTAAGTAGTCCATACATGTTAGCATTATATAGTACTGTGGTATTTTCTTGTGGTTCTATATTTTTCCAAGTCAATCTTTAAAATTCAGTGGATTAAGTAAGAAAAGATTTATTTCTCATCAGATTAGATCTCCTCTGTGTCATGGCTGTTATATCATATTACTTTTCCTGTTTTGTTTTTAAGGTAGGATAGTTACTTTGACTTTACATTTATTTGGAATAATATAAAAGTATTCATATTGACAAATGTTAGGTACCTGTTTACATGTAGTGTCCTTTTGGATGTCAATATGATCCAGTAGGGAAGTAGTCATGGATGGTGTTTGAATAAATATATTCATTCATTTATAAGATCATGCACTGAAATGTGCTAATACTCAGAGGGATGAAAAGAGAGAAAAATGTCCAGAATCTTACTATCTAGTAGAAGAGATAAGAATATTAGGCAAATAACTACTGAAATTATTTTACAGATGATAAACAGTAAAGCTATGATACGTGTATTAGTAGCAGCACTTGATAAATATTAATTTATTCTAAAATTTAGAAAATCTTATTTCCATGACAGATTGGAGATTCCATAATTCATTTGGGAGATAGAGGTTTTATTCTCATCTCAGGGGACTAAAATCAATTTAACATGAGGGTTAGATTTTAAAGTCTGTGAACATGATATCATTTGAAGTCAAAATTACCTTTGATCAATCTCAAGATTGTAAGGGTTGGTCTTGTCTAAACACTCTGTCTCATTGACAGTTTTTCATCCAGTTTTAGAAGATCTCTCTTTCCTCAGTTCGGCAACAGATTAAGCAGTTGCCTTATATTTAAAAGTCATACTGTATGAAAAATATGTATTTTTAAACACTGGAATCACTCTCATAACAGAAAGAAGTTTACACAAGTAAAGGAATTCAGAGATGGGGTGAGGTGGATTAAAGGAAGAGCAGAATTATAACTCCTACTACACCTTTATTCTGTGGCACATTTGGATGAATAGAATTACTAAAAGAATCACTGGCACTATCTTTCTCTCTCTCTCATCCCTCAATTCCTCTCAATTGTCCTGAGCGTACATACTTGAATTAGTATGAGTTAAATGCATGTTTGTTGTGCTCCAACAGTATAAGGATAAATACACATAGCATGGAATAGATGCACAGCGTGCTGAGGGATTCATCCAGACCAATTGTACTGCCTCAACTTCATAATCCATTTAATTTGCTTTATACACATGAAAGTATATACTACTAAACAAGTATTTACTTCATCGTTTGGATGAAGTAGTAAGCTCTGAAATGTAAATTTCTTCTTCCCCTTCATCATAACGCCCCTAAATTCTAGTGCAGGTCTGAAAGAGACCCTAAATCTAGTGGGAAGCCCAGAAATGGCTGAACTAGCCCGATTCCACTCCATTGAAGAGAATCCCCTTTTCCTTGCATTAAAATTATTAATTTGGGCATTTCATAGGAGAACTATGCCAGGGACAGATAGTGAACAACAGAAACTATCCTTACCAATCTGTACACTTAGTTGTATCATGTATGTGAGATATAGGTGTGTAGTTTGTCTTAGGCATTTCATTTAATACATGGAGCAGCCATCCTTCAGCACATTAGCCTTGATCTGTTTCTTTTCTGAGTTACTTAAGAAATATAACAAAGGAATGATGATACAATATGATAACCATAATTTATGGGGGGAAAGTACACGAATGTACTACTAGATTCCTTAGTTTAGCTAGTTTCATTTAGTTATTATAAATGGCATCTGAAAGCTCATGTTAAGCTTGCAAATTCAGGTCATGGGTATATGGATGTTCCCCATACAGTTCTTTCAATTTATCTGTCTTTAACTTTTCATAATAAAATACTGAGAAGAAAAGTACTCAAAGCTTAGGCTTTGAAAATAGATCTTTTCATATATTCATTTCATAATCATTTGTAGACTACTTACTACATGTACTTGGATAGGTGCTATGGACAAACTTGAATTCAACATGGTATCTGCCTTTAGGAACTATATCAATTATCTGTTGCTGCAACAATGCTTCATAACCAACTTGGTGGCATGCAACCACAGGCATTTATTTTCATACTCATGGATACACAGGTTGACTGCTAATTGGGCGCTCTCTCCTGACTGCTTCAAATTGCAAATTCTGCTGGATATGGTTCCTTGCTCCATTTTACTCAACGTACGTTTATTCTGATATCCAGTCTCTTCTCATTATGATGGCAGAACTGCAAGAAGGTAAGCCCTACCAAAGAAGTATAGATTACATGCCTCTGTTTACAGCACTTCGAAAACATACTGACCAAAACGAGTCACGTGGTTGAGCCCAAAGTCAGAGAGAGAGAAAGTAAACTCTGTCTCTAGTGGGAGGAATTGCAAAGTCACAGGGGGAAAGATGATACAAGGAGAAAAGCATTGTGACCAAACTTAAGTCTACACCAAGAGGTTTGGAGGTTAGTCCTTAACAAAGCAGACAAAATATTGCACTGCTGGCTAATTGCTCCATTTGTTCAAAGGATAAATGAATATTATTGAGTACTAATCTGTGGGTCCATTTTCCATATTCAGTGATAGTCTAACCTTAGATCATTTGAGGGCTGCATATACTAGTCCACCTTATTATCAGACTACATTATAACATAGGATAAAAACAATTCAAGAAGCCCTTGTTATTATTTCTAAGATTCTTTTCTAGACATATGCAAACAGTGATAATTAATGTCTACCTCCCTTCTCTCAATATAGTGAAATATAAGGATATTTTAATTTTTATATCAACTACCTCTTTAGCAGTATATCTATGAGTCTTAAATTACAGACTTTAATTTCTGAACAATTTTTAGGAATAAGCTGAATTTTCCTTGTGCTTTAATGATTTACATCTATTTAAAATTAAACCCTTGTTGTATAGATCAACATTGAAGGAAATCAACCATAACATTTAATAATTAAAAATAATGCCGGGGTTTAAGATCCTTATTGCTTGCAAAACTTTAAAAATCTATTAATTTCCCATTAGTTGCAGCATAATGACCCAACTCCTTAAATGAAAAAGAAAATAAACTTCTTGAACCAAACTTTGTGATAGAGACCCAGCATGTGCTATTAATTTAAACTGTTTGTCTCAATGATTTTATTTTATTTTATGATATAACCAATTCACTGGATTGGAAAAGTAGAAAATGTTTCATTTGGTTCCTAAATAAAGGATAATGAAGGTCATAAAACATTAACTAAAATGAATAAATTGCTATTAAGATAAAGCATGTAAATAAGTCACCAACTAAAATCAATCTCTTCATATATATCAAAAGAGAGAGGGGAAAAATATATGTGTATATGTAGATCTCTCACTCTTGCTCTCTCTCTCTCTCTCTCTCTCTATATGAATGCATGAAATTTACAATGACTGATTATTTTATATAATTAATTTACTGCCCCTAAATCATATATAGATTAACCTATTCTTATGTCCTTATATGTTTAAATGCAAATTTAAATATATATATTTATAAATATAATATCTATTACTATATCTTTAAATGCAAATTTAAAGGCAAAAAGAGTTATAACCATATGCCAATCAGAATGCAGAAAACTAAGATGCCTGACAATTTCAACGACTGTTGAGGCTGTAGAGTAACTGGAGCATTCATATTCTGCGGCTCGGAGTTTATATTGGTACAATTGCTTTGCAGATCTCCTTGGCACTATCTTCTAGGTCTGAACACGTGTACACTCTATGACACAGGAATTCAACTCCTAAGTATATAACCCAAAGTAATGTATGTATGTATACAAAGGTGTTCAGAGCAGTATTATTCATATGATCTCTAAATTGGAAGCAATCTAAATGCATATCAACTCTAGAAAGAATAAACAAATTGAGGCATATTCACAACTGAACTCTATATGGCAATGAGAAGAATTAAATTACTGCCATGTTCCATAACATGGATGAGCATCAACATAATATTTAGCAAAAGAAGCCGGGCAAAGAGTATACACCATATAATTGTATTTATGTAAAGTTCAAGACAAGGTGACACTAAGGTGCTAGAAATCAGGATGGTTACTTTCATAATGGCATTTAGTAGAAGTGGGCATGAGTGGGGCCTCAAAGGTGTTGGTAATGTTGTACTTTTTGATCTGAGTGGTGTTATATGGAGGTGTTTACTTAATGAAAAGGTACCATGCTGTACCATTAAGGTTTGTGTACTTTTCTGCATATTATATTTTCGATAGCTTATTGAAGTATAATTGATATACAAACTGCACATACTTAATGTTTATGATTTGGTAAATTTGGACATAGGCAAACACTTGTGATACCATCACCACAATCAAGATAATAGACCTATCCAACACCTCCCAGAGTTTTCTTGTGTCTTTTTTGTTTTTTGAATGTTATATTTTTGCAAAACATTCACTTAGAAAGCACATCTGATTTCTCAATATGATGACTTCCTGTCACCCTTATTTTTCACAATTTCTGAAACAGTTGCTTAATGACCCTGACACATTCTTATAACTTCCCATTATTTTTCATGCTTCAAATCATGAAGGAATTATTGTAATCTTTTCAGGTCCCTCATCCAGTTCACTTACTATTAATCCTTTTGTGGGGATCAGACAGGAGACCTTAGGGAATTTATAGAGCCTCTTTTCATTCTTGTATCTGCTAAAAGAAACTTTACGTCACAAACCTTGATTACTGATTCTCTCCATGACATTTAAAATGATGTATTTCACAGGAACTTTGTCTGCTACTACCTTTCTGCCCAAAGTAATTTACAGCAGCCTTAGAGCAGCCATGGAAATTCTGAAATTAGATTGGAGACCTTCTGTCCCAAACCACATGCTTCTTGAAACGGACGGAATTTTAAATAGTGTGAGGTTATACCTAATCCTGGCAATAATACCTAAGAATAACGAAAGGCTTAATGGGTTGATCTATTAAGTTCATTTTTCAAATCAATCAAAGGTGAAGTTTTTTTTTTTCTTTCCTTGAGAAATCAAGGTTAGGTCTGTCTCCAGGCATGCATTAAGCAATTAACATGAGTTCCTAGGAATGGAAGGCCTCCTAAGGTAAGCACAGGGCAGACTCATTCACTTGGAAAGCCCTTTAACAAAGGAATTGCTTCCTCATGAGCAGTATTAAAGCAACCTCCCAATACTAAAGCATGTTAAGCTACCTTGTGGGCATTTTGCCAAATCTTTAAGCTGCATTACAGGCTTTTTGTATAGAATGTGTTTTTCTCTGAAATAGCTCAAATACTCTCTTCTCTCTCACTTTCTTTTTTCTCTATTCCTTACAGACGCCATCAAAGTTACCCAACATAGAACATTAATTTCTTTTTTTAGCTCTTGTGAAGTTTCACACAGGGAGCTATTGACAAGCAAGAAATCTGATGATGGGGCAGAGTTCTTTTGCGACTAGAAGAGGTGAAATCCCTGTAAAATGCAGAAGACTTGTCAAAATTGTTCTTTTTGTCTTATACTAAAATATAGCTTGTAGAATAAAGAACATCCACACACAGAAAAAGATAAACACCATGACTGACTTAGGCGTAAAGCAAATTTAATCATGAATTCCAGGAAATTACTTCAAGTATTATTGCTAGATTCATTAGTTTCAAGTGGCCAGATGTGCTGTGTAGGGTGATATATTTGACTGTTACTTGTGCCCTCTAAATCTGTTGTAACTTTCTTCCTGGTTATATAGCGCAACCCAACTGGAGACCACAGTGCCCAGCCTCCTTTGTAGCTACATATGGTCACTCAACTAAATTCTTGCTAATAAAATATGAGCACAAGCAATTTTTGCTTGATCTGGATTTCTCTATTTCCTCTTCACACAAGCTAGAAGCCAAACAAGGCAGGGGACAACTATGACCCTGCAGAGGAAGGCTGTATGCTAGGGGATGGCGAAGCACCAACATGGACAGCACTGTTACCACTGAATATCTTGTTGGCATTAAGCCACACCTCCAGTCTGGATGTCGAACTTGCATGAGAAAGAAATATACTTCCATCCACTTTTAGTCATTGTATGTTTTTATCTTTGTTATTGAAGCTAATATTTACCAGATAGGGTTATATTTGTTCTTGATTAATAATTTTTAGTATACTTTCAACTTATTAAAAGAATAGGCAACAAATACTTGATGATTTTCATAATAAAAATATTTTGTATTTCCACAGGATATTTCTTTTATCAGGACCTTTCTCCATATTCTATTATATGAGAGTCACAACAATCCTGTGGCAGCAGTTAAGATGATTCATTTTCCCTATTTCACAAACAAGGAAACAAGGTCATTGGCAATTGGACCTTGATCTTTCCAAATTATCTCAGGAAACTATACAAGTTCAGAGGAAATATAGTTTGATCACTATATATTAAAGTCAATTCACAATACTATATTGAATGAAAATTCACAATTTTAAGAAGGTGCCTTACTCTTTTGGAGAACTTAATAAATATAGCTTTTTTTTTTTTTACTACATTCACTTAACAACAGATTTACCTCTTTAATAAAATAAAAGCATAATTTTTTCAATTAAGTGCATTTTCAAGTTAAATGTTTGAAGTATCAAGAAATCTATTTACTGTCTTTTTCTATTTATAAATGTAGCAAATTTGAAAATATAAAGATGTTAAAAATGACTCATAGTCCCAAATACTCCAAATTAAACACTATTAATCTTCATTGAAATTATTTTAGTAATTTTATAAAAATCTGTCATCATTAATTTTTAAATGACATATACTTGTTTATTGTAAAATTAAGTAACAGAGGAAAGAAGAATCTGAAAATTATGTATAAGTCCAAGACTCAAGAGTTAACTACTATTAATATATGTGTATACTTTTTTACAAAAATAAAAAATACTGTTTTAAACATTTTCATTTAATGATAATATTTGACATTCATGAACCCTACCAGGGCCAGGCACTGGACTACAAATGTTCCACCCATTACCTTGTATAATATCCAGTAGAAGCCTGTAGATAAGGCTATAGCCTGGAGATGGCTATAATTATCACCATCTTTACACAACGAGAAACTGAGACTTGGGTACGCTAAACAACTTATGCCTCATAAGGAAGGTGTGAAAGTAGTAAGTGGTGTCACAGGTTGTCTGTATTCAAAACCTGCACTCCAAACATTTTGCTATGTTATTTGAATATCAAGAAACGCGAGGCAGCAATGTATTCCATCTTAAGGGCGCACCACAGTTGTCTCAATCTTTTACTTTTGGATACTTAAGTTCTTTCCTAATATTAACAGCATGTATTTGTTAGTAAATCTTTGTACATGGACATATCCATAATGATTTTTTTGGAGTAATTTTATAGAAGTGGAGTTGCTGATCAGGGCCTGTTTTAAGGATTTTGAATATATTGACAGTTGAAACTCTAGGAGTTTGTACTAATTTCCCCACAATATGTGGGAACAACCAAATATTCTTTGTGGAGGCAAGACTCAGTATTAACATTATTTATTTATTTTTTTATGTATTTGACAATATGAGAAATGGTTTATTTTAAAATATGAATTTTTACAACTATTGAGGTACGGTTTTTAAAATATGCTTATTGATGATTTCTATTTTATTTCTACTGATTTGGCACATTTATGCCTTTTAATTAATTTTCTACTTCATGTTCATACTTTAAACTCTTCATACATTAAAGACATTAACACATTGTGTGACATAAATATTGCAAATACTTTTTTTTTTTTATAGCTACTTTTATTTATTTATTTATTTATTTATTTTTGGCTGTGCTGGGTCTTTGGTTCGTGCGAGGGCTTTCTCTAGTTGCGGCAAGTGGGGGCCACTCTTCGTCGCGGTGCGGGGACCGCTCTTCATCGTGGTGCGCGGGCCTTTCACTATCGCGGCCCCTCCCGTTGCGGGGCACAGGCTCCAGACGCGCAGGCTCAGTAGTTGTGGCTCACGGGCCCAGCCGCTCCGTGGCATGTGGGATCTTCCCAGACCAGGGCTCGAACCCGTGTCCCCTGCATTAGCAGGCAGATTCTCAACCACTGCGCCACCAGGGAAGCCCTGCAAATACTTTTGATCACACTGCCAATAACCTTCAGCTCTTTTGCTGGCATATTGTCAGATGTACACATTCTTATGTTTCTGTAATCAAATGTATCATTTGATCAAGTCAATCAATCATTTGTTGTTTTGGCTTTCAAAATCACCTATCTATCTCACCAGTAGCTTTGACGACTAAATCTGCAGTTTTAATACCTTTACTGTGGTATACTTAACATACAATAAACATTACATATTTAAATGATAAAAAGTTTGAATGAGTTTTGATATAAGTATATAGCTATAAAACCATCACCATAAATAAGATAATGAACATCACCTCTAAAAGTTACTTAATGTTCCTTTGTACTTCCTTTCTTCTGCCCCTCACTTCCTATGCCCTCATTCCCAGGCAAGTACTGACCTGCTTTCTGTCACTGTAGATTAGTTTGCCTTTTCTAGAATTTTTCTATAAATGGAAACAGAGTACATATTCTTTTTGTCTACTTTTTCTAACTCATTGTAATTATTTTGAGAATCATCAATGTTTCTGAATGTTTATTGCTTTTTATTGCTGAGTAGTATTCTATTGACTGGTATACCACAGTTTGTTTATTCATTCACCTGTTAATGGAAATTTGGATTATTTCCAGTCTGAGGGTGATACAAATAAAGCTGTTGTGAACATTCATGTGTAAGTCTTTATATGTATATTCAATTTCTCTTCTAGAAGTGGAATGGCTGGATCCTATGGTATGTGTATTTTTAACTTTCTAAAAAACTTCCAAACCATTTTCCAAAGTGGTTGTACTACCTTACATTCCTATCAGCAGTTAATTCAAGTTCCATTAGTTCTGGTCCAGAGACAAGATGGCAGAGTAGAAGGATGTGAGCTTACCTCTTCTTACAGAAACAAGAAAATAACAACTAACTAACTGCTGAACAACCATCGACAAAAAAATGCTGGAACCTACCAAAAGAGATACCCTACATCCAAAGAGAAGAAGAAGCCACAACGAGATGGGAGGAGGGGCACAATCACGATAAAATCAGATCCCATACACGCTGGTAGGCGACCCACAAACTGGAAAATAATTATATCACAGAAGTTCTCCCACATGGGGTCAAAGTTTTGAGCCCCATGTCAGGCTCCCCAGACTGGGGGTCTGGCAACAGGAGGAGAAGCCCCCAGAGAATCTAGCTTTGAAGCCCAGCGGAGTTTGATCGCAGGAATTCCACAGGACAGGGGGAAACAGAAACTCCATTCTTGGAGGGTGCACATAGGGCTTCGTGCACACCAGGACCCAGGGAAAAAAGCGATGACCTCATAAGAGTCTGGGCCAGGCTTACCTGCTAGTATTGGAGGGTCTCCTGTGGAGGCGGGGGCGTGGGTGTGGCTCACTGTGGGGAGAAGGACACTGGTGGTGGTAGTTCTGGGGAGTATGCATTTGCGTGAGCCCTCTAGGAGTCCACCAGCTTTGCAACAAATGCTAAAGGAACTTCTCTTTAGCAGACAAGAAAAGACCACAACTAGAAACAAGAAAATTATGAATGGGGAAGCTCACCAGTAAAGGCAAGCATACAGTAAAGGTAGGAAATCATCTGCATAGAATATGATATCAAAACTAGCAAATGTGAGAAGAGGAGAGCACAAATGCAGCATATTGGAAATGCATTTGAAATTCAAAGACCAGCAACTTAAAACCATCTTGTTTATATACAGTCTGCTATATCAAAACCTCATGGTAACTGCAAACAGAAAATATACAATAGATACACACACAAAAAAGAAAAAGGAATCCAAACACAACACTAAAGTTAGTCATCAAATCACAATAGAAGAGAACAAAAGAGGAAGGGAAGAAAAAACACCTGCAAAATCAAATCCAAAACAATAAACAAAATGGCAACAAGGACACACATATCCATAATTACCTTAAATGTAAACAGATTAAATGCTCCAACCAAAAGACATAGACTGGCTGAATGGATACAAAAATATGACCTGTATATATGCTGTCTACAAGAGACGCACTTCAGATCTAGGGACACATACAGACTGAAAGTGAGGGGATGGAAAAAGGTATTCCATGCAAATGGAAATCAAAGGGAAGCTGAAGTAGCAACACTCATATCAGACAAAATAGACTTTAAAATAAAGACTGTTACAAAAGACAAAGAAGGACACTACATAATGATCAAGGGATCAATCCAAGAAGAAGCTATAACAATTGTAAATATATATGCAGCCAACATAGGAGCACCTCAATATATAAGGCAAATACTAACAGCCAAAAAAGGAGAAAACAACAGTAATACAATAATAGTGGGGGACTTTAACACCCCAGTTTCATCAATGGGCAGATCATCCATACAGAAAATCAGTAAGGAAACACAGGCCTTAAATGACACATTAGACCAGATGGATTTAATTGATATTTATAGAGCATTCCATCCAAAAGAAGCAGAACACACATTTTTCTCAAGTGCACACAGAACATTCTCCAGGACTGATCACATACTGAGCCACAAGCGAGCCTTGGTAAATTTAAGAAAATTGAAATCACATCAAGCATCTTTTCTGATCACAATGCTATGAGATTCGAAATTAACTACAAGAAAAAAAATGGTAAAAAACACAAACACCTGGAGGATAAACAATATGCTACTAAACAGCCAATGGATCATCACTGAAGAAATCAAAGAGGAAATCAAAAAATACCTAGACACAAATGAAAATGAAAGGACGATGATCCAAAACCTATGGGATATAGCAAAAGCAGTTCTAAGAGGAAAGTTTATAGCAATCGATCTTACCTCAGGAAACAAGAAAAATCTCAAACAACCTAACCTTACACCTAAAGCAACTAGAGAAAGAAAAACAAACAAAACCCAAAGTTAATAGAAGGAAAGAAATCATAAAGATCAGATCAGAAATAAATGAAATGAGATGAAGAAAACAATAGAAAAGATAGATGAAACTAAAAGCTGGTTCTTTGAGAAGATAAACAAAATTGATAAACCATTAGTCAGACTCATCAAGAAAAAAAGGGAAAAGACTCAAATCAATAGAATTAGAAATGAAAAAGGAGAAGTAACAACTGACACTGCAGAAATACAAAGGATCATGAGAGACTACTACAAGCAACTACATGCCAAAAAAACTGACAACTTAGATCAAATGAACAAATTCTTAGAAAGGTACAGTCTCTCAAGACTGAACCAGGAAGAAATAGAAAATATTAACAGACCAATCACAAGTACTGAAATTGAAACTGTGATCTGAAAATTCCCAACAAAAAAAAGTCCAGGACCAAATGGCTTCAGAGGTGAATTATATCAAACATTTAGAGAAGTGTTAACACCTATCCTTCTGAAATTATTCCCAAACATTAAAGAGGGAGGAATACTCCCAAACTCATTGTATGAGGGCATCATCACCCTGATACCAAAACGAGACAAAGATACCACAAAAAAAGAAAATTGCAGGACAATATCACTGATGAACATAGACGCAAAACTCAACAAAACACTAGCAATCCAGATCAAACAATACATTAAAGGGATCACACACCATGATCAAGTGGGATTTATCCCAGGGATGCAAGGATTTTTCAATATCTGCAAATCAATCACTGTGATACACCACATCAATAAACTGAAGAATAGAAACCATATGATCATCTCAATAGATCCAGAAAAAACTTTTGACAAAATTCAACACCCATTTATGATAAAAACTCTTCAGAAAGTGGGCATAGAGGGAACATACCTCAACATAATAAAGGCCATATATGACAAACCTACAGCTAACAACATACTCAACACTGAAAAGCTGAAAGTATTTCTTCTAAGATAAGGAATAAGACAAGGATGTGCACTCTGACCACTTTTACTCAACATAGTTTTGGAAGTCCTAGCCACAGCAATCAGAGAAGAAAAAGAAATGAAGGGAATCCAAATTGGAAAAGAAGTAAAATTGTCACTGTTTGCAGATGATGTGATATTATACATAGAAAATCCTAAAGATGCCACCAGAAAACTACTAGAGTTCACCAATGAATTCAGTAAAGTTGCAGGATACAAAATTAATACACAGAAATCTGTTGCACTTCTATACACTAACAACGAAAGACCAGACAGAGAAATTAAAGAAACAATCCCATTTACCAGCACATCAAAAAGAATAAACTACCTAGAAATAAACCTACCTAAGGAAGCAAAATACCTGTACTCCAAAAACTATAAGGTGCTGATGAAAAAGATCAAAGATGACACAAACAGATGGAAAGATATACTATGTTCTTGGATTGGAAGAATCAATATTGTCAAAATGACTGTACTACCCAAGGGAATCTACAGATTCAATGCAATCCCTATCAAATTACCAATAGCATTTTTCAGAGACCTAGAACAAAAATAATCTTAAAATTTGTATGGAGACACAAAAGACCCCGAATAGCCAGAGCAATCTTGAGAAAGAAAAACAGAGCCGCAGGAATCAGGCTTCCTGACTTCAGACTATACTACAAAGCTACAGTAGTCAAAGCAGTATGGTTCTGGCACAAAAACAGAAATATAGATCAATGGAACAGGATAGAAAGCCCAGAAATAAACCCATGCACCTATGGTGAATTAATCTACAACAAAGGAGGCAAGACTATACAATGGAGAAAAGACAGTCTCTTCAATAAGTGGTGCTGGAAAAACTAAACAGCTACATGTAAAACAAATGAAATTAGAACATTGTTTAACACCATACACAGAAATAAACTCAAAATGGATTAATGATCTAAATGTAAGACCAGATACTATAATACTCTAAGAGGAAAACATAGGCAGAACACTCTTTGACATAAATTGCAGCAATATCTTTCTCAATCTGTCTCCTAGAGTAATGGAAATAAAAACACAAATAAACAAGTGGGACCTAATTAACTCAAAAGCTTTTGCACAGCAAAGGGAACCATATACAAAATGAAAAGACAACCTACAGAATGAGAGAAAATATTTGCAAACAATGCAACCAACAAGGGATTAATCTCCAAAATTTACAAACAGCTCATACAGCTCAATATCAAAAAAAAAAAAACAACCCAATCCAAAAATGGGCAGAAGACCTAAATAGACATTTCTTGAAAGAAGACATACAGCTGACCCACAAACACATGAAAAGATGATCAACATCACTAATTATTAGAGAAATGCAAATCAAAACTACAGTGAGGTGTCACCTCACACCAGTCAGAATGGCCATCATCAAAAAGTCTACAAACAATAAAGGCTGGAGAGGATGTGGTGAAAAGGGAACCCTCCTACACTGTTGGTGGGAATGTGAATTGGTACAGCCACTATGGAGAACAGTATGGAGGTTCCTTAAGAAACTAAAAATAGATCTACCATATGATCCTGCAATCCCACTCCTGGGCATATATCTGGAGAAAAACACGGTTCTAAAGAATACATGCACCCCAATGTTCATTGCAACACTGTTTACAATAGCCAAGACACAGAAGCAACCTAAATGTCCATCAAAACATGAATGGGTAAAGATGGGGTACATATATACAATGGAATATTACTCACCCATTAAAAAGAATGAAATAATGCCATTTGCAGCAACATGGATGGACCTGGAGATTATCATACTAAGTGAAATAAGTCGGACAGAGAAAGACAAATATCATATGATATCGCTTATATGCAGAAGCTAAAAAAATGATACACATCAACTTATTTACAAAACAGAAACAGACTCACAGATTTAGAGAATGAACTTATGGTTACTGGGGTTGCGGGGGAAGGGTGGGGTAAGGGATAGATTGGGAGTTTGGGATTGACATGTACACACTGCTATATTTAAAATAGAAAACCAACAAGGACCTACTGTATGGTACAGGGAACTCTGCTCAATACTCTGTAATAACCTAAATGGACAAAGGATAGATACACGTGTATGTATAACTGAATCACTATGCTGTACACCTGAAACTAAACATTGTGAATCAACTATACTCCAATATAAAATAAAAATGTTTTTAAAAAGTTCCTTTAGTTGCATGTCCTTGCCAATACCTGGTATGGTCAGACTTTTAAATTTTAGATATTCTAAAACATGTTTAGTGATATCTCATTGTAGTTTTATTTTTATTTCCCTAATGAATAATGATTAAACACAGATATATCTTTACCATCCATTTATCTTCTTTGCAGGAGTACTTTTTTACTCTTTTGTTCATTTTATTTCACTGGGTTGTTTGCTTTCTTTCAGTGTTTTGAGTTTGTATATATATGTGTATTTATGCGTGTGTATTCATATAAGTGTACATGTTCTTTTATATATATCATGGATAAAACTCATTTTGAGAAGTATGGTTTTTATTTTCATCCTCTTAACAATGTCTTTCAAAGAGCAGAAGTTCTTAATTTGATGAAGTCCAATTTTTCTTTTTTTTCTCTTACGCATTATGCTTTTGGTGTTGTATATAAGAAATCTTTGATAATCCCAGGCAATTAAAATTTTCTCCTATGTTTTCTTCTGTAAGTTTCATAATTGGGGGTTTACATTTATCTCTAGGGTCCATTTTCAATTAATATTTATATGTAGTGCTAGGTATGGATGGGTGTTCTCTCTCTCTCTCTCTTTTTTTTTTTGCACATGGATATCCAATTGTTCAAGTATCATTATAGAAAATCAATTGACCATATATATTGTCAATGCAACAGTTTTCTAAATGATTCTAAAATTTAGTTGCACTTTGTCCAAAACTAGTAGGAAAGCTTTAATCAAAGTAGTCACAAAATGGAGCAACAAAGAACTTCAGTTACAAACTGCAATTATTAAAAACAAAGCATATAAAAAAGGAATTATTATAATGACACCAAAACCTCAGGCAACAAAAGCAAAAATAAACAAGCGAGACTACATCAAAGTAAATGTTTTTACATAGCAAAGGAAACAATCAATAAAATGAAAAGGCAACCTATAAATTGGGAGAAAATATTTGTAAACGATATATCTGATAAGGGGTTAATATCCAAAGTATCTAAGGATCTCCTATTACTCAATAGCAAAATACAAAGAACCCAATTAAAAAATGGTCAGTGGACCTGAACAGACATTTTTTTCAAAGAAGATAAACAAATAACTAACAGGTATATGAGAAGATGCTCAACATCACTACTCATCAGGGAAATGCAAATCAAAACCACAATGAGATATCACCTCAGACTTGATACAATGGATATTACCAAAAAGACAAGAGATAACAAATGTTCGTGAGGATATGGGGAAAACAGAGCCCTTATACACTCTTGGTAGGAATGTAAATTGGTACAGCCATTATGGAAAACACAATGGAGCTTTCTCAACAAAACTAAAAATAGAACTACCATATAATTCAGTAATCCTACTTCTGGTATATAAGCAAAGGAAATGAAATCAGTGCCTTGAAGAGATATTTGTGCTCCCATGTTCATTGCAGTATTATTCATAATAGCCAAGATATGGAAACAACCTAAGTATCTGTTGATAGAAGAATGAATAAAAATGTAATGTGTGTATGCATGTATATTAGTGTATATTATTAGAATATTATTCAGTCTTATAAAAAGGAGATCCTGCCATTTGCAACAACATGGGTGAAACTGGAGGTCATTATGCTAAGTGAAATAAGCCAGACAGAAAGACAAAACAAACAATAACAACAACAAAAAACCCTGCATGATCTCACTGATATGTGGAACCTAAAAAGTAGAATAGATAGAAACAGAGAGTAGAAGGTAGAATGGTGGTTACCAGGAGTGGGGAGGTGGGAGAAATGGGGAGATGTTGGTCAAGGAGTAGAAAGTTGTAGTTACATAGTATGAGTAAGTCTAGAGATCGATGTTTGGCAAGATGCCTATAGTTACTAATACCGTAATGAAGACTGGAAATTTGTTAAGAATGTACATTTCAGGTGCTCTCATCACACACACTAATGTAACTATGTGAGGAGATATGTTAATTAGCTTGATTTAGTAATCATTTCACTATGTATATCAAATTATCATGTTGTACACCTTAAGTATATACAACTTTTCTTAAATAGATAAAAGCAAGGGAGCAGCAGACGAAAGTTAATTATGAGAACTTTAAAGAAGTATAACATCTCATTTTGAAATTTTATAATTGTGCCTAGAAATCTAGATGTGTTGGAAGGATATTTTGACGGAGCTCATATTTCTAATGGAAAAAATTTATATTCTGTTCTGAAAAGGAGAGAAGTTGAAAGAACATGATTGTGTGGCATTTCAATCCAGTGAAATATTTTAAAAACATCATATATACAAGCAACTTATTTGTTAAGTTTTGCCTTGGGAAAATATTTGTTCAAGAAAGTTACTCAATATGGGTGAAAAAATAAAATATTTGGAATTATATATTCACACCTTGCAATAGGAAAAACAGGCCTAAGAATGTCCTCCATTTAGCAGGATTGGCCAGAGTTTACCAGGCACCTTGGCACCTGTACAAGAGACACTTTTCTCAATTAAAATTATTAAAATCTACAGAGAAGAGGTATTAGAAGTTATCAACAACTTAAGTTTATTAGTCAGGAGGACCTTCAAGATGGCGGAGGAGTAAGCCATGGAGATCACCTTCCTCCCCACAAATAGATTCAAAATACATCTACATATGGAACAACCCCTACAGAACACCTACTGAATGCTGGCAGAAGACCTCAGACTTCCCAAAAGGCAAGAAACTCCCCATGTACCTGGGTAGGGCAAAAGAAAAAAGGAAAAACAGAGACAAAAGAATAGGGATGAGACCGGCACCTTTGGGAGGGAGCTGTGAAGGAGGAAAAGTTTCCACACACTAGGAAGCCCCTTCACTGGTGGAAATGGGGGGTGGGAGGGGGGAAGCTTCAGAGCCATGGAGGAGACCGCAGCCACAGGGGTGCAGAGGGCAAAGCAGAGAGATTCCCTTACAGAGGATTGGTGCCGACCAGCACTCACCAGCCTGAGAGGCTTGTGTCTGCTCACCCGCCGGGGCGAGTGGAGCCTGGGAGCTGAAGCTCAGGCTTCAGAGGTTAGATCCCAGGGAGAGGACTGGGGTTGGCTGTGTAAACACAGCCTGAAGGGGGCTAGTGCACCACAGTTAGCCGGGAGGGAGTCCGGGAAAAAGTCTGGAACTGCCTAAGAGTGAAGAGACCATTGTTTCAGGGTGCGGGAGGAGAGCGGATTCAGAACGCCACGTAAATGAGCTCCAGAGATGGGCGCAAGCCATGGCTATCAGCGCGGACCCCAGAGACGGGCATGAAACACTAACGCTGCTGCTGCAGCCACCAACAATCCTGTGTGCAAGCACAGGTCACTATCCATTCCTCCCCTCCCGGGAGCCTGTGCAGCCCGCCACTGCCAGGGTCCCGTGATCCAGGGACAACTTCCCCGGGAAAACACAAGGCGCGCCTCAGGCTGTTGCAACGTCACGCCAGCCTCTGCCGCCACAGGCTCGCCCTGCATTCCGTGCCCCTCCCTCCCCCCAGCCTGAGTGAGCCAGAGCCCCCGAATCAGCCACTCCTTTAACCCCCTCCTGTTTGGATGAAGAACAGACGCCAGAGGGCGACCTACATGCAGAGGTGGGGCCAAATCCAAAGCTGAACCTCAGGAGCTGTGCGAACAAAGAAGAGAAAGGGAAATCTCTCCGTGCAGCCTCAGGAGCAGTGGATTAAATCTCCACAATCAACTTGATGTACCCTGCATCTGTGGAATACCTGAATAGACAACAAATCATTCCAAAATTGAGGCGGTGGACTTTGGGAGCAACTGTAGACTTGGGGTTTGCTTTCTGCATCTAATTTGTTTCTAGTTTTATGTTTATCTTTTTAGTATTTAGAGCTTATTATCATTGTTAGATTTGTTTATTGATTTGGTGGCTCGCTTCCTTTTTTCATATATATATATATTTTTTTTTCCTCTTTTTGTGGTGTGTACGTGTATTCTTCTTTGTGTGATTTTGTCTGTATAGTTTTGCTTTTACCGTTTGTCCTAGGGTTCTGTCTGTCCACTTATTTTTAGTATAGTTTTTAGCGCTTCTTATCATTGGTGGATTTCTTTATTGGTTTGGTTGCTCTCTTCTTTTCTTTTTAATTACTTTTTAATGTTTCAGTTTAATACTTTTTTATTTTAATAACTATTTTCTTTTTCTTTTCTTTTTTTTCTCCCTTTTCTTCTGAGCCATGTGGCTGACAGGGTCTTGGTGCTCTGGCTGGGTGTCAGGCCTGAGCCTCTGAGTTGGGAGAGCCAAGTTCAGGACATTGGTCCACCAGAGACCTCCTGGCCCCTCATAATATCAAACGGCAAAAGGTCTCCCAGAGATCTCCATCTCAACGCTAAGACTCAGCTCCACTCAACGACCAGCAAGCTACAGTGCTGGACACCCCATGCCAAAGAACTAGCAAGACAGAAACACAACCCCACACATTAGCAGAGAGGCTGCCTAAAATCATAATAAGGTCACAGACATCCCAAAAAACACCACCAGACGCGGTCCTGCCAACCAGAAAGACAAGATCCAGCCTCATCCACCAGAACACAGGCACTAGTCCCCTCCACCAGGAAGCCAACACAACCCACTGAACCAACCTAACCCACTGGGGGAAGACACCAAAAACAACGGGAATAAAGAACCTACAGCCAGTGAAAAGGAGACCCCAAACACAGTAAGTTAAGCAAAATGAGAAGAAAGAAAAATACACAGCAGATGCAAGAGCAAGGTAAAAACCCACCAGACAAAACAAATGAAGAGGAAATAGGCAGTCTACCTGAAAAAGAATTCAGAGTAATGATAGTAAAGATGATCCAATATCTTGGAAACAGAATGGAGAAAACACAAGAAACGTATAACAAGGACCTAGAAGAACTAAAGAGCAAACAAACAATGATAAACAACACAATAAATGAAATTAAAAATTCTCTAGAAGGAATCAAAAGCAGAATAACTGAGGCAGCAGAACGGATAAGTGACCTGGAAGATAACATAGTGGAAATAACTACCACAGAGCAGAATAAAGAAAAAAGAATGAAAAGAATTGAGAACAGTCTCACAGACCTCTGGGACAACATTAAACGCACCAACATTCAAATTATAGGGGTCCCAGAAGAAGAAGAGAAAAAGAAAGGGACTGAGAAAATATTTGAAGGATTATACTTGAAAACTTCCCTAATATGGGAAAGGAAATAGTCAATCAAGGCCAGAAAGCGCAGAGAGTCCCATACAGGATAAATCTAAGGAGAAACACGCCAAGACACATAATTAATCAAACTATCAAAAATTAAATACAAAGAAAAAAAAAAAGCAGCAAGGGAAAAGCAACAAGTAACATACAAGGGAATCCCCATAAGGTTAACAGCTGATCTTTCAGCAGAAACTCTCCAAGCCAGAAAGGTGTGGCAGGACATATTTAAAGTCATGAAAGGGAAAAACCTACAACCAAGACTACTCTACCCAGAAAGGATCTCATTCAGATTCGATGGCGAAATTAAAACCTTTAAAGACAAGAAAAAGCTAAGAGAATTCAGCATCACCTAAACCAGCTTTACAACAAATGCTAAAGGAACTTCTCTAGGCAGGAAACACAAGAGAAGGAAAAGACCTACAATAACAAACCCAAAACAATAAAGAAAATGATAATAGGAACATACATATCCATAATTACCTTAAATGTAAATGGATTAAATGCTCCCACCAAAAGACATAGACTGGCTGAATGGATACATAAACAAGACCCATATATATGCTGTCTACAAGAGACCCACTTCAGACCTAGGAACACATACAGACTGAAAGTGAGGGGATGGAAAAAGATATTCCATGCAAATGGAAATCAAAAGAAAGCTGGAGTAGCAATTCTCATATCAGACACAATAGACTTTAAAACAAAGACTATTACAAGAGACAAAGAAGGACACTACATAATGATCAAGGGATTGATCCAAGAAGAAGATATAACAACTGTAAATATTTATGCACCCAACATAGGAGCTACTCCATACATAAGGCAAATGCTAACAGCCATAAAAGGGGAAATTGACAGTAACACAATTATATTAGGGGACTTTACCACCTCACTTTCACCAAAGGGCAGATCATTCAAAATGAAAATATATAAGGAAACACAAGTTTTAAATGATACATTAAACAAGATGGACTTAATTGATATTTATAGGGCATTCCATCCAAAAACAACAGAATACACATTCTTCTCAACTGCTCATGGAGCATTCTCCAGGATAGATCATATTTTGGGTCACAAATCAAGCCTTGGTAAATTTAAGAAACTTGAAATCGTATCAAGTATCTTTTCCGACCACAACGCTATGAGACTAGGTATCAATTACAGAAAAAAATCTGTAAGCAATACAAACACATGTAGGCTAAACAACACACTACTTAATAACCAAGAGATCACTGAAGAAATCAAAGAGGAAATCAAAAAATACCTAGAAACAAATGACAATGAAAACACGATGACCCAAAACTTACAGTATGCAGCAAAAGCAGTGCTAACAGGGAAGTTTAGAGCAATACAGTGCTACCTCAAGAAACAAGAGAAATTTCAAAAAAACAACCTAATCTTACACTGAAAGCAATTAGAGAAAGAAGAACAAAAAAAACCCAAAGTTAGCAGAAGGAAATGAATCATAAAGATCAGACCAGAAATAAATGAAAAAGAAATGAAGGAAACGATAGCAAAGATCAAGAAAACTAAAAGCTGGTTCTTTGAGAAGATAAACAAAATTGATAAACCATTAGCCAGACTTGTCAAGAAAAAAAGGGAAAACACTCGAATCAGTAGAATTAGAAATGAGAAAGGAGAAATACCAACTGACACTGCAGAAATACAAAGTATCAGGTGAGATTACTAAAAGCAACTCTATGCCAATAAAATGGACAACCTGGAAGAAATGGACAAATTCTTAGAAATGCACAACCTTCCGAGACTGAACCAGGAAGAAATAGAAAATATGAACAGACCAATCACAAGCACTGAAACTGAAACTGATTAAAAATCTTCCAACAAACAAAAGCCCAGGACCAGACGGCTTCACAGGCGAATTCTATCAAACATTTAGAGAAGAGCTAACACCTATCCTTCTCAAACTCTTCCAAAATATAGCAGAGGGAGGAACACTCCCAAACTCATTCTACGAGGCCACCATCACTCTGATAACAAAACCAGAGAAAGATGTCACAAAAAAAGAAAACTACAGGCCAATATCACTGATGAACATAGATGCAAAAATCCTCAACAAAATACTAGCAAACAGAATCCAACAGCACATTAAAAGGATCATACACCATGATCAAATGGGGTTTATCACAGGAATGCAAGGATTTTTCAATATACGCAAATCAATGTAAAAAACCATATTAACAAATTGAAGGATAAAAACCATATGATCATCTCAATAGATGCAGAAAAAGCTTCTGACAAAATTCAACACCCATTTATGATAAAAACCCTCCAGAAATTAGGCATAGAGTGAACTTACCTCAACATAATAAAGGCCATATATGACAAACCCACAGCCAACATCATCCTCAATGGTGAAAAAATGAAACCATTTCCACTAAGATCAGGAACAAGACAAGGTTGCCCACTCTCACCACTATTATTCAACATAGTTTTAGAAGTTTTAGCCACAGCAGTCAGAGAAGAAATAAAAGGAATCCAAATTGGAAAAGAAGAAGTAAAACTGTCACTGTTTGCAGATGACATGATACTGTACATAGAGAATCCTGAAGATGATACCACAAAACTACTAAAGCTAATCAATGAATGTGGTAAAGTAGCAGGATACAAAATTAATGCACAGAAATCTCTTGAATTTCTATACACTAATGATGAAAAATCTGAAAGTGAAGTTAAGAAAACACTCCCATTCACCGTTGCAACAAAAAGAATAAAATATCTAGGAATAAAGCTACCTAAGGAGACAAAAGACCTGTATGCAGAAAATTATAAGACACTGATGAAAGAAATTAAAGATGATACAAATAGATGGAGAGATATACCATGTTCTTGGATCGGAAGAATCAACATTGTGAAAATGACTCTACTACCCAAAGCAATCTACATATTCAGTGCAATCCCTCTCAAATTACCAATGGCATTTTTTCCAGAACTAGAACAAAAAAAATCTTAAAATTTGTATGGAGACACGTAAAACCCAGAAGAGCTGAAGCAGTTTGAGGGAAAGAAACAGAGCTGGAGGAATCAGACTGCCCGACTTCAGACTGTACTACAAAGCTACAGTAATCAAGACACGATGAGACTGGCACAAAAACAGAAATATAGATCAATGCAACAGGATAGAAAGCCCAGAGATAAAGCCACGCACCTATGGTCAACTAATCTATGACAAAGGAGACAAGAATCCACAATGGAGAAAACAGAGTCTCTACAATAAGTGGTGCTGGGAAAACTGGGCAGACACATGTAAAAGAATGAAATTAGAACACTCCCTAACACCATACACAAAAATAAACTCAAAATGGATTGAAGACCTAAATGTAAGGCCAGACACCATCAAACTCTTAGAGGAAAACATAGGCAGAACACTCTATGACATAAATCACAGCAAGATCCTTTTTCACACACCTCCTAGAGAAATGGAAATAAAAACAAAAATAAACAAATGGGACCTAATGAAACTTAAAAGCTTTTGCACAGCAAAGGAAACCATAAACAAGACAAAAAGACAACCCTCAGAATGGTAAAAAATATTTGCAAATGAAGCAACTGACAAAGAATTAATCTCCAAAACATACAAGCAACTCATGCAGCTCAATATGAAAAAAAACAAACAACCCTATCCAAACATGGGCAGAAGACCTAAATAGACATTTCTCCAAAGAAGACATACAGATTGCCAGCAGACACATGAAAGAATGCTCAACGTCATTAATCATGAGAGAAATGCAAATCAAAACTACAATGAGTTATCATCTCACACTGGTCAGAATGGCCATCATCAAAAAATCTACAAACAGAAAGGCTGGAGAGGGTGTGGAGAAAAGGGAACTCTCTTGCCCTGTTGGTGGGAATGTAAATTGATACAGCCACTATGGAGAACAGTATGGACGTTCATGAAAAAACTAAAAATAGAACTACCATACGACCCAGCAATCCCACTACTGGGCATATACCCTGAGAAAGCCATAATTCAAAAAGAGTCATGCACCCCAATTTCATTGCAGCTCTACTTACAAAAGTCAGGACATGGAAGCAACCTAAGTGTCCATCAACAGATGAATGGATAAAGAAGATGTGGCACATATATACAATGGAATATTACTCAGCCAAAAAAAGGAACGAAACTGAGGGACTTGAGTATATGGGGAGGGGAAAGGGTAAGCTGGGACAAAGTGAGAGAGTGGCATGGACATATATACACTACCAAACGTAAAACAGGGAGCTACTGGGAAGCAGCTGCAAACCACAGGGAGATCAGCTCGGTGCTTTGTGACCACCTAGAGGGGTGGGATAGGGAGGGTGGTAGGGAGGGAGATGCAAGAGGGAAGAGATATGGGGATATATGTATAACTGATTCACTTTGTTATAAAGCAGAAACTAACACACCATTGTGAAGCAATTCTACTCCAATAAAGATGTTAAAAAAAATCAAAAAAAAGGAAAAAAAAAAAAAGAAAATACACCAGAGACTAAAGCAATAATATAAAAAACATACCTAGAAAGAAACCATACAAAAATGTATATAATCTACATGGAGGCAGTAAGAAGAATTTCCTGACTGACTTAGGAAAAAGAAGTCTCAACCAGAATAGTATGTTATGTGTATTCGTGAGGCACAGATATTGTAAGAATATCGATTTTCCTTAATTCATTTACAGATTTAGTACCTTATCCATAGCAGCTGATGACAATCAAACATGGGCTACTGTTTCCTGTACCCAAAATCAACCATGGAAAAATTACAGAAGGAATAAAGAGAAAACATTAACAAAAGCAAAAACACAAAACTAAATAATCCCTGAGGGACAGTAAGTCTCCACTGAACTAGAACCTGAGTGTGGGCAGGTAGGGGGATGCCCTGAATTCGAGACAGGTCTGTAGCCTGCAAGAGAGGCAGATGACAGGATTGACTGGAGAAAAGTCTTTAAAGTTGAGCCCTGGATTCTTCCACTGTGCTCTGGGACCATGAATCTCTACTGCTTCACTGAAGGAACCTGAGGCAGCATTTCAGAGCCCGCATGCCAGGAGCATGGGACACCAAAGATTGGGCTGGATGTGGCAGTATGGTCCACAGGCTGTGAGATAACCATCTGAAACTTTGTTAGTGGATGACAACTGGCCTTTTTAAATGATCATCTTAATAGACTATCACACACGGACTCAAAGAGAATAGCAAGTAACACAGCAGTTGTACAAAAGGACAGAAATTCATTTCTGAACTTTTGGGCAATGCCCCTGATGTCAACAAAGAGAGACCACAGTGAGAACTGTCAGGCTAAGGAGCCCCTTCACTAACTCCTCTGGGATTCTGTGGGGCATGGTTGGGGACAGGGATGGAGTCATACCAGAGAAGGATGGAATCGCAGGCCCTGCCAGCAGTCAGCGTGAGGACCTTGAGTGAGACCTGACGGGCTCCAAACCACAGAAGAGAGTCTCGCCTCCTTTCCCCTCAGCTCATCTTACCTGCACCAGCCATCTCTGGGAGACTCCAGGCAGAAGTGTCCAGATGAGGTGTGCCTGCACTTCACACCAGCAGTCTCAGGGAGCTGATGTCTTTGATGCGAGGCCTTGGCCTCAGGTCAGCAGACGGGAGGTAGCCCAGCACCTACAGGGAGTCAAGAGAAGACACTGAGAGGGGATTGAGAGCAGCATCCACCATAGAACAGGGGGCCCCAAAGAGGCCTCACTGTCAGTCTCGGGGGACCCAGGCATGGCTGTGAGGCTCAGGCCCCCAGATACTTCCGGCTGGGGGTGCCGACAGAAATGAGAGCCAAGGTGTGACGCCTGCTGACTCAGCTCAGCAGAGGAAAAAGTCCCAGGACCTGCCGAGAGTCAATGAAAGGCCCACGTGCCAGTCCTGCGGGAAGCTCCGCCTGCACCACCCCACACCTCCCGCCTCGCCCCGCCCCACCCCGCCCGGGCCGGGGTCCGCCCCGCCCCGCCCCTGCTGTCCTCCTGGAGCCCAGATGCGCATGACCGGAAGTGACGTCCTCCTAAACACGCTGCGGGGGCGAGGCCATTTTTGAGAGCTGCCGTCCTGCGAGGGTAAGTCGCGGGAGGAGTCCCACGTCTCGTCAGGTGTCAAGGTGTGAGGTGACCCCAGTTAGAAGTGCGGGGACATGCCCCCGACACCCCCAATCCCCTTTCCCTCCGCAAAGAGGCGGCCACACGGGCCCCGCCCACCCCGCCCCTGCTCTCGGCCCGAGAGGCTCGGGCCTGGCCGTTAGGCCCCAAGTCCATCCGCTTCCCCCGCGGGGTCTCGGGCAAGGAAGGCCTCACTCTGAGGCTGGTGGACCCTGGCTCAGCTCAGTAGAGGGAGCGCCCCAGGCCCTGTGCAGTGAAGGACGGGACCCTCGTGGGGTCCGAGGGGCTCCACACCCCAGAATGGCGGCCACGCAGACCCCGCCCCTGACGTCAGCCTGGGAGCCTCCGGGCAGGTCTCAAGACGGAGGGGCTCCCCCAGTGCGAACGCGGGCGGACGGACGGATGGACGGACGGACGCGGGAGACTCGGGGAGGAGGGGGCCTTGTTCTGAGGGGCTGGCCGCAGGTCAGCAGAGGGAGGATTTCCAGGGCACGGGAGGAGTCAGGGTGAGGACCGTCCTCCCCGTCGCAAGGGCACCTCAGAACCCCTCCCCTGTTGTCAGCCGCTTCCTTCTGGCCACACACGGAGAAGGGAGGGCTGCTGTCTGAGAGGGGAGGTGCGGGCCAGCAGAAGGCGCGTCCCTGAGCACTCCCAAGAGTCAGCCCAAGCCCTTGAGTGAGGACCAGTGGGGCCGCCAACCACAGGGCCTCGACCTGTCTGCCGCACGCTGCAGGCTTGGTAAAACTCTGCCACATGCGGCCGCGTGGTCACCCTCACTGCCTCCTAATGAGACTCAAGGAGGTGCCGGCACTGGTGCGAGCACATGGCCCTCGGGGCAAGAGGGGAGCTCCAGGCTGCACCGGCCGTCCAGGGAGGACCCCGAGTGAGGACTAAGGGAGCCACCCACCCCGAAGAGAAGGGACGAGAGAGAATATGGCCTGTCCCCTCCTGCCAACCCGTGAACTCCCAAGGAAGGACTGTCAGGCTGAGACTGCCCGTCATTTCCTCTGCCAGGTCCAAGGGAGGTTAGAGCTTTGTTCTGAAGGGGCCATCACCAGGCAGCAGAAGGGAGGGTCCCAGGACCCTTCGGTGGTGGGCTGAACGCTCCCTCCTTTCCTCCTCCTGGGTGTCATGGAAGGTGGTGGTGTCAACTTCAGAGCAGCAGACGGGATGGGGTGGGGGGGGGGGGAGTCTTGCCAGCAACTGTCATCCTGACTCTGAATGGGAACCGCGAGGACCTACCTCCCCTGCCAGCCCCCACTGTCACCCCCGTACCGCCCAGGCAGGGCTGGCTGGCTGTGCCCCAAGGCTCACTCTACCGTCCTCCACAGGGGTCTCAGGGGACAGGCGGAGCAGGAGAACGGGAGCCCTGTGGGTCCTCGAGCAGTGCCCTCAAGGACCCTGCAGAGGCGGCCTTGGTTAAAGCCAGGGAGGAATCTCCCTGCTGAAGGTGCTCACAGCATCTCCTTGTCCCTCCCCCAGCTGCCCTCATTGCCTGCCTTCCTGCCCACACTCCCGCCTGCTGGCCCTGACCTGTGTCATCATGCCTCGGGGCCAGAAGAGGAAGCGCCGTGCCCGCGAGAGACGCCACCAGGCCTGGGTGGAGACTCAGAGTCTCAAGGGTGCCCAGGCCACTGAGGCGGCGGCGGCGGCGGCAGCAGAGATAGAAGAGTCGCCCTCCTCCCCCGCTTCTGTTTCTCGGGGTACTCCCCCGAGCTCCCGTGCTGCTGGCGCTCGCCGGGAGCCTCAGGGAGCCCCAGCCACTAGCTCTCGTGATGCAGGGGTTTCCTGCCCAGGATATGAAGAGGGTGCCCGGGCGAGCCAAGATGAGGAAAGTGCAAGTACCTCCCAGGCAGCACCTTCCACTCACAGCACTTGGAGAGATGCTCTGTCCATGAAGGCCAGCATGTTGGTGCAGGTCCTGCTGGAGAAGTACAAGCTGAACGAGCCCATCCCGCAGGCAGAAATGCTGAAGGCTGTCAGCAAGAAGTACAAGAAGCACTTCCCTGAGATCCTCAGGAGAGCCTCTGAGAGCATGGAGCTGGTCTTTGGCCTCGATCTGAAGGAAGTTGACCCCACCCGTCACTACTACGCCCTCATCAGCAAGCTGGCCCTCCCCAGCGAGGAAAGTCCGAGTGATGAGTCGCGGCTGCCCACGTCCGGTCTCCTCATGATTCTCCTGGGCATGATCTTAAGGAAGGGCAACCGTGCCACCGAGGAGGAGATCTGGGAATTCCTCAATGCGTTGGGGTTGTATGCTGGGAGGAGGCACTTGATCTTTGGGGAGCCCAGCAGGCTCATCAGCGAAGAGTTCGTGCAGCAGAAGTACCTGACGTACCGCCAGGCGCCCAACAGCGATCCTCCGCGCTATGAGTTCCTGTGGGGCCCGAGAGCCCTGGCTGAAACCAGCAAGATGAAGGTGCTGGAGTTTGTGGCCAAGGTCGCTGGTACCGTCCCCAGTGCCTTCCCAGATCTCTATGAGGAGGCTCTGCAAGATGAGGAAGAGAGGGCAGGAGTGAGAGCCGCGGCCAGGGCTGCAGCTGTGGCTGAGGGCAGTGCACTTCCAGGGCCAAGGCCCCGCAGCTCCTCCCACATCTAGGGAGGGAGGCCGCGGGCAGTTTGTTCACTTTGTTTTGGAAGAGAGCAGTCAAGCTCCTAAGTAGTGCAGAGTAGTAGGGGTGGAGGGAACAAGGTATAGATCTTATTTATCTTCCTGTTTTAAACTAGTAACTTCTATACATTATTTATTGATTTATTTAGGTTTTTTCAAATGTTTTTTTCTTGTAATAGATAGTGTGTTTTCTTAAGAGTACTGAATTCGTGCATGACATTGCTTGCATATTTATTGCTGTTTAAAGAGTTCTAAAGTTACAGTTTTGGTATATGTAAAAGAAATTCACGAACCATCTATATTTTCTGTATGATCCACAAGTAGAAAACATGGCACTGCAATAGAGATTTTCATGGAAACGTGAAAGACGACCACAGAAAATATTTAGAAACAAAAAATGGAGAAAACATAGAGTAAAAGGTATTTAATTCATGGTTTGCCTTATTTCTTTTAAACTTTCTCATTTGTATTTGTTTCTTTTGTCCTAGTGCACTGCATATTCTCTGCTACCTACTGGGTTAAAAATAAACTCTGATGGGAGGGTGGTATTTTGGGGGTTCATAATAATCATATCATAACTGCCATTCATCAAAAACCCAATATTTCTTAATGAGTATGCCACTGCTTTATATGTAGTACATAACATTCCAACATTCATGCAGGATAGGATTTAGCAGACTCCCTTTATAGGTGAATAACTTGCAAATTTCTCAAGTTCACAAGACTGATTAAGTGACCTTGCTGGGTCTAGTCCCCTGGTCGGGAATAGTCTAGAGCCTACACTCTTCCACTCCTCCCAGCCTAAGCCAGACCTTACGTCTTTTAATTCATTTTTCTTCTCACCACTCCAAAAGGTATCTCATGGGATAAAAGGGGCCCTGTTCCCAAAGCACTGTTTTGGAATACAGTAATAGTAATGCTGAATAAGTGAATGGTATGAATAAAAAAAAATATTCGGTGACAGTGGGGTCTTCTACATATGCAATGTCAGATAACCTGAAAAGATCAGCATCTCCTCATTTACTCTTCAAGTTTCTCAGGGACATAAAAGCCTTGGTTTAAGAGCTGTGTCCTCAGGTCAGTGGAGGGAGGAGTCCCAGCCTCTGATAGTTATTCAAGGTGAGGACCTTAGAAGAGAAGGAGGCCCCACAAAGTGTACCCTGCTTTCTCCCTTGTGTGGCCATGGGCAGAGCTGTGTGTCTGAAGGTACCCCTTCTTTTCCTCCGGGGCAAGGGTGGAGAGGTTCTCAGGGAGGCGAGTTCCTTGGTCTTGTGGCAGCATCTCCAATCCTGCCCAAGTAGGGGATCCTAACAGGCCTTAATTTGATTCAGGGTGAGGACACTGGGTGCTGATGAGTGGACTCCCCATAACAAAGGGGACCACACAGAGGCCCCCGGCAGGGGTAGCCAGGGAATAGGTCTCTTACCTCCCCTTCTGGTGTCTCAGGAAGGTGAAAGCCTTGGCCTGAGGCTGGCAGGCAGACAGTCAGCAGGGAGGCTGGAGTCCCATATGCTACCTGAAGTCAAGGTAAGAAACCTGAGTTAGGACTGAGGGGCCACTGACTCCAGAAGAGTGGGGCCTTGTAAAATCCTGCTCCTCAGAAGACCCCAACAGCTTTGGACAGATCTGGTTCATCCTGACTTCCAATTCCGAATTTCCAAGAAGGTAACGCCTTTGTTCTGAGGAGCACAGCTTCAGGGGAGTGGAGGGCGGAGTCCTGGGTCTGGTCAGGCATCACGATGAGGACCCTGAATGAGGAGCAAGGGGACCACTCACTCCAGAACAGAGGAGAATGCAGAGTCCCACCCCTGATGTCAGCCCCAGGCGGCCCAGGACAAAGCTTTCTGGCTGACGTGCCCCCTCTTTCCACTGGGAGTGGTCTCAGGGAGGCGAGGGCCTTGGTCTATTGGGAACAGCCTCACTCAGTAGAGACTGGAAATCTAGTGACTCTAAATGAGGATAAAGGGACTCCACCTAGAACAGAGCCCTGCCACTGGATACTTCCCCTCGGCAAATCCAGGAATGTTGGCATGATGCGCCCCACACGTTTCCTTTTAGAGCATCTCCGGTAGATGAGGCACTTGGTCTCAGGGGCCAGCCTCACGTTCGCACAGGGAGGAGTTCCAGGTCCTGCCAAGAGTCAAGCAGAGGACCATGAGGACTGAGGGAACCACCCAAATCATAAAAGTGGGGACGCCACAGAATCCCTCCCTTACTGTCGGCCATGAGTGACCACAGGCAGTCATGCCCACGTGAGGCAACCCTCACATCCTCCTAGGTGGTCTCAGGGAATTAAAGGCTGTAGTATGAGAGGACAGGCCTCTCTAGGTCACGGGAAGAGTCAGTGTAAGGACTCTGAGTGAGGACCAAGGGGAACGCCCAACCGAAAAGAGAGAGGAACACAGAGCCCCACCACCCTTTCGGCCCTGGGAAGCCCCAGGCAGGGGTAGTTCGATGTGTCACCCACTTGCTTCCAGCTCTGGAGGACTCAGGTCAGTAGAGGGAAGAGTCCCAGATCCTGGCACAGTGAGGACTATTGAGGTCACAAACCCCAGAAGAGTGGAGCCCGGAGAATCTTGCCCTCTGCTGTTAGTCCTCAGAAGCCCCTCAGAGAGAGCTGTGGCTGCATGTGGCCTACTGTGACTTCTACTTCTGGGGACTCAGGGTGGTGAGGACTTTGCTCTGAGGCTGGCTGACTCAGCATAGGGGAAATTTCCAGGTTGTGCTAGGAGTTGGGGTGAGGACCTAAGGCTGGAGTGGAGCAGGAAAACCATAACAATGGGGGCAGCACATCATCTCTCCCCTGCCGTCAGTCCTGGGAGACGCCTGGATAGATGTCAGGCCGAGCAGAGGCAACCCTTAACTCCTCCCAGGGTGACAGAGAAGTGAGGACAGTTAATAGGTGAAGAGAGCGAGAAATTATAGGTCTTCCCAGGAGTCAGACGGAGGAGCCTGAGTGAGGACTGGTGCGGCCAACCATAATAAGGCCTGGCTTTGCCTGCCACAGCTTTCTGCCTTCAGAGACCACAGGCAGATGTGGGAAATCAGGCTACCCTCACTTCCTTCTGTTGGGTCTCAGAGAGCTGTGGGCCCTTCTACGAGCACATGTCCTCAGGCAAAGAGAGAGGAGCCACAGGCCTTCCCAGGAGTCAAACTGAGAACGCTGAGTGACGACTAAGGGGAACATGCCCCACCCCCTGAGCTGTGGGGACGACAAAGAGTCTAGCCTTGCCCCTGCTTTCAGCACTTGAAGGCTCAGGACAGGGCAGTCGGGCCGAGGCTCCTTTACATCAGGTCTAAGGGAGGTGAGATCCTTAGCCTGAAGGTAAAGCCATTAGAGGGCAGAAGGGTGGGTCCCAGGCCCTACGTGAAGCCAACTGAGAGCACTGAATAGGGACTGAGGACCCAGTGATCCCAGGATAGAAAGGACTCCACAGAGCTGTCAGCACTGTGTTCCCCCTGTCAGGGCGGTGAGCTGGGGCACCCCTCACTTCCTCCTCATGGGTCCCCGGGACCACTGAGGGGTCAACTGCAGAGCAACAGAGAGGAGGAAGCCCAGGCCCTGGCTGCCGTCCACCTAAAGATCCTGAAGATGAACTGAGCAGACTCCCCGCCCTAGAACGCGGAAGGTCCCACTGGCAGCCCCTTCTGTCACCCCAGGGACACTCAGGTAGGCTGGCAGCCTGTAGCCCAAGGCTCACTCTACCGTCCTCCACAGGGGTCTCAGGGGACAGGCGGAGCAGGAGAACGGGAGCCCTGTGGGTCCTCGAGCAGTGCCCTCAAGGACCCTGCAGAGGCGGCCTTGGTTAAAGCCAGGGAGGAATCTCCCCGCTGAAGGTGCTCACAGCATCTCCTTGTCCCTCCCCCAGGTGCCCTCATTGCCTGCCTTCCTGCCCACACTCCCGCCTGCTGGCCCTGACCTGTGTCATCGTGCCTCGGGGCCAGAAGCGGAAGCGCCGTGCCCGCGAGAGACGCCACCAGGCCCGAGGGGAGACTCAAGAGTCTCAAGGGTGCCCAGGCCACTGAGGCGGCGGCAGCGGCGGCGGCAGCAGAGATAGAAGAGTCGCCCTCCTCCCCCGCTTCTGTTTCTCGGGGTACTCCCCCGAGCTCCCGTGCTGCTGGCGCTCGCCGGGAGCCTCAGGGAGTCCCAGCCACTAGCTGTCGTGATGCAGGGGTTTCATGCCCAGGATCTGAAGAGGGTGCCCAGAGCCAAGATGAGGATAGCGAGTCACAGATGAGCGGGCCTGCCCCATCCTGGACGGTTCGTCTTTCCCTCCCCTACCTGGACACCGGTGGTTGGAGCATGCCCAGAGATCCTCCCTCTCGTGGTCAAGGACCACTGCTAGGTTTCCAGCCATACCAGGACCAAGCAAGACAAAACCGCCAGCACAGGTTGACGCGGGCGCACCAAGACCTAAAAGGTGACTCAAGGTAACCCAGGGTTCATTATGCCTCATTTGTAATAACTTAGCATTGCGGCTTTTGCTTCCCCGCCCCACCCCATGGGTTCTGCTTGGGTGCTTATGGGTAAGTGCCTGCATACTAGCAGGAAAGTTACATAACCTAAAGCTGTCAATCGATTTGTCAGTCAAATAACACAGGACACAGGGAGGGACCACCACTCTACAAAACACGGCCCTACCCCATTGCGGGGCTGCTTCTGGTTTCCAGACAGCCCGCTCTCCTGCTTTCTCGGGAGTGTACTTTTGCTCTGCTTAACTGAACTCTTGCTACTTAAAACTGCTCTACGCCTCTCGATTGAATTCTTCCTCTTTGGGAGGGCAAGAACCAAGGAAATCGCCATTCTGCTGGTGACAGTATGGATCACACATTCATTACTTTTATCAGGTACAAGTTAAAGTTTTGATATTTTATAAAACAAATTTAGAAACCTTCCATTTTTTTTATGACCTCGAACAAGAAAACACAGCAATGGAAGAGGGATTTCCATGGAACTGTGAATAGACTCGGCAGTTAAATAATGTGGGTCCAGTAAATAAGAAAAGAAAAAGAGTAAATGGTGGTACATTTTTGGTTTGGTTTATTCTTTTAGTGCTTCTTTTTGTAAAATTGAAAGATGTTTTCTTAGATTATTCAAGATTGTGAGAGAACTTAAACAATAATAAAGTAGACCTCCTTATCGTTGCCACTCTTATTCCCAACCATTAATTGAGCATCTACTCTTTGGAAGGCTCCATGGCAGAACTGGGGATGGTAAGAAAAAGAAGACTGAGCCACTGTGCACAGAACTTTAGAGCCTAGGAGCTGCCGCCATATCAAGAAGATGGTGAGACACACTCTAAGACCTAAATAAATGACAAGTTAAAACAAGGGGTGAGAAAGAGAGGAGGTTCCAGATGAGAGCAGTCAAGTGTAAATGCTGTTTTTGCTCACAGATGACCTAACTGTCTATGTAGGAAATCTCAAATAATCAACAACAAGAAAACTCCTGGTATTAATAAGCCAAGGTTAATACTCAACAGTCAATTGTTGTCCAATAAACAAATGGAATTTGCAATTGAAAAACCTAATGCCATTTACATTAGCACCAAAAAAAGATTGATTATAAATAATTCTTAAAAATATATGTATAAGATTTATATGAGAAATACAAACGTCACTGAAAAAAATTAAAGAAGATCTAAATAAATAGAGAAACACTCCATGTTCATGGATAGGAGGATGCAAGATTGTTGAGATGTCAGTTACTCCCAACTTGATTTATACACTCAATACAATTCTGCTCAAAACTCCAGCAAGTTATTTTGTAGATAGCAACAAACAATCTAAAGTTTATATAAAAAATGAAAAGATCCATAATAACCAACTCAAATCAATACCGAAGAAGATCAAAGTCAGAGAACTGATATTACTGAATTTCAAAATGGACTTTAAAGCTACAATAATCAAGACCACATACTATTAGCAAAAGAAGAGACAAATAGACCAAGGCACAGAATAGAAAACCTAGAAATAGACCCCTCATACAGTCAACTGATCTTTAACAAAGGAGCAAAGGCAATTCAAGAGAGAAAGGAGTCTTTTAACTCACAGTGCTGGGACAACTAGACATGCGCATACAACAAAAAAGAATGTTGATACAGACTTTACATGTTTCAAAATAATTAACTCAAAATGGATCACAGACCTAAATGGAAAACTCAAAATTTAAAAAAAGCCCGGGCCTTCCCTCATGGTCCAGTGGTTAAGACTGCACTTCCACGGCAGGGGGCATGGGTTTGATCCTTGGTCAGGGAACTAAGATCCTGCCTGCCATGCGGAGTGGGAAAACAAAACAAAACAAAACAAAACAAAAACAGAAGGAAATATAGGAGAAAATCTTGGGTTTGGCAACGAGATTTTAGACGCAACACCAAAAGCACAATCCATGAAAGAGAAAAATGATAAGCTGAACTTCATTAAAATTAAAAACTTCTACTCTGTAAAAGGTACTATTAAGAGAATGAAAAGACAAGCCGCAGACTGGGAAAAAATAATTGTAAGACACATATCTGATAATAAACATGAATCAAAAATATACAATGAATTCTTAAAAAACTCAACAATAAGAAAACAAAAACGTCAATTTAACAGTGGTGAAAAGAGCTGAACAGACGCCTCACCAAAAATATACACAGATGGCAAATAGCATACGAAAAGACGATCAACATCACAGGTCTTCAGGGAGTTTGGGATTTAAACAACAATGAGATACCTATTAATATGGCTAAAACAAAAACAAACACCTGACAATACCAAATGCTGGCAAGGATGGGGACCAATAGGAACTCTCATTCAGTGCTAAAGGGAATGCAAAGTGATAGAGACACACTGTCTGGAAACTGGCTGGAAGTTTCTTTTAAGCTAAACATAATCTTATCATATGATCTAGCAATTAAACGCCTAGGTATTTACTCAAAGGAGTTGAAAACTTATGTCCATCCGAAAGCCTTCAAACCAATGTTAAGAGTACACAAATTCATAGTTGCCAAAAACTGAAATCAACCAAGATGACCTTCAGCAGATGAATGGGTAAACAAACTGTGGTAGTCCACATGATGGAATGCTATTCAGCCATGAAGAGAAATGACATTTCAAACCACAAACAGATATAGAGAAACTTAAATGTATACTGATTAGCAAAAGGAGCTAGTTTAAAAAGCCTACATATTGAGTTATTTGTAGTGAGGTGGATGGACCTAGAGTCTGTCATACAGAGTGAAGTAAGTCAGAAAGAGAAAAACAAATACCGTATGCTAACACATACATATGGAATCTAAGAAAAAAGAAATATGGTCATGAAGAACCTAGGGGCAAGATGGGAATAAAGATGCAGACCTACTAGAGAATGGACCTGAGGATACGGGGAGGGGGAAGGGTAAGCTGGGACAAAGTGAGAGAGTGGCATGGACATATATACACTACCAAATGTAAAACAGAGAGCTAGCGGGAAGCAGTCGCTTAGCACAGGGAGATCAGCTCGGTGCTTTGTGACCACCTAGAGGGGTGGGATAGGGAGGGTGGGAGGGAGGGAGATGCAAGAGGGAAGACATATGGGGATATATGTATAACTGATTCACTTTGTTATAAAGCAGAAACTAACACACCATTGTGAAGCAATTCTACTCCAATAAAGATGTTAAAAATATAAATAAAAATATAAAAAGCCTACATACTGTAGGATTCCGTCAATATTATATTCTGGAAATGGCAAAACTTTAGAGAGAGTAAAAAGTTCAGAGTTGTCAGGGGCTCAAAGTGAGGTTTTGAGTGATGGACAGGTGGAACACAGGAGATTTTTAGGGCAGTGAAACTCTTCTGCATGATGCTCTGTTGGTGAGTAGATGACACCATGCCTTTGTCAACCACTACAGAACTGTAAAGCACAAAAAGTGAAATGTGCTATATACAGTGGACAATAGTCAATAATAACATATCACTATTAGTTGGTCGATTGTAACAAATGAACTTGTATCCATTGAACAAATACAAGATGTTAATAATAGGAGAAACTAACTGGAGGAAGAGAGTGAGTGGCTGTATGGGAACTCTTTGTACTATCTGCTTAATTTCCCGTAGTCCTAAATCTGTTGTTTAAAAAAGTCTATTAATTTAAAAACTAGAAAAAAATTTGGACAAGAACACATAGCCAGTACAGAGCTATATACAACAATACCAAATAAATAAGATTCATGAGTAAGGAAAAGCAAAAGATAACAATGGTAATAATTTGATCTTCTAATTAAAACTCTAAGGTAATAGGCACAGAAAATAGTCAAACATATAAGGAACTTCAGAAACCTGGTGGAAAAAAAGATCACCGCAGCGAAATCAAGAGACTGGCCGGAAACAAAATCAACAATTCCTTAGATCATGTTAACAGAAAATACACCAGGAGCTTCAAGATGGTTGGAAGAGTGAGACGCAGAGATCACCTTCCTCCCCACAAATACATCAGAAATACATCTACATGTGGAACAACTCCTACAGAACATCTACTGAACTCTGGCAGAAGACCTCAGACCTCCCCAGGGCAAGAAACTCCCCATGTACCTGGGTAGGGCAAAAGAAGAAGGAAAAAACAGAGACCAAAGAATAGGGATGGGACCTGCACGAGTGGGAGGGAGCTGTGAAGGAGGAAAGGTTCCCACACACTAGGAAGCCCCTTCGCGGGCGGAGACTGCGGGTGGCGGAGGGAGTAAGCTTCGGAGCCACGGAGGAGAGCGCAGCCACAGGGGTGCAGAGGGCAAAGCGGAGAGATTCCCGCACAGAGGATCAGTGCCGACCAGCACTCACCAGCCCGAGAGGCTCATCTGCTCAGCCGCCAGGGCAGGCGGGGGCTGGGAGCTGAGGCTCGGGCTTCCGAGGTCGGATCCCAGGGAGAGGACTGGGGTTGGCTGCGTGAACACGGCCTGAAGGGGGCTAGTGCGCCACAGCTAGCTGGGAGGGAGTCCGGGTAAAGGTCTGGACCTGCCGAAGAGACAAGAGACTTTTTCTTGCCTCTTTGTTTCCTGGTGCGTGAGGAGAGGGGATGAAGAGCGCCGCTTAAAGGAGCTCCAGAGATGGGCGCGAGCCACGGCTATCAGCGCGGACCCCAGAGACGGGCATGAGACGCTAAGGCCGCTGCTGCTGCCGCCACCAAGAAGCCTGTGTGCAAGCACAGGTCACTCTCCACACCGCCCCTCCCGGGAGCCTGTGCAGCCCGCCACTGCCAGGGTCCCGTGATCCAGGGACAACTTCCCCGGGAGAAACCACGGCGCCTCTCAGGCAGGTGCAACGTCACTCTGGCCTCTGCCGCTTCAGGCTCGCCCCGCACTCCGTACCCCTCCCTCCCCGCGGCCTGAGTGAGCCAGAGCCCCCGAGTCAGCTGCTCCTTTAACCCCGTCCGGTCTGAGCGAAAAACAGACGGCCTCAGGCGACCTACACACAGAGGCGGGTCCAAATCCAAAGCTGAACCCCGGGAGCTGTGCGAACAAAGAAGAGAAAGGGAAATCTCTCCCAGCAGCCTCAGGAGCAGCGGATTAAATCTCCGCAATCAACTTGATGTACCCTGCATTTGTGGAATACCTGAAGAGACAAAGAATCATCCCAAATTGAGGAGGTGGACTTTGGGAGCAACGATATATATATATATTTTCCCCTTTTTCTCTTTTTTTGTGAGTGTGTATGTGTATGCTTCTGTGTGTGATTTTGTCTGTATAGCTTTGCTTTTACCATTTGTCCTAGGGCTCTGTCTGTCCATATTTTTCTCTTTTTATTACTTAAACATTTCTTTTCTTAATAATTATTTTTTATTTTAATAACTTTATTTTATTTTATTTTATCTTCTTCTTTCTTTCCTCCCTTTTATTCTGAGCCATGTGGAGGACAGGCTCTTGGTGCTCCAGCCAGGCATCAGGGCTGTGCCACTGAGGTGGGAGAGCCAAGTTCAGGACACTGGTCCACAAGAGACCTCCCAGCTCCACGTTATATCAAACGGCGAAAATCTCCCAGAGATCTCCATCTCAAAGCCAAGACCCAGCTCCACTCAACGACCAGCAAGCTACAGTGCTGGACACCCCATGCCAAACAACTGGCAAGACAGGAACACAACCCCACCCATTAGCACAGAGGCTGCCGAAAATCATAATAAGGCCACAGACACCCCAAAACACACCACCAGACGTGGACCTGCCCAGCAGAAAGACAAGATCCAGCCTCATCCACCAGAACACAGGCACCAGTCCCCTCCACCAGGAAGCCTACCCAACCCACTGAACCAATCTTAGACACTGGGGACAAACACCAAAAACAACGGGAACTACAAACCTGCAGCCTGCGAAAAGGAGACCCCAAACACAGTAAATTAAGCAAAATGAGAAGACAGAGAAACACACAGCAGATGAAGGAGCACAGCAAAAATCCACCAGACCTAACAAATGAAGAGGAAATAGGCAGTCTACCTGAAAAAGAATTCAGAATAATGATAGTAAAGATGATCCAAAATCTTGGAAACAGCATGGAGAAAACACAAGAAACGTTTAACAAGGACCTATAAGAACTAAAGAGCAAACAAACAGTGATGAACAACACAATAAATGAAATTAAAAATTCTCTAGAAGGGATCAATAGCAGAATAACTGAGGCAGAAGAACGGATACGTGACCTGGAAGATAAAATAGTAGAAATAACTACTGCAGGGCCGAATAAAGAAAAAAGAATAAAAAGAATTGAGGACAGTCTCAGAGACCTCTGGGACAACATTAAACACACCAACATTCGAATTATAGGGGTCCCAGAAGAAGAAGAGGAAAAGAAAGGGACTGAGAAAATATTTCAAGGGATTATAGTTGAAAACTTCCCTAATATGGGAAAGGAAATAGTTAATCAAGTCCAGGAAGCACAGAGAGTCCCATACAGGATAAATCCAAGGAGAAACACGCTAAGACACATATTAATCAAACTATCAAAAATTAAATACGAAGAACAAATATTAAAAGCAGCAAGGGAAAAACAACAAATAACACATAAGGGAATCCCCATAAGGTTAAGAGCTGATCTTTCAGCAGAAACTCTGCAAGCCAGAAGGGAGTGGCAGGACATATTTAAAGTGATGAAGGAGAAAAACCTACGACCAAGATTACTCTACCCAGCAAGGATCTTATTCAGATTTGACGGAGAAATTAAAACCTTTACAGACAAGCAAAAGCTAAGAGAATTCAGCACCACCAAACCAGCTTTACAACAAATGCTAAAGGAACTTCCCTAGGCAGGAAACACAAGAGGAGGAAAAGACTTGAAATAATAAACCCAAAACAATTCAGAAAATGGTAATAGGAACATACATATCGATAATTACCTTAAATGTAAATGGACTAAATGCTCCAACCAAAAGACATAGATTGGCTGAATGGATACAGAAACTAGACCCATATATATGCTGTCTACAAGAGACCCACTTCAGACCTAGGGACACATACAGACTGAAAGTGAGGGGATGGAAAAAGATATTCCATGCAAATGGAAATCAAAAGAAAGCTGGAGTAGCAATTCTCATATCAGACACAATAGACTTTAAAACAAAGACTATTACAAGAGACAAAGAAGGACACTACATAATGATCAAGGGATCAATCCAAGAAGAAGATATAACAATTGTAAATATTTATGCACCCAATATAGGAGCACCTCAATACATAAGGCAATACTAACAGCCATAAAAGGGGAAATTGACAGTAACACAATCATAGTAGGGGACTTTAACACCCCACTTTCACCAATGGACAGATCATCCAAAATGAAAATAAATAAGTAAACACAAGCTTTAAGTGATACATTAAACAAGATGGACTTAATTGATATTTATAGGACATTCCATGCCAAAACGACAGAATACACATTCTTCTCAAGTGCTCATGGAACATTCTCCAGGATAGATCATATCTTGGGTCACAAATCAAGCCTTGGTAAATTTAAGAAACTTGAAATCGTATCAAGTATCTTTTCCGACCACAACGCTATGAGACTAGATATCAATTACAGGAAAATAATTTGTAAGAAATACAAACACATGGAGGCTAAACAACACACTACTTAATAACCAAGAGATCACTGAAGAAATCAAAGAGGAAATCAAAAAATACCTAGACACAAATGACAATGAAACACGACGACCCAAAACCTATGGGAGGCAGCAAAAGCAGTTCTTAGAGGGAAGTTTGCAGCAATACAATCCTACCTCAAGAAACAAGAGAAATCTCAAATAAACAACCTAACCTTACACCTAAAGCAATTAGAGAAAGAAGAACAAAAAACCCCAAAGTTAGCAGAAGGAAAGAAATCATAAAGATCAGATCAGAAATAAATGAAAAAGAAATGAAGGAAACAATAGCAAAGATCAATAAAATTAAAAGCTGGTTCTTTGAGAAGATAAACAAAATTGATAAACCATTAGCCAGACTTATCAAGAAAAAAAGCGAGAAGACTCAAATCAATAGAATTAGAAATGAAAAAGGGGAAGTAACAACTGACACTGCAGAAATACAAAGGATCATGAGAGATTACTACAAGCAACTCTATGCCAATAAAATGGACAACCTGGAAGAAATGGACAAATTCTTAGAAATGCACAACCTTCCGAGACTGAACCAGGAAGAAATAGAAAATATGAACAGACCAATCACAAGCACTGAAATTGAAACTGTGATTAAAAATCTTCCAACAAACAAAAGCCCAGGACCAGATGGCTTCACAGGCGAATTCTATCAAACATTTAGAGAAGAGCTAACACCTATCCTTCTCAAACTCTTCCAAAATATAGCAGAGGGAGGAACACTCCCAAACTCATTCTACGAGGCCACCATCACTCTGATACCAAAACCAGACAAAGATGTCACAAAGAAAGAAAACTACAGGCCAGTATCACTGATGAACACAGATGCAAAAATCCTCAATAAAATAATAGCAAACAGAGTCCAACAGCACATTAAAAGGATCATACACTGTGATCCAGTGGGGTTTATCCCAGGAATGCAAGTATTCTTCAATATACGCAAATCAATCAACGTGATACACCATATTAACAAACTGAAGGAGAAAAACCAGATGATCATCTCAATAGATGCAGAGAAAGCTTTCGACAAAATTCAACACCCATTTATGATAAAAACCCTCCAGGAAGTAGGCATAGAGGGAACTTTCCTCAACATAATAAAGGCCATATAGGACAAACCCACAGCCAACATTGTCCTCAATGGTGAAAAACTGAAACCATTTCCACTAAGATCAGGAACAAGACAAGGTTGCCCACTCTCACCACTATTAATCAACATAGTTTTGGAAGTTTTAGCCACAGCAATCAGAGAAGAAAAAGAAATAAAAGGAATCCAAATTGGAAAAGAAGAAGTAAAACTGTCACTGTTTGCAGATGACATGATACTGTATATAGAGAATCCTAAAGATGCTACCAGAAAACTACTAGAGCTAACCAATGAACTTGGTGAAGTAGCAGGATACAAAATTAATGCACAGAAATCTCTTGCATTCCTATACACTAATGATGAAAAATCTGAAAGTGAATTTAAGAAAACACTCCCATTCACCATTGCAACAAAAAGAATAAAATATCTAGGAATAAACCTACCTAAGGAGACAAAAGACCTGTATGCAGAAAACTATAAGACACTGATGAAAGAAATTAAAGATGATACAAATAGATGGAGAGATATACCATGTTCTTGGATCGGAAGAATCAACATTGTGAAAATGACTCTACTACCCAAAGCAATCTACAGATTCAATGCAATCCCTATCAAACTACCACTGGCATTTTTCACAGAACTAGAACAAAAAATTTCGCAATTTGTATGGAAACACAAAAGAGCCCGAATAGGCAAAGCAATCTTGAGAAAGAAAAACGGAGCTGGAGGAATCAGGCTCCTTGACTTTAGACTATACTACAAAGCTACAGTGATCAAGACAGTATGGTACTGGCATAGAAACACAAATATAGATCAATGAAACAGGAGAGAAAGTCCAGAGATAAACCCATGCACATATGGTCGCCTTATCTTTGATAAAGGAGGCAAGAATATACAGCGGAGAAAAGACAGCCTCTTCAGTAAGTGGTGCTGGGAAAACTGGACAGCTACATATAAAAGAATGAAATTAGAACACTCCCTAACACCATACACAAAAATAAACTCAAAATGGATTGAAGACCTAAATGTAAGGCCAGACACCATCAAACTCTTAGAGGAAAACATAGGCAGAACATTCTATGACATAAATCACAGCAAGATCCTTTTTCACCCACCTCCTAGAGAAATGGAAATAAAAACAAAAATAAACAAATGGGACCTAATGAAACTTCAAAGCTTTTGCACAGCAAAGGAAACCATAAACAAGACGAAAAGACAACCCTCAGAATGGGAGAAAATATTTGCAAATGAAGCAACTGACAAAGGATTAATCTCCAAAACGTACAAGCAACTCAGGCAGCTCAATATGAAAAATACAAGCAACTCATACAGCTCAATATAAAAAGAAAAACAACCCAATCCAAACATGGGCAGAAGACCTAAATAGACATTTCTCCAAAGAAGACATACAGATTGCCAACAGACACATGAAAGAATGCTCAACATCATTAATCATGAGAGAAATGCAAATCAAAACTACAATGAGATATCATCTCACACTGGTCAGAATGGCCATCATCAAAAAATCTACAGACAGTAAATGCTGGAGAGGGTGTGGAGAAAAGGGAACCCTGTTGCACTGTTGGTGGGAATGTAAATTGATACAGCCACTATGGAGAACAGTATGGACGTTCATGAAAAAACTAAAAATAGAACTACCATACGACCCAGCAATCCCACTACTGGGCATATACCCTGAGAAAACCATAATTCAAAAAGAGTCATGTACCAAAATGTTCATTGCAGCTCTATTTACAATAGCCAGGACATGGAAGCAACCTAAGTGTCCATCAACAGATGAATGGATAAAGAAGATGTGGCACATATATACAATGGAATATTACTCAGCCATAAAAAGGAACGAAACTGAGGTATTTGTAGCGAGGTCGATGGACCTAGAGACTGTCATACAGAGTGACGTACGTCAGAAAGAGAAAAACAAATACCATATGCTAACACATATATATGGAATCTAAAAAAAAAAAATGGTTCTGAAGAACCTAGGGGCAGGACAGGAATAAAGACACAGATGTAGAGAATGGACTTGAGGACACGGGGAGGGGGAAGGGTAAGCTGGGATGAAGTGAGGGAGTGGCAATGGACATATATACACAACCAAATGTAAACTAGATAGCTAGTGGGAAACAGCCACATAGCACAGGGAGATCAGCTCAGTGCTTTGTGACCCCCTCGGATCACAAAGGTCGGATAGGGAGGGTGGGAGGGAGACGCAAGAAGGTGGGGATATGGGGATATATGTATATGTATAGTTGATTCACTTTGTGATACAGCAGAAACTAACACACCGCTTTAAAGCAATTATACTCCAATAAAGATGTTAAAAAGTAAATAAATAAAGTTTATTAGTCATCAAATGCAACTTTGAGGAAGTTGCAAGTTATTTTTTTTAAAAAAAAATGGAAAGCAAGACAACATTGAGAAAATATATTCTTTAGAGAAATACAACTGATATTGGGTTGCCCAAAATTTCGTTACATAACATCTTACGGAAAACCCCGAACGAACTTTTGGCCAACCCAACACACTGTTAGAAACATATATATTGTAGTTAAAAAGCTGACAAAAGTATGTGGATATGTAACCAGTATAATTACTTCATCTCTGTTAAGTTTTATGTTCATAATATGAATAAAAGGATTGTTTGTTTCAAAGTGTGTAGATACATGATTTTTCAGAAATTATTTTGGAAAATAACTTTTGAATAGAACTATTTCTAGGTTCATGAACACAAATCAAATATTTTAAAATGTATATCTTTTGTTATTTTCGTATGCCCTTTGAATTTACCATCTTCCCAATTAGGACAATAAATTATATGGCCACCCTGCCCATAAACATCTCTATCTATCTCTGAGTGATGGATGCTCCTCTATTAGCTCAGTCACTATCCTTTTATGATATCTCCTAACATTTCAATTAATAAGGTAAATCACCAAATACACACTTTATATATAAAATAGTAAAAGAAGAAGAGGATAAAAGAGTTTATATTAATAAACAGAATGTATAATAACTATAGTTTTCCTTTCTACAACTAGTCATGCGCTTGTATACAGTACTTATACGTTCCTGCTTCTGTTGCACATTTTATGTTCCCTTTACCTCCAGATAAAACGTCAACTGGTCATAGTACTTTTCCTGGTGGGATGACTCAAAACTTCATTTCTTAAGTTTCTGAGCTTAGTGTTGCTCCCTGTACTTACTTGATGTGTTCTGCTATTAATTTTTACCATTAGAAATAATGACAACAGGCGCCTTTCTATCTTTGATTTCATCAGGTAGATTACTGTCCCAGTATCAGTGAAGGACTCAGTCCCTGGTTCTGAAACTAATCCTCACCCAACTCCTGGAAGTGGAGTTCTAGTCCTATTTAATCTCTGGTCCTTACCTACATCTTGGATGGTCCCTTAGCCTCGTCTCCACCAATTTCTAGCTCCCTCCACTTCACCGCATTTGTGCGCCAATGTTTTTTCCAGCCTGCGTCATGGTTAAAGCCTCTTGGATTATGGAAGTTAACAGCAATTTTAGTTCTTTAGAATAAATTGACATGCCAAACACATTTATTTTCCTCCTCTGTGAATGTTGAAAAAAGTATGTTCAATTTTAAGTTAAAGGTAGATATATTATCAAATTGATTAATATTTAGTTTCTAAAAGGAACTTACATTTCATAATATAATTTACTACTTGATATATGTCATATGAATTCCCAGGGAAAATCATTTTAACTCTTTATTCATTTATACTTAACCCATCAAAAAGCTGTATTTTTAAAATCTGTAACCAAGAGAATTGCATCTTAAAATAAAGTTCAATCTTGTAAGATATGAGTTTTTAAATGAAAACTCATCACAATGTAATGGCTTTTTACAAAATAACAAAAAGCTATTGTTCCTAATTTAAATTGCAGTTGGGAAGAATTTTACAATATCTATCTTAACTGACCCTATGAACAGGAAAAAATCCATCACTGTCTAGCTTCCTCTTATTCTATACACGATAAGCGTCACTTCAAGAAAAGACTAAAACATTTTTTGGGGAAATTATTAGTTTTCTCTTTGACTTATAGTACACTCTGGTTTTCATAATTTTTCTTTTCATTTCTAAAGGAACAACGAAACAAAACCTACAATAGCTACAGAAGCAAACAACAAGAGACTGAAGTTGAAAGAACAATCCATTCTTCCGTTATATGTTTGCTAGCTCTATTTTGCCACTATAATAATCTATTAAATTTATTTAGTGCTTTGTGGTTTATAAAGTACTTTCACAATGTGTAATCTTACATTTGATCCTCAAATAACTCTGAGGTATCTACTGTGTGTAATTTTTCCTGAAACAGAAATGTGCTGGCTTACACATATTTTTTCCACCTCTCTTCAAGACCAATGATAAACACAGCTAAGATTACTCACTATGTCCCAAAATTGACCCTGGATAGTATTAAACCCATAAATTCAATCTCATTAACATCAAGGTTGACCACCAACCATTGTTACCCAATTTGTTCAATGTTGTTCTTCCAAAAATATTATAAAAACACCACTGAGCCGAATGAATGTGTAACTTAACAATCAAAATCACACGGAATTCAGTTACTCCAATTAAAATGCTTTAAATAAATCATTTAGGTTACCACAGAGCATGTATACATATAGCTGATTCACTTTGCTGTACAGTATAAACTAACACAATATTGTAAAGCAAGTATACTCCAATAAAGAAAAAAAACTAAATCAAAGAGTTTTGCCATATTTATGCTATAATCCTCAACAGAAAAATAAAGAGATATCCAGAGAGAACTTGAAGGGCATGAACTGTCCAAAGAGCTACACTAAAATGAAAGATTACTCAGTGTCATTGGATAAAAGAATTTGAAGATAGTATTTAGCTTTATAGCTTACAATTAAGATCTTCCCCTATAGGTTATGTTTTCATGGTCTAGGTTGGCCTATGACAGCTGTCTTTTTCAGTTTTATGTGTGCCCTGGTGTAGAATCTATTAGAAAATCCAGAATTATTTAAATGCTTCATGTATAGCTTTGGCTTTAGCATTTTTAGAGATTTGGAATTGGATATACGGGGCTTGCTTGAATATATTATACAATCAAAATAATTTTGGCTGAAAGCAAGGTAGTCAATACATCTGGTCAAAACCGTGGGAAAAAATATTTAGTCCTGGGTATTTTGTCTACTGGTAATTTTGGTGCAGCCTGGGGCCATTTTGTAACAATGTTTTGTAGATATATTGTATTTTGTAGGATTTTTCAGGTTTATTACACTACCTGTTTCCTTTCTTTACAATTCATTGCCAGTTATCCTAGCTTTGTCCTGCCATGTGCAACATAAGAGAACCAGCTAAAATAAAGTATTTAACTGCATAGACAAATGTGCTTTTCATGCTTCTATTTTTTATAGTGTTCATATCTATATATATTAGGCTGAAATGTGAAATTATTGTTTTTATAGATCAAAGTGAATAACAGTAGTTTCACATGGTTTAAACTCATATATATCTAATCTATGTATACACATATACAATTTGGAAATTTATACATGGAGATGTTGATAATGGTTACCTTTGGAAAGATTAGATAATAGTGACTTTTGGTTTTCTTTTATACATCTGTATATTTTATTTTTGAGGAATGAGCAGCCTTGATTTGTAATAAGGACAAAAATATCAGAAAACACTATACAACAACAAAATGAGTGATTCTAGAAAAAAAAATGTGACTTGAGGTATATATTTTTAAATTTCCCACCTGAATTGATGGCGCCAACAATTTATTACCTATTTTACTTTGATTGCTAGTAGCTATCCCAAACAACATATCCATAGCTAAACTCATATTTTCCCCAACCTCAGCCCCTCTCCCTACTGAATGGTCTTCCCTTTCTCAGTAAAAGGCAATTCCATCTTTAGTTTCCTCAGGCCTAAAATCTTTGGGTTTATCTTAGACTCCTTCCTTTCTCTCACTCCCCACATTCAATCCAATAGGAAATATCACCACTTTCACCCCTACCACTGTGGTTCATGACAACATCAAATTTCATCAGGTTTATTGCAAATTGTCTCCTAAACGGTCTCCTTGCTTCAACTGCTGGTAATCAGGGTGATCTTTTTAAAATATCAGCCACATTATCAGCCACCTCTCTTCTTAAAACCTCTAAGGACTTCTCATCTCATTTGAAATAAAATCTGTATCCCTCACTACAATCTACATGGCCCCTGGCGAACCGTTCCCTGGCTACCTCTGACTTCATCCTCTTCTACCCTGCCCCTTCCGTACCCCTCCCCAGTTATACCAGCCTCCTTTCTTTACCCCAGGTTACTTCGATTGCTATAATAGACCTCTTCTTCCTCAGATAGCAATATCACTCACTTCATTCATGTCTCTGTTCAAATGTCACTACATCAGAGGACCTCCTTGACCATCGTAATTAAAATAGCTAGATAGACAGATAAGTAGAGATACATATAGATAGATGTGGCTATGGCTATAGATGTAGATATAGATATAATGGTAGGTCTTCATCCACACATTACCATCATTAGATTGTGAATTCTACAAGCAAAGTCTCCAGTTTTTGTATTTGTTGACTATTGTTACCTTTATGCTTAAAACAGCTCTTGACATATAAAAGCATAAAAAAAGTAGGCTGAATGAATTAGTACAATCATTATATAGCACATAGGGTTGCGGGGGGGCGGTTTAAAAGAACAGAACAATCACAATCCACCACTAGTTGGTTTTCCCATTCAGTTCACTTAGGATTACAGGAGCAATAATTAAATGCCTGAACTCACCTTAAAAGCTAGAATGACAACTGACCACTGTGAATCCTTTCTGTATCTCTGTATTTGAGTCGTCTAGTTGAGAAATGATTAGCAGCCAAGTTGCAACAGTGACAAAAAGATTGAAATGGGTGGAGGAGACGGAGAAATAATTTATAGAACCTGATAACAGATCAGGTGCGGAGGGAGAGAGAGAGAAGGGAAGAGGACTGAACTTTCTAGTCTTGGAAATTGGGGCAATAAGGATAAAATTCTGCCTTTACCTTCATCTGGCAACTCCTACTTCTTCTTCACCAAAATATTGCCTTGGCATCAAAATCAGTGATTCTCCCGACAAAATAGCATTACCTGGAAGAAATAACACTACCAATGTAAAATCACAACGGCAAGTGTGGTAATTGAGATGACTGTAACATAAGAACAAGGAACAAGGAAAAAAAAAAAACTAAACCAAACTCTTAAAGGTAAGGTAATATCTCAAGAATGAATATGATGGCATTAAAAATCCTAATTAGTGAGCACTTTTTTAGCTGGGAGACTTTGTTCAAACAACTATTGCCACTTCTCAGCTGGCATTTCCTCTTTTTTGGATCTACTAAGATAATTAGTCATTTTTGTGCCAATAGACCTACATGCCGTGAAATGAAATAAAACACTGATAGAGCCCTGTGGACTTGAACTAGTCTGCTTAACATTCAAAGGCAATGATTTAAGATTTAAATTACTAATTAATAATTTAACCTAAGTCTTCTTGTATCACTAAATAATATATTCACATGCAACACAGTGAGGGAGTTGCATAGACCAATGATTCCCAAACTTTATCGTTCATCAGAATCACCTGGGTAGCTTGTTAAAACACAGATTACAGGGCCCCTGCCCCAAGGATTCTGATTCAGTAGATTTGGAATGGGGTTTGATAGTCTGCATTTCTAACAAGTTCCTCAATGATGGTGATGCTCCTGATCTGAGGACCACACTTTGAGAATCACTGTCATAGAGTAATATATCCCAGAGAAACTGTTCTTTAAAATATTAAATTTTAAATCCAGATGTAGAGTAATAGCTACGAGAGTGAGATATTCCTTCATCCTTGTAATTGCCAGGAGGGCAATTTCATCCTCTCCTGAACCTCTAAGAGATGTAATCCTTGGATGAAGTGTTAATTAACCAAATCACCAGCGAGACAGAGAAAACAGGGAAAGGAGAAACAAAGAAATGTACTTTCTAGGTCTGTGTCCTGGAAATGTAGTCCTGGCTTTTATGAAAGGAGTAGTTTTAGACACCCAACAAAACTCTTATTCTCCACATCTCTTGTCAATTGCTAAAATGGTCTGGTCAGGCTTGACGGTTTAGCCTTAGGGAGTCAGGCTAAGAGGACAGAAAAACTATCTGCAGGTAATTTCTCCAAATGTTTATGTAAATCATAAGCTTCTTTCACTCATATTTAAATATAATTTCAAATTTAACAGACTTTTTCTAATATTGAGGATTATATATATATATATATATATATATATATTTTCAAAAGGAGCCAATCTCAAAATATGTGACATCTTTCTGTAATTCACCAGTCCACTTTATGTCATGAAAGGTTTTTGCTGCTTGAGATATTTGTTCCATCCTAAATGCTTTAGAATTCAGTAATATTTTTACATCAACCTAATAAAGATTAATTTTCCACTAAAATAGCTCTTGTAATATATTTGTGAATACCATCTCTGCAAACAAAACATAAAAACCCAAAAAAGTCCTCTTCTCCAAAGAAACTTTCTGATGATGAAACTTTCATGGATCTGTATCAATACCAATAATAGTGCCTGGCACATAGTAGGAATTTTATAAGCTTGCTCAGTGATAGAAGGCATTATGAGTTGATAATATATTAACCACTACTGATCTTATTCTCACATATTTTGGCTTTCCAGAAGGAATGAGTGAATTAAAACAAAGTTTGCATTTGGTAAACGGCTGCATGAAATGGTCAATGATTGATGAGCATAACAGAGTATGAATTTCAGTGGTACAGGTGATCCTCATATATGTGGAAACAGAATATGAGATTAGCCTAGTCATAAAAATATACTGATCAACATCCTTGCTAATATTTTTCTGAGATGTATTTCTATACTTTTAATTTAGCAGGTTAGAATTTGCTAGAATGCAACTCTATAATGATCAGGGAACATTTTTCTCTACTATCTTTGGATTTCACCTGTCCCTTAAAGAATTTTTCCCTTAGTAGGGGAAGAAAAAGTTTTCTTTGACTGTCTTACGGTCTCTAGATGGCCCTGAAAATTAAACTGACAAAGACAGATTAACAGGAGAAAAGCATACAAATATTATTGAATGAAGACTGAAAGAAATGACCAGAGCAGGAAGCTTATATACAAACAATAAATTTGTGAAGAACTGACAAGACAAAGGGATTTGGGCTAGGAATAGTAAATGGTAAAGAAGTAATTAGGAAGGTAAGAGTTTGTCTAACAACATTTCTTTACACAGATTTCTGTGTCCTCTAATTCCCTGTCTCTGGTGATAAGAATGTCTTCCTTCCTTCTGGTACAGGGACAGATGGTACCTTTCACAAGGGAGTTTTATGACCTGTTTCAGGGAAGAAGGGCAAGAGATGTGAGGTCACAGCGATGTTCCCACTTCTGCCACTTTCTTAAACCCCTTCAGCTTAAGATATTCAATATGCTAAGGTGCCATACTTGGGGCTAGCATATCCTGAACACCATCACAATATTTCATCATCATTTCACATTCGTGGGGTGGGCCAGGGGTACTGTACACTGAAGCCACACTTCATAAGCCTTCTTAGAATTATGACTAGGGGAAGGAGAAGAGAAAAAGATGGAGAGTACTCTAAGCAGTTCTGTGCTTCTACTAAGTGACCATTAGAGCTGCTTTAAAATTACTATTACTATTTTTTAAAATAATTTTCATTGGATTTACAATGTTATGTTAGTTTCAGGTGTACAGCAAAGTGAATCAGTTATACATATACATATATCCACTCTTTTTTAGATTCTTTTCCCATATAGGTCATTACAGAGTATTGAGTAGAGTTCCCTGCGCTATACAGTAGGTCCTTAGTAGTTATTTATATTATATATAGTAGTGTGTATATCTCAATCCCAATCTCCCAATTTATCCCTCCCTCCCAACACCCCCTGGTAACCATAAGTTTGTTTTCTACATATGTGACCCTATTTCTGTTTTGTAAGTTCATTTGTACCATTTTTTTTAGATTCCACATATAAGCGATATCATATGATATTTGTCTTTCTCTGTCTGACTTACTTCACTCAGTATGACAATCTCTAGGTCCATCCATGTTGCTGCAATTGGCATTATTTAGTTCTTTTTTATGGCTGAGTAATATTCCACTGTGTATATGTACCACATCTTCTTTATCCACTCCTCTGTCAATGGACATTTAGGTTGCTTCCATGTCTTGGCTATTGTAAATAGTGCTGCAATGAACATTGGGGTGCATGTATCTTTTTGAATTCTGGTTTTCTATGGATATATGCCCAGGAGTGGGGTTGCTGGATCATATGGTAGCTCTATTTTTAGTTTCTTAAGGAACCTCCAAACTGTTCTCCATAATAGTTGTATCAAGTTACATTCCCACCAACAGTATAGGAAGGTTCCCTTTTCTGTACACCCTCTCTGGCGTTTATTGTTTGTAGATTTTTTGATGCTGGCCATTTTGACCGGTGTGAGGTGATACCTCATTGTAGTTTTGACTTGCATTTCTCTAATGATTAGTGATGTTGAGCATATTTTCATGTGCTTTTTGGCCATCTGTATGTCTTCTTTGGAGAAACATCTATTTAGGTCTTCCACCCATTTTTTGATTGGGTTGTTTTTTTTTTTGATATTGAGCTGCATGAGCTGTTTGTATACTTTGGAGATTAATCCCTTGTCAGTCGCTTCATTTGCAAATATTTTCTCCCATTCTGAGGGTTGTCTTTTCGTTTTGTTTATGGTTTCCTTTGCTGTGAAAAAGCTTTTAAGTTAAATTAGATCCCATTTGTTTATTTTTGTTTTTATTTTTATTACTCTAGGAGGTGGATCAAAAAAGATATTGCTGCGATTTATGTCAGAGAGTGTTATGCCTATGTTTTCCTCTAAGAGTTTTATAGTATCCAGCCTTACATTTAGGTCTTTAATCCATTTTGAGTTTATTTCTGTGTATGGTATTAGAGAGTGTTCTAATTTCATTTTTTTACATGTAGCTGTTTAGTTTTTCCAGCACCACTTATTGAAAAGACTGTCTTTTTTCCATTGTATACTCTTGCCTCCTTTGTCATAGATTAGGTGACCATAGGTGTGTGGGTTTATCTCTGGGCTTTCTATCCTGTTCCATTATCTATATTTCTGTTTATGTGCCAGAACCATACTGCTTTGATTACTGTAGCTTTGTAGTACAGTCTGAAGTCAGGGAGCCTGATTCCTCCAGCTCCGTTTTACTTTCTCAAGATTGCTTTCGCTATTCGGGGTCTTTTGTGTTTCCATACAAATTGTAAAATTATTTGTTCTAATTCTGTGAAAAATGCCATTGGTAATTTGATAGGTATTGCATTGAATCTGTAGATTGCTTTGGGTAGTATAGTCATTTTGAAAATATTGATTCTTCTGATCCAAGAAAAAATATTACTATTATTTTAAGACTCCAGAGGCAGGCTCCCAGTATAATTCTATGACATTAAAAAAGGCTTAAGTTGAAGACCATAGGGAAAAACCTAACTTTAAAAATTATAATCAAAGTGCAAAATTGGACTTTTTTGTGATGAAAATATAAGTATGAAATATTTAATAAGTAAATAGTAAAAAAGTGTAAATTTTAAAAAAGATCTTGGAAATTTACGAGAAACTGTGGTAAGATACATCAATAGAATTAATTTGAAAGTCTAAGTAAGGAAAAATGAAATGTTTGTGATATTGATAACAAGATTTAAAAGCATGTGATTGACCAAGACATGGCATGAATATACTGTATAATTCAGGTTGTTTGGGAAACTTATTAAAATTAACTCATAATTAAAACTGACTTCTTTAGTCACAGTGAAATGTTCACATTATGTTTAACCTGGATAATTAGTATGGTATCAGTCTTGGTATTAGAGTTCATCTAAATTGTGTAGGTAAAGTTATAGAATGTAATTATATTTCTCAAAAAGGTTGTGCAGTTTTCAATGTGTTTGACTTTGAATATTATGTTTTCCCATTTACTATGGGACTATCGTAAAGTCTACTCTTCAGACTTCAAGCTATTCAATCCTTCCTGATTGCAAAAACATGACTACGGATGGTCATCCATATTCGCTTATATTTTGGAAGAGTGCCAGGAAACACGAATACAGCTAGGCACACAGTTTACTACTATGTGAACTTTGTCCAAAGATAGTTGTACAAATGAAAATGGGGGAAAAAAACCTTATAAACTAATCAAACCAGAAATTATTTCTTGTTAAACTATGTTTCCTGGAGGATAGAGAGAACCAAGGGACCAATGCAAGCAAAATTCACTGTATACCGTGGTGCCAATGAATCAAAATGACAGATATATAGAAACCTCCATAATTATTTGTTACTGAACTGAATCAATGGTGACTTCAGGGGACACTGTCCAGTAAGTGTCCTGCCTGCTAAAGTCATATTAAAATGGGATTTGTAGAGTCCTCAGCAACTGAAAAAGATAGTGTCGCTAGCTTTTCACTCTATTTAACCACTGATATTTAAAGATAATCTCTTACTTTCTCTAATTCCTTTTCCCAATACTGAACACCCTTACCTTGTGCTGCCTGCCTTATCATATTGGTGTTGTTTTTTTTTATGTGAATTACTCTATCTCTAAATTGTGAACTTGCTGCCTCAGTACCTGGCATATCATGAGCGCAAATAAATGCTTATAGGACAAGGGTATCTTGGGCAATCTGAACATAAACATAATTATTCTAATAATCCAAGCAGCCTTTATTGAGTGCAAGCTATGCACAATATACGTTGCTAGGCATTAAGACACAAAAAGGAGATTTATGTACCTTACAATCTGGTTTCGGGAGCAGATACATATGCTGCACACTTTGTACAGCATAGTGAGAGAAGGACTGAAATACTCATAAGTTTTGTTTAGAAATACCTTTAGGGAGGAGGTATGTGATGGATTCAGGGAAGAGGAAGGAGGATGCATGAGTGCTAATCATGATGTTTCCTAGAATTTTCTGTCCTCCTTTAAGGAAAGACTAGTTCAATTCAGCATTTTCAGCATTTCCGCAAGGTAGCAGGTCACAAGATTAATATACAGTAATTTGTTGCATTTCTTTACACTAACAATAATACATCAGAAAGAGAAAGTAAAAAAAAAAATCCTGTTAAAATTACATTAAAAAAACGACTTAGGAATAAAACTAATCAAGGAGGTGAAAGACTTATACACTGAGAACTATAAAACACTGATGAAGGAAATCAAGATGACTGAAGGAAATGGAAAGATATCCCATGCTCTTGGATTGGAAAAATTAATATAGTTAAAACGGCCATATTACCCAATGCAATCTACAGATTTAATGTGATCCCTATCAAATTACCCATGACATTTTTCACAGAACTAGAACAAATAATAATAAAATTTATATGGAACAACAAAAGACCCAGAATTGCCAAAGCAATCCTGAGGCAAAAGAACAAAGCTGGAAGCATAACCCTTCTAGACTTCAGACAATACTACAAAGCTACAGTGACCAAAACAGCATGGTATTGGCACCAAAACAGACATATAGTTTAATGGAACAGAATAGAGAGGCCAGAAATAAACTCACACACCTATGGTCAATTAATCTTCAACAAAGGAGGAAAGAATATACAATAGAGAAAAGACAGTCTTTTCTGCAAGTGGTGTTGGGAAAGGTGGACAACCATAAATCAATGAAGTTAGAACATTCCTTCACACCATACACAAAAATAAACTCAAAATGGCTTAAAGACTTAAATATAAGACATGACACCATAAAACTCCTAGAAGAGATCACAGGCAAAACATTCTCTGACATAAATCATAGCAATATTTTCTTAGGTCAGTCTCCCAAGGCAATAGAAATAAAAGCAAAAATGAACAAATGAGACCTAATCAAACTTATAAGCTTTTGCACAGCAAAGGATGCCATAAACAAAATGAAAAGGCAACCTACAGACTGGGAGAAAATATTTGCAAACGATGTGACCCACAAGGGCTTAATTTCCAAAATATACAAACAGCTCATACAAATCACACACAAAAACAATCAAAAAATGGGGAGAAGACCTAAATAAACATTTCTCCAAAGAAGATATCCAGGTGGCCAACAGGCACATGAAAAGATGCTCAACATCGCTAATTATTAGAGAAATGTAAATCAAAACTACAGTGAGGTATCACCTCACACCGGTCAGAATGGCCATCATTAAAAAAAATCTACAAATAGCAAATGCTAGAGAAGGTGTGGAAAAAAGGGAATTCTCCTACGCTGTTGGTGGGAATGTAAACTGGTGCAGCCACTATGGAAAACAATATGGAGGTTCCTCAAAAAGCTAAAAATAGAGTTGCCAAATGATCCAGCAACCCCACTCCTGGGCATATATCTGGGCAAAAGTATAATTCAAAAAGATACATGCACCCCTATGTTCATAGCAACACTATTCACAATACCCAAGACATGGAAATAACCTAAATGTCCATCGACAGATGAATGGATAAAGAAGGTGTGGTATATATATACAATGGAATACTACTCAGCCATGAAAAAGAACGAAATAATGCCATTTGCAGGAACATGGATGCAACTAGAGATAATCATACTAAATGAAGTTAAGTCAGAAAGAGAAGGACAAATACCATATGATATTCATATGTGGAATCTAAAATATGACACAAATGAACTTAGCTACTAAACAGAAACAGACTCACAGGCATAGAGAACATACTTGTGGTTGCCAAGCAGGAGAGGGATATCAGTTACATATGATCCTGCAATCCCTATCCCAGGCACATATGTGCAAAAGACGAAAGCTCTAATTCCAAAAGACATGTGCACCCCAATATTCATAGTGGCAGTATTTACTGTAGCCAAGACATGGAAACAACCTAAGTGTCCATCAACTGATGAATGGATAAACAAGATGTGGTATATATACACAATGGAACACAGTAAGTCCCCTACATATGAATGAGTTCCGTTCCAACAGTGCATTCATAAGTCCAATTTGTTTGTAAGTCCAACAAAGTTAGCCTAGGCACCCAACTAATATAATTGGCTGTATAGTTCTGTACTGTAATAGGCTTATAATACTTTTCACACAAATAATATATTAAAAACAAACACAAAAAAATAAAGGAAACATTTTTAATCTTACAGTATAGTACCTTGAAAAGCACTCCAGACACGTGAACTAACTTACATGATTGGACATGCAAATGCATGTTCGCATCTTTGAAAGTTCGCAACTTGAAGGTTCGTATGCAGGGGACTTACTGTATTACTCAGCCATAAAAACGAATGAAATAATGCCACTTGCAGCAACATGAATGACCTAGAGATTATCATACTAAGTGAAGACAAAGACAAATATTATATCACTTATATAAGGAATCTAAAAAATAGTACAAATGAACTTATTTATGAAACAGAAACAGAGTCACAGACAGAAGAGAAACTTATGGTTACCAAAGGGGACTGCAGGGGTGGGGGGGATAAATTGGGAGTATGGGATTAACAGATTCACACTACAATATACTATAAAATAGATAAATAATAAGGATTTACTGTATAGCATAGGGAACTATATTCAATATGTTGTAATAAACTATAATTGAAAAGATTTTTTTTAAAAAGGATATAGATATATATTAATACATATATATGTATAACTGAATTACTTTGCTGTACACCTGAAACTAACACAATAGTGTAAATCAACTATACTTCAATTAAAAAAGAGAGCTGGTTCTCTGAAAAGATCAACAAAACGGATAAACCTTAAGCCAGACTCATGAAGAAGAAGAGAGAAGATTAAAATAAACAAAATAAGAAATGAAAGAGGAGAAATACCAACAACAAATACCACAGAGATACAAAAAACCACAATAGAATACTATGAACAGTTATATGCCACCAAATTGGATAACCTAGAAGAAATGGACAAATTTCTAGAAACATACAAGCTTCCAAGACTCAGTCAGGAGGAAACACAACCTGAACAGACCGATCACTAGTAATGAAAGTGAATTTGTAATTAAAAAAACCTTCCAGCAAACAGAGGTCCAGGACCAGAAGGCTTCACAGGGGAATTCCACCAAACATACAAAGAATAGCTAATACCTATCCTTCTCAAATTACAGTAAGTCCCCTACATACGAACCTTCAAGTTGCAAACTTTCAAAGATGCGAACATGCATTGGCATGTCCAATCAGGTAAGTTAGTTCACATGTCTGTCATACATTGTCACGTGTGAGCATCCTCTACAAGTGGTTGTGCTTTTGTGTACTTTACTGTACAGTACTGTATAGAGTACAGTTGGACAGTATCTTTATTTCAAGCCCAGGATGACTGAAAGCAAGAGGGTAGATAGAATTGAATCCAGCAAGGAACCAGAACCTGTGTCGTCAACATCAGGGATGAGTGAAATTGCAGCTTACCCTCCGTCTCCTATTGTTGATGATTCTTCAGCTCCACCATCTCCCACCTCCTCTGCCTCCTCCAGTCAGTAACTCTTTTTGCCTGTTCACTCAATGCCAGCCCCTGTATGCCAGCTGTTGTACTGTACTACTGTACTTTTCAAGGTACTGTACTGTAAGATTAAAAATGTTTTCTTTATTTCTTGTGGGGTTTTTTGTATTATTTCTGTGAAAAATATTATAAACCTATTACAGTACAGTACTATATAGTCAACTGTATTAGTTGGGTACCTAGGCTAACTTTGTTGGACTTAACAACAAATAGGATTTACAAATGTGCTCTCAGAACAGAACTCATTTGCATGTAGGGGACTTACTGTATTCCAAAAGACTGTAGAGGACAGAACTCTCCCAAATTCACCCTAGGAAGCCACCATTACCTTGATATAAAAAACCAGACAAGGGGATACAACAAAAAAAGAAAATTGCAGGCCAGTATCTCTGATGAATACAGGTGCAAATATTCTCAACAAAATATTATCAAACCAAATCCAAAAATACAAAATGGATCTTACACCATGATCAAGTAGGATTTATTCCAGGGAAGCAAGGATGATTCAACATTTGCAAATTAATCAATGTGATACACCACATTAACAAAAGGAAGGATAAAAATCACATGATCATCTCAATAGACACAGAAAAAGCATTTGACAAAATTCAACATCCATTCATGATAAAAACTCTCATCAAAGTTGGTGCAGAGGGAATATATCTCAACATAACAAAGGGCAATTATGACAACCCACAGCTAATATCATACTCAATGGTGAAAAGCCTAAAGCCTTTCTTGCAAAATCACAAAAAGGACAAGGATGCCCACTCTGGCCACTGCTATTTAATGTAGTATTGGAAGTCCTAGACATAGCATTCAGACAAGAAAAAGAAATAAAAGGCATCCAAAGTGGACGGAAAGAAGTAAAGCTGTCATTATTTACAGATGACATACTATATATACATACTATATAAAAAAACCCTATAGTCTCTAACAAAATCTATTAGAACTAATAAATGAATTCAGTAATAGCTGCAGGATACATGATTAATATACAAAATATGTTGCTTTTCTATACACTAATAATGAACTATCATAAAGATAAATTAAGGAAACAATCCCATTACAGCTGCATCAAAAAGAATAAAATACCTTGGAATAAACACAACCAAGGAGGTCAAAGACCTGTACTCTGAAAACTATAAAACACTGATGAAGGAATTTGAAAATGATACAAAGAAATGGAAAGCTATTCATGTTCTTGGATTGGAAGAATACTGTTAAAATGGTCACACTATCCAAAGCACTCTACATAGTTAATGCAATCCCTATCAAAATACCCATGGCATTTTTCACAGAACTAGACAAATAATCCTAAAATTTATATAGAACCACAAAAGACCCCAAATAGCCAATGCAATCTTGAGGAAAAAGAACAAAGCTGGAGGTATAATGCTCCCTGACTTCAGATTATATTTCAAAGCTACAGTAATCAAAACAGTGTGGTACTGGCACAAAAAGAGACTCATAGATCAGTGGAACACAACAGAGAACTCAGAAATAAACCCATATGTTTATGGTCAATTAATGTACAACAAAGGAGGAAAGAATGTACTATGGAGAAAATGCCATCTCTTTAATAAGTGATGGGACAACTTGACAGCTACCTGTAAAACTTGACAGCTACCTGTAAAAGAATGAGATTAGAACATTTTCTCACACCATATACAAAAATAAACACAAAATGGATTAAAGACCAAAACGTCAGACTGGAAACCATAAAACTCCTAGGAGAGAACATAGAACACTCTTGGACATAAATTGTAGCAATATTTTTTTGGATCTGTCTCCTAAGGCAAAAGAAATAAAAGTAAACATAAACAAATGAGTCTCAATTAAACTTAAAAATCTTTTGCACAGCAAAGGAAACAATCAACAAAACGAAAAGACAACCTACTAAATGGGAGAAAATATTTGCAAATGGTATGACTGATAAGAGGTTAATATCCAAAATATATAAACAGCTCATACAACTCAATATCAAAAAAACAAACACCCCACTTAAAAACTGGGCAGAAGACCTGAGTAGACATTTTTCCAAAGAAGATATACAGATATTCAACAGGCACATGAAAAAATGCTCAACACTGCTAATCATCAGAGAAATGCAAATAAAAACCACAATGAGATAACACCTCACACCTGTCAGAATGGCTATCATCAAAAAGTCTACAAATAAGAAATATTGGCGAGGAATGTTGATAAAAGGGAACCCTAGTACATTGTGGTTGGGATGGTAAATTGGTGCAGCCACTATGGAAAATTGTATGGAGCTTCATCAAAAAACTAAAAATAGAACTACCATGTGATCCAGCAATTCCACTACTAGGTATATATCCAAAGAATTCGAAAATAGTAATTTGAAAAGATACATGCACCCCAATGTTCATAGAAGCATTATTTACAATAGCCAGGACATGGAAGCAATCTAAGTGTCCATCAACAGACAAATGGATAAAGAAGATGTTGTATATACATATACAATGTAATATTACTCAGCCATAAAAAAGAATGAAATTTTGCCATTTGCAGCAATGTGGATGGATCTGGAGGGCATTTTGCTAAGTGAAATAAGCCAGACAAAGACAAATACTGTATGATATCACTTATATGTGGAATCTAAAAAATAAAACAAACAAATATATGTAACAAAACAGAAACGGACTCACAGATATAGAGAACAAACTAGTGGTTACCAGTGGGGAGAGGGAAGGAGGAAGGGTGAGATAGTAGTTTATGTCTCTTAATACCATACCCCTATGTATAAAATAAATAAGCCACAAGGGTATATTGTACAGCACAAGGAAATATAGCCATTATTTTGTAATCACTTTCACTGGAATAATCCATAAAAACATTAAATCACTATGTTGTAAAAACCTGAAACTAATATAATATTTTAATTAAACTGTACTTCACTAAGAAAAAATAAATTTCCTTGGCTAAGCAGTACAAATTATTAATTTTATGAAATCTTGATTTAAAAAATCAATTTCGTTATTTTTATGAATGAACCCATGTGGATGATACACATGACTTCCATTCAGTGTCAGGAAGCAAAGGAAAACCTGGCAAGCAGCTCTTTAATAACAGGAAACAAAATCTTCCATAAAGAAATAAAATAAAATGAGGATTTACAGTCTTATTTGATGTTTTGTTTAGTTTGTTTCTCTGAAAAATATATTATGTATTTTACTCATTCTCACAAAAATCACTTTTATAATTTTGCCAAAGTCATACATGTGTATGTTTTAAGATCAAATAGGATACAGAAAGGTGTATAATATAATCAATAATCTTCTGCTCTTAATCATCCCACCTTTGTATTACCACCACACCACACCCTGAGGAATAAAAATTTGAATAGTTTCTGCTTTCAGTTCTTTTTAAGGCTCCTGTCCTATTTCTAAATACTACTATTATATGATAATTTTTTATTTATTAATTTTATAATTTATCTATGCTTTTCTCAGTTGATGATGAGCAACTGGCTTATTAACAACATCCCATAACCTCTTTCTGCTTCTGCCAAGTCAGTTTTGTGTCAGTAATCTCAATTCTTCCACTCACCTCTTCCTCCCTGTCAAACATTTTAAACCTCCATTTCTTGTTCCATTACTCTAAGTGAATTTTTGGATCACTTGTATTAATCAGGGTTCTCCAGAGAAACAGAACCAATAGTATGTATGTATATATGTGTGTGTGAGTGTGTGTATATAATAAATACATAAAATATAATATTATATATATATATTTAAGGAGATTTATTATAAGGAATCAGCTTATGCCATTATGGGGTCTGGCAAATTCCCAGATCTGCAGCATGAGTTGACAACCTGGAGACCCAGGAGAGCCGATGGTTTTAAGTTTCAGTCTGAAGGCCCGCAGGCTTGAGACTCAGGAAGAGTCAATGTTTCAGTTGGAGTCCAAAGACAGGAAAAATTCCAATGTCCAAGTTTTAAGGCTGTCAAGCAGGAAGAATTCTCTCTTACTCGGGGGATGGTCAGCCTTTTTGGTCTATTCGAACCTTCAAGGGATTGGAGGAGGTGCACCCACATTTTGGAGGGCAATCTGCTTTACTCAGTCTACTGACTTAAACGTTAATCTCATTCAAAATCACCCTCACAGACACACCCAGTATAATGTTTGACCAAATTTCTGGGCATCTTGAGACCTACTCAAGTTGACATGTAAAATTAACCATCACACTTGCTCAGGGGGGAAGCCAGGCAACATGTAGAGAAGACTGTCAAGCCGCCCTGAAGAAAGGCCCATATGGAGCAGGACTGAGGCCGCCATCACACACACGACCTTGCCAGCCATGTGAGCGAGCTATCTTCGAATCTGATCCTCCAGTTCCAGTCAAGTTGCAGCCCTGGCTAACATTTTGACAGCAACCTAATATGAAATAGCAAGCCAGAACCTCTCACCTAGCTACTTCCAAATTCCTGAGCTACAGAAACTGAGAGATAATGTTTCTTGTTGTTTTAACCATTGATTTGGGGGAATAATTTGTTATGCATCCATAGATACCTAATAAATACACAGTATTTTGATTGGGTAATTATTGTTTACCATCGAATCTAGCAATATGCTAGAATAATATTCCCTTCTCTAACTGGTCTGATGTTATGGCTCCTGTGACGCTTAGTGAGATAGGTTTCCAATGTCAAATTCAAACGGGTTTTTTTTTTAAACCCCCAAAATGTGTTTATCCTACTTCCAGTATTTTCCAAATATGCAATCCTAGTGTCTATTCTATCTGTTCCACTCTCTCCACCACCCAGGGACCTCTACTTTTCTTTCTAGTACAAACTGATTCTTTACTTGCAATGCTAGTTGGCTGTCATACCAAGCCTCCCTGCACTGACCTCCTGGGGTGTGTTCACAGTTTCCAGGTAAGTAAGAGCTGGGAAGGTGTTGTAAATACCTGGATGCCATAATTTTTTATGAGAATAAAAAGGAGGCAGCTGTGGGGAGAAATACTGTCTCCAATTGATCTGCTACCAGCACAAATTCTCACTCTTGCCCTCTTACTTTGCTTGGTCTTTCTTTGTTCTAAATTTCTTCAGAGCATTCAGGGCTGATATGTTACCCATTGACTGAACCACTTGATGGGTAGTCTTGGTTGCAAATGGCTTTGTTGATTCAGTAACACCGCTTCTGAATATGCTCTCCTTTTTACTGATATTTCTTGTCATTTCTTGCCTGTTCATGGCTCTTGTTCCATGGTTTTGTGGCCTTAGATGTTTCTATTCCATGTACCATAATTTTAATGAAGTATCAGGAGAGCTAAGAAAGAGATGTCTGTTTAAAGTGCCAGAAGCCCAGCTTATTCTATTTTGAAATATATACTTTATACTATCTCAAACTATCTGGTTGAAAAATTATTTCTAGATTTAAACCAAAAGCCTACTTTGATTTGGGTAGTAATGACAAATTTGAAAGGAAATAATGTGGTTCACTATGAAGCAAAGTCAGTTTGAAAAGTAGTGAATCACAGAACTTTAATATAAGAGATGCATTAGAGAATACTAACAATATGATTTATTCTTTCATTCACTTTTTCAGCTAATTCACTCTGTGACTATAACAGGTGATGTCCTTTATTAAAAGTGTAGGGGACTAAAAAATCAAGGTATGGTTCCTGGCCCCCAAGGAATTGATGAAATAAAAACTGACCATGTGAACGAATAATTCCAATTAAATACAGAATGTGACAACTAGCATATTAAATGAAACAGAGATATAGAAGGGTGAGAATGACACTGTCTAGGGAGTAACATGTTCTTATTCATCTAAAATTCCCTAAGACTTAATCCAAGGCTTGGTATAGACATGATGCCTAAGCAAGTGTCAACTGCATGGATGGATATATGATTAGGGTGAGGTCGAAAGGATCTAGAAAGCTTCTTGATAGCAGAATTTGGTTTGGGTCTTCAATAATTGGTGGAATTTTGGTGGGTGAACTTTAAAGATAAACAAATAATATTCCCAGAATATTTCTATTTATCTCTGAAGAGCTGGGAAAGCATGAAGTACACTTTAGAAACTCAGTTGAATCCATTCATTGACTCTTGAAAAGTAGCCTGGCATTGGAACATAGAGCCAGTTGAACGCACGGGTTAGAAATATGAGCTCTGCTAGGTAAAGATTTGGCACATACTGCTAGTTCTCCTCCATATCCACTACAATCTTCTTCCTTCTAGTAATAGAATCCCCTGAGTTTAAGCTGGCATGGGGCCATGTAGTTAAATTCAAGTTAATGGGATGTGAGTGGAAGTGTAGAAGCTGAAGTTAGTTTTGGACATGCTAAATTTAGAATGCCCATGGTAATCTAAGTACAAAGTTTACCTTGTCATTTGCATTTAAATTCCTAGAACTACAGAGTGATATTCTGGCAGGAGACCATTCTAAACACTGCTGCCAAATAAATCTCCCCAAAACTCGGTAATGTTCAGTATTTAACAGAGTTTCTTACACAGTTTGGTTTTCTAGGAAAATAATGTGGAATTGAGTTGTATTTATCATGGTATCGCTCTGCTGAAAATAACTTTATTCATTCTATGTATTAGCCAAAGCACAGATTAAACTAAAATAGAGACCTCCTCAAAACCATTGGCTTAAGTAAGACAGAAGTATTTTACTCTTTGCATAGACAAGTCCAGGACAAATAGATGACTGTGGCTCTGTGGGGGTATCTAGAGACCCAGGTTTGTGAGGTACCTCAGCCATTCTGAATCCACATCTTCCAAGGTCCCTGCTATCGCTATCATTTCCATCCAGTAGGGAAGAAGGAAATCCATGGCAAGCAGCTTAATCATATTTGAAGGAACCCTTAAGCTAAACACATCACTTGCACTCCATGGCATAGATTAGATACATAGGGCATATGAAATAAACAGTATTTAACAAAGTACTGTTTATGGGGAATAATGAAAATTAGATTTCCAGATAATTAGACAAGTATAACTGTCCATGAGCAAATCATCAGAGCCTGACTTGGAGCAGTAGCAGTACGAATACGAAAAAAGGAACCAATTAATGAAATGTTGCATTAGAAGATTTTTTTTTTTTTTGGCAAAAGAAAAGTCACAGGCCTCTCTGGAATTGTGAAATTGAATGATTGCTATAGATGGCCAAAAAGCACATGAAAAGATGCTCAACATCACTAATTATCAGAGAAATGCAAATCAAAACTACAATGAGATATCACCTCACACTGGTCAGAATGGCCATCATCAAGAAGTCTACAAACAGTAAATGCTGGAGAAGGTGTGGAGAAAAGGGAACCCTCTTGCACTGTTGGTGGGAATGTAAATTGATACAGCCACTATGGAGAACAGTATGGAGGTTCCTTAAAAAACTAAAAATAGAACTACCATATGACCCAGCAGTCCCACTAATGGGCATATACCCTGAGAAAACCATAATTCAAAAACAGTCATGTACGACAATGTTCATTGCAGCACTATTTACAATAGCCAGGACATGGAAGCAACCTAAGTGTCTGACAGATGAATGTAAAAGAAGATGTGGCACAAATATACAATGGAATATTACTCAGCCATTAAAAAGAATGAAATAATGCCATTTGCAGCAACATGGATGGACCTAGAGATTGTCATACTTAGTGAAGTGAGACAGAGAAAGACAAATATGATATCAGTCATATGTGGAATCTAATTTAAAAAAATGATACAAATGAAAGTGAATGATTGAGATAATGTTATCAAGAATAGAGAGACAAAAGTCAGAAGTAAGAGTTGATTTACGGAGGATATTAATTAATATAATATGATGTTGAATTGAGTGTTTATAAGCTATCTAAGTGAAGTTTATCTCAAGAAGATCTGATTTTTATAAACTTCGATGTTTGTTTACTTTTGTCAATAAAAATGGTTCAAGGAGAGGCTTCTCCCTTCTCCTCCATCCTAGCTTCTTTATGAACTAATTCATAAAGCAAACATAAATTTTATGTCTTGTCTTTATAACAATAATAGAGCTATACCATGAACTGTGTTTTTGTATAAATGTCTTCATTAAAGAGTTTCCTTTTCTTTCTTCCCTTTAAATAAGAAAATGAAATTCTATTATCCTATTCTCTGTGGGAATCCTTGTATCTCTGTCTCTGAATCTTTGCAGCTGAGAAAGGTAGGAATCAGAGCCAGGTCCCTGATTGATTGATTGATTGATTGACTGACTGACTGACTGATGTATGGGTACTGCAGACCCCAGGATGCCCCCTCACACAGGTAGCGTGAAAAAGAACAGGGAGAAAATAGGCTGCATACTAACTCTGAGAGTTAATTTGATTCCTCTTCCTGACTCTGTGGACAACTGGAATCTTAAGATTCTGGACCTTGCTGACAAATTCATAACTGTTGATTATTCTGCATTTATCTGCCTGAGTGGCAATCTCTGGAATCAACCTGTTTCTGTCTGCTCCTCTAGCCTCTGACAGAATTGTTCCCTGACTATTGGAGTGTCCATTGAGCTCTTTATATTTAAAAAAAGACATTTATTATTGAAATTTTGAAATATACACAAACTTAGAATAATATAATTAACCTCATGTATCCATCAGCCAACTTCAACATTTATCAATATTAGACCAATCTTTTTCATTGCTTCATTTACCCCCCTCTTTTTTATTTATTAATTTTTCTGGACTCTTAAGGGAAATCTCAGATATCATATCATTTCACCCATAAACACTTCAGTATGCATCTCTGATCGATACATACATAAATACATGTGTGTATGCATTATTATTATGCATCATTATATTGAATATACTCAGCAATAAGTCCTTAATACTTATTTCATACTGGACTTTTTAAAAATTTCTCTGCTTGTTTCAAAGATGGCTTTTTGTAGTTGGTTTGAATCAGGATCCAAACAAAGGCCACATACTAAATTTAAGTGTTGAATCTCTATCTAGTCTCTTTTCTTCTGTAACAGTTCCCTACCCCCTACTCTTACTTTCTGCTTTTGTGTCTTTGAGAAAGAAGGACATACTCATAAGTATGGTACTGTCAAGCATTTATGTGTCTTTTTGGAACTTTCTGGAATCAACCTCTTTCTCGCCGAGCCATCTAGTAGCTAAAAAACTATTCTTGCTTAGTTGGATTCTAACATACTGCCTCTCTGTGGTAAGCCCTGTTCAACTGTCAACCATAGTCTTGTGGGACAATCTGTCTTCACTCTAGAAGTGCTCATTTGCCTCCAGGTATTTTTTTCTTTTTTCTTTTTTTTAACCCAAATGATTTCTTATAGATACTCTCTTAGACAAGGATAAATGTTACTTGAACACCCTGTTCATCACTGTAATTATTTTATGACCCTAATTTAATTACATTGGATATAAAAAAATGTAAACATTGTATCACTGAGGGAAAACCAATATTAAAAACAAAAACAGGTTTTTATGAACACAGACAGGAAGTAAAAGAATTATAATATAAAAATATCACACATATTTATCAGATTTGGAACTAGACCATGAGATCTGATTTATTCTGCGAATGTTTGCTTCTCCTACCAAAATGCTTTGTGATAGACTCAAGCAGGCTACATATTAGTATTCTGAATTATGTCACTGCATATGATGCTGAGCTTTCAAGATGCATATCTATCCAACATAGCCCTCAACTTGTAAGTATGGATCTTTACTAGGTACCAAGGCATTGCTTTATTTCTTCTTATTTCAGGGAAAGAAATTGTAAACCTTCATTTGTTCATTTGTTTCTTGTCACCCTTACAAACTCTGGTGATGATATAATAGGATATTAGCAAAGTGTTATAAATGCTTTCAAAGATGGGATCTATGCAACTGTAACAAAGACAAACTCATGTGGAAGAAAATGTGATATCTAACTCCAAATACAATTAATGTAGTAATTAAGCAAAATTATATAATGTCTAGAGTCTATGAAATGTAAGAACCTCTAGTCAGTGATGTTACAGTGAATGTCAAGAGCACTTAGAGGGCAGTGTCCTAATTTCTGTGTATCTAGAAGAACACTGATATTTCTAGGTGAAATATCAACTACTAAATCAAATCATACCATAAGCAGTGAAGATTGTATGTAAAAGAAAAGAGGACTTCTATTTTTAGATGGAAAGTTTTAAATTAGCACTTAGGGATTATTTATACCTTTGAAATATAACTAATTTTTATGGGACAAATTTTCAGTGTCACTTGGATTCATTACCATGTATAGAATATTAACAAAATGGCAACTTAAATCAGAGAGAAAGGCCTATAAGTTCAAGGAAGCCTAACTGAATTAATGGATGAAAGTGCCATATTTCAGAAATACTAACTCGAGAAGAACTACAGTGACTTCTAATAGTAGGAAAAGAAGATTGATTTGGAATTTACATTTTTGAATAAATGATAATCTATCGCTTGAGCCAAGGCATCTTTCCCACAATATCTAGATGTGGAAACACTCTACTTTCTCCTTGTAGATATTGTGAAGAAAAAACAGTATTAAATACTAAGATAATTAAGATGTTCTGAACTTTGTTCCAGATTCAGTGGGCTCAGAAGAAGGGTGATTCCACTACTTACTACTGGAATAGAGGTAATAACAGTATCCACTTTGAGAAACAGAGATTTTTTTCTCCTTTTAACTTCACAGGCGGAAAAGCAACCAAATGAATAATGCCATGCCTGAAGCATTTCCTCCACTCCCAAGACTTTCCCCTGTGGGAAATGTGCATCCTGGAAGCTGGATGGATTTGGGATACACTTACACTTCAACACTGCATTAAAAATGGAGACAAATATTCAGTCAAGTTTCTTTTCTTCTTTTTTTTTTTCAGTGAAAAATTCTGCACCTTCTAAGATTCTTTCTAAAAACCTTTAATAAGAGTGAGCTTGTCTACTCTCACCACAATTATTCAACATAGTCTTGGAAGTCCTAGACATGGCAATCAGAGAAGAAAAGGAAATAAAAGGAATACAAATTGGAAAAGAAGAAGTAAAACTGTCACTGTTTGCAGATGACATGATACTATACATAGAAAATCCTAAAGGTGCTACCAGAAAACTGCTAGAGTTCATCAATGAATTTGGTAAAGTTGCAGGATACAAAATTAATACACAGAAATCTCTTTCATTCCTATACACTAACAATGAAAGACCAGGAAGAGAAATTAAGGAAACAATCCCATTTACCATTGCATCAGAAAGAATAAAATACCTAGGAATAAACCTACGTGAGGAGGCAAAAGACCTATACCCAGAAAACTATGAGATACTGATGAAAGAAATCAAAGATGACACAAACAAATGGAGAGATATACCATGTTCTTGGATTGGAACAATCAATACTGTCAAAATGACTATACTACCCAAAACAATCTACAGATTCAATGCAATACCTACGAAATTACCAATGGCATTTTTCACAGAATTAGAACAAAAAATTTCACAATTTGTATGGAAACACAAAATACCCCAAATAGCCAAAGCAATCTTGAGAAAGAAAACAGAGCTGGAGGAATCAGACTCCCTGACTTCAGACTATACTACAAAGCTACAGTAATCAAGACAGTATGGTACTGGCACAAAAACAGAAATATAGATCAATGGAACAGGATAAAAGGCCAGAGCTAAACGTACCTATGGTCACCTAATCTATGACAAAGGAGGCAAGAATATACAAAGGAGAAAAGACAGTCCCTTCAATAAGTGGTGCTGGGAAAACTGGACAGCTAAATGTTAAAGAGTGAAATTAGAACACTCCCTAAACACCATACAGAAAAATAAACTCAAATTGGATTAAAGACCTAAATGTAAGGCCAGATACTATAAAACTCTTAGAGGAAAACATAGGCAGAACACTCTCTGACATAAATTGCAGCAAGATCTATTTTGATCCACTTCCTAGAGTAATGAAAATAAAAACAAAAGTAAACAAATGGGACCTAATTAAACTTAAAAGCCTTTGCACAGCAAAGGAAACCATAAACAAAACAAAAAGACAACCCTCAGAATGGGAGAAAATATTTGCAAATGAAGCAACTGACAAGGGATTAATCTCTAAAATATACAAACAGCTCATGGAGTTCAATATCAAAAAAACAAACAACCCAATCAAAAAATGGGTGGAAGATCTAAATAGATACTTCTCGCAAGAAGAAATACAGATGGTCAAAAAAGCACATGAAAAGATGCTCAATATCACTCATTATTAGAGAAATGAAAATCAAAACTATTAATACAATGAGGTATCACCTCACACCAGTCAGAATGGCCATCATCAAAAAGTCTACAAACAATAAATGCTGGAGAGGGTGTGGAGAGAAGGGAATCCTCCTACACTGTTGGTGGGAATGTAAATTAGTACAGCCACTATGGAGAACAGTATGGAGGTTCCTTAAAAAACTAAAAATAGAACTACCATATGACCCAGCAATCCCACTCCTAGGCATATACCTGGAGAACACCATAATTCAAAAAGAGTCATGTACCACAATGTTCATTGCAGCTCTCTTTACAATAGCCAGGACATGGAAGTAACTTAAATGTCCATCGACAGAGGAATGGATAAAGAACATGTGGTACATATATACAATGGAATATTACTCAGCCATAAAAAAGAACAAAATAATGCCATCTGAAGCAACATGGATGGACCTAGAGATTGTCATACTGAGTGAAGTCAGACACAGAAAGACAAATATCATATGATATCGCTTATATGTGGAATCTAAAAAAAGGGTACAAATGAACTTATTTACAAAACAGAATTAGAGTCACAGATGTAGAAAACAAACTTATGGTTACCAGGGAGTAAGGAGGGGGAGGGATAAATTGGGAGATTGGGATTGACATATACACACTACTGTAACTCTACTCAATACTCTGTAATGGCCTATATGAGAAAAGAATCTAAAAAAGAGTGGAGGGCTTCCCTGGTGGCGCAGTGGTTGAGAGTCTGCCTGCCAATGCAGGGCATATGGGTTCGACCCCTGATCTGGGAGGATCCCACATGCCGCGGAGTGGCTGGGCCCGTGAGCCACAGCTGCTGAGCCTGTGCATCTGGAGCCTGTGCTCCACAACAAGAGAGGCCGCGATAGTGAGAGGCCCGCGCACCGCGATGAAGAGTGGCCCCCACTTGCCGCAACTAGAGAAAGCCCTCGCACAGAAACGAGGACCCAACACAGCCATAAATAAATAAATAAAAAATTTAAAAAAAAAAAAAAAAAAGAGTGGATATATGTATATGTATAACTGATTCACTTTGCTGTACACCTAAAACGAATACATTGTAAATCAATTATATTCCAATAAAAATTTTTTAAAAATAAAGAGGATAGGAAAAAGAAAAGTCATCTACTAAAACATCCCAGCCATAATAATCATCCAGTGAATATCTGTTGAGTTGAATCAACTTGAACAGAGAGCAACAGACTTTACCTCTGGGACCCTGTCAAAGGGTAATGCTTTGTAGCTGAATCTCAAGGGAAAGTCTGAGGCCCAGGGGAAAGGAGATGAAAAGAAGCTGCAAAAAGAGGTAAGGAGACTATCCATATCCATGTCTGGATATTTGAAATAAAGTAGAGGTGAGGAAACAGGAGATGTTGTGTAAATACTACCCAGAGATATGCCTCTCCTTCCACAAGTACAAAATTCAATCTTGTTATGTAGCTGGTAATTCATTTTAGAAACCCATGAAGGTTAAACTGACATCTAGAATTCTTTACAGAAATTTTTTCATATATCTAGGTAGCTTGTAAGTGTAATTTTCATATCATTTAAATAAAACAGAATAACAACAACAAAAAAGAGTGAGCTAAAATTTCCCACTTTGCACATAGGAGGGATTCCTTAGTGAAGATACCGTACCATAGTTTCTCAATGTCATTTTACTTTTCTCATTTTGCAGCAAGGAAATTAAAGCAAAACCATTAAATTTTTTTTTAAACCTATTTTCCATTAAAGATGTATGTACATTTTCATTCTTTTCATGAAATGTGTTACTGAAGTTCATAAACCTCAACTGCTGTTTCAGAATTTCTCTGTATTAATAGGGATGAGAAATACTTCTCCTTCAGAAGAGACTTGTTTTAAATATAAAGTGGAAAGCCCAGTACAACTGATGTTGAGATATTTATTTTTGCATCTTGAAAATCAAATCTAAATTGCAATGCATTAATGTCCCTGCATGTGTTCAAATTATGGTGAAATTTGCAGGTGAGTGGGATAAATTGAGGTAAGACATAATAATTTATGCAATTATTTTCTTCTGGGGAGCACATGTATGATAATTTTCTATAGCCCTTATATTACTTTCTCAAATATCTCCCAGATTTGATATTTTCTAGCCCTAATTCTAATTCCTAATAACACCTTCTTACAGACATAACAGCTGTGAAAATATCTAGAGCTCATGTGCACATAACTGAAAGAACAAGTTTTTCTTTGATAGTTCATCCAAATACAATAATACTGCCATATGTAGGTTTGGTTCAATAGATAAATTTTTAAATAACACCAATGCATAGATTGGGAGATGGTTTATGTGTATGTCTTGTGAGGGAGGTTTGTAGGTATGGTGAACACATAAGGAAAGCTGCTTTATTATATAACCCGTGGACTTTAATCAGATTTCTTCAAATCTACTGCCTCTTCCCATTTCATTTATGAATATTTCCAAATTGTCCTGTGGCTTAAGGTTATTAGACATGTCTTAATTGTACAGTTCATGTAAGTTTCAAGTATTACAATTTAGAGGGAAGAATAAATTCTAACTACTCAGTGGTTCGAACTGTTAGCATCATGTCTCTCCATGTAAGTTTTGGTGCACTTTTCACTAATATTGTTGTCATCTTTATTGTACATATGTTTTCTGATTTAGCAATACCTTCTGAACTGAAGAGGACATCAAAATGCTTCGCTGTGTTATTATATCAGTTTCTTAACAATTGTTTCCAGTGGCTGGATAATATTCTATTGAGTTTCACTAACTGTATTTATATTATTAGATATTTAAGTAGTTTCTGTTTTTCCCATTCTATTAACAACACTATGAAATCTATGTTAATGAATAAAGGTTTTATATATTTTACATTTTGCCTTAGGATAGAACACTACTATGTATTGAATAATAAAAGAAAAAAACACCCAGGTGTTCCTTCTCAATAGGCCGCTCTGGTCTACATTTTCTCTTACACCATCCCCTGTGTCATTCCTCTCAGTCATCAACATTCTTATTTTAGTACCCTCACCTCAGGGAAGAAACTCTTCCATATCGAGCTCTCTCTCAGGCATCGTTTTCTCTCATGCTTGTTCTTGAGGATTGTTTTTGAGTATGTTTCTCTCTTCGAGGCAGCATGTTATGGCAGAAAGAGCATGAATCAACTTGTCATTTACTTTTGTGTTGTACACAGCCTCAGTCTTCCCATCTCTAAAATGAGAAGAACAATACCTACCCATCAGGATTATTTTGACAGTTAACAAAGAATAACATCCATGAATATGTAATGCTAGATATATCTGAGGCTCTCATAAAATGTAATTGGAATCTTAATCAAGACCTAAGTTATTGGGACTTCCCTGGTGGTCCAGTGGGTAAGCCTCCACACTCTCAATGCAGGGATACTGGGTTCAATCCCTGGTAGGGGAACTAGATCCCACATGCATGCTGCAACTAGGAGTCTGCATGCTGCAATTAAAGAAGCCCGCATGCCACAACTAAGAGTTCACATGCTGCAACTAAAGAAGCCTGCATGCTGCAACTAAAAGATCCCACGTGCTGCAATGAAGATCCTGTGTGCCGCAACTAAGACCTGGCACAGTCTAAATAAATAAATAAATATATTTTTTAAAAAAGACCTAAGTTATTAACCAGATACTTCATAGGCCTTTTAGAGCAGTGCTGTCCAAGACAACTTTCTATTGTGATGGAAATAATCTGCATTGTCCAGTATGGTAGCCACCAACCACATGTGGATATTGAACACTTGAAATGGGGATACTACAACTGAAGAACTGAATTTTTATTTATGCTTAATTAATTAAAACTTAACTAGACATGCTTGGCTATTGCTACTGCAATTGGCCAATACAGTTCTAGAGAATATGTCCTTGCTTTTGTTATCTAAACTATGAATACCTTCATAATGATGGAATTTCTGGGTAGGTAAGACCAGGGCTATGCCATGAGAATGGATGAATGAAATATTCTGAGACCGAGAAGACTATGAAAATTTTCAGTCATGGCTCTCTAGGCAGATACATACTCTTTCTCCACAGGAGGCTGAAATTGGCCTTATAAGGACAGCTAACCAGGCCACCTTGATCTTGTTAGAGCCATAACACATTCCCTACAACCAAGGTGGTTGTCTCGAGGAACTGTAATACATAAGTAGTTTATAGCAGAGTCAAAACTAAATATATTAATGAACCATCTTCGGCCTACTGAATATAAAACCACATTTTCAAAAAATGAAAAATATTGAACAAATTTTAGCAATAATGAGCTATGACAAGCCATTTGAGTTGGTGCCTTGCTTGCTCAGTGAGGCATTCTCTTGAAATTAAACTGATGGATGAGATTTAGTTTACACTGTGAAGAATACAATAATAGGAGCATTTTTTTAACATAATTGCTAATAAAGTGAACAAATAATGGCTTATAAATGTTAACAGGTGATTCTGCTGTGTTTAACGTGTAAATGCCTAAAAGAAGTTAATTTTCAGAAATTCACATTTAATATTACTAATTAATAGTGTTGCATTTACAAATGTTGGAAATTATTCCTCTAAATTTCAGTGGTGTAGTTATTATAGTCCTATCAATTTACACTTGTAATTGTCAGAAGTATAGGGAAAAGCAGGCACTACATTTTATATAATTAACAGAGAGGAATTATTTATTAGGGTTTGTGGAATTTATATTTATCACAAAGCTTTGTTAATACATATTAAACTTCTTTTAATTAATTTTTATTGGAGTATAGTTGATTTACAAGTACATACTAAACTTTGATAATGTGTTTTAAATGATTAATTCTAAATTTATTAATAGAAGTTAAAAATTATAATAGATTATCAATGAAAGGGAAAAATGTACCTATTGATAATACTTTTGATGGTATTTTAAATGTAGTAATGCATTATAAAAACAAAAATAAGAAAACTACTTTCAGAACACAGGTTTGGTCCTCATTTGAGCACTTGGTTTCCTTATTAGAGTCATTGTCCCAGCTTAGTAAATTTTCCTACCTGATACTAACCACCCACTGGAAAAATCCCATATTGGGCATACGTAGCTTACTCCTAATATTCCCTCTGTGATTGTCAGTTTGATGTGTCAAATTGGCTTAGTACCCAGCTATTCAAACACTAATCTACGTGTTGCTGTGAAGGTATTTTTGTAGATGTCACTAACATCTACAATCAGCTGACTTTCTGTAACGGAGATTAGACTCAATTATCTGGGTGGGCCTCATCTAATCAGATGAAAGGCCTTACATGCAGAATTTAGGTTTCCCTGAGGAAGAGAAAATTGCACCTGTTGACTCTCGCTTCAGCTGGTGCCCAAGAGTTCCAGCCTTCTTGACTGCTTGCCCTATGGATTTTTGAATTTGCCTAGGCATCACTCACAACCACGTAAACTGATCCTGCTGGTTCTGTTTCTCTGGTGAAACTCTGACTGATATACCTGCCGTGCTCAGTCACTACCAGAGAGCAGCCCAAGGAGATAGTGGCCTTGGCACATGCATAATCCCCAGGTGGTAACAACTGGAGGCTGTCAGCCAACTATACTTTTTAGCAGCTTCCCTCTTGAAAGATCTGAGCAGCCAATGTTCATGGTTGCCACATTTACAACGATCACTTAGAAAGCACAAAGTGCTAAATCCAGGGAATTCATTGCAGGACTTAACTTATTTGAACTCCTTATAAAACTCCATTCTCCTTCATCTTCAGAATCACTACTGTTCCTCGTTCTCTGACTATTCCTTCCAAATCACTTCATGACAGATCTTGCTTTCCTCATCTTTATGTTATATCTTTGTTTAGGATCCCCCAGAAGCTGACCCAGAGATAAGGGTTACAAGCAGTTCATTTGAGAGGTGAGCACAAATGCTAACCAGCAGCAAAGTGAGAAAGTAAGATTTAGATGGAAGGAAAGAAAAAATTTTAAAAGGTAGTTTTTCAAGCTAGTTATCACAGTGCATAAATGAAGTTTAATCAGCTGGAGAACTCTGGGAGACTGTGCAGGACAACACCTCAGAGTTATCTCATCCAAAGAGGTTATGGAAATGGAGTATTTATCCAGCAGTTCCCAGCAGTCATGCTAAATGCTGCTTGCAGGGTGGGTGGCTGGTTATCGGCATTGACACCCTTATGCCTCCGTCATGGTCTGCATGCTTGCAGAGTGGGCTTCAGGGGACAGAGACAGCCCTCAAAGTCACAGGTACTGGCAGTTGGAAGCTTGCCGATATGCACTGAAATGGCACATGCTAAAGGGATACGGGTGGGACACCATGAGCATCTGCTACATACGACACACCCATGGCCCAGAGTAGATGCTAAAGTTTGTTTACTGAATGATTGAATGACTATGTAGACCTGGACAAGAACTTCCATATTTGTTTCAAGGCTTGAGGTCCCTTGTAGAATGGAAATTAACTCTTTCTTTGTCAATCTGACCTTCAAGCTGAACGATGCCTACAGATATGGGATTCTTAGCTATGCATCTCCTGGGGTATACTAGTTCATAGTTACTCTCAAATTTGCCTTACTTTAAAAAAATTGAACTTAAAAAATCTACACCTTGCAGAAAATTGTGCCTTTCTGCCCCTAATTTTCTGGAATACTCCAAAGAATATGAAACAAAACTTGCACTATTTTATGATAGTAATAAAATAAAAAATTATATTCTACCAATGATCATAGCAAGTACAAGGTATTTTAGGACACCACTATAAGAAAATGGCAGACAAAAGTATACAGTTTTGGTAACCTCTCCCACAGATTTTTCACAAAGGAGAATAAATGATACCTGGACCAGTTCTTGAATATTTTAAAACGGCAGGGTTCTTCCAATGTGTATTCACACTACTTTGTCATCATGCTGACAGAATTTGCTAAACAAGTACTGCTTAAGAGGATTTCACATTACTGAGAGAAAAGGGCAACCTGTAATATAAAGTATTAAACTGCAAGGGAAGCCGGCCTGTTGGTAATACTTACAAAATTGATTTGTGTGGCTTGAGATCCTAGAAGCAATAGGGAAACTTTATAGCACTCAGCTACAAAATAAACCTTTTATCTTGCTGCCCTGTGTATTTCCTTCTCTATGGTCCAAAGAGATTTTCTGAATAGATAAATTCTTCATATTTCCACAGCATATAGAGATCTTAGAAGAGTACATAAAGTATTCAATCAATATTATCTATTATTATTAGTATTGCAAATTGATTGGATCCATTTTCAACCTTACAAAATTAGGAAGAGTGATCCCAAAATTGTGTTCACGATGGAGTAAGTAACATGGCAGTGAATACATACTTAGTTCCTGAAATCGGATTGTGTGTATTAAGACAATTACCATGCATGAAGCAACTACAGGTACCTCAAATTTCTAAACAAATATGTCCTTTAGCAATGCCTTTCAACATATCCCAGAAAAGAAACACTTTGATCTGGAACAAACTGGTATATGTGCTATGTCTTGTTTCCCTTTTAGTTGCCTATTTTTAGTTAGATAAATGGCCACATCATCTTTCCTTAAATGAGGAGAAGGATACAAGACTATCTCGTCCATTACAACCACACCCACATAGGTTACAGAGAACAAGTAAAGAACTTCTGACCAAATAAGAACTCTTTCCACTGCCCTTTTTCTGAAAGTCCCAGTGGCTGAATCAGATTCAAGTTTCTTTAAACAGCCTGGGGTATTCACATAACCTGCACTCTGACGGTCAAGAACAGAGGTTCTGGATGCAAGCAGGTCTAATTTCAAACCCTCGTTCTACCAAGCTTATCACCTGAGTGACCATGAGCACATAATTTAAGTTCTCTAAGTCTTAGTTTCTTGATCTGCAAAATGTGAATAATACCATTACAGAATCAACAATAGGGTTGCTGTGGGGATAAAGTGAGATAATCACAGTAACGTCTGCTTATCTTAAATTTTAAAACTGTTAACTGATTAAAATTTTAAAACCTTACATTTTTTATATTGTCTTCAATGAATCTATATACCATGCTTAGAAAAAATAATCCTTATATTTTTAAGTATATAACTTAGAAACTTGGAAACCATGAAATTCTTTTCCAAAGAAGACAGAATTGGGACAACCCTTCAATAAGAAGATGGTGCAAGTCATCTTTCTTTACCTTAATAACCAACAGTCAAGTTAAAAATTCCTCCAAGAAAACTTAGATAAAAAAAGAATCAAACACATTCTATGATTCCACATACCCTGGATGGATTTCATATTAAGTTATTAAATATTTCCTATTAATTTGAGAAATTTAAATTGACAATCTGCCAATACTCTCAATTACTCATTTAGTAAAAGCTTAGCTCTATCATTGTAAAAATATAATTCCATTTTGATGTCAATTGTGGTGAGACATTTGATTTCTTATCCACCCAAAAGAAAAAATTATACATCTAGTGGACAAAAAGCCTCATTAAACTCTGAAATTAAATCTCAGCTGCGAACAAGTCAGTTTAATCCCATCTCCATAGGATTTTCATCTTCAAGTGTTTTATAAATAAGTTTCCATCTTAACAATGACATATATATTTAGTGTATGATTATTCAGATGAGAATAGATATTAATAAAAAATAGTAAATGAAAATGTCTACCAAATGTGAAAAAAAATCTTGGCTTCAAACCAGGGATTCTGGCTTGAAGATGTAAGAAAGATGTAGTTAACCTGCACCAGTAACCATGACTCACCACAGCACTTATTTTACTTGGCAGGGACAGGGAGGAAGGGTTGCAAGGCTCCCTGAAGAGGGTGTAACAGAATGTGGAGGTATAGGTTAAAATATTTCACTAGGGTCTTTTGGCATGATTTCCTGGGTGGTTGGGTTTGGGCATCACTGTCAAATTCTTCAAAACGTTTTCAATAATTTTCAATTGTGTAACACTATCATTTAGATGTTCATGTTTCACATTTAGACCTTAAATCACGAGATTTGCTCACATCTCTAGTTTTGAATATTTTTTGTCTCATTATGACCTAAGAGAGGGCATATTTCTCTATAATGCTGCAGGAATTAAGCAATACAGAATCGACCACTGAGATCAACCTTACATGTGAGCAGAACCCATCAGTGTTTGTGGTGTGTGACTTTTTATACACCCCAAACACCCCCCCCAATCTGCTTATGAAATTAAATAAATAAAATGTAACTCCTCTAACACTAATAATAATGGTTAACATTTACATGGCATTTACAGTGTGCAGGGTATTCTGCCATGTGATTGACATGTATTAAACCACGTAACCCTCACATTACCCAGTGAATAGATACTGTAATGATCCCCATATTACATGTTTGGAGATTGTGGCAACAGAGAATATGTAACTTGCCCAGGGTTGCAATAACTAAAGATAGAAATATATAATAAGAATAAAGCTGCCAATACTAATAAAACAACAGTATCAATGGCTACCATTACTGAATTCTTACATAAAAATTCAATATTCAGTTTTACATTTAATTATCATAATATTGCTATAAAAAAGACGTTATTTACTTTTCCTTTCCAGAAAGTAAACAAGTTCAGAGAAAAAAAAATACGTTTTCTCCAGGTCTCACAGCTAATTTACTGGCATAACTGAAATTGAAATACACATCCTTACTATTTTATGTTATATCTGAAAGTTAAGAGAGTAAATCCTGAGTTCTCATCCGAAGGAAAAAAAATTTTTTTTCTATTTCTTTAATTTTAATATGAGAGAATGGATGTTCACTATACTTACTGTGGTAATCATTTCATGATGTATGTAAGTCAAATCAGTACGTTGTACATAAACTTATACAGTGCTATATGTCAATTATATCTCAATAAAACTGGAAGAAAAAATAAACTTAAAAAATAAATAAAATGCACATCTTTCTAACTCTAAGGCTGCTGCTCTTTCAATTATGAGACATTGTATCTCAACAAATAATATCAAGAAGAGCAGTAACACATTGACATAATTCACTCTGCAGCTTGAGTAACCAAAATCAAATCTTTTTCTGGAATCAGATTTCAAAACACTAGTATGGAGAATGTGAGGTTTGTGAGGGAAAGTGGGCCATCTCACAAAATCGTCACACTCAGCATTTTGTAACCATCAAAAAAAAAAAAATCCACATTTTTGCCACTGATGGTTAACTGAACTCTATGGTCCACTTCATACATATTTAAGTAGGAAGTGATTTTTAAAATGAAACACTTCCTAAGTTTTAGATTTATTCTCCTGTTTGTCTTTTTAGATTTCTCTTTTATTTTTCCTGACATGAAATGAATGTCTTTTACCTTTTACTTCTTCAAAATTATTTTTAGTATATATTTGCAATTTAATGCTACTAACTGCCATTTCTTGTAGCACTGAACCAGGAGTCAAGAGGCATAAATTCTGTTCATCGATCACTATTGACTACATGATGACATATCCTCCAAATGACAAGTAAATAATCATTTTTAAACTGTGCCAATATTTTATCCACACTATAACATTTATCTAGTTATGTGGGAAATGCCAAACAATTGACAGAGGTTTTCTTTTTTATCTGGTTGACAATATGTAAGCTGTCATTCGAGATAGTGAAAGACTAATTTCCATGTATTTAATCAGCAATAAACAGGTATGAAATTCACACTCAGAGTACTTTTAATAGCTTTGGTGCTAAGATTCCATATAAGGAGAAAAATACTGAATGGTTTAGTGCAGTAATTCTAAACAAAGACCCATATATTATCAAGTAAAAAATGCATGCTTTGAACAGAGCATAACATTTAGTGCTACGAATAATAAAACAAAAAATAAAATTGCCTGGAGTTTTAATTTTCATTCTATGTTGGCATGAATACACTTCAATTGTTAAAATATTCAATAATTATTCAGTAACTCAGCATTTTGTTAGAAGAGAGGGACAAAAAAATGACTGAGAAATTTCCAATTTACCAATGAGATTTACTTAATAATTTCATCACCAAATTAGTTAGTTTTAAGCTGACTAATCCCCTGTCCTGTTACAACTAACTTCTCCATGCCCTAACCCACAAAGTGCTCTAAGTTCTGATTTTATCTACTTCCCCCAGAAAGTGTGACAAAAATATCTCTTTTTGAAGGAAGGGTGGCCTTGGCATTTCAATGAATATTCATTCATGACAACTAACTGCTGAACAATCATCAACAGGAAGACACTGGAACTCACCAAAAAACATACCCCACATCCAAAGACAAAGGAGAAGTCACAATGAGATGGTAGGAGGGGCGCAGTCACAGTAAAATCAAATCCCATAACTGCTGGGTGGGTGACTCACAGACTGGAGAACACTTATACCACAGAAGTCCACCCAGTGGAGTGAAGGTCCTGAGCCCCACGTCAGGCTTCCCCACCAGGGGGTCCGGCAAAGGGAGGAGGAATTCCTAGAGAATCAGACTTTGAAGGCCAGCAGGATTTGACTGCAGGACTTCGACAGGACTGGGGGAAACAGAGACTCCACTCTTGGAGGGCACACACAAAGTAGTGTGCGCATCAGGATGCAGGGGAAGGAGCAGTGACCCCAGGGGAGACTGAACCAGACCTACCTGCTAGTGTTGGAGGGTCTCCTGCAGAGGCAGGGGGTAGCTCAGTCTCACTGTGAGGACAAGGACACTGGCAGCAGAGGTCCTGGGAAGTAGTCCTTGGCATGAACCCTCCCAGAGTCCGCCATTAGCCCCACCAAAGAGCCCAGGTACGTTCCAGTGTTGGGTCACCTCAGGCCAAACAACCAACAGGGAGGGAACCCAGCTCCACCCATCAGCAGTCAAGCAGATTAAAGTTTTACTGAGCTGTGCCCACGAGAGCAACAGCCAGGTCTACCCACCACCAGTCCCTCCCATCAGGAAACCTGCACAAGCCGCTTAGATAGCCTCATCCACCAGAGGGCAGACAGCAGAAGCAAGAAGAACTACAATCCTGCAGCCTGTGGAACAAAAACCACATTCACAGAAAGACAGACAAGATGGAAAGGCAGAGGACTATGTACCAGAAAAACAACTAAATGAAGTGGAGATAGGCAACCTTCCAGAAAAAGAATTCAGAATAATGATAGTGAAGATGGTCCAGGAACTTGGAAAAGAATGGAGGCAAAGACTGAGAAGATGCAAGAAATGTTTAACAAAGATCTAGAATTAAAGAAAAAACAAAGAGATGGACAATACAATAAATGAAATGAAAAATAAACTAGAAGTAATCAATAGCAGAATAACTAAGGCAGAAGAATGGATAAGTGACCTGGAAGACAGAATGGTGGAATTCACTGCTGTGGAACAGACTAAAGAAAAAAGAATGAAAAGAAATGAAGACAGCCTAAGAGACCTCTGGGACAACATTAAATGCAACAACATTCGCATTACAGGGGTCCCAGAAGGAGAAGAGAGAGAGAAAGGACCCAAGAAAATATGTGAAGAGATTATACTCAAAAACTTCCCTAACATGGGAAAAGAAATAGCCACCCAAGTCCAGGAAGCGCACAGAGTCCCATACAGTATAAACCCAAGGAGAAACACGCCAAGACACATAGTAATCAAATTGGCAAAAATTAAAGACAAAGAAAAATTATTGAAAGCAGCAAGGGAAAAATGACAAATAATATACAAGGGAACTCCCATTAGGTTAACAGCTGATTTCTCAGCACAAACTCTACAAGCTAGAAGGGAGTGGTATGATATACTTAAAGTGATGAAAGGGAAGAAACTACAACCAAGATTACTCTACCTGACAAGGATCTCATTCAGATTCGATGGAGAAAGCAAAAGCTTTACAGACAAGCAAAAGCTAAGAGAATTCAGCACCACCAAACCAGCTCTACAACAAATGTTAAAAGAACTCCTCTAAATGGGAAACACAAGAGAAGGAAAGGACCTACAAAAACAAACTCAAAACAATTAAGAAAATGGTCAGAGGAACATACATATCGATAATTACCTAAAATGTGAATGGATTAAATGCTCCAACCAAAAGACACAGGCTTGCTGAATGGGTACAAAAACAAGACCCATATATATGCTGTCTACAAGGGACCCACTTCAGACCTAGGGACACAAACAGACTGAAAGTGAGGGGATGGAAAAAGATATTCCATGCAAATGGAAATCAAAAGAAAGCTGAAGTAGCTATACTCATATCAGATAAAATAGACTTTAAAATAAAGAATGTTACAAGAGACAAGGAAGGACACTACATAATGATCAAGGGATCAATCCAAAAAGAAGATGTAACAACTATAAATATATATGCACCCAACATAGGAGCACCTCAATACATAAGGCAACTGCTAACAGCTATAAAAGAGGAAATCGACAGTAACACAACAACAGTGGGGGACTTTAACACCTCACTTACACCAATGGACTGATCGTCCAAACACAAAATTACTAAGGAAACACAAGCTTTAAATGACACAATAGACCAGATAGATTTAATTGATATTTATAGGACATTCCATCCAAAAACAGCAGATTACACGTTCTTCTCAAGTGAGCACAGAACATTCTCCAGGATAGATCACATCTTGGGTCACAAATCAAGCCTCAGTAAATTTAAGAAAATTGAGATCATGTCAAGCATCATTTCTGACCACAACGCTATGAGATTAGAAATGAATTAGAGGGAAAAAAACGTAAAAAACACAAACACGTGGAGGCTAAACAATACGTTACTAAATAACCAAGAGATCACTGAAGAAATCAAAGAGGAAATCAAGAAATACCTAGAGACAAATGACAATGAAAACACGACAATCCAAAACCTATGGGATGCAGCAAAAGCAGTTCTAAGAGGGAAGTTTATAACTATACAAGCCTACCTCAAGAAACAAGAAAAATCTCAAGTAAACAATCTAACCTTACATCTAAAGCAACTAGAGAAAGAAGAACAAACAAAACCCAAACTTAGTAGAAGGAAAGAAATCATAAAGATCAGAGCAGAAATAAATGAAATAGAAACGAAGAAAACAATAGCAAAGATCAATAAAACTAAAAGCTGGTTCTTTGAGAAGATAAACAAAATTGATAAACCATTAGCCAGACTCATCAAGAAAAAGAGGGAGGGGACTCAAATCAATAAAATTAGAAATGAAAAAGGAGAAGTTACAACAGACACCGCAGAAATACAAAGCATCCTAAGAGACTACTACAAGCAACTCTATGCCAATAAAATGGACAACCTGGAAGAAATGGACAAATTCTTAGAAAGGTATAACCTTCCAAGACTGAACCAGGAAGGAATGGAAAATATGAACAGGCCAAACACAAGTAATGAATTTGAAACTGTGATTAAAAATCTTCTAACAAACAAAAGTCCAGGACCAGATGGCTTCACAGGTGAATTCTATCAAACATTTAGAGAAGAGCTAACACCCATCCTTCTCAAACTCTTTCAAAAAACTGCAGAGGAAGGAACACTCCCAAACTCATTCTATGAGGCCACCAACACCCTTAATACCAAAACCAGACACAGACACTACAAAAAAAGAAAATTTCAGACCAATATCACTGATGAATATAGATGCAAAAATCCTCAACAAAATACTAGCAAACAGAATCCAACACCACATTAAAAGGATCATACCTCATGATCAAGTGGGATTTATCCCAGGGATGCAAGGATTCTTCAATATACGCAAATCAATCAATCTGATACACAATATTAACAAACTGAAGAATAAAAACCATATGATCATCTCAATAGATGCAGAAAAAGATTTTGACAAAATTCAATACCCATCTATGATAAAAACCCTCCAGAAAGTGGGCACAGAGGGAACTTACCTCAACATAATAAAGGCCATATATGACAAACCCACAGCAAACATCATTCTCAATGGTGAAAAACTGAAAGCATTTCCTCTAAGATCAGGAACAAGACAAGGTTGTCCACTCTCGCCACTATTATTCAACATAGTTTTGGAAGTCCTAGCCATGGCGATCAGAGAAGAAAAAGAAATAAAAGGAATACAAATTGTAAAAGAAGAAGTAAAACTGTCACTGTCTGCAGATGCCATGATACTATACATGAAGAATCCTAAAGATGCCACCAGAAAACTACTAGAGCTAATCAATGAATTTGGTAAAGTTGCAGGATACAAAATTAATGCACAGAAATCTCTTGCATTCCTATACACTGATGATAAAAAAATCTGAAAGAGAAATGAAGGAAAGACTCCCATTCACCACTGCAACAAAAAGAATAAAATATCTAGGAATAAACCTACCTGGGGAGACAAAAGACCTGTATGCAGAAAACTATAAGACACTGATGAAAGAAATTAAAGATGATACCAACAGATGGAGAGATATACCATGTTCTTGGATTGGAAGAATCAATATTGTGAAAATGACTATACTACCCAAAGCAATCTACAGATTCAGTGCAATCCCTATCAAATTACCAGTGGCATTTTTTACAGAACTAGAACAAAAAATCTTAAAATGTGTATGGAGACACAAAAGACCCCGAATAGCCAAAGCAGTCTGGAGAGAAAAAAATGGAGCTGGAGGAATCAGACTCCCTGACTTCAGACTATACTACAAAGCTACAGTAATCAAGGCAATATGCTACTGGCACAAAAACAGAAACTTAGATCAATGGAACAAGATAGAAAGCCCAGAGATAAACCCACGAACCTAGGGTTAACTAATCTACAACAAAGGATGCAAGGATATACAATGGAGAAAAGACAGTCTCTTCAGTAAGTAGTGCTGGGAAAACTGGACAGCGACATGTGAAAGAATGAAATTAGAACACTCCCTAACACCATACACAAAAATAAACTCAAAATGGATTCGAGACCTAAATGTAAGACCAGACACTATAAAACTCTTAGAGGAAAACATAGGAAGAACACTCTTTGACATAAATCACAGCAAGATCTTTTTTGATCCACCTCCTAGAGTAATGGAAATAAAAACTAATATAAACAAATGGGACCTAATGAAACTTAAAAGCTTTTGCACAGCAAAGGAAACTACAAACAAGACGAAAAGACAACCCTCAGAATGGGAGAAGATATTTGCAAACGAATCAACGGAAAAAGGATTAATCTCCAAAATATGTAAACAGCTCATGCAGCTCAATATTAAAAAATCAAACAACCCAATCCAAAAATGGGCAGAAGACCTAAATAGACATTTCTCCAAAGAAGACATAGAGATGGCCAAGAAGCACATGATAAGCTGCTCAACATCACTAATTATTAGAAAAATGCAAATCAAAACTACAGTGAGGTATCACCTCACACCAGCTAGAATAGGCATCAGCCGAAAATCTACAAACAACAAATGCTCAAGAGGGTGTGGAGAAAAGGGAACCCTCTTGCACTGTTGGTGGGAATGTAAATTGATACAGCCACTAGGGAGAACAGTAAGGAGGTTGCTTAAAAAACTAAAAATTGAATTACCATATGACCCAGCAATCCCACTACTGGGCATATACCCAGAGAAAACCATAATTCCAAAAGACACATGCATGCCAATGTTCACTGCAGCACTATGTACAATAGCCAGGTCATGGAAGCAACCTAAATGCCCATCGACAGACGAATGGATAAAGAAGCTGTGGTACATATATACAATGGAATATTACTCAGCCATAAAAAGGAATGAAATTGGGTCATTTGTAGAGACATGGATGGATCTAGAGACTGTCATACAAAGTGAAGTAAGTCAGAAAGAGAAAAACAAATATTGTATATTAACGCATATATGTGGAACCTAGAAAAATGGTACAGATGAACTGGTTTGCAGGGCAGAAATTGAGACACAGATGGAGAGAACAAATGTATGGCCTCCAACAGGGGAAAGCGGCAGGCGGGGTGGGGGTGGTGTGATGAATTGGGAGATGTGTATAAAATGGATGACTAATAAGAACCTGCTGTCTAAAAAAATAAATAAAATATAATTCGAAAATTCAAAAAAAATTAATTAAAAAATAATAAAAATAATAAACACATCATGATCCATTTAAAAAAATTCATTCATAATCAGTAATCCATTTCCTTTCCTACCTCACCTGGTTAAGATAAATCCAGATCAACTATATATGCAGATATTTTTTTTTGTATTATTAACATGTTGGCAAATTTATTTTATTTTTAAATTTTTTTAAATTTTTGTTTTTTTAAATTTATTTATTTTATTTTTGGCTGCATGGGTCTTCATATATGCATTTTATCTGAAAAATTTCTGGGTACATACTGGAAGGCTGTGTGCAGGCTTTCTCTAGTTGTGGTGAGTAGGGGCTACTCTTTGTTGCGGTGCATGGGCTTCTCATTGCAGTGGCTTCTCTTGTTGTGGAGTATGGGCTCTAGGCATGTGGGCTTCAATAGTTGTGGCATATGGGCTCAGTAGTTGTGGCTCGTGGGCTCTAGAGCGCAGGCTCAGTAGTTGTCGCACACGGGCCTAGCTGCTCCGTGGCATGTGGGATCTTCCCGGACCAGGGCTCAAACCTGTGTCCCCTGCATTGGCTGGTGGATTCTTAACCACTGCACCACCACGGAAGGCCCGGCCAATTTATTTTAAAACTGTAAAATACAGACTTATATTTATCATTTGTAGTTTCAAATTTTTGTATAGAATTGTGTAGGGAGGAAACGCTTCTAAGAGTTCAAAATAAAAATGCTAAGGTGTCTAAAGTAGCTGCTTTTAGGGGGGCATATATCTTGTTAAAACAAATAAACAACTAAAAACAAACAAAAAACTTAAGCAGGAAATGCATCCTAAGGCAAAGGAAACAAAAGCAAAAATAAACAAATGGGACCTAATTAAAAGATTCCACACAGCAAAGGAAACCATCAAGAAAACCAAAAGGCAACCTACTGAATGGGAGAACATATTTGCAAATGATATGACTGATAAGGACTGATAAGGGGTTAATATCTAAAATATCAATATATAACGGCTCATACAACTCAATATCAAAAAAAACCCTGAGTTTAAATAATGGGCAGGAGACCTGAATAGACATTTTTCCAAAGAAGATATACAGATGACCAACAGACACATGAAAAGATGCTCAATATTGCTAATATTCAGAGCAAAGCAAATGAAAACTACAATCACCTCACACTGGTCAGAATGGCTATCATCAAAAAGAACATAAAAAACAAATGTTGGTGAGGACGTGGAGAAAATGGAACCCCCGTACAATGTTGGTGGTAAATTGGTACAGCCACTATGGAAAACAGTATGGAGGTTCCTCAAAAAACTAAAATTAGAACTACCATATGATACAGCAATTCCACTCCTGGGCATTTATCTGAAGAAAATGAAAACACTAATTCTAAAAGATGCATATATTCCACTGTTGATAGCAGCATTATTTACAATAGCCAAGATATGGAAGCAACCTAAGTGTCCATCAACAGATGAATGGATAAAGAAGATGTGGTTTATATATATACAATGGAATATTACCATAAAAAAAATGAAAATTTGCCATTTGTAACAACATGGATTGACCTGGAGGGTATTATGCTCAGTGAAATAGGTCAGACAGAGAAAGACAAATACTGTATGTTATTATTTTTATGTGGAATCTAAAAAATGAAACAAATGAGTGAATATAACAAAAGAGAAACAGACTTACAGATAATAGCGAACAAACTAGTGGCTACCAGTGGGGAGACAAAACAGGGGAGGAGCAAAAAAGGGATATGGTATTAAGAGGTACAAACTACTATACATAAAATAAATAAGCTACAAGGATATATTGTACACCACAATATTGTATAGCCAACATTTTATAATAACTTCAAATGGAGAATAATCTATAAAAATATTGAATCACTATGTTGTATACCTGAAACTAATATATTGTAAATCAACTATACTTCAATAAAAAGAACTTTTTTAAAAAAGGAAATGTGCCTGCAGAGAAAGAGTAGTATGATCATTATTTGGCTAAGTAACAATGATTAGCTGAATTTCCTTATAAACATCTACAGATAAGCTTGAAACAGAATGGGTGACAAAAAAAGGCCAAATAGGTGATTCTGCCAAGCTGACAGGAGAGAGTTCAAAGAAGACTGGACAAATACCAGACTGAAAAATAATTTGCCTGTTTCAGAAGGGAAATTCTCCACCTCCCAGTAGAAAATATTCAGACTTAATTTTATTAAGTACTGTCAGATTACTCTCCAGAAAGCCTTTACCAGTTTAGATTCCTGACAGGTAGATGCCCATTTCTCCTCAATCTTGGAAAACTTTTATATTATCAACTTCTAATTTTATTCATCTGATGGTTGTTGAGTAGTATCTCTTTTTTAAATTTGCATTCTTGTTGATAGTGATGATAAGCATCTTTTCATGTACAAAGTATCTATCCTTTCTCCATTTTTCTGTTGATATCCAGGAGTTCATTGACTATTTATTTACAATGTCATAAGCATTGTAAATAGCTTCGTACTGATATATATGATGTTCTTAGAAGATAAATCTTTAGTTTTTAGAAAATTAAATCAATGTTAACCTAATCACGAGTGCTTTATTTTTGTCTTATTTAAGAAGTCCCTCTGCATTCCCTGAAACAAAAAGATATTCTCTCATAGTTTCTTCTGTTGGTTTGAGAAGTTTACCTTTCACATTTAGGTCTTACATCCATCTAGAGTTCTTTGTATATGCATTTTATTTTAAAAATTTCTGGGTACATATTGGTAGATATTTTTGAACCTTTTAAAAAAAATTCCAATCTTAGTGCTCTGTGTTTAGAAATGCTAAGAAAACACACTTACTTTTATTCAAATACTGTCATATTTGTATTTTTCGTCATTTTATTTAATTATTTCTATTTGCATTACTTTTCTTTTCTCCTTTGCCTTTAATTTCAGTTTTATAAAATTATTCACATGTCCTTTCTTATATTAGTGTCTCTGACCCATTACCCTTGTTTCTGTGGCATATTCTGAGTTGAACTTGAGAGACAGAGACGTAAGTTAGTTTGCTATGTTGTCAGGAAAAAGATGCAGTTGAACTACCCGCACCCCCAGATCCCTCTTTAGAGCTGAAACACTTGTTTACCCAGTGGCTGGGACTGTAGGCTGTTAACAGTACACATCTGGGTTCCTCCACCCCTGGGAATTGCCAGAGGCCAAAGGGAGCTGCCTCCCACCAAGGTTATGTCCCAATCTAAGACAGCCTAGTGACACATGTTAAATATTAACTTATACAAACTTTATGTATTAAGGTTATCAAAACTTAATTTTCTACATTTGTTATAAATATTTACCAGCTGGATGTCTTTCACTTTTAAGATATTTTTGGGCAGAGTAAAAATATTTAATGTACCATATTTTAAAATATTATTTGATACATTCAAAAGAATATATGTGTGTGTGTATGCGTGTATCTATTTGTAAGTTATAAATCATAATAATATAATGAATACTTATGAACTTAAAGCCCAAACCCAAAATGAAAACATGATGGGGAAGTATAATCTAAAAAAAAAAAAAAATCTCCTGCCAACCCAGCAAACCTCTCCAACAAAGGTAGAAGACAAAGAAAATAGTTTTATTACTGAATAAACATGAAACCAGAATGTGGTGCATCACAGGCAGTCCACTGTAGAGGTTGCAAAAACAGGAAACCTCACTCTTTTCTATAGCCAAGTAGATACAACCCGTTACATTTATGTTCTCAAGAGAAAAAACAACCAGTCTGGAGGTAAGAGGACTTGACAGCAGCATATGTCACACATGGTCCATCGTAAAATTCACTTGGTAGTTGGGGTGACCATCTGTGTTAGCTAATTGGTTTTATCCCAAGGAAAAATAAATTTCTCCTATCTTTATTACAGAAGTTAATTTTTGAGCAAGGCTCCCGCTGAAGTTAGGCTCCTAGTCTCCCACAGAAAATGGGAGATAGGGATGCCGTCTTCTTTGATGATTACATTTCAAACACATGGCTCCCAAGTCTTAGAGAAAAATATTCCTGGGTTGTAAAGCTGTAAAGAGGCTTATGTAGGTTTTAAAAAGATTTATGTACATCTCGAAGAAGCAGAGAAAGAATTTATAATTACAAGTTTTCTTAAAAAAAAAAAGTGCTCTGAAAGGTGGCAGGTTTCTTTTCCTTTCATACCAGGGAAACTTATTATTTTTTTCTTTTTTGATTAGTATTTATGCGAACAAACATACATAATATGATACCTACCAGCGCTATAGAACACCGTTCTTTTATATCCTTTCCAACAATTGATGTAGCCAGACTTCTTAATTTCTGCAAATACAGCAGGTATAAAAAGGTATCTAGCATCTTTATCAGATACTTCTTATGAACCATTTTAGATTCTCTCAACTTCACCACCTCCTGTTCCAGTTGCAGCATAACTAGTGTAGCCTTCTAGGATTTTCAAGCAGGCACAGAATAATAGCAATTTGCCTCATGCCTTTGCTAAGCCTGGGGATTCCAAGTTGATGCCAAGATGTGGGATGCTATGGAACTCTGCTCTATAACCATGCATGTGCCTCATGGGATGAACTCTGACTAGGCAATATGGGAAACGGAAGGTGCATTTTTCTACCCACCATCCCTCTCTTCCAAGTTATACAGACACGAGATATAATTAAACTCCTTCTCAGAAGACAATCAGTCACACTTAGCTGCAACCAGGTCATTAATACACCCTCATCTTGGCTCTCCCTCCCTGTTTCATTATGCTTATCCCTCACTCCTGCTCCTTGGGATTGTGTACTCTTACAAAATAGTAGCTTTCTGGGGAACCCAGGTTAAGATATGGTCTTAATTTTCATTTTGCTGATTACATAGTATGTATTGGCCATAAATGTAAAATGCCTGTTCCTATGTTTTGTTTATTTTTATTGAGGGGAGGGGGGATGTTTGTTTGTTGTTTTCTCGTGGATTAGTAGGATTCCTTTACACATTCTAAAGACTAATGATTAGTAGGCTATGTGTTATGGGTTTTCTTCTTTCTGTTTGTTGCTTGTATTTTCTTTTCACTTTCACCATTTCATTGACAGAAATTCTTAATTTTGATTTAGTTGAATTGAGCTAATTTATTTGTGTTTATCTTAATAAATTATTTCCTATCCCAAGGTCAGAAATACATAACTCTGTATTTTCTTCTAAAGATTCCTGAGCTTTGCTTTTTCACATTTACATCTTAATACATATTTTATTAGATTTTTCCTATGAATCTCATCATTATTGTAATTATAAAGAGTGTATTCTATTAAATTATGCTTTTATCTTTTCTGGATTATGTTGATCTTATAGCAAGCCAACTTGCTAAATTTTTATTGTTCATAATATTTGTAGAAATTCTAACTGGCTAACAGTGCTAAATGGCTTTCTTGATGTTAAAAAAAAATGCTTCTAATTGTTTTCATTACAAGAGATGTTTGCCCAAGTTTTTTGATTGATTCTGTTTGTCAGGTTCAGAAGGTTCACTTATATTCCTAGTTTACTGAGTACCTACCATCAAAGGGTGCTGAGTTTTATTACATTTTTCTACATTATGAAGTAAAAATATTGCTTTTCTCCTTTCACCTCCTACTGTGGAGAATGGTCTTTACATATATTCTAATGTTAAGCTACCATTGCAATCTTGCAATATACCCATTTTGGTTACACTGTATTATAATTAATCTTTATACAATATGGTTTCCTAATACTTTGGGATTTTTGTATCTGCATTCATGCATGAACCTCCCGAAATGAATTTTGATGAGGATTAAATTAAAACAGTAAATTATTTTATAAAGAATCCACTGCAATAATCTATCTTTCTACTGAGCAACATCTTTTCTTTTTTTTTTTTTTGGTCTATCAGCAAAATTTTACTGTTATTCAAAGGTTTCTTCTTTTAGATCTCGACTTTTTTTTGCTGTTAAAATAATTCTTTGGCATAGAATTTGTTATTTTTGTAGTTGTTGATGCTGCTGTCATTGTTCTGATGTTGTTTGGTTTTGTGTTTGCTACTTTGAAGGGAATCTTCTTTTCTTTTTACAATTTACAGATTATTGAAATTAAAGCGGAAATCTATTGATTTATTTAAACCCACTGTTGGCATTTTTTCTTGATTAGCTTGTATTTCTAGGTGCAAAACTATCATCTGCAAATAATAATGATACACTGCTTTGTTCAAACATCATATAGTATTTCAATTTTGTGTTTTATGTCTGCCAGAACTTAGATTGGATTTGTTTATTCTTATTTTCCACAGTGACCTGAAAGTTCTGTATTTGTTCATACTAGTTGTTACATTTATGATTGCTTAATAATATACTTGAATATATTTCTCTAATTATCCAAGTCAAAGTTGCATGGTTTCTTTGGGATTAGGCCTTTATATAACAAAAAATGCAATACTCTTTTACTTCTCTTTATGGTCCTATTCACTTTTTGCTATCTATTGATATAATGTGTGATTTGAAACTATACTGTTACTACCATCGGAATTAGTTCTGAAATTTGCATGCAGTCCGGCAACCAGACCTGCTTAACAGCTTGATGTGACAACATAGGACGAACAGAGCACTATGTAGCCAAAGTAAACAGCAATAGGCTTAAGTGAACCCAGCAACCAAATTAAAAGAACAAGCAGGGCACCTATAAGGTGACTTCTATTGAAGTAAGGCTACTGACTGGAGAGATGACATCTTAAACATAAAACTGATAATCATGTTAAGGAAATTCAAATGTAGCATTCCAAAGACAAATGTTCCTGTAACTAAAAAAGAATAATAATTTGCTTTTTAATTTTAAAATTCAGTAGATAAGCTGAAGAAGAAAATAGCCATTCTTGAGAAGCTACTATTAACCTGAAAGATTAGAGGGTCAAACAGTACAAAATATGAAAACATATGATTTCCAGAAAAATTAAAAGGAATAGAGGAACAAGGTCAAGGAAAATGTCCTTGGTATGAAAAAAGATGTCTGCAGATTCAAAGGGCTCACTAACTTTTATGGAGAATTGGTGGAAAATGACATGCATTTAGGTAAAATTCCTAAGATCAATGTGAGAAAATTAAAATTTACAAATTCCTAGAGAGAAAGACAGGTACTCAAAAGGAAAAAGGATCAGATTATCAGTCAGACTTCTCATATGCAATCTGGAAACTTCAGATAGGGAAATATAGTATGTGCAGGATGTTGAGGAAAAAAATTATTGCAACTCAAAAAACTTACACTTAGCCTGATGTAATTCACTTCTCAGGGTAAGCAATGGACATCTGTAGTTATACAAAAAATCACGGAACATATTACCCATCTACCTTACCTCAGAAAACTACTAGAGAGCTTATTCTAACCAAACAAAAAGTAAATCAGAACAGAACCCTCACAACAGGGAGTGAGATAGAGGCGAGGAAACAATAAAGAGTAAAACTGCATGATCTAGCCGTACTTATATCTAACTGTATTGGGATACTGGGAATGAAGATTTGAAATATGAATACTAAGTAATGAGACTAAGAAGTAACGATTCTTGGAAGAGAGAAATACTGCAAGAAGAGACTAACCATAGTTTGGTACTTTTGATACATGACTATCTCACTAAAACCTTGGAGTGAGTGTAACAAGAAAGGAGTCAAGTAACGGCATTCAGGGCAGGTTGTGTGAGTATGGAGCAGTAAAGAAAGTAAAAATGTTCAAAATGTTTCGTCTTACTGGAGTAGGGGGTGAAGTCAAGAAACATGGTCAGCATTTTCTTTTGGTTTATTTTAAGATAAATAAGTATTTGACTATGAGTGCAACAGGCAGAAAATTAATACTAGTAGAACGAAAGAGCCAATATATAACATCCAATTACCAAAGGAAAGATATAAAATTAACAGTAATGTAGCCAATCCAGCACAAGTTAGGAAAAGAATAAAGAAGAAGTAACACTGTCACTGTTTGCAGATGACAAGAATACTATACATGGAGAATCCTAAAGATGCCACCAGAAAACTACTAGAGCTAATCAATGAATTTGGCAACGTTGCAGGATACAAAATTAATGCACAGACATCTCTTGTATTCCTATACACTAATGAACAAAAATCTGAAAGAGAAATTAAGGAAACACTCCCATTTACCATTGCAACAAAAAGAATAAAATACCTAGGAATAAACCTACCTAGGGAGACAAAAGACCTGTATGCAGAAAACTATAAGACACTGATGAACGAAATTAAAGAGGATACAAACAGATGGAGAGATATACCATGTTCTGGGATTGGAAGAATCAATGTTGTGAAAATGACTATACTACCCAAAGCAATCTACAGATTCAGTGCAATCCCTATCAAATTACCAGTGGCATTTTTTATGGAACTAGAACAAAAAATCTTAAAATTTGTATGGAGACACAAAAGACCCCAAATAGCCAAAGCAGTCTTGAGGGAAAAAAATGGAGCTGGAGGAATCAGACTCCCTGACTTCACACTATACTACAAAGCTACAGTAATCAAGACAATATGGTACTGGCACAAAAACAGAAACATAGATCAAAGGAACAAGACAGAAAGCCCACAGATAAACCCATGCACCTATGGTCAACTAATCTATGACAAAGGAGGCAAGGATATACAATGGAGAAAAGACAGTCTCTTCAATAAATGGTGCTGGGAAAACTGGACAGCTACATGTAAAAGAATGAAATTAGAACCCTCCTTAACACCATACACAAAAATAAACTAAAAATGGATTAGAGACCTAAATGTAAGACCGGACACTATAAAACCTTAGAGGAAAACATAGGAAGAACACTCTGACATAAATCACAGCAAGATCTTTTTTGATCCACCTCCTAGAGTAATGGAAATAAAAACTAATATAAACAAACGGGACCTAATGAAACTTCAAAGCTTTTGCACAGCAAAGGAAACCATAAACAAGACAAAAAGACAACCCTCAGAATGGGAGAAAATATTTGCAAACGAATCAGCAGACAAAGGATTAATCTCCAAAATATATAAACAGCTCATGCAGCTCAATATTAAAGAAACAAACAACCCAATCCAAAAATGGGCAGAAGACCTAAATAGACATTTCTCCAAAGAAGACATACAGATGGCCAAGAAGCACATGAAAAGCTGCAATGATTAGAGGAATGCAAATCAAAACTACAATGAGGTATCACCTCACACCAGTTAGAATGGGCATCGTCAGAAAATCTACAAACAACACAAGCTGGAGAGGGTGTGGAGAAAAGGGAACCCTCTTGCACTGTTGGTGGGAATGTAAATGGATATGGCCACTATTGAGAGCAGTATGGAGGTTCCTTAAAAAACTAAAAATAGAATTACCATATGACCCAGCAATCCCACTACTGGGCATATACCCAGAGAAAACCATAATTCCAAAAGGCACATGCATGCCAATGTTCACTGCAGCACTATGTACAATAGCCAGGTCATGGAAGCAACCTAAATGCCCATCGACAGACGAATGGATAAAGAAGCTGTGGTACATATATACAATGGAATTTTACTCAGCCATAAAAAGGAACGAAATTGGGTCATTTGTTGTGACGTGGATGGATCTAGAGACTGTCATACAGAGTGAAGTAAGTCAGAATGAGAAAAACAAATATCAGATATTAACGCATATATGTGGAACCCAGAATAATGGTACAGATGAACCGGTTTGCAGGGCAGAAATTGAGACACAGATGTAGAGAACGTATGGACACCAAGGGGGGAAAGCAGTGGGGGGGTGGTGGTGGTGGTGGTGTGATGAATTGGGAGATTGGGATTGACATGTATACACTGATGTGTATAAAATTGATGACTAATAAGAACCTGTTGTATAAAATATAAATAAAATAAAATTCAAAAAAAAAAACAAAAAAAAAAGAAAGAAAATTATTTGTAAACATAAAGTGAGATAAAAGGAACAAAACCAAGAACATGAATTGTTAAAATACATGTACATGGGATAAACCCCCCTATTTAAAGAGAAACTTGAAGATTGGAAAGAAAAGGAAGTCATAGGTATATGTCATTCTGGACTTAATTTCCTGTTCCATTGTTCTATCTTCCTCTAAACTTTAAAATCATTTTTTGCCTTATTGATCTTATTCTTCATATTTCTGCAGCATATTCTTGAACAACACCTTTTTCAGAAAAACTTTATATTAAGTTAAAATAATAAATCATGTGGTTACCTTAATTTTAATATATTTATATTTTAAGTAAGAAGAATACACATATTTGCTATTTAGGTTCTTACATACAAGAACTCAGTACTTTTTTCAGTTTACCTAATTTTTTGTATATCTTTCAGTAGAATTTTAGGTTTTTCATATAGGGCTTGTACTTTTCTTGATAAATTTATTTCTTGATGTATGATATTATAGTTTGCTTTTTAAAAATTATTTTTATTGTGATAAAATACATAAAATATAAAACTTACTATGTTATCCATTTTTGAAGTGTGCAGTTCAGTGGTATTAAGTATATTGAACCATCACCACCAATGGATGGTAAGCATCACAACCAATGGATTACTATTTAAAATTAATCTTTTCAGTTATATTTTTGAATGATCTTTGTTGTATGCATCAAAGTTACTGACTTACATTAACAGCCAGCAGTCATATTTCATTTTCTGATTTTTCAAGCATTTTACATTTGTTTCTCATAAATATTCTAAGTACATAATGAAAACATACAATGTCTCTTGTCTTCTCTTTTCCAATATTTAGACTGTTGGGAAAGGCAGTCTCCTGCATGCAGTCTTTCTACCTCCACTGAGCTGCATGGGAATGGGCCTTGAGCCTGGAACACTTCCTTACCAAGAGATAAACTGGGTACAGGCTGTGTGGACTCTATCAGCTTGCGTGGGAATATCTTTCCTTGTTTCAGACTCGATGAGTAGTCTTTTGTTTCTGCTGAAAGTTTGTGCGTCACATGGCACCTGGCCAATCCCACTGTTACATCTGTCCTCCGAGGGGAGTGGACAGAGTTCCTTCCACTGCAGCACCAGAGAGGTGCACATAGGTGAAGTGCCCTGCATCTGGTCACCGGGAGGGACTCACTGGCCATGGGGGACTGACGCCCACCACTGAAGTTGATCTTGCTGTCTCTTCTCTAAGTAAGTAGAAGTGTTGTTCCATTCAGTGCTTGACTGTGTTGATTCCCTTCGCAACTCTGATACCAGGATGCAGTGGGCAGAAGTGTTTAGAGGCTTCCCCTAGAATTGGTAACTGATGCATGATGGTCTACACCATTGGGATTGATAACTGGTGCATGGTTCTCTGTCCAACATAGACTCTCCCCCCCCCCTTTTTTTTGTTTTCAACTGACTGCATTTGCAGTGGTGATGACAATAAGCATTGTCCCCTTGACCGTAGAACAATGGGAAAAATCTAGGATTTCAAACAAGGTTATTGCCTTTGTTCCATCTCTCTGTACTTTTTAGATATTCCAATTATTTATAGATTAGTGCTTTATACTCCAATTTTCACATCAATCATTTCTTTTCTTTCTTCCCATCGTTCATTTTTCTTTTTTTTGGGAGAACATTTATATACCTTATCCTCTACATCAATATTTTGCATTGCCAATCCTAATTTGCACCTTCTAATGTGAGTTTTAGTTTTACTCTTCCCTTTGTGGTTTGCTCACCAGCTTTCCTTATTTTTATTATTTCAATTTCTCTTAGAGCATTATTTTAATGTACTATCTTTTTATCTTAGTCTGTTCTCAATATTCCAGGTTCCCCTTTGATGGAGAGTAATGCCAGGTGGTATAACTTGGGGGCTTCTTAGAAATGCACAACCTGAGGCCACCACATAGAACTACTAAAATCAGAATCCATTCTTAAAAGATCCCCAGTTAACTAATATGTACTTTCGAGTTTGAGAAGTACCACCCTCCTATTTTATCCATAGCACATATCATTTTTTGACATATTATATAACTTCTTATGTTTATGTTTGTTTGTTTATTTTAATTGAAGTATAGTTGATTTACAATATTATCTTAGTTTCAGGTATACAACACAGTGATTTAATATTTTTATATTCTCCATTTAAAGTTATAAAATATTGGCTATATTCCCTGTGCTGTACAATATATACTTGTAGCTTATTTATTTCATATCTAGTACTTTGTACCTCTTAATCCCCTAACCCGATCTTGTCCCCCGCCTTCCCTCTCTGCACTGGTAACCACTAGTTTGTTCTCTATATCTGTGTTTCTTTTTTGTTATATTCATTCATTTCATTTTTAAAATTCCACATAAAAGTGATAACATACAGTATTTGTCTTTCTCTGTCTGACTTATTTCATTAAGCATAATACCCTTCAGATTCATCCGTGTTCTTGCAAATGGCAAAATTTCATTCTTTTTTATGGCTGAGTAATTTCCCATTTTATATGTATATACCACATCTTCTTCAAGTGTTTATCTGTTAAGGGGCACTTAGGTAGCTTCCCTGTCTTGGCCGTTGTAAATAATGCTGCTATAAACTGTTGGGGGTGTATGTACCATTTTAAATTAGTGTACAGTGACAATTTAACAATTTCAGAAATCAAAGGTCATCATTACTGATCCCATGGTGATTAAAACAATAATAAAGAATACTACAAACAACTCTATGCCTAAAAATTTGATAAAATAGCTGAAAGGGACCAATTCCTTGAAAGACACAAACTACCAAAACTTACACAAGGAGAAATAAATAATCTGACAAGGCCTATACCTATGAAAACTGAATCAGTAGTTAATAACCTTCCAAAAAAGAAAACACCAGACCCAGATGATTCTACTGATGAATTCTACCAAACTTTTAAGAAATTATATCAATTCCCCATAATCTCTTCCACAAAATAGAAGCAGAAGGAATGCTTCCTAACTCATTCCATGAGGCCCACATTACCCCATTACCAAAACTAGATAAAGATGTTAAAAAATAAAGGAAACTACAGACCAATATTTTTCATGAATATAGATGCGATATCTTCAACAAAATAGTAGAAAATCTAACCCAAAACGTACAAAAAGAATTACAAACCACAAGCAAGTGGAATTTATTCCAGATATGCAACGCTTGCTGCATTTGGAATCCAGAACTGACAAAACAATCTAACAGTATTACAAATGTATGAAATAAATACAATGAAGAGGATAGGGCAAAAGGTAGTGACTTCAGTAACTCTGGAAATGAGTCTAATATGTAAAGACTAAAGGCAAAAGAAACTACATAAATGCAATACTCTAGCTGATAACAATGTTTCCCACGGGGGTTAAGGTTAACGATTCTGCTACAGCTATACACATATACTGAGAGTGAACAATTAAGTAAGTGAATCACAGACAGTGAGAGCCAGGTTTTTAATAACTGATATATCAAGCAGAGTGCAGTGGGAAATTACAGATAAGCAAAGGAAGAAGCTAGAATGGTTCATGTAGTAATGAGAGTTAGAGACATCAGTGTGGGCTCATGGTTAGTTTAGATATGTGTGTATATATGGGTTAATATACACATGTATATTCCCTTGCTTTGTCAGCTGAGGGCCTAAACGATGACACTCCAGTAGCAGTAAGTACACCTAGTGTTGGGATCTTTCTAATACCTTCCTCCAAGAAAAGGAATTGGGGCTCCTTGGGGAAATGGCTGGTTCTAGGACTGAGGCAAGATGAGCCTGGAGCATTTTGTAGTGCTAGAATGTAAGCAAGTGTTTAAAAAAAGGACTTAAACTAATGAGGGTATGTCAAAGGGATATAGGAAAACCCAGGTCCTGAGAGTAATATCTGAGCATACACCTCACTGACAAGAAAATTTCCTATCTCTACTAATGTAGAATCATTATTTCCAGGAATAAACTATAAATGTTCTGGTATTTTATGAGAGAAAGGTTGGGCTGACAGATACTTCTTCCTATGATTTCTACTTGAAGTACGCTTAAAGATTTTTGAGAGGCTTCTATCCTATATTTGTCATTATCTGACTGGTATTTTAACTTTCATGTGAAATGTGAACTAGTATTTATATGTTAGTGGAGAAGGAAGGAGCAGCAGGGGAATGGATGGATGGCTAAATTTTATTAAGCTCTATATGTTTAATGCTATTTAGAGATTTTTGAGGTGGGGGAGTACCCTTAAACTTTAAATAAGTTATGGAAGGTTGTAACGTGTTAAAAACAATGAGAGAAGCAGCTTTCAAAAGGTGAGCCACTTGACTGTAAATGTAGTTCAGATATACGTAGGCTGTGGATGGATGTAGATAGCATCTCTTCATTATTCATTTCTGGGCTTAGATATCTCTTCCTTCACTGATCATGGCCCAGGACTGAGTTAGATGCCAAATGTATCTGCAGTGTCCCCACATTTACCCTGTTTTAATGCATTTTACTCCACATTATAACTGTGTACCTGAACTTCATAAGTAAACCTATATCCCCTCCTAAAGTAGTTTTTTTCTTGTCCTCTATATATCAGTAAATGTAACTTTTACTGCCTGGTCACTTAAGTCAGAAACCTGGAAGGTTCTGAGGCCTCTCTCTCCTTACCACTACTTGTCATGCTTCATTAGTTACAACCAATACTATCTTCTCTGCGTCTCTTAAACTCATCTACTTCTTTCCAATGCCATTTCCCTAGTAAAGTTAACAATTCCTAAAATGATGACAACAGCCTCTAACTAGTCTCCTCTTGCCTCCCTCGTGTGATCTTCCAACAATGGAAATATGATCCTAATCTCAGCCCCATCATGCCCCCTCACCCCCCAAAAAATTCTTCAATTGTTCTCCTTTCCTTTTATGGCAAAAAAATCATTAAAAGGTTTACAAGGCCTTGTTTTGCTAATCCCTCCATCCTAGACTCCTGCTTTTTTTCACTATGACAGCTGAAAATATAATGCAATGACTGAAGAGTGCAAGGCTCTGGAATAAGAATTCTGGTTCATCTTAGTACAAGTCTGTGTGACTTGACAAGTTCCTTCCTTTCTGTGATTCAGTTATATCGCCTGTTAAATTAGGATGATAAGAGTATCTTCTCAATTGGCTCATGAGAATGCATATACAGGCCTCATTACAGTTTCTCATGTACCTTTAAATGCTCAATTAATTATGTTGTAATTATTAGTATTATTATTCTTAGTTACAGGTGTCTTAGTTTGCCTTCCTCCAGAATTTGAGCTTGAAATAAGGATTCAAGTGTAAGTACTTTATTTGGGAGGTGATCCCACTCAATAACCAACTGGAGAATGAAGAAGTCAAATAGGGAAGGGAAGGACACCACTAAAAATTATGTTAACAAGCAGGTTAACATTATAGGGACGTGAAACTCCATCTTACTGTGAACATGCCTTATGGTTACTCCACCCAAGGAATAAGGAATCCAGGTCATAACCTCCAACTTGCATTTCCCCTTTTTTTCTGGGCTGCTTGCAGGAATATCAACAACCTAGCACGTCTGGCCTGTTCCACACACAGATCAAACATGCTCTGGTAGTCCAATAAAGCCTTCAGAGAGTTATAGACACTTGTGATAGGAAGCTGTAAGACATGCACATGAACTAGCAGTCAGGGCATATGTAGCAGACAGCATCTGCTACAACAGGTAAGAGAACTGAGGCTCAATGAGGTGAAATGACTTGTCCAAGATCATTGCTAGAAAGTGTTTGAGTCAGGATTTGAACCCAGGGACATTTGACTCCAAAGTACCTGCAGTTTTCACCAAAGGATGGTAGTTATCAGCTTAGAGGTAGAGACTAGAGAGGAGTAAGGCTAAATATGAGGCAAACAGTGAAAGAAGCTGGAGAGGAATGAAGACAGTGAGACAGGCTGGTCACTATAATTCAATAATCTCCCACTGTCGGAAGTAGAGATTCAAGAAAATATCCTTATCTACCAACTTACCATTTGGTACATATTTGCTAGCAGGAAGCATTATATTATAGTATATTTTGGTATGAATTATATCATGTATCATAAAATACATTTTATATTAAGATCATGATTTGATTCAGGCAGTATGATTTTAGAATCTACTCTCTTACACTAAACTGCTTTTCATAGTACAAGTATTTAAGATTTTAGTTTAACACTCAGACCTGATTCTGAATCTTTATTGTGTGTCTAATCAAATACATATCCTTTGGGAAAATTATGTGTTCTATTAATTTCTTAATTTTCCATAAATGGTTCTCATATAAGTACCTACCTCATACAGTGGGTATAAGGGCATAATAACTAATATGAGGATTCACTGAAAGTGACTAGTATAAAGAACATGAAAAATAGACTTAAGAAAAATAAAAAATGTAAAGGGCATATCTAAAGTGAGAAAATACGGCAAATATGAACAACAGGACAATGCACAGCAAACATGCAACAGTCCCAAAATACTGAAGTAACGACCATAAATAAATAAATTCTAATACAGCAGAGGACATATATGCTGAAATAAAGGGAGACTTGAATCTGTATTTTAAAACAATCAGCATGTTTCATGTTCCGGGAATAATTAACAGAGATCAAAACAAAAATATATTCTGTAAAAATGTTTACAATTGAAGGATAAGGAACAAATTCTAAAAGCATACTTTCAGAAAAGCAATGGGAAATATGTCAGGCTCACCCTTGAATTCTGTCTGTATCATTAAAGACAAGTAAGACTGCAGAACAGAAATCCCCAGGATTCAGAGGGGCTCCTGGGTAGAAAGAGAATCCCTTCCATTCTCCAGTGCTGGAGCTCATCTAGTCCTATCTCCTCACTTTTCAGGTGAGCCACCACCTGGGCCTGACCTGAGAATGCTGAAAAGCAGAGAGTATTTAACAAGCCTAAAGAGCTGGAGAGGAAAGAGGCTCATGGGACTCCCAGGTTAGCTGGGCATGCGCCAGGCCTGTTTCTAGAATTGAGGGAAGAGAACAGCTGTCAAGCACATGTGGCCCCTGGAAATAGACCTGGAAAAGGAGGAAACCATAGGAGGCCCTGAGAGGCATGAAGGCAACAAGCCTGGGTTGGGACCATTGAGGGTACCACCCGCCAGTGACCAGTGGGTGGCCTCAGGGAGCCATTGTATCTCCCTGGGCCTTGTTTTCTTCTTCCCACTATTCCCACTGCTTCCACAGTACAGTGTTTCCAAATTCCTGACCGATAGCCTAGAATGAGGAAATAGAGGCAAGATGCATAACCTTGCTCAAGGTCATGGCTAAGAAGTGAGGAGCCTGGATGAAAACCCAGGCTCTCCTCCACACCTGTCATCCTCCTTCCTATGCTAAAAGGCCCAGCTCCCGCCCTGAGTCAGCCCCTCAGAGCAGAGGACCAGTTTGCTCTCAGGTGGTTTCCCTAAATTAATCCCATCACACACCACCTTCTCCCTACCCCTCCCAACCACCTCGAGAGCTCCCTGAGGGCAGAACGAGGTACCATCCCCTCACCCAACCCAACCCAACCCACCATTGAGCACACAGTGGAATGGGTCTGTGATTGATGGATGCAACTATTTCCCTGAAAAATAATTAAAACCAAGTGGGCATTTGCAGCCTCAGCTGTTGGGAAGGCAAGTGCTGCCTCGGTCATTTCTGAAATAATTAATGACTGTGCTTACCTAATCTCACTTGAGGTGTGAGGAGCACGAAAAGGGGAGGGGGGGGTCACTGTTTCTTCCCCACGAGGGACTTGGAGGGTTAGTTTTATAAACTGGGCCTCAGAGACTTTGCTGAGACATCTTCTCCTTCCCTGCTGGGTGGCTTCAAGATTGCAGACAGTTCTGGTTGAACCTCCCCCTGAGGGGACAACTCTAAACATGTTTTCCTCATACTCAGGCCCACACATCTCCACATACAAGCACTTATGCACTGTCCCCACCAGCCACACCCAAAAAAAAAAAAAAAAAAGACAAGTAAGACTGTATTAGTTTGAATAATTTTTGCCTGCAAATTACAGGAATCATGACTTAACAAGTTATAAACAAGAAATAATATATATAAAATGATAGAAAGTCCATAGATAAGTTGGCTTCTGCATTGATTCACTCATCTCATTGAAGATCCACATAATTTCAAATCTTTGCTATTGTCAATGTTGGCTTGATTATTGGTTTAGATGCAAAATGGCTGGCTGTCAATGGATATACAGACATGATGTTATTCAGAGGAATACATCAATAAAAGACTATCTCTTATTGGCATTCTGTCTTAGGAGTAAGGAATCTTCCCCAGGAGTTTCCAGTAAATTCTATTTATGAATTTTTAGAATTGATTCACATGCTGAATTCTGAACAAATCCATGGCAATAGCAATAAGATTACCATAGATGAATATGGAGCTCAGGATAGGCTCAACATCCCCTCAGCCATTTGGCTATGGGGAAAGAGAAAGGAAGAGTGAGATGACTGATCAATGTCAGGGTTGGGAAAGAAAGAGATAGCAATGGATACTAGGAAGGCAACTCACAGTGTGCACTGCAAAAACAGTGCAGTAAAAATGGAGCAAATTCTAAATAAATAAGAAGGGAAAATGCTGTGTCCCAGAAACTCTATACCTATGTAACTTTCCATTCATATGTAATATTTTAAAAGGTCTCAAATATGCAAGGATTCAGAAGATCCAAAAACGAAAACAATTCTTAGAAACTTTGTGAATTCAAAACTCAGCCAAGTGAATTACTGAAATATTTAAGTACTGATGATGAATCTTGCATTCAGTAAAAAATAATGAAATCCAAATTACTATTTTACGTATTGTAAAACCAGAATTTGATATTAAAACTCCTAAAGAGAAGTTACAAAATTTAAATTTAACTACAATAAACTGAAACAAAAAAGCACAAATCCCAGAATGTATTACAGTTGGCAGGAAAAAATGAAGTATAAGAATACTGATTTTATTTACTGACATCTCAATGAAAAATAAAATATTTTCTGAAATCAAAAGAGGTATAATATAAACAAAAATAAATGACAAAACTTCCAAATTATTTGAGGATAGAGATAAAGCAAAATAGACCATTAAGCCAAAAAAGAAAATAAACATATTAAAAAGGAAAAAATAACACAAAGACACAGAAACAGGAGCACATAAAGAAATTCCACTCAATATTATATTAGCAGAAGAACACATCAAGCTGGCATTTCAGAAGTGCAGGTATTCTGTTAATATAATCAACTGCATCAGTAGTTTAAAGGAAGTACTAAAAAGAATCATGAGGAAATTCAAAATCTAATCATGGCTCCTAAGAAGATAGAAAAGGGAAAGAAAGAAGGGAAGATTCTTGATAATCTCATCATCACAGAAAGAAACTGATCATGATGGAGAGTATCTTCTTCAAACTAAAAATTAAAAATCAAACCAGTGACAAAACACAAGAAAAATTTCCATTCAAATCAGTTCCTCCAATAAAAGAATGCTCAATTCTACTATTACTTAATACTGTTATGAATTTGAGCCATTTTAACAATGTAAACTCAAAAAATAAGATAATGTGATCAAAGAAGTGGTCCAAGAGAATTTAATGAAAAACAATTTCTAGAGAATTTGGTAAAATGGTATATTAAAAATATATCTAGATATAAGAAAATGATACAACGAATATATGTAACTAATTTAAGTAATTTATAAATAGATTAGACAAAATAAACAAATTCCATTTAAAAAACTATTTAAGGCCAACACTATCCTGATTCCAAAGTCAATAAAGGTACTACAAGAAAATGAAACTACAGACCAATATCACTTATGAATATTGATGCAAAAATCATCCACAGGAAACTAGCAAGCCAAATTTAGAGCACATTAAAAGAATTATACACTATGGCCAAGTGGGATTTATTCCTGGAATTACAAGGATGGCTCAACACATGAAAAGCAATCAATATAATCCACCACGTTCACAGAATTAGGGAAAAACACATGATCATCTCCATTGATGCAAAAAAGGCATTTGACAAAATTTAATATCCTTTCACAATAAAAACACCCAACAACTAGGAATAAATGAAATTTACTTGAACATAATAAAGGGCACATATGAAAAACCCACAACTAACATCACACTCAATGGTGAAAGACAATGCTTTTCCTCTAAGATCAGGAACTGGACAAGGATGCCTGCTTTTACCAACTGTATCCAACAATATATTCAGAGTTATAGCCAGAGCAATTAGGCAAGAAAATGAAGTAAAAGTCATCTAAACTGGGAAGGAAGAAGTAAAATTCTCTGTTTGCAGATGACATGATCTTATATGTAGAAAACCCTAAAGAATATGCACACACATAAAATAGATTACTAATAAGAACCTACTGTATAGCACAGGAAACTCTACTTAATACTCTGTAATGAACTATATGGGAATAGAATCTAAAAAAGAGTGGATATATGTATATATATATAACTGATTCACTTTGCTGTACAGCAGAAACTAACACAACATTGTAAATCAAGTATAGTCCAATAAAATTAAAAAAAAAAAGATTACACACACACACACCCCTGTTGGAATAATGAATTCAGCCAAGTTGCTGGATAAAAAGTCAACATACAAAATTCCCTTTCATTTCTATACACTAACAATTAAAAAATCCAAAAAGGAAATTAAGAAAATAATTCTATTTTTAATAGTGCCAAAAAATAAAAAAATATTCAAGAATAAACTTAACCAAGGATGTCAAAGACTTGTACACTGAAAACTATAAAACACTGCTTAAAGATAGTAAAGAAGACACAAAGAGATGTAAAGCCATCTTGTGTCCATGGATTGGAAGACTTAGTAACATTAAGATGTCAACACTACTCAAAGCAACCTATAGATTTAATGTAATCCTTATCAATATCCCAATGACTTTTTTTCTGTAGAAATAGGAAAATCCATCCTAAAATTCATATGGCATCTCAAGGGACCACAAATAACCAAAACAATCTTGAAAAAGAACAAAGTTGGTAGTTTCACACTTCCTGATTTCAAAACTTACTACAAAGCTACAGTAATCATTATGGACACATGGAATGGGAAAAAATATCTTCAAATCATATCTCATAAAAGACTAATATCCAGAAATATTTAAAGAACTCTTATAATTCAACAAAAATCGAACCCAACTGAAAAATGAAAAAAAGGACTTGAATAGACATTTCTCACCAAAATACATACAGACACTAATAAACACATGAAAAGATGCTCAACATCACTAATTATTAGGAAAATGCAAATCAAAACCACAATGTGATACCACTTCTCACACATTAGGACGATTATTACCAAAAGCAGAAAATAAATATTGGGGATGACGGAGAAAATGCAACTCATGCATTGCTAGTGGGAATATTGTGCAGCTGCTGTGGAAAACGGTATGGTGAGTCTCAAAAACTTAAATATCGAATTACCATATGATTCAGCAATTCTGTTACCAAACCAGGTTCGTTTTCCCCAATTTACAGCAAGCCAAAATGCTGAGACGCCAAGGTTTGCAGCAGAGGGTTTGCTCGCGAGGCAGCTAGGCGAAGAAACCGGAAAACACGTCACAGATGCACCACCCTGACGGCCAGGGGCTGGGGGGTTGATGGGATAACCAATAAAGAAGCAGCGAGGTCTGGGGAGCGTGGAGCGTGGGGAGCATGGGGAGTGGCGACTGGGAAAAGGTGCGGTAATCCTTGTTCTGCACAGGTGTAACTAAGCTACAGGCCTCTGCACGTTCCAAATTGGAGGCGCTTAGCACACTCTGAGGGTGGAGTTTTCGGCCCTCTGACGTCAAAAGGTCAACAATGGGACACTCGAGCATGCCCAGTTGGAGGGTCGGTGGTCCTATTCCATCTTGACCAGCTCAGCTCAAAGGAGACACAACTGTCTCCAAGTTCCTGGAAAACAACTCGGGCAAACATCTTATTGTTTAGGCTAAGTGCTGGGCCGCTTGGAGGACGTGCAAGTCTTAAAATGACCTTGATTAGTGAAGGCAGGTGAAGTGGATTTGACTAATGATTAACCACAGTTTCAATTCTGAGTATTTAGCTAAAAGTGTTGGAAGAAGGGACTCAGATATTTTTACAGCCAAGTTCATAGCAGCATTATTCACAATAGCCAACAGGTGGAAGCGTACCACCCAAGTGTCCCTGGATGGATGAGTGGATAAACAAAATGTGGTATATACATGCAATGGAATATTATTCAGCCTTAAAAAGAAAGAAAATTCTGACAATTGCTACAACTTAGGTAAATCTTATAGACATTATGCTAGTTGAAATAAGCTAGTCACAACAGGGAAAATATTGTATGATTCCACTTATATGAGGTACCTGGAGTTTGGATAATGTAAGGATGAAAATTATGCCTAGATTGCTATGTAGGCTTAATGCAATATCAATACAAATCTAATAATTTTGTTTTTGTTTTAGTTATTGATAACATGATTCTAAAATTTATCCAAAAAATAAACACAAAAAAATTCTAAGTTTTTGAAAAAGAATAAAATGCAGTGACTTTTTCAGTATCAGTTATTATAATTGCTTGTAGAGCTACAATATTTAAAAGACTTTGGCACTAATTCCGTAACAGTTTAGAAAACCCAAAGAGATAACCAGGCACACATAAAAAATTGAGTAAATGGTTTAAAAAGTAAGTTATAACCAGTCGTGGAAGAAAATATTATTGAATAAATATTTTTGAGATAAATGGTTACTCTTGAAAAATGTATATAGACCATTACACAATTCACCAAAACTTTAAAAATTATTTAGAAAATTATAAGCATTCCAACAGACACATGGGAAAAGGAGATGGATACTCCACTAAAAGAAAAAAACTGAAGAATATAAAAATCAGAGAGCATCATAAAAGTTGCCCAAGTTTCAGCAGTCATCAAAGAAATACTTAAGATTCTTATTTCCCCCATCAAATTGGCAAATAGTCACATAGATGATGTGTATATAGTGTATGTGTGTGTGTACTTGTGTATCAAGAAACTAACAAGAATGCAGGGGAAAATAATGTTATATGCTATTTTTAAAAGTGTAAACCCTTACAACATCTGTCTGCAATTCAGTCTAACAATATGATATAGAATGCAAAATAAGAGATTCAGTGGAAAAAAAAATTCAAAGGCATATGCTTAGGAAATGTTCAATGACAAACACAAAGTTTAGTTTACAAAGATGTTCACCATAGCATGCATGCATTCATTCATTCAACAAATATGTATTAAACATTATCCAGATAAATGTCAGTGTTCCAGGCCCTATGTTAATTTCACGTCTCATAGAACTTTTCAAAAGAGAAGACACACAATGGAAAATGAGATGAATAAAAACAATAATTACATAAAGTGATAAGGGCTATGAAAATCATAAAACAGGGTAATATGTTAGATAGTGCCGAGAAGCAAAGGTCTCCCTAAGATAGTGACATTCCAGCTGAGACCTGACTGTTATAAAGGAGCCACCATGGCTTTGGGGACAGAATACTTTCCAAGCAGAAAAAATAGCAAGGACAAGTAGAGAATGAAATTGGAATGTTTGAGCAACAGAAAAAAAGGAGTGTGTAAGTAAGCCCAATAGGAACAAAGTGAGAGGAGAGGTAGAGGCTTGAAAAGACAGGTAGGCAGGGAGATATCTAAACCTTACAAAGGCATTTGGATTTTGTTCTAAGCCCAGTGCAAGTCATCGGAGAATTTTAGGCAGGGAGATAGTGATAACTGATTTAACTCATTAGAAAAATCACCTTGGTGAAGGAGAGAATGGACCACGCTGTGGCAAAAGAAGTAGTAGAGAGACCAGCTAGGTGTCTAATGAGATGAGGAGTGATGGCGACTTTCACTACAGCCATTCTTCTGCAACTTTATTGTTCATATGATTCTCTCATGAATCCTGTTGAAGTTCTGATTCTGATTCAGCTTGTTTGAGATAGGACCTAAGATTCTCCATTTCCAACAGGCTCTCAGGTGAGAGAGATACTGCTGGCCCAAAGACCACACTTTGAGTACCAAGGCTCTGGTCAGATGGTATCTTTAAAATTTAAAGTCAGAGAAGGAAGAAAGAATACAGCTTCCATTTACATTTGGAGTTACAGCTGGTAGGTGCTGCTGCAGGGCTGGATTTGGGGGGTAAGAGAAAGAAATGACTGTTATGACTACAAGAATTCTTTATGTTAGCACAAAGTCAAACCAGCGTAATTACCCAGTAATAGGTTAATGAAAGCAGATGGAATATTATTAAAAATCTGAAAATCGTATGTTAAAATAATCTTTTTTACATGGGCAAACAAGATTTACGATACATTCCCAACTGTAAAACAGGTATAGCACATATGGAGAGATATATATCAACATGGAAAAAATATCCTTAGGATTTTTTTCTTTGTATTTTTCTTTTTTCTTACATTTTTAATAATCAACTTCGATTACTTTTATAACCAGAAATACTTTTTATTCCTTTTCTGTAAAGATCTAAAGCCTATATAGCAAGATGGCATCATCTGTTTAATTTATAGTGGAGGGCACATAGATTTGTTATATTTTCTCCTATGTTATTGGTATGTTTGAAATATTTTATATTTCATATAAATAAAAATTTAAGCCACTATTTTAAAGGATCTCATGTTCTTATTTTCATAAAAAGTATAATGTAACCTGCAGGTACACAAGCACATCTTTTTGAGTACATGGGCCATCGCAATTAATCTTCCACTTTATTTTTATATTTCCATTGTGTGAATTGCCTGCCTGGAAAGTTTTATTTCTTGACTGAGTTTTAGTGTTTTCTACATAGAAAATTTACTCTTTAATCAGGGCATCATCATTTAATAATATTTTTAAAAAATGTAGCCACGACTTTCAATGTCAGGCCTCTATCTTTCTACCCAGTAATCCTGCTGGAAATGTCAACAGTCCAAGGTCTGATGATTGGGAAGTGGTGCCTGGCTGAGCAAGAAGGGTTCTGGGGGGCACAGAGAATGCTGGCTATGACCCCGGCAGGTGGCTTGCAGTAGGGGTGAAAATACGTGGGAGTGTTTGGCATGGCAGTATGGGGGGACATCTTCATGCCCCTGCAGAGCCAGCAGGAGTGAGGGGGCACAATCATGCTGGTAAGTGAAAGCTTGATACCACTGCTGTCAGGATGTGACAAGGAAAGAACGGATTAGGTCTAGACCAGTGCTTTTCAAACAACATATCAATCCACAAGCATTAGGTGGCAGCAGCATATGTAGTCCTGCGGGCAGCAAAAACAGATTTTAAATCTTCTTCCTTTGCCCTGGAGGAGTTTAAAACCTACAGAAAAAAATAAGATCTACACAGAAGTACCAATTTGAAAACATATTTTAAAAGTTCTAAAGGAAAAGGGAATATCTTTGATGATAAACAACTGATTATTTATTGTATCAGGTGGACTCACTGATTTTGCTTGTAAATGTATCATATCTAGAGTAACTTGAATATGAGTCCATTTTTTCCTATTTGTGGAAACTATCTTTCTATGTACATGATTTCAGGTAATAACAGAAGTGAATTTCCTCTGGGCTGCATATGTTTGCAATTGTTTATTCAATTTGTTTCATCTTCAAGTAAAGTCATGAAATGCAAAGCGACGTAGTAGTCCATTCCTGTAAATAAGGGGGGTGAAAGCTCCGTCCAAAGCCTAAAACACTGACCCGAGCTGGTCAGCACGTGAGCTTTTATTTTCCGTTGTAAGAGTCTGAGATACTGTAATCTGTTCTCGTGTGTGTGTGTGTGTGTGTGTGAATGTATATGTGTACGTTCCTATGAGTATGTATATATTACACATTTTCATTATATCAAATATGTATTCCTGTGGTAATTATGGACCAGAGGATGAAAACCATAAATATTTGTGATCTCTGAAATGACAAATTGTTTTAGAATGGGGAAAGGTTAATTAAAAGTTATGGGGCTAAAAAAAAAAAAAAAGTTATGGGGCTGGTAAATCAGAAAGTCATTGTATGCAATTTTGTCCATTTGAACGCACACTTAATGAGTGCCTAAAAGGAGGTCAGCAACTTTTGTTTCCATTCTCAGCCTTCACTTATTTCCTCAAAAGTGTAGACTAAGAAAACAATTAGATTTGCACAAGAGCATGACAGGAAGGGAAATGAGGATCAGGGTTGTGGGGAAAAGCAGACAGACAAAACACTGTACTCTATAAGAAGAAAAGCAGAGAGCTGCCACTTACAGTCACCCACTGCCTTCCTAAGTGTTCATTGTCTCAGGGACCCTACGTGGGAGTTAAACGTTAGAAGGAAGGAGGAGACAGTGGGACGTCATGGCGGGCTCTTCCATACGTTACCATGTGTGTCTCTATTTCCACAGGCCCCAAATGATCTCCTATCTCCCGTGACACGTGTACCCTAAACTGTCAACTTGACAGACTAAGCAAATTAATTGAAATTCTACAGAAATCCTTTCCCTGGTTACAAAATTTAATAGAAGTGGGAGTTTAGGGGGTTCTTTCAAGAAAATTTGGCTTCTAAAGGTTTAAATAAAACTTCTTTTACTACTGTTAAGAGCTTCACATATAACGTGAACCTTCATTCCTGAGGACGAAATTCAAGTGAAATAAAAGGAGTGCACATTACGGATGCTTTCACACAGATGCCAGTATTGGCTGTTGTTCATGGTTTTATTTATAAATGCAAGATTTCCCACAAAATTTCCTGGATCGTTGTAGTCTACTGTTGGTATTTACTTTCGGGGCTTATTATCTGGGGAGGTCGATAAATGATTAACTGCAGCTTATTTTGTTTTAGCCAGGGCGTTGGATAGACTGCATTTCTCACTTTGTCTTCTCAGCAGTTGTGTGCATTATGGAGATGAGCTGTGGCTCTAGCAGAAAATGCATCATTTATATATGTCAGTTGGATGGCAGCATGTGCCTGCTCTGGACTTTTTCTCAGAGGCTGTGAGATTTATGACCATCATAAAGCCTTTTTTTCCCCCATAGATCATGTTAGTAGAATACTCGTACCTTTTCTGGACTTCACCCTTTCAGAGACCAGCCAGAATCAGAAAGAACAAGATGCCGTTTTGGTAATTTTTACCAAAATGAGAAAATGACTCCATTCTCCCCAAACTTCCCTCTCCTACCAAACTACTAATTATTCAGCATACATAGAGAGATCTAGCGGATTATTTTTCCTTTTCAATATATTTTGTTTGGAAAAAAAGCATTTATTTATTTTCATAAAAATCTTTTTAGAGCAAAAGATATAAATTGCTTAGCCTGGCAGAGGTCTAGGGTAAAATCCATGCACACAACACAAGACTGTTTTCACTAATGTTCTCCGCAATTCTCAGAAATATACATGTGGTTTCATTTGTCCCATCTGTGTAAATGATTGTCTACCATTGATATCATGTAATCAGAAAATAATTTTCATAATCAGAGACCACTTCTAAAGCAGTCATGTATGTGGCTGAAGGCAATGCAGACCTTAACGGTGTAACATCACCAAGTCAAAGCTCCGATTCATGAAGTAACTGCTTACAAAAAGGAGGACCATGCTTGATTTCTCCTTCTCTCAATTTAGCCTGCCTCAGTCCCTCCCTCTCCAGCAATGCAAAGAGGAATAAACTCCTTTTTTTTACCTTTAAAAATGGCACCAATTAGCAAAAAGAAAAACACAAACAAAAATGATTCAAAACATAATAGATGAATTAAGTGTGATTACAGCAGAATGATGAGCTTATCTAAGAAAATGGACATAGGCTTCAAAGAGAAAAAGCTAGCATTTTGAGAAATATATTTCCCTCTGGCCGAGACCTTTTCTATCAGTATGAAAAGAGAAAATCGGGAAACTCAAAGTATTAAAAATATAGGTAATGAAAATTATATAATGTTATATATCAATTTTATCTCAATAAAAAGCAAAATATAGGTAATGGAGCGTGTAGAATCAGAAAACAGTAACATAGTTTTAAATGCTAGTATATGTAAACATACTGAACCACTGTTATATTAACAGAGACACATATCTATACATCTATACAATACTTATCTAGCTCTAGATACACACAAACACACACACAGCATATACAAGAGCGAAGACAAATGCCAGAAGGCCAAACTTGGTTTTGAATGAATGAATCACCCATGAGCAAATACTCCTGTATCTTTCATTTTCATTTGTCCTCTCTTGCAGCATCCTCATAGATTAAAAAGAATCTCTTTCTCTGCCAATTTTCACCTTTTTAAAATATTTTCTTCATTGATTTTTTCCCCCTTTTCTTTGCATCAGACCTTGAAATTCGTAAAAATGGGGTTTATTTACATTTCCATATTCACTTCATAAGCATGCATTAAAGGCTTACTGTGTGATATGGAAATATGACTATAAAAGGTTTAGATTGAATATGTTGTGACTCCAGGGAAAGCAAAAGTGAATAACAACAAAGAAAAAGTCTTGATATGAGCTGCCTTCTTGGTGATTTATCACTTTTGCCTGAGCATTTAATTCATCAAAGATTTGTGATTTTGAGTCTTGTTCTCCCTTGGGAAGACCAAGGTTTGTTTGGGTGTTGCTGAATTATATTCAACAAAAGGTTATGTAATCATCTAAGTTATGTAATAGAGAGACCACTTATTACCCTGATAGCATGTGAAAAAGAACCTGAATTCATAGATTCAAGGAGTATTCAAGATGGAAGGATCATAGAAATGTTTGAACACATCTCAGTCATACAGATGGAGAAGCTGAAATACAGAGAAAAATGAGGTCATGGTCCTACCTTATGTGTTGCTGATTATACTGGTTTAGTAATATGGATCTAGGTATTTTAAAATGTTATTTTTTTAAATCAAATTAAGCAACTTATATTGAGGGTCTACACGCAGTAAAGCTAACAGTCCATTTTTATTAAACGTTTATATATTTTTGGTGCTGCTAATCCTTTAGTTAATTTCAAGTTTTTTATGTATACAGCTAATAGAATTTTTCAAATATTTTATTTTTAATTAAATTCTTTATGATATTTTTACGAGGAACTTGAGAAGCCTTCTGCACATCTTTGTGTGCCCTAAGTTAAACAAGAAGGCTCCAATTTGAGTTTTTCACTTTATAGCATAATGGAACTGATCTATTCTCAGGAAAATCAGCCTTCCACTTAAATGTCTATCTTTGACAGGAAAGGAAGCTTAGAGGTGTGTGAAAATATATACGCGCTTTTACAATTGTGATACTCTCCCATCAGAAAGTGCCAAAATACCTGCAAAGAAAACTCTTTTGTCAAAATCAATTTTATATGAAGGTTGATTTAATGAGCAGTTTTTATGGGGCATAGAAATCTCTGGCACCTTCTCTTTTTGTTGCCAACCAGTTTCATTAATCACGAAGCAGCTAGATTTCACAACCAACTACCTGTCCATTAGGACAGATTTCCAGGACTTCGGCAGACCTTACCTCCAAAAATTCTTTCAGCAACACAGAATCAATTTCTCAAAGAATGTAATGTATTGAACTTAAAATCCTGTAGGGTGAAATAGGCATTCTAATTAATAGGAGTTGGTGATGGGATACATTTCGTATCATCTAATAGTAACTAGAACAAAATGTCACCCTTCTATCATTCTAGCAAGAAGTTTACACTAAATCCTTATTACCTGCTCAGTAGTAGAAGGGGATTAGCAATGAGGTGACCTTAATCACAAAAGATTGGGCAGATCTCCAAAAGCCTCCTAAATTCACAGCAAGTGGCAGTCCAAAAGACACTATTATAATCTCCCCGGTCCATATGGTTGATTTTCACTTTTGTCAAGGGAAGCTATCTTGTGGTAATTCCAATAGTTCCTGTGGTGCTGTTACTTCTGAGATTGTCAACTTTTACTTTCTGAATTCTAACTTTCATAAAATTCTTTCATTTTTCTGACTCTCCCTGGAATCAGAAAGGGCATTCATAGTCAGAGAAGAACTGAACAGGAGACTCTGTTTCCTGAAGGATTCAGAAGTGTATCACCTTGCTCACTGGACCAGCTTAAAGCAAATATTTTTATAATAGATCCTTTGAGAAATTTTAATTTGTGAATGTTAACCTTTCAAAGTTGAAATAAAATAGAGTTAGAGATCCATTTATGAGATTATGTTTGAAATTTTAAATATATCTGCCTCTATCTTCACAAACACAGAGATTTTAAAAATTCTTCTGAGGGATTTCAGTTCCAGGTGATATGATAGGTTAAATACCCTAAACAACTCTGAACAGCAAAAAAAAAAAAAGACAAAAAACCAAAAAAACTGAATGAAATACATGAACATAACTGAATGTATCCCTGAGTTGGCAAGAAAAAAAATTTCAACTTTAAAACAAAGTCAAAATGGTAAAACTGGAAGACGAGTAATGACATAAGTTTTTGAGGTGAGGGTAACTGCAGAAGCACGGTGAATCTGAGCTTTTTTTCTGTTGCCTGATCAGGATTAGAAGACAGGAGGAAAAGCTATGGTCTGCCCATGCCAGAGAGTCTAAAAAGAGGGCTACCTCTTCACTCTGATGTTAAATGAGAAATAAGTCTGTCACACAGAAGAGGATGGCAACACAACAGCAAGGAAATTACCTATCTTGACTTTAGTGCTTAAAATACCTATGGTAAGGGACTTCCCTGGTGGTCCAGTGGTTGGGATGCCGTGCTTCCACTGCAGGGGGCGTGGGTTCGATCCCTGGTTGGGGGAACTAGGATCCTGCATGCTGCATGCCGGCCGAAAAAACGAAAAAAAAAAATCTATAGTAAACACTAAAGGATTATATATAAAGAGGGTAAATTGCATTCTATTAGAAGAGAATAATTGAATGGTAGAAAAAAAAAGAACCTTAATCAATCAAAAACAAGACAAAAAGGAAAAGATAAAAAGAATGACCAAAAGCAGAATATATAGAAAACATAATAATTAAGATTCAAAATAAATTAAATTGAGCAAATAATCATAATAAATAAATATGGACAAGTGTATCCAATTAAAAGTAAAAGAAAATCAGTCCTGAATTCACTATATCTAGCAATATGTTGTTTATAAATGGGACCCTCAAAACATTAGGATACATAATTCTGTAACTATGTATGGTGATGCATGTTAACTAGACTTATTGTGGTGATCATTCCCAGTATATACAAATACTGAGTCATTATGTTGTACACCTGAAACTAGTATAATATTGTATGTCAATTATACCTCAATTTAAAACAAACAAACAAACAAAACCCTAAAACATTAAGATACAGAAGTCTGAAAATCAAAGGGTGGAGTCATTCATACCAGGCAAATGCTAACAAAAAGAAAAGCTGGTATAGATAAACTAATAACAAACAAAATAGAGTTGAACACCAAAAAGTATGTATTACTTGAAATAAAGAGGATCTGGTCATAATGATAAAAGTTTCAATTCACCAAGAAGACATGCAAATTCTAGACTTGTGTGTACAATACATGGTATCAAAACAACTATACCAAAAATTTACAGACCTAAAAGGAGAAATACACAAATACAGCAACATAGTGGAAGATTTTAACACACTTCTCTCAGTAATATCAAGGGTATAAAAACCAGTAAAAATAAAAGAGATGAACAAGCTTCATCTGTGATATATATGGGATACTAAACCAAAAATTTTATTCTCATTTCTCTTCAAGAACACATGGAATATTTAAAGAAACCGATCATGTATTAGGTGATAAAGCAAGTCTCACCAAAGTTCAAGGGAATGCTATACTACAGATAATATTCTTTGACCACAATGCACTTACATTTTAAATTAATAAAAATAAAAGTAATTTAAAATATCCATATCCCTGGAAATTTAAAAAACCCAAACTTTCGAAGAACCCATGGATAAAATAAAAATAATGAATATTTTTTTCATTATTTTTTCACATGTAATATTCAGCACACGTGTTTGAATGTTATACCTCAATAAAGCTGTTCAATATAGTTAAGATCTAAATATACACCTAAATTATCTTTAGATTTGAATTATTTTAATCAAAATCCTAATAGTGATTCTCATGGTAACGTACAAACTGATTCTTTCATGTTTATGTAAGAGCAAAAGACAACAGTCTAAAGAAGAACAGAACAGAGATTTGTCCCAACCAGATATCAGGACATTAAAAGCAGTGTTAATTAAGGCATAGATTTGGTATTGTAGTATACAACTTGATTCAAAGACTGGAAAATGTAGAAATTGGGGAGTAGTGGATTATTCAACAAGGCACTGAGACAATTTGTAATTTACATGGAAAAGCACATTAGATCCCTACCCTTATATACCATAAAAATTGAGTTGGATTAGATAATCATAAAAATCAAAAATTAAAACTTCTAGAAGATAGTACAGATAACTGTACTATAAGACTTTTGCTTAATTTTATGAACCCTGGGTAGGGAAGAATTTCTTAAACAGGACTAAAAATCGATAGCCAGGAGAAAAAAATTGTTATCTGAAAATTAAGAACATTTGATTAACAAGAGACACTGGAGAAGAAATGAAAATTCAGGGTACATACTTGGAGAAGTCATTTCCAATTTGTATAACTGATAAAGGAATATCTACTTATCTATCATCTATCAATCATTTATCTAAAGATAGATAAACAATCAATAAGAAAAGAAAAAAGAAAAATAGACCCTCAAAAACCCCATGAACAACAGTTCTCAGAAGAAGAAAATCCAACAGATACTGAGAAAATAAAAGCTGCTCAAACTTATTAAGAATAAAGGAAAGTCTGAGAAATCAAGTGACGTTAAGAATGTATGACAACAGGAATTATCATACACTGCTGACTGGAGTACACAATCATACAAACATTTTGGAAAACCATATGGTATTACCAAGCAATTGTGATAGTGCAGATAATGATGACACAGCAATTCAACTCCTAGGTATATACTCTAAATGCTTATCCTTCTGCTCCAGGAGACAAACACAAGAAAAGTTCATAGCCCAGCAGCAACATTTACTCTGGGAGTTGGATGGGATCAGTTTGGACATCATCAATTGGCTCCCTTGCCTTCCAGCCAAGGGGAGGCACTTGGGGCACTGAGGGGTTTGAAGGAGGGTGAAGTTTGTATAGTTGTTCTGGAATCACCTCCCTGTGAAATCACCCTGAATTGGCTGCATATTACCTCTATGAAGACCACAGTTCTTGTCAGGCAGTCCTCTCCCTCTACTTTCTCTGTATCTACCTTCTCCAGGTTTGTGTAACTGCTTTCTCCCTTCACATCTCCAGGGCTGGGAAGGGCTATCCACTGTTGCATTATCCATTGTTGGTTTGCTGAAACCCTATCATACTTTTGAAAAATAGCCCCTTTATTAAACTCTATCAACGTACTAAGTTTGAGTTAGCCATCTGGTTCCTATGCAAATTCTTACTAATACAAACTCAATGAAACATTGCTAATAAAATGGAAATATAATTTGCGTTACATTTATATAATGGCATTCGATTGTATAAGTACAATAGAGTAGTAAAGTGTATGAATTATAGTTGCATGAATTACTATGGCTAGCTCTCCGTAACTTTACTGAGTTAAAAAAGCCAGAAAGTGCCTAAGTATGATTTCATTTATAAAAAGGTATAAAAACAGAACCAAATAATATATATATTTGGGAATACATTCACATATTATAAAGCTATAAAATTAAACAAACGAATAAACTGTGTTCTTGTCCAGATTGCAACTACAGGATGTATAGGAGAATAGAAGTGGGTATCTAACCTAGACTTTTGCTATCTACAGTGCCAATGTGGACATTCCATTATAGAATTGTTGTTGCTGTTATTATAGGGGTTTAGAAGAATATATTACATGGTTTAAAATGGTGATCCTTAGAACTCCAGTTTCACTTGTTATCTGTACCCTGCATTTGGGCTTCGGTATGCACAGCTTCCTACTGTGAGCTCAAGTTTAATAGGTATAGGGTGTTTGCATTTCAAAGAGAAAAGGATTATAAGTCCTCAGACCAAGAGGAATATTTGAGTTCCCCCAACAAAATGAAAAACTGTGAGGGACTAGAACAGGAGTCCTTAACCAGTACCAGTACTAGTCCACGGCCTGTTAGGAACCGGGCCGCACAGCAGGAGGTGAGCGGCGGGCGAGAGAGCGAAGCTTCATCTGCCACTCCCCATTGCTCGCATTACCGCCTGAACCATCATCCCACCACCCCCGTCCGTGGAAATTGTCTGCCACGATGCCAAAAAGGTTGGGGACTGCTGCACTAGAAGGAAATGAGCCTCACAAGAGATGGAGATGGAATTCTGTTACACACGCTATCACTTCCTCTTACTAACTTCCTTTCTCACTGCCTTCCCACTCTTATTAAAACTTTGAAGCTGATTATAATTAGTTTTTGATTTAATTGAAGCAACAGACAGGAAAGAAGAATTATTCCAAGCCAACAGAATAGTCTTTGATCCAGGTGAATATCTAAACAGTAAAATGGAATGATAATTTTGAGGCACGGGTTCAAAATCTGCCTACTCCAGGCATCAGTCTACTTATTTTCTCTCCGCTCTACTTCCTCTTGTCAAGGAATGTCTTTGAGTGATTTAAATGTATGTAAAAAAAAAAAAAACTAATGAACAACATTTCAAATCCTTTTCAAATGGATTTGAATCCATTTGAATCCATTTCAAATGGGGTCTGCACCCCATTAGGTCCAGGTGAAGGGAGTCATTATTAGAGGAGGGAGAATGGATACACAAGGACAGAATAGCCCTGGAAAGGAAAATGCCTACTTACTAAGGGATCTCCTGTGTTTCTCTGACACTTTGTAGGGGAGGAGAAATAATTTTTCCTCTTCCCTTCTAGGTTCTCCGCTGAGACCCCATGTAATAAAAAGACAGATTAACAGGAGAAAAGCAAACAGAAGTTTAATAACATGTATAACTTCTGTGTACATGGGAGAGACCCAGGAAAACTGAATAACTCCAGGAAATGATCCAAGCTTCCATGTTAAATACCATCTCCAGCTAAATACAAAAGAAGATGTTGGGAAGTGGGTGCCAGTTATGGGAGGTTTTCAGGAAAAACACAGTAAACGAAAGTACGGTTGTGTTGCATATCTAAATTGGTGCCTTCTCTACTACTATGTATAAAATAGATAACCAACAAGGACCTACTGTATAGCACAGGGAACTCTACTCAATATCTTGTAATATCCTATAAGAGTCTGAAAATACACACACACACATACACACACACACACACACAACTGAATCACTGTGCTGTATACCTGACGAGAAGGGTGTCCTTCTACCTCCAGATACAGGGACAGCACCTTTCACGTGGGAGATTTATTTCCTGCTTTTGGGGAAACAGAAAGGAGGGTCAGAGTGTCCCTCTTGCACTGACCGTTTCTTAAGTAACTTTAATTCAAATTAATCAATGTGCCATTGAGGCATATTTTGGGGTGGCCTGCCCTGGGCCCCAGCAATATTTAGGATTTCAGGGTCTATTTTGGGAGACGTAAACATGAATCAATATATTTCAATACAAAGTAACATGGACTATAGTAGCAGTAATAAAATATTGTATGAAACAAAGATCTTATGATGCCTGGGAAGTTGAAGGAAGGGTTCACAGTAGAGATGACATTGTGTTTTAAAGAACCAGTAGTAGAAAAGCTAAAATGATAAAGCCATTAAAGCTGTCCAAACTTGATGATGAAACTTTTATTTTTAAAGAACTTTCCACTTGCAAAGAAATTTCTTTATGCAATTTTGTTTGATGTGATTGCTTCAATAATCACATGAGTTGGGCTTTAACTCCATAGTTTTTTCCAGTGGAATAAACAGAAGTTCAGAGGGATTAAATTATTTGACCAAATTTCATGGCTACTAATAAATGAAAATCCCCCAAAAGGGAATTGCCTGTCTCAGGAAGTTGGGAGTCCCCCACCATAGTGAGTGTTGGGAATAAATTGGATGAGCAGTTGGCAGGAAGGATAGATTGATGATTGGTGTTAGGAGGTAGACAAATTCCTTTAAATCTCACCATCTTGTAATTTTCAGGGCTGTAGTGATTATGAATTTAAATAATGAATGTAAAAGAGCTTTGTAAATAAAGAAGAACCATCATCAACTTCATTTATCAGGCACTTCTTGAGAAACTACCCTGTAGCAGAAATGCCGTATTGGGGGCTTGGGACACTAACTGAATACAATTTGGCCTCTGCTTATCAAAAAAGACAGCATGCACTTCAGTTACGTTTCTGTAGAAGTTAGTAGTAGTAGTAGTAGTAGTAGTAGTAGTAGTAGTAGTAGTAGTAGTAGTAGTAGTAGGGCCATTTAATCATCATGTTTATTTAAGATTTGTCCCAAATAAGTAAGAGTTATCAGTGTTTTCAATACTGTTAATAGCCAAGAAAAAGAACATGCAAAGAGAAATGAAATATAATTCATTATTATTCATATTGCTTGGGCAAAATCATTTGAGAAAAACATTCAGATTCCAAAAAAATTGAAAAATTAAACCAGTTATTCAAGTGGTTAGCACATCCAAGGGCTTATACTCATATAGTATGAAAGAATTAACTGACTGGGCTTCCCTGGTGGTGCAGTGGTTAAGAACCTGCCTGCCAATGCAGGGGACATGGGTTCGAGCCCTGGTCCGGGAAGATCCCACATGCCGCGGAGCAACTAAGCCCGTGCACCACAACTACTGAAGCCCATGCGCCTAGAGCCCGTGCTCCGCAACAAGAGAAGCCACTGCAATGATAAGCCCACACACCTCAACGAAGAGTGGCCCCCGCTCGCCGCAACTAGAAAAAGCCCATGCACAGTAATGAAGACCCAACGCAGCCAAAAATAAATAAATAAAATACATATATAAAAAAAAAAAGAATTAACTGATTATTTTTATTTAGTTCCTGGATTTATTTTTCTACACATCTCATATGCTAAATAGAGTGTGAATCACTGTCATACTGTCATAAAAATATGTCAAGGTCAATGTCTTCATATTAGAGGTTATTTTGTATTTGTATTTTGTGATACTGGAGCTTGTTCTCATGAAACATATTAAAAAACAAAATCAACAAATGCTATAAAAATCCCTCAACCCTCCCCCACAGCCACCCACTCACCATCCCGAGCCTGTGGATAGAGCAATTCTTTCTCATCCACTCACATTCAGTATTCCAAACCTAGAAAAGCCCACAAAGTAATCCTCTGACTTTGGATGAGAAACATAGGAGTTTCCTAAACACTCTGCCCTCTGCTCATAGCATCTTCCCTCTCTTTTACCAGTTTCTAATTAAGTATGCAGTGTTATAGACCCACCAGTGAGCTGATCCATTAAAAGACATTTTGTTGTTAAATATTTCATTGTTATGAGCTCACACCTAAATCTAAAGAGCAATCGTGACAGAATGAAGTATTCAAAGATTTTATAGCCCATAAAACAACAAGGAAATTACTTTTAAGGGAACTACCACCTCATGGAGGCACTGCCTTTTTGCACTTCTCTCTTTCCTACTGATTTTCCCCCCTGTTTTTCTTTACACAACTGCAATACATCAGATCTGAACTACCGAAAATTATACACTCTGAGCCACAAGTAACCAAGGGCATAAGATGATTAAAGACCTAGGATCTTACTGCCTACTTCAGTAACTCCTCTTTAAGATGGCTCATTTCCAAGTCCATGATCAGTGCTGTACCACTACCACCAAGATGACTTCCGTTCTGCTTCCAGTCACAGCAATTAGCAAGTAGTCTCAATGGCATTACAAAATCATTTTCTTGCCCAACGTACGGGTACTGGAAAACTAAAGGAAGCAAGAGGAACATACCAACAGAAAGCCAGGAACAGAGGAGTACCACTGTGAAATACCAGCAGAGCCAGGGCTCCTGGACTTGTATAAAAGTGATGCTGAGAGGGTGAGAGATGCCAATTTTGCCATCTTTACTTCTGGCTCTGCTGCTTGCCCTAAAGCATCTTTTCTCCCCTACCGAGTTTCACTGACAACAACACCCTTCCCTCTGGGTCTTAAAGCTAAAGCTGTTTGTGCAGCTGTGCTGGCAACTAAATGATTTCCCGTCATATTGCTTCCAGGGTGAACGTATTAAGTTGAATCATTGTCTCTTTAGACACAGATAGTTGAGCTCCATGTGTATTGAGATAACACGCATTAAGGAAATGTAATCAGTTGAGCTACCACTAATTTAACACTGAAGAACAACATTTAAAAAACATAAACCTTACTGCTTTAAAGGACAAAAAGAATCTCTTGTTAATTCCTTCCCTCCTTTATTTTTAAACCCTCATATTAGAGATGAAAATTTTGATTTCTGAAAATTATGTGACTTATCCAAGACAGCCTAACTGATTAGTGATAGTGTCAAGTCACCACACAGCTAAATTCTTAAAGCATCTCCATAATATTTGTTTCATAATAGGCATATTCAGCCTATACTTAAACACATCCAGAGAGAGAACACTTGTTTCTTGGGCAACCAGAGCATTTTGGGCCAGTTTTAAGGATTAGAAAAATTTTTTACTGTTCACCTGAAATTTATTTCTCTGCATGTTCCATTTCTTCATTCCCTTTGACCCTTTGGAACCAAAGAGAACAAGCCTTATTTTGCTTCCACATGACTCACGTATTTTAGCCATGCTTTCAACAACTTTATTTAGCCCCGGCCCCACCCCTCAGGCACTTTTTCTAGCTAGAGGTCCCTTCTGCATCTCCTTTTCTCTCTGCAAAGGGCTCCATATTCTTCAGCTGAGGCTTCCTAGCTACCGAATATTAATCCATTAGTACAGGTGTATACTATTGATATAACTCAATTGTTGGCTGGTTTCCTGTTTATTTTCATCATGATGATGATGATTTTGTCAGACAATTTCGACCATCTGGTTCTACTGCCCACTTGTGCAAATATATCCATAAGATAAAATGTTAGCCACTGAATTGCTGGATCAAAGCATTTGTGTATTATTCAGGGGAAACTTTCGTATCTTTTTCCAGCCTCTTATCTGCCAGTTATATTTGTCCAATTTTGCTTCCACAAGAGAATTTGTAAGCTATTTGAAAACACAGCATGCTGTAGTGGAAATCAGTACTCTGAATGTCATGAACTGGGTGTGAAACAGGCTTCTTGTGATTTTGACAAGGTATCTAGGGCAACATGTATTCATTTATAAAAAGAAGGGTCATTCCATCATCGGCATTCTTTCTGACTTCCCATCATGGCACTTCATAAATCGTACTTATGTATATTACATGTTATCTTGAATTTTTAAAATGATCTTCACATGTATTTTCACCGTTTTATGCTCTCTCTTCTCTACCAATATGGCTTTTCAAAGACCCTTTTAAAATGTGGTACTAGAGATAACCAACAAGGACCTACTGTATAGCACAGGGAACTATAATCAATAATCTGTAATAACCTATAAGGGAAGAGAATCTGAAGAATGAATATATAAATATTTGGAAAAAATATATATATATAAAAATGAATCACTGTGCTGTACACCTGAAACTAACAACATTGTAAATCAACTACACCTCAATTTAAAAAAAAAAAAAAAACCTGGTACTAGAAATGAACACAAAACTCACAGTCCCATCAGACCAATATAAAACGTGAGACACCAGCTAACTTTCTCTTGAGACTATAGTTCTACTAGTGTAGCCTTATGCTGTGATATGCTGTTAGGTTTCTAGGTTTTGTTTTCCCTTTTATTTTTTGGTTTGATTTTTTTTTTTTAACTGTGTTACACTGAGCCTTTTAGAATTGAATTTTAAATTCTTTGAATTTTTGACTATCAATCCATGTTTTTCTTATCTTCTATGTTGATTAATTACTATTTGAAAACCAAATTATAGGACAATACATTCATCTCAGTTAAATTTCATTTGGGGCTTTGGTATACAATTCCAGTATGTTTGGTATGTTTTTAATGTTGCTTCTGCTGCCAGTTATGTTATTATTACTTATAGATTTTTATACCTAAACGTTGTTTCACATTGTAGGGGGGGAAAAAGTTTTCCTCAGCCCTCTTAGGGTCCCTGGCTGGGTCTGAAAATTAAACTGACAAAGACAGATTAACAGGCGAAAAGCATACAAATTTATTTAATGTAAGTTTTACATCCCATGGGAGCCTTCATAAGGAAATGGAAACCTGAAGAAATGGTTAAACCTGAGCATTTTTATGCTGGGTTTGATGAAGAGTGGATAGTCATGTAGAAAAATGATAGGTCAAAGAGTATGAGGCAAACGTAGGAAGCTGGGGATACTGAGCATGGCCTGTATGGATTTTTTTCAGAGTCCCTTTGTCTTTGGAGATAAAGGATACTCCTTTCCTCCAGGTATAGGGGAGGGCACCTCTTACATCAGGGTTTTAAGACCTGTTGCAGAAGAGAAGGGAGGGATGAGGTCAGAGTGACCTTCCTTTTTCTGCTGTTTTCTCAAACTCCTTCCACTTAAAATATTCAATATGGCGAGGTGCCATATTTGGGGGTAGCTTGTCCTGAATCCCATCAATATGTTTCTCTGCCTTTGCAAACAGAATGTCTTGAGGTAAACAAACCTGGAACATGTCCTACAGTGTGCTGCACCGAAATTAAAATATAACACCTATCAATCCAGTAGATTTACCAAAAAAGAATGTTTTTCATAATCCATTTGGCTCCTGTTTATTACCATTTTTTTTCTAGCCTAGTTGTTTGTTATTAACTAATTAGTAATGTACCCACCAATTATGTTGAAATTTTACAATGAACTTCCCCCTACCTATCTGCTTTTCCTGTTCTGAAAATCAGAATATGTATCTCCTTGACCCTCATGCATAACTTCCATTGTCTCATTTTTCAAAAAAATGTTTACTGTGTATCTATGATCTTATTTAATGTACTTTCATTATCTTAGAACATAATTTACTGAAAGATGAGGTTTGATCTCATTTATAGCAGGTAGTTGCTATTCTACTTTTACTATCTTTCGACTTTTATTGATTTTGAGTTTGTATGAATTATTTGTCATAAATTTCAGAAATTGAATGTGATGTTAATTATTAGAAAATATAAAATCAGTACTAAATAAAAGTAAACACAAAAGGTTACCTTTTATGGGCAAGTGCTCTTCAAAGAGAGCAGCTGAAGATGAATTACTAAGCTTCTTATTATATTAGGGTTCAAATAGTCATTAGCTATTCTTTCAGAAAAATGTAGAAATGCTTGATGGTTTAGGACAATCTTTCTTCATTCTTAGTTATCTAAATCACTATGAGTGGTTACAGTAAGAGCAGCCAAATCCTCTAAATTTCTAAAGTATATTCCACAAATGCCTTTACATTAAGATAATCTACGAACTGGTTTTACATTCAAATATATCTGGAAAACCCTTTGTTGTATATCCCAGTGTAGGAAATTCATATTTCACCTTAGCATGTTCACTTCTAAGAAGTATTGTTGAACCTAGAATTCCAAAGTGGTAACGAAATCCCTTGCCTTTGTTGTTCCGTATATTTAACACAAGGTGGAACAACATTTAGTACTACAGAACAACAATAGTACTACAGAAAGCTAAATTTCATGTAGACAGCTAAATTACATTCACATGTAAATGTGAAGCTACATTTCATGTGGAGTCAGGCTCCAACTCCTACTTCTCTGGGTTCTTCCATCATATTTCCAGGGACTTCTGAATATTTATATTTCTTAATTTTCACCACTCTATTTTTATTATTTATCATCTTTATTGGGTACACAAGTGCAGTGAACAAGATACTATCTTCTTTGATTTGTGTATCTTTCTAATCAATTCTTTTTTTAACATATTTACCCAGGCACTGAGTGACAAACTAAACATAATCACCAAGTTTTTGTTTGTTTGTAAATAAAGTTCTTCCTACTGGATAATTTTATTTACACTTAACAATTGTTTCTTTCATTTATTCTAATGGTGCTCATCATTTTTAACTTTGAATTAAAACTTATTTGATTATTCTAGTACATAATTATATAAAAACACTGTTTCCTGAAATCAGCTTCACATAGTATAATACTTTCTCCAATATCATTGCAATTAACTTGTGTCTCATACAAGACAAAAATAAAATAGAACAGAGTGGTGATTAACAGTTCGTGTTCAGCAGGCAGCTTATCCGAGATTCCAATTCTGTCTCTGATGTGACTTAACTTCTGTTTTCTCATTTGTTAAATGAAATAATAGTTTCTTTCTCAAAGAGCTGCTACAGAACTTGAAATTAGATAACAAAACATACAAAATATCAGAGTTCCAAGAAAGTGGTAAGCGCTTCACTTAGTTTAATTTAAATATGAAGAAATGCCCAGCTCTTGAATGTATGGTTCAATGAATTCTGGTACATGTATACACCCATATGACACACACCCCTATCAAGACATAGAGCATTTTCATCATCTCAAAAATTTCTCGAGTAACTCTTTCCAGTCTATCCCCACTCTCTCCCTCCAAAACCACTGTTCTCACTTCTGTCACTATATATCAGTTTTGCCTATTCTAGAACTTCATATAAATTGAAGCATACAGTAAGTGCTTTTATTTGACTGCCTTCTTTTGCTCAAAATAATCTTTTAAAAAGTCATCCATACTGTTGTATCAGTAATTTATTCCATTTAATTACTGAACTGCTACCATATGTTTTTGTCATTCATTAGCATTAATAATACTTCCCCCCTAAAATGTATGTAAGAATATGCAAGGTATCATCAATCCTTAGAAATATAGTTTTAAAAAAATCACATATGTGTGTGTTCTGTTTTTTTTCTCAGTTTTGTATATATCTCTGAGTTCAAACATAAATCCACAGTAGTTATTTTTTTAAATTGTCTTTTTTTCTTATGATATTATTTAGAATTGTAATCAAAAACTTATTTTAGCCTCTCATTCATCTTAGACTTCTCTTCTGTTGGAATTTCTAGCCATCTCACTATTTTCTCTGAGTTTTGAAGTGTTCCTGAAGTTTGACCATATTGAAATATGCTCAATTTCATCTTTCTTTACTCTTATCAATCCCCAAACCTCATGTAATATTCCTCCAAGATTCAGTCCATATCTATATCACCAATTAGACTTTGTTGTTTGGAATTAAGTTAGAGTTGCAGCTTCCATAATTCTCAACATTGCTTTGTAATAACTGCAATTTGCTGTCGGGGTTACGCCATATTTTCTATCATTAAGAACTTTCACACATCTTTAAATTTTTGGCATTCAGTTTAAGTTTCTGAAACACAGCATGCTTTTCCTGGATTTATATTTTAGTGGCCAAACCAGAATATTCTACCAACAAGTATATTTAAATTATTTCAGTTTAAATAGTGTTTAGATAATGTTATTTTAAAGAGTGTTTAGTGATTTGTTTAATGGAAACAATTAATATATTTTAGAGTGAATTTCTTTGAAGGCAATATTACATTTTATTCATGTTCATATTCTAAGGCTTTAGCAGGCAGTTACCAGAGTACAATAAATCTTTATTGATTAGCTGATGCAAACAGTGCCTATTAGAATTAATATCATTAAATTAAATTAAAAAAAGATTGTTCAAATCTCCTTTATCCTCTTCACATTCTCCATAATCCTAAATGAGAATATACTATAAATGATGAAGACATTTTTGAGAGCTCAAGATCAGAACTGGAAAAACTTGAATGGAATACTGAAAGAGCCACTGACTGGCTTTGTGTCCTGGACAAACTACTTCATCTCTCTGCACTTCAAGTATTGGTGTTATTATTATTATTATTTAGTTTGTGTTTTAACTGTTTATTTATTGGGGTATAATTGATACACAATATATGTTAGTTTCCAGTGTACAACTTAATGATTCAATATTTAGATACGCTATGAAATGATCACCACAATAAGTCTAGTTTACATCCATCATCATATATAGTTACAGAAATTTTTTTCTTGTTATGAGAACTTTTAAGATTTACTCTTTTAGCAACTTTTAAATACGCAATATAGTATGTTAACTATAGTTGCCATGCTGTACATTTCGTCCCTGGACTTATTATTTCTTTTAAATAAACTGCAGATCATCATAATAGCTTTTCATAAAGTTATTATGTGGGTTTAATAAGATAATTCATGTACTGTGTGTTGACCTGGCAAACAAGTGTTCTACATATGTAATTTATTATTATCACTATTACCACTATTGTCGTTATATTTAAAAGAGATCTGAATAAGAGTAACATCTGGTTGTTTGCATAGATAATTTTTGGATTCAGGAGTAAAGTTTATAAAGACCTAAACCTATGCAGACAGATGTCCTGATTGTTAAACACTGGGTCCTGTAAACACATTGAATTCTTGTCTTGAAACTTAAATATCTGTTGGGAACTGAGCTCCATAGGACTCCTGATTCTTACCCATCAGTCTGAAATGTCAGACCCAGCTGGGTTGGAATAATATATAACTTGAGACAGTTGTGAATCACTTTAACATTCTAGCAAAAAGGTAAGACAGTTACATGTCTCTTAAAACTTAAAGATGACAAAATCTTACTGCTGCTATATCCCCATATAGTGAAAAACATAGCTGTTATCAAGTTGCATGAAATTAAAAAAAAAAAAAACTATAAATTGATCCTTATGGCAAATATAGGCTTTATAATGTAAAAAACAAATATATCTAGGCCTGCATTAGAATTCTGTCTCTTAGAATTTTTTCTACTTATCACTACATGTACAGATACAGGTAGAGCAATTAAGACCATTTTCTACTTCATTCATGATAATAACAAAGAAGAAGAAAATAAAATTTGTAACAAGGAGATTAAAAATTATTGAAAATCTATTAAACTAAAAACTTGTTTCTTTTTTTAAAAGGAAGACCATGGAATTAGTTATACACGGCTACACTTTACACTCCATTAGGAGAAATTATGTGTTGAAAAGAAGCTGAATGGATATAGTTCCTGCTCTGTGAATTGATAGTAGATATCTTAAGCTGTTATGTCTTTCTTATAGCAGAGAACAAATACCAAGTATGCCATGGAAACCCCTCATATACATATGTAACAAGATGTAGAGACCCTTTGAGCTCATGAGACTTCCAAAGACTTCAAAATAAAGCCCAATTAACTGCATATTGCACATTAGGTGGTAACACAAGCTTCATATATTGAGACTTGGGAGAGAAAAGTAATAATCTGTATCATTTTAAGCAAATCTCAAGATATAAGTTAATCAAGAAAAGTCATTGGTCAAAAGTGCCATAATTTCCAAAGGAGGCGGGAGAAGCTGGTTAAGGGCAGACTGCAAGGATTCCTTTTATACAGAATAGGCATCCAAAGCTCATTTCACAATTAAATAAGAGGGATTAATGAAGAAAACCAAAAGTTAGTGAGGTCAAATTTTAAAAATTATATCAAATTTAGGTGAGATCTGAAACACACACACACACACACGTTTCCTGGCTACCCCAGATCATGGCAAACCTCGTCCTCTCCAGTTCCATCCCACCCAAACCTTGGACTCCACTCTCCACTTCAGGGTTTGTAGACCTCCGATCTGGAGATTCAGCTTCATCACTCAGTTTGGAGCCAATCTTGCCTGAGGGTGTAAGAGCTTCCTCTGAAGCACATGAAGTTTGGGGTGAGTTTTACTGTCCTCGAAGCAGTGTTGTATGATTCCTGAGACACACCATACCGACCAAACTCCAGTTGTCAAACTCTCACCTTACTTCATCGGTTCATTTAGCAGGATTTTTGCCATAGTTTTGGGTCAGGGGATGATATGCTCATTTCCCTGGGATTTTTGAAGAGAACTTTTAAAATAAAGGAATTATTTCAAGAGGAAATTGGACCCTGCTTTATGACACCTCCACTTACTTGTCTGGAGTCCTGACTCAACATTAAATCAACCTTGCTTTTAGTATGGGTTGTTGTCTGACCCTTGAATGCAGATTTCTATTTTCTATCTCTTTTCCAGTAACAGGATTCACATTCTTATAATCTTCCCAGTTGTCTCATCTTTCAAAGAACAGACCCTCCTTTACTTCCTAAGGCCAAGAAATTGTGAACCTCCATCAGCCCAGTATCAGGCACTTTTGACCTAACATTTGAAATTACTTCCCGTCTTAGTTATCTTGGGGAAATGCCTATGGTATGGTTGGCTATTTTTAAAATTTCCTTTCTATCACTGCATTTCTGAAACTGTGTATGTGTGTCTGTATGGATGTCTGTGGTTTACCCTGCTTCTGATTCTTTGAGGTTCCTGTATCTATTAGTTTATACTTTCCCAAATCTGTGAATGTTTTGGTATCATTTCCTGAATTTTTTTCTCTCTTACCCTGCCTTCCTCTTTTCTCTGGGAATCCAATTATATATATTCTAGACTTTTTAATATCATACAGTTCACTAAGGTATACTGTTCATTTATTCAGTCTTTCCCCCCCCCCCATCTGTGCTTCATTTTGAATAATTTTTATCACTATGTCTTCATCTCCCTTGATCTTTTCTTGTGCAGGTCTATTATGCTGTAATTCAATGTAGTGAAATTTTTGTTTTAAGTGTTGTAATTTTTATTTCTGAAAATTTGAGTCTTTTTTATGTCATCCATTTACCTCCTCATTATGTTCCTTAAAATTCCTGAACATATTTATAACAGTAGTAGAGATGTAGCAAAGGACAATTAGCTTACCAAGTTGATTTAATATAGATGGAATCTGGACACCAGTAGAGAGTTTATGAAATAATCTAGGAGAGAATAATGTCTTGTAGTACAAGGAGGAGTAGGAGAGAAAAGAAGGGAGTAGTATGAAGAGAGACAAGGAAAGTAGATTCTATATGAGTAGATAATTAATAGTGTGAAGATCAAAGGAGAAGAAAAACTCACCACTGATTCTCAAGTTTTAAACCTGAGTAATAGCAAAAAGGTTGATTATCTATCTATCTATCTATCTATCTATCTATCTATCTATCTATCTATCTATTTATCTATCTATCTATTTATCTATGTAGGAAAGCCAAGAGGAGAAGTAACTGTAGTAGGAAAGATAATGAGTTTTAACATTTGGAATGCTGTTCAAGAAGCAGGAACATAAAGTAAGCCTTTGGAAACTTGAGTCAAAAGAGAGAACCTTTGGTTACACTATATTTAGCGTTCAAGAAAAACTAAAGAATACACAAACCAATTTTTTTATGAATGGGATATAGTATGTTTGTAGACATTTTGGATCAAAATCTGTGTATAAAATAACGACAGAAACAGATGATTTTATATAATTTTCTAAAAGCTTCCTGAAATTGGAATTAATGACTAAATGGTAACAATCTCAAAAAAGACAATAAGGTTTGAGCAAAACGACGACATGCTTATTTGGTTTCCGATTGTGTAAAAGTTAATTATTTGACAGCTAGGTCTATTTTCAAACACACAGAGTTTATTCTTTCCTCCCAGTGGGAAAGAAAACACATGTTAATAAGAAAATAATATATATAATGCTATTTAAATTGCTACTCCAAATATCCTATTGTTTAATAGGTGATTTAGTTTTTAAGCAAACCTATCTGGCAAGTTGTCAGAAGTGTAATAATATCCTATTATTTTAAAGCCCTATTTATACAAAGGACATTTCTATTTTTTATTTTCCCATCTAAGTGGAGTCTTGATGTAATATAATGTTATGGGAGTGAAAAAAACAACTTCTACCCCTGGTGTTTGCTCAAGAAAAGAGGAAAATAAACCTTCTCTCCATGCATGGCCAACACACACATACATTTAAGGAAAGAAGCACAGGGGCCCTGACCTTCAATTTTGCCTAAGAAATTTATCTGAAACCTGGGAGGTTCTGCAAGAAAAACTGCCATTTCAAAGGCTCTGTGTATTGCTAAACATGGAGTCATGAAATCATTTTTGATGGTAGAAAATGCTTTTCTTTAGGAAAATACAGTTTAAAAGGCCTTGAGTCAGAGCAAGCAAAAGAAAAATCCAAAATGGCAAAGTTCGGAACAACAGGGAGCTTAGAAGGCTCTGAATACTAATGCAACATGGTTATGTTATTTGAAGAATTTTTTAAAGGATATTTTTAGTTTTCCTTGGTGTCTGAGAGACCAGCTAATTGACAGAATCTGGCAGTGGATTAAAGAGGATATGAATGAAATGATTATCTACCTCTTGATTCCTAGGAAAGGAGTTCTCAAACAGAAAGCCAAGGCTCGGGGCGGGGGGGGGGACCCGAAAATCTGCCAGTTAGGAATTCCCTATGCCAGACTTATCTAATATACAAAGTATCTTGGCCTTCCATTCTGTAATTACTCTTTTACCTCCATCCTTTAATAAAAGTGTGATAATCACTGAAACTCTAGTATCAGCTTAGTTTAAGTATCACCATAGGAAGTGGAAAGAGGAATGTGTTCATTTGGAGATATGGAAAGTCTAGAAAGAAATAGAAATAGAAATCCAAGTCAATTACATGAAACAATACTTTTCAAACATTGCACAACAGAGAGCACAGGATTGTGACAGTTGAGATAAGAAACCAAACAATGCATATGAAAAAGCAAAGGATGTAGAAATGCCAAAATGACTTCAAAAATGCAAAATGCGTAGGAATCACACACCCTGATAATAAGATCTACTATCAAACTGCAATAAATAAGAACTTTCAAAGATAAGCACAGATGTCAATGAAACAGAATAGTCTAAAAGTGGATCTACACACATATGGTCAATTACTTTTTGACAAAGGTACAGAGGCAATATAATGGAGAAAACATAGTCTTTTCAGTAATAGTGCTAGCACTACTGGACATCCATGTGCAAAAAAATTGTTTTGAACTTCACCTCATATTAAACGCAAAAATTAACTCAAGATCAATGGTAGGTACAAATGTAAAACTAAAAACTATAAGGCTCTTAGAAGAAAGCATAAGATAAAATAATCGTGACTTTGAGTTAGGCAAGATGTCTTGGATAGATCACAAAAAGCACAATCCATGACAGAAAAAGAAAGATTAGTTAGACTTTTAAATTACAAAATTAAACTGCAATTTAAAAATCAAATTAAAAATGTAATTCTATTTTTTATTTTTTAATTAAAAAATTCTCCTCTTTGAGAGAACCTATAAGAAAATATAAAAATAAGCTACTGACTGGGAGAAATATTTGGAAAACACATGTCTGATTGTGACAGTTTCATGTGTCAATGTGACTAGGCTATAGTACCTAGTTATTTAATTAAATAATTTATGTAAAGGAGATTATCTTTGATAATTTGAGTGGGCCTCATCCAATCAGTTGAAAGGCTCTAAAAGCAAAACTGAGGTTTCCCTGAAGAAAAAATTCTGCCTGTGGAAGAATAAATTCCACCTCCAACTTTGTTCTCCTTCAATATCACATTGGCTATTCTGGGTCTTTCACCTTTCCATGTAAACTTTGCAATCAATTTGTCAGTATCCACAGAATAATGTGCTGGGATTTTTGACTGAGATTGCATTGAATCTATAGATTAAGTCGGGAAGAACTGAGATTTTGACAATATTGCATCTTCCTATCCCTGAACATGGAATGTCTGTCTATTTATTTTGTTTTTTAAAGTTTTGTTCATCAGAGTTTTGTAGTTTTCCTCATGTAGATCCTGTATATATTTTGTTAGACTGATTACCTAAGTATTTCATTTTGTGGGGTGCTACTGCAAATGGTATTGTGTTTTAATTTCATATTTCCTACTTTGTTTCCTGCAACCTTACTATTAATTGCTTATTAGTTCCAGGAGTTTTTTGGTTGATTCTTTCAGATTTTCTACATAGACAATCATGTCATCTGTGAACAAAGATAGTTATATTTCTTCCATTCCAACCTATATAGCCTTTATTTCCTTTTCTTTTCTTATTGTTTTAACGAGAGCTTCCAATACAATGTTGAGAAGGAGTGGTGAAAGGAGATATCCTTGTTTTGTACCTGATCTTAGTGGGAAAGCTTTGAGTTTCTCACCGTTAACCATGATGTTAGCTGTAGGTTTTTTGTAGATATTCTTTCTCAAATTGAGGAAATTACCCCCTCTCTCTTCCTAGCTTACTGAGTTTTTATCATGAATGGTTGTTGGATTTTGTCAAATGCTTTTTCTGCATCTATTGATATGATAATGTAACTTAAGCTTGTTGATGTGATGGATTCCATTACTTAATTTTCAAATGTTGATCCAGCCTTGTATACTGGGTGCCCCTGGAGTTTTTAAGCCTCAGAGTTTTCCACACTGAGCCCCCAGCTCAGTTACATCAATTATAGTTCAAGTTTTCTCATCCTGGAAATTTTTTTTGCCATTATTTTGGTAGTGGTTACATACATTGAATTGTACACTTAAAACTGATGAGGCCTTTTGTAAATTGTACTTCAATAAGCTTGAGTTTGAAAAAAAACCAAACAAAACAAAACAGAAAACTATCCGAGAAATCTGGAGAATGCAGAAATGAAAAGAAAATTTCAAGTTATTCTTAGCTCCATGATCTACCAGTTTGGGTATGATTTATATACACACCAAGATTAATTTTTAAAAAATAAAAAATTCCCTCAAATGAATAATTCTTATTTGTATTCCTTTATTTAAATATAAATATATATATGCTTCTTCTTGGTCATCTGGGTTCATATAGAAATCTAAATACTGATGCCACCCAATGTCAACAATTTTAGTATAAATTTTAGTACAATTGTACTATGATAAAGTTGTTCAATGGCCAAGCCAAAAAAAAAAAAATAAAGGTGAGATATTTATGCTCCTTCCTGATTTAAAAATTGGAATTATCTTATATTCCTTTCCAATTTGAATTAAACATGCAATACTAAATTATGCAGAAAAGGAAAAACATTTCCCTTTCAATCTCTTCAATTAGAAAATTACTGCAATAATACCATGGTTAAGAGTATAGATCTCAGAGCCAAATATCTGGATTCGAACTTACTTCTATGGCTTATTAGCTGTGTGACCTAGCGCAAATTCCTTAAATTTGCTGTATGTCAGCTTCTTTACCTGCAAAATTGATATAGTGCTTATCTCATAGGGTTGTCATATTGGCTAAATGAATTAACACTGTAAAACACTTGAAATTGTTCCTATTACATAGTAAGCATTAAACAAATGTAGCTACTATTATTACTATCTTCCACTGTCTTTGGACAATTAAAAGTGTAGTCATTAAAAATCCAAGAATAAAAATAAATAGAAATGCAAAGAAATACTGTGATAAAAGTGGCTGTGACAGAAACAAAATCTACTATTTTGAGGTAAGTTATTCAACTCTCAATGTTACATTTATTCTTCTGCATGTTTCAACTTTCTTTCTGGCATATAAATATTCACATTTTAATATTCTTCACTGTCTTATATTTTTAAAGTTTTCTTTTAAAGTATATCCTAGAGACTTGGATATATCAGGGTACAATTTTCATAAATAGAACAGTTCTGCCTCATTAGTTTGAATAGAATGAAAAATATCTGAATCACAAGTAGGAGGTTTGAAAATCATCTACTAAACTTCTGTAACTACTAATAAGTTTTTTCTTCATGAAGACAGAATCTTAAAGACATAATAAATTTCTGGCTTGGACTCAAAAGGTTCAAGAAAACTGTGTTAGTATAGAAAACAATGGTTCTTAGACTTGTCTTGCAATCACATCATCTTACCCAAAGAGAAAGATATAAATGAACTGAAATTGTCTTTTATTTTTTAAATTTTGGGAGCAATACATCCATACTTTCTGATGTTTCTAATAGTAGAGATAATATTTCTATATGCTGCATATTAAAGTGCTCTGGAACTAGAAAAAAATAACTTCTAAAAATGATAACAGGGCTTCCCTGGTTGCACAGTGGTTAAGAATCTGCCTGCCAATTCAGGGGACATGGGTTTGAGCCCTGGTCCGGGAAGATCCCACATGCTGCGGAGCAACTAAGCCCATGCACCACAACTACTGAGCCTGTGCTCTAGAGCCCACAAGCCACAACTACTGAGCCTGTGTGCCACAACTACTGAAGTCCGCGTGCCTAGAGCCCGTGCTCTGCAACAAGACAAGCCACCGCAATGAGAAGCCTGCACACTATGACAAAGAGTAGTCCCCACTCCCCACAAATAGAGAAAGCCTGCGCGCAGCAACGAAGACCCAACGTAGCCAAAAATAAATAAATAAAATAAATAAATTTATTTTAAAAATGATAACAGATTGGATTCTGGGATATAACTTTGAAATACAGGGATTAGTTATTTCATATCATCACCACAGCATAATGAAATTGTGAAATTATTTTGTTTCCACAGTATCTCATGAATACCAGGAAATAAAGACTTTACCCCCACCCACACAGAAAGATATAAACAGTGAGATGGAATGATAGAAGTGAGGAAACGAGAACAAAATGACACGTAAACTCTTACAAAAAATGATAAGCAAAAATTTTTGTAGTCAATCTATCAGTTCGCATTTGTATAATCAAAGATTTTAATGCCACAGATTAGGACATCATTTGGAGATATATATATATATATATATATATATATATATAAGCGATATATATATAAATAGGAGATACATACATAGGTGATATAAAATATATATATGATATCTATATCATATATATATAGGAAACATATATATGCCCTGAACCATCCATCAGGATCTCAAGACCATACTGATATGATGAATTTCATCCATATTGATCAGTGAATTTCACAGATATAGAAGTCACAAGAGTGGAAAGGGGTTTTGGCATTTATTTTCGATGCTCTTAAATTCTACTTCTTTTTCATTCTATTGCCTATTATTTTTGTAATGGCTGGCACTCTTAAGTGATTTGGTGAACTTTCACTTAAAAAAAAAGATATCTGCTCTCCATCTTCAGGTTTAGATAATCCAATGTTTAAATGATATAAAATATAAACCAGAAAGTTCCTATTCCAGTTGATCACTGAATCCAAAGGAAATAAATACTAGTGACACTATATAGCACACTGTACTAACTTGTGCAAGGCTTATTTTTCCAAAAGGGTCATATATCCAGAATATAGCTTAGAAATATGAAAATATTTTTAAAGCTTCTGAGCATTTGAAACCAATGTCATACATTCAATATCCTTAACATAAAGAAAATCCTCTCAGACTATCACTCATAACATTTCTTTTTTCTTTAAATATTTTTCTATAATATTTGGTTTTCAGATCATTTTAGTTAGGAATTTTAGGAAAGCATGAAGCTGAAGCTCAAAAATCAGCATGCTGATGATCGTCAGAAATAATAACTGCTAAACTGAAAGTGCATGAGATATCAGAAAACAATTTTAATATTTTGAGAAAAAAACAATATAGAAGAGCAATATGGGTAAATTTTGGATGGGGATAATGAGTCACGTGTACTCCACCCCCCACCAACCGACCTCCCCAGGTTATGGCTGCCTTTTAGCAATGCTTTTAACAACAGTAAAATAATTGATGCACATCTTTATAACCTTCATTTTTTATAAACAGTTCATAATTAATTTTGATATGCTTTTGAAGTCATCATAGTATTGTTGAAATGCCTCTTAGAAAGATTTTTTTAAATCTAAGACTTTGGTAATTAAAGGATAAATTTGAATTAGCTAGACAATTCACTTGGCCTAGAGTGGAAGCACTCCCTTCCTTGTGGGTTTGATATTATAGAACATTTCATGTTGCCTGGTTATTGCTGAGAAATGATGTATATGATAATATCATTACATGTGTTAGATACAGTGCACTAAAGGAGTATTTTAGGAAACAGCACCATGGCTGGAAGCAATGTCAGCAGCTTAGAAATACTTTAATCCTCATATCTTTGTCTTCCACACAAAGCAAACAAAAATTATCAAAGCCTTTAAAAATTATTCTTTGTGTGTGTTTGCCAAATGGCATGTTGTTTGTGTCCTTTGTTCTCTGATGCAGCCAATGCCATAGAATCATTTGATGATATTTCTTGATGCTGTCTAGTCCAACTCTCTCATTAGATAAATGAGGGAAAAGATCCAGAGAACTCAGGATACGTTTCCATACACTTATCAACTCTGGATAGAGCCCAAATTTAACTTTCTTCATTTCCAGCTTTTTTTTTTTTTTCTATTTTACTATGACTCTAAGTAAAAGTAGAACCTTTAAAGAGACATATCCAGTTGATATGTGTCCACAGGGCTGAGATACCCTAGAAACAGATTATTTGCTTCCCCTGGGATAAAAGCTTTCTTCCTTTGATCTGAATTAAGTCCTTTTCACCTACTCCAAACTAGACTAGACTTGACTTCTTGGTTTTATTCTATTCAAAGCTGCATATCTTAAGCTACATTACCAGCCAGAGTTCTTAGTGATTTCTTTATCTGCCCAGGACCAGAGTTGCTAGTTTAGGATGCAGAATCTCTTATAATAATATAGCTAGCAGCATCAGGCAGTTAATATGTGTCCTGAGTAATTTTCATGCATTAACACATTTAATCATCTCCTCTGGAACTATTATTACCCCCTTTTTAGCACATTAGGAAACTTAAGCATAGGGAGAGATTAAATAAATTGACCAAAATCACATCACTAGTATGAGGATAAACTTGGATTTGTATACAGGCAGGCAGGCTTCAAAAGCCACTCATTTTAACCACTACCCCAAACTACCATTCAAAGGCTTATGGCTGAATCTTTAATGATCCCACTACAGTTAGGAGGTAAATTTCTATGGTTTTTTTTTTCTGTTTTTTTAAATTTAAATTTATTTATTTATTTTTGTCTGCGTTGGGTCTTCGTTGTTGCATGCGGGCTTTCTCTAGTTGTGGCGAGCAGGGGCTACTCTTTGTTGTGGTGCGTGGGCTTCTCATTGCGGTGGGTTCTACTGCTGCGGAGCATGGGCTCTAGGCGCACGGGCTTCAGTAGTTGTGGCTCGCGGGTTCTAGAGCGCAGGCTCAGTAGTTGTGGCGCATGGGCTTAGTTGCTCCGCGGCATGTGGGATCTTCCCGGACCAGGGCTCGAACCCGTGTCCCCTGCATTGGCAGGCAGATTCTCAACCACTGCGCCACCAGGGAAGCCCGAGAAGTCATTTTTATGTGAGTAAAGTCCTTGTCTATTTTTCTCTCCAGTCAGCTGTTGATTCATTTGATCAGTACTGGAAAAATTAGCAATAACTAAAATGGACAAAAACCCACTCTAGCAGAGCCCAACATACAGAAACAACAAAACAAATAAGCATGCATGCCAGGTGGTAAGAAGTACCACAAAGGAGAGAGTCAGTTTTACTCGAGGAATCAGGAAAGCCGTATCTATATTTGAGATATCCTAGTTACTTAATAATTCTTGGCTAAATGACCATCTTAGTAACAGTGTCTGATATTTACTACAACTCCGACCTACCAATTACATTAGTCTTATATAGCCCTGTTTTGGCCACAGAAAGGAGATCACACTGACCTGCTTGCCTTTACATGTAGTGCCTTGCTCTCCTTGAACTGGCTGGAATCACCTTCTCTCGGGGCAAACCCTATCATCTAGTGCTGCTGACATATGGTCCTATGATCACATCCTGCCACCAGGCCTTCAGTTTTGAGCCAGTTATCTTTAAAACCCCAGTTCTCTGATGGTCCACCTACCCTTTCAGCTTCTTTCTGTTGTGTCATAGTAGGTGGGGAGGTGGCCCATAGGAGGCTCCAAATCACCCATATACAAAAAAAAGAAAAAAAAAAAAAAGCCATGTCAGCAATTGTGAAGAAAAACGAAGGAATTTGTGCTATATCCTGATAAAGATTTGGGTTACACAAGTGTATGCATTTCTCAAAATTTAGTAAGTATCCACTTAAAATCTATGCACTTCATTGTGCATGACTGTTACCGCAAAAGAAATATGAACTTCAAACAAATAAGGATATTTATGTTGAAATATTTAGGGGAGAATTGTACAGAAGTCTGCAATTCACTTTGCAATGCACCAACAAACAAATGGGCTGATGGTTGGATAAAATAATGAATAGATGATAAATATAGTCAAATGTTAATGATACAATCCATGGAGGAGGTATGTAGGTGTTTAATAAAACTCTTTCAATTTTGCCCTAAATTTGAAAATTTTCATAATAAAATGTTGGAGGGGTTGCTAAGCCACAGAGAGCCAGTATATTATCCCAGGGATAATTAATTGAATATTTTTTACATATAACATTGCATATATTTAAGGTATACACATGTTACTTTGATACATTTATATATTATAATATGATTGCCATTACAGTGATATTTATCACATTACATGATTAGAGTACAATACTGTTATCTATATCAGGGATTTTTAACTTAAAATAACTGTACCCTAAGGGGTTTACGGCTAGAATTCAGGAGGTCTGTACACTTGGATTAGAAAAAATCCTACATCTTTATTTTCACAAATATCCAACTGCAATTTGGCATTTTCTTTGGTTATGAATTTAGGCAACATCCTATAGTAGCTTTAACAGTACCTATGAGTTTTCACCAAGAGATTTAATTTTTACATTACATTAAAATTATTTCACATAACTAGAATTATTGTTTATACCCATCACTATTTTGAAATTACAGAGATTTTTAGATTCTCTACTAGTTCTTATTATTTAATGTCTTAATAAAAGCAAATATAGGACTTCCCTGGTGGCACAGTGGTTAAGAATCTGCCTGCCAATGTAGGGGACCCGGGTTCAAGCCCTGGTCCGGGAAGATCCCACATGCCGTGGAGCAACTAAGCCCGTGCGCCACAACTACTGAAGCCTGCGCACCTACAGCCCGCGTTCCGCAACAAGGGAAGCCACCGCAATGAGAAGCCCGCTCACCGCGACGAAGAGTAGCCCCGCTCGCCGCAACTAGAGAAAGCCCGCATGCAGCAACGAAGACCCAACGCATCCAAAAAATAAAGAAAGAAAGAAATTTTTTAAAAAAGCAAATATGTTACAATATCACAATATGCTTTAAATTATTTTGACAACAGTAGTTTAAAATATAATTGATTTCCTTGGTAATCCCATATATTATATTTTATATATTTAAAAACATTATTTTGAGAAGGAGCTCACTGGCACCAGACTGTCTCTGTGACACAAAAATGTTTAAGACCCTCTGACATCTTCTTCCATGCTCTGCTATGCTTTCCAGGATGTGGCAAATGTGGCACCATATAGGATGTGGGGCTTGTATGGAAGCTTTGCAGCATCCCCCAGTCTAGGCCTGGAAATGATGATCCCAAGCCCTAAAGACACGTTACATTATTGTTCAAACTCAAGTTGTAGAACTAGTCAAAGATCTTTTCACTTTATCACTTATGTCTCTCTCTTCCTCATGCAGTACTTGAGGGACAAACTTGTACTAAAAAAAAAAAAAAAATTTCTTGTTTACCTGGAAGTCAAATTTAACTAGGTATCCTGTATTTTATCTGGCCACTTTGGTCATGGGACCCAGAAGTATTCCCATGGACATTTAAATCAAATATACAAACCCCAGCAGGTGACATGTAACTAGGACTGGGCGAGTTTCAATCTGGGAATTGAAAACCGGGAACTGCCACCAGCTAGGTGCGCTGGTTAGCACCAATCACTATTTCCTTAAATTCACAGTTGCTCCATCATGTGGATTCACTGTGGATTGACGATTTTGTACCTTACTCATTGCATTATGATAAGGCTTTACTGTTGCTCATTTCTTTATAATCATTGTCTCATTTAAACCTCACAAGATCAAGGCGAGTGGGCATGTTTCCCCCAGTTTAGAGAGGTCAATAAACTTGTCCTAATTCACACACCTATTCATTGTCAGAGGTAAGGATTTAACCAGATTTCAGTCTGGTTCATGCTTTTCCACATACTATGATGTTTCTCATGTTAAGTCAGAAAATGTCAGAAGCAGAGCACATTATGCTAGGTGCATTAGAGAATTTCATATTTTAATGGAGCGAAATAATAGGGCAGAGTTTAAGAATATTTACAAATGTGTAGTCCTGCTGGAACTAAAAAATATTTTAAATAAAACTGTCTCTTTTGTTTAAACATCAAAACAGATTGTATTGAAAAAGCAACATTTTTCCCCCTAGCATTAGAAAATGCTATGAGAGATGTGATAAAAATCAACAAAGATAAAAAAGTGTACAATTTTGTTTTTAAATTAAGTGTGTTTAAAACATCGAAAATCCCAACATAACGACAGTGGATGGAAAATCCTAATATTTGGCATGCAAAATAATGACAGAGCAGAAAGCAGTGATTATAATTCGAGAAAAGCAAATAATACACAAAAAGTAAGTAAATGCAGATTATGGTATTTAACCAATGAAAACATAGCTGAATGGTTGCACATGTAACGTCTTCCTTGTACGTTAGAAAATATAAATATGAGCTATATCTTCTTTTATGAATGTCCTTGAGGAAAACCAAAACTGTTGGTGACCTTAAAGGGGATGAGAGAATATAAAAACAAAGTGTAATTATGCTTGCTGAGTAGAAGGACAATTACTCTGCACTTTTAGTTGTATCATGCTATTATAGTAAACACCCTACTTTTATTTAAAAAGGAAAAAATCTCTAGAGACTAAAGGAGCCTTTCAACAAAGATACTTTGCAATTCCAGACAAGTACCAAAGGAGTTTCCTTACTGTGTACAACATAACTGCTTTTGTAAAGATTGGCTACTGATTGAAAGGTGTGTGTGAGTAAAGGGGTGTATGTGTGTGTGTGTGTGTGTGTGTGTGTATGTGTGTGTGAGTTAAATCATATTTTAAATAAATTAGTGGAGGTCTTTTTAAGAACCACTTATTATATCTGTTCAAAAGTATATTGCTGCTTTATAACGTGAATAAACAACTAATAATTTGGCCCTACAGATTTTGGATTTTAAAAACTGCCTTTTAAAGTGCAAGACAACTCTTTATACCAACACAAACATTTGTAGTATTGTTTTCCTTTTTGATAATTCATGTATGTCCTTTGTGTAGCATATATTTTAATGTGTACATACTCATCATTATATAACAAAAGATTAGAATAAAACCATTAAGGCAGTTCATGAAATGGGGCAAACTATATTTATATATTACAACTATATGAATAACTACTATTGTTGTAGTTATATAGCATTTGTTATAGAGGTGTGAATAAACAACCAGATGGCCTTTTTTTTTTTTTTTAATGTATAGCACACCCTCCCCCAATTCTGAATAGTAGAATTTTCATAGCAGTTGTTTCTGTATTTGTTTTGCTAAGTTGACTCTGGATATGCCAAGTATTTTCTTAGGTGCTAGATAAGGACAAAGCCAAACAAAAGATTCAAAATGAAAAAAAGGCAATGCACCAACTTATTGATTTTTCTCCATGACATCAAATAATGTATTTCGCCTATATCATGTTCTATGAAATGACTCCTCAGGATGCTCTTCCTTCGCTTCTGACGCCTCTGACTGGGTGAGCACCTCTTCCTCAAAATACTACCATCCCAACAACTGGCCTGTGTGAAACATGAGAGAGCGAGCCTGAAAAACCATAGGTAGTTTATGTAATGCAGCCCTTATACATCTGACTCCTGTTAATGCTGATTGGTATACCTGGCTCTTCACTTTTGCATTCTGTGACTTGGACTCTGAAAATTTAAATTATAGATTAATGTAAAAATTCTCAAGACAGGTTACACATTGGAATCATAAGAAACACATCTGCCTGAGTTGCTCTCTGACATACAAAAGAGAAAAGCCAGGTATGGGGCCCTGGTTATAAAGCTCTACAGATGTACTCAGTGTGTGCTCATGATTGAAAGATAGCTCTAGACGTATTTTTTGGTTCCCTTTCTTCTTTTCTTTTCCTCTCCCCTGACGTCTGGCCTTTAACTTTAGATATAGACCCTATGTCAAATATCCCTGAGTTTAGATGGGTAAACTATTTACTTGTTTGGGCCTTGTTAAATTAACTAGTTAATTTATTGGGTTTTAGTTTCTATTTTCTCTCCATGGCCCACATCTGTATGTTGTTCTCCCAAAGCCTAGTTTCCATGATCAAAGAAAAAAAGCTTTCATTCTGCAGGATATTTTGTTGCATCACAAAATAAAATAATACCCTGGATGTTCTATCATCTCAAAAGTAGGAAAACAAACAAACAAAATCTTGATATTTGTCTTGAGGGTTTGTTGTTGTTATTTTAATTATTTATAATTAAGCATTCTATAAATACGCAAGAATCTCACAGACAGTATCTTAAAAATCAAATTCTAGCTATCAATCCTTTCAGCCAGTGGGCATGGCAATATTGCTAAGTAATGGTAGGTATCATTTAAACATATGAAGGATTTTAGTGATAGTTTCAGGTAGAAGTTTTGAGTCAGAATGCTTGCGGCTGGCAAAAAAACTACTATGCTATTCAGGTGTGACCCTAACACCTTTAAATCCCAAGGCCTGGCTCACATTATTGAATCATTGTTCCAAAGGCATAAAGGCATTCAACATTAAAAGCATTAATATTTTATTTTTTGCCTCCCAGCTAAAGCATTTCTCCTACCACTGTGCATCATAAAGTCATGCTGATAAAGGGTGGACAGGTGTAGGCATATTATTCGGATCACTTATTCCTAGTTAATTACCTTTATGGTTCAAATACCAAGTGATAATAGGAAAGCGTGATAAACAGCTCTCCATTAAAATGCTTGGATTACTATAAAAAATGACTTGCTTTCTGCCAGCCAATTCTCAGCAAATTATTTACCCCCATAGTATGTTGTCTCCAAAACAAGACACATCAATAGATATTTTTCCCCTATCAGAGGGATATGTGATAGTGCCTCAAGCTAGTTAGGACTTGCCAATAAAATATTCGCTACAACAAGCATTTTAATGTGTAATTTACTTTTAATTGTTCATTTATTTAGGAAAATAAGTTTAAGATTAAATTCCAACATGCCTTTTACTTTAAATTAATGTATTATAAAAGTATAGAAAACATGTCTGTCCAGTAAAATTTATTAATATTGATAAAAATGCTATATTTGTTGTGTCGATACATTTTTAAAAATTTTCATAATGGTTTCCATGTGACTAGAATTAGGGTTAATCATAGCATGTGTAAAGTCCTAAAGAATTAGAATGGTCTTCTTGAAAAAAGGACACTAATCAATTTCTGAGAATTTTGAAGGACAAGATATGAGTTGTCTTGTGGTAGGCAGAATAGTGGCCCCTCAAATATATCCATGTCCTCATCCCCAGAATCTGTCAATATGTCAGATTACGTGGGAGAGGGGAATTAGGGTTGTTAATCAGCTGACCTTAAGACAGGGAGATTAGCCTGTATTATCCAGGTGAGCCCAATGGCATCACAAAGGTCTTTAGAAGTGAAATTGGAAGGCAGGAGAGGAGAGCTATAAAGGGAGATATTAGGGATCAGAGAGGTGTGACACAGTTGCCTTGGAAAATACAGGAAAGGAAACATAGGACAAGAAATATGTATTGTCTCTAAAAGCTGGAAAAGGGAAAGAAATATATTCTCTTCTTGAGCCTCCAGAAGGAACACAGCCCTGCTGAAACCTTGATTTTTAGCCCAATGAAACTTGTGCCACACTTGATTACAGAACTGTAAGACTGTACATTTTTATTGTTTATAAACTGACAAGTTTGTAATAATTTGTTAAAGAATGCAGGTATGTTACTTTCTAAAAAGATATCATTATTCTCCTTTCTATTAGCCACTGAGTTGGAAATACAGGCATACCTCAGATATATTGGGTTCAGTTCCAAACCATCACAATAAAGCAAATATTGCAATAAAGCAAGTCACATGAATTTTTTTGTATCCCAGCACATATAAAAGTTATGTTTACACTATACTACAGTCTATTAAGTGTGCAATAGCATTATGTCTAAAAAAACAATATACATACCTTAATTTTAACATACTTTATTGCTAAAAAATGCTAACCATCACCTGAGCCTTGAGTGAGTCATAATTTTTTTGCAGTAGTAGCATCAAAAGATCACTGATCACAGATCACCATAACAAATAAAATAATAATGAAAAAGTTTCAAATATTGGGAGAATTACCAAAATGTGACACAGAGACACGAAGTAAGCAAATGCTATTGGAAAAATGGTGCCAACAGACTTGCTCAACAGAGGGTTACCACAAACCTTCAATTTGTAAAATACACAGTATCTGTGAAGCAAAATAAAGCAAAGTGCAGTAGAACAAAGTACAATTAAACGAGATATGCCTGAATGTCCAAGGTGAGCAGAGGACAAACTGGGTCCTTAAATAAGTGAGAGTTACTAGAATAGGGCATAGCTCTTTGAGATGAGCAATAAGCTATATTTTACAAGTGTTTTTAAAAAAGCATCAGAGATTTCACTTCTGAGTAGTATATAAAAATTCTCAAGAAACAATTACTCCCATTTTAACAGTGCAAGCAAACTGAATAAATTAGACATACATAATTCTTAAGCCTGTAAGAGAGCTGAAGATGCAAATAAATCCAAATAGACTAAATTCCAGAAAGCTCTTAGGAAAGAAGAGGTACACATCTGCTTTCACCTTGATGGAGCAGTGGGAGGAGAAGAAATCTTCCATAAAGGGAGTTCAGGAAAAACTAGCCAGTTTTTAAACAAACTTTTAATGGGTGTGAGTGGAATAACAGGATGGATTAGAATCCTGCAGTGCTCCAGCGGCAGAGTGAGCCTGCCCTGACCTGCCAAACCTTTCCTACAAACTTTCACTGACAGCACAGTAGTACAGTGCACTACTACTCCCCAGAGCAAGGAAGGAGACCTGAGAGAGAGAATCCTTGAGGTGTTCAGGCAGCAGTCATCTGAAGGCTGAACTTAGAGCCAGAGAAATGGGAGAATTCACTCCAAGACAATGCAAATCTTTATCAAGTGCACTGCAGCTGACTTCCACAAACTGACAGCAGGGAGGGCACTGGCTAAAAATTCCCTCAAGGCACCAGAGGCCTTGTGAGGCCGAACACCAGCTGCTGAAAGCTGAGGGCAGGGCAGGAGAGCTGGAGAATTCCCACTGAGTCTACCTCAGTAGCCCTCTGGAGATCGGGGATGGGCAGCAGGGCTGAGAGAGAGAACCTGATGGTGTAGAAAGTTTCTGATAAGTAGTGGCAAGCAAAGAGAAACTTAAAGGAACTAGAAATCCGGCAACAAAGCCACAAAACAGAGAGTGATCTCTCCCCATTTGGAAAGATGGTAGTCAGCCTGAAAAGCATAACAAAAAGTCCATTGTCTTACCATTGTTCAGATCACAAATGTTGCTGAAATAAAATTCATGATCCCTGACTCGAAATATTGAAAGCCAGTGATGAACTGAATCTAACTAAAGTTGACACAAAGTTCAAACCCCACTCAATAACTGATTAAGTTGAATTTGTTGTCCCATCTATTGATTCAAGAGAAGAGGCATATCCAATGTTGGGGTTAAATAGTATTATTTCAGTCCGTATTGTCCTTTCATGCACAATGTCTGGCATACAATAAGGAATTCTATAAAACAAGAATTAAAAAAATGACCTGTGATCAAGAGAGGAAATATTCCATATAAGCAGACACAAAGATGGCCCAAATGCTAGAATTGCTAATCAATGACTTTAAAATAACTAGAATAAGTAGGCTAAAGGATATAATGCCAAAGGAGAGCAACATGTGTGAACAAGTGTAGAAATTCACTAAAGCCAGGAAAACTATAAATTATAAACATTTACAAGAAATGGAAGATAATAAGGAAATGTATAATACCATGAACAAAGAATTCATTCAATGAACTTAACAACAGACTCTATGCAGCTGAGAAAAAGACAGGTTATTCTGAAGGAAAACAGAAGACATTATCCAAATCAAATACAAAATCTAAAAATAAATGGAACGGAGCATCCAATATCTGTCGCACAATATTCATGTTCTTGGAATCCCAGAAAAGTATAGATAAGAATGTAACAGAAGGAATATCAGAAGAGGTTGTTACTAAGAACTTTCCAAAAGTGATTAAATATATTTACCCACAGATTCAAGAAGGTCAGCAAACCTCAAATGGGATAAATACAAAGAAAGCACAGCTAGGTATATAATCATAAAACTGCTGAAAACAAAATACAGAGAATATTTTAGAGCAGAAAAGAAAAAAGACACATACATACAGTGGAATGATAAGGATTATGCCACACTTTTTATCATAAATAGTAAAGGCTGGAGGAAATGGGATGGTATATTCAAAGTCTTAAGATTTAAAAATAAAAAGAAAGAAAAAAGGGGTTTAATAAGGATAATATTCAGAGGAAAAAAATAAGGGATTCCTCTCTGGCAAACTTGCAGCATAGAAAATGCTAAAATAAATTCTTTAGTCTGAAAGGAAATGTACTTGATGGAAGTCCAGATTTGGAGAAGGAATGAAGAATATTAAGAAAGGGTAAACATATGGATACATTTCAAAAATTTTAAGTATCTTTATTTTACTTATAATAAGAAGAATGAAATAATGTAGGTTAGAGCAAAAAATCAATCAGATAGAAATGGACAAACAATAGAGAACATCAATAAAGCCAAAAGTTAGTTCTCTGAAAAGATCAAAATAACTGATAACCCCCTAACAAAACTGATTTACAAGATAAGAGAGGCAACAAAAACTATCAATATCAGATATAGAAGAAAAGAAATCACTATAGATCCTGAAGATACTAAAAAGATAATGGGGGATATTATGATAGTATGTCAATAAATTCAACAACTTAGACAAAATGAACAAATTCCTTAGAATATAACTTCCCAAAACTGGTATGAGATGGAATAAAAATCTGAGTATCTATATATGTTATAAAAACTGAATTCATAGCTAAAATCCTTTATATAAAGAAAAACTGATGCCCAGAAAGCTTTACCAGCGAATTCTAACAGTAAAGAAATCTTGTACAAATGGTCAGAAAGTACAGGAGTAGTGAACACTTCCCAACTCATTCTAGAAGGCCTGCATGATCTTGACATCAAAACCTGACTCTTCGGCACTTCCCTGGTGGCGCAGTGGTAAAGAATCCTCCTGCCAATGCAGGGGACACGGGTTTAATCCCTGGTCCGGGAAGATCCCACATGCCATGGAGCAATGAAGCCCGTGCGTCACAACTACTGAGCCTGTGCTCTAGAGCCTGTGAGCCACAACTACTGAGCCCGTGTGCCACAACTACTGAAGCCTGCATGCCTAGAGCCCGTGCTCCACAACGAGAAGCCCACGCACTGCAACAAAGAGTAGCCCCCACTCGCCGCAACTAGAGAAAGCCTGGGTGCAGCAACAAAGACCCAACACAGCCAAAAATAAATATAATAAATAAATTTATTTAAAAAAAAAACCCTGACTTTTCTACATCTGGAATAGTATTTATCCAAGAGAAACTAAAACATATGTCCACAAAAAGACTAATACAAGAATGTTCCCAGGAGCTTTATTCATAATAAACAAAAAATAACCCAACTGTCCATCAGCGGGTGAATGTATGAAAAAAATGTGATACATTCATTCATAGACTACTACTCAGCAACTAAAAGGAATGAAGTACTCATTCAAACAATAACATGGATGATAATTACAGACATCATGTTAAGCAAAAGAAGCCAGACATTTAAAAAAGGGCATACCCTATTATTTTATTATACGAAGCTCTAATACATGCAGAACTAATCTGTGGTGATACAAATCAAAGTTTTTGATACCAGGAGTGGGGAGCAATGAATGCAAGGTCTTCCTGGAAAGGATGTGAAGACACTTTATGTACTAATTGAAATGTTTCATTTCTTTGGGTGGGTGTATAAAATTTCTAAACTTATCAAACTGAACAGGCAAAATCTGTGCATATTTATTGTATATCAATTTTATCTCAATTTGAAAAAAGCCTTGCAAAAAATAAACAGAAGCAGCAGGACTCCTGGGCTGATATAAACCTGAACTATGGGGTCCTTGAAACTGGGCAGAAGGGCAGAAAATAAAATTAATTCTTTTTGGCAAACCTCCATTGGTGTTTTATAACTATATTAGAATTTATCAACGACTGAATATAGAATGTGTATAAGTGTATAAGTCCCAAGTTTAAATGGATGACATTCCTAGGTTTCTTTTTTTAACTCACTTTATTGAGGTATGATTGACATACAGAAAGCTATGCATATTTAATGTATACAACTTAATAAATTTGAAGATAAGTATAAATGTGTGAAACCATCACCACAATCTATGCTATTAATATATCCATCACTACAAGTTTCTTCCTGCCCTCTTCATTTATTATTATTTTTTGTGTGATTAAAAACACTTAAGTATAATTTCAAATCAAGAAAAAAATTATGAGCCAAAAGCAATCACAAAACCCTTTATACTGCATTTGTCTCTGCAACAAATACTATTGTTGGCATTCCACAGGTGAAATCTAGAGACAATTTTAATTGTGACCTATACAGAGTATGAATTTTTGTTTTAAATTTATATAGGAACATGTATGTGCTCAAATTTAAAAAATATTAAAGTATACCAAAATCTATAAATTACAAAATGAATCTCTCCCTTTCTCAGTGATACTCTCTAAAATTTCACTTCCCAAGAGCCTGAAGAGTCTTTAAAAAGCCTATAAAATTCTGGATGTATTCTTTCAGGCTTTGTTTATGAGCACAAACTTACAGGATTCTCTTGCAGGAAAACAGAAAATGGTATCCCAAATGTTTAGATTTAGGTCATTTCTTACCCTTCAAGACATACAGACATACAACAACAACAACGACAATGACATAGGCTATCATTGTTTAGAATTTTATTTTCACAATTATGCCTTGATCACCTAAAGGGAAATGCTGAGCTAAGCTAGTGTAGATTTATAACTGAAAAAGACAGTCTCTGCTTCCAAGGAATATGCAATTGAACTAGTGAGGACAAGACAAGCAAGAAATGACTTTGATACAGTGAAATAAACAAAATACCAGACAGGAGGAGTAACCATATATCATGCTGGATATTCCAGCCAATGTATAGTAAGCATTGGAAGATTTAAAAAGTTATGGTTGCCTTTGCAATTAGACATTGCTGATACCTAATAACAAAGCTTCTGCGTTGTACTTTGGAGATTGATGAAGTCCAGTCAGCAGTGCTGATTGTTCAAGCATGGGCATATGCATGAGTGGTCGACCACCTGTCAGCTGGTTACCATGAAGCTGCTTATATGCCCATATAAACTTCGTTGGAAAATCAGTAGTTACTCATAGAAATTTCTAGGGATCCCTGTGATTCATATGGTCTGGCCTTAAATATCCAGTTTGTTTTTGTGTAGTTTTATAGCTTGCCTAGGTTATACAAAAAAACACTGCACAAAATAAGAGCCTCGTCACTAATTCCTCCAGCAAGATAAAGTGTTAAATTGATCCTCTTGTCTACATACTGTTACTATGGGACAAATTACCAAAAAAAAAAAAAAAAAAAAAAACTCTTGAACATATTAAAACGTTTATAGATTCTGTGGTCTGGAATTCAGATGGGGTACAGTGAGAATGTCTTGCCTGTATTTCAAAATGCCTAGGGCCTCAGTAAGGCTGACTCCGCAGTGGAGATGAGTCAATGGCTGGGGATTGAAATTATCTGAAGGTGCCTTCACTCCAATTTCTGGTGCTTGATGCTAGCTGTCAGCCTGGACTTCAGCTGTGTCGGCTGACCAAAATACCTAAACAGGGCCCTTCTATGTGTCATGGGCTTCCTCAGAGCATGCTGACCTCAGGGTAGTCAGATTTCTTACACAACAATTCAAGGCTTTGAAAGTAAATATCCCATTGAGCACGGCAGCAGCAGCAGCACTGTCTTTACCTAGTCTCAGAAGTCATGAGGTATCATATCCACCGCAATCTATTGTTTATGAGAGAATCACTAAGGTCAGCCTAGGTTCAAGGGAACAGGACTTACCTCTTGGTGGTAGATGTGTCAATGAATTTGAGAACATCTTATGAAATTGCTACATCTACAAAAGACAAATTAGGGAAGCTTCTCATTTCAATAAGAAAAGTAATCGAAATAGAAAGCTACCCTCCGAGAAAGTCAAATTTTGTTAACAAGGGAATTACATGTAAAGGCATATGCTAAAGTACAGCTGTCTTAATTCAACTACTGTGAAATCATTTTTGCACATATTACATCAAGCAATCCAAATTCCTACTGAGAAAGATATGTAATGTTCTGAAACCATGTTTCCTCCCACTGTCAGTCCCAGTGAGAGTGGGGGAGCTGTCACTGGAATATCTAACATAACCATTGTGACATTTTAATATGTAAAGTTTGGGAAAGATTAAAATCTTCTGAATTGAAAATTTCTTTAAGGTGATATTTTATATTGGCAGTTATAAAGAGCTATAGAAATTACCAAATGTCTCGAAGTGTAAATTTCCCAGTTCTAGAGTGTTTGTTTTTGTTTTATTTAGCCTTGATTTTGGAGCTCTTAGAGTGCCAGGAAATACACTATGTCTTATGAGTTATACAAAAATGTGTAATGGATGGTATGTGCCCACAAAAGCCCCATTTTTTATGAGGGGAGAGATGGAATACCTAAAAAACTATAAGCAACAATGAAGTGAGATAGCCAAGTTTTCATTGGAGATGATGACATTTGCATTGGGGAGGCTCTCTTCAAAGTACTAAAGCTTCTTAAATTTATACAACTGTAGATAAAAAATAACCAAATAATTACTATATATATTCATTTTTCTGATGTCTTACGATAATAAGCGGATATCAAATAACTGAATTTTCCAGGTAATGGAAACTTCCCCCTTTTAGCAGCCATTTTGGTTAAGAACTTTTCTAAATAATATTAGATGGCTTGTATTATCTTTAAATTAACACACGATATAATTTAAACTTGGGAAACAAGTACATTATTAAGTAAATCAATTATTACATTGTGCTTTAAGTTCTGACACCCTCATCAGAAACAGAAGTCATGGGATTACTTATACTCAATTTAGAGGGACTCAATCTACTACTTTTATTTTTTTTAATTTTTTAAATTTTATTTATTTATTTATTTTTTTGGCTGCATTGGGTCTTCGTTGTGGTGCACGGGCTTATCACGGTGGCCTCTCTTGTTGTGGAGCACGGGCTCTAGGCGCATGGGCTTCAGTAGTTGTGGTGTGTGGGCTTCAGTAGTTGTGACTCGTGGGCTCTAGAGTGCAGGCTCAGTAGTTGTGGCGGCACACGGGCTTAGTTGCTCCGCGGCAGATGGGATCTTCCTGGACCAGAGCTCGAACCCGTGTCCCCTGCATTGGCAGGCGGATTCTTAACCACTGCACCACCAGGGAAGCCCTACTACTTTTATTTTTATATTTTATATTTTGGTCTGTGCGTCACGTGTGTGGGGTTGGGAGAGGAATGGTGAGGGTGGGATTTCTACATGTTTTGAAAAAGAAAAACACTAGTATTCTCCTCATCTAGTATATGTGCTGCCGAAGCGAGCATATTATTCTCCTCATCTAGAGTCACTAATTAACATTTGTGCCACTAATTGCCATATTTGTGCATAGTGGCTCTGTCTCTGTATTTATGTACATTCGTGTATAAAGATTTTTTTTGTTGAATCATTTGGAAGTGAATTGTGATATCGCATATATCACTACAGATGTCCTAAGAACAAAGTTTATAACCAAACCATCCTTATCGCAAGCATAATTTATTAATTTAACAATATTATTATATTCTATTACCCCAATATTACAAATGATGTTTTTGTGTTTTTAAAAAACTGCGGGATTCTGTACTGCACTTAGTTGTCATGTTTCTAAGGTGTCATTTAATCCAGAAGATTACCACCTCATTTGTGTTTCATTACATTGACATTTTGTCAGCATCAGGTTTTACAGAATGTTCTACAATCCGAATTTCTCTAATTGTTTCCATGTGGTTAGATTCAGATTAAATATTTTTGGTAAGATTTCTACAATGAAAATGTGTGTTTTCTTTTGCTTCACATCAAGGAGACACATAATGCCAGTCTGCCCCATTACTGGGGATGTTATGTTGATAACTTAGTTTAGGTAGAGTTCTCCACATTTCTCTTTTGTAAAGGTACCCTTTTCTTTTCCAGGTATACATAATCAGTGGGGTGATACTTTTCAACACAGTGAATATTCAAGTCCCCAAGAAATTTCACCCAATGATTTTACCATACATGGGTGATCTCTGCCTAAACCAATTATCAGTTTTTTTATTGCTAATTGTGACTTTCTGTTTTATTCTATCTATTTTTTAGCTGTCATTCTTCTATAAAGAACTTTCCCTTCCTTCACCATTCCCTCTTTTTGAGTACTTCTATGGACTCAATGGATTCTTCCCCCAGTTGTCTGCCTTTACTGTCACTATCCTTTTTGATGCTCAATTAAACCAAATTTGGTCAGTGGGAGCCCATTCACGGTGACATATTCCTATTAATATTTGAGCAAGTCTTTGGCAAGAAGTTTCAAGCTCTCTGTTCTTTCCATATCCATACCTAGAATCAGTCTTTTATTCAAGGAGCCCTGGTCTTTTTAAAGAGTAATGATATCTTGAAACAAATATTTGGATATTAAATGTTTTGATAGTAATCAACTTATTGCCTCTCAGTTCCAGTTGTATACATCAACATATACTCTATGTAACACACAAAATTCCTTTAAGCATATTTCTATATTTCCTATGATGTTAACCTTTCTCAGAAGAGGGCACTGGGGGGACACTGCAGGAGGAAAGGGCCCTTCTGTAGTATGGTGAAACAGCAGTGTAGGTGGGAAGACATATGGCAGACCTGTGCCCCATCAACATACCTAGATTGCATGGTCCCTGGCAACCTTGCATCCTTGGCCTGGCAAAACCAGTACCTCCAAGGCTTCCTCCCTATAGCTGTCAATTCCCTCTGCATGGTCCCATGCTGCTCACCTGTGGCCCAGAGGGTTTTTACCTCCTTTGTGAAAACACACACACACACACACACACACACACACACACACAGAGGCTGCTTACTGTGCTGCTCTTTGCCTGCACTCTGAAGGATTGCTTCCCACCTGTCCAGTAATTGTAGATCAGGTCTGGCTTTGGAAAATCAACAACATTTTCTGCTATCTAGTGGACTGAATTACACCTTCACCAATGAGGTCTCAAATCCAGATTTGGGGAGGGACTCCCTACTGAGTTCGTCCTTCTTTGGTACCCTCCTTCAGCCAAAAAATCCCATATAGAGTTTTCTGTGGTTTTTTTCTGAATTTTATTTTATTTATTTTTTTATACAGCACATTCTTATTAGTCATCAATTTTATACACATCAGTGTATACATGTCAATCCCAATTGCCCGAGTTTTCATATATCTTATAGTCAATCCTATATGCTAGTTTAATAATTATTTTTATTAGACTTCCCCCTCTTTAATTCACTCTGTGATTTCTATCTCCTGATTGGGCCCAGACTGACACAGGGGTGCTCACTGCAATGAATGCCAATGTTTCTAGGCTCTTTCAGTGGACAGAGATATCAGTAGAATATGTACATAAGGAACTCACACTGATATCTCTAATTCAAAAGCAATCCTGGGGAAAAGGGAACCCTTCTGCACTGTGGGAATGTAAGTTGGTGCAGCCACTGTGGAAAACAGTATGGAGGTTCCTCAGAAAACTAAAAATAGAATTACCATATGATCCAGCAATCCCACTGCTGGGCATATACCCAGACAAAACTATAATTCAAAAAGACACATGCACCCCTGTGTTCATAGCAGCACTATTCACAATAGACAAGACATGAAAATAACCTAAAAGTCCATCGACAGATGAATGGATAAAGAAGATGTGGTACATATATACAATGGAATATTACTCAGCCATAAAAAAGAATGAAATAATGCCATTTGTGACAACATGGATGGACCCAGAGATTATCATACTGAGTGAAGTAAGTCAGAAAGACAAATACCATATGATATCACTTATATGTGGAATCTAAAATATGAGAAATGAACCTATCTATGAAATAGAAACAGACTCACGGATATAGAGAACAGACTGGTTAGTTGCCAAGGGGGAGGGGGCTTGGGGAGGGATGGAGTAGGAGGTTGGGGTTAGCAGATATAGGCTTTTATATATGGAATGGATAAACAACAAGGTCCTACTGTATAACACACAGAACTATATTCAGTACCCTATGATAAACCATAATGGAAAAGAATATTTAAAAAAAAGAATGTATATATATATATATGTATAACTGAATCACTTTGCTGTACAGCAGAAATTAACACAACATTGTAAATCAACCATACTTCAATAAAAAAATAATGAAAAACAAACAAACAAACAAAAAACCCAAAAGCAATCCTACAGGTTGTTTCTGACTTTTCCCCACCTCATAGATGTGTCTCCCTTTTTCCACAGTGAGAAACTTCATTTATAATAACATCAATATATTAATCATTGGCACCATCCTGTGATGTACACAATATAGTTTACAATCATTATGCTAATACCACTACCAACAACCTTACTATGTAAGATTAAATATTTCTTTGTAGATTTTTGTCCTTAAAAATATCCCCTAAGTATTTGGTCACAGTCCTGGGAAAAAAATAAATTTATTATTTTTTCTATGTGATTATATAATCAGTCTGATATAGAGCTAGGTTCATTTACCTATGCTTTCAATTTTAGGCTTTGCTTAATTCCCTTTCTGGTCTTTTTGAAATGTAAAATATTCATTGGTTCAAAGTGGATGCTGCATTTTAAAGACTCTAAGTCTTCCCTCTGTTAGATCATCATCTATCTCAGAGCGGCAGGATCTTCCCGGACCAGGGATCGAACCTTTGTCCCCTGCATTGGCAGGCGGATTCCCAACCACTGTGCCACCAGGGAAGTCCCTAATTTAACTTTTTAAAACATAAATTGAACAAATCATTCTGTTATCTTCTGGTTTCCACTGTGACTTACAGTCTGTCTCCCTTTTGAGGATTATCTATATTATTTTCATTAGATGATTTATAATTTTTCTTTTTTTTTTTTTGCTTCACTATGATGTGTCTAGTGAGTGTGTGTGTGTGTGTGTATATTTGTATGCTTGTATGTGTGTATATTTCATCTTGATGGAGATTTTTTTGGGTTACTTGAATCTGTGGCATGATATCTGTCATCAGTTTTGGTAATTTTTTCAACGATTATCTCTTAAAATATCACCTTTTCACCTCTATTTTTCTCCTCTCCTTCTAACTGATATTATCTGTATATTATAGCTTCTTACTGTATACTCTATGACTTTTATCCTCTGTTTTATTTTTTTGGATTTTTGTTTCACTGTGCTTTATTCTGAGAATTACTCTGACCTATCTTCCAGTTCACTAATTCTCTTTGTAAATGTTTTCTTTCTACGTCTTCCTTTCCAATTCTGATGCCTTTTATTTCTTTTTCTTGACTGATCGCTCTGGCTAGAATTTCCATGACTATGTTGAATAGGAGCAGGAAGAGTGGGTACCCTTGTCTTGTTCTTGATCTTAGAGGAAAATCTTTCAACCTTTCACCATGGAGTATGATGTTAGCTGCAGGCTTGTTATATATGGCCTTTATTATGTTCAAGTATGTTCCTTCTATACCTAGCTTGTTAGGGATTTTTATCATGAATCGATGTTGAATTTTGTCAAATGCTTTTTATGAGTCAAATGAGATGATCATATGATTTTTTTCATTCTATTAATGTGATGTATTACATTTACTGATTTGTGTATGTTGAACCATCCTTGCATCCCAGGGATAAATCCCACTTCATGGTGAATGATCCTTTTACATGTTAATGAATTTGGTTTGCTAGTATTTTATTGAGAAATTCTGCATATATATTCATCAAGGATACTGGTCTGTAGTTTTCTTGTAGTGCCCTTTCCTGGCTTTAGTATCAAAGCAATGTTGGCAGTGTAAAATGAGTTTGGGAGTGTTACATCCTCTTTTATTTTTTGGAAGAGCTTGAGAAGGATTGGCATTAATTCGCCTTTAAATGTTTGGTAAAATTCACCAGTGAAGCCATACAGTTCTGCACTTTTCCTTGTTGGGAGATTTTTGATTACTGATTCAATCTCCTTACTAGTATTTGGTCTGTTCAGATTATCTATTTCTTCCTAATTCAGTCTTGGTAGGTTATATGTTTCTAAGAAATTTTTCATTTCTTCTAGGTTATCTAGTTTGTTGGTGTATAGTTGTTCCATTCAGTTTTTTTCCAGCTTGCCTAAGGAACATTACAATTCTAAGTCCCCTTTTCTCATTTACTGTAGGCTTTTCCTCTTCTTATTCTTGTAAGTAAAATGATAAAGCTCCCCTTTTGTTTTGTTTCTGAATCCTCATAAAATACATTGGTCTAGGTTTCAGATTTAATAGGTACTTGTCAGCTTGTAAGTGGCTTTCTTAAAAAACTATTTCAAATAAAAATGACTTTACTCTTAGCAACAATAGATAATCACTTCTTATATTTCTAGATGGTTTAAATACTAAAAAAAGCAGTTGAAGATTTTGCTTTAAGAGATACTATATATTTGTTAAAAATAAGAATTACATAAGGAATTAACCATATCCAAATCACAGGACCCATGTTTCCAAATACATAAAATATTTAAACCAGTCATTCAGGTATCTGTCTGACTTAGTAAGAAATGTTACTTACCTAACATTCATGGTGTTACTAAAAATGGAAAAATGCGTAAAATCTTCAAATTACTGCATATATTTGTAGGGAAATATGCCATTACCTACCATGTTAGAAAACTTCCTAGGAGTAGTCTCTATTAGGCAACCCAGTAATGGAATCTATGCTAAAAAAGTCAAAATCACATGTATAGCTAGAGCAAGCATGGAGCCTCCAGATTCCCACCTTGCACCATAAGTAGAGAAGTATAAAAAAACAAGCACCCACCTACCTATATAACCTTCCCAATTCACTGGAAATCCTTCCAACTTAACGCTCTCCTCCAGTTTAAGTAATTTTCTTATAAAGAACTCTCTTAGAATGGCAATATCTAATTCAAAGGGATAACACATTATGATGTGTGCCATTAGCCTACTTTCTATGATTAGGTTTAGACTGATTCCCAGGCTTACCACCCTCAGAATCTCATGTAGTAAGACTGAAACTTGGCCGAGGAATCTGTATATTGTAACAAGCATCCCTATTGAGTTTATTGTGGTTGGTCTGGCAAAATATTTTTAGAATGCTGCCTAGGAAATCAGGGCTGCTGCACACAGTTAATAAAAAGCTGGGAGAAAATTCAAATAGTTAAGTGATTATGAGATAGGCAGCAGGATCTTTGAGAGCAAGTCATCTATTTTATAGTTTTTACCATGACTGAGCTCTGATGGTGTCCTTTTTACACTGTGTGACCATCCCTCAGGGTGTCTAAACTCTGTAAGAATACGTATAAAAGTAAAAAAAAAGAAATCACTACAAACTATAAGCTATTAACAATTCAGTCTGTAAAAATATGCTTTAATTTAAATTTTTACACCCATATTTAAATTTTTGTTTGTATCTTCATTCATTTTAATCATTATTGCCACTATAAAGGGTCAGAGAAACTCCTATAAAAGTCTTCACATGGTTTCCATGAGAAAGTAGGAAAAATATATTTTATAAACCTAGATTTGGCACCTCCTCTGTAGCATTCAATCCTTCTTCAAAACTCTGATTTATGAAGACCAGTTTGGTATCTGTTTTTAATCCTTGTTTGTTATAGCTCTAAGACACTAGAGGTATTGGGTTTACTGTTTTCATCACTGTATCACTGGAACATATCATGGAATAGCCCCAACCTAAATGGAAAAAAAAAAATCACAAACCCAGTGTAGATGAGTGGTACATTATGAAATACGTGTGTCTCTCAGTGAAACAAAAACAATCCACTGTAATTTTGAACCTGAAATCAGCAATCATCATTTGTGATTTTTTATTTTAATTTTTAAGTTAGGTGGGAAGACCTTAAATAATGAAATATAATTTCCTATTTCTTAATGGTCCCAGCAACTAGAGCACATTTGCCCTTAATGGGGCTAATCTGTCTTTTTATATAGTCATTTTATAAGAATAGCTTATACCATTATATCTTGTTTTAGATATTTTTTAAATAATAAAATCTTATATGCAATTTTAATACTTATGATTAAAATGGAAATTAGGCATCTTATATGCTCCATTTAGATTGGAATGCGTGATGCATTATTTATTGCACAAATAGGTTTGAGGATGCAAAGCCTTATTTTAGCAACTCCTTACAGGCCTACTATTTAAAACATGCCCCAGGTAGCTGTAAGATTTTTGCCACATTTTACAGCCCCTTTATATCTATTTTTCTAACTTTTTACAAATATTAAAACTTATATCACTGCAATATAAAATATCTGAGACTAAAAACTATAATTTTATAGACAATTTGTGTTTGTGTTCATATATCTGTAAATGAAAGGCAACGATAAGAGACATTCAAAACTGGCCTCCACAGGCAAGAAACCATTACAGGGAAACGTTCAGTAAGATTTCCCAGTGTTCCTTAATTCAATTTCAGTTTGAACCTTTTTGAAACTAAACAGCTGACATTGTTAACCAGGTGTTACAGTTGGATTTTAATAGCTTTTAGTTGTTTTCTGTGGGATAAAAATGGCCGCTTTGTAATGGTAAAGGAAGTTTAATGTTTACTCCTCATGGGTCTAAAGCACAGATGGGTGGGCAAACGTTTTATAGAAAGGTCCAGATAGTAAATATTTTCAGCTTTGGGGACCCCATACAGTCTCTGTCACAACTACTCAGCTCTGCCATCGTAACTTGAAATAGCCATAGACAGTACATAAACAAATGGGCATGACTGTGTTCCAATAACACTTTATTTACAAAAAAAAAGGCAGAGTGCTGACCCTTGACTTTAAACATAGAATACAAGCACACAAAAGTAAAATGGTTATATTTTTCTCATTGAAGCTGAGCCCTGAGCCAGGAGTGTGAATTCTACATCTGAGAGTCACTAATTGTGACATCATCACTGACTATTTCTGTACCCCTTCATTCATATGAATTCTGTTGCATGAAAGAATAAATACCACTTATCTTTTATTTTCTGTTACTTCATCATCCTTTGAGCAAAAGGCCTATGTATCACCAAGACAGTTAGGTATTGGCTACTACATAAGATGACAAGTAACAAATCATCAACAACATTAATCATTTCCACAATAAATACTAGTCGAAAATAATTTTTTAAAAAAAAGCACTATAAAGATGGCAGAGTAGAAGGACATGCTCTCACTCCCTCTTGCGAGAAGACCAGAATCACAACTAACTGCTGAACAATCATCAACAGGAAGACACTGGAACTCACCAAAAAAGATACCCCACATCCAAAGACAAAGGAGAAGCCACAAAGAGATGGTAGGAGGGGCGCAATCACAATAAAATCAAATCCCATAACTGCTGGGTGGGTGATTCACAAACTGGAGAACACTTAAACCACAGAAGTCCACCCAGTGGAGTGAAGGTTCTGAGCCCCACGTCAGGCTTCCCAACCTGGGGGTCCGGCAAAGGGAGGAGGAATTCCTAGAGAATCAGACTTTGAAGGCCAGCAGGATTTGACTGCAGGACTTCGACAGGACTGGGGGAAACAGAGACTCCACTCTTGGAGGGCACACACAAAGTAGTGTGCGCATCAGGATGCAGGGGAAGGAGCAGTGACCCCAGGGGAGACTGAACCAGACCTACCTGCTAGTGTTGGAGGGTCTCCTGCAGAGGCAGGGGGTGGCTCTGTCTCACCGTGAGGGCAACGACACTGGCAGCAGAAGTTCTGGGAAGTACTCCGTGGCGGGAGCCCTCCCAGAGTCCGCCATTAGCCCCACCAAAGACCCCAGGTAGGCTCCAGTGTTGGGTCGCCTCAGGCCAAACAACCAACAGGGAGGGAACCCAGTTCCACCCATCAGCAGTCAAGCAGATTAAAGTTTTACTGAGCTGTGCCCACGAGAGCAACAGCCAGGTCTACCCACCACCAGTCCCTCCCATCAGGAAACTTGCACAAGCCTCTTAGATAGCCTCATCCACCAGAGGGCAGACAGCAGAAGCAAGAAGAACTACCATCCTGCAGCCTGTGGAACAAAAACCACATTCACAGAAAGATAGACAAGATGAAACGGAGGAGGGCTATGTACCAGATGAAGGAACAAGATAAAACCCCAGAAAAACAACTAAATGAGGTGGACATAGGCAATCTTCCAGAAAAAGAATTCAGAATAATGATAGTGAAGGTGATCCAGGATCTCAGAAAAAGAATGGAGGCAAAGATCAAGAAGATGCAAGAAATGTTTAACAAAGACCTAGAAGAAATAAAGAACAAACAGAGATGAACAATACAATAACTGAAATGAAAACTACACTAGAAGGAATCAATAGCAGAATAACTGAGGCAGAAGAACAGATAAGTGACCTGGAAGACAGAATGGTGGAATTCACTGCTGCAGAGCAGAATAAAGAAAAAAGAATGAAAAGAAATGAAGACAGCCTAAGAGACCTCTGGGACAACATTAAACGCAACAACATTTGCATTACAGGGGTCCCAGAAGGAGAAGAGAAAGAGAAAGGACTCAAGAAAATATTTGAAGAGATTATAGTCAAAAACTTCCATAACATGGGAAAGGAAATAGCCACCCAAGTCCAGGAAGTGCAGAGAGTCCCATACAGGATAAGCCCAAGCAGAAACATGCTGAGACACATAGTAATGAAATTGGCAAAAATTAAAGACAAAGAAAAATTATTCAAAGCAGCAAGGGAAAAATGACAAATAACATACAAGGGAACTCCCATAAGGTTAACAGCTGATTTCTCAGCAGAAACTCTACAAGCTAGAAGGGAGCGGCATGGTATACTTAAAGTGATGAAAGGGAAGAACCTACAACCAAGATTACTCTACCCGGCAAGGATCTCATTCAGATTCGATGGAGAAATCAAAAGCTTTATAGACAAGCAAAAGCTAAGAGAATTCAACACCACCAAACCAGCTCTACAACAAATTCTAAAAGAACTTCTCTAAGTGGGAAACACAAGAGAAGAAAAGGACCTACAAAAACAAACCCAAAACAATTAAGAAAATGGTCATAGGAACATACATATCAATAATTACCTTAAACGTCAATGGATTAAATGCTCCAACCAAAAGACACAGGCTTGCTGAATGGATACTAAAACAAGACCCATATATATGCTGTCTACAAGAGACCCACTTCAGACCTAGGGACACATACAGATTGAAAGTGAAGGGATGGAAAAAGATATTCCATGCAAATGGAAGTCAAAAGAAAGCTGGAGTAGCAATACTCATATCAGATAAAATAGACTTTAAAATAAAGAATGTTACAAGAGATAAGGAAGGACACCTCATAACGATCAAGGGATCAATCCAAGAAGAAGATATAACAATTATAAATCTAAATGCACCCAACATAGGAGCACCTCAATACATAAGGCAACTGCTAACAGCTATAAAACAGGAAATCGACAGTAACACAATAATAGTGGGGGACTTTAACACCTCACTTACACCAATGGACAGATCATCCAAACACAAAATTAATAAGGAAACACAAGCTTTAAATGACACAATATATCAGATAGATTTAATTAATATTTATAGGACATTCCAACCAAAAACAGCAGATTACACTTTCTTCTCAAGTGCGCACGGAACATTCTCCAGGATAGATCACATCTTGGGTCACAAATCAAGCCTCAGTAAATTTAAGAAAATTGAAATCATATCAAGCATCTTTTCTGAACACAGTGTTATGAGATTAGAAATCAATTACAGGGGAAAAAAAGTAAAAAACACAAACACATGGAGGCTAAACAATATGTTACTAAATAACCAAGAGACCACTGAAGAAATCAAAGAGGAAATCAAAAAATACCTAGAGACAAATGACAATGAAGACATGACGATGCAAAACCTATGGGATGCAGCAAAAGCAGTTCTGAGAGGGAAGTTTATAGCTACAAAAGCCTACCTCAAGAAAAAAGAAAAGTCTCAAGTAAACAATCTAACCTTACACCTAAAGGAACTAGAGAAAGAAGAACAAACAAAACCCAAATTTAGCAGAAGGAAAGAAATCATAAAGATCAGAGCAGAAATAAATGAAATAGAACAAAGAAAACAACAGCAAAGATTAATAAAACTAAAAGCTGATTCTTTGAGAAGATAAACAAAATTGATAAACCATCAGTCAGACTCATCAAGAAAAAGAGGGAGAGGACTCAAATCAATAAAATTAGAAATGAAAAAGGAGAAGTTACAACAGACACCGCAGAAATACAAAGCATCCTAAGAGACTACTACCAGCAACTCTATGCCAATAAAATGGACAACCTGGAAGAAATGGACAAATTCTTAGAAAGGTATAACCTTCCAAAACTGAACCAGGAAGAAACAGAAAATAGGAACAGACCAATCACAAGCACTGAAATTGAAACTGTGATTAAAAATCTTCCAACAAACAAAAGCCTAGGACCAGATGGCTTCACAGGCGAATTCTATCATACATTTAGAGAAGAGCTAACACCTATCCTTCTCAAACTCTTCCAAGAAATTGCAGAGGTAGGAACACTCCCAAACTCATTCTACGAGGCCACCATCACCCTGATACCAAATCCGGATAGAGATACTACAAAAAAAGAAAATTACACACCAATGTCACTGATGAATATAGATGCAAAAATCCTCAACAAAATACTAGCAAACAGAATCCAACAACACATTAAAAGGATCATACACCACGATCAAGTGGGATTTATCCCAGGGATGCAAGGATTCTTTAATACATGCAAATCAATCAATGTGATACACCCTATTAACAAATTGAAGAATAAAAACTATATGATCATCTCAATAGATGCAGAAAAAGATTTTGACAAAATTCAATAGCCATTTATGATAAAAACTCTCCAGAAAGTGGGCACAGAGGGAACCGACCTCAACATAATAAAGGCCATATACGACAAACTCACAGCAAACATCATTCTCAATGGTGAAAAACTGAAAGCATTTCCTCTAAGATCAGGAACGAGACAAGGATGTCCACTCTCACCACTATTAATCAACATAGTTTTGGAAGTCCTAGACACGGCAATCAGAGAAGAAAAAGAAATAAAAGTAATACAAATTGGAGAAGAAGAAGTAAAACCGTCACTGTTTGCAGATGACATGATACTATACATAGAGAATCCTAAAAATGCCACGAGAAAACTACTAGAGCTGATCAATGAATTCGGTAAAGTTGCAGGATACAAAATTAATGCACAGAAATCCCTTGCATTCCTATACATCAATGAAGAAAAATCTGAAAGAGAAATGAAGGAAACACTCCCATTTACCATTGCAACAAAAAGAATAAAATACCTAGGAATAAACCTACCTAGGAAGACAAAAGACCTGTAGGCAGAAAACTATAAGACACTGATGAAAGAAATTAAAGATGATACCAACAGATGGAGAGATATACCATGTTCTTGGATTGGAAGAATCAATATTGTGAAAATGACTATACTACCCAAAGCAATCTACAGATTCAGTGCAATCCCTATCAAATTACCAATGGCATTTTTTACAGAACCAGAACAAAAAATCTTAAAATTTGTATGGAGACACAAAAGACCCCGAATAGCCAAAGCAGTCTTGAGGGAAAAAAACAGAGCTGGAGGAATCAGACTCCATGACTTCAGACTATACTGCAAAGCTACAGTAATCAAGACAATATGATACTGGCACAGAAACAGAAATATAGATCAATGGAACAGGATAGAAAGCACAGAGATAAACCCACGCACCTATGGTCAACTAATCTATGACAAAGGAGGCAAGGATATACAATGGAGAAAAGACAGTCTCTTCAATAAGTGGTGCTGGGAAAACTTGACAGCGACATGTAAGAGAATGAAATTAGAACCCTCCCTAACACCATACACAAAAATAAACTCAAAATGGATTAGAGACCTAAATGTAAGGCTGGACACTATAAAACTCTTAGAGGAAAACATAGGAAGAACACGCTTTGACATAAATCACAGCAAGATCTTTTTTGATCCACCTCCTAGAGTAATGGAAATAAAAACAAAAATAAACAAAAGGGACCCAGTGAAACTTCAATGCTTTCGCACAGCAAAGGAAACCATAAACAAGACGAAAAGACAACCCTCAGAATGGGAGAATATATTTGCAAATGAATCAACGGACAAAGGATTAATCTCCAAAATATATAAACAGCCCATGGAGCTTAATATTAAAAAAACAAACACCCCAATCCAAAAATGGGCAGAAGACCTAAATAGACATTTCTCCAAAGAAGACATACAGATGGCCAAGAAGCACATGAAAAGCTGCTCAACATCACTAATTATTAGAGAAATGCAAATCAAAACTACAATGAGGTTATCACCTCACACCAGTTAGAATGGGCATCATCAGAAAATCTACAGACAACAAATGCTAGAGAGGGTGTGGAGAAAAGGGAACCCTCTTGCACTGTTGGTGGGAAGGTAAATTGATACAGCCACTATGGAGAACAGTATGGAGGTTCCTTAAAAAACGAAAAAAAGAACTACCATACGACCTAGCAACCCACTATTGGGCATATACCTGGAGAAAACCATAATTCCAAAAGAGTCACGTACCACAATGTTCATTGCAGCACTATTTACAACAGCCAGGTCATGGAGGTAACCTAAATGCCCATCGACAGACAAATGGATAAAGAAGATGTGGTACATATATACAATGGAATATTACTCAGCCATAAAAAGGAACGAAATTGGGTCATTTGTAGAGACGTGGATGGATCTAGACACTGTCATACAGAGTGAAGTAAATCAGAAAGAGAAAAACAAATATCATATATTAACCCATATATGTGGAACCTAGAAAAACGGTACAGATGAACCAGTTTGCAGGGGGAAGTTGAGACACAGATGTAGAGGACAAATGTATGGACACCAAGGGGGGAAAGAGGCCGGGGGTGGGGGTGGTGGTGTGATGAATTGGGAAATTGGGATTGACATGGATACACTAATATGTATAAAATGGATGACTAATAAGAACCTGCTGTATAAAAAAATAAATAAAATGAAATTCAAAAATTCCAAAAAAAAAGCACTATAATTGTATGGTAGAAAGTTTATCATAGGAAAAAAATTATTGTAAAGAAGGCCCATGGATTGTCAATGGTAAAGGATTTTTTTTCTTATTTTCAGTAGGAGAGATTTAGGACAAAGACATACTCAGGGTTAAGTATATGAAAGGACTGGCACAAAGTCTAGCTACAGTATTTGATAAGATTCAAGTTACATAAGTAAAGATCACCGTTCTTCTTATTGTGTTCCTGAGCATTGTTCGTCTTATTGTGTTCCTAAGCAAGATGACCAAGTCCAGTTTTCCGATTTGGTCAATGACTTCAGTATAATGTATACATCCTTGTGGTAGAAAACTTAATGTTGTGGCAGAGAATATTGTGTCTCACCAATATCTGTGTTTTCTCTCTGCTTTTGAGGCACATACATTTCTTTACCCCTTGGCAATTATGTGGGGCCATATGGTTGTGTTCTGGCCAATGAAATATGGACAGAAGTTATACACACTACTTCTAAGACTGGTTTTTAAGACTTCTGCAAAAATTTCCATGCTCTCTTTCTTACTTTATTTACTGGCCACATACAGAGACTACAATAGACATCTCCAAGGCCCAAGAGTGACTGGGACATGAAATCATGGCATTAAAGAGAATTGTGGCTGGAATTGGGTTTAAGAACCAAGGTTGTAACATCTTAAGAGGAATATATAAAAAAAAGAGGAAAATGAAAAGAGAAAAGGATTCAGTAATAAGTTAACCTGTAGATTATTTTTATGACATAGATTCCTATTTTATATTTATCAACTCTAATAAAGGCCTGCTTTTTCAACCTAATATGCTTTAAAAACATTTGGTATTGATCCTATATAAATTACGCTTAATAACTAGTTTCAAAACTAAATTTCAACAGAAGAGACAAACTATGTTGAAGATTCAGGAAAAAAAATGGCAAGCTCTTATTTTAGCACTCCTGGGTATTCAACTGTAATTGTCATTTTTCCTAGGGTATGCAAAAGTACTAAGAAGTTTCAGGCAAAAAGCCTGCTGAATAACCAAAGTGATATCACAAATACTTTGGGAGTTTAACTAATGCAATTCAATGAAATTGCTGATTGAAGAGATTTCTCATGTTATTAGTAAATGAATTTAGTGTTACAAGAGACAAGTTGTAAAAAGGCAAACATTAGTAATTATCAGATGCTTACAGTGCATTATAATGTGCCTGCATCATTTAAACAGTAAATTATCACCTTTTAGCATAATAAAATAATAAGAATTAGAAGATTACAGAAAATCATGAAAAGATTAAAGTAAAAATTATTAAACATACTAGTATCAAGTCAGAAAAGTAATTATGGATTAAGAAAAATAACAAAATCGTAACATGTCAACCTATTTCATGTTTGGGTTTTTGCTAACATAGCATGGAATCTAAGTCTATTTATTACATTATTTTACTTGGTATATTTATATTTTGAGACTTAAGATACTGATTTTTAACTGTATATATGCAATCCTAATCAGATTTATGTTTAAATAATTTAATATTCATTTCCTGTCTGTTACGGACTGAATGTTTGTGTCCCCCTCCTCCAAATTCTTTTGCTAAAGCCCTAATCTCCAATATGACTGTATTTGGAGATAGGGTCTTTATGGCAGTAATTAAAGCTAAATGAGGTCATAAAGGGTGGGGACCAGATCCAATAGGAGTAGTGTCTTTATAAGAGACGCTGGAGAGCTTCCTCTCTCTCTCAGCTCTCTTGCACCAAGGAAAAGCCATGTGAGGACACAGCGAAAAGGCAGCTATCTGCAAGCTAAGATTCACCAAGAACTGACCAGCCTGGCAACTTGATCTCGATCTTCTAACCTACAGAATTGTGAAGGAATAAATATCTGTTGTTTAAGCCACCCAATCTATGGTATTTTCAGCCCAAGTGGACTAATACACTGTTTCTGAAAACCAAAATTTTGCTTCTGAATCTGAGTCTTCATTCTCAATGTTAGACTACTTTGTCAGGAACAGTGCTCTGGTGATATATGCTTGAGCCCACATACGTCAAAAGTGAATTTTTTGTTTTAACAGGTTAATATCTGATGAATTCTTACCTATTTATAAGGAATTATAGAGTCACAAATATTTTTCTCTCAAAATTTAGTGGTTTTAGTATTTAACATCATGGAAAAGAATACTGAAAGTATTCGGATTGGTTTTTCTTTGTATGTAACAATATTTCTGCTGAATGCTTATATGACCTTTTGTTTTTCATCCTTGAAATTTAGAAAAAAAATGATATATATTGGTTTTAGTAGATTTTCAATAATTTTGCCAGGCACAATTTGTATGTCTTTTCAGACTGCATATTTTTATTGCTCTCGGGGGTGTTTTTCTGTGTATTTTTTTTGTTTGAGATCACATAGACTGCTCTACTAAATCTTTCACCATTGCTTATGCTGGTTACTATCATCTTTTCTTTAGGAACACCAATTGTCAATTTCTTGGGGGCAATTCTCTCTTCTTACCATCTGTAAATACCTCTTGCTGGCATTATTTGTGTGTCCATTTTCTCTGTATTTGGGAGGAGTTTCTCACATTTGTTTTTTATATTTGCAATTGTGCAGTTAGATGCAGATATCATCATGAAAGTTCTTTTTTCTTTATGTTAAGACACTCATGGAATCTTTAACAACTTTTATCAATCTGTCCTTGTTTGACCCTGAATATTGTTTTGTCTGCTATTTATATTGCTGCTATTGCTTTTCCTTCCTTCTTATCATATGTCTAATATACAATTTTCTCTTCATTTTCAATCTTTACCACCATTTTATCTAATATGTCTTTGTAAATAGAATATAGCTGAGTTTTGCTTGTTTTAAATACCAATCTGAAAAACTATCTTTTAAATAGGCAAATTAGCTTATACATATTTAGAGTAATCACTGATATGTTTGGATGTATTTTTACCATGCTATGTTTTCCTACTTTACATGATTTCTTATTCTTTAGCTTCTCTCCTGGCATTCATTGGTTTGTTAAAGTTTTATTTTTGTTCCATTTATTTTTCTTTACTTTTTTGTACTTTTTCACATAAATGCCCCTAAGTCTTAGTGATTATTATTTCACTTTATCTAATAAAACATTTCACTATAAAAAATGCTATACAAAAAAATCATTTAAAAATACCTGCCTTCGGGCTTCCCTGGTGGCACAGTGGTTAAGAATCCGCCTGCCAATGCAGGGGACATGGGTTTAAGCCCTTGTCCAGGAGGTTCCCACATGCCGCGGAGCAAAGAAGCCCGTGCGCCACAGCTACTGAGCCTGCGCTCTAGAGCCCATGAGCCACAACTACTGAAGCCCGCGTGCCTAGAGCCCGTGCTCCACAACAAAAGAAGCCACCGCAATGAGAGACCCATGCACCGCAACGAAGAGTAGCCCCCGCGTGCCACAACTAGAGAAAGCCCACATGCAGCAATGAAGACCCAATGCAGCCAAAAAAAAAAAATACCTGGCTTCCTCCAACCAAGTTCAGAAACAAACTGTTACAAATATACTTCAAGGTTCTTTTATAGTTTTTCCTTATTATAGTCCGCTTCTTCTTGCCAGAGGTAATCTCTTTGCTGATATTACTGTTTATCATCCTATTATTTATTTTATATTTTAACATCATATGCATGCATTTACTTTAAAATGTTCCATTACTTTGTTGTTTTAAAGTGGTATTACATGTCTAGTTTTCCAGCTTTATTTTTTGACTCAAAATTAAGTTTTTTTAGATTGTGCCATGTTGGTAGATCATGTTGGATACAAGGCTTATGAGCCTCCTCACATTTCCTTCATTGCCTCCTTCCTTCCAGTTGTGTCCCAGACTTTTTGATCACACTACATAGGACAGGGGCCAATCAGTCACTTGTCTCTGCTAGACTGTCCTACTTGGTTCCTATCACATAGCCAGGTAGACCAACCCAAAACCCAGAGTTTCCAGTTCCTCTCACTGTTTCCGTACTTGGACAGAACAGTATACTACAAGATTAGTAATGACTCAGAGACTACTCTGAGGCACAATTTCACCTCATGGCCTATCCAGAGAAATCTCAGATGCTGAGTGAATCCACTTGCTGAGCAGCCTTTAGTATCTCTTCTTGGCTTGCCATGAAATGGTAGGCAACAGGGTAACACAAATTTTGTTTCACAACTTTACTCACCTTTCCTCATGCATGTTGCCTTAGGTTTCCCAAATAAATTTTCAGCTCCTTTAACCCATGTCTGAGGTTCTGTTTATTAGCGATCTGGTCAAAGAATAATATAACCCTGTTTGTTTCCCCTTTCACTTATCATTTTGTACTTCTAGCTATAAAACATGTTTAAAGATGCAATGATGAAATACTCATATTTAATGGAATTGATGCTCCTCCATCAACTTTGACCACTGTCTTCATGATATCTAAGATGAGCCTCATATTCCGTTAATGTGAAACTGAGTTCGTGGCACACCCCTTCCATTTCCTCTTCCCTGCTTCAACCAAAGCCTGCTTCCTCTTGAATATGCTATCTCAATGAAAAATCCCATGAACCTGGGAACCATCTCTTCTTACTTTGTATCCAAATTTAATTATTCGCCAGGTCTGTCAGTTCTACACCTAAGTATTTCTTGAATCCACATCTCTCTTCACTTCCCCCACTTTCACAGCTTAAACATGGCAGCCACCATCTTTCACGTGGACCATTTCAATCATCTCTCAGTCAGGCTCTCTTCCTTCAACCTCTGCAACCTCTAGTCCATCTTTGAGCCTGCTGCCAAAATATTCAATTTAAAGTGATACCAACCAACATATACTAAAAATCTCTTCAATAACACCCTATTGCCAAACTTGTAAGATATAATCCAAGCTCCTAGCATGCCATACAATGACCTTTGTGATCAGATGGTTCCCATACAACTATCTGAGTTTTTAAAATGTGCCAAGTTTTTTCACGCTTCATAGTTTTTTAACATGACATTTCTCCCACTTAAAATATCCTTTTGCTCCACAGTCTACCTGATAAATTCCTATTAATCTTTAAGAGACAGCTTAATATTCATATCACTTCCTCTTCTTAGGCCTTTCCTGATGTCCATATCACTCTTTCTTGAGTGATAACTTAACTCTTTCCATATGTCTCTTACAAATGTCCAGTAGCCTTGGTCTCAAGGTAAAGACAGATGAGCAAGAGATGAAGTGGAAACATGTAAGTACCTTGTCAAGCCTCTGCTTGGCTCAAGTCTGGTATCATCCTATTGGCCAAAGCAACTCACATGGAGAAGTCTAGAATCAAGGAGGGGAACAGAATGACCTGCTAGAGTGAGAAGGAACTGTGAAGTTCTATGGAAAAGGGCAAAGATACAAGGAAAGGTGAATAGTTAGAGCCATAAGCACAACTGATGAATATTCACCACACAATGTGAATATTAATCCCTGAAAACCTGGGCTCCATAGAATCTTTTTCTTAACCTAGAGGTTATATACAGCAATCAAATTAATCAGATCTCCACTTGACAATGCATTCATTATATGGGAAAAGACTAAAAGAAGTCAGGGGTGACTGGAAATCATGAGCTTTTGGAAGTGATGCTCAATTTAAATATTATTACAAACACATCTCCTTGCCAGTTAATGCCATGGCTTTAGTGGGTTTTACTTGTCACCACTTTTAACAGGTATGCTTTCAGAGGGCTGGATGCTGTGTGAGATTGACTGAGGAATTTGGGGAGAAATAATACAAAGGCCAATACTATAAAATACTATACAACATAGTAATTGTTGCTACAAATTGAAAAGAAAATGTGTTTTGCTCTTTTTGTGATTCTGTTCAATTAACAGATCTTGAGTTTCACAGATCAAGATACATCTTGGGAATTCTGTTTTTCTTTCTCAAATATGAGAGAAAGAGAAAACATCTTAAAAAATTTGTATTAGGTTATCCCTAAGAACCTTAATGAATACATAAAGAGTATGTATTCACATTAGAGCCATAATTGAGTGACAGTCCAATGTGTTTACCCAGTCCCTTTGCTTGTGGTCTAACTGTTCAAGCAGATGGCTCTGTGAGCTTCTAAAAGGCACTTTCCTTGAACCTAAGTTTGAACAAAGAAGTATATCTAATGAACCCTATAGATATTAAAAAGCTAAGCCCTGGACATGAAAGGACCTGGCACTGAATGAGAAATTTAAGCTAATCACAAATTACTGTAGGTATAATAAGAAATCATTGGGTTGAATGAAACCATGATTTTACCTATCTTTTTTTTGTTGTTAGATGTTATTATATTGCCACTATCGTTTTCACTCTTGATTTTTCTTAGTGGCCGTCACATATACATAGATATATGTGAGGGATGGCCTAATTCTTGATGGAGGGAGGGGCTGATCATATAAATGGAGCCATCCTGGCGTGGCAGAGAAGTCAAATTGGACATCCCAGTAAGTGAGCAGAGGGTAACATTATGGTTGACATCTAGGCAAATAGGCAGAGAGCCCAAGGACAAGACACTGGAAAAATTTAATACTCCATTCTCTAGGGTAATTACTAAATACTCTATTAATGATACTAACAATATTAATTATAATAGCAATAAGTACTATTTCTTGACCTCTGGCTATATGTCAGGTACCTGATAAGTGCATTTCATATGTTATCTCTTATTGAGGTCAGTTTTATTGTCCCATATTGTGGAAAAGGAAACTGAGACTCCGAAAAGACAATATTCATAGTTACACGGTTAGGGGAAAACTCAATTATAAGCCCAGGTTAGTAGGACTTCAGGTTTCCTGTTTTTTTTTATCACTAAGGATGTCACCTCCTAGAAGGACTTGGTTACTAGATAGGCTACCAAGAAAATCAATCCCCCCGGATAAATAAGAAATAATTATCAGAATTTCGATACAGGGTTCATCTCAGGATCACTTGTCAGTAATGGGGCTCAAATTCAGAGTAGGACAAGTAGTAATAAGAATATCTTCATGCTGAATCCCATATTATTAGACAAGACAAGAAGCATTCAAGTGTTTAAATTTGCTTTGCTTATTTTGAAAACAGGTCATATGATCAGAAGCCCACCCATACTGGTAATTCTGCTTCTTCCCTTAAATCTATTCTTCCCCATCTTCTGCTCTGTTCTAGGTCCTAGGGGGCTGATCTCTAAGAGGACATTAGCCAGCTTGCCCTCTGGATTCTTGTTGGATTTGATGAACGAGAATCACCAGTAGGAGACTGGAGTGTAGGAGGAGAGAGAGAGGCTGAGGTAGGTATTCCTGCCCACCCCAGTCCTGGCAGTGACTGCCTTCCTTCACATCTACGATTCTGAAAGGCAGTCCCTCTTTCCTGCCAGTGGCTCCTGCTCTCACAGGGCTCTAGCCAGCACTTCTCTGCTTCTTGCCCCTCAAGCCTGCTGTTGCTAGTCCATGGGGTCTTGTCATCCATATTGGATGCCTCACACTACCCATATCTCTGTATTTTATTCCTTTGTGGAATTATTTTCAGTTAAATCATTCCCAATGTGTCATCTCCTTTCTGCTTAGAACTTTAATACGAAAGGGACCATATGCCACAGGTTATATCTACTGCCCTGGAGTAGTTTTTAAAGCTGTTTTAAAACAGCTTTATTGAGGTAAAAATGATATACAAAGAACTGCACATATTTAATGTGTACAATTTGATGTTTGACGAGTTTGGACATATGCAAACACCCATGATGGCATCACTACAATCAAGGTAACAGACATATCCATGACCTCCCAAATTTTCCTGTGTCCCTTTGTTTCTGGCTTTTTTTTTTAAAATTTAATTTAATTTAATTTTTTTGTGTGGTAAGACACTTAACATGAGATCTACTCTCTTAAATTCTGAGGTGCACAATACCATATTGTTAACTACAGGCAGTATGTTATATAGCGGATCTGTAGAACGTATTCATCTAGTATAACTGAAACCTTATACTCATTGAACAATAACTCCCTGTGGTAATTTTTAATAACCCTCTTTTACTCTAAAACGTATCCTGAGTTAGAGGATAATTTAAATGGTCATCCTGTTGATATACCATACGAGTGTTAACTGTATGTGCTTTTATTTTTTTTTAATCCAAAAACAATGGAGGAATTGGGAATTGAATTCACCAAGGCAGGATGGCAAAATAGACAATGCTTCAGAGTCAGGAAGAAGAGGATTTCACTCCCAATTGTTGTCGCTTGTTAGCTCTGGGAACTTGGGTCAGTTAATTTCTCTAAAGCTGTGATAGTATCTGTAAAAGGAGACTAATAAAACCCACAGTGAAGGGTTGTTTTAAAGTATCAGAGAATGTATAAAGTGCCCTGCAGATAGTAGATGCTTAATAGTATTATGTTAAAACAACTATTGCTGGAACATGAGTACTTATCTTTGAACTTCTATAACAGTCCTTGATATAGAACAGGTATTCAAAAATGTTTAATGGAATTATTTAATGGATGATTTTCAAATGTGAATCAGTTATAAACCAAAACTGGATTCTTAGCTATCTTCAGTTTTGAAATAACTTTTTTATAATGATCCTCTTTAACAATTTAATTTTCCTTAAATTTAAACGAGTTACTAAAAACTAAACAATTACTTCCGATTTCAATTACTATTATGAACGTATTCTAGCCTGTTAGCTTGCTTACTGTTAATATGGGCAATCAGGGCTTATCTCCTTCTGTCTAGCCCGATAGTTGATCTGTTCTAGGCAATAAGTAAAGGGGACTGGATAAAAATCTCAGTGTACCTGAGCAGTCTACAGCCTCAGTCTACAGACCATTGGCTGTATACTGAAGCCGAGTGGAAAGGGCTTCTTCTTACTCTCAGACCAAAATACTGAGGAACTAAGGTTGGACAGCACTTGCATAGAGAGTCAATAAATATAACTGTGGGCTCATAAGAATTCAGACTGGGCTAGGCATGGCCTAACATAACAGGGCTGAGAGGTACCTGGCTGTTCTATCACTCCTGCTTTACAACTTTTGTGGAGGATTTCTACATCCCTTTATGAATACTCTGTGAACCATGGGACTTTGTTATGGCTACTATAGTACCTTGACAGCTTAAGCTTTTAACCAAAGTCCTACCTTAAGCCACCTCGAGAAACACAAATGAAATAATACATGTAAAACATAACGTATACAAACTACGTCTAGTACATAATGCATAGGTAAAATTTGCTTTCTCTTTTTCTTACTATGAACAGGATATGTTGCTAGATACTGTAAAGGATATAATACTGGTCAAATAGGATGGTGTTCTACCCTAGTACAGATATCACCTAGTAGAGGAGAAGAAATGAATGCTGTTAACTCTGTCATGCATTCATATGTCAGCATTTATTTACATCTGACGCAGATGCATTAGGTAACACATTGGAGACATAAAGATAAATAAGCCATGGTATACTATTTTCAAGAAATTCACTCTCTCTTGTAATTTTCTTCCTTTCTCTTACCCATTATAATCAATTACTCTCTCTAGAATCGCATTGGACTTTGTTCAGATATCAGTTATAATTTCTATCATTATGAATACACAAACCAAACCACCATTATGTTATGAAGTACATTACCCATGCTGTATTATTTTATTATTTACACACAGATCAATGACCTGGCAAGGGGTCCTGCTCAATATTTATTTCTAAACTGTCCCTACTGTATAGCAATCTACTGGTTTAAGGTGAGTTATGAGCCTTATTTTGTAACTGTCAAGAATTATACCTTATGGATCACAGACCTAAGTGTAAAATGTAAAAGTATAAAACTCCTAGAAGATAACACAGGAGAAAACCTAGATGACCTTGGGTAAGGTGGTGACTTTTTAGATACAACACCAAAAGCATGATCCAAGAAAGAAATAATTGATAAGTTGGACTTCATTAAAATTGAAAACTTCTCCTTTGAGAAAAACAATATCAAGAGAACAAGACAAACCACAGACTGGGAAAAAATATTTGCAAAGACACATCTGATAAAGGATTGTTATCCAAAATATACGAAGAAGTCTTGTATACACAAGAAATTCTCCAATGGAGATCAGAAACATATGTCAACATAGAGACCACAGTAAACAACAGTTCGGGTTTGGAGTAAGAGCTCTTATTTTCTTTCTTTATTCTTTACCAAGTATAATTTTTATAAGATTTTTTTAAGAAAGCATAATCTCAAATGCCTAATTACGCTCTACAGTAGTTAGACATTGGTTCATCTGTAATCACTAGATACTTTCAAGACTGAGTATTGCCTCTAGAGAGTTGATGGCTGTAAAGTTTGAAAGAGGGGACAAAAACGGGTAACTAAGCTTTTTGTAAAAAGAAGGAATAATTATGTAGTTCCCATTAAGTTTCCCTTTGAAATTCTAAAAATAAAGAATTCTATTCCAAAAATATAGGTAACCCAAGAATGTTTTGTTTCAAATCTACTGGGCTCTGAACACCTAGTTTTCAAAGTCAGGTAAATGTAATAGAAAACATTTAAAAGTCTATCTTTCATACTACCTTGGGGAAAAAAGTGTCAGACTAAGAAGAAACTATGAAGTTGGCTTGGTTTGCCTTTAGCATGACACCGTCCTTCTCAGCTTAACCCCAACTTCAGCAATCACTCCTTTCTCTCTTACAACCCTTCCCTCATGAGTGCTTTCATGGTTTACAAGTTTCTCCAATTAAGGAAAGAATGGCATGATAAATGGATTCTCACTAAGATACTAGAGATCCTTGTTTCTCAAAGAGTGTTCCACAGAGCAGAGAAACTGGCATTACCTTATCTACTGAGTAAAGATCTGCATTTTCATAAGGTCCCCATGTGATTTCTATACATTTTAGTAAGATAACCAGGAGATTCAGATGCACATTAAAGTTAGAGAACATTAGTGGAAACTGCTGTTTTCCAGAGCTCTCAAAGTATGATCCCCGGCTGAGCAGCATCAGCGTCAACTGGGAATTTATTGGAAATGTAAATTCTCAGGCCCCGCCCTAGACCTCTACCTCAGAAACTCTGGGGGTGGGACCCAGCCATCTGGATTTTAAAAAGCCCTCCAGGAGATTGTGATGCATGAAAAAAATTTAAAGACCATTGTTCCAGAGCATCTATATGTAAAGAATTGCTAATTTCAGAATTATAGAGCTGAGTGCACCATAAAAAATAAAAAGGGGTGGGCATTCTACCCATAGAGCCTCCTGGCTTTCCTTCAACTTGCATAATCCTGAAATTCAAGAGTTTCCAAACATGCCCTAAGTGTGCGGCTCTGATTAGGCCATTAAGTTGTTTCATGTCTTTTGAGAGTAAATCCCTTGATACCAATTGGTTTAATTCAAGAAGTCTGCTCCATTACTTTAGCTATTTCAACCTGTGAAATTTCACACCACCAGGACATCAGGCTGTACAGCAATTTTAATTAGCTGCCTCTGATATGGAGAAGACTTACTGGAATTACTTCAGTAACTTAAAAGCTTCTGCAAAATTGAACTCTGTGTCTTTTCCTTTTTTCCCCCAACTCACTGCCCAGATGCCCCTTGTTTAAATTTATTAACCCTGCTTTTTAATCTAAACTGGTGTCTCTGTGTGTTTCTGTGTCTGTGCTGATTAACTGAAGTTTCAGATCACAGCCTATTGCTAGCAAATATCACTGCGAGGAGGCATTCTTTACTGGTTTTAATGTGCTTTCCAGTTCAACAAGGAGTGGCAATTAATGCAGCTTAAACTCCAAAGTAAACAAGGAGTGTACAGAAGTATGAATGATTGCGCTTGGTAGTGGTCACACTGTAGAATAGGGCACTTTACTACAGTGAAAGTAGCTATAATATTTTACTATCAATATTTTAAGATAGCCACTAGTGTTTCTCCAAGACTAAACAATGGATTAAGGGAATGGCTAGGCAAGAACATTCTATACTGTTCCCATAATTCATCTGCTATTATTTAAAGCCTTTTCCCAGTGCTAAACGGGAGAAAATTGCCATTTGCTGAAATACTTTTCCAATGGTATGGCTCTTAGTACATTTCACCATTACGGCATTGAATGAATTGCTTTCACTTTCATTAATGCTTATTTTGTTAGAAACTAGGAAATAGTTGTTCTACTCTACATGGAGGTGTAAAGAAGCTAGTCTTGATGCTGAAGATAACTAAAGTGATCACTCCTTTGGCACTTGCATGAAAGTGTTAAGCATATTCAGTCTCACTAGCCCACAACAATAGCCTATTAGTTATGACATGTTTGTTACCTTTAACAGGGAAGCACATTAGTGTAAGTGCTGCAGACTTACAGCTATATATGTGCCCCGAAGGTGTGTTGAGACTTTCCTGTAAATTGTTCAAACTAAGTGAGAATCATAGATAACAAAGAAAACCACCCCTCGGGGAACTTTTCTGTGTCATATTAAAAATTATTTTTGGCACCTTCTCAGAGAGCAACAACACATTCATATTGAGGTTGGAATTAATGGATAAAAACAGATAAGAACTATTAATTAATATCCTTTCACAACACTGAAGCGAAGAGAATCTTTAAGCCAGCCAAGAAATTAACTTTTAAGAAACGTTTGCAGAGTGGAATGCTGACTGAATTAAGGAGTTTACTGGAAATTAAAGGATGGGTGCAATTCCATTCTAACAGACCTGGGAAATGGAATCAGCTTACCTCTCAGGCGTGTAGTAATGACTGTCATCAGCAAGAAACGTCCACTTTGTAAATAAACGGAAGTGTAAACATAATTCTAATGAATGTTTAGCTTAGTCACTATTTAGAAAGTTAAATTTGTTTAGTATTAAATTGCAAATACAAATTTTAACTCAGTGCATACATGCTTCTGCATTCATCATCTGTCGATCAAACTATGCATCGATTTTATTTCACTGACAGACTAAAGTCTTTTGTTTTAAAAATTAGTACGGATAATGAGACTGGCATTTATGCCTTCCTTTTATATATTTTAGTTTTTTACTAAATTATAGCATACATACAGTAAAGGTGGAAGTAAGTGCATATAACTTGTTTGATTCTCACTAACTGATTTACAGTCATGGGATTAACCCATCAAGAAAGAGTCCCCGTGCCAGTACCCTAGAAGCCTCGTGCCTCCTTCCAGTTTCTACTCACCCTCTGCTCAAGATTAATCACTATCCTGTCTTCTAATCACTTTGTCTTATGCTGCATTAAACAATTCTTAAATAGAAAATCAAAGCAACCAATCAAACTAACCCTTCTTTGAACACCTTGCTCCTTTGCACCAGTGGCAACTTCATTCTTTGTTTTGTGGTCTGATATAGCTACCAAAATGTATCAGATATAAATATCTAGACTTCCTCTAACCCAAAAGTTCTCAAAGTGTGATCTGGGGACCCTAGAGAGATACCTGAGTAACTTTTAGGGGGCCCTCAAGTTCAAAACACTTTTCTTAATAATACTAAAACATCATTCACCTTTTCCGCTCACTCTCTCACAAATGTATATTGGAGTTTTCCAGAGGCCTCAACACATGTGATGTCACAACAGACTGAATGCAGAAACATATATAAGAATCCAGTTGTCTTCTATTAAGGCAGGTATTAAAGAGATTCACAAAAATGTAAAATAGTGCCACACTTTTCACTATTTTTTTGTTTTGTTTCGGAAAATAAGGCTTTTTGTAGTAATGTGTTATTTATGTTAAAATGTAATGAGTTTCTTATTATTTTAAATGAATTAATAATTCAATATTTTTCTACATTTCAGTGTTTATTTCTACTACATAAATATCAATAGATATATCCACATACACAAAGGTTCTTTAGAGTCGTCAATAATTTGAGTTTAGGAGTCCTGAGACAAACATGTTTGAGAACCACTGTCCTAGTTATTCCAGAGTTTACTTCTCATACCATTCTTCTGGATTGGCTTCCATTGATATCCCAAATTACTTAATTGCCAAATTTACTTATCATTTTCAATCTTTGTTTACTTGAACTTTATAAATTGGGGGGAGGCTTACTTTCTCTCCTGTTTGTTTTTTCCTTCACAACTCCCCACATCCTTTGCTTCCACAAAACTGCTCTCATATTTTATCATTTCTCAGGTTTACATATAGGCTCAACTTTAATTTCCCACCTCTGATATTCAAAAATTTAAAAAATACATCATGATCCATTATCTGGTCTGGAATTTGATCTTACCCTACATAAAATCTCATAAATTAGCAAGTTAACCTTGTTACTATTTCATGGATGCTGGTAGAAGACACAGGACTCCTGAGTCAAAGACAAAGGGTTTTATTATGCATAGCACAACAAGCCCCATGAGCATCAGGTTGTTTGTTTTGTTCCCCTTTCCCCAAAGTCCCACGATGGTCATGTGGAGGGGCCCAGATTGATGTTCCACATGTAGTGGGTTTGCACTGCAGCTGAAGAACACTGAGCTCAGGCATCCTCCTTTTTATAGCAAGTAGTAAGTAAGCCTGCTCATCCCTTAAGACTGCTCCTGCTAACCCACCTAACAAATAGCCTGGGTAAAGGGCCATTATGGCCTTGCATTCTTGGCATACCCAACAAGAACATGCAGAGACACTCAGGGTCCATGGAGGACTGTCTCTCCCAACACCCATTTGAGAAACTAATTAATCTGGGAACACTATTTACAAAACGGGAGGCAATTCCCCCGGCAACATACACAAATGTAAACAACTTCAGGGGATTCAAAAATCCTTCAGAGTATATCCACGGACTCCTGCCTTAAATATTCATGTTTCTCAGGGTACTACCAAGACCCTCTTCTTATCTCAGTCTACATACACTCCATGTATGATCAATGACTACTAGTGTAAGGGATCAGACCTTTTACATCAGCTTTAGGTACTTTTATCTAACTTCATGGTAGATATCTTTATCCGGTTATCAAATGGGCACTTCAAATTCAACACAAAGAACAGTAATCAAATCATCATTTCCCACTCCCAAGGTGTTGGGGGGGGACTTTTCTTCATTGTTTAAAAACTTGATAAAAATCACCTGTTTTCCATCACTCAAACTGAAATTTGATGCCATTTTTTTTTCCCCTATTTTCCAATATCCAAATATTCTGCATGTCTGCTAATATTTTTCTCTTAGATATTTCTTGAATCTGGTCTGTTCTCTTAATATCTACCTCTATAGCCTATGTTGAGGAGCTCAGAATCCCTTGCTATCATCTACAGAAAATGATTTTCATCTACAGACTCATTAGGCCTCTAATGATTCTCTGTATGTTTAGCTTCACTCTCCTCCACTGCATCCTCCCCACCAATCCTAAGTGGCCTAGAGGTAGGGAAAGCAGACAGGTTTTGGTATCAGATCAACTCTGACTCTGAGTCTGTACTTTAGGGCAACATATTGAGCTTTCGAGTACTGCTCCTTATTTACAACAGGAAGGCAATACTTTCTCCATTATGAAGTAAATTGTTAGGATTACATAGTATGATATATGTATATCACAAGTTCAATTTAGGGTGAGTTAATTCTTAAAAATACTCCTCCCCTCCTGCTCTTTCTCTGAAAACAATTTAAAGGCTTTCAGCCACCATAAAAATAAATTCAAATTCTTACCATCAAATATAACCCATTTCTTGATCTGTGAGATACCCCGTTTCATTTTCCCATTGCTTTTGACATTTTTTCAGTGATAGAATTCTACACTGATATATATCTTTAGTGAGATAGTGATCCTTATTGCAGGGGTATAATATTAAAATTCACTTGTACAACTGCATTGTAAAACATATAGAAAACAAATCTATTAATACTAAATTAACAGTAACAGAAATACATATGGACTCATTAGTTTTACTAAAATTTCCAATAGTACTTGACAGTTGAAGCTCTGCCTCAAACATCACAGAGGCCACAGAAAAAATGGGTAAAAAACTGTGTAAAGATTACAGGGAAGGAAAAATAACTTTCCCTCTACCCTTCTAGGTTCTTGGCCGAGACCCCCTCCCCGTAATAAAAGACAGATTAAAAGGAGAAAAAGAAGCAGAAGCTTAATAAAACATGTATACCTCCTGTACATATGGGAGATACCCAGGAAAAACGGAGTAACTCCCCAAAATGGCCCAAGTCACCACCTTCAATACCATCTCAAGTTAAAGACAAAAAAATGTTGGTGGGGTAGGCAGTCAGTTATGGGAGGTTACCAGGAAAGGCACAGTAAACAAGGGTAAGGTTGTTATGCAGATTTAAATTGCTGCCTTCTCCACTGATAAGTGTTTTGAAAGATTTAATCACCTTCCTCTTCCTGGTACAGAGAGGAAGACACCTTTACAAATGGAGATTTTCCCTGTATATATGTAAATGTCTCTTACAAAAGGGTAACTTTTACTTGATTTTCAGAGCTTCTCCTGTGTCTGCTGTTTCTTAAAAATAATCAGCCTAAAATAATCCTCATGCCAAAGAGGCATATTTTGGAGTGATATACTCTGGTCCCCGTAAGATCTTTCACTTATATATGAAGTACAGTGATGGGGTCCAAATTAGAAGAAAAGAGTGAAGAAAACAAGCAATATTTACACTAGTGACCAACTGCATGAAGTCTTTGCTGTAGAGGATTATAAATGCTTTCAGCATTACACAATGCAATTATTCAATTATTTGTCATATGGTAAAGCACTGTTTCAAGAAAGCAAACAATAACTTTGTATATAATACATAGAGACTAATACCTACAAATATGGAAGGGTAGCCTATTTTAAAATATACATCTGGTTCTAAATCATCAAAAGTTAATATCCATTTAGTGTATAAACTAAATGGATATTAAACTAGTTTAATAATAAACTAGTTTTTATGCATTTCACTGTCATGACTAGAAGCAAGAATAACATATTTCTTCTGTCCAGTAATGTCCATAGTCAAACATTTACTAATGTGTATCTCAGGGGATCTTTTGAAAAGATAATATTAAGGATGACTAATGATCATGATGGGTTTTTGTCTCTCCTTTTATGCAGTGCTCCATCTTACACAGCTCTATAAAAGGTGAATTAGAATCTTGCTTCAGTATAGATATTAAATCAACAAAAAGGGAACCTCTAGGACCTTGCGATTTCCTTTCAATCTAAGAGGACCAACTCTAATTCTTAACTCTGATTAATAATTCTCCCTCTGCCTTTAGTGCTCTGTTGAGGCACTACTCATGTTGACCCAGAGTAATTTTTCCTATTACTTTTCTTTTCTATTCAATGCACATAATTAAGCCAAGGGATTCTTAGGTTATAGCATTTTGGGAGCCATAAAATTAGGCATTATAGAACCTACCCAAAGACTAGTGAACTTAAATACAGCTAGAAATAAATGCAAAATCACATGTAGTTAATGGACAGTATATCCACAAGGGTGAATTTATTACTTTAACTGGTTTTATAAATAGCTGTATCTCTATCATCATTAATAGTGAGTATATTATCAATTATCAGTAATGTTTATCAGAGCTTGATAATTTAGTTCTGGGCTGTCTTGACTGGGGATGACTGAGACATTTCCACTTCATTACTAGTTATCACTTGCTTACTGGATTTGATTTTGGGACAGAGTACATCTTACCAGTATATCAACCTTCCAACTGACAGAGTTAATGACGCTTATAATGAGAGTTTCAGGTCAGAGACATCAGAACTACTGCACATGGTTGTGCGTTTTTGCCCTGTACATTATTACCTGGCTATGGGGGTGAGTTGGGGTATAAATTGAGCCCATGCTTGCCTAGCCAAGCCCTATGCCGCCCTTGACTAGAACTGAGGCTGACAGAAGATGAGGCACTTTTTTCTTAACAAAAAAGTGTTGTCTATACTCAAGCCATAGGGAGACTGCCCAGAGGGAGCCTCTAAAAAATTCTAAAATGGTGCTGAGTCAGGTAGAGGATGCCTTGAGAGTGGCTTCACTTCACAATTACTCACAAGTTTATTTATTTACTTAAAAATTTTTTTTTTGTTTTGCTGAGTTTTTTAAAATTTTATTTTTATTTATTTTTTAAGAAATTTATTTATTTTATTTATTTATTTTTAGCTGTGTTGGGTCTTCGTTGCTGCGCGTGGGCTTTCTCTAGTTGCAGTGAGCGGGGGCTACTCTTTGTTGCGGTGCACGGGCTTCTCATTGCAGTGGCTTCTCTTGTTGTGGGGCACGGGCTCTAGGCACGCAGGCTTCAGTAGTTGCGGCACTCGGGCTCAGTAGTTGTGGCTCGCAGGCTTTAAAGCACAGGCTCAGTAGTTGTGGCACACGGGCTTAGTTGCTCTGTGGCATGTGGGATCTTCCTGGACCAGGGCTCGAACCCATGTCCCCTGCATTGGCAGACGGATTCTTAACCACTGCGCCACCAGGGAAACCCACTGAGATTTTTTTTTTTAACTTATTTATTTTGGCTGCACTGGGTCTTTGTTGCGGTGTGTGGGATCTTCCTTGCAGCAAGCTTCTCTAGTTGTGGTGCGTGGGCTCTAGAGCACGTGGGCTCAGTAGTTGTGGAGCGCGGGCTTAGTTGCGGTATGTGGGATCTTAGTTCCCGGACCAGGGATCAAATGCAGGCCCCCTGCATTGGGAGCGCGGAGTCTTACCCACAGGACTACCAGGGAAGTCCCCACAATTACTCACATATGAAGTGTTACCACTTTCACATAAAGTCAAAGTTTCATAAAATCTGTTTTGCTTATTAAATCTTAATGTAGTATAAATAAGGATGTTATGTATCAGAAACCACTTTTCATTTATGCCTTAATCAGAATTATGTTGAATTTTCACATTCCAAATGAATAGGCGATTAATTCTATTCCCAGGGCACATGTTTTTACCATTAAAAATGACCCTACACATGCAGACATCAGATCACTTTATGTTTTTCTGAGAGTGTAAATGTGTGTCTGTATGTGCGTGTGTGTGAGAGAGACAGAGACAGAGACAGAGAGAGAGAGAGAGAGAGAGAGAGAGAGAGAGAGAGAGAACAGCTACCCACATATCAATGGAAAACAATTATTGTGCCCATGGTCAAAATTTTTCTTGGGCTTTGTAATTATTTTTCTCTCAGTGTGTGCCCTCTCTCTCACTCTCACTCTTACTCTCACTCTTTCTCTCTATTTCTCAGTATGTTTATCCTTGGATATTGATAATAATAATAACAATAATTTTAAATGTAGCTACCCTAATAATCAGGGTTAATGGAAAGGAATGATATTTCAGATGATCTGATATGACAATAGATTATCCTGAATTTTAAAATACATAATTGTATTGAAATTTTGTAGAATGCATGGCATATATGGTAGTTTACTCATATAATGAAGCCACCTTCCTTTATATCATATACAAAAATAAATTCCAGATCAATTATTATAGTAACTGTTTTAAAAATATCTATAAAGTTGTTAAAAATAACATAATCTTGAGGTAGGGAATGTTGTCTTAAATAAGACATTAGATCCAGAACATATAAAGTAAAATATTAACATTAGTAAATTTTATTACATAAATATTGCCATGGTCAAAGTTTTTTAAAAGCGCTATAAAGTCAACATTCAAGTGTCAGACTGAGAGAAAATATTGCAATGCATATGACATATAAAGAGTTTACCTCAAGAATATAGAAAGAACCACAAATCAGTAAGAAACCTACACAGACCCTAAAAGAAAAATGTACAAAGGATATGAACTAACAGCTCACAGAAGGAGAAATACACATGGCCAATAAACTTTTAAAAGAATGAGTGATCTCAGTAGAAATCAGAGATATTTGAGTTTTAAAAACTAGGGGACATCATTTTTCATCCATCATTTGCAAAAGTGAAAACAATTGTTAACAATCCGTTATGAGAGAGGGCATGGAAAATGCATATTCTAGTTCATATTGGTATATCATTTTGGAGGGCAATTTGATTGAACCAATCAAAATTTAAAATGTAAGTGTCCTTTTATTCATTAATTCCATTTCTAAGTATCTAATCCAGAGGAAATAATACCTATGCCCACAAATATTTGAGTACAAGAATATTTATGACCTCTCTTTTTCTAACCCTTAGAGCAAATATTATAGGCCATAATCTGTCCAAAGTGCTTAGCTTGTGTTCATTCACCTACCTCTATCACAGAACCTATAAGTTGGTATGAATATTATCCCCAATTTATGTTTTAAAAACATCCTTTAAGGATACTAAAGGGACCTGAATTGGATACTGAAATAGAAAAAGGCCATTAGTGGAAAACTGGTGAAATACGAATAAAGTCTAGAGTTAATAATATTGTACCAGGATTAATTTCTTTTTCTTAATAAATGTACCATAATTATGTAAGATGTCAATATTAGAGGAAGCTGGATGAAGGGTATACAGGAACTCTGTACTATCTTTTCAACTTTTTTGGTAAATCTACATTCATTTTTCTAAATAAAAAGTTTTAAAAAATATTCTTAATATCCCACAGCTAGCAAGTGGCCGAGCTATTTGGACCAGTGGGAGAGAAAATCCATGGAGAGTCAAGATGCTTTAGATGCCTAAAGGCAGGTAAAGGGAGACATAAGTTGAGAATAACCAATTCTGTTATTTGCATTTGACCAACCAGCTGATTACAGTCTCCAAACACTACATGACAATTTTACTCTCTATGTAAAAGAAGCTCTGAAGGCAATAAAAACAAATGAGACAGTACTCATACTCAGGTAAACCATTAGGCTAGATAGATATAAACAATCAGCTACAACATAAATAAAGAAATGATCCTTGAAGTTCATAGACAGTGCTCTGGGAGATGTCACCAAGAGCTTCTTAACATGGGTTTATGATATTCTGACTTTTAATCACATATCTTGATTGGATAATCAAAATTAAAAATAGTAATGTTAGAATTTTAAATTTTAAAGTGTTCTATGTATAGATGTATTTCTACTAGCATGTCTATCTTTGTCTCTATCTATGAAGAACTCTTCTGATAATTTTCCCAAAGTTAAAAATTCACTTTGTATAATAAATGATGACAATAATCTTTTTAAAGTATCTTCTATGGAGCAAATACTTCAAAATATTTTTTTTTTTTTTAATTTTTTTTGGCTGTGTTGGGTCTTCGTTTCTGTGCGAGGGCTTTTTCTCTAGTTGCGGCAAGCGGGGGCCACTCTTCATCGCAGTGTGCGGGCCTCTCACTATCGCGGCCTCTCTTGTTGCTGAGCACAGGCTCCAGACGTGCAGGCTTGGTAGCTGTGGCTCACGGACCTAGTTCCTCCGCGGCATGTGGATCTTCCCAGACCAGGGCTCGAACCCGTGTCCCCTGCATTGGCAGGCAGACTCTCAACCACTGTGCCACCAGGGAAGCCCTCAATATACTTTTAATAATGTAATAACAGAGTCTGTTGTTTTAACAACTGTGTTATCTTTGTGCAATAATTCATAATTAGAAACTCAAATTCTCATCAACAGGAAAATGATTAGGTAGACTATAGTCCCTATGGAGTATGAAATATTCTGTGCCAATTAAAATGGGAATATCTTTAAGATATTTTGTGAGTGGGAAAAATGGAATTTGGAAAATGGTATATATTGTGAGCCAATGAGCCTGCGGTAAGCAGAATTTCTAATATGCCCTGAAAAGCTATCTTGCTGTAATTTCCAGATCCTGTGAATAGATGAGATTTCACTTCTGCAGTTATGTTATGTTATAAGGCACAATTAACCTTAAGATAGATTATCCAGATGCGCCTGCTAATCACTTGAGAACTTTCTCCAGCTGACAACAGAAGATGTTAAAGACATTTGAATCATGAGAAAGACTCAACACACCATTCCTGATTTGAAGAGGGAGGGACTACATGAGATAGAATACATGCAGTCTTAAAGAGCTGAGAATAGTCCCCAGTCTATAGTCAGCAAGTAAACAGGGAACCCAATCCTACAACCACAAGGAACGAAATTCTGCCAATGACAGAAGTGAGATTGGAAGAAGACTCTGAGCTCCTGGTGAGAACACAGCCAGCGAACACCTTGACTTTGGACTTGTGAAGTCCTAAGTAGAGATTCTGGCCATGCAGTGCTAGATTGCTGACTTACAGAAATATAAGCTAATAAATGGGTGTTGTTTTAAGCCATTAAGTTTGTATTAATTTATTATGGCAGCAATATAAAACTAATACAGAGCCAATCTATGTATAATGCACATAAAGTTACTTTTTTAAACTGATAAAAGTGGTTACTCCGAATTGGAGAAGAATTGAGGAAGAGGAGAGGAGGATTTTTTTTCTTTATATACTACTGTATTTAACTTTTTTTGTACAATGGGGATGAATTCTTATATTAGCTTAGTATTTAAAAAGCAATTTTAAAGTATAAAGGCATTTACAGAGACCTAATTGTAAAGAAGCCTTGGAATCTTCCCATTCAGATTCTCCGTATATTTTACGAATGATTAAATGGGCAAGGCAGTGTTAGGCACTGGGTATAGAGTAGTCAATTAGATATTATCCCTAGCCTGGTGGAGGTCAGAGTCTGGTGGAGGATGTAAAGTAAAGCCAAGTTTGTTAAGTTCTATTTGTTAAAGAGCTAAGTGCAAGGTGCTAGGCAGATAGCAAAGTCATTTCAGAGACAAGGCAAGAGAAATTGACCACAGCAAAGTTCAAGAATTGCATTGTAAGGAATGTTTAAAAGTTTTAATGTTATTCTGAGCAAATGGGATGCTTCTGAATAATTAAAATAGGCAGTGGCATAATCTTACTCATTGTTTTGAAATACTACTCAGGCTATCACACAGAGAATACATTGGAGAGGGGAATGGGAAACAGGTACTTGCTTCATAAGAATGTACTGTATTGCACATGTGTTGATATTCCCTCATCTGTATATTTATTATATTTCACATTTTAAAAAATACAATGAAATGTTCTAAAATAAGATAGCAGAAGTTGGGATGAGGTGACAAATGTCAAAGATATTTAGGAGGTAGTATCAGCAATTCTTACTGATCTTGATGTAGGAGTGAGAAAGCAGGAGAAAGCAAGAATGACACCAAAGTTTCCGTGCCATTCACTAATGAGAGGATACAAGAGGAAGAGCAGTCTTGCAGAGAGAGAATGATGATACCCATTCTGGGCTTGCTGGATTTGAAGTATTTCTGAGACATCTATATGCAGATGCTAGATAGACAGCTCAGTTCTAGAATTCAGGGGAGCAATCTGGATTTTATATCATTTCCCCCCTAGCTTTATTGAAATGTAATTGGTATACAAAAACTGCACATAGTTGATGCATATACTTTGGTGAGTCTGAACATATGCATTGTATACATTTGTGTTACCATTACCACAATCAAGGTAATAAACACTGGATTTTATATTTTATGAAGGCTGTTAATACCACAAAACAGAAAATATGACTAATAGTGGCTTGTAAAGCACAGGTTTATTTTTCTTACACTAAAAACAATTCGAGGTGGCAGCTTCAGGCACTGGTTTAGTGGCTCAAAAATGCTATCAAAATCTCACCTCTTTTTAGGTTTCTGTTCTCCTATACGTAGAGGGTTTTTTTTTTTTTAATGTCTCCTCTAAGTGGTAAGCTGGCTGCCACAGATCCAGGCACCACGTCTGAGTTCAAAGGATGAAAAGGGAAGGGATGGGCCCAACAAGATTTCCTCACCTTTATCAGAAAGCTCCCTAGCAGACTTCCCTTGCAGTTCATTGCCTTTAAAGTGGGAGATGGCAAGGAATAAAGAGGAGACTAATAATAGTAGCTGGGTTAGTGAAGCAATAAAAGCAGTCCCCAAAATGTAGATGGCATTTCAATCTATGGCAAAAGGTCCAGGGGAAGTGTGTAGAATTAAAAATATCTGCAAAAGACACATCTGATAAAGGACTATTATCCAAAAACAAAAAACTCTTAAAACTCAACAAGAAAGCACACAACACGATAATAAATGGGCCATAGATCTGAACAGACACCTCACCAAAGAAGATATACAGATGACAAATAAGCATATGAAAAGATGCTCCACATCATGTGTGATCAGGGAAATACATATTAAAACAACAATGAGATACTACTACATACCTATTAGAATGGCCAAAACCCTGAACACTGACAACAGCAAATGCTGGTGAGGCTGTGGAGCAAAAGGAACTCTCAGTCATTGCTGGTGGGAATGCAAAATGGCACAGTCACTTTGAAAAACACTTTGGCTGGAGGTTGAATCAATCACCAATGGCCAATGAGTTAATCAATCATGTCTATGTAATGAAGCCTCCATAAAAACCCAAAAGGATAGAGTTCAGAGAGCTTCCAGGTTGGTGAACATGTGAAGACTGGGGAGAGTGGCATACTGGAGAGAGCATGGAAACTCTTTCCCTTTCCCCATGCCTTGCCCTATGCAGCTCTTCATCTGGCTGTTGATTTGTATCCTTTAATACCTTTTTATAATAAATCAGTGATTTAATAAGTAACATGCTACTCTGAGTTTCGTGAGCCATTCTAGAAAATTAATCAACCTGAGGAGGGAGTTGTGGGAACCTCCGATTTATAGCCAGTCAGCCAGAAGCACAGAAAACAACTTGGACTTGGGACTGGTGTCTGAAGTAGAGGGCAGTCTTGTGGAATTGAGCCCTTTACCTGTGGAATCTGGTTCTGTCTCCAAGCAGATAGTGTTAGAATTGAGTTGAAATCTTGGACATATGCTGGCATCCAAGAACTGTTTGCTGGTGTGGGAAAGCCTCCACACATACACATTGAAACCGGGTCCAGGAATTCAAAAGAGGGACACGTGCATGTGTCGGGGCAGAAGGTACATGAGAAATCTCTGTATCTTCCTCTCAATTTTACCATGAACCTGATACTGCTCGAAAAATAGAAAGTCTCTTTTAAAAAAAGTCAAATAATAATAAGTTATTTGAGAAGCATGAAATCACTAAAAGGGTATTCATTTATTCATTCATCAGGCTAACAATCAGCACATTCGTTCTAGGCACCCTACTAATCACTGGAGATCCAGTCTGCATTATAATGCAAGGTGACAGGAACCCAAACGAATGCCTAAGCTTGTCCTGCAATGCCCGTAACAGAAATCACTAATTAATTCCAGACCTCTTTCCCACTCATGCCAAACATGACTTCAGAAACGTTACCAACACAACCCAACAAGTCACGACTAGCCATTGATTGGAATTTGGCATGCAGGATATAACTTATTTCTCATCCTTATCTAGTACATTGTACATACGCCAGATTTTAACCTTAGTTAAGTGTGACGAATAAAACAGATTTTTACTTAAAAAATTCAGAGTTCTTATTTAAATCTAGAAATACACATTTTAATTAAAGCACAGTAATCACATGTGCATTACTATATTATAGCAGTTCTTTGTCTCCTGATTTATAGGTTATATGCTAAACATGTACACATTTTTCCTTCCTTTTTATCCACCTCATATATTTACAAAAATGCAAAATGCAAAGTCACCAACATGATTAATGCAGAGTTTAAAAATTTCCCAGAATATATTCTCTCCCTCTTTTATATATTCAAGTAGATAAAATCTAAGAATATATTAGGCTTTGAAAATTACCGGAAAATATTTCTCAAATGTGGCTGTCTTTACTGTATGTGAAATACACTGATTGCTGGAATATTTTGTTCTGCACCTAGTAACTGACATGTGAATTAGTTATTTTTTCTGCATTGGTTTGAGGAATTTAACCCTCAACCTTCAACTAAAACTAGCAAGCCAAAAACACAAGTTTTGTCAAGCAACACAGGTTACCTATTTGCCACAGGAACAGTTTTACAAATAAGGAAATCTAGTGCACATTTTAAAAGATTACAGTGAAATGTGACCATCTACCAATAACAGCTACCATTTTTGAGCACAGAATCTATGATAAGCAACTTATATTCATTACCACATGTAGTAGTCACGATGTATTATCTCATTTAATTATCACAATTGTCACAAAGCAATCCTGCAAGGTATCAGTATAACCATTTAAGGATGAAAAACAACTGAAGTTTAGATTCAAGATCAGCATACTTATAAGTTGTACAGCTAGGAATTGAACTCAAATATAGCCTCATAAAAAAATGAGTATGATTAAATATATTACTGAGTAAATATACTTCAATGATTTTCAAATGTTGTAGAAAAATGCACAGTTGTATGTTATTACATGTCCATCTAGAATGGAATGTATAAAATTTGAGCTGGACATAATGCCTCTCAGGTATAGACTACATTTCCTAGACTCCCTTGCAGCTCAGTAGGCCCAAGACATGGTATAAAACCAACCACGTTATCTCCTTAGAGGTAAAGCTGCTTGTCCTAGACTTTCTCTTTCCTATAGAATTTTATTAGTACCTTCTATAGACTAAATGTTTGTGTCCCTTCCCAAATTCATATGTTAAAATCCTATCCCTCAAGGTGATGGTATTAGGAGATGGGGCCACTGGGAAGTGATTAGGTCCCCTCATAGATGGGATTAGTATTCATATAAAAGAGGCCCCAGAGATCTCCCTCACCCCTTCTGCCATGTGAAGTTAGAGCAAAAAAACAACCTTCTAGAAAGTGGGCTCTCACCAGACACTGATTCTGCTGGCACTTGACCTTAGACTTCCCAGCCTCCACAACTGTGGGAAATAAATATCTGTTCTTTATAAGTCACCCAGGCTATAGTATTATGTTACAGTAGCCTGAAGGGACTAAGACAGTATCTACACTTTCCAGGCATGCCATATCATGGGGGAGAGGAAGATGAGCAGAATCCTCCCCTGTTTTCAATCCAGTGGAATATCAAACATGTAAAGAAAGAAATACCATCACAGTGTATTGAATAGCAAAGAACAAAGTCTTATGGGAGAATAAAGAAAAAATCACTTATTTAGGCTAGAGATTTCAGAAGTCTTTCCTAGATTGTATTAGTCTGCTCAAGCTGCCATAACAAAATACCATAGACTGAGTGGCTTAAACTACAGGAATTTATTTCTCACAGCCTGGAGGCTGGGAATTCTAAGATCAAGGTGCTGGCCAACTTAATTCCCTAGCAAGGACCCTTTTCCTGGCTTGTAGATGACTGCCTTCTTGCTGCATCCTCACATGGCAGGGGGGTGGGGAGCTCTCTGGTCTCTCTTCCTCTTTATAAAAGGACACTAATCCCATTATGGGAGCCCCACCCTCCAGACTTCATCTAACCTAATTACCTCCCAAAGGCCCTACTTCCAAATACCATCACACTGGGGGTTAGAGTTTCAACACACAAATTTGGGGGGACACTGTGTTATTCAGTCCATAACACAGATGATGTAAAAAGTGAACTGAATATCGAAGGTTCACTGACTTCTAGTCTTGGAGTTGAATTTGTTTTTAAGGCATGCAGGATACTGGGAAAAGCTAGTGCTTTCTCTTTACCCTGCAGGTGCTGGGGTATTTGGTTTATCCTCTGCCTCAGACTATGTAAAAAAACTATCTCTTCTCATTTACAAAGCTGGAAATAACTACTCAAAATATCACTATTCATTAGAAGGAGGTTTTTCATAGATTTTTAAAAAGTTATTTTGAAATAATTATAGGGTCACAGGAAGTTGCAAAAATAGTACAGAGAGGTCCCATGTACCCTTCATCCAGCTTCCTCCAGTGTAACACCTTATAGAACTATAGTATAATATCAAAACCAGGAGTACAGAGCTTATTTAGATGTCACCAGTCTTTACAAGCACTAGTATGTGTGTTTGTGTGTATGTGCGTGTGAAGTTCTATGCAATTTTATCACATGTATAGATTCATGTCACCACGACCACGATCAAGATACCAAACTGTTCCATCATTGAAAAGGAACTCCCTATAATTCATCCTGAGCAAAATTTCTCTCTAGCTCTGACCTACAAAACCAAACGAGTTATGTGCTTCTAAATGAAACAGGCATAGGATAGATATTTCCATTCCAAAAGGGAGACATAAGAAGGAATAAAGGAGTGACAGGTCCCACACAAGTGTAAAACTTAGCAAGGCAAACTCCATGAGATGTTAAGGCTTGAGAACAATCCTCTTTGACTCAATGCTCTGCCCTCCAGACCTGCTGGGAAAGCAACATCACCCCCATGACTCAGCAGGGTGCTGCTCATGCCTTGGCTCTCTGTGGCAGCCACAGCCATGCCACAGCTCTGCCAGGAGGGGTCTTACCCCCATAACTTCTGTTGGAGGTCATCTACCCTTTTGAAAAAAAAAAAAAAAGAACTCCCTTGGGTTACTCCTTTATAGTAGCATAGTCCCTAGTACCTAACCTCTAACAACCACTAATATGTTTTCTATCTCTATGATTCTGTCATTTCATACATGCTAATAAATGGAATCAAACAGTATATAACCTTTCTTTTTAATAGCAAGGGCACAGTACAATGCAGTACAATGCATGCGACCAATGTCAAGCAAATATTGTCTCTTATCTGGCTCAGTGTTTTGGCTTTCCCTGGATGTCCCCTTGTAATATCTGCTATTACCACCCTTGGGCTCTACTCTCTTTATCTCTGGGAACAGAAGCCAGACCAAAGGTGGCCATATCTACTGATTAAGAGGCATACAGGGCCACAATCTTAACCATAGACACTCTGAAAGGGCTTGACAGAGCTCAGTTTTCTAGTTTATATGTGAAGTGACACTCTTCCCATGGTGCATTCAGAGGGGTGATACGACTTGCTCACTAGGTTTGGGCAGCAGATGGGGTTATTTTTCCATTAGAGGGCAACAAAAACATACAGTGATGTTAATGAGCAGTGCTGAGTCTTTAGATGAAATAACAGCAAAGAAGAAGAAAGCCAACAGGCAAAAAATAACATCAAACAGGCAAAAAATAACCATCAACAGTATGGTCCTTCGTTGCCGGACTGTCACAAGAAGTCAAAATAGAACAAGGAGACCAGGTTGCTGGTGAGTATTGTTGCACCAGGGCATATAGTGAATTCCAGCAGGTTTTTTCTTACCTTTGGTGAAAACAAGCTAGCTTCACTGCTGCTAATGGTCTGCATGCTCTTCAGGGCCAAGGGGCAGGTGTGCTCTTGCTGTGGGAAGTAAAAAGACAAAAGATAAGTTTCTCTTTAACTCAAAACCCTCCTCACATCTTAGAAGAGTACCAGATGGATTTCTTTTAACATAAAAAGTTAACTTGTACAAACTAGTAGACTAAAACATAGACACACAGTTATATAATTTGGGGTTTGAAAAAACTTTTTAAAGCATTATAATAACATAAAAGATTGATATATTTTCAAAAAGTTTTGAATAATAAATTAAAAATTTTGGCAAGAACCTAATATGTAAGTTAGAAGGGAAGTGCCAAATGAAAAAACACTATGTATTTTATAGTATAGGAGGTATATAGTAGGTACAGAAGGTACATATTTTAGTAGGTGTATACACACATATATATATAATCATACATATAATAAAGGGTTAATATATTAATTATATGAAAACATGATATACATTATACTTATGTTAATATATTAATATCTCTTGATAATTAACAGAAAACTATAAATTCTCCAATAGAAAAAAAATGACATAAGAATTTTTGAAAACAAATATAAATATTTATTGAGTGCTACTTTCTGCCCAGTATATTGCTATGTATTGGGAATAGAGCAGAATATCTGAAACGAAAAATTCATTGGAAACTTATAGGAGATTTACAGTTTAATAGGAATAATATCAGTGTTCAATAACTATCAAAAAATAAATACAGCCTTACACTTAAAACAATCATAAAATATAATTTTCAGCTGATCAAATTGCCAATGATTAAAAAAAGAATAGCCAATGTGGACTTGAATGTTGGGAAATAGGCATTAATCACTGACAACTTCTTGGATGTAACTGTCAAACTATATTTAAATTATTTCATAATATATGTATATGTGTGATTACACATATATAGACATAGGCACAAAGGTTCTTATAGCATTGCTTAAAATTGTAAAAAAAAAAAAATGGAAACAATGTAAATAGTCAATAAAGGGGGAATGGGTAAGGGAATTATGTTACACCCCTATAATGGAGTACTATGCACCATTACAAGCCATGATCTAAAGCTATTTTACCCACATACAACTTTTCCGACTAATATGTATAGTATTTTATTTGTTGAAAAACCAAGTACACAAATGCCGTGAAAAATGGTGTTTTTCTCTAGGTGGTGATTTTTAATTAGAAAGAAATTTTTACTACTCCATATTTTCTTCTCTTTTTTTTTTTTTTAAACTTAGAATTAACATTTATTACCTGTAAAAATAAAACAATGAAGCAAAAAGGCAAATTAAAACACAGGAGTTAGAACAGATTGTAAGTCAGTACATTAGCATTGTCTTGAACTCTGTTTTGTGTTTTTAAGACTATTAAGTAACAGCATCTAGTTTGACCCTCAAAACAACTCTGTAAGTTGTGTTGTTTTGGCTAAGCAAAAATTCCCTCTAGAATATACTCAGAGTAGGAGTGTAAAATCAGAGATTTATCACCAGTGAATTAAAAGAAAATTGTACACATTAATCAGTGTTGAAAGCACAGGATGAGCCAGACACTGTAGAGACACCCTCCCATTTTGTCCTCTTTTCCCCGGGAGATGCACTAGAGTCCTCTGTGCTCACTTCTTAAACCCAGTGGGGTAATTGTGAGCAGGTGGGAACTGCCAAAGTCAGGTTCTGCACACAAAACATACTAAAGAGGCTGCACAGGGAAAACTATTTATTCCATAATAAAAGTTGGACTAGTATTATGTGGCCACATGATTTGTTCCACCTGCAATTTGATATCCAATGCTTCCAGCAAGGCTCCTTGCAGACCTAAATATCTTCCTCCAAATCTCAGAACAATCCTTGCCTGCTTTACAAGGACAAAGACACAAGCACACTTAAGCATATGCATAGGTGTACATGTACATACAAACAAAATACATACATAAAGAAGCAATGTTTTTACTTTTTAAAAAGTGTATTTCCTATAACAGGTATTGATATCGTTATTTTACAGATGATAAAACTGAGATTCTTACTCTGTGAATGTGATTGACTTGACTAACATACTACTGGTGAGTTTCCCAGCCTGGACTTAAACCCAAGTTTCTTGGTTCCAAAGACCATACCCTCCCCATTAACGTCCTGCCACCTCAAGGGTCCCACAAGTACTTTCTGGCTCTGAAATGCTAAAACCTTGATTCCTTGTAAGAGGAGAGCCTCAAATTATGCAGTATGTTGCCTTCTCAGAGTGAGGAGTCAAGGCAAGAGAAGACTGATTCATCAACCACAGTGTGAACACTAAGGATTCGATAGATCTCAAGTAGTTGTGGGATCAAGACCAGTGTCATTACATTATGGGAGCTGTGTCTGTGTGTTCACCTCTGTATCTGCCTTAGTGATCCTGTAAGTGAGAAACATAATCTCCAGCTCATTAAAACGTTGTTAGCATGGCCATATACGTTCAAATGTGCTCTAATAAATATCTGTTGTTTTCACTTTTGACAAGTCTCATGGTGCTCCACCAAAAGAAACTGACAAAAGAACATAAACTTAGATTTGGCAAAAAGCATAATAGATAAACATTCAATTGCAAAGTTCTTTTTCCATGGCAAATTTTCTGAGTCATCCAAGCACTGGAACTTCTGAAAATTCCTTTTCAGTAGAGCACCAAAGCAATTCTGTTGCCTCCAAGTTCTTGATAACTTACTTAATGTAGTACAGAGTTTTTCTGAGGTAAAGCTTGGTTTCTGAATTCTCACTTTCCCTGTGTTTTCTACTGTGAAGCTCTGAGTGGACATATAACACTTTACTGGGGCTACAGTGCTCTTCAGAGGAGTCAGGGACCTTCGGAAACTCCCAGGTTGCATCATAAAGAGGATTACAATAGATTTATTGTACATAGGAAGTGAGTTACGAAGTGTTTTCTGTTAGGCATCATTTTAACAGAGAATCTTTCTTGAAAATTCGGTGTTGGCAGAAAAGAACACTCTCGCCTGAATGAACAAATTATTTTTTTGAGCAGAGATTTTCCCATAAACTCAGTCTTCCTTGAAGAGTTATCGATTTGCTTCTTGGCTTATGAATCACTAGTAAGACTAAAAGAATCAAAAGGGAAATTAAAAATATACTTCAAAGTGAGCAAGGAGCTGGATCTTTGTATTTTTTCTCATCTTTGATATGACTGTGGTTAGAAAAAGCCATTATTTGAATAATTTAGTTCTTGGAGTAATCAGACCCCACCCCAAAAATAACCATTACCGATTAAAAGGTTAAATGTGGGTGACATATTTCATATTGTAGGCATCAGTGTCCATTATATTTCTGGGATCTTGCTATATTAAATTTTACCCATAATCAAATCAGTAAATAGATGTTAGTTGAATGCCCAGGCTTGTGTGCAGCCCAGAACAGTTTTCACAAACTGTAAATAATGAACAAAAAGACAAGTTCTCATACCTCTTACCTAGAGAGCTTCAAGAACTGATTTTTTTTCTTTTTAAACACAATGGAAAACACACTGGTTATTCTGTTTCTTGAATACCGCATGTCCCTTCCAGCTTCAGGAAGTTTACATACGCTTTTTCCTGTGCCTGGAAGGTTTTTGCCCAACTCTTTCTTGTCCTCAGGTCTTGACTTAAATGGCAGATACTTACAGAGAGAGGCTTTCTCTGATTCAGTGTTGCCATACACACACGCACCCCCATTATTCTCATAGCATTCACTTTTCCCCGTATTATAATTTTTCAATATATTCTATTTGTTTATTTGTTTAATTTGTGTGGCTCTCTTTGGAATGTAAGATCTATAAAGTTACTGTATCTCAAGTGTAGGTTGAGTGACCGTGACACCAGTGACACCAGTGAAGTGTAAGCTTCAGAGGTACTTGCTTGACCTATATTCATTAATTTATACTATTTTTATTTTCTTCAAGAGGGCTCCCATATTTAATAAGTATTAGGCCCCCAAAATCTGGATTTGCCTTGCGCCCTGTAGCAGACACACTCTTAAGGTTACCCTCAATGGGTCCTGCCCTTGTATAATGCCTTCTACTTAAGTGTGAGTGGAACTTAATGACTTGAAGCTAGGCAATAGTATATGGCAAAGGTGAAGGAATAGGCACTCTTGTGATAGAGCTACATTATATAAGATTCTGTCTTTACAGACTGGAATGATGGATTCTCCTGCTGGCCTTGAAGAAGTAAGCTTCCATGTTGTGAGAGGGCTGGTGAGAGGGCCTGTGAAGGCAGTCTCTAGGAGATAACTACAGGCTACAACTAATAGCCAGCCAGAAAATGGGGTCCTCAGTCCCACACCACAATAAACTGAATTCTACCCACAATCACAAGGGCTTAGAAGAGGACTCCAAGGTTCCAGACGGGAAAACAGCCTTGACTGCAGCTCTGTGAAACCCTGAGTCGAGGATCCAGCTAATCTGTGTCCAAACTCCTGATCCATGGAATCTATGAGATAATAAATAGGGGTTGTTTTAAGCTGCTAACTTTGTGGTCATTTGTTATGCAGCAATAATAACTAAAACAATCACCAATGTCTGGTGTAGTGCCTATCACATGCTAAGAACTCAAAAATATTTAATGAAACACGGATTATATTCAGGCTCCTCTGAACCCATTACTGGATTTCAGGGTTTATCTAAAAAAGGGATCAACTGAATTGGAACAATTTAACTTAAAACATTTCCTTAATTATACTATCTTGTTTCAGTTTGTCTCATTAAACTAAAAATATTCTTAGTTTTGCTTTTTTATCCAACTAGAAGACTTTAGTCCAATTACATTTATCACAATACATGTAGTGTGATGTCTGTAAATCCTATTTTGTGGGTTTTCTCTCTTTTTTGTTACCTGGTTATTCCTTATTTATTTTCACTTTTGATTACTGAACTACATCCTACTTATATTTAACTCTTACATGGTTTGGAAGATAAAACAGCAAAGAGCAGATTCAAAAAATAAGGCAAAAAGACTAGGATAGGAAGGTTATTTATACCTGGTCAAGGGAAAAATATTAAATCCCTGAGTTAAAATACAGCCAGATATAGGCATGCAGGAAATACCATTTTTGCTCAGGTTGTTCCCTCTTCCCAAAATGACCTCACCTACCTTCTCTGTTTGGCTCATTTTTCAATTCTCACAATGACAGTCTCCCTAGGGTTACATCTGCCCCTCTTCTCACCTCATGAGTTAGGTATTTCTAAAATGTACCACTTTAGCTCTCTGTAAATATCTCCATCAAATCACTCTCTCCAAGCATTCTTCTTTCTATTTACCTATCCCCATAGAGAGATTATTAGCAACCTGAGAAATGGAAGAGTGTATTCCATTTCTACACCTTCAGCACTAAGCAGAATGCCTGGCAGCTTGGAGGGCTCAATATGTATTTGATGACTTGATGGATAAGTAAATGAACTATAACTAGACTTCAGTACAAGGCGCAGTGGGTAGGGAAGGCTATAAGGAATGTAAGGTTTGATCTGAAACCAACAAATAAACTGACATGACTTAGTAGAGAGGCAGTATGCCTCCGAGAAGAAACAATCTGAGAACAGGCACAGAGGTGGGAGTAAGCATGCTGCACAGCCAGGATGAGGAGGCAGGCATATCTGGAGCTGTGAGATTATGCTGGTCAGAAGGAGATTTCATAGGAGTAGGGATATTTAAGGCCTTAAACAGCAAATAGAGCTGTTGCTTTTTGATGCACTAGGCAAAAGGGGTGCTATTGCTATTATAATCCAGAGGCCAAAGGAGGTTGTAATGTTTTCACTGAAGTTGCTGAGTCTTGTTGTTCGTGTTGTTGCTTATTTTTCTGGAGAGCATTATGCTGTAATTTTTTTCTGGTCTTGTTCTGTGTGACATAATTAATATGGCTCATTTGGACAGAACTGTTAGGAACATTAATTAAAATTATTATGATCCTACTGACTGTGTGACTGTTGTGGAAGCATTTAAAGCCAGAGAAAAACTCTGGTAATTGGAAAACCTTATAAGACATAAGCTTCAAACCACTCATTATGCTTTACCATCGCATAAAGATACAGTCAGCCCTCCGTGTCTGCAGGTTCTGTATCCATGGATTCAACCAACCTCAAGTCAAAAAAATTTTTTTTTTTAATTCCAGAAAGCTCCAAAAAGCAAAACTTAAATTTGCAGCACACCAGCAACTATTTACATAGCATTTACATTGTATTAGACATTATAAGTAGTCTAGAGATGATTTAAAGTTTACAGGAGGATATGCGTAGGTTATATGCAAACACTATGCCATTTTATATAAGGAACTTAAGCATCTGAGAATTTTGGTATCCATGGGGGTCCAGGAACCAGTCCCTTGTGGATACCAAGGGTCGACTGTACTAAGTGAGAAAACCAAGGTACTGTTGTTATTAATGTCAAATAATATCTATTTAAGTGAAGGGGCAACTATTTTTGGATAACAAAATATGATGTACTGCAGAAAAAAAATACTCTCGCTTTCAAAGAAGTTTTTTTTTCCTTTTAGATACTAGTGAAAATTTTAGTTATCAAATAAAATATGTAACAGGAATGGCTCTTTAAAACTCCTCTTATACACTTTCCATGTATGTAGCAAGCTTTTACTTAGCAGTTAGTTTCCTTATAATCATGACTTAGAAAGCTGAGGCTTCTAATTTTATCTTCTGAATGAGGTTCTCAACTTTATGCAACAGAAAAAGTTGACTGCATTCTACTGAAAATGGTTAAATCTTGATCAAATGTGCCTGCCTTCATCACATAATTCCCCACCAAATGAAATTAATATTGAAAACTTTTTCAAGATATTATTGTGCCTTTTATGTCAAAGTTTGAGGCCATATTAAAGTTATCAAGTACTTATCCCCAAGTGCTCTGTTGTAGATGCAAAATATGATCAAAGAGGACTGACACCCAAGTAAACTTAGGAATTTGAAAAAGTCATGAACAGGGCTGAATTTCAGCTGTATCCTCCATGGAAAGTTCATTTTTTAATATAAATTATCTTAAATCATTTTTTTTTTCTCACGAGAGCAGAAACCATGACAAAGAGAACAGAATACAGAGACATAATGACTTTGACATCTTGGAAAGGAAACAGCATTGATGGATTTAATCCTAAGGCAAGCAGGGTATTCTTCCTTATGTATTTTCATTCCTCCAGCAATTAAGGGTATTCATGGGCTGCTCTGATGCAGAATTAAGTGACATCAAAACTTCTGCAGATAGACTTTCTCCCAAAGGAGACCTAAGCAATTATAGTAGAACTCCCATGGAGTCTTAGAACACATTTCTGCCCAAGCATACCTCTATTCAAGATAGTCAGCCAGGGCTTTGTAGCTGTTGAAATTGCCAGCTATGCTAAAACATGATAGCCCCCAAGCTTCCCTGTGTTTCAGTGTCTATTGCTATAAAACAAACCAGTTAGTTGCTTAAAAAACAGCAATGTATCATTTCTTCATTTCTTAAAATTTTCTAGGTCAGGAATTCAGGCAGGGCTTGGCTGGGCAGTTCTTCTGTTACATATAACAATGGCTGAAGTCACTCACTCAGCTGCATTTGACTGGTGGTTGAGCTAGTCTGGGACATACAAGAAGGCTTCACTTACATGGCTGGTCCTCTCTATCCTCATATGCTGTCTCATATATCAGTTTTCTGATCTCAGCTTCTTTACATCATGGAGGCTGGCTCCCTGTAAAGAGAAAGCAGAAGATGCCTCTTCAAAGTTAGGCCTGGAACTCACACAGTGTCATACCTGCCATATCCTACTGGTCAAAGTAAATCACAAAGCCAGCTCAGACTCAGCTTGAGAGGAAGTTGACTCCATCTCTTGATGGTATGCGTACAAAAAGGGAAAGAAGTGATGGTGGTCAACTGTGGAAACAAATTGAACACTGTATCTCTATGTTGGATACTTAGTGTCCCAGACTGGACTTCCTCCTGTCCCCAGAGTAGCTTTGCTGACCTTAAGCACATCTTCTGGCAATGTGGTATAAGCAAGTATAGGGCAATGTGGGAATTTATATTGAACAGATCTAGAGTTGCATCGTGGTTCTATCTCTTCTGAATTAAGTAATGCAGTATAATAAAAGCCCATCCGAGCATTGTTTTCAAAATCTATGAAATCGGGGTAATGCTATTACCTTGGATAGTAACAAGAATTAGAAACAAATATAAAGAGACTGGCATATATCAGGTGCTTAAAAATGTTTGTTGTTGTTATTATTAGATGATTGATGGGGAACAGCTTTCTAGCATACTTCTACCTAGAATCCTTTCTATTCAGAAAGGGAATTGAAAGAGTAGAAGAAAACTGTGATGCTCTTCTGAGACATCTCAAATAACTGAAACACTCTGGCCTTCAAATGTCAGAAGTCTCTTAAATGGGAGGAAATTTCAGAGAATGAAGGATAAGCCACACACTTGGGACTTCCCTGGTAGCACAGTGGTTAAGAATCCGCCTGCCAATGCAGGGGACACGGGTTCGATCCCTGGTCCGGGAAGATCCCACATGCCGTGGAGCAACTAAGCCCATATGCCACAACTACTGAGCCTGTGCTCTAGAGCCCGCAAGCCACAACTACTGAGCCCGTGTACCACAACTATTGAAGCCCGCACACCTAGAGCCCGTGCTCGGCAGAAAGAGAAGCCGCCGCAATGAGAAGCCCACACACCGCAACGAAGAGTAACCCCCACTTGCAGCAACTAGAGAAAAGCCCACGCGCAGCAACGAAGACCCAACGCAGCCAAATAAATAAATAAATAAATAATTTTTTTAAAAAACCAAAGAAAAAGAAAAAAGGAAAGGGTAAGCCACATACTCAGAATTTAAGTTTGACCCTGAAAGTTGTGGGGAATGCTGATCTTCACCCCTCTTCAACATAGGAATCGGATAAGATCCTGAGAGGAAAAATATAGGACAGGATACTATAGACCTCCTATCAAATGCTTTGACTACATAACTCAAATAAATAATAGTAATATAATTATATAAAGTAGAGTCTCCATGTTGAAATATTATGTATGACATAATATATAATATGTATGTATTCGTATCTATTACATATATATGCAAATACATATACATAGGCTAAAAGAGATTCATACTGCTAAGCTTCCCAAAGACAATGATATATTATTTTTGTCATATGAAAGAAAGGGCATTCTATACATAGCACATACTTCAATCAGAACCAGTTCATGGACATGCTACCTTTGAAGTCAAAAAGGGGCCCACGCTTAGAAGTCCCCATGCTGGCTTCAATGCTCTGTTGTCACCATCTAGAAACCCTCAGTAATTTTTGAACAAGGGGCTCTATAATTTTCATTTTTTTTTTAATTGATTTAATTTATTTATTATTTTTGGCTGCGTGGGATCTTCGTTGCTGCACGCGGGCTTTCTCTAGTTGCGGCGAGCAGAGGCTACTCTTTGTTGCAGTGCCGGCGGGCTTCCCATTGCGGTGGCTTCTCTTGTTGCGAAGCACGGGCTCTAGATGTGCAGGCTTCAGTAGTTGTGGCACACGGGCTCAGTAGCTGTGGCTCACGGGCTCGAGAGCGCAGGCTCAGTAGTTGTGGTGCATGGGCCTAGTTGCTCCACGGCATGTGGGATCTTCCCGGACCAGGGCTCGAACCCATGTCCCGTGCACTGGCAGGCGGATTCTTTTTTTTTTTTTTTTATAAATTTATTTATTTTTTATTTATTTATTTTTGGCTGTGTTGGGTCTTCGTTTCTGTGCGAGGGCTTTCTCTAGTTGCGGCAAGTGGGGGCCACTCTTCATCGCGGTGTGCGGGCCTCTCACTGTCGCGGCCTCTCTTGTTGCGGAGCACAGGCTCCAGACGCGCAGGCTCAGTAGTTGTGGCTCACGGGCCCAGTTGCCCCGCGGCATGTGGGATCTTCCCAGACCAGGGCTCGAACCCGTGTCCCCTGCATTGGCAGGCGGATTCTTAACCACTGCACCACGAAGGAAGCCCTACATTTTCATTTTTCACTGGCAAATTACTTAGCTGGTCCTCACTTCAACATACTGTTAACTATGAATTCATATAATTTTGACCAGAAATTTTTAATGTTTATATGTGCTTATGAGTAAACAGATACATGTATAAAGTATTCATAGACAAAATGTCATTCAGGCTTCCCTGGTGGCGCAGTGGTTGAGGGTCTGCCTGCTAATGCAGGGGACACGGGTTCGAGCCCTGGCCTGGGAAGATCCCACATGCCGCGGAGCAACTGGGCCCGTGAGCCACAACTGCTGAGCCTGCGCGTCTGGAGCCTGTGCTCCGCAACGGGAGAGGCCACAGTAGTGAGAGGCTTGCGCACCGCGATGAAGAGTGGCCCCCGCTTGCCGCAACTAGAGAAAGCCCTAGCACAGAAACGAAGACCCAACATAGCAATCAATCAATCAATCAATCTTTAAAAAAAAAAAAAAAAATGTCATTCAACCATTCAACAAATAACTACTGAGGGCAGATTTATACCTATATTAATGATATATTACTTCATTATTTATTACTATATTATTTTATGTATTTTTATCAGGAAGAGAGAAAGATCAAGAAGTTTTGTGATTCCTGAGACAGATGTTCCAAAGGATGTTACTTGAAAGCTCCTCATTAACTATTCAGAGGAGGACCAGTGACATGTAGACACTTTCTCCCTAAGTGTCAACCCAGAGGTGTCTCTTGTGGCCCACTCAGTTCTCCATGTACTCACTCAGCCAGGAGTAGTACCTGTACTGTCAGAAAAATCATTTTCATTATGCAGAATAAAGTGATTCAACTGCCAAAGGCAATCTTCATGACAAAAAACAGCAGCTCTTTTTACAAATAAAGTTAAGTATAATAACAGTATGATGAGCTTTAGGAATGATGGAATTCTCTCTCTCTCTCTCTCTTTTTTGATATAAAACATCAGGTGATTTTCAGAAACCTTCATATTTTGAAACTTAAAAAGATAAAATATAAGCAAGTGGCCAAGTTAAGCAACCCAATAAAGGCCATGATAGTGAGGGAAGCCTCATGGTTTCCAGTGGCTTTCAAAATATAAAGAAGTAAATCAAATTTCATTGTGTCCTCACAGAAAACATCATGATAACTCAGTCTCCATCATAGAACTGGGATTACCAAATGTTTGCTTCTAAGCAATGATAGCCCTAGTAAGAAAACTGCCAATCTTTAGCTTATTCAAAAATCCCAAGTCTTTATTAAGCACAATCAACAAATCTGCAGTTTGAATTCTATTTTTGCATTTCCCTGACAAATCTCTAATTAAAAATACAATAATTTTGAATATTACACTGAGGCAGTGGATTACATTTTATGCCTTCTTGTTTCTAAACATTAATATGAAAGTCCAAGCATCTAGCGAGTCCTCCCCACCTTTTACAAATGTTGACAAAGAATTTCAAAAAAACGGATAATAAGCAAAATCTCTGTATATATGTGAGAGAGCTTTGATTACATAGGCCTGTGGTGTAACATACACTCAAGTTTTTGCATTATTTATGAACAAATAAAGTCTTAAAGATCTGCTGACCTTAAAACACTTTTAGTTACTGTACTATTTTCTTTGTGTAACAAGAAGTAGAAAATAGTTTGTGTTCTGGGGATCCACAATAAAAACTCAAAGGCAGGGCTTCCCTGGTGGCGCAGTGGTTGAGAATCTGCCTGCCAATGCAGGGGACACGGGTTCGAGCCCTGGTCTGGGAAGATCCCACATGCCGCGGAGCAACAAGGCCCGTGAGCCACAACTACTGAGCCTGCGCGTCTGGAGCCTGTGCTCCGCAACTAGAGAGGCCGCGATAGTGAGAGGCCCGCGCACCGCGATGAAGAGTGGCCCCCGCTTGCCGCAACTGGAGAAAGCCCTCGCACAGAAACGAAGACCCAACACAGCCAAAAATAAATAAAATAAAATAAATTAATTAAAAAAAAAAAAACAAAAAAAAACTCAAAGGCAGATTGCATTTTGATTAAGGTATGGATGGTAGATTAGACTACTGTTGAGTAAATATTCACTCCCCACCTTCTCCGCCCCGACCTGGATGAGAAGAGTATACATCCACGATACACTGATGTTGGGTTTGGCCATATGACTTGCTTTTGCCAACAGGATATTAGTGGACATGACAAATTGAGACTTCAAATGTGCTTATATGACTGTGGCCTAGAACTTGTTCTCATGCATGCATATTGCATCATTGCTATGAGAAGAAGAGGCTACAAGTAGCCCCTGGAGCAAGGAGGATGACAGACACATGTAGCCGACTTGGATCCTAGCTTCAGCTTGGATCCAAGCCCAAACAAACTCAGCCAAGATCACAAAATATCAGCAAACTTGCAGAAGCATGAGGGAGAAATAAATACTTGCTGTATGTATCGAATTTGGGCTTCTTAAAATTACAACACGATTGTGACAATAGCTAACTGACTCAACAAACTATTTAAAGAACTACACAAGTATAGCTCTTCCAGGGCAAAATCTGGTTCCATATCTACTCAGGCAAGGTACTGAATACATTAGATTCATTGCTAGAATTGTTAAACTGAAACTTTAAGCAACATGAAATTACTTGAAAATAACATTCCCTATAAAAATTATTTATGCAAAATTACTAAGCATTCATATTAAAATGCATAAAAATTTCAATTATCACACTATCAATATGTTGTTATATATGTTGAAATACACATAAATTTAAATTATTTTCTACCATCAACAATATGTTCATCATGACATTCACCAAATATTTTTTAATGTCTATTATAAGTTACCAGGCACATGCAAGCATCATTTAGACCCCTAACCAGTTGTACACAAGGAGTGGTCAACAGTTCAGTAAGCACAGGAAAGAAGATTCATCTAGGAACTTTCTGATACATTCTCCTCATCACCATCATCTCATGGTGTCTTGAGTTGGTTACTATATTTACTGTTGACTTGGCTATTACTAGAAGTTTTACTACTATTACTGTTCACTACATTCCTCTACCTCTTTTTTATTACTTTCTTTTCTTTTTTTTTTTTTTTTACAGCATTTTAAACAAAGTGTCACCAAGAAGAAAATTCTCCCAGAAAAGATATCTTTCTAATTTAGAGCAATTGGTTCCTGGGAATAGGAGGAGAGAATGGTAAAATATTCAAATTTTTACCACTATGCTCTGTGAAATGTATGTTCTACACAATTCAAATAAATAACTGTGCCTCAGTTTCCTTTCTCATCCATGAGATGGGAAAAACAATAATATATACCCACACATTTCAGCATTGAGATGATCAAATGCTGTGTCTGAAAACACTAAAGTAATATAAGTCATTTTTTTCTTCTTTATTTAGAGGCAGTTTTCAGCAATATCAAATTTTCTCCTTACAAAAAACCTGCCTTTCACTATTTCAATAATATAGCTCTTGTACAGAGTCTTCCACTAAAAAAAAAGCATTTCCTCTTTACAAAAGCCAAGTAAAAATTTTAAATGGAAAAACTTTTTCCTAAATTTCTATTGTAGCACTGCTATTATGGATATGCTCAATTGTGAGTTTATTGCTACACAATGGTGCAAATGGTCCAAAATAGATCTTGTCAAAGAATAGATTGCTATTAGGATTGATATGCCTGCACCAGGGTTGTGTTTCATAACATATGTATGTTGTTTTGTTTTATTTGGTTTTCTTCTATTTTATTTCTCCATGATGTTTTTGTTTGAACTTGATGTGTCTAATTCAGCTATGGCTTGGTCACTGCTACATGACCTTTCTTTCTTGGTGTTTGTCTTTGGGCTATTTATCCAGTCATCAGTCCAAGAACTAGGAAAAGGAAACAAAAACTAGTTTCATTCAAATAGTAAATGGTCTGGCATAGTAGAAGTATAAAAGGGAAGAGTTTGTTAAAACCATTTTTGATTTTTTCATATATTAGCTCTGTATTATATACTTCTCTGTATATATTTTATTATCTATATATCCTACACTTCCCTGTCATGAATATATCAGAGATTTCTTATTGTTTAGTGAAATCCTCTACACATTTAAAAATGTCAAGCCATGAAAACTTGAGTTTAGAAAAACTATCCAGTTGCTAAGATGAAACTCATGTTTAAAGACCTAGATTAAAACTAAAGTTTAATAGGAAATACTTATTTTTATTTAAATGCCCAATATCCTTTATAAACAACTTCCTTCGAATGACAATAAATGTACACATCTCAATAGTCATCACAACATTAAATGTAGATGCAATGGAACCTGAAATTTAATAATTCTGGAGAGTTTCTTAAGTTTTGGAAAAGCATGACTCTAAGCCATGAAGAAGTTAATTACTTCAAAGCTTACTGATTCATTCTGAAAAAATAAATTTTTAAATATCATATTCATCCTAAGGCTCAGCTGGTGTCTTACATTATACATAATGATTGCAACAGACCCCATAAACTATGTACCACTGAAAATAGAAAAGGACCTCTCTAATGTAAATACCAAATATCACATATTAATCACAATATGCTTTGCCATCAGTTTCACATTTACATATAAGTACAATGCACACAATCATTTTCTTTTCTTTTAAATGAATTTTAGTTGCATTAAAAAATGTATTGACATTTTAAAAAGCTGTTTAAATTGAAATCAAATTAGAAAAAAAACAGTTAATATTCATTTTAATAGGAACACAAATGACTCAGTCTAGGAAAAGCCGATAATGAGTTTTTCTACTTTGCCATCATAATGTACATTTAATGAGTTGTCCTTCACATAGGAACACAATGCTGCCATCAATAGAACATATGCTTTGTGCTGTTTTTCAACTGGTGATAATGAGTTTTTCTGAAGCAAATACAGTATAGAACTGAAGTTCACCAAATTCTCTAGATGTCATAACTAGAGTTACTGAGTATATGGGTTTAACTCTTTATAGAATGTATTTATTTCTTTATTCATTACTTTATTATGCTTATAGTTCAACAATGTTATGAGTGGATTAATTTATTCATCAACACTGAATAAGAAATTGCTATCTCTACTGATTAAAAGTAAAAACGTTTATTGGATATTCATAGGAATGGCAAGCTCTGGCACCAAAACATTGATAATTTTTATATATATGCAACAGAATTATGGGTGATTAAATTGTTTTCTATATATTCTAATTCTCCTACAATAAGTACGCTTCGCTGCCCATTTTTAAAATGTTGGGTTGCCTACATATTTTTTATTTCACTCTGTACGCTCTTCCTTGCCAATCTCATTCATGTTCATTGCTTCCATTTTCAAATACTTGCTCATGATTTCAGATGTGCATCTTAAGCCCAGGCCTCTCCTCTAATATTCAGCTTCATATATATTTCTGCTTACCTGATATCTTCACCTGCATATTTATTAAAAGTGCTTCAAACACAACCCTCTTTAAATTGAACTCACAACCATACCTCCAAATTACATCCATTCTTATCAATCCTACTCTTGGTAAATTGTACACTTGCAGAATTCCCAATCTCAGTAGGTGATGCAACTGTGAATGCAGTTGCACAGGCCATGGATATAAGCAGGCATTTTTGACACTATGTTCTCCTACACCATCCATGTGCAAACTAGCACATGAGTCTTGCAAATTCTATCTATACACAACTTTCTAATCTGTCCAAATTTCTCCATCTCTGATGTCACAATCCTGGAATACTGTACAAGTATCTGGAATTCTTTTTCCTATGTGTTTTTTGTTTGTTTTGCTTTGTTTCCCTTTTTTTTTTTTTACACTGCAGCCACAGTGATCTTTACAAAATGCATATCTGAGCAGGTCATTCGCCTGCTTTAAAACTTTTAGTTGTTTCATTTTGCATCTAAGAAGACACCCAAACTCTTTTACTACACTCTACCCATTGACTTTCACACTCAAGCTAAAGTGGTCTTCCAGTCCACTGAGTGGTCTTCTTCCAGTCCGCCAACTTTATTATTCAGTCAGACCTCTGTACAGGTGGTTCCCATAAGGAACACTTTCCAAACCTCACCCCACCCTTGTTAACCTAACTCACATTCATCCTTTTTTCTAGGTTAAGATACTAATTCTTCAGGACAGCCTTCCCAAACTTATTGAATCAGATAGTATCCCACTATTTTATCTCTCTGTCCTTTTCCTTTGTAATGTTTAACAGTTTGTAATAAATGTATATACGTATCTATTGGATTTACATCTGTCATTCCCACTAGACGATAAGTTCTAGGAAGGCAGGGTCTGCTCACATTTTGCTCACCATTTTCTCCTCAGCTCCCAGCACAGTGCATGGTTGAATTACTTATCAATAACTTACTGCTGCATTAAGGATGATAATGTTTTACATTCAGAAAAATATTAAAGTGGGAACAAAATATATGAGGTCAACTTGGTATTCAAAGTGCATAGAATCAGAACATGTTCACCTGCTTGGTTAAGAATCTGCCTGCCAATGCAGGGGACATGACACGGGTTCCATCCCTGATCTGGGAGGATCCTACATGCTGCGAAGCAACTAAGCCCGTGTGCCACAACTACTGAGCCTGCACTCTAGAGCCTGCAAGCCACAACTACTGAGCCCATGTGCCGCAACTACTGAGCCCACACACTGCAACTACTGAAGCCTGCATGCTCTAGGGCCTGCATGCCACAACTACTGAAGCCCGTGCGCTCTAGGGCCCACATGGCACAACTACTGAAACCCGCACGCCTCGAGCCTGTGCTCCGCAACGAGAGAAGCCACCGCAATGAGAAGCCTGCTCACTGCAACGCAGAGTAGCCCCCGCTCACAGCGACTAGAGAAAGCCCACGTGCAGCAACGAAAACCCAATGCAGCCAAAAAAAAAAAAAAAAAAGAACATGTTCACTTGCTCTAAGAATACATAAATCTGACTTTGAGATTCTACTTTTGACTTCAGTAAAAACCGACATCTAATTGTCCACCAGATTAAAAACAACATAGGGCTTCCCTGGTGGCACAGTGGTTAAGAATCCACCTGCCAATGCAGGGGACACGGGTTCGAGCCCTGGTCCAGGAAGATCCCACATGCCATGGAGCAACTAAGCCCATGCGCCACAACTACTGAGCCTGCACTCTAGAGCCCGCGAGACACAACTACTGAAGCCCGTGCGCCACAACTACTGAAGCCCACTCTCCTAGAGCTTGTGCTCCACAACAAGAGAAGCCACTGCAATGAGAAGCCTGTGCACCACAATGAAGAGTAGCCCCCGCTTGCTGCAACTAGAGAAAGCCCACGTGCAGCAACAAAGACCCAACACAGCCAAAACTAAATAAACAAATAAATAAATAAATTTTAAAACAACATAGTTTCTCTTAAATAAAAGAGCTAAACTAAGAGCATATTTCCTTAAAGCTCTTTTCAAGTGAATGCTTAAGGTGATTCTATAGTGAACAATGTCCTTATAATAAATACGATGTTAATTTTTTCCTTATAATGACTTTAATACTCGTTTATAGTTGAGACCAATTTTTAACCATCATTTTGCTTATCAAAATTATGAGTAATATTACAAAGAAAAAAACAAAGAAAAGGCTAAGACAGAAAGTAATGAACAGGGTTGAATGCAACACATAAAACTAAATAAAGTTGCTTATCTACTGTCAAGGAATCTTTGCCACTTCTGACCAGGAAAAAAAAAAAAAAACTTCGCTGACACCCCTTTTCTCTATCTCTTGTTTAGTCTAAGCCTTTGGTATCTTCATGACTGTGGTCAAGTTCCTGGTTTACTAAATAAAAACTAAATGGAGGAATGAAAGCTTCTTAATCTTAAAAGCCTCAGTTCCTTTGCCTGTATAATCCAATAAATAAAACCTACACCACAGGTGAAGTACTATAATGGACATAGCACACTTCCTTGAACATAATGGGTCCTCAACAAATAAGTAGTTATTATTATTTTTACTTTAAAATATTTGTCCTCCCTCCTTACTATTTCCCCTCATATCTCTGTGGCTCAATAACAGATGTTTTAGAGAATGGGGTGGGGGAACCCATGTGCCCCATTCCATAATTCAGTCACACTTTAGATTTAAAACAGTGTAGGACACTAGGCTAATTAAAGTTTTCCAGTCACAACCACTTCTTTCTTAGGGTACTTCTCACTTATCTTGTAGTAGTTGATAACTTGTCTTCCCATGCCTTCTTGCCTGCCCCATGAGTGCACATACATTGATATATACTGAGAGGGTTAGTTCTAACATTCCACTAAGAGTGAAAATAATAAGAAAACAAATGAACAAAAAACCAAAACCTCTTAAATGATCAGATTTTAAATGTTCCAAATACCCCAGTATTTGGTATTTGCTAACGGCCATCAGGAACAAGTGTTTAAAAAAAAAAAAAAGCAAAAACACAACCCATAGCATCAGAGACTTTAAAACCCTTCATTCTAAATTTAGTATAGCATATGCAACTTGGGAGTTCCAGCTACCACTGTGGTCAGAAATTCTGCAATCATTTATTTTTTTCTAGTTGTGACAGGCAGAATTTTAAGCTTACCCTACATGGCTCAAACTCCTGTTTAATCCCCTCCCACTGAGTGCAGGAGGGACCTGTGAATATGATGGAATATTGCTTCCATGATTAGGTTATGTTACATGGCACAGCTGACTTTAAGAAAGGGAGATTATCCTTGGTGGACCTGACCTAATCAAGTGAGCCCTTAAAAGGGGCAAGACTCTGTCTTCCTGGTGAAATGGATTCAAAGTTCTGGGGATTCTACATGAAGGAGATTCTTCACTGTGGGCTTTGAAAATGGAGAGGGCCATGCGGCAAGGAATGCAATCAACTTCTAGGAGCTAAGAATGGCCCCTGTCTGACAGCAAGCAAGGAAATGGAGACCTCAGTTCCACAATCACAAGGAACTTCATTCTGCCAACAACCTGAATCCTTGAAGTGGATCCTTGCCCAGAGCCTCCTGATAAGAACACAGCTCAGCCAATAAGATACCTTGAGAGTGAGGACCTGAGCAGAGAACACAAATGAACTGCATCTAGACTACTCACCAACAGAACTGGGAGATAATAAGTGGGTGTTATCTTAAGCCACTGAGTCTGTGATAACTTGCTATGCAGCAATGGAAAATTAATCCACTGGGTATCTCAAAGGATGGATCAAGACTGATTTTTAGGACTTTCTCAAAGTTTCAACCCAATAAATATTTCTAAACAACTAATAATTTGTAAAGTTTACAAAGTATTTTCTCATATATACTTTTATTTAATCATCCCACCAACTCAGTAAAAAGAATATCTTTATTATCTACTCTAAACCTTTTTTTTTTTTAATGGAGTCTCATATAGGGTAGTTTTACTGCTCAAGATCACAAAAGCAGACAGTGAAATGATGCCTAAAATTTAAAACAAGGCAAGGTATAATTAAGTAATGATGCTCTTAAAAGTGTGAGGCCAGGATTAATATTAAACACTAAAGACCTACCAGGACTGGGGCTAGGGTGAGACCAGTCAGGCCTTCACCTTGAGTTCAAAATTTAAGGTAGGGCTTCCCTGGTGGTGCAGTGGTTGAGAGTCCGCCTGCCAATGCAGGGAACACGGGTTCAAGCCCTGGTCTGGGAGGATCCCACATGCCGCGGAGCAACTGGGCCCGTGAGCCACAGCTACTGAGCCTGGGCGTCGGGAGCCTGTGCTCCGCAACAAGAGAGGCCGCGATAGTGAGAGGCCCGCGCACCGCGATGAAGAGTGGCCCCCGCTTGCCACAACTAGAGAAAGCTCTCGCACAGAAACGAAGACCCAACACAGCCAAAAATAAAATAAATAAATAAATAAATAAATTTATTAAAAAAAAAAAATTTAAGGTAAGGGGGGAACCAAAAAAATCTCAGTAATCAAGATAAATTATGTCTCAATTCAATATTTTAAAAAGTCAAAATAAATGCCAAAATCCATGATAAGAAAATATCACACTTTTAAATAAAAACACCATCCACTGGCTAAAAATAGGGTTAAACAAGTGAGGCACTCACTCTCAGCATCATACAAGTGCAGCGTCAGATCCTGTCTTTATTTAAAACTTTGTATTTATTTGCATTTATTTATTTCATTATTTAAAATAAAGAAAATTTATTTATTTTATCACTCACCTCACCTTAGTCCTGGCCCTAACTCAGTAACATGTACCCTTGGACACTTCCTTATCTTCCATTTACTAGGCCATATTAACATTTTCTATTTCTTAAATAAACTCTCTACTCAGTTATTTTGGTTGCCTGGCAAGGGGCGAAGTTATGTATTCAAAAGCAGAGTTCTCTTAAGCTGACAAAGTGACTCCTGGCTATGTCAGTCTAAGCATGGTGTCACAGGTATTGGGCTCATTGAAGACAGTGCACCCATTCCTCTAAAATGGCCTTGATCACTAACATGTCTTGTTCCTCCTTAATATCATTATCTAGGCTGGAGCTGATGTTTTAGAGAATGAGGAGTGGGGATGAGGAAGCCTTCAGAAATTCAGTCCTTCATTGGCAGTGTGGCCATTGAAAGGGTTGAAATGGTACTGGACACAGCAGATTTAAGTGTGGACAATTTGTTCAAGTCGAACTGAAACAGAAAGTAAAGGGGAACAAAGTCTTCAGCCATTGAAAGGCTGAAGTTATTATTAGGGGCTGAATCACTCTAAATGACTTCTGCTTGAGAAGGCATTATTATACCATTCAGGGGGAAGCAGGATGGGCGGAAGCACAGGGGGAGAAGGAGGTTATAATAGATAAAGAACTCAAATAGTTGTAACAGTTAGTTTATAACCTAAGACTCCTTACCCACAGTTTGAGTGTCTTTGCTCTATAACATTCTATATTTCCAGGCTTATTAACTTAGAAACAACCAACAATGTTACCTACTCAAGAAGTAAATATTCATTCAAAAATCTAAACATTTAATTTACTAACAAGTGAAATGAGAAGTTGGAAAAATTATTTTAATAAACTGAGGCAACATATTAGCATATTTATTCAAACAAATCAGATATTTTTGCATTGACCACATTAATGGAGTCCTTATATGAAGTCCATTAGGACAGCCCTATATTGAATAAATTTGTGAACCCAGAGGACAGAGTGCCACAACTTGTTTTTATGTCTACATATGCATAAACTAAAATAGTAATAACACTTACACTACTTGCCATATCCACATTGGAATTTATAAAGAAAAAAGTAAAACTCAACTAGCATAACGACTGGATAGCTATATAGAAAGAACAGAGAAACTATATCCCTTCAAAGAAAGCTGGCTTTGAATAAATCATAGGAAAATTTTCTATGTCTTCCAAAATTATAACCATCTGTAGGCACAAATAATATGTCATGTGATAAATTCTAGGGCCTGAACATTGATTATTCCAATGCCGCTCATTAATAGTAATTAATGACAGATGAATTATTCAACCAGTTATTAACTGGTTTTGTTCTCAAGCAAGATTTTTTTGTTATTTAAAATTATAAAAAATATGAAACAATTTTGGGCTAAAGACTGTTCTGATATTGATTAGACAAAGAGAGACTTAGCCTTCTTTATCTATCTATCTATCTTTCTAGGCAGTAAAATAGGGCCTTGTAAGGCTCACCTCAAGAAAACAAAAGGGAGGATAACAGAAGGTTCTACCTATAGATATATTTCAGCTAATAATCTTGAGAAGGAATGATAGAATTAGAGAATTACAACTCGGCAGCCCTAATGGATTAATGGATGACAGTGATGATCCTCGATGACTGACAACATCACCACAAAGGAAACTACAGACATTATGTATCTCCTAATAGAATTGCAGCGTCACCTCTGGAATGGTTTTGCTAACAAAGAGTAGTATTGGAATTCACTATGTTAACAGACAGAGAAGAGAAAGCATTTGATCATGTGTGGGAGTAAAGAAATTGATAAAAACTCAACACCTGTTCATGGTAATAACTTTTAGAAAACTTACATTAGAATGGAATTTCCATATTGTTAAATCAACAGCAAACATATATAAGTGTGAAATGTTAGAAACATTCCCAATAAAGTCCAGAAGAGGACACGGAGGTATGGTACCAACTTTGCTGTTCAAACCTGGACTGGATTGCATAGCCAGTATACAGCCATACACAGCAATACCAAAATAAAAGTCATGAATAATGAAAAGAGGTAATACGATCCTCTAATTAAAAACTCCAAAGAAATTGGCTGCCAAATATTCAAATGTATAAGGAACTTCAGAAAGCTGGTGTAGAAGATCACTATACCAAAAGGAGGACTCTTATCACACAAAATAAGTAACTAATTAGAATATGTAATGGAAAATACACCATTCAAAACAGCAGCGATATCCAAAATATACCTAAAAAGAGAACTAACAAAAATGCACATGATCTTTATGGAAGCAAATATAAAAAATTACTGATCGATTTAGGTAAAAGAAGTCTCAAATACAGCAACATATTATGTTTATTCATGGTGAGTAGAATATTGTACAGATGTCAATTCTCCTTAAATTATTTACAGATTTATGCCTTACCTGATGGGTTTGGTGCCGTGTCAGCAGAAAAGTAGCCCAGCACCTACAAGGCATCAAGGTAAGACACTGAAGGGTGACAGAGGGGAGAACCCACTCCAAAATAAGAGGCCACAAAGAGCCCCCCTACTGTCAGTCTTGGGAGACCCCAGACATGGCTGCTAGGCTCAGGTTCCCCCTTACTTCCAACTGGGGGTTCTGAGGGAAATGAGAACTTGGTCTGAGGCCAGCTGACTCATCTCAGCAGAGGAAGAAGCCCCGGGCCCTGTCAGGACTCAGGTAAGACCCCAGTGTGAGTTCTGCATGACTCCTCCGCCTCCCAAAAGAGAGAGGGAGGCCCCCAGAACACCACCTCTGCTATAACGCTGGGAAGCCAGGTGGGCGTGGCCGGAAGCGCTCTCCCTAACTTCTGTCACACCAGCTATAGAGCCTGAGGCTTCGGTCTGAGAGGTGTGGTCTCGTATCAGCAGACGGAGGAGTCCCAGGATTGGAGAGGTGTCGAGGTGAGTAATCTTTGTTAGACCTGAAGGGATACACTCCTCCCAGAAGTGAAGCGGCCCCATAGAGCCCCGCCCTGTACCGACATGACCCAACCCCACTGTCGGCCCCGAGGGGCTCAAGCGTGGCTGTTATGCCCAACTCCTCCTCCACTTCCGCCTGCAGAATTTGTGGGATGGGAGTCCTTGGTCTGAAGGGGTAGCCTCAAATCAGCAGAGGGAGGAGTCAAAGGACTGGTCAGGAGTCAAGTTTAGTATCCTGGGTTAGAACTGAGGTGACAAGCTCCCGCAGAATAGAGGCGCTCCACAGAGTCCTGCTGGCCGCTGTCTCGTGGGTTCCTAAAACAGTACCCTTAAGGGGAAAAGCAGAGGCAGCTTTTCTTGGAGCCAAGGTAGAAGAATCTCCCTATCGAGGCTATACACACCATCTCTTCCTCTGTCTTCTTCGGTGACCTCTCATCAACCTTGGAAGATTGAACAACTGCCTGCAGTCCCTGACCAGAGTCATCATGCCTCGAGGTCAGAAGAGTAAGCTCCGTGCCCGTGAGAAACGCCGCCAGGCCCGTGCTGAGACCCAGGGTCTGGAGGATGCTCAGGCCACTGGGGCAGCAGCAGCAGCAGCAGCAGGAGAGTCCCCTTCCTCTGTCTATCCTCTCTTTGAGGACAGGCCTCAGAATATGCCTGTTGCTGGGACATCTAGCACTCCTGAGGAACCTCAGGGAACCACCAATGCTAGTGCAGCTGTTTCATGCACCAATTCAGATGAAGGTACCAACAGCCAAAAGAAGGAAAGCTCAAAATCCTCCAAGGGCACTGAGGACTCACGCAGAGATCCTTTACACAAGAAGGTGGTTTTGTTGGTGCAGTTCCTGCTGCAGAAGTATCAAAAAAAAGAGCCAATTACTAAGGCAGACATGCTGAAGTTTGTTATCAAAAAGTACAAGTGTCATTTCAATGAGATCCTCAAGAGAGCCTCTAAGCACATGGAGCTGGCCTTTGGTCTTGATTTGAAGGAAGTGGATCCTACCAGGCACTGCTATGCCCTTGTCAGCAAACTAGACCTCACCTTCAATGGAACGATGAATGAAGAAGAGAACATGCCCAAGACCGGGCTCCTGATGATCGTGCTGGGTGTGATCTTCATGAAGGGCAACTGTGCCCCTGAAGAGGAGGTCTGGGGAGTGCTGAATATGATGGGTGTACATGCTGAAAGGAAGCACTTCATCTATGGGGATCCCAAGAAGGTCATCACTGAAGATTTGGTGCAGCTAAAGTACCTGGAGTACCGCCAGGTGGCCAACAGCGATCCTCCACGCTATGAGTTCCTGTGGGGCCCGAGAGCCCACGCTGAAATCAGCAAGATGAAAATCCTGGAGTTTTTAGCCAAGGTTTATGATACAGTGCCCAGTGCCTTCCCATTCTGGTATGAAGAAGCTTTGAGAGACGAGGAAGAGAGAGCCCAAGCAAGAATGGCAGCCAGGGCTCGTACTGCTGCCATGGCCAGTGCACGCTCCAGGGCCACGGCCAGCAACTTCTCCCAGGCTAAGTGAAGTTCAAGGCTGGTTCTTCACTTTTTGGTTGAAAAGGTGCGTCAGTGTTCTAATAGTGGAGGGTCAGGGTGGGACTGAAGAAGGGTATATCCCTGAGTTCCTGTTGTGTATTGCTAACTTGGAATTTTACCTTTTTTTCTTTTTTATTTAGGTTATAGTTCAAATGATGAAGTCTGAGAAGATTGTTTTCCTTGTGGAAAAAGAGCAGTAACATTCTAAGTTGTGGATGGCCAGGGTGGGTCTATAGGGAACACAGTGTAATATCCTCTTTGTGTTCCTATTCTATATGGTAAACTTAGAGTTTAATCTTTTCTCTTCCTTTTCTTTTCTTTTCCTTTTTCTTCTCTTTTCTTTTCTTTCCCCCTTCCCTCCCTCCCTTCCTTTCTCTCTTTCTTTCCTTTTGTTATATTTTAAATGTTGTTTCTTTAATAGAAGGTATAATAATTTCAGAATCTAAATTTATTAGTGACCTCCGTTACATATTTATTAGATTTAACTTAATAGAGTTAAGATTAAGAGTTTTATTATTTTGTAACACAAATTGGGAGACCTTTCGTATTTATAGAACTAGAACAATAAAACATGGCATGGTAATTGGCATTTCTTTGGAAATGTGAAAAATTTTATCAGTAAAATTACTGGGATCAAAAAAATACAGGAGACTTCCAATAAAAATGTTAAAAAAAAATACAGGAGAAAAAAAGTTTAAAAAATGTGCAGTTCTTGGTTTCCCTTATCCATTTTAGTCTGTTATTCTGTAAAAATAAAAGATACATACCTGGATTTGCTTAGCTTATTAAAGAATGTAGGAGAAATAAAATATTTATAAACTAGAACTCATGCTCACTGGCTCATTCATTCTCCAAATATTGAGCATCTGCTCTTTGAAAATTATTGTGTTATAAATGGTGAAACTAGGATACAAAACACCCTGCCTTTAGAATTGTACAGTCAAGGAGCAGTAATTATACAGAGAAGATGGTGAAATACCCTCTAAGACCTAAAGGACAAGTAAGAAGGAGTAAGGAGGTAATGGGACAGGGATGGGGTTGGGAGAAGTGGGAGGGGGAGGGTGAAAACAATAAGGTACAAATTCCCTGGGGAACAGAAGTTTGGGGTTTGGGGAAAATACAAGTCTCTCAGTGGGATATCCTGTTAATTTAAGCTGGGTGGTAGACTAGATGAGGCTGTGGGACTGGTGAGCAGAGGCCAGGTATACAAACGGTGTTTCTCAGAGTTGGAGGACAAAACCCTGGAATGCAAACCTGTTCATAAGAGTTACTTTAGTATCATAGGCTTCCCTGGTGGCACAGTGGTTGAGAGTCTGCCTGCCGATGCAGGGGACACGGGTTCGAGCCCTGGTCTGGGAAGATCACACATGCCGCGGAGCAACTAAGCCCGTGCACCACAACTACTGAGCCTGCGCGTCTGGAGCTGTGCTCCGCAACAAGAGAGGCCGCGACAGTGAGAGGCCCGCGCACTGCGATGAGGAGTGGCCCCTCCTCGCCACAACTGGAGAAAGCCCTCGCACAGAAACGAAGACCCAACACAGCCATAAATAAATAAATAAATAAAAATTAAAAAAAAAAAAAAAAAGAGTTACTTTAGTATCATCAATAAACCAGAGGAAAAGCTCCTCCTCCGGCAGAAACGGAAGGTGTCCTGTGCTCTTGTTCAAGTGCAGCTGAACACAGAGCACAATCTAGTTGTTTTATGCATAGCGTCTCCAAGGAATTTATGAGAAGTAAAGGTGATACTCCCTTGAGGTGGAATTCTGAGAACCATATCTCAGGCATTAAAAAGGCATTTTAATTAGGCTATCTTGAGTATAATTTTGCAAACTCTAAGGGAGGGCTCCATATTAGGTGGTGAAGAAATGAATAAAAATAAAGGTGATTTGGATAGAAAGGCACCCAGGGGGGACATTGTTGGTCCTTGACACAAATTCTACGACCTCTGAGTTGCATCCATCTGGGGTGGACAACCCCACATACAAATTAAGTAACATCCTCAAATGGGGGAATTTATTTTGTTTTACCTGCTAAGCAGCTTTATGCGATCACTTGGTGGAAACCGCATATTCTGTGATATCTCTTGGATTAATGTAACATAAATCTTCCCAGAGGGGAGGGTGGTATCATCTGCAGTAAAAAAAAAAAAAAAAAATCATATGATAACTGCCATTCATTAAAGACCTTACTCTGTCAAGTGCTTCATATCCATTACATATATCCCAACAGTCCTACAAGATAGGGCTTATTAGACATACTTTGCAGATGAAGAACTTGTAATTTTCTCGAGTTCACATGGCTGATAAGTGAAAGAGCTGGGACTAGACCCCTGGTCCAAATTTTTCTAGAGCCCACACTATTCCGCTCCTCCAACCTGAGGCAGACCTTCTGTCTTTTCATTCTCTATTATTCTCACTACTCCAAATGTATCACATACAATTAAAAAACAAGACACTCTAGTCAAAGTACAAAAAGCGATCCTGATGAAGGAAGGTGAATATGAGAATAAAGCACAATTTGGGGATTGTCTGTGGGTTTCATATGCGGAGGATCCCCCTGTCACTAGCCCCAGGGTTCCCTGACAGGTGACTCTGCTCACATACTGGCACAGTCCTGTACCAGCACTTTCCTGAATTACAGCATGTTTCCTCTGGGTCTTCCCCAGTGTGCCCTCCTGCCCAAATCTGAACCTCATACACTGACCAGCTCTTCACTGTGACCTCTGGAGCTGCACCCTGTTTCCTGTGATACAGGCAGTCCAGAGTCATATGCCCTCCCCTTGATTAGAGCATTCCAACTCTCTGCATGTGTACAGTGAAGGTCCCATCCCTCCCAGTGGAACCACTGACAGTGAAGTCTAGATACCTGGTCACCACAGCCCCATCCCCAGCCCACAAGTCTCAGAGTATATTCCAAATGAGCTGGTGATCACAGTCTTATTTCTTACAGAAGATACTGGTTCTTGGGATATAACTGAAGTTAGATGGGGGGTTTTGTAAATGACCCAGATATTGTCAGTAGGATTTTGAAGGAATGTGTTATTTGAGACTGGCCACTGAACACATACACCAATGACTGAGCTTACAAAAGCCTCCCTCATAAGTTGAAGATGAGAAAAGACCATGGAAATCACTGTCTAACAAACATCTACTGAGGCTGAATTCCTCAGAACCCACAGTCGTTCTAGGAGGAAAAAAAATGTCAGGGGTTTCCTGACAGATACCCTGTCTTTGAACAACAAAGATCAAAATAATTCACCATCCTTCATACGCCTCTTATCTCAGTTCTTGCCCCAGAGGAAAATCCTGGTTTTCCCTTGTGCCTAATGTCACCTGTAAACGTGTCCTACACGTTCAGTCCAATCCGCTTGTACTTAGGAAGGCTCATGTGACTACGCAGACACTGAAATATGAACAATGTTTGTCACCTCCAGGCCAAGGAATTTGAAAGCCAGTATGCCACTTCCATGCTTTCTGTTCCATTCAGCAGCAAACATGGAGATCGCTTGTTGAGAAGCGGAACTGCCAATGGGAGCAGACTGGATCACTGGGTCATCTGACAGTGGAGGCCCCTGCCTACCCACATTGGACGTTATGTGTATAAGAAATAAATTTCTGTTGCTTTAAGCCATTGTGGGTCTGCAGGTTTTATCTGTTGCATCAGTTACTTTATCTGATTAATGCATACCTACAATTTAAAAAAAATTTTTTTTTTAAATTTATTTTTTGGTTGCATTGGGTCTTCGTTGCTGCGTGTGGGCTTACTCTAGTTGTGGTGAGTGGGGACTACTCTTCGTTGTGGTGTGCGGGCTTCTCATTGCGGTGGCTTCTCTTGTTGCGGAGCATGGGCTCTAGGCGGGCAGGCTTCAGTAGTTGCGGTGCGTGGGCTCAGTAGCTGTGGCTCGCGGGCTCTAGAGCGCAGGCTCAGCAGTTGTGGCACACGAGCTTAGTTGCTCCGCGGCATGTGGGATCTTCCCGGACCAGAGCTCGAACCCGTGTCCCCTGCGTTGGCAGGCAGATTCTTAACCACTGCGCCACCAGGGAAGTCCCACATACCTACTATTTTTGTGGTTAGATGTATTTAAATATTGTAATTACAAAGGTAACAGTACATATATTCTTGCTGCAAAAAATTCTTACAGATAGATTACAATCTCCCCCTTTCCTCAAAATCCAGCCCCCTCCTCAGAGGCAACCACAATTAACAAACTGATGTGTGTCATTTTAAAGCTGACCTGAGGCTTTTTCATATGTAGATGTGCTATAAAAATATATTGAACTTAACATGTATGATTAACAACGTACATATTGTTCTGCCTCTTGACCCTGTCACTTAACAAAATGAATGCAGAATATTTCCATGATAGCACACATAGATCCACCACACTCATTTAACAACTAAGATCCTTTTTCTTTAAAAAAAAAACATGTTTATTGAGATACATTTGATATAAAAAACTGCACATATTTAATATGTACAATTTGATGAGTTTGGACATATGTATACACCTGAGAAATCATCACCACAGTCAACGTAACAGACATATCCATCACCTCCAAAAGTTTCCTCGTGTCCCTTTGGTTTTTTCTTTCATGGTGAAAACACTTAACATGAGATCTATGCTCTTTCAAAAATTTTCAGTATTGTTAACTATAGGCACCATGTTGTACAGCAGATCTTGAGAACTAATTCATCTTGCATATCTGAACCTTTATACCAATTGAACAACTCCTCATTTCCCCCTCACCCCAGCGCCTGGTAACTCAGTTGATTCTCTCCTTCTATGAGTTTGATGATTTTAGGTACCTCACTTAAGCAGAACCATACAGTATTTGTCCTTCTGTGACTGGCTTATTTCACTTAGCATAATGTCCTTCAAGTCCATCATATTGTTGCAAATGGCAGGATTTCCTCTTTTAAGGCTGAATAATATTCCACTGTGTGTGTGCGTCCGTGTGTGTGTGTGTTTGTGTATGAATCACATTTTCTTTCTTCACTTATTTTTGATGGACATTTGAGTTGTTTCCATATCTTGGCTGTTGTGAGTAGTGCTGCAAGGAACATGAGAATGCAGACATCTCTTAGAGATCCTGATTTCCATTCTTTTGAATACATAAGAATGTATTCATTTTGAATACAGGTCATGGAAGCAACCTAAATGCCCATCAACAGATGAATGGATAAAGAAGTTGTGGTACATATATACAATGGAATATTACTCAGCCATAAAAAGGAACGAAATTGAGTCATTTGTTGAGACGTGGATGGATCTAGAGACTGTCATACAGAGTGAAGTAAGTCAGAAAGAGAAAAACAAATATCGTATATTAACGCATGTATGTGGAACCTAGAAAAATGGTACAGATGAACCGGTTTGCAGGGCAGAAGTTGAGACACAGATGTAGAGAACAAACGTATGGACACCAAGGGGGGAAAACTGCGGTGGCGGGGGGGAATGGTGGTGTGCTGAATTGGGCGATTGGGATTGACATGTATAAAGTGATGTGTATAAAATTGATGACTGATTTAAAAAAAAAAAAAGGTGCTGGGAAAACTGGATAACTACATGCAGAGGAATGAGGGTGGACCCCTATTTTATACCACTCACAAAAATGAACTCAAAATGGAATAAAAACTTAAATTTAAAACCTGAAACTGTAAAACTCCTGGAGGAAAACAGGGCTCCTTGACATTGATCTAGGCAGTGATTTCCTGGATATGACAGCAAAGCACAAGCAACAAAAGCAAAAATGAATGAGTCTGCCATGTTTGAAGAGCAAATTTTACAGCTCTATCAGCAAAATTATTACCTTTAGAAACTTCATCCTTCTGCCCTGTGTGAGTTCTACCATGAATTACTGATATCTGAGCAGGCAGTTGTAAAGCCTTTAACCAATCAGTTATAACTTTTCCATGAGAAAACTTAGTTCTTATCAAAGTAATAAATCCCCTATTTTTCCAAATTTACCCTGTGGCATGGCAGAACCAAACATTTATTAGTAGCATATGTATCCATTTTAAGTCTAGGACCAAGAATTGTAGCTCTAGCAACTGTTATTATCTCGTCTGCTTGTGCAGACCTAACTCTGGACAAAACATGGGCTTCCAAGATTTCATTTCACCACCCCACAGGAAGCCTTAAGTCAGGCACTTTTATCTCAAGTACATGACCCAGCAGTAAACATTATCAAGTCTGCATTTTAAACAGAAATGTCAAATAAATCACGCCAGGTTTTTCAAAATTTAGACTCCAAAGCTGTGGGGAGAGAGAGGCTGTAGCCATCTTCAATTATTCAAAAGCCTCTTCAGACTCTAGGGACAAAAACCAGAGGATCTAGAGAACAACGTGCAATTGCTCTGCCAGAAGTTATGACTGCCCTGTAAAAACCTAGAATCCACTGTCTACAATATCCTACTAGTTCCCTAATTATCTAAGATAATTTTTTATTTGCAAAATTGGCTGGCTCCTCGATTGTAACACTTGGCCACTTTCAGCTGACAACAGATGCTGTATTTTCCCTCAGTTTGGTAATACTGCACTTTGCCTAGGGCAGCCTTATGGCCCTGTGAAGAGAGGAATTGTAACAAAGTTTCAGCTTTGCATTGCTCTTTAGTTTCTGAATCTACCAGCAAATCATCTACATACTGCATGACTGTCCCTCTGTTAGTGGCACAAATTTCTCTACATTTTCCTGTAAATGACTAGAGAAAACAGTAGGAGAGTCCCCAGAGCTCTGAGGAATCCTTTGCCATAAATACTGTACTCTTTTGAAAGCAAACGCAAACAAGAATATAGATTTGTGTGCTAGAGGAACAGAGAGGGAGGAAAAAAAAATCAGAAGGCAGATCAACTACAGAGAAAAAAACACTGCAGATACTGGTACTGAAGTCACAAGTGAGACTAGTTGGAGGCTTAGGGACTATAGGGGTTAATGGAACAACAGATTTACTTACTTCTCTAAGATCTTGTACAAAATGATGTAGTGGTCAAAGATCTTCATAAAATATACCTTCCTTCTTTACTATAAGTATGGGAGTATAACAGGGCAAGTACTGTTTTCATTTTTTATTATCTCCCTTTTTCTCTAATTCTTTTATAACCAGTTTTATTCCTTACAAGTGAGCTCTCAACAAAGGATATTGTTTTATGCGTAGCCATGACATCCCTTTGGTAAGCTATTTTTATTGGTTCTATATCTCAAATTAAACCAGTATCATTATTCCCTAGGGCCCAAAGTGATGCATAGATTTGTTTTAGCTTGGGGTGCTTTTCCAGCATGGTATGACACTGCCACTTTCTGCCATACCCCATTTCATTCAGAAGGCACAATGAACCCAATCAGGTGCTTTTCTCCCCCTAGGGTACTCCACAGACACTCTGTCCAGTGTATAGAATGTGGTAACCTTTCATTTCCAAGGCATGTCTCTCTCCAGTGGGTTTACAGGAGGATCAAGAGAAAGTAAGAAAGGATTTTCCTTCGTCATAGGCCCTGTCTGTATGGGAACCATGGATGAAAAGGGACAAGAAGAAGGCTGACCCAAAATACCAGAAACCTGTATTGATCTATCACCAAATGAAAAGCGAAAAATCCCTGAGGAAATTTCAGAATAAGTAGCACCAGTATCACCAATTCCCACCCCCAAGATTCCAATATCTGTCCATTTTTAGCCATTTTGCCAATTATTCCCTAGTCTTCCTGCGCTTTCCTGATTCCCTGCTTCCTGCAACTTCTGCATTTGGAGTTTCTCTTTACAGTTCCTTTTCCAATGTCCCAGCTTCTTGTAAGAATGACATAGAGTCTCCCTTCTTTACTCCCTTCACAAGTTGTCCAGAGTAGGGGTTATTCCTCTACTAAATAGTTTTAACTAAGCAGCTAACACAACAATTTTTTTTTTTTTTTAATTTTATAGCTACTTTTTAAATTTTTATTTATTTATTTATTATTTTTGGCTGTGCTGGGTCTTCGGTTCGTGCGAGGGCTTTCTCTAGTTGCGGCAAGTGGGGGCCACTCTTCGTCGCGGTGCGGGGACCGCTCTTCATCGCGGTGCGCGGGCCTTTCACTATCGCGGCCCCTCCCGTTGCGGGGCACAGGCTCCAGACGCGCAGGCTCAGTAGTTGTGGCTCACGGGCCCAGTTGCTCCGCGGCATGTGGGATCTTCCCAGACCAGGGCTCGAACCCGTGTCCCCTGCATTAGCAGGCAGATTCTCAACCACTGCGCCACCAGGGAAGCCCAACACAACAATTTTTAATTTCTTCTTTCCTCTTTGTCTTTCTTTCGATTGTCAGAAAACAGCATAGCTGCTGCTAAGATTTGAGTAACAATCTGTCCTTGTCATCCTACCTCCTTCTGCCTAACTTGAATGTGGATAGTCATCAAGAGAGCCCAGACAAGTGTGCTTAGGGCCAGAGAGTGATTTTGATCTGCCTTTGGCCCTGAGCCAATAAATTTTGAGACCGTCTTAGCGAACAGCCAACTGAAATCAGTTGGGGGGACTCACTGGTTTTCTGGTTACACCTCTGCAACTTCTCTCAGCTCACCTTTAGCAGAAAGGCTTCAAGCATGGCTATCAGCAACCCTTCTTGCAGGTCTTTAAAGCCCTTGGTTCTTCCATACTTGTGGTGGTGGGGGGCAGTGGCTTCCTTTGGCCACCATACACCTTGATGCGGTAATTTTCTGGACCCTGACATGCTTGTTCCATCAAACTCGCCAAGCCAGCTAGTTGCAAAATTCCACACAGCAGGCAGTGCACATCCCCATGTGTGGGGCTGTAAACTGAAAACACACTGCAAAGTATTTCTAGGGTACAGTGAAAAAAGCCTTTAAATGAGTCACATCAGCTCATTGGAAAGGCAAGTGAATTACCTTGGAGGCCTGGGCAGCTCCTCAATGCTGTCATCGGCATTGCTGGTGATCTGAATAGGAAGAGCTTGTTGTTCTCATACTGAAACAAGAAAAATGTAATTTATATGGTCTTTTGGCTAATCTTCCCATGTTGACCTTTATCAGCTTAACATCTTTTTTTGTTTGCTTTGTTTCAAGTGCCTAGTGGAATTACTCTCCATCCTGTTGCCTTCATACGGGAACAGAATCTTTTATCCACATTCTCAATTATTCCATGATCATGTTGCTTTATCATTTCTGCTTTCCTTCCTACCTACCTGGTGTGGGGATGATATGGGAATCTTGTAGGTGAACCTGGGCATGAAGACATGAAGTGGACTCAGGCTAGGGCATGAGGTACACAAACCTGTGTCCTCAAACAGGGCAGGTAATTCATTAGCAGTTAACAAACTTATGCCTTAGTCCCTCTGTGCAGGGAAATCACTAATGAAGGGAGCCACACATCCAAAAGATCACTGCCTCCTCCTCTCCAGAAACTGATTTGAGTTAGGGAAAGATAAAGGAGAAGCAGGGGAGGGACTTCCCTGGTGGTCCGGTGGTTAAGAATCCACCTGCCAATGCAGGGGACACAGGTTAAATCCCTGATCGGAGAACTAAGATCCCACATGCCACTAAGATCCCATGCGCTGCAACTACTGAGCCCGCGTGCTCTGGAGCCTGTGCGCCACAACTAGAGAAAAGCCCGCAGGCTGCAACTAGAGAAGCCCACGCACCACAACGAAGATCCTGTGAACTGCAACGAAAGATCCTGCGTGCTGCAACTAAGACCTGACGCAGCCAAATAATAAAAAAAAAAAAGAGAGAGAGAAGCAGGGGAGCAGAGAGAGTTGGGACATCAGGGAAAGGAGGAGGGTTCTGTGACAGAGACAGTGCCTATAATTCTCTAATTTCCTCTTCCATTTTTCTCAGGTTTTCCTCCTGGCTATCCAACTTATATTTAATTTTTATTAAAAAAAATTATATTATATTTTATTTTTTTGATATTAATCCCATAAATACTAATAATTCATTTGGTTGAGATGAGGCCCTTCTGAGAACCTCTGAAAGTATGTTACTTTATCCAAATTAAAGGAAGCATCCTCAGGCCACTGCAAGACTAGATTCTTACAGGTATATCATGTCTAATGTGACAGAGCTAGTACCTAGTAAATACTGAGAAAGAAGTGGCTTCCCATATTTTTCCATCATCAAAGCTGATGGTGATCCTGATGGGATTTTAGAGCCCATATTACCATGCATATTTTATAGTAAAATCTTGAATTTGACGGGGTTGGTTCTTCTGACAAATAATCCAAAAGAGCACAGAGCTAGAAGGAAGACTTTATAATTTAAATCTCTTACCTGACTGTTGTGTGTCCACAGAACTTCTGCTGATTCACTTGATCCAGGAACTTACAGAAGTCTTGTCCTCATTGCCAGATTTCTTGGGGTAATTTATTAGAAACAAACTCTCCTGCCAACTAACAAATGCCTTTCTGCAAAATATAGGAAAGAGAGAAAACAGTTTTATTATTTAATAAGAATTAAACCAGAATGTGACACTCATCACAGGCAATCTGCTAAAAAGATTGCGAAGACGGAAAGAGAGCTCACCCTTTTATACCACCAAACAAATACAACCCATTACACCCATGTTCTCAAGATAAGGATAAGTGTTCCTCAAGTAAGAGGATGTGACAGCTCCATGTATTACACATACTTCATCCTAAATTCATCTGGTAATTGGGGCTGCCCTCTTTGTTAGATAATTGCCTTTATCCAAAGGAAAAATAAACTTGTCATACCTTTGTGAAAGGAGGCAGTTTTTTACAACTTGGAGACAGGTCAAAGTTAAACTCTTATGGAGTCTAGGAGGTGGGGTGCTAACTTCCTTGATATTTATATTTCAAAGAGGTGGCTCCCAGTTACTTGAGAAAAACATTCCTGGGTTGTAAAACTGGCGAGAGGCTTATTTAGCTTTTAAAAGATTTACATAGATCTCAATGAGGCAGAGAAAGAATTTACAAGTTTTTTAAAGTAAATGCTCTAAAAAACGGGGGAGGGGGAGGGGAGTTTCGTTTCTTTTTTGCCCTGGGAAAAATAAAATTTTCTTATTTTATTTTATTTTTATTGAGGTATAATTGACATATAACATTTAGCTGTGTTTAGGAACTGAGGCTGGCCTCTAACCAACAGCCAGCAACAACAACAACAAACCCCAAATTTCTTAGCACCATTGCCAACAAAGTGAGTCAACTGGGATTTTTCTCTAGTTGAGCCTTTAGATAAGAACATAGTTCAACTGACACGTTGATTGCAGCTAGGTGAGACTCTAAAGCAGAGACCACAGTTGAGTTCTACCCGGACTTCTTACACATAGAAACTGAGATAATAAATTTGTGTTCATTTATCCTGTTAAATTGGCACTAATTTGCTATGTAGCAGCAGTAGAAAATGGATACAAGAAGAATACTCTACTATACTGACCTAGCTATTAACCCTTTCTTTTGGCCTTTCTTCATTCCTTACATACCAAGTTTCCCTGCCTAAAGTGGTTACCTGGTAACAGTTAGAAAAAGGTTCATGAAACATTTGAGTGAGTAGGAGTTGTTCACTCCTGTCAGAGTTGAGGGTAGCTGGAAGGAAGTATGTGGAGCTGAAGTGAAGGCAGGCCTTGTTCTGGGCTGAGATGTACCTATGAGATAACCAAGTTAGTCCCCATCCTCCTCCAGTTCCCCTCAGCTTATGACCCTGTGGATTTATTTCTGGGTGACTTATTCCACATTTCGGGATAGACTGTCAACCTAAAGTCTTTCCCACTGGAGCTCCAAATACCATTCAGATAATGGAAAGCCCTCATTTACACATTTCCAGGGCACAACCTGCCCTGAGTGGTGTTAGTTCACTTGCTAGAGGAGCAGGCTCTCACAATGAGATTGTGCAAAGCTGCCTGCCCATTGTGGAATCAGGGTCACTCCCTGCTTCCCGACCTCTCTCCACTCAGAGTAGCCCTGACAACAACAAGGGAAAGAAATGTCTCCCTTGTACCATTAAGTACTCTAAACCCCAGTGTAAGCCTCTACAAAAGAGTCTCCCTGATAAAGAGCAGAATCTGCAGGATACCTCCACATGGGCAAAAGAAAAAAAAGAAAGGGAGCGGTGGAGAGGCCCTGGCTCCCAATTTCCTCACCCCACAGCAGGAGCACTCATTCTGGTGGAGAAGAAGGTGAGACACTGCCCCCATCACAGGTGGACAAGCTGGGACTGCCTCTAAGTCACTAATGTCTTCTTGGTTCTCTTCAGTGTGTCTATAATCAGCACTATATCCCCTGGTCACTATGTCTATAACACTATTGTCCAGGTTATGCTTCCTCAAAGTCTAGCGATTGACAGGTCAGTGGAGAGACTGGTGTAGAGGTAGATGGAATGAACAGATCATTGGCCCAGGTAGCTTTCTCCCAAGCCTGTGCGAAATCCCCATGCACTTTTCTTTTAAAGTGAAAGCCCGAGATGGTATCCAGGCCAACTAAGCTGGGGACAAGGGGACTGAAGGAGCTGCCATTTCTCAGAAGGAGCTGCCATTTCTTCTTCCTCTTCAGCTCACATCATTCCCATTCCTTCTGTTACTCAGTTGACTGATGTCCCCTTTTCCTTTCAGCCCTTTCCTTCCAGATGCCCTACTTGAACAATACTGGTATCTCTCTAGTTCATAGAAAATACAAAGTTTTTTTGCTCTCCTCAACTAGATGTAACTTTGAAAATTACCATAATATATATAAAAGAAGGTTTTTAGTAGCCCCCAAAATTGAATTTTGTGTCTAGTGTGAGGGAGTGTTCCAGTTGCATTATTTTTCAATTTGGATATACAGTTGTTCCATTATCACACCTTAATAAAAAGAGTGTTCTTTCTCCGCTTCTCTGCAATGGCAGTTTTAATAATCAAAGGTCCACGTATAAGTGGGTGTTTTAGGACATTCTATTCAGTTCTATTGGTCTATTTGCTTATATCGGCACTTATAACACAAATTTTTAATTACTGTAGTGTTTTTTAAAAAAGTAATTCTTAACATCTAGTAGAGTAAGTCCTCATATTTGTTTTCTTTATCAAGAGCATATTGACTCTTCTTGGCCATTTGCAAATAAATTTAAAGTTTAGAATAAGCTATCAAGTTTCACATACAAAACCTCTTGAGTTTCTCTTGGGAGGACTGGGTATTACCATACACGACAGATTAAAATTGGGGAGAATTAACATGTTTACAATATTGAATGCTCCTCTCCATGAATATATGATAATTCCCTATTTAAGTTTTTGTTAATTTCTCTATTAATAGCTGTATATTTTAAATTTTTATTATATATATTTTTATATGAGGCATGGGTATTTTATTTAGTAATTTACAAGTTATATTTTGTTTAATTTCATGGTCACATGTTTGTTGCTGCAGAAACAAAACGCATGTTTACATATTGACTTTATACCCACCAACTTTTAAAAATAACTGTATTGATTTCACAGGTTGTTTTTATTTATTGTTCTTGTTTTCATAGATATCCTTTACTTTCAAAGATATCCTTTGCCTGGTAGCATAATTTCCTTTATCATGAATGAATAAGTTTTATAAAACACTATTCTGTATCAATTTAGATATGATTTTTCTCTCATTTAATCTGTCCACAAGGTATGCCAGCTGTGGATTTATTCTCCCTCAGATCGATTCCTCACTCTTCTGCTCTGCTCTTTAGTATAAAATCTCTGACTCTCATTTCTCATGCTCTGTGCTCTCCAACACCTGGATGCCAGCTCAGTTAAACCAAGGAGTGACAGCTGCAGAGTAGAGCCCAGGAGGATCCAAGTGCCCAGAATCCTTCACCTTCTTCCCCTCTGAAGCAGGTGGTTTCCCTTCGATGGCCACATTATCTCCATGGCTCCAACTTACCTCAGTAACAATACTTTTTCTCTTTGTTCCTCTAGCCTAGAGGCGGGAATGCCTTTTTAAGTTGCAAAGTATTGTTTTGCTCAATTCTCCCCAGTTGGCTTCTCAAGTAACCAATCTCCTACACTAAATTCTCCAAATTGTATAGAGTGATTTCTGTTTCCTGGATAACAGTTGACCAATTACAGATAACCAATTTTATCGATTTATTTTTTCATGTGAAAGCCTCCTTTCAGTCCTAAGAAAAACTTAACTCTGTCACGTATGTGTGTATACACAAACACACACATATATATTCAAAAACTCTAACAGTATAATGGAGAGATTTATTCAACTTTTAAAAATTTCAAGCACTACACATAAAGCTCTACAGTATAACCTGTGAGAAATAGTCCAAGTGGTACTCGAATATTATAGCCTTAAATACATTTACCAGAAAAAAAATTTTAAACATTCAAATGATTCAAGAGCTATAGAAACAATAGCACATTACATTCAAATAATTAGAAGGTAGGAAATAATGAAGATAAATGCAGAAATGATGAATTAGAAGGTAGTAGAGCCAACTAATGAAAGCCAGCTCTTTGAAAATATTTCTATAATACTTTCTGTAGGTATTATCAATTACAAAAGAAAGAAGCATAAATAAGTGATATTAGTTCAATAAAATTCTGTAAGATATACCTACAGAAGAGATTTAAAGGCTATAATAGAACACTATAAATACTTTTACCCTTACAACAGGATAACAAATGGTGGATAAGGAAAAAATTCTACCTAGAGAATTTTTTAGCTAGTAATCACAAAGGAATGCTAGAGTTACCATTCTGCAGCCCCTAATGGATTAATGGCTGAGGGTGATGAACCTCAATGACTGGCAACATCACCACAAAGGAGATAACAGACATCATGTATCTCCTAATGGAAATGCACAGTGTCATCTTTGGAGTAATGTTACCAATAAATAAACCTTCATCTTCAAGGGTCTTTCTATTATTATTGAGGACTGTTGATGTTGAGTATCAGGTATATTGGGTTCATTATTCTATTCTCTGTGCCACTGTATGTTTGAGAATTTCAATAACATGATTTTATTATAAATAGTATGCCTCTAAATTTAAAAATCCAACTGACATGGAAGATTTTTTAGCAAAATATAAATGACTAAATACGTCCATAAAGGAACAAAAAACTTAATCTAACAATAAAAACTAAAACTGTAGTTAAAACCCATGGAACCCTCAAAATGTTCCTGGAAGCTTCTTATACCAAATGAAGGAGGAATCAATCAAAATTTTATATAAACTCTTCCAAACCATACAAAAGATAGGAAATGACTCATCCACTCTAATGGGGTAGCGCTCCTTGATACAAAGACGAGGTAAGGATACCCTGAAAAAAGAACATGAGTCAAGCTCACTCATATAGAGACAAGTCTTAAATAACTTCATAGCACATGCAATGTAGTGGTGAATTAATAAGAAAAAATAGGCTGTGTCAGAGGAATGCAAAGAAGAAATCACATTAGAAAACATGAATCAGAATTCACTATACTAACAGATAAGGGAGAAAAAGCACTTGATCATGTGCAGGGGTAAAGAAAAAGCTTTGATAAAAATTCAACATAAATTAATGGTAATAACTTTTAGCAAACTTATAAGAATGGAATTCCCATATCATAGTCGTCAGCAGATATACATAAATGTGAAATATTAGAAGCATTCCCAATAAAGTCTGGAAAAACACAAAGATGTATGATACCACAAACCTGTATGTGAATGTATAGCAGGACACAGCCAAGAACAAGAATAATAAAATAAATATATGAACAATGAAAAAAACAATAATAGTACCAATATGATTTTATAATTAAAATACCTAAAGTAATAGGCAAACACAATATTCAAATGTATAAGGAACATCAAAAACCTAGTATATTGAAAATCACTACAGCAAAATCAGAAACCTGGTCACACAAAATCGATAACTAATTAGAACACGTAAAGGACAATCCCATTCACAACAGCAACAATATCTAAAACGTACCTAAAATGAAACCTTACAAAACTGTACAAGATCTTTATGAAGACAACTATAAAAATTTACTGATAGAGTTAGAAAAAAAATGTCCCAAATAGAGCAGTATAATATGTTTATTCAGGGGAACAGAATATTGTATAGAAGTCAATTCTCCTTAACTTATTTAGTTTTAGTGCTGTACCTGTAACTTCCAAGATGACAACCAAACTCCAGGTGCTGTCTCCTGTGCCCCAAATCAACCCTGGAAAAACTAAAGAAGGAATAAACAAAATGATATCAACATTAACAGTATAGCAATAATGAGAAAACCCTGAGGGTACTAAGTCTGTACTGAACAAGTGCTTGTGTGAGGGCAGTTGAGATAGGTCTAGGGAAGACAGGATCATTTGAAGCAAAGGTTTTAAAGTTTAGCCCTTATTTCTCCCAGTGTGCCCTGGGTGGATGAATTTCCACTGCCTCACTGAACTTGAGGGAACTTGAGGCAGCTCCTCAGAGCCCACACGCCAGGACTATTGGGTTATGCCAGGACTATGGGATAATATCAGAACAGCACCAAAATTTGGTTGGTTGAGGTAATATGAGTCCAGAGATTGTCCTAATAACCACCTGAAACTTCTTCTGCTGGTGAAGACAGGGCTTTTTTTAATGGTCATCTTAATAGACTATAAGGCATGAATGGAAATAAAATAGTGAGAACACTTGAGATCTCTTCTTTCAGCAAATTTCAAGTATATAACACATTATAATTAACAGGAGTCACCATGCTGTACAGTAAGTTTCCAGAACTTATTCATCTTATAACTGAAAGTTGTACCCTTTGATCAGTATCTCTGCTTCTCTCTAACCCCCCAGGCTCTGGTAATCACGATTCTGCTCTCTGTTACTAGGAGTTCAACTTTTGTTTTTTTAGATACCACATATAAGTTAGATCACGTGATATTTGTCTTCCTGTGTCTGGCTTATTTCACTTAGCATAATGTCCTCCTAGGTTCATCCATGTTGTTCAAAATGATGGGATTTCTCACCACACACACAAAAATGGTAACTATGGGAGGAGATACGATAAATAGTTTCGCTCTGGCAATCATTTCACAATGTACCCATATATCCAAACATCACATTTGATAAAATATACATAAAAAGCAACTTTTATTTGTCAAAATATAAAGAAAATATTGAAATAGAAATAGCAAGTATCACAGTAATTTCACATAAGAAAAAAATTCATTCCAGAAAATTTGATTAATGACACTGATATCACGCAAGAGAGGTCCCAGGGCTAAAGTTAGGAAAGGGAAGAAACCAGTTAGAATGGGCATCATCAGAAAATCTACAAACAACAAAAGCTAGAGAGGGTGTGGAGAAAAGGGAACCCTCTTGCACTTGTTGGTGGGAAGGTAAACTGATACAGCCACTATGGAGAACAGTATGGAGGTTCCTTAAAAAACTAAAAATAGAATTACCATAGGACCCAGGAATCCCACTACTGGGCATATACCCAGAGAAAACCATAATTCAAAAAGACACATGCACCCCAATGTTCACTGCAACACTATTTACAATAGCCAGGTAATGGAAGCAACCTAAATGCCCATTGACAGACGAATGGATAAAGAAGATGTGGTACATACATACAATGGAATATTACTCAGCCATAAAGAGGAACGAAATTGGATCATTTGTAAAGACATGGATGGATCTAGACACTGTCATACAGAGTGAAGTAAGTCAGAAAAAGAAAAACAAATACTGTATAATAACGCATATATATGGAACCTAGAAAAATGGTACAGATGAACCAGTTTGCAGGGCACAAATAAAGACACAGATGTAGAGAACAAACGTATGGACACCAAGGGGGGAAATGGTGAGGGGTGGTGTGGTGGTCGTATGAATTGGGAGATTTTGATTGACATATATACACCAATATGTATAAAATGGATAACTAATAAGAACCTGCTGTAAAAAAAATAAATTAAATAAAATTCCAAAAAAAAAGAGGAATTCCAAGACTCATAGAACTCAATGCAACTTCCCTAACCCAAGACATTGAAACCCACAGGATTCTCACCTCCTACAGCCATTTCCAGGAAGTCTGAGGCAGAACTGTCCATATGAGACGAGCCTGCACTTCACACCAGCAGTCTCAGGGAGCTGATGTCTTTGATGCGAGGCCTTGGCCTCAGGTCAGCAGACGGGAGGTAGCCCAGCACCTACAGGGAGTCAAGAGAAGACACTGAGAGGGGATTGAGAGCAGCATCCACCATAGAACAGGGGGCCCCAAAGAGGCCTCACTGTCAGTCTCGGGGGACCCAGGCATGGCTGTGAGGCTCAGGCCCCCAGATACTTCCGGCTGGGGGTGCCGACAGAAATGAGAGCCAAGGTGTGACGCCTGCTGACTCAGCTCAGCAGAGGGAAAAGTCCCAGGACCTGCCGAGAGTCAATGAAAGGCCCACGTGCCAGTCCTGCGGGAAGCTCCGCCTGCACCACCCTGCACCACCCCACACCTCCCGCCCCGCCCCGCCCCGCCCCGCCCCGCCCCGGCCGGGGTCCGCCCGCCCCTGCTGTCCTCCTGGAGCCCAGATGCGCATGACCGGAAGTGACGTCCTCCTAACCACGCTGCGGGGGCGAGGCCATTTTTGAGAGCTGCCGTCCTGCGAGGGTAAGTCGCGGGAGGAGTCCCACGTCTCGTCAGGTGTCAAGGTGTGAGGTGACCCCAGTTAGAAGTGCGGGGACATGCCCCCGACACCCCCAATCCCCTTTCCCTCCGCAAAGAGGCGGCCACACGGGCCCCGCCCACCCCGCCCCTGCTCTCGGCCCGAGAGGCTCGGGCCTGGCCGTTAGGCCCCAAGTCCATCCGCTTCCCCCGCGGGGTCTCGGGCAAGGAAGGCCTCGCTCTGAGGCTGGTGGACCCTGGCTCAGCTCAGTAGAGGGAGCGCCCCAGGCCCTGTGCAGTGAAGGACGGGACCCTCGTGGGGTCCGAGGGGCTCCACACCCCAGAATGGCGGCCACGCAGACCCCGCCCCTGACGTCAGCCTGGGAGCCTCCGGGCAGGTCTCAAGACGGAGGGGCTCCCCCAGTGCGAACGCGGGCGAACGGACGGATGGACGGACGGACGCGGGAGACTCGGGGAGGAGGGGGCCTTGTTCTGAGGGGCTGGCCGCAGGTCAGCAGAGGGAGGATTTCCAGGGCACGGGAGGAGTCAGGGTGAGGACCGTCCTCCCCGTCGCAAGGGCACCTCAGAACCCCTCCCCTGTTGTCAGCCGCTTCCTTCTGGCCACACACGGAGAAGGGAGGGCTGCTGTCTGAGAGGGGAGGTGCGGGCCAGCAGAAGGCGCGTCCCTGAGCACTCCCAAGAGTCAGCCCAAGCCCTTGAGTGAGGACCAGTGGGGCCGCCAACCACAGGGCCTCGACCTGTCTGCCGCACGCTGCAGGCTTGGTAAAACTCTGCCACATGCGGCCGCGTGGTCACCCTCACTGCCTCCTAATGAGACTCAAGGAGGTGCCGGCACTGGTGCGAGCACATGGCCCTCGGGGCAAGAGGGGAGCTCCAGGCTGCACCGGCCGTCCAGGGAGGACCCCGAGTGAGGACTAAGGGAGCCACCCACCCCGAAGAGAAGGGACGAGAGAGAATATGGCCTGTCCCCTCCTGCCAACCCGTAAACTCCCAAGGAAGGACTGTCAGGCTGAGACTGCCCGTCATTTCCTCTGCCAGGTCCAAGGGAGGTTAGAGCTTTGTTCTGAAGGGGCCATCACCAGGCAGCAGAAGGGAGGGTCCCAGGACCCTTCGGTGGTGGGCTGAACGCTCCCTCCTTTCCTCCTCCTGGGTGTCATGGAAGGTGGTGGTGTCAACTTCAGAGCAGCAGACGGGATGGGGTGGGGGGGGGGGGAGTCTTGCCAGCAACTGTCATCCTGACTCTGAATGGGAACCGCGAGGACCTACCTCCCCTGCCAGCCCCCACTGTCACCCCCGTACCGCCCAGGCAGGGCTGGCTGGCTGTGCCCCAAGGCTCACTCTACCGTCCTCCACAGGGGTCTCAGGGGACAGGCGGAGCAGGAGAACGGGAGCCCTGTGGGTCCTCGAGCAGTGCCCTCAAGGACCCTGCAGAGGCGGCCTTGGTTAAAGCCAGGGAGGAATCTCCCCGCCAAAGGTGCTCACAGCATCTCCTTGTCCCTTCCCCAGGTGCCCTCATTGCCTGCCTTCCTGCCCACACTCCCGCCTGCTGGCCCTGACCTGTGTCATCATGCCTCGAGGCCAGAAGAGCAAGCGCCGTGCCCGCGAGAGACGCTACCGGGCCCGGGCGAAGACTCAGAGTCTCAAGGGTGCCCAGGCCACTGAGGCGGCGGCGGCGGCAGCAGAGATAGAAGAGTTGCCCTCCTCCCCTGCTTCTGTTTCTCGGGGTACTCCCGAGGGAGTTTCCTGCCCAGGATATGAAGAGGGTGCCCGGGCGAGCCAAGATAAGGAAAGTGCAAGTACCTTCCAGGCAGCACCTTCCACTCACAGCACTTGCACAGATCCTGTGACCAGGAATTCCGGCATGTTGGTGCAGTTCCTGCTGGAGAAGTACAAGTTGAAGGAGCCCATCCGGCAGGCAGAAATGCTGAAGAGTATCGACAGGCGGTACAAGAAGCACTTCCATGAGATCCTCAGGAGAGCCTCTGAGAGCATGGAGCTGGTCTTTGGCCTCGATCTGAAGGAAGTTGACCCCACCCGTCACTACTACGCCCTCATCAGCAAGCTGGCCCTCTCCAGCGAGGAAAGTCTGAGTGATGAGTCGGGGCTGCCCAAGTCCGGTCTCCTGATGATTCTCCTGGGCATGATCTTAATGAAGGGCAACCGTGCCACCAAGGAGGAGATCTGGGAATTCCTCAATGCGTTGGGGTTGTATGCTGGAAGGAGGCACTCGATCTTTGGGGAGCCCAGCAGGCTCATCAGCGAAGATTTCGTGCAGCAGAATTACCTGACGTACCGCCAGGTGCCCAACAGCGATCCTCCGTGCTATGAGTTCCTGTGGGGCCCGAGAGCCCTGGCTGAAACCAGCAAGATGAAAGTGCTGGAGTTTGTGGCGAAGGTCAATGCTGACGTCCCCAGTGCCTTCCCAGATCTCTATGAGGAGGCTCTGAAAGATGAGGAAGAGAGAGCAGGAGTGAGAGCCGCGGCCAGGGCCGCAGCTCTCGCTCAGCGCAGTGCACGTTCCAGGGCCAAGGCCCGCAGCTCCTCCCACATCTAGGGAGGGAGGCCACGGGCAGTTTGTTCACTTTGTTTTAGAAGAGAGCAGTCAAGCTCCTAAATAGTGCAGAATAGTATTGGTAGAGGGAACAAAACATATATGTTCTTACAGTTTTAAGTAGTATGGCAGTTTAGGTGCAGTTAGTTTTAATAAAATATGTATCTTATTTTCTTTTTTCCATATGAAGAATACCTAGTTAAAGATAGACAGATGATAGGTAGGTAAGTAGGTAGAGAGATGCTAGATAGATAGATTTATGATAGAGATGTTTAGTATCTTTTCAAGTGTTATTACTTCATTGAAGGTTTATTTTGCTTCAGAATCTAAGTGTATTAATGTCATGGATGTCATGTTTATTGCTGTTCAGTTTTAAGATTAAGAGTTTGCTATTTGTAAAAAAAACTGAAAAGCCTTCAATATTTTCCTTTTGCTACAGAACAGGGTAACATGGCATTGGAATAGGATTTTTCGTGGAAGTGAGAAAGAATCCCACAGGAAAATATTTGGGATCTCAAAATGGTGATACAAAAGTAAAGGCTGGTTAATTCTTAGTTTGTCTTCTTCTCTGTCTCTTTGCCTGTAAAATTAAATAATATATACCTAGATTTGCTTAGGTTATTCAAACTGTTTGAAAATTAAATGATAAATAAGACTTCTTGGTCATTCCTTCTTTTTTCTCTCAAATTAATTGACCATCTTCTCTTTGGAAGCCTCTCCAATACTACTATGGTTGGTAAGAAAATGAAGACCAAGCCACTGCCCATAGAATTTTTAGAGTCTAGCATCAGCTATCATGTAAGGAAGATGGTGAGATACACTCTAAGAAATAAACAAATGAAAATTTTTTTAAAAAGGGTGTGGAAGAGGAGGTTCCAGATGAGAGCAAGGAAGTGTAAGTTACCTGATGAAGGCAGCGTTGGGTCTTGGGCAACTTCTAGTCCCTCGGCAGGAAGTAATTATCAGTCAGGATGCATGGTGGGCTAGATGAAGCTGTGGGAGTGATGGAAAGGGCCACTCAGATGGTGTTTCTCAGAGTTGAGAGACTAAACCTGGAATGGAAAACATATCTTCACAGTTAACTTTGGGATGTGGAAAAACCAGAGAGAATCCCCACCTAGGGAATGGAAGGGGTCCTATGCACTTGCCCCAGGGCAAGTGAACATTCAAACTAGGTGTTTTAGGCATGAGCTGTCCAGAGAGTTTCTGAGAAAGGTGATACTCATTGAAGTGAGATGCCAAGAAGCCACTGGACTATCTCTCTTTTTGTGGGATGGGATTGCCAGAGCTCGCTCCGTTAAAAGGGCATTTTAATTAGGTTATTTTGAGTGTAATTTGGCAAACTCTAAGGGAGGGCTCAAATTTTAGTGGCAATGGTATGAATGAAATTAGGGGTGGTTTGGATGAAAAGGCACCTGGGAGGGAAGTTGTTGGTCCTTGAAACAAATGAACTCCTAGTTGCATCCATCTGCAGAAGATGACCCCATACCAATATTAAAACAAATGCTCTAATAGGGAAATACTACTTAGTTTTACTCGCTTGGCATTTTGGCTGATGTGGATTTCTATATTGTTTGGAGTTGCATATTCTCTAATGTAGGCTGGAAATAAAATTCTGTGAAGGAAGTTTGTTATCATTTGGGGTCAAAATCATCTTAGTAATAACTGCCATTCATTGAAAGTACCAAACTTTGTCTCAAACTGCCGGGTGGTTTACATACATCATGCATGCCTGTGGTCCTGCACTGTAGACCTTTTCAGACTCATGTTGCAGATAAAGAAGTTGGAATATTCTCAAATTCAAGGCTGGTAAGTGACAGGAGCTGGACTGAACCCTGGCTCTGAATCCCTCTAGAGCCCACACTGTGCCACTCCTCCCAGGCTGAGGCCGACCTTGGGTCACTTCATTTTTCTGCTCACTAGTCCAAAATGTATTTCAGGTGTTAAAAAGCAGGACTTCATACCCCAAACATGGTTTTGGAATAAAAAGCTCCAGGAATAAGTAATAAAAATATGAAGATAAAAGTGAGGTACAAATAAAGAAAGAGATAGCATTTGGTGACAATATAACTATCTATGAAGGAAATGTCAGTAAACCTCAAAAGAGCAGGGGCTCACAAAGTCATTTAATTCAGCCCTTTCCCTGTAGAAAGTAAATCTATTAGAATTGAGGTTATATAAGGCTATATCTGGCCAGTGAAGAGAAGGAAGAGATCAGCGTGTTTTCTCTGATAGCACAACACCTGTACTGGGGCCCTTGCTTGGCTGCAGCTTCCCATCTCACATCACTCCTAGGGCTCAACCTATTCTCTGCAAGATTTGTTGTAGGGAGATCAATTAAGAGTTTTCAAGGATGTGGCATTTCCCAAGAAGCCTTTCATAGAAGAGATAGGAGTCAAGGTGAATACTGATGAATGAGGACTGAGGAGACAAAAGCCACATAATAACTTAAGTCACAGAGAGACTGGCCTGTGTCTGCTCTCAGACTTAGAAGGCCAAGGCAGGGCTGCCAGGCTGAGCATCCCCTCACTTATTTTCAGGGTTTAGAGGAACATAAGAGCTTTGGTCTACATGGGTGACTTTAAGTTGAAAGAAAGAGGAAACTTAGGGCCCTTCAGAAGTCAAGGTGAGGAACCTGAATGAGGACTGAGGGCACACCCCTACCCTGAACAGAGAGAGCCCCAAGGAGCCTGAATCCTGATGTCAACCCTGGAAGGGCACAGGTAGGAGTAGCCTCATGTGGCATTCCCAGACTTTGCCTCTCTGGCACCTCAGGGAGTGAGGACCTTAGTCTGAGGAGAGGGTCCTTAGGTAAACAAAGGAAGGAGTCCCAAGCCCTGCCAGGAGTCGAGGTGAGAACCCCGAGTGAGGACTTAAGGAAACCTCTGCCTTTAGACTGTGAGAGAACCCCACGGAACCATGCCCTTCCTGGTATCCCTGGGATACCTGGGCTTTGTTGACATGATGTGACATATTTCTTCCTATGGTGTCACACAGGGGTGAGGGACATGGTCTAAGGGGTATGGCCTAGGGCCAGCAGTGGGAAGATTTCCAGGTTTTTCCAGAGACCAGGTGAATACCCTGAGGACTAAGGGAACCACATACCCCATAACCATAGAATTCATTCCTTACTCTCAGCCTCAGAAGACCAAGGACAGGTATGGTCAGATGAGGAGAATCTCACTTTCTCCTAGGGGTTTCAGGGTGGTGCTGGCCTTAGTATAAGGGGCAGGCCTAAGGGCAAGGGAGGGTGGAATTCCAGGCCATGACAGAGGTCAAAGCAAGGACTGGGGGATCATCTACCACTAAATAGAAGTGATAAGGAATCCAGCCCTGCCCCTTGTTACAGCCCTTGAGGATCCAGGGCAGGGCTATCAAGCTGAAGCTCCACCAACACTTATTTATATCAGGTCTATGGGAGGTGAAATCCTTAGTTTGAAAGTGTAGCCACCATTCAATGAAAGGGGTGGGGATATCAGGCCCTATGTGTAGCCAAATTAAGGACCCTTAATGAGGACTGAGGACTCCAGAGGCCAGGACAGAAAACTCCCCACTGAGCAGTCAGTACTGGGGGCACCTGGACAGGGGTGATAAGCTGAGGACCCCCTTCATTTCTTTCTCATAGATCCCAGGGAGGTTTGTGATGTCAACCTCAGAACAGCAGAGGGAATGGGTCCCATGACCTGCCACCAGTTAAATGATGGTCTTGGATGTGACATAAGAGACTCCTCAATGTAGAAGACCACCAGCTCCTGCTGTCGCCCCAGCATGCCTGAGGCAGGGGTGGCAGGATGCAGCCTAAAGATCACTCTAATTTCCTTCAACAGGTTTCCCAAGGGACAGGCTGATTAGGAGAACAGGAGCCCTGTGGGTTTTTAGAGCAGTGCCCTCAAGGAAAACTACAAATGTAGCCTTCCTTATAACCAAGGTGGTATTTCCCTGCTGAAGCTGCACACTCTCTCAACCTTCCTCATCCAGTGGACCCTTATCCCCTGCTCTTCTACTCACACTCCTGACCATTGTGCCTGAGCACAGTCATCATGCCTCGGGGTCAGAAGAGTAAGCTCCGCACCCGTGAGAAACGGGCCGCCAGGCCCAAGATGACTCCCAGAGTCACAGGAGAGTTCAGGCCACTGCAGTAATAGAAGAACCCCCCTCCTCCTCTTCTCCTGTTTTGGAAGATAATCCCCAGAGTTCATCAGCTACTGGGTCAAACAGCACTTCTCAGGGGTCTTCAAAAGCCCCATCTACTACCATCACTTCTTCAAGTACTTCTGACACAAGGTCTGATGAAAATGATAACAGTCAAGATGAGGAACATCCATGTTCCTCTGATGTCTCACCTTCTACTGAGAGCACATACAGTGATACTCTAACTAGTCAGATGGATTTGTTGGAGCAGTTCCTTCTGCACAAATATAAAATGAAGCAGCCCATTATGAAGGAAGACATGCTGAAGATTGTCAACCAAAAGTACCAAAACCGATTTGCTGAGATTCTCAAGAAAGTCTCTGAACGCATTGAGGCTGTCTTTGCAGTTGACTTGAAGGAAGTCGACTCAACCATCCACTCATATGACCTTGTCAGCAAACTGAAACTCCCCAACAATGGGAGGGTGTGTCCTGGTAGGGGGTTACCTAAGACCGGTCTCTTGATGACAGTCTTGGGTGTAATCTTCATGAACGGCAACTGTGCCACTGAGGAAGACATCTGGAAATTCCTGAATGTGATGCGAGTATATGCTGGGAGGAAGCACTCCACCTATAGGGAGCCCAGGAAGCTCATCACCAAAGATTTCGTGAGGCTGAAGTACCTGGAGTACCGCCAGGTGCCTAACAGTGATCCTCCACGCTATGAGTTCCTGTGGGGCCCGAGAGCCCATGCTGAAACCAGCAAAATGAAAATCTTGGAATTTTTGGCGAAGTTCAGCAATACGGTTCCCAGTGCCTTCTCATCACAATATGAAGAAGCTTTGCAAGATGAGGAAGAGAGAGATCGAGCCAAAATTGCAGCCAGGCCTGGAAATACTGTCACTTCCAGGCATGTTCCATGGCCACGTCCAGCAGCTTCTCCCACCCTTACTGAAGTCTGAGACTTTTTAAAAATCATCCAGATAAGAAAATTTGACATCACAATAGGGATTTTTGTTGAAATGGGAAAGAATCCCACAATAAAATTGTTGGGATAATGGAATGAAAAAATAAAAAATAATTAAAAAGAAAACATGATAAACCTTGATTTTTCTTAATCCTTTCAGTCTTCTGTTTTGTAAAATTAAATGATTTATACCTCAATATGCTTATTAAAGAATGTAGGAGGTATTAAATCTTAACAAGTTAGACCTCTTACTCACTTTCTTTTTTATTTCCCAAACGTCAGTTGAGCATCTGCTCTTTAAAAGGTTCTGTGCTAGTACCGGCAATGCTAAGATAAAGACCCAGCCTATGCCCATACAACTTTAGAAGCAAGGAGCTGCAGTCATACAAGATGTTGAGATGCCCTCTATGACTTACGGGAAAGTAAAAGGATAATCCAGAAAGAAATCTCTACCTGGGGCAGTGTATTGATTTGTTAGGGCTTCCACAACAAAATACCACAGAATGGGTGGCTTAAACAACCAAAATTTATTTTCTCACAGTTCTGGAGGCTGGAAGTCCAAGATGAGGGTTGGTTTCTTCTGAGGCCTCTCTCCTCAGCTGGCAGATGGCCACCCTCTTCACTTGGCTGTCCCTTTGTGTGCATATATCCCTGGTCTCTCCTTTTGTGTCCTAACCTCTTCTTATAAAGACACCAGTCAGATTGGGTTATGGCCTACCCTAATGGCCTCATTTTAACTTAACCAGCTCTTTAAAGACCTTATCTCCAACTACAGTCGCATTCTGAGGTACTGGGGTTTATGCCTTCAACATGAATTTTTGTGGGGACACAATTAAGCCCCTAACAGACAGAAATCTAAGGTGTCTTTGCTCTTATCTCAATGCAGGAGAATACAGTGCACAGACAGGTATTCTTTGCACATTGTCTCCAGGGAGTTTCTGAGACATAAGGGTTAACTGCCTTGAGGTATGTCAGGGAGGAGGAAATTCCCCCACTACCCCTTTGAGTTCTTGTGGTTAGACTAATAAAGTTGACACAAGACAAATTAACAGGAGAAAAAGAAAGAAACTGTAATTCATGTGCACGGAGGTGTCATAGAAATGGGACCTAGGAAGTAGCCAAAGCAGGCAGCTTTTATACTTTTTAGACAAAGAAACAATAAACTTGTGAGGAATGGACAGGACAAATAAACTTACATTTTGGGTAATTCCTTCAATTAGTAAGGAATCTAAACAGAATTTGGGCTTGGGGTAGTAAGTTAAAGAAGTAACAAGGTTTGTTTATACAGGCTTCTCTGCCTGAATTCCCTATTTCTGGCTATAAGGGTATCCTTCTACCTCCAGATGCAGGGAATGCATCTTTCACATGAGAGATTTATTTCCTGCTTTCAGGGAGACCGAAGGGAGGGTCGGAGTGCCCCTCCTGCACTGGCTGTTTCTTAAATAACTTTAATTCAAAATAATCAATATGCCATTGTGGTATATTTGGGGGCAGCCTGCCCTAAGCCTTAACAGTTCCCTCCTCTGAAACTTCCCTGGAAGTTTCACATATTAAGAGCTGAACTGGTCACTGTGGAGACAGAGAATGGGTTAGTAGAGTCCTCCATTTCATTGAACCAGTTTCTTAGTTCTGAGAACAGTTCAGTTCAGTTAAATTGTTGTATCTCATTTCAGGAGGCAGTGATGCAGATGGGCTCCCAAAGCTAGGTCTATGGTGCAAGCAATATCAGGTATTTAATAAGAGGCATTTCTATGGAAACAAAAGAAAAACAAAGGTTAATGATTGGAGCTGGTTATAAACCAGTTTCTGAGCCCAGGGGGCGGTCAGTCAAGAAGATTTCTAGGTGTCAGGTTCGAAGCATCTATTGCAGTTTGAAATGTCTCTGATGATGTCACTGAGTGTTCAGGTTAACTTTCTGAGTGGCTCATACAGCAACTGGCTGTAGATTGTTTAAATATGAGCTGTTGTGGCAATTTCTCTGACGTTTATATCAAGTCGTCTAGCTTCAGTGTGCAGGGCTTCAGGAAAAGAACAGTTTTAGCTCTCAATGATTCAAGTCAAAAGGATGGGAGAGGGGAGCAGGTCAAGTTGGCAGAGGAGTAGGACATAGAGCTCACCTTCTCCCCACAGATACATCAAAAGAATGAGAGAAAATTGGAAATGTTAGTTTAGAGAGTTGCAGCCAGATACTGGAGGAAACTAGAAAAATTCAGGATCCAGTCCAGTTTACAGGTAAATGACAAAACTTCAAGGAAAAGTAATAGCACTAGAATCTAATACCCACAAGTGCATAGTATAGTTTCTATTGAAACAATTTTTCTCTCTAAAATCTCCCTCATCTCTACCAAAGAAAGCAAAATTAAGACTAATTTGTTTGCAAAATAAGTCTAGATTCAATAAACTTGGCCTGATTATTTATGTTAAGTCCAGCAAGAATAGCAATTGGCCATATAGGCTCTTTTAAATCTGCTTTGCTGGAAGTTTTCATAAGGAGTCTCCAGAGTGAAATTTTAATAGCTTCTCAAGGCCAGGAAGCCACACCAAAGACTTGTCGTCAGAGTTCCTTTTATACCTAGAGATTTGGGTGAATTCCTCTCTTCTTGAAGTCCCCCAAATATCCTGAGGCTCCTGTGCCTGCCAGGAAGTGGCCTTCCTTACTCACCTGGTAAGGCTGCTGGGAAGCTGCTGGGAACTCTGTCAGCAAGGTCCTAGGCTGTTTTTTCAAGGGGCTTTATGGTTCCATAAAGTCGACCTTAGTTCCTTCAAGCTATCTGGTCATATCTGAGTCTACATGTATCTCTGTCAAATATGACATTCCAATCAAAGTCTTGGCAATATAACCAATGTTTCCAATTGTGTCCTGCTATAAGAACAGATTCTTATTCAATTATGCAAATAACTATTTTGCCAAGAAAATAAGAATACTCACTGAGACTTTCTGAATTCTGGAGTGATCAGGTAGGGACAAAAAGATAAATGTTTAAATTCTATTTACAAAGGTATAATTTATCAAATTGCTGTAAGTTAAAAAATTCCCTTATATCTGGAAAATGAAAGATTTTTAAAAATCAGTAATATTTCAGACAAAAAAATCATGAAAATTATAATCATATTCATCAATTCATTCGGTCCCATGTTAATTCTTGTTCTGCTTGAATCCAGTTTTTCCATTAGTTCTATCGATCTTCCCTGAAGATTGTGGGTGATAGGGACAGTGATAATTTCAAGAAGTTTGCAAGGTTTTTGTTAAGGCTTGTATGATTTGCCCAGGGAAATCTGTGCCTTGATCACTGGATATTATAAAAGGTATACCCCAAGTGGAGAACACATTTTCTAAACAGTTTATTTGCCACTGTGAGGGAATCAGCTTTGCAGCAAGGGAAGGCTTCAACCCATCCAGAAAATATACATACAATAACAAGAGTATTTTGATGACTCATACTAAGTGGCAAATAAATGAAGTCCAGTTGCAGGTGTTCAAAGGGTCCAGCGAAAGGAGGTCTTGAGGCCTCTGGGGACAAAAATCTTTTTTTTTTTTTTTTTCTTCCCAGGGTTATGGACCTGCCAGGTCAGACATTGCTGGTAAACTTTTTGCACAGTTTTATAGAAATCTTCCTACCAATGTCTATTTATAATTTGAGTTATCTTAAATGGGGGGGGGGGTTGCCAGAAAGCTGGGAGGAACCAAGGGACCATCTTGGGTTTCTCATAGCCCCAGCTATTTATTTTATAGCTATTGTTTACCCATTTAATTTCTCCAATTCAGAGGCAGACTGGTGCTATGTTAAACGGACATCAGGATGGCAAGTCTGGCGATTAAGGGTCAATTTTTTGGCAGAAGCAAAATGGATTTTATCCACACGTGCCACAATCTTTACAGATTCTTTTTTTGTTGCTGCCTGTGCATAAAAGTCAGCTTCAGTGTTTCCCTGATACTTGGGTTTAGTCCTTTTAGCGTGAGCTTCAATTTTGGTGACAGACAACATTTTATGCCAGGACATAGAAGACTTCCAGTAATTTCGCATAATTTCTGGAACACTTATAATACATACCTATACAGACACAACATAAAAAAGGCTTAACGTTACTTCTTATTTGACAATGCTTCCCATGTAATTTAACATAACAAATACTCCTAATTAGTTTAATATCTCTCTTTTTATAAGGAGAGAGAACAAATCTTTGAGATATTTCAGGGGCCCTCTGAAATAACTCATATCTCAAAGTTAGTTCTAAGTCAAAAAGACTTCATATAGAATTTGATTTGGGGGAAGCTTGTCAAAAATATCAAAGAGGCTTTAAAACACTTAGTCAAATAGGTCACTGTGAAACAATGCTTGTTTATCCATTTAACCAAAGTAACAATTAAAGACTTCATAGGCAAATATAGAAGGTTATATGGTTCTGAGCAAAATTTCACTCTTTTAACACCCAGAGGACTATGTTTACTTTAGCAATCAAAGACCTGATAAAGATAAGACAAGACACTATATATATTTTTTGGTCAGACTCCTTCAAGGTAAAGAAAACCTTTCATAATCTCTTCTTATCAAGAGCAGACCAATAGAAAAAAAAAAAAAAACAAAAAAAAACACCTCTGTCCTTTTAACAGAGATAAAACCAAATTCCAATTCTGTACCAGTTTACTTTTGATACTTAAGCTCATTTACTTAATTAAATTGATTCTAATCTTATTTAGTCCTGACCACACATAAAATTCCTTTCCAAAGATTCCTTTTTTCACAAAACTTACAATTTTCTATGTCCATTTTAATTTGTACCTTGTTTTCTTTCCCATTTAGAAATAACCAGCCTTACGGAAAATCACTTTCTTTTTCCTTAACAAAAACATCTCCATACCCTATAACTTTTCTTACCCCAAAACACATCCTATTTCTATTGCTATATCTGGTAGCTTTAACCAATATATTAATTAGAATTCTTAATCCTTTGAAATCTTAATTTTTTAGTGAAAATAAAGAAGTAAACAGTTCTGAACTGTATTAACATTTTGTGGCTTGGCAAACTTAAAAATACATTTTATAATTTCTAGAAATATATGTTATGTTATAGGATAATCTTTCAATAAAGCATAAGGTATATTTATTAATAAACCCAAACATACTTAGTCTCTGTAGTAAGAGGTAAAAAATATGCAACCTTAGACTTGTTCAGCAGTTAATGTTTTAGTATTTTATCTTATTTGGAAATGACTAGACATTCAATGAATTCTCATCATTTAATTTAACTAGCAAAACCCTAAGAGTGTAAATTACCAAAGAGATTTAGGAAACTATTTAGGTAGACATACCACAAAACAATTATTGTTAAAAAGTTCACCTGGGCTTCCCTGGTGGCGCAGTGGTTGAGAATCTGCCTGCCAATGCAGGGGACACGGGTTCGAGCCCTGATCTGGGAAGGTCCCACATGCCGCGGAGCAACTAGGCCCGTGAGCCACAACTACTGAGCCTGCGCGTCTGGAGCCTGTGCTCCGCAACAAGAGAGGCCGCGATAGTGAGAGGCCCGCGCATCGCGATGAAGAGTGGCCCCTCCTTGACGCAACTAGAGAAAGCCCTCGCACAGAAACGAAGCCCCAACACAGCCAAAAATAAAAAAATAAAATCAATTAATTAATTAAAAAAAAAAAAAAGTTCACCTAAACACTCTTATCTCACTTACACCTATTTAATTCTTTTGTTCTTGAATAATCATACTTAGATTACTCATGAAAATTTCATGAGTCATTAAAGCATTTAGTCATTATCCTAAGGTCTTTTGTCTGTTTTGTTTGTTTGTTTTCTGACAAACTGTTGCAACAGAGACATTAGCTAGTAAACCCAGTAGAACAAAAGTTGTTTTTCTGCATTATATTTTATGCTAACTCTGAAGATATACCCATATTAATTAAATCAACAAGCTTAAAATTAGCTTTTACAATATTTACTAAAGATTATTCTAGATCATGTGAACTTGAAAAACATTTGGGTTAGTTTTTCTTATATTTTTAACAATTTTTATATAAGTACTAGTTTGTTTAAGCCAATTAAATAGAGCTCTTTTACAAATAATGATTTTGGCAACATAATCTGGAGGTAGAAAGATACCATATTTATAAAGTAGACATATAGACATATAGACAGACAAAACCAGAGATCTCATAGTTTTCATTTTAAAACTTCAGTCATGAATCAGGTACAATACAAAACTCACTAGTTTATAAATAACAGTTAGAATTAATTAAGTGTACTCATTCAGATGGCTAAAGTCTTTTTTTATTTGTGGAGAAGAATTTTAAGATCTGTATTTGCCCTTGACAAGCAATTTTGAGGAGACTGTTCAGGCAAGAGAGTCTTTTAGCAGTTTGTGTTTGAAGAGGTCCCTTTCCTTTTTTTTTTCTTCTTTTTTTTTTTCTTTTTAAGTTCTACAGACTGAGCTAATCCAGACTCATAACTTTAAGGGGCAGGGAAGGAAATGTTAAGTTTTGTCCTAGGGAGTTTTGGAGTATATTTGTCTATTATCATAAGTCTTTGAGTAATCACTATTAATTTTTTTCTTAAGTAAAGGACAATTTTACTCTAATATCCTGATCATTTATAATATCTACAAGCATTTTAAGAGGGATGGGTGAGGGCTTGGGACGGGTAAGGTTAGGTGCGCTTTGACTTGCTTCTAGAATTGTATTTCTGATTTTATATAGATTTACAAGACAAAGACAGTTGTTCCTATTAGCCGTTGAATATTGGACTCCAGCTGATCTGTTCCCGGATTATCTGTAGGAGGGCCTGGAAAACTACTGAGGAAACAGGGCGATTTTTAAGAGCAGAATTTATGTTGGATTTTTGTGTTAATTTCTTTCATCATAATAAGGAATTTCTTAATATTCATTATAATTTTTTTCCTTTCAATTTGATCCTCCCATAAGTACCAATATGAGAGATGTTTATGATGAGAGCTCTCACAAAATTTTTTCCTTTTAAATACAGCCAATTTATTTATTTATTTATTTTTCTTGTTTTTTATTGGGGTATAGTTGTTTTACAATGTTGTGCTAGTTTCTACTGTACAGCGAAGTGGAGTTCCCTGTGCTATACAGCAGGCTCTCATTAGTTATCTATTTTATACATAGTAGTGTATATATGTCAATCCCAATCTCCCAATTCATTCCACCCCAATTTCCCCCCTTGGTGTCCATACGTTTGTTCTCTATGTCTATGTCTCTATTTTTGCCTTGCAAACCGGTTCATATGTGAATACAGCCAATTTAAAGGATCCATCATCTGGCCATTGGCAAGTAGGATCTTATATTAATTTCAAACAGCAACTCAAACCAATAAGCATTTTTTTTTACTGCTTAACCAAAAATGCAAGAGACATATCACAAGAGATTATTTAGCCCTCACAAGATCCAGAAAGTTCATTCCCAGAGTTAGTCTAAAAAAGTAAAAGCCCTTTGTTGCTACAGGTGGTACGACTGGTATAGTGAAAACAATCTCTCTAGTGTCCCACGAAACTGTGGGGCACTCCAGCCATAAACCCATTAATTTATGGCACCAGGCAGGCAGGCACTACTGGAATGGGGCTTTTCCAGTACTAACAAGCAATAAAAGTTGAGATGACAAATGCCCCTTATGGGCCAGGACCCCTTATGACAAACTCCCCTGAGAGCTGGCACAACCAGACAATGAGAGTGCTGGTAACTTCATGTCTTGGAACCCCAGTCTATTCAACTAGCCACCAGATACACCCCAGTAAATGCACCTTCTGGATGACAGACCAGAGAGAATATTCTCACTGGACAAAATGCCAGGCTCTCAAGACATAGAAGAAGACGGAAGGTAAAACCTCATCTCGTTTTTACGTAGAGGAACCACAGCAAAGTTTGTCTAAATAGACACGGGTCTGGTGACAGCTGTTAACAGTCTGTGAGGTTGGCTTGAACAGCAGGCTTATAGGGCCTATGCCTACTGTATTGCCCTATGGTTCTTTCTCCTTATGACAAATGACACAACAGACAGAGACAAAGTAAAACAGTGACCATGTTTGAGAAGAATAGAATCCTAAAGTTTCCCTAAGTCTAAGGAACTAGCTACACAAATATTTTCTCCTGCTAACCTAAATTTAGAGAGAAAAAAAAGGGACTCTCATTACTTTCCCTTCCATCAGACCTTGAAGGCAGCAATCTGGGAGGCTGACATGGTAAGAAATCTTACCTTCTGCGGCCTTTGTCACATGTCCCAGGATCTCTCAGCTGCAGCAGCCTCAGGATGGAAAGCCTCCTGCCTGGCTTGCCAACTGTCAGGGAGGGGGAAATTTACCCCCTACACCTCTTGAGTTCTTGTGGTTGGACTAATAACAAAATTGACACAAGACAGATTAACAGGAGAAAAAGAAACAAATTGTAATTCATGCACATGGAGGTTTCTTAGAAATGGGACCTAAGAAGTGGCCCAAAAAAGGCAGCTTTTATATTTTTAGATGAAGAAACAATAAAGTTTTGAGGAATGGACAGGACAAAAAAACTTGCATTTTGAGTGCTCCATTAGTGAAGAATCTAAACAGAATTTGGGCTTGGGGTAGTAAATTAAAGAAGTAACAAGGTTTGTTTATATAGGCTTCTCTGCCTGAATTTCCTATTTCTGGCTATAAGGGTGTCCTTCTACCTCCAGATGCAGGGAGTACATCTTTCACATGAGAGATTTATATCCTGCTTTCAGGGAGACATAAAGGAGGGTCAGACTGTCCCTCCTGCGTTGGCCATTTCTTCAGTAACCGTAATACAAGGTAATCAATATGCCTTTGTGGCACATTTTGGGGCAGCCTGCCTTGAGCCCCAATGGGTGAGATGCACAGGAGCCACTCCGTTGACACTTTCTGCCTTGAACTGGTAGAGCCAGATCCCAATGCACTAAAAGAGCATTTTAGTTAGGTTATCTTGAGTATAATTTGGCAAATTCTAAGAGAGGGCTAGATTTTGGTGGGGAAGAAACAAAAATAAAAATGGACATGGTTTAGATAGAAGGGCAGCTGGAAAGGACTGAAAGAGTCGGTGCATAACAAAATTCTAGGAAATTTGAGTTGCATCCAGGTGGGGGAAAAAAAACACCTCCACACTAAAATTAAATAATAAATGCTCCCAGTGTGGACAAGATACTTAATTTTACTTGCTAAAGCAAATTTTTGACTGATTTGGTAGTGTTTTGTCTGAGAGCATTGCATTTTCTCTGACATATGCTGGATTTAAGAAAACATTCCTACATAGGAGGGTGATATTGTCTAGGTAAAAATAGTAACTGCCATTCATGAAACACCCAATATTTGCTAGTCATTTTGATGGGTGCTTTATACACAATACATACATTCCCACAGTCATACAAGATAGGGTTTATCAAACTCAGTTGGCAAATGAAGAACTTGCAATATTCTCATGTTCACAAGGTTTTAAGTGACACAGCTAGACTAGACTCCTAGTCTAAATTTCTGTAGGGCACACACTGTTCTACCACTCCCACCCTGAAGCTGACCTTGCGTATCGTTATTCACTTTTCTTCTCACTACTCCATAGTATATCTCAGGTGACTGAAGAAAAAAAAAAAACAGTTTGTGCCCAAAGTACTGGATTGGAATACATAGCCAGGGCGATAAGAAAACCAAAATAAATGAAGGATATGAATAATGAAAGGAAGGATATACTATCTGGTAACAATATGATCATCTATATATGCAGTGTCAGTTAACCTCGAAAGATGGGGTCTCACAAAATTATCAGGCTCAGCCCATTTCCTGTAGTATGTAAGTCTTGTAGAACAGAAGTTCCATTAGAAGCCAAGTTTGGGTGGTAGAGGAGAAATAATCAGCGTGTTTTTTGTTTTCTCTCTGAAAGCTCACCTCCTATGTGAGTCCTCTACCTTGCTCTTCAGCTTCCCCATCGCACATCTTTCCTGAGACACAGATCCACTGTCGTAAGATTTACAGTGGAGAGAGTACTCAAGCGTTTGCAGGGATGTGGCACTTCCCAGGAAACCATTCATTAAAGAGACAGGAGCTGAGACGAGGACCTAGGTGAATGATGACTGAGGAGAACACCACTTCTCTGTAGTGTAGGGAGTCTTGCAGAGACTTTCCCTAGCCTGATCTTAGACCTATGCCATCAGGCAGCCTCCTGCAAGGAAGGTCTCAAGGAGGTGAGGACCTTGTTGTAAGGGCAGTGGCAGAGGGAAGTTCCCAAGGGTCTGAAAGGAGTATAACTGAGAATCCTGTGTGCAACTGAGGGTGCCCTCCACCCCAGAACAGAGGGGGCACCAGAGATCGAGGCCCTGTCGGTGGTGAGGTGAGGGGTAGCGCTCACTTGCTCCTAGGGAGCCTGAGGAAGGTGAGAGACTTTGCCTCCTGCGACGAGCAGCCTCAGGGGTGAGGAGTTCCAGGTTCTAGCAGGAACCGAGTCGAGGTGAGGAGCCTGAATGACGAATGGGAGACATTCCCCAACCCCTGCCTCCCCTCCAAAACCCCGCCCCTCTTCTAAGTCCTGGGATGCCTTGCGCAGTGCAGTCAGGCTGAGGGAGATTTCGGCCCAGAGGCTCTCAGGGCGCTGAGGGCCTTGGTTTATGTGGGCAGCCCCAGTTCAGCACACGGAGGAGAAGACGCTAGCAAGAGTCTGGGTGAGGAAATTTAGGTGGAAAGTCCCAACGAGGCCCTGCTTGCCACTCTCAGAGGACCCAAGCATGGCAGTCAGGTAGAGGGAAGCCTTCCTTTCCTATTTGATAGATCAGGAAGCTGAGGGCCTTGCCCTGAAGGAGTTCAAAGACGGAACTCTGAGTGGGGTCTGAGGGGACCTCAACCCCAGAACAGTGAAGTGGCACAGAACTTGCTTGCTTCCGTCAAGCCTGGGAAGCCCCGCGCAGGGCTATCAGGCTTACTTCTGAGAGGAGGGTCTCAGGGATGTGAGGGCGTTGGTTTGAGGGGAGGGGCCTCAAGTTAGCAGAGAAAAGCATCCCAAGTGTGGCCAGGAGTCAGGATAAGGACCCTATGTGAGGACTGAGGGAATTCCCACCCTGCTGGCAGCCTGGGGTGTCTGTACAACTGGTGATGTGATGACTGACACTCATTTTCTCCTATGGTATCACGGGGAGGGGAGGGTGGGGGGATGGAGGGAGGCGGGGAAGTGGGGGATGCGGGAGGCCGGGGGTGGGAGGTGGGAGGCAGGAAGGCTGAGGGTGGTGGGGAGGCAGGAGGTGGGGGGGTGAGAGATTTTGTTTATAAGGGATAGTTTATCCCCCACAGTAGGAGGATTTCCAGATCTTTCCAGGAGTTTAGTTGTCTGGGGGGAACACCCACAAATAGGGTACAAGAGAATCCATCCCCTATTCTCAGCCTTGGAGACCACTGGCAGCTGGGGGAACCCTCATATCCTCCTGGGGTGGGGTGTGTCTCAGGAGACGCTGGCAGGAAGAGAGAAGGCCCAGACTATGCCAAGGGTCAAAGGAAGGGAAAGACTGAAGGGACCACCAATCATTGAATAGATAACAAAAAATCTAGGCCCCACCTTTGCATTCAGAACTTGAAGGTTCAGGGCAGGGCTGTCAGGCTGAGGATCACCCTCACTTATTTACATCAAATGTAAGAGAGAAGAGTATAAGGTTAGTATCAAGTTGCAGCCACCAGTCAGCAGAGGGGAGGTGTACCAGGTACTACCTGGAGAACAGGTGAATATCCTGAATGACAACTGATCACCCAAGCAGCCCATGACAGAGAGGGCTCCACATAGCTCTCAGTTGGGTGCCCCCTGACAGAGAGAGGGGCTAAGGGACCCCTTTACTTCCTCCTCTGGGGTCTCAGGGAAGTGTTGGATTTGGTTTGAGGTGTCAACTTCAAAGCACCAGAATAGAGGGGGCCCTTGACCTGCCAACAGTTGACATGATGATCCTGACTGTAAACTGAGAAGACTGTCACACCCCACAACAGAGGCTTCCTACTGGCAGCCCCTGCTGTTATCCCAGTATACCCCAGGCAGGGCTGGCAGGCCGCAGTCTAAGGTTCTAACATCCTCCACAGGGTTCTCAGGGGACAGGCTGACCAAAACAGAAGCCTTGAGGGGGCCTAGAGCAGTGCCCTCAAAGACCCTGCAGAGGCGGCCTTGGTTAAAGCCAGGGAGGAATCTCCCCGCTGAAGGTGCTCATAGCATCTTATTCTCCTTCCTCCAGGTGTCCACATCTTCTGACCTCCTATATATACTCCTTCCTGCTGTCCTTGACCATGCCTCAGAGTCAGAAGAGTAAGGTCCATGCTGGTGATAAACGCCACCAGGCCGGAGGTGAGATTGAGTTGTGGGGGTGCCCAGGCCATAGCAGCAGCAGAAGAGGAGTCCACTACCACCTCCTCTCCTCAGTGTGGAGGCATTACCCAAAGTCTGCCTGCTGCTGGGTCATGTAGCACTGCCCAGGAGCCTCAAAGAGCACCAACTACCACCACTACTTCTGCAGGCATTTCTTACACGAGATCTGATGAAGCTTCCAACGGCCAACATGAGGATAGGGCAAGCGCCTATGAGGTCCCACCCTTCACTGAGAGCTCAGGAACTGACTTTTTAACCAGGAAGGTTGGGTTGTTGAAGCAGTGCCTTCTGTACAAGTATAAAATGAAACAGCCCATTATGAAGGAAGATATGCTGAAGATTGTCCACCAAAGCTACCACGGCCAATTTGCTGAGATTCTCAAGAGAGCCTCTGAGAGCATTGAGATAGTCTTTGCAGTAGATGTGAAGGAAGTCGACTCAACCAGTCACTGCTACAATCTTGTCAGCAAATTGAAACTTCCCAACAATGGGAGGGTGCGTGGTGGAAGGGGGTTACCCAAGACCGGTCTCCTGATGAATCTCCTGGGTATGATCTTCATGAAGGGCAACTGTGCCACTGAGGAAGACATCTGGAAATTCCTGAGTATGATGCGAGTGTATGCTGGAAGGAAACATTTCATCTATGGGGAGCCCAGGTAGCTTATCACCAAAGATTTAGTGAGCCTTATAAGATAGGGTTTACCAAACTTGGCACATGAGGAACTCACAGTTTTTTCAAGTTCACAAGACTGGTTATTAGCAGAGCTGGGAATAGACCCCTGGTCTGAATTTGTCTAGAGGCCATACTGTTCCACTCCTCCCAGCCTGAGGCAGACCTGTCTCTTAATTCACTTTTCTTTGCACTATTCCAAAATGTATCTCAAGCAATAAAAAGGCACTTGTAGCCAAAGTGCTAAAAGCAGGCCTACTGAAGGGAAGAGTAAACATGAGAATAAATCAATATTTGGGGATTGTCCCTGGGTTTCATTTTCCTAGGATCTTACTGAGAGCTAACTGTCTAGAAGCTGGTATCTTGTCCAGCTCCAGTTCTTTCTACCATTACAGCACCCTTCTCCCGGGACTTCCCCAGTGTGTCCTTCTTCCAACTCTGGAACCTGACCTGCTGACCAGCTCTTCTCTGCGGCCTCCTCTAAGGGCTACACTCTGCTCTCAGTGCAGCAGACAGCCCCTATCCCCTGCTGTCCCCCTGACTTAGAGCATCCCAACTCCCTGGAGATCACTTCCTTCACCATGGATGTGTATCATCTTTATTTTCCTGTTTATGTGGTAATTTGGAGATTTTCATTTCTCTTTCTCATTGTCTCTCTGTATCTCTGTCTCTTTGTCTCTCTTTTCATTATTTTTCAAATGTCGTCTCTATTAATAGATGGTTTAAATAGCTTCTGAGTATAAGTTTATGAATCACTTGTTTATACATTTACTGCTGTGTACCAAGTTTGCAAGTAGGAGTTTTTATAGTTTGTGAATCAAATTGGGAAACATTCACTCTTATCTTTCATCTAGAATAGGGTAACATGGCATTGGAATAGGTGTTACTTTAGAAAAGTGAAATAAGTCAGTAGTAAAATTGTTGGCATCAAGAAATAGAGCAAAATAAAGTAAAAGATTATCAATTCATCTCTTCCTTATCTTCTTTAGTCTGTTATTCAGTAAAAATTAAATGACACATACCTGGATTTGTTTAGCTTACTTAAGAATTTAAGAGAAATTAAATCTTAATAAATTAGATAATATGCTCCCTGGCTCATTTATTCCCTTAACATTAATTGGGCATCTGCTCTTTGGAATACATTGTGTTATTTCTGGGGATGCTAGGATCTTTGTGTCTAGCAGCAGTAATCTTATAAGGAAGGTGGTAAGATATATGGTAAACCAGAGGGACAATTAAAAAGAGTGAGGGAGTTGAGCTCCAGGTAAACACAGTGAAGTAGGAGTTAAGTTTAAATGCTCCAAGGTACATCCATTTGGGAAACTGCAAGTTCGTCAGATTAAAGTTTAAGTTTAGCTATGTCATGTGGAGTTAAGTGGGAGTGAGGAACAAGGGCCAGCTCTTCACATGGTGTGTCTCAGAGTTGAGAGACTTAAGCTTGGAGCGCAAAATGACTTTTTTTTTTTTTTTTTTTATGGATTTCTTTTTTTTTTTTTAACTTTTTGGGTTTGTTTGTTTGTTTATTTATTTATTTATTTATTTATTTATTTATTTATTTATTTATTTATTTATTTATTTATTTATTGATTGATTGATTGATTGATTGATTGATTGATTGATTGGCTGTGTTGGGTCTTCGTTTCTGTGCGAGGGCTTTCTCCAGCTGCGGCGAGCGGGGGCCACTCTTCATCGCGATGCGCGGGCCTCTCACTAACGCGGCCTCTCTTGTTGCGGAGCACAGGCTCCAGACGCGCAGGCTCAGTAGTTGTGGCTCACGGGCCTAGTTGCTCCGCGGCATGTGGGATCTTCCCAGACCAGGGCTCGAACCCTTGTCCCCTGCATTGGCAGGCAGATTCTCAACCACTGCGCCACCAGGGAAGCCCAAAATGACTTTTGAATCCTGGATCAACTAGAAAGAAACTCTCCATTGGCAGAGGTAAGGTAGGTGTTCTGGGCCCTGTTCCATTACATTTGAACACAGTTTGCAAAGTAATTGTTACACCTGTATCTCATGTCCACACAAAAACCTGCACAATTTTTGATAAGCTGTACTTTCATTTCATTTAGTTCAAAATATTTTTTTCAAATTTCTCTTGAGATTTCTTCTTATACTCATGTGTTGTTTAGAAGTGTTTTGTTTAATCTCCATGGTTTGGGGATTTTCCAATTATCTTTCTGTTATTCATTTCTAGTTTAATTCCATTACTGTCTGAGACAGAAATTGTGTGATTTCTATTCTTTTAAATTTGTGAAGATATATTTTATGGCCCAGAATGTGGTCTATACTGGTGAATGCTCCATGTGAGCTTAAGAAGTATGTGTCTTCTGCAGTTGGATGAAGTAGTCTATAGATGTCAGTTATGTCCAGTTGATAAGTGATGTTGATGAGTTCAACTATGTCCTTACTGATTTTCTGCCTGCTGGTTCTGTCCATTTCTGATAGAGGGGCACAGAAGTCTCCAACTGTAATATTGGATTCATCTATTTCTCCTTACAGTTCTATCAATTTTTGCCTCACACGTTTTGATGCTCTCTTGTTAGGCAAATACACATTAAGGACTGTTATGCCTTCTTAGAGATTTGACACCTTTATCATTATGTAATTCCCTTCTTAATCCCTGATAACTTTCTGTGCCCTGAACTCTGCTCTGTCTGAAATCGATATAACCACTCCCACTTTATTTTGATTAACGTTAGCAGGGTATATCCCTCTTCATTCCTTTACTTTTAATCTATGTGTATCTTTGTATTTAAAACAGGTTTCTTTCTCTAAACAACATATAGTTGGGATTTGTTTTTTGATCCACGCTGACAATCTCTGCCTTTTAATTGGTGTTTTTAGACTGTTGATATTCAAAGTAATTACTGATGTGAATGGGTTAATATCTACCATATTTGTTACTGTTTTCTATTTGCTGCCCGTTTTTCTCTTATTTTTGTTTTATACTCTTTTTCCGCCTTTTGTGATTTTTACGTTAATTAACTTTATTGGGGGACTCATTTCACAATGTACATGTATATCAAAACATGACATTTCACACCTTAAATGTATATAATGTTTGTCATTCATACCTCAATAAAACTGGAAAAAATTAGTTGAGCATTTTATGTGATTCCATTTTCTATCCTTTATTGTATCAATTATTTTTTAAAATTTCTTTTCAGTGGTTGCCCTAGTGTTTGCAGTATACATTTACACCAAATGCAAGTGCACTTTGCAATAACACTACATCACTTTACAGATAGTGCAAGTAGCTTATAATCACAAAGTATTCCTAATTTTTCCCTCCTGTCCCTTGTATTATTTCTATTATTTATTTCACTTATACATAGGCCATAATCATCAAATACATGGTTGTAATTATTGTTTTGAACAAACTGATATCTGTTAGATCAATTATGAATAAGAAAAATATAAGTTTTCTTTCACTCTCATTTATTCTTTCTCTAATTCTCTTCTCTTTATATGGATTCTACATCATTTTCCTTCTTTGTGAAGGACCTCTTTTATTTTTTTCAAGGTCGATCTACTAGCAACAAATTCCCTCAATTTTTGTTTGTCTGAGAAAGTCTTAATTTGTTCTTCACTTTTGAAGGATCATTTTGCAGGATAGAGAAATCCTCTATTTGTCCTCTCAACACTTTAAATATTTCACTCCACTCTTTTCTTGTTTGTGTGGTTTCTGAGGAATAGTCAGATGTAACTCTTTGCTCTTCTAAAGATAGGTTGTTTTTCCTCTGGCTTCTTTTAAAATTTCTCTTTATCTTTGATTTTCTCCAGTTTGATGTGTGGATTTTTCCAACACTACCAAGCAGTTCTCCAATTCTCAGCAGACAGTGACTGGCTGTCCTACAAATTTAACTCAATTCTGACACTATCTACCTGGAGAATGCATCACATCCCCCAGGTTAAAGATTCAGTCCCACATGACTGAATCTACTTCAAATGCCAATCACAAGTCCCAGTTTGCTACCTGTACTTCTGACCTACTAGCTACAAAGTTCACAAGTGATTCTCAGTCCCACGCCCCTCTTAAACTGGACAGGATGGCTATATGGAACTGGAATTGTTTATTTCCCTTGTCCCACATCGAAGGATAGAGAAGGCTAGAGTTGGGTATTTTATTTCTCCCAGACCAGTTGGGCTTTGATAAAACTCCAATAGATTAGGCTCTGATAATATAGTTTCTTCTGAGGGCAGGCATTGTTACGAACAGAATGCTCTGGCATATGTCAAATGATTACTTTTCCCTCCCTTTGCAGGAAGCCCAAAGGGATTTCTTTTCTAGTCTTCACTGTGACAATCTGGTAGAGCTCCTGGAGGTAAAATTCACAAAAATGTAGAGAGTTTTTTTTTTTTTTAAAGATTTAATTTTATTTATTTTTGGCTGCGTTGGGTCTTCATTGCTGCATGCGGGCTTTCTCTAGTTGCGGCAAGTGGGAGCTACTCTTCGTTGCAGTGCATGGGCTTCTCCTTGCAGTGGCTTCTTCTGTCGCGGAGCATGGGCTTTAGGCACACGGGCTTCAGTAGTTGCAGCACTCGGGCTCAGTAGTTCTGGCATGCAGGCTCTAGAGCGCAGGCTCAGTAGTTGTGCCCACAGGCTTAGTTGCTCCACGGCATGTGGGATCTTCCCGGATCAGGGCTCAGACCCGTGTCCCCTGCATTGGCAGGTGGATTCTTATCCACTGCACCACCAGGGAAGTCCCTGTAGAGAGTTTTTAACTCTCAGACTTTTCCACAATGAGCCGCCAAGAAGTTTCTCAATTACAGTTCAGGTTTTCCTACCCTGGCACGGTTCCCATGGAGGTTTCTGCTCTGGTAAGTTCTGATTCTCTGTATTGAACTATCTGCCTTTCCAATTAGAGGGGCAGCAGTTTGCTCTGTGGTCTCACCTCTCTGGCAGATCTAACAAAATTTATTGATTTTTTAGCTTTTTATTTGTTGTTAGGATGGAATGACGACTTCTAAGCTCCTCACATGTCAGACAGGAAACTGTAACTTTATTATTTCTTCAGTTACTCTTTCTGCCCCTTTCTCTCCTCTGAGACTCCTATTATATGTATGCTTTCATAATTGATGATGTTCCACAGGTCTCTTAGGCACTGTTCATTTTTCTTATTTTGTTATTTCTGTTCCTGAGATTATATAGTCTCAATTGACCCATCTTCAGGTTTATTGAGTCTTTCTTTGGCCTGCTCAGATCCCCTACTGAATCCCTCTAGTGTATTTTTTACTTCTGTTATTGTACTTTTCAACTCCAGAATTTCTATTTTGTTCATTTTAATAATTTCTAAATCTTGGTTTATATTCTTTATTTGGGGAGACATTAATTCTCAGTTTCCTTTAGTTCCTTGTTCCTGGTTTCCCTTACCTCTCTGATAATATTTAAATAGTTGATTTAAGTTCTTTGTCTAGTAAGTCCAATGCATGGGTTTCCTCCTGTACAGTTTCTATTAATTTCCTTTTTTCCATACATTTTTTCATTGCATACCTCATGATTTTTTTTTGAAAATTAGACATTTTGAATATTATAATATGTCAACTTTGAGATCAGATTCTTCCCCCATTCATGGCTTATTTTTGCTTCTCGCTGTGGTTTCTGTTTGTTTGCTTCATTAACTTTCTGAACTAACTTTTTAAGATATGTGTTTTTTGTAATGAGTGGTCACTGACATCTCTGTTCAATTAGGTTATTGGTCAGCTAGTGATTTGACAGAGGTTTCAAATCCTGGAATGAAATTGAGGATCCTTTAATGCCTGGAATAAAGAATATAAATCACCTCCATTCTTTGCAGATGGGCTCTATATGTTTGTGTTGGAGTATGCCTTCTACAATCAGTTGGGCAATTTACAACTTTGCCTATACTTCTCCTGCTTGCATGGAGCCTAACTGTGAGCCTGAGGTGAGAGATTAGGGCCTTTCAGGTATATTTTTTAGCATTAGCTAGCCCTGGGCATTCATATGATCTTCTAGATTCCCAGGAATATGTGGTAGCTTTTCAAAGCTCCTTTCCCCCAAAGCATCTCACTCTTTAACCTTTCTTCCCATGCTTTTTGGTTTGCCTAAGATTTGTTCCAACTGTTATCCTTCAGGCATCAGTGGCTTATCTTTAAATGTTTTTGACAAACAGTGCACAGAAAAATGCCTTCTCCCTGGGAGAGTTTAGAGTTTGGAGAAATAAAAGGAGTCCTTTGAACTCATCCTTCAGGGAGCCATTAGATAGGTCAAAACAACCACAATTTCCTGAGAACAGGTCCGTTTTGCTCTCTCTAGCATGAGGAACCCATATCTGGCTCCCTTCCTTAAGGCCAGTACTCATTGGAGGAGCCAGGTAAGAGGTAAGTGAAAATTCCACGAAGTTCTCTTATCAAGATTCAGCTCCCTTGCCTTTTTTTTTTTCTGGTCAATTTTTTAAATTGAAGTATAGTTGATTTACAATGTTGTACAATGTTGTACTTCCTGGTGTACAGCAAAATGATGCTGTTATACATATATATGCATATTCTTTTTAATATTCTTTTCCATTATGGTTTATTACAGGATACTGAATATAGTTCTCTGTGCTATACAGTAGGACCTTGTTGTTTACCTATTTTATATATAGTAGTTTGTATCTGCTAATCCCAAACTCCTAATTTATCCCTCCCTCACCCCCCTGTCCCCTTTGGTAACCATAAGTTTGTTTTCTATGTCTGTGGGTCTGTTTTGTAAATAAGTTCATTTGGGTTATATTTTAGATTCCACATATAAGTGATATCATATGGTATTTGTCTTTCTCTTTCTGACTTATTTCACTTAGTATGATAATCTCTAGTTGCATCCATGTTGCTGCAAATGGCATTATTTCATTTTTTTATGGCTGAATAGTATTCCATTGTAAATATGTACCACATATTCTTTATCCAGTCACCTGTCAATGGACATTTAGGTTGTTTCCATGTCTTGGCTATTGTGAATAGTGCTGCTATAACCATCGGGGTGCATGTATCTTTTTGAATTAGAGTTTTCCCTGGATATATGCCCAGGAGTGGGATTGCTAGATCATATGGCAACTCTATTTTTAGTTTTTTAAGGAACCTCCATACTGTTTTCCATGTGGCTGCACCAATTTACATTCCCACCAACAATGTAGGAGAGTTCCCTTTTCTCCACACCCTCTCCAGCATCTGTTATTTGTAGACTCTTTAATGATGGCCATTCTGACCACTGTGAGGTGGTACCTCATTGTAGTTTTGATTTGCATTTCTCTAATAATTAGCAATGTTGAGCATCTTTTCATGTGCCTATTGGTCATCTGTATGTCTTCTTTGGAGAAACGTCTATTTAGGTCTTCTGCCCATTTTCTGATTGGGTTGTTTGGTTTTATGTTATTGAATTGTATGAGCTGTTTGTATATTTTGGAAATTAAGCCCTTGTTGGTCGCATTGTTTGCAAATATTTTCTCCAAGTCCGTATGTTGTCTTTTTGTTTTGTTTATAGTTTCCTTTGCTGTGCAAAAGCATCTAAGCTTGATTAGGTTCCATTTGTTTAGTTTTGCTTTTATTTCTATTGCCTTGGGAGATTGACCTAAGAAAACATTGGTACGATTTATGTCACAGAATGTTTTGCCTATGTTCTCTTCTAGGAGTTTTATGGTGTCATGTCTTATCTTTAAGTTATTTAGCCATTTTGAATTTATTTTTGTGTATGGTATGGGGGTGTGTTCTAATTTCATTGATTTACATGCAGCTGTCCAGCTTTCCCAAAACCACTCACTGAAGAGACTGTCTTTTCTCCGTAGTATATTCTTGCCTCATTTGTTGAAGATTAATTGACATAGGTGTGTGGGTTCATTTCTGGGCTCTCTGTTCTGTTCCATTGATCCATATATCTGTTTTTGTGCCAATACCACAGTTTTGATTACTGTAGCTTTGCAGTACTGTCTGAAGCCTGGGAGGTTATGCGTCCTGCTTTATTCTCTTTCATAAGGATTGCTTTGGCAATTCTGGATCTTTTATGGTTCCATATAAATTTTAGGATTATTTGTTCTAGTTCTGTGAAAAATGTCAAAGGTAATTTGACAGAGATCACATTAAATCTGTAGATTGCTTTAGGTAGTATGGCCATTAAAACAATATTAATTCTTCCAGTCTAAGTCAGCTCCCTTTTTAAATTAAGTAGTCTCCTCAGTTGTTGTAAAACTATGATTAATTTTTAGAGTTTTAATAAAGTTTATTCTGACAGTTTTTGCCAGTTTCTTAGATGTTTTTGTTTCAGAATAGTGTTCTGGAATTCTCTACTCCACCATTTTCACTGAATTTACTCCATTCCCCTATTTTTAAGGTGAAACAATCTTAAGTTCTATGATTGTGAAGTGTTTTATAATATAAACATTTTCTTCTGCATGTTTGAAGCGAGAATGGTGAAAGGCTTATATACTACTGGCTCAAGAAAAAAAAAGTTGCTGAATATCATTGGGTATATATAATAGGATGTTAAACAACTTAATAGTAAAGACTTTAATGATTGATTTTTAGTTTTCTCAGCATTCTTTCTGGTCTCAATGAATTAACCCTTTAAAGGCTAAAAATTGTTTAAAAACAAGTACTTTCTTCAACAATACTGTTTAAATCATATAGTACTTTTAAGTACATTTTTTCCTAAGATCATAAATTGTTTTCTGTGAGTTAGTTTTTCCATCACTTTTAACATTTCTGAATTAGTGAGGCAAATTTTTTTTCATACAGACACAATTTAAATGCATAGCTAAGTGGTTTGTGAAATATCACACATAATTGGTAATGACATTAATATTATAAATTGGATCTACAATTGCATAGCCTAAAGAATGATGAAATCATTAATTTGCCTTGGAAAGCTATAGATACACCTACAATGTGACCAAAGACAGGTTATGTAAATAAAGTAACCTATCCCCAATGTCACACATGTAATTGTTAGAATATAAATATTTTAAAATAATGATTTCAAAAAACGGAAATATATAAACTATTTCAGCATGTTGGGCTCCATGTCAGATAATAAAATAGTAATACCCATTCTTACAAAGAATGCATATAGTGAATACTGACAGAAGGCCCATGAGAATTAATATGTACAATTGCTTCTCTCACTGCATGAAAAGTTTGTGGAAATTGAAATTTAAACCATAGTGCTAAAGTACGGCACGGGTCCAAGGCACCTGCTATCCATGAATACAATACTGATCTTAAGGCAATATTTGGAAATTTAAAAGTTTGGCATGTAAGTATTATAGGGATAGTGCACATTATAGCAAGATTTTTTAAAACAATTAAATGTGACTATTTCATGATATGGTCCAATGGTGTATAAAATTTCTTCTAGAGAAACAAAGAATGTTTTTGGACCAATGCATAAAACAGAAACTAAAATTTCCTCCTTTGCCTGCCAGTCATGTGATCATACTTATTAAATAGTCTTTCAAACTCTCAAAATACTCTTTCTTTTTTAGTTTTTACAAATGGGGAGTTATTCATTTTGCAAATAAGATATATTCATTTTTTGATTTGCTGTGGGTCCAGCATAAATTCTTATATATAGTGAGGGGAGGGGGATTCTTAAATTGCAGGAAACTAAGTAAATTTCTTAACTCAATGAAATCTTTAAAATAATATGCCACACTATTCTTTACAAAATGAAAGTATCACATTATATAACATTATTTTGTCAAGCCATACCAAACATAGAGCACAAATTATATTTATGTAGATTAAAATGATTATACTTACCTGTAACTGAGTTAAAATTGTAATCTGAGTACCACTTCACACCAGTCAGAATGACCAGCATTAAAAAGTCTACAGGGCGGCTTCCCTGTTGGCGCAGTGGTTAAGAATCCACCTGCCAATGCAGGGGACACGGGTTCGAGTCCTGGTCCAGGAAGATCACACATGCTGTGGAGCAACTAAGCCCACGAGCCACAACTACAGAGCCCATGTGTCACAACTACTGAAGCCCACGTGCCTAGAGCCTGTGCTCCGCAACAAGAGAAGCCACTGCAATGAGAAGCCCATGCACTGCAACGAAGGGTAGCGCCTGCTCGCTGCAACTAGAGAAAGCTTGTGAGCAGCAACGAAGACCCAACACAGCCAAAAATAAATAAATAAAATAAATAAATTTATATAAAAAAAAAAGTCTACAGGGACTTCCCTGGTGGTCCAGTGGTTAAGACTCTGAACTCCCAATGCAGGGGAGGCCTGGGTTCGATCCCTGGTCAGGGAACTAAATCCCACATGCATGCCGCAACTAAGAGTTTGCATGCCGCGACTAAGGATCCTACATGCAGCAACTAAAAGAGTCATGTACCAAAATGTTCATTGCAGCTCTATTTACAATAGCCAGGACATTGAAGCAACCTAAGTGTCCATCAACAGATGAATGGATAAAGAAGATATGGCACATATATACAATGGAATATTACTCAGCCATAAAAAGGAATGAAACTGAGGTATTTGTAGCGAGGTGGATGGACCTAGTGATTGTCATACAGAGTGAAGTAAGTCAGAAAGAGAAAAACAAATACCATATGCTAACATATATATATGGAATCTAAAAAAAAAAAAAATGGTCATGAAGAACCTAGGGGCAAGATGGGAATAAAGATGCAGACCTACTAGGGAATGGACTTGAGGATACGGGGAGGGGTAAGGGTAAGCTGGGACAAAGTGAGAGAGTGGCATGGACATATATACACTACCAAACGTAAAACAGATAGCTAGTGGGAAGCAGCCGCATAGCACAGGGAGATCAGCTTGGTGCTTTGTGACCACCTAGAGGGGTGGGATAGGGAGGGTGGGAGGGAGGGAGATGCAAGAGGGAAGAGATATGGGGACATAAGTATATGTACAACTGATTCACTTTGTTATAAAGCAGAAACTAACACACCATTGTAAAGCAATTATACTCCAATAAAGATGTTAAAAAAAAAAAAAGATCCCACATGCCTCAACGAAGATCCCGCATGCGGCAATGAAGATCCCACGTGCTGCAGCTAAGAGCCAGCGCAGCCAAATAAATAAATAAATAAATATTTAAAAAAGAGTAAATCCTAAGAGTTCTCATCACAAGGAGGAAAGTAAAAAGGAAAAAAGAAACAAAACAGAACAAAAAAGTCTACAATTAGCAAATGCTGGAGAGGGTGTGGAGAAAAGGGAACCCTCCTACACTGTTGGTGGGAATGTAAGTTGGTACAGCCACTATGGAAAACAGTATGGAGGTTCCTCAGAAAGCTAAAAATACAATTACCATATGATCCAGCAATCCCACTCCTGGGAACATACCTGGACAAAACTAAAATTCAAAAAGATACATGCACCCCTATGTTCATAGCAGCATTATTAACAATAGCCAAAACATGGAAACAACCTAAATGTTCATCAACAGAGGAATGGATAAAGAAGATGTGGCACATATATACAAAGGAATACTACTCAGCCATAAAAAGAATGAAATAATGCCATTTGCAGCAACATAGATGCAACTGGAGATTATCATACTAAGTGAAGTAAGTCAGAAAAAGACAAATCACTTATATGTGGAATCTAAAATATGACAAAAATGAGCCTATCTACAAAACAAACAGATTCATAAACATAGAGAACAGACTTGTGGTTGCCAAGTGGGGGGAGGGAGAGGGATAGACTGGGAGTTTGGGGTTGATAGATGCAAACTACTACATTTAGAATGGATAAATAACAAGGTCCTACTGTATAGCACAGGGAACTATATTCAATATCTTGTGATAAACCATAAAGGAAAAGAATATATATGTGTGTATAACTGAGTCACTTTCCTGTACAGAAGAGACTGGCATAACAGTGTAAATCAACTATACTTCAATAAAAATAAATTTTAATCTGATTATCTAGTCTGAAAGTAAAAAGCATTAAATGGCTAAAATAGTAAAGGAAAGGATGATTTATGTTCTTTCATTTTGTACTGACTTTACTAGGATATTGTGAAAATAACAGAAATAACAAAAATTAGAATTCCATTATTTTGAACAATAATTGACAATGGTCCTAGTGGACCTTAATATGCTGATACTTTATTTGAACAATCAAAGGATATTGAATGATATAAATTCCCTTTTGAAAGATACCTTTGAGTATTCTGCTCAGCATCAAGCACATTACCAATATAAGTGCTCGAAAATAAGCAAATCAATTGATTAATAGCATTACACATTCAATTATAGTTGGCATTATTGTATTGAATCACATTCTCTTGGAAATGAGTTATTCCTGTATGAGGGTTATGTTAATTCTTTCAACCAGAATATCAAGTTAATCATCACATCACAAGCCAGATAATAGGAAAAATACTGTGTAGAGCAAATGAATACCTTTAAATTTTCACAATAGAGATCCATAGAATGTGAGAAGTGAAAAGGACCATAAAGGTACTAAAAAAGTGGATACATTTCAAATCCCCTCTTTGACTTGTATTCTACAAAATAAGGCTGTATGGATAATGACAAAAACTCATTCAAGAAGTTAAGAGAAAAAAATCATTTGAAATTATAGCTCTGGACTGTGAGGTCTGTGTTGACGTTACAAAACTGAAGTTAAATAATTTCTCAGTGTGAGATAAAAGTAATGGCTATTTATATCAATTCCAATTCTTGGTTTAGAGAATCTAGTTCTGAAATGCCAAAGAGGTTTCTGCTGATGGATGTTACTTTATTTTACTCTTAAAATGAAAGGTAGCAGAATTTACCACTCCAAAATATATCTCTTTGGCATAAGGATTATTTTGAGCTGATTATTTTTAAGAACTGCAGACACAGAAGAAGCTCTGAAAACCAAGAAGTTACTCTTTAGAAGTTTAAGAAACATTTACATTTATAAGGGAAATCTCCATTTGTAAGGGTGTCTCCCTCTCTATACCAGAAGAAGAGGATGATTCTAAATCTCCAGAAACTTTTAATGATGGAGAAGACAACAACTTATATCTGCATGACAACCTTACCCTTGTACACTGTGTTTTGCCTAGTAACCTCCCATAACTGGCCTCCCCTGTAACATCTTCTTTTGTCTTTAGCTGGAAATGATATTTAAGGTGGTGGCTCAGGCCATAACTGGGAGTTACTCAGTTTTCCGGAGTATCTCCCATGTATAGAGGAGGCATACATATTGTTAAACTCCTGTGCTTTTTTCCTGTTAACCTGTCTTTTTATTCTAGGGGGGTGGTCTCAGCCAAGAACCTAGAAGAATAGAGGAAAAATTATTTTTCCTCCCCTATAAAAGTGTATTTATTTAAAACACATTTCTTCAGATAGCTCATTTTGATCATTTTGTTTTACTGTTTTGCAAACTTTATTACTGTTATTGAAAATAGTATTTAATACTAATTACTCTCTAAATTGTCCAGGTGGTTAAATAGACATCTGTGACATCTAAAATACTAAATACTAAATAGTAAATTAAGACATTAAAATCCAAAAAGTGCAAAAAATAGGCATGTAAACTACTTTGTCCAAACTTGGCAATTGAAAAACTGAACTAAGGGACTTTCCTGGTGGTCCAGTGGTTAAGACTCTGCGCTTCCACTGCACTGGGCACAGGTTTGATCCCTGGTGGAGGAACTAAGATCCCGCATGCGCCACGGCACGGCCAAAAAAAAAAAAAAAAAGACTGAACTAAGATGAAGGCTATCAAAATTTCAATACTTTTTTCTGACTACCCAAACAAAAAGGACAAGTAAGACTAACCAAAAGTATGAATCTTCTTATTATTGCCGATTTCTGGGATAACAATGTTAATGAGAGATTATTTTAAAAGCAAACTAATACAGCAGTTTTATAAAAACACTATTAAAATATGAGATCAAGAGTATCACCATTAATAAAAATGTAAAAAAAAAAAAAAAAAAGAGTATCACCATTAATTAACACATGAAGCACACCTACTAGAAACATGTTGCCACAGAGCAGAAACAAAGTGTGGCCAAATATTTTGTAATGAATGTTTAAGAAAATATAACCAAACATTCAACTCTCTGACTGAAGACTCAAGACAGAAATACAATAAAGCAAGGGAGAGGTGATAAAACAACATGATAAGATGAAAATTAAGATGGCAGAACTGAGGAAAGAATCATTAGGATAAATCAAACCATCACAGAAAGGGAGATGTACATATTTTAGAATGAACATAAAGGACAGTTTAAGAGGCACAATAAGGAATACTGAAGATATGAATGTTAAAAGAAAACATTATAAAACAGAAACCTGGACTTCCCTGGTGGTGCAGTAGTTAAGAATCCACCTGCCTATGCAGGGGGCACGGTTGGAGCCCTGGTCCGGGAAGATCCCATATGCCGTGGAGCAACTAAGCCCGTGCGCCACAACTACTGAGCCTGCGCTCTAGAGCCCGTGAGCCACAACTACTGAGCCTGCATGCCTCAGCTACTGAAGCCCGCACGTCTAGAGCCCATGCTCTGCAACAAGAAGCCACTGCAACGAGAAGCCTGCGCACCACAACGAAGAGTAGCCCCCGCTCGCCGCAACTAGAGAAAGTCCGCGTGCAGCAGTGAAGACCCAACACAGCCCAGAATAAATAAATAAATAAATAAATTTATTTAAAAAAACAAAACAAAACAAAAACCAGAAACCTATGCCAACCTAAACCATGTTCAAAAGAGACTCTTAGCTGAGTGACTAATCCATTTTTGGCAGTGAGTGGTTTTAAACAACCAAAAAATGCAATACAATATTGAAATATCTAAGTTGATAGTTTGAAGATTATAATATACTTAAGAATAAAATGGAATGTGCTTATAAGAATTGATTTTCTAGTGTTACTGATATTCGAATATCTTTGCACTTTTGTATTTTTAATTTTATTAAATATATGGAGATAGATACATAATTTAAAATATATGCTTAAAATGGATATAGATGCTTTATTTTTAGTGCAGCCTTTTTTTACATGTCTTCTTTTGCTTGGCTCTCCTCTTCTCCCTCCTCTCAAATCAGTATATGTCCCCTTCTCTGCCTTTAAGATGACCAATATAACATGGTCGGCATCCTTACATGTCCTGTATAAATACATACACATATCTCTCTATATAAGTATAATCTTTATTTTTGTCACTGTTGATTTTATAAGAATGGCATTACACTGGACACACATGTTTGCATCTTGTTTTTCTCACTCAATAATACATGTGAAAAACATCCAACTCAACTGATAAAGTTCTAATTCATTATTTTAAATAACAATATAATAACTAATGGTATGGATGTGCCACAACAACTTATCCTGACATTTTCCTAATGACAGAGATTCACTTTTTTTACTAAAACAAATATTGCAGCAATGAACTTTTGCATGCATATGTCCTTATGTGCTTTTATTTCTATGGGATAGATTCCCAGGAGTGGGTTTATGTATTTTTAATTTTATTATATGTTGCCAAGTTGTTTTAAAAAAGTCTCTAATACATCAGAATTTCACTAGCAGTTATGAAAGTACCTCTTTCCTCAAGTCACCATCAACAATAGAGATTAGAGCACTTTTTAATTTTAGCCATTCTAATAGGTACAATGGTATTTCATTGTTACTCTAATTGGCATTTCTCTGACTGCTGGTGAATTTGAACCTCTTTTCACATGTCTGTCAACTCTTTGGATTTGTATGTCTATTTACATGTTTTTCTATTGGATTACAAGCCTTTTTCTTGTCAATTTGTAAGAGTATTTGCTATTTTATAGAAATTAACTAGTTGTTAATTGCATTACTTTTTCTCTTTAGATCTACCACCCATTGATCAATTTGGTTTATATTTTGTTGTACTTAAAAAATACTTTTATATTTTCTTTTATAGCTTTTTTGGCTTTCAGTTGTGATTAAAATCTTCTCTGCCCTTGCTTTTTTTTTCTTTTTTTTTTTTTGGCTGCATTGGGTCTTCATTGCTGCGTACGGGCTTTCTCTAGCTGCGCGAGCGGGGGCTACTCTTTGTTGTGGTGCACTGGCTTCTCATTGTGGTGGCTTCTCTTGTTGCAGAGCACGAGCTCTAGGCACGCGGGCTCCAGTAGTTGCGGCACGCAGGCTCAGTGGTTGCGGCACGCGGGCCCTAGAGCACACAGGCTTCAGTAGTTGCAGCACATGGGCTCAGTAGTTGTGGCATGCGGGCTCTAGGGCACGTGAGCTTCAGTAGTTGTGGCATGCGGGCTCAGTAGTTGTGGCTCACGGGCTTAGTTGCTCCACAGCATGTGGGATCTTCCTGGACCAGGGCTCGAACCCGTGTCGCTTGCATTGGCAGGCGGATTCTTAACCACTGCACCACCAGGGAAGTCCCTGCCCTGGCTTTTTATAAGAAGTTTTCAAGATTTCCTTATTTTTTTTCCTTTATGCTTAGTTTAGTTTCACTTGCTCATATGGTACTGCATGCAGAGGTCTTGCATCCGGCACTTCAGACCAGAGTTCCTAGTGTAAAATGGCTCAGCCTAACACTTTAGCTTAGTGTACCATGTGCAGAAATGCTGCACCTGGCACTTTGATCTGGAGTGCTGTGAGCAGCATGGCTGCATCTGACCGGCAAGAACTGTCCCCTCCCTGCTGACAAGAACCCTATAAAGCAGCCCCACCAACGGCCTTTTGGGGAGAGCATGTGTTCTAGAAAGCAAGTTTGCTCTTCTCCATTCTTTGATCAAAAAATAAAGCTTTCATTTTCTCTGAACTGAATTCAGTTTCATTCTATTGATGCAAGCTACACCAGGCAGGAGGACCCTTGTGGGGGCCCGGGCAGTAACAAATTTTGAGGACCATGAAGAGACCGACTGTGGTCTTTTTGCCTGCACTTATCCACTAGGCTCTGGGCTCACCCTGGCTCCAACAGGAGGACAGCGGAGGCTTTGGGAGGTTCACGTGAGGATGGCTGACTCTGGTCTTTGAGGACACTCTAACGGGTTGCTTTGATTTGGCAGCCAAATCAAAGCAACTCTGCCCAGCAACCTGATACCTGGGTGGGGTGCACACACAGCGTAGCCCCCAGAGTAATCTGGACTGCACGCCCTTGAGGGGATCATACTCTGGCATCCTTGGGGATCAGAGCCTGAAACTCAATAATGAGTATCTGCCCGCTGCCTCTGGCTGGCCTTCCCTCGGTACCGCACGCCTGGGGACGGTGAGGATCCGTGGACTAGAGGGGACCACGGCAGTCTTGTCCACGGTCTCACCAGTAGTGCTGACCTCTTGACCCCTGTACAAGGCAGTAGCAGTTACACCAGGGCTTTTTGCCCTCCTCACCCACCTCCAGGGGTCAACAGTAGCATTCTCCATAGTCACATTCAGTGTGGTAAAGGAAAGTGGGCAGCCCCGTGAGCCAGGAGGTGAGACCAGAACAAGGCCCAGGTAATAAGGACCACCTGACAAAACAGACTGAGGACGCTTGATCTGAGTTCAGGAAAAGGCACCGAGAACGCCCAAATGCGAAAGGGTCCCAAGGTAGGTATGCGACCGGGGACTTGACCTCTTCTGGTCAGTGCTAGTTTCTCTGAACTGGGCTGGGGAGCCCTGTGAGCCACTCACAAGACCATTACTGGGAAGCCCTGTGAGCTGCTGGCAAGAACAGGAAACACCCACTGCCTGACCTCTCCTCCCCACTCTGCTTGGGAGGCGAACCTTGGGTGATTCTTTACCAACTGAGGTTCCACAGGCTCTCCTCCCAGTATCAGCACAGAATACCAGCTACTCCAGTGATCTGGTGAGTACCCTGTGGGAATCCCTCATACTTTTAGATCTCACCTAGTGGGAAGTCAGAAAACTCCTTTCGGCTGAAAGGAGGAAAGAGAAGAGCCCTGCCTCAGATAGCTGTGCCACTCCCTAAGGGACCAAGGTGGTCAGGAAGTGACATGGCTAAGCTGCTCTGGCCCAGAGGCAGACCTGTCCAACCCCCCTGTGGGACATTCTGACTGAGGAGAGACTAACTATCCCAAGCACAGCCCATTACACATTCAAGGAGGACCCCCAGTTATATCAGAGTCCATGCTATTTGGATGCCTCCTAGTTTTTTTCTCTTGAGGAATCCATCAACAGTTTGGGGCTGGTTCCAAATTTCCCAAACCAGAAATCTTACTTGGGTCAAATCTTGTGGCATTTGTGTGCCAACAAATCACTCCAACCACCCCCCTCAGTAGTTGGCAACAAATCCAAAACAGAACATCTAAGGTATGGGGAACCAAACATCCACCATACCTAAGGATAGCCCACTAGGGTGCATCCTGCAGATGGGAATTTTTCAGGTATCACCCCCTGACCAAAAACATTTAATCTTCCTATGTAATACAGCCTGCCTCCAATACCGGCTGGAAGATGGGGAAATTTGGCCCATCAATGGGTCTTTTAATTAGAACACCATTTTACAATTGGACCTGCTATGCCAGAGACAAAAGAAATGGGACGAAATTCTCTATGTCCACTTTTTTATGGCCTTATATCAGAACAAAAGCCTTCAAAAGGGACGTGGGCTCTCTTCCACTGACGTAATACCAGTCCTTCACTCTCCCCTTGAGGACCTCCCTGATCCCCTCCCTAGCCCTTTTACTGCTCCTTCCCTACTCCCCCTTCCTTCATATGTCCTGATTTGGGCCACAGGCCTGAGGGGCCCCCTCCATACCAGCCCCAGCCCCATCCCCCCAGAACCCAGTTCAGCAAGTACACGAAGCAGAACTAATTACCAGCCAGGGTCCAACACCCCACTAGGAAAAGTACTCCCTTTGAGGCAGGTCCCCAGTGGAGAAGGATTCATCCAGGTATATGCATCCCATTTACCACTTCTGATCTGTGTAACTGGAAAACTCACAGTAAAGCGGTTGAGGGAAGATCCAGAAGGGTTCCTGAATCTAATTAGGGGAAGCTTTCAGATCCATGACCCCACCTGGCTAACATCTAGAGCCTCCTCAATGTACTCCTAACGGGAAGAAAAGGCCAGGGTCTTTTCAAAAGCCTGCAGACAAAGAGAAGAGAATCAGTGCAGGTCATGCTATTTGCAGACCGGGGAGTCGAGGGGTCCCAGATAACAAACCTAACTGGGACCACCGAGACAAAGGAGAGGGGGTGTAAGACAGAGGCTGACCCATTATAAAAATATGATCCTAAAAGGAATCCAGGTAGCAGGAAAGGAGCCTGTCAAGTGGAATAAGATAAGGGAAATCAATCAGAAGCCAACAGAAAACACTTCTGCATTCCTAGAGCCTCAGGGGATGCCTGTGAATCTATACTATCACCGACCGTGAGTTAGTGGAAGGGAAGGCAATCCTGAGGTCCTATTTCATTTCCCAAAGTGCCCCCGACATTAGGCATAAACTTCAGAAACTGGAAATAGAACCAGATACCCCTACCTTTCACCTGGTTAAGGCTGGGTGTTTAATAACTGAAATATAGAGGAGGAAAAGTCAGAGGATAAAAAGGCTCAGAGACCCACCTACTGGTTGTTGCCCTCCAATGTCAACTGGTCAGCACAAGAATCTGGACTAACTGCCCATGGAGACTCTTGACTCTGGTGAGTCCTCAGGCCCCCACTGAGAGATGGCAAGCAAGCCAAGGAAACTAGGACCCAATCAGTGCACCATATGTAAACAAGAGGGACGATGGAAGAGAGAATGCCCAAAGGGGGATGGAAATGGCAGATCCTGGCCACTACTGTCGAAGGCAGATGGTCCAAATAGATAAAGAATGACGGGGGCCAGGGGGCTCCTAACCTGGCACTTCAATTGACCCCTGAGGAGCCCGACTGACGCTGGACATAGGGGGAAAGGCTGTTGAATTCTTAGTCAACACCAGTGCCACTTACTCAGTTCTGAATACCAGATCTGGCAAACTCAGTCCAAGAGTTGTAAAATTATGAGAGTGTCAGGGAAGGCCCAAGAATGGGCATTCATAGAGCCATTCAAATGTAAATTGGGTGAACACATGCTTACCCATTCCTTCCTGTATGTCCCTGAATGCCCTATACCCCAACTAGGAAGAGATCTCTTACATAAATTGGGGGCTACTACCCACCTAATGGGAGACAAATTGGAGTCTGGTGTCCCCTTAGACAAAGGGCATAAGATGATAATGTTAATGGCTGAGGACACACCTCCCCAGACAGAGCAAGTGGATCTCTCCAGAGTAAACCCTGAGGTCTGGGCCCAGGGATGGGTGGAACAAACTGTAGGAGCCAGTCCCATGATAGTCCATCTAAAACCTGGACATACATGGCCCAGTAGAAAACAGTATTCTCCTTCGGGAGGCCTTGTTGCACATAGCCCCTGTTATACAGGGCCTAATTGACCAGGGCCTTATTAGACCATGACAATCAGCCTGTAATACCTCCATTCTCCCTGTAAAGAAACCCAATAAGTAATACTGGATGGTACAGGACCTCAGGGCAGTCAATGAAGCCACTGAGGATATACATCCAGGAGTCCATAATCCCTATACCCTTGTGTCTGCTCTACTGTCCACCAGGAGCTGTTATTCTGTATTAGATTTAAAAGATGACTTCTTCTGTATTCCACTAGCTCTGGAGTCACAAGAAATTTTTCTCTTGAGTGGCAGGACCCAAACACACAACAAAAACAACAATCCTAGAGACTGGATCAAGGTGGTAGACTAGGAGAATGTGGAGCTCACCTTTCCCCACAAACACATCAAAAATACATTTATACATGGAACAATTCTCACATAAAACTAACTGGAAACTGGCAGAAGAACTCTTATATAACCAAAGATTATATGCAAGAAAGATTTCCACATAACCAGGGAGGACAGAAAAAAGGCATAGTGTCAGGACTTCCACTCTTGGAAGGGATCTGAAAGGAAAAGATCTTCACAGGTGGACCCTCACCCTGGGGAGCCAGTAGGTTGAGCCACAGACTGGGCATCCTATGCAGAGGAGACAAGCCCCCTTGACTACTGGGAAATCCACTGAAATAGATAGAAGCTCTGGAGAAGCCTAGACTCTACTCACAAGGAATACACACGTGCTAGCTTGCTAACAATCAGGGCAGAGAGAACTCTGCACTGGCTGCTGCTGCCTTGCTGTAGCCTCTAATCCATGCAAGGCAAACACCCCAGTCCCACTTATTCCACACCACAGCTCGGCATGGGATCTGGGCCAGCCGAGCCCTGGGAAAAGACTCAGTCTAGCTATGGAGAGACAGCCTGGGGGCCTAGGGTGTGGTCTGGGTGGGGCGGCAGTGGACATTATCAGTGCTCACACAAGTGGTGCCAGGAACCAGCATGCCTCAGTCCCCACTCAATGGGGTAGCGGCTGCCATTGTTGGCACTTACTTTGGCAGTGCCACAGGAGACACTGAAACTGGCAGGCCACAGTCCATATCCCAGCCAGCAAGTACTCCAGCCCTGCCCACTCCACACCACAGCTTCGTGCTGGATCTGGGGCAGACAGGTCCAGCAAGAAGAATGCCACAGGGACACCCCAGATCTCTGGCAGCAGCATGACTGCCTCAATTCCTGTAGCCACAGTGCCCAGACCCCCAGCCCCAGCCTAGCGAGCACTCTGGTCCCACTCATTCCATACCACAGCCTTGCATTAGATCTGGGATGACCACAATAGGGGAAGGGATGTGACCCTGGGCTGTGGCTGAGCATAGCCACAGACATGTACACAGGCAGGGCATCAGACCTCTATGACCCCTTCACTTGTTTCAGCACTCCCCTCCTTTGGGGCATAGCACTTGCATTCAAGGGGAATGGAGCCTGATTGAGCCTGACCCTCAGGGATTCTACTCCAACAACTGGGGAGCAGACCTCACCCCTGATAGGGTGGTGACAGCCACAGAGCAGAGAGGAAGTCCCACCTCACACAATGCACAGGCTTTAAATCCTTCAACACCAACCACACCCCTTATCAAGGTGATAAAGGCCAGCACACCCTGGGGAAAGATGTGGCTGGAGTCCATATCAAAGCCAGCCATCACAGCAAAAGACATTGGACATACACAGTCTACACAGGGACACTCCACATAAAAACACCCTTTCTAGACCACAATAGATAACTTTCTCTGTCTCTATGAATTTGGAAGAAACAGTTAAGTAAAATGAAAAGGCAGAGGAATTACTCCCAAATAAAAGAGCAAGAGAAATTCCCTGAAAGACTAAATAATGAAACTGAGATTACCAATCTACCAAACCCCGAGTTCAAAAACATGGTAATAAAAAATGCCAATTGAATTAAGAAAGATTATCAGTATAAACGCAGATCACTGTAACAAGGAACTAGAAATTATAGTGATGAACCAATCAAAAATAGATAATTCAATTTCTGAGATAAAAAGCAATTTAAAAGCAATGAATAGCTGACTAAATGACACAGAAGAGCGAATAAGTGATCTGGAAGATAGAATAATGGAAATCACCCAATCAGAACAGCAGACAGAAAAACAAATGAAAAACAATGAAAGCAACATACGAGGTCTATGGGATAATATAAAACTTGCCAACCTATGCATAATAGGGGTTCCAGAAGGAGAAGAGAGAGAGAAAGGGGTTGAAAATGTGTTTGAAGAAATTATGGCTGGAAACTTCCCAAACCTAATTAAGGAGAGAGATATCCAGGTACAGGAAGCAGAGAGCATCCTAAATAAATTGAACCCAAACAGACCCATACCAAGACACATCATAATTAAAATGGCAAAAGTTAAAGAGAGGATTCTAAAGGTAGCAAGAGAAAAACAAACAGTCAGTTACAAGGGAACCCCCATAAGGCTATCAGCTGAATTCTCTGCAGAAACTTTGCAGGCCAAAAGGGAGTGGCATGATAAATTCAAAGTCCTGAAAGGGAAAAACCTGCAACCTGGGATACTCTACCCAGCAAGATTATCACTTAGAATGGAAAGAGAGATAAATAATTTCTCAGACAAACAAAAACTAAGAGAGTTCAGCAATACTAAACCTACCCTAAAAGAAATATTGATGGGTCTTCTCTAAATAGAAAAAAAAGCAAGAATCTATAGGAAAGGGAAAATCACAATAGGAAAGGCAAATATATAAAAGGATTGAAGAACACTTAAATAAGCCAGTACATAGATTTAAAAAGAATTTAAAAGTTGTAAAAGTGATTATAACTACAAATACCAGTAAAAGGATAAGCATGAAGATGTGAAGTAGAACATCAAAATGACAAAATGTGGAGGAAGCAAGTATAAAAATGTACATCTTTTAGAATGTGTTTGAACTTGAATGACTATCAGTTTAAAGTAAGTAGATATAGCTATGGGTCAACATACATGAACTCCATGGCAATCACAAATCAAAAATATACAATACACAAAAACCAAAAAGAAAGGAACTCAAGCACACTACAAAAGGAAATCATTAAACCACAAAAGGAAAAACAAAAAGAAGAAATGAACAAAGGAGAACTATAAAAACAACTGGAAAGCAAGGAATAAAATAGTAATAACTACATAACTATCAATAATTGCTTTAATTGCCAGTAAACTAAATGCTCTAATCAAAAGACATAAAGTGGCTGATTGGATTAAAAAAAATAAGAACCTTTAATATGCTGCCTACACAAGACTCACTTCAGGGCAAAAGACACCCACAGACTGAAAGCGCAGGGATAAAAAAAGATATTTCATGCAAATGGAAATGGCAAGAAAGAGGAGGTAGCAATATTCATACCGACAAAACAGACTTCAAAACGAAGGCCATAATGAAAGACAAAGAAGGGTATTATATAATGATAAAGAGATAAATACAAGAGGAGGATATTACACTCATTAACATATACACACCCAATACAGGAGCACCTAAATATATGAAGCAAATACTAACGGACATAAAGGGAAAAATTGACAGTATACAATAATAGTAGAAGACTTTAACACCCTACTGACATCAATGGAATATCATTGAAACAGAAAATCTATAAGGCAACAGAGGTACTAAACGACACAATAGACCAACTGGACTTAACTGATACCTACAGGACACTTACATCCAAAAAAAGCAGAATACACATTCTTTTCAAGCACACCTGAAATGTCCTCTAGGATAGATCACACATTAGGTCACAAAACAAGCTTCAACAAATTTAAGAGGATACAAATTAATATCAAGCATCTTTCTGACTACAACAGTATGAAACTAGAAATCAACTACAGAAAGAAAAATGGGAAAAGAACAAACAGGTGGAGACTAAACAGCATGCTACTAAAATACCAATGGGTCAATGCTGAAATCAAAGAAAAAATCAGAAAATACTTCAAGACAAATGAAAATGAAAACACAACGTTACAAAAGCAAAACTGAGAGGGAAGCTGACAGTGATACACGTCTTCCTCAAGAAACAAAAAATCTCAAATAAACAACCTAACCTGCCACATAAAAGAATTAGAAAAAGAACAAACCTAAAGTCAGCAGAAGGAAGGAAGATCAAAGAGGAAATAAATAAAATAGAAATAAAAAACAATAGAAAAGATTAATAAAGCCAAGAGCTGTTTTTTTGAAAAGATAAACAAAATTGACAAACCTCTAGCCAGGCACACCAAGAAGAAAAGAAAGGATCTAAGTAAACAAAATAAGAAATGAAAGAGGAGAAATAACAACCGATACCACAGAAATACAAAAAAAAAATCATAAGGGAATACTATGAACAGTTATATGTCAACAAATTGGACAACCTATTGTAGAAGAAAAGGACAAATTTCTAGGAACATACAGTCTGCCAAGACTGAGTCAAGAAGAAAAAGACAATTTGAATAGACCAATCACTAGAAGTGAAATACAACCTGTAATAAAAAATACTCCCTGCAAACAGAAGTCCAGGAGGGGTCAGCTTCACTGGGAAATTCTACCAAACATACAAAGAAGTTATACTTATCCTTCTCAAACTATTCAAAAAAATTGAAGAGGATGGAACACTCACAAATTCATTCTATGAGGCCACAATTACCCTGATACCAGAACCAGACAAAGACACTATAAAAAAAAGAAAAGTGCAGGCCAATATCTTTGATGAATATAGATGCAGAAGTCCTCAACAAAATATTAGCAAACCAAATCCAACGATACATAAAAAGGATCATATACCATGATCAAGCTGGATTCACTCCAGGGTCACAAGGATGGTTCAACATACGCAAATCTATCAATGGGATATACCGCATTAACAAAATAAAATACAAAAAAACAGATGATCATCTCAATAGATGCAGAAAAAGAATTCGACAAAATTCAACATTCATTCATGACAAAAACTCTCATCAAAGTGGGTATAGAGGGAACATATCTCAAAATAATAAAGGTGATTTACAACAAACCCACAGTCAACATAATACTCAACAGTGAAAAGCTGAAACCCTGCCCTCTAAATTCAAGAACCAGACAAGGATGCCCACTCTCACCACTTCTATTCAACATAATGTTGGATGTCCTAGCCACAGCAGTCGAACAAAAAGAAATAAAAGTTATCCAAATGGGAAGGGAAGAGGTAAACTGTCACTATTTGTAGATGACATGATACTCTATATAGAGAAACCTTAAGTCTTCACACAAAAACTATTAGAACTAATAAATGATTTCAGCAAGGTAGCAGGATATAATATTAATATACAGAAATCTGTGGCATTTCCACACACTAATGATGAAATATCAGAAAGAGAAAATGAAGAAAACAAAACCGGGGCTTCACTGGTGATGCAGTAGTTAAGAATCTGCCTGCCAATGCAGGGGATACGGGTTCGAGCCCTGGTCCAGGAAGATCCCACATGCCACGGAGCAACTAAGCCCATGAGCCACAACTACTGAAGCCCGCACGCCTACAGCCCGTGCTCCACAACAAGAAAAGCCGCCGCAATGAGAAGCCCGCGCACCGCAACTAAGAGTAGCGCCCACTCGCTGTAACTAGAGAAAGCTCGTGCGCAGCAACGAAGACCCAGCACAGCCAAAAATAAAAATAAATAAAATAAATATATTTAAAAAACAAACAAACAAAAACAAACCATTTAAAATCTCGTTTAAAAAACCTAGGAAGGGCTTCCCTGGTGGCACAGTGGTTAAGAATCCGCCTGCCAATGTAGGGGACACCGGTTCGAGCCCTGATATGGGAAGGTCCCCCATGTCACAGAGCAACTAAGCCCTAGCGCCACAACTACTGAGCCTGCACTCTAGAGTCCGCGAGCCACAACTACTGAAGCCCGTGCAGCTAGAGCCCATTCTCCGCAACAAGAGAAGCCACCGCAGTGAGAAGTCCGCGCACTGCAACGAAAAGTGGCCCCCGCTCGCTGCAACTACAGAAAGCCCATGCGCAGCAATGAAGACCCAATGCAGCCAAAAATAAATAAATAAATAAAAACCCCTAGGAATAAACTTAACCAAGGAAGTGAAAGACCTATACACTGAGAAGTATAAAACACTGATAAAGGAAATTGAAGATGATTCAAAGAAATGGAAAGATATCCCATGCCCTTCTATTAGAAGAATATTGTTAAAATGGCCATACTACACAAAGCAATCTATAGATTTATTGCAATCCCTATTAAATTACCCATGACAACATTTTTCAAAGAACTAGAACAACTAATCCTAAAATTTATATGGAACCATAAAAACCCCAGAATTGCCAAAGTAATCCTGAGGAAAAAAGAACGAAGTTGGAGGTATAACCCTTCCAGACTTCAGACCATACTACAAAGCTACAGGAATCAACAGTGTGGTGTTGGCATAAAAAGAGACAAATATATCAATGCAGTGGAATAGAGAACTCAGAAATAAATCCACACACCTACAGTCAATTAATCTATGACAAAGGAGGCAAGAACATACAATGGAGAAGACAGTCTCTTCAACAAATGGTGTTAGAAAACCTGGACAGTTACATATAAAACAATGAAATTAGAACACTCCCTCATATCATATACAAAAACAAACTCAAAATGGTTTAAAGACCTAAATGTAAGACATGACACCATAAAACTCCTAGAAGAGAACATAGGCAAACATTCTTTGACATAGATCATAGCAATATTTTCTTAGATCAGTCTCCCAAGGCAAAAGAAATAAAAGCAAAAATGAGCAAATAGGACCTAATTAAACTTAAAAGGTTTTGCACAGCAAAGGAAACCATCAACAAAATGTAAAGACAACATACGGACTTGGAGAAAATATTTGCAAACAATGCGACCAACAAGGACTTAATTTCCAAAATATACAAACAGCTCATACAGCTCAACATCAAAAAAACAACCCAATCAAAAAATGGGCAGAAGACCTAAATAGACATTTCTCCAAGGAAGACATGCAGATGGCCAACAGGCACAGGAAAAGATGTTCAACATCACTAATTATTAGAGAAATGCAAATCAAAACCACAATGAGATATCACCTCATGCCAGTCAGAATGGCTATAATCAAAAAGTCTACAAATAATAAATGCTGGAGAGGGTGTGGAGAAAAGGAAACCCTCTTACACTGTTGGTGGGAATGTAAATTGGTGCAGCCACTGTGGAGAACAGTATGCAGGTTCCTTAAAAAACTGAAAATAGAGCTACCATATGATCCAGCAATTCCCCTCCCAGGTATATATCTGGGAAAACAAAAACTTTAATTCGAAAAGATACATGCACCCCAGTGTTCATAGCAGCACTATTTAAATAGCCAAGACATGAAAACAACCCAAGTGCCCGTCAACAGACTACTGCATTAAGAAGATGTGGTGTATATATTATTTATAGATATAAAATGGAATATAACTCAGCCATAAAAAAGAATGAAATATTGCCATTTGCAGCAAAATGAATGGAGCTACAGAATATTTTGCTCAGTGAAATAAGTCAGACAGAGATAGACAAATACTATATGATATCACTTATATGTGGAATCTAAAAAAATAATACAAATGAATGTACATATAAAACAGCAATAGACTCACAGACATTCATAACCTTAAGTTTGTTTTCTAAGGGGTGGGGGGGAGGGACAAATGAGGAGTATGGGATTAACAGATACAAATTACTATACATAAAATAGATAAACAATAAGGAGTTACTGTATAACACAGGGGATATTATCCGACATCTTGTAATCATCTATAATGGAATATAATCTGCAAAAAAAAACCCCTGAATCACTATATTGTACAACTGAAACCAACAGAATACTGTAAATCAACTATACTTCAATTAAAAAAACAAACAAAAAAACCCCCCCAGAAAACAACAAAAAAAGGGAATTCCCTGGTGATCCAGTGGTTAGTACTCTGCATTGTCACAGCCAAGGGCCCGGGTTCAATCCCTGGTTGGGGAACTAAAAACCCACAAACTGTGCGGCGAGGCCAAAAAAACCCAACAACAAAAAACAAAAACAATACTGCTGGGCAGTTCTGTTCCAAGTTTTCAAAAAAATTCCCCCACCATCTTTGGGGAAACTTTAGCTAAAGACCTAAAAGAACCCTCCTCTGGTATGTAGAGGATATTCTGATCACCAACCCTACTTAGGAGGTCTCAGACAAAAATACTGTAACCACCCTAAACCACCTAGCTGATGAAGGCGTCCAAGAAAAACTCTCAAATATCACAAACTAGAGTGACCTACCTAGGCTTCATTCTCACAGAAGGTCAGAGAAGCCCACCCCAGGAAAGGAAGGAAGCCATTTGCAGCCTCACTCCTCCTAAAACTAGAAGACAGCTTAGGGGTTTCCTGGGGATGGCCGGGTTTTCCCACATCTGGATCTCTAACTATGGTCTAATAGCTAGGCCGCTAGATGAAAACTTGAAAGGATGATGATCCTTTTGAATGGAATTCAGAATGTGAAAGGAAAGGGCCTTTTAAGAAGTGAAAAAGCAATTACTTCAGGCTGTTTCCCTGGTCCTCCCAGATTTAGCTAAACCCTGTGACCTTTACATTCAGGAGAGGAAGGGAATTGCCCCTGAGGTATCTTAGCTTATAAAATGGGACCCCTTACTCAGGTGGTTGCTTATTTCTCTAAACAATTAGATCAAACCACTAAGGGATGGCCTCCTTGCCTACTAGCAACTACTACAACCCTGCTAAAGGAAGCTGAAAAGTTAAGTACGGTCAGCCAATCACTATATGGACTCCACCCCAGGTTCAGGATTTAGTAAGTTCTAAGGGAACAGCACAGCTATCCCCCTGAAGGTTGATTCAAGTTCAGGCTATGCTTTTATTTTTTCAGATTTTTAAATATTTTATTACATTATAGCAACATTAATAGAATTACAAATAAAATGTACTCATAATCCCATGACTTCAACAAATCAAATTGCATTTATTTGTCCATTTTTCCTTCTGGTCCCTGTTAAATAAAAATATATAACTTTTGCATAGCTTAAAGCGCAATGCAGTGAAGAAGTACTCGACATTTTAAATCAATACAGGTTTTAACCCCACCATTTTGACCCTGAGGATGTTTAGACTCCATCAATAAAAACATTTTCCTTAGGGGGCTTCCCTGGTGGCGCAGTGGTCGAGAATCTGCCTGCCAATGCAGGGGACACGGGTTCGAGTCCTGGTCTGGGAAGATCCCGCATGCCGCGGAGCAACTGGGCCCGTGAGCCACAAATTACTGAGCCTGCGCGTCTGGAGCCTGTGCTCCGCAACGAGAGAGGCCGCGATAGTGAGAGGCCCGCGCAACGCGATGAAGAGTGGTCCCCGCTCGCCGCAATTAGAGAAAGCCCTCGCACAGAAACGAAGACCCAACACAGCAATCAATAAATCAATCAATAAATAAGAACGTGAATTTCTAAAAAAAAATAAATAAATAAATTTAAAAAACCATTTTCCTTAGAATTTAGCAATATTAAATGCCATTAAATCAACATAATCCTTTGATCAGCTTTCTAGAGCACACAAGTAAACTGTGTGCATATTTTCATTTTCATCAGGACCAATCCCTTTCCATATATATTTCACAGCACAAATTTAATGCACTGATTTTTTTTTTTTGGTGCCTATCAAATTAACAAATTAACAGTTTTTTGCCACTAAGCATTTTCTTACATGCTCATTATTTCTTCCAAGTCTAATGTTCTTATGTGACGATTTACCTACTATCAGTCTTATTTTGGGTTTACTATTTCCAGCAAGTCTAAATTTCCCTAATAATGTATGCAATCAAAACATCACTGCAGCTAAAATGGTCAAGTCCAGATCATTATATAAATAGACTTCTCTTTTTTCTCATAGGGATAATCACCCATGACTGACTGAAATCCCCTTAGTAACTTAGATTACTCCTCAGGCTTCCTCAGCTGATGCTTTGAGACCTGCCTCAGCTTCCCAGTGAAAACAACAGAGGCTAGGACCAGGTGGGATCAGACATACTCTGTGCATCTCTGTGGGGCGGCGGGGGATCGGGGGTGGGGGTGGGGGAACCATGGCCAACGAGTCACATTTTTCTTTTTTATAGGTACTTAGAGGCAGGTGTTAGCACAGCACAGGGAAGAATACTCAGCAAGAGTTATCAGAAGAGGGAGTATGTTGAGACTTCCCTGGCGGTTCAGTGGTTAAAACACTGCGCTTTGACTGCAGAGGGTGCGGGTTCCATCCCTGGTCGGGGAACTAGGATCCCGTATGCCGTGCAGCGACCCCCCCAAAAAATTAATTAATTAATTAATTAAAAATAAAGAATACAAACATGAGTAAGGACTGTTTAAAAAAAAAAAAAGAGGAAGCATGTTTCTGAGACAATGAGGGTCATGTTTCTAAAAGAGTTAAAAATGGTGCCCGAGTTGAGTGCCCACCATGGATGCCGGCACATGGAAACACTGCCCAGACTGTCTTTTTTTTTCTTAAATAGATAACTAATAAGAACCTGCTGTATAAAAAATAAATTAGGGCTTCCCTGGTGGCGCAGTGGTTGAGAATCTGCCTGCCAATGCAGAGGACACGGGTTCGAGCCCTGGTCTGGGAAGATCCCACATGCCACGGAGCAACTGGGCCCGTGAGCCACAACTACTGAGCCTGCGCGTCTGGAGCCTGCGCTCCGCAACAAGAGAGGCCGCGATAGTGAGAGGCCCGCGCACCGCGATGAAGAGTGGCCCCCGCTCGCCGCAACTAGAGAAAGCCCTTGTACAGAAACGAAGACCCAACACAGCCAAAAATTAAAAAACTAAAGTGGGGCTTCCCTGGTGGCACAGTGGTTGAGAATCTGCCTGCTAATGCAGGGGACACGGGTTCGAGCCCTGATCTGGGAGGATCCCACATGCCGCGGAGCAACTGGGCCCGTGTGCCACAATTGCTGAGCCTGCGCGTCTGGAGCCTGTGCTCCGCAACAAGAGAGGCCGCGATAGTGAGAGGCCCGCGCACCGCGATGAAGAGTGGCCCCCACTTGCCGCAACTAGAGAAAGCCCTCGCACAGAAACGAAGACCCAACACAGCCAAAAATAAATAAATAAATAAATAAAATAATGTGAATTTCTAAAAAAAAAACAAAAAATTAAATAAAATTCAAAAATTCAAAAAACAATTTATTAAGAAGGTAGATCTTAGATCAAGCGTTCTTACCACTATTAAAAAAAGACAGGCTATGCTTTTAGACAACACAGTGGCTACCATAAAAACCTGTCACATGCTAAATCCTGCCACCCTGCTACCCACAGAAATGGGGCCCGTGGAGCATGACTGTATAGAAACCATAGACATGGTCTATTCCAGTCACCCCAACCTAGGAAGTGAGCCTTTCCCAAATGCCAAAGAGGAATGATTCACAGACAGGAGGAGTTTTATGAGAGAGGGAAAAAGGGTGAGATATGCAGTAATCTCTCAGACCCAAGTCATAGAGGCATGAACCCTACCGCTAGGGACTTCTGCCCAAAAGGTGGAGCTGATAGCCCTCATCTGAGCCTTAGAGCTTGGGACAGGGAAGAGCTTAAGTATTTACACAGATTCCTGGTATTCGTATGCCATCCTACACACACACAGGGCTATTTGGAAGAAAAAAGTTATGTTTACCGCAGAGAACAGACAGGTGAAACATGGCTTAAGCATATTGAAACTCTTAGAAGCAATACAGCTTCCAGAAATGTGGCAGTGATTCACTGTAGGGGTCACCAAAAGGGGGTGCAGAGGTAATAAAGGGAAACAAGGTCAAGGCAAATGCAACTGTTGAAAGTGCAGCCCTGAACTAGTAAATTGGCAATTACCCTCATACCAAAGAGTCCAGATCCATCCAACTACTACCAGCCTATACAAAGGAAGAATTAGACAAAGCCCGAAAATGGGGCTTCAGTAGAGAGATATAGGAGGCCATGGGTGGCTAGTTAATGAACATGGGCAATACTTCTTTCCCCAAACTGCAGCTTGTCAAGCAATCAGGGAGGCTCATCAAGGAACTCACTACAGGAAGGAAGCCCTATATAACTGGCCAGTTGAGGTCATGGTAACTCCTGCCTTTTCATGGCATGAAAAGTATAATCAGTCAGAGAGTTGAGACATGGTTCATCTGCACAATGAACAACTCCAACACCAGACTCCCCAGAGGCCCCCAGATAAAGCCCATTGAGACCAGAGGGACATATCCTGGAGAAGATTGGAAGACTGACTTCACTGTCATGCTGAGAGTCCCGGGCAATTTCAGGTATCCCTTGGCACTAGTAGACACGTTTTCTGGGTGTATAGAAGCATTCCCCACTAGAACTGAAATGGCAGCTGAAGTGGCTAAGGCATTACTACAGGAAATAATCCCCAGGTTTTGGCTCCCAGGATCCCTACAAAGTGATAATGGTCCAGCATTTGTGTCTCAAGTGACAAAGGGGATAGCAAGTGCCCTGGGCATAAAATGGACCTTGCACTCAGCCTGAAGACCCCAATCATTGGGGAAAGCAGAGAGATCCCAGCAGACATTGAAACGGACCTTAGCCAAGCTATGTCAAGAAACTCAAGAAAATTGGATTCAGCTGCTTCCAATTGCCCTGCTCCCAGTGCCGTTAGCTCCAAGGGATAAGTTAAAGTGCATTTGAAATCATGTATGGTAGAGCCATTCCCCAAGCCCGAGAGAAGGGACACCTTAACCCCCTTGAAATGGAACAACTCAAGTATGCCCTCCAGGTAGGAGAAACCATGAAAGCTCTCAAGGAATATGGTAACCAGGTGCTGCCCGAACCCACCGACCTGGCCCTCCACCCCTTCCAGCCAGGAGACTGGGTGAACCTAAACACCTGGAAAACCAGCAGCTGCCAGACCAACTCACTCCTAAGGGGAACGGACCCCAGGAGGTGATCCTAACCACCCATTCTGCCCTGAAGTTGCAGGGATCACTCCGTGGGGACATCGCACTCTAGTGAAGAGGCCCCTAAGCCCCAACCTCCAACCTGGGGCAATGGGTCCCCCTTGACTACTCATATGAACCTCTCTCTGACCTGAAGCTTCTCTGCCAAAACACAAACGCATGACCAGGGAGATTCAGGCCACAGTAGTGAGCCTTAACATCAGGGCACACTTTTGCCAACAGATAAAAGAACTAGAGACCTTCATTTTTAGGAAAAATTTGACATGTGACCATTATTCTCTTGCTGAATATTTGGGCCGTGAATCTTAAATTGTCTGGTGTCCTTAGTCTCCAAAAGGTTAGACAAATGGGGGTCGCTCAGAGCTAGGAACAGTTAGGGCGAGGCCGGGGGGCAAGCTAACAGAATTAAGGGCAGCTGGGAGAAGTTCTGCTCCTCCACCCGCGGTTACAATGAAGCCCACCCTCAGCAGGGAGCAGTTACACAAGACGGACCAGGCCAGCGCCCCTCAAGAATGAGGACAAAACGCAGAGGAGAGGCGTGTTACTGGCAAAGCCCATTAACAATGCCAGGGAAATAAAAATAGAATCTGAGTAATGAAATAAAGTCTAACCTTTTTTTTCTTTTCCTTTGTGCTTAGTCTAGTTTCACTTGCTCACAGCGGGCTGCACGCAGAGGCCTCCCAGCAAGCTCTTCAGACCAGAGCTGCCGGTGAGAAATGGCTGCACGTCGACACCTCAGCTCGTCACTCCGGGTGCAGAAGCTCCACGCCCGACACTGTTATTCAAGATGGCGGCGGCCAGCGTGCAGAGACGCTGCGCCTGGCGCTGCGATCTGGTACATGAGCAGCACACCTGCAGCTGTGCCCGCCCCCTCCCCGCTGACGAGATCTCTATAAAGCAGCCCCGCCCACCGCCTGTCTGGGAGAGCATAGACGCTAGAGCACGACCGCACCTGTCTCCATTCTTTGATCAAAGAATAAAACTTCCTTTGCTTTCGAACCAAACTCAGTCTCGTTCTATCCGTGTGACACTGGGCAGGAGGACCCTTGATGGGCACCGACTTGGGACTGCTGGTAACGGTATCTGCAAAGAATGTGGGCTAGGTGGGGTGAGAGAAGCTCTAGGCAACACCTGGAGATCACAATCCACTCTGTGTCCCTTTGTCTCTGCCTGGCCCAGCAAATACTTGTTTACCAAACATTTGCTTTTCCATCTCCATGTGAACTGCCTTCCTCCCCTTTTAAATCTCACACCACTACCCACAACATCCTCCTCTGTCTTTAGCTGTAGATGGTATTCAAGGTGAGGGTTTTGGCCAGTTTGTGAGTTACTCACTTCTCCTGGGTCTCTCCCATGTATACATGTTATTAAACTTTTGTTTGATTTTCTCCTGTTAATCTGTCTCATGTCAATTTAATTCTTAGACCAGCCAGAAGAACCTAGAAAGGTACAGGAAAACTTCTTCCTCCCTAACACCTTCATTATAATGTTTGGTATTTTTGTTGCATACCACTGAAGTCTGTATCCAAAAATACAGCTACTGGTCTAACAGATCATATTCAAGGGTGATATAAAATATATTTTTCATCTTGAACACTTTCAACTATTCAGTAAGAATAATCTTGATCTCTCTCTTTAAATATTTTCCAAAAGCGATTCCTTTTCATTCTGATACGTATGATTTCATTAATCTACATGTATAAGGGACCAAGCACAAATTGTGATTAATATTTATATTTTTCATTCTGGGTCCTTTTTTGGTTTTGCAACCTCAAGTCTATTCATAAAATATATTTCTTCACAACATGCACCATGTGTTTTGGCTTTATTCCCAAGCAACTTCTTCCCACCCAAGTGTCTGCTTCCTTGTCACTGTCAGCCAGTTGTGGTCTCTGTAGACTAGGTCTTGTTTGACATAGTTCTACTTTTAGTTTAGGTTACTTTCTAAATCTGAAGTGTGAACAGTACCTTCTGTTCTTTTACATTCTCCCTAATATGAATGTTAAAATTATTATGTTTAAAATAAAAGGACAAAATCTGCTCTTTACCAATAAATGCGTAAAGTTGACAGATGGTTTTATCAGCATCTTAATTCTTCTCAGTTTGATGAGTTATATTTGAAGCATAAACATCAATTATATTTCTTGTCATAAAGCTATTAGGAATGGCCGACTCTCATCAGCATTGATCCATGCATATTAGATTCTCAGAAGCCTGTGATTTCATGATCAGCACCTGCTTTGGGTTCTATAAGGAATCTCAATCACACAACAGTTTCCAAATGAAAACAGTCATGTTATATATATATTTTAAACAGAAAGTGTCAAAAAATTTTTGGAATTAAGCTGATAATAATTTTAATGTTCTTATTGTATTTCAGATGTCCCATTAAGTTAGATCATATTTACTGATCAAGAAAATGCCCAATTTTCATAGATCACAAATATTAAAATAATTCCTTAAATTCACCATTGTTCATAGAAAATAACTTACATCTTTGATACTATATTTCACTCTAGATGGATATTTTCCATAATTACTTTAAAAATTATCCCGTTTTTTTCTCTGCTGTGTTGTAATTAAAAATGTACGTATAGTTATACTATGTTCAAATTAAAACTATTCAATTATTAATTGGTAGATAAAATGGAACAGAATTAAATGAACATAGAGTTGAAAAGGGAATGGTGAGAGAAAATAAAGTAATCCAGAGGAAAAAACCACGACAGTAAAAACAAAACTCACGAGTTGTGAATAATGGTGTTGTGGAGGAACTCAAGAATACAGGAACAGCAAATGTAGGGAGCAGCTAATCCCCCTAAGACTGAGGGAGGTTATCCAAGGAAGGAACAGACTTGGAAGATCCCCCATTCCCAACCAAGACTGAGATTTTAATCCCATTGGAGAGGGTTTGACTGTAGCCCACTGGATGGTAGAGAAGATCACTGGGATGCCATAGGCGGAGCTGGTTCACAGCCAGGAGTCCACTATGATGAGCAAGAAGCCATCCTCCTTGGTACTGGAGAAACGAATGGTGAGTACCATTGGGTCTCTCATACACCGCTAGCAGCCATGTCATGAGAGCAAAAGCTAAAGCACCTTGAAAAGATCAAGAGAAGCACTTGCTCTGCTATGCCTTGCACTATCCCTACAGTACCCTCTACTGCCAAGGCTTAACATTGGCAAAAGAAACGCTTGGTGTTGAGAAGGAAAAAAATCCCTCTACCTGTCTAGGTTCTTCTGGCTGGCCTAAGAATTAAATTGACATGAGACAGATTAACAGGAGAAAAATCAAACAAAATTTAATAAAATGTATACATGGGAGAGACCCAGGAGAACTAACTCACCAAAATAGCCAAAACCCTCACCTTGAATATCATCTTCAGCTAAAGACAAAAGAGGATGTTGCAGGTAGTTGTTTGGGACTTCAAAGGGGATGTAGGCAATTGCTGGGCCAGGCAGAGACAACGGGACACAGTGGAGTGGACTCTGATCTCTAGGCCCTGCCTGGAGTTTCCCCCACCACACCTAGCCCACATTCTTTGCAGATATCTTTAATGATAGATCTATTCTGGGAACAGACCTGCTATCTAAATTATTTTAGGCAGTTAGGAGGAAGGTCAAATTTTCTTCCTGAGTCTTTTGGGCCTTGATTGTTTTCAGCTGAAAATGATCCACATGTTAAAGAGATTTTGCCACAGCAAGTTTTGCTTCCCTACAAGCAGTATCTGCATGGCAGGGAATAAATCCATGAATGTAGAAGACAGAAGAAAAGTACAAAAATGAAAACGAGGAGGGATGAGCTGAAACAGGTGTTTTTAAATAAAAGACAACGAATATTCATTCTACTGTTGACAGAAAATTAAGCCAATCTAAGAAAGAAATGGAAAATTTTATTCAAGCCAAATTTGAGGATTATAACCCGGGAAAAACAACTCAGAAAGCTCTGAGAACTGTTCCACCCATTAGAAGTCAAGGCACAGTTATACTCTATAAGTTTTTTGAGACAGAGGACTGTACATTAAATGATGTATTATTGACAATTTACACAATGCAGATCTAAGCGTCATCGTGGCTGTTACAGGATCAAGAAGGAATGTTATCTTTTAAGGAGTTGTCTTGTTAATGCTAGGAGAATGTTGCTCTTTATGGTTGAATAGATATTTCTGCCAATGGAGGAGGTTTGGTCAATGCATAATGCAGATACACAATGCACAATAGGGGGCAGAGAGGAGGCCAAAGGGCAGACAAAAAAAATTTTATGTTTAAATTTTTCTTGTCTTGCCATAAAATATGAATTTTATTTCACACTACAAATTCCCAGTGCCCTTGAAGGAAAAAAAAAATTGAGGAACTGGAGCACAGGTGAATATATATATCAGGAGAAGAAAATTTCTTTAAGACCCCAAACACTGATTTTTGCAGATCAAACATTCAAGGACACTTTCATTAAAGAGATACTATCAGAAGACATGCAGATGGCCAACAGGTGCATAAGGTGCTCAACATTACTAATCATTAGGGAAAGTAAAATCAAAACCACAATAAGATATCACCTCACACCTGTGAAAATGGCTTCTTTTTTTTGTTTGTTTGTTTTTTCTGTGCGTGGCTTGTGGGATCTTAGCTCCTGAAACAGATATTGAATCCCGGACCCACGGCAGTGAAAGCGCAGAGTCCTAACCACTGGACCACCAGGGAATTCCCCCAAAATGGCTAATCTCAAAAAGACAATTAATAACAAGTTTTGGCAAGGATGTGGAGAAAAAGAAACCCTTGTGCATTGTTGGTGGGAATGTAAATTGGTGCAGTCACTATGGAAAATAGTATGCAATTTCCTCAAAAATTAAAAATAGAACCACTATATGTTCCAGCAATTCCATTTCCGAAGGAAATGAAGATACTACCTTGAAAAGACATCTGCATTGCCACGTTCATTGCAGCATTATTTACAATAGCCAAGGCAGGGAAGCAACCTAAATACCCATCAATGGATGAATGGATAAGGAAAATGTGAGATATATATATTATTTAGCCATAAAAAAAGAAGGAAATCTTGCCATTTGTGACAACATGGATGAAACTTAAGGGCATTATGCTAAGTAAAATAAGCCAGACAGGGGAAGACAAATAGTGTATGATCTCACTTATATGTGGAATCTAAAAAAAAAAAACCCCAAACTGATAGATACAGAGAACAGGTTTGTGGTTGCCAGAGGTGGGGGTTAGGGGGTGGGGAAAAATGGGTAAACATGGTCAAAAGGTACAAACTTCCAGTTATAAAATAAGTCATGGGGATATAATAATGTACAGCAAGTTGACTATAGTTAATACTGTATTGTATATTTGAAAGTTGCTAAGAGAATGTCTTAAGAGGTCTTAGCACAAGAAAAAACTTGTGTAGTGATGGATGCTAACTATACTTATTGTGGTAATCATTTCACAATATATACAAATATTGAATCATGTGCAACTGAAACTAATGTTATATGTTAATTATATCACTATTTTAAAAAGAGGTACAATCAGATATAGCCAATTAAATATTTGAAAATAAAGATGGAGGGAATTACCTGGCGGTCCAGTTGTTAAGAGTCTGCACTTTCACTGTCAAGGGCCTGAGTTCAGTCCCTGGTTGGGGAACTAAGATCCTGCAAGCTGCACAGCATGGCTAAAAAAAAAAGAAAGAAAGAAAAAAAAAAAAAAAAGAATGACATGTATAAACAACACGGTCCTACTGTATAGCACAGGGAACTATATCCACTCTCCTGGGATAAACCATAGGGGAAAAGAATATTAAAGAAAGAATGTATATATGTGTTAAAAAAAAAAAAAAAGAAAGATGGAGGAAAATTTCTCATCATCAATCCAAAAAATAACTTAGAAAAAAATGCAACTTTTTTTTTTTACAAAGTAATGCTACATTGGCAGAATGAACACATTGAATCAAAAAGAAAATGGGAAAAACTTTATACCTAACCCACTTAACAATGATCAGCACCCAATTAAGACTTTCTACCATTCTGTAATGGTAATAAGATGGCATGAAACTTAGCATTATGTAGGTTAAGTTTGTTAAAGTCACAAAACTTATAAGTGACAGAGCCAGAAGTCAAACCAAAGATTTTATATGCTTTGCTCTTAAAAACTCTACCTTAGTATCCCCCATTTCAGACTATATAATGATGTAAGAAAATGTCTCTACATATATATATTCAGGTACATATGTATATAAAAGTAATATATATGTATATATTTATACGTAAATATGTATTGAAGGCTATGTACGCTATGCATAGGTATGTAAATGTATATGCATATATAAGTGTACACATTCATTTATCTATGAATGTGTAAGAAGGCAGAATGAAAAACCACACTGAGTATAAAATATAATTCTGAAGAATATGTCAACATGTATGGATAGATTTTGCACACAGACAATCATACACAAAAATAATGAATAAAAATGTTAGTAGTGATGTTCTTTAAATGGTTATAAGACAACTTAAAAATATAATTTTGAATATTTCCTATGTTACCAAAAATGAATGTGCACTACTTATAGAATGAAAAAAATCACTAAATATAAACAAATAAAAAACCAAACATCATTAGTCAATTAAGCATAACAATTTTATTAACAAATAACAGCTTAACAATTGTTGCTTAAGTAATTAAGTAAGAACAGTTTCCTATACCCACAGAATGTGTAAGAATGAACTACTTGCTAAGTCTCCATAATTTTACCCATTTCTGGCTTTTGAAAATTACTCTCCTTACAAAAGGTATATTATAAGATTGTCACTGCATCACACAGAGCACTATAATTTTGAGTTGTGCATCATTTTCTTGGATCAAAAGCCAGCTTCATATGGCTGGTAACAATATTGCTCTGAGTATCAGAAATCTTAGATTTTTGTCTTGGTTTGACACTAACTCAAACTGGGTAAGTTACTAAAATAAATAAATAAATAAATAAATAAATAAATAAATAAATAAATAAATAAACTTCATATTTGAGAATCATTAACTAAGAATCTGTTAACCACTCCTGTATCAACCAGGTATGCCTTAGATATTGTTTTACTTATGTACAGAATGAAGTGTGCATCCTGGCTGATACATGAAACACCTTCTAAGTGATAATATACTTTGAATAGTAACACCGAAAATTGGATCACCTGAAACTGTGAACTGGCATAACATTACTTTCTAATGTCCACTCTCTTAGGAATAAAGTGTTGGTCACTGCTGTGAAAAAAATGGAGAAATAAACATTTTAAAAGTTTAATAATATTGAGAAGAGACTGATGTGTGAAGAAGAAATTATTTCAAACTTTGCTGATTGGAGAGTAAATTTCTAAAACTACTTCAGAGAGCAATTAGTAGAATATTTTAAAATAAAAAAGCACTTATTTTATGACCCAGCCATTCCACTTCTGAGTATTTACACTAGAGGCTTGTCCCCTAGGAGGCAGACACGAAAATGTTTTGTTTGTTTATTTGCATTGGTATTTGTAGTCATGAAAAATGGGATAAAAGCTAAATGTCTATCAAGTGGGTATTGACAAAAACCACAGTATACCATGGAATACTCTTCAGTAATTATATAAGTTTGTGATTGATACATGTGTATTGATTTGTAAATATAACTAAGGTAAATTGTTGAGCAATAAACAAAGTAAGTGCAACATGGTACATACAAGTTATATTTTAAAACACTGTGTGATTTATGGTAAAGACAAAACTGTAAACCCATGGGAGAGGTCTGGCTGATCTATAGCAACCTGAGGAAGGGAAGGGGCTTGGTGGGCTTTTTTTTCCCATTCCTGTAGTGCTGTGATCTGAATGCTTGTGTTTCTCCAAAATTCGTGTTGAAATCCTAATACCCAGTGGGTTGCTATTAATAGGTGGGGTCTTTAGGAGGTGATTAGGTCATGAGGGCTCTGAATGAGATTAGGGTCCTTGCCCCTTCTATGGCATGAGGACATAACAAGAAGTCTGCAACCTCGAAAAGGGCCCTCACCCAACTGTGCTGGCATCGAGATCTCAGACTTCCTAGCCTCTACAATTGTGAAAAATAAATTTGTTTTTTATAAGCCACCCAGTCGGTGGTATTTTTTAATAGCAGCCTGAGTGGACCAAGACATATAGCCACTGATTTATATATCACACAACTCTCAATATGCTTTAAATATAATATGAGAGCCTGCATCAAGAAAGGTACGAACCTCTATATTAAGGGTCATGCAAAAATACACAAACAAAAGGAAGAGATAAACTCTTTTTTTGAAAGATAAATTTTGTTATTTGTATGATTTCACTTATTCTTAAATTAACTAAAATTAATTTCCTATTATGATTTGGAGAGATGAAAATTAATATCTCAATAAGAGACTGGATTTCCTTCAGAAGAGTAAAGAGTTGAAACACTAAAGTATATTTTGGAAAAGAAGAATGAATGGTGGCTTATTCTGCCATATTTCAAAACATAAAAAGAAATGAGTACTTGACTATAACAGAATAAAAGTCTAGATATATGCCTGAATTAATAAGGATATGGACCATTTTAAAAATGGACTTTCAAATGAGTTGGAAGGGATAGATCATTTAAAAATGGTATTCAGGAAAGTAAACATACATTTGAGGAAAAAAGAAATTTAGGAAATCACCTCATACCTTACAAAAACTACACTTCAATGTACACCTTAAAAAAGTTAAAGGTGAAAAATAAAAACCTGAAAAAAAACCCTAGAACTTAATGTAAGTGAATGTTTACCTACTCCTTGGATTAGGAGTATGTTTCTAAAATTTAAAATTGATATAAAAACATAAAGGGAAAAATTAATAAATTTGTCTAGTTAATGAAAAAAAGCTTCATATATAAAAATATATGCAAAAGGTAAGTGAGCTGTAAAAATATATCCAACATATTTGGTAGTCAAAGAATGATACCTTTAATATACATAAAGCTTTTACAAAGAGGAAATGCACAAGAAAGTGTCATATTTTAAAAAATAGATAAATGATAGTGCAGGGGAGCACTCTTAGACCCTGAAAATCTGGCAGCAGAATTATTATGCATGGATACCTGGTCACAGACCAACCTTGCTGCTTCTCTTTGCTGATGAAGTGCCCCTCTGAGTTTCATTTAAGAAACAAGAAAGATCTGTATGCATTCATTTGAACAGAAATGTGTTGCTTATTAGGTTAATTTCTTCTGGTGTGGTGATGTAAACCTCTAGTATAGAAGAGCAGGAGTATAGAAATTATTCAGCTGTTTGCTTAAAAGGAACATATCAGGGCTTCCCTGGTGGCGCAGTGGTTGAGAATCTGCCTGCCAATGCAGGGGACACGGGTTCGAGCCCTGGTCTGGGAAGATCCCACATGCCGCGGAGCAACTAGGCCCGTGAGCCACAACTACTGAGCCTGCGCGTCTGGAGCCTGTGCTCCACAACAAGAGAGGCCACGATAGTGAGAGGCCCGCGCACCGCGATGAAGAGTGGCCCCCACTTGCAGCAACAAGAGAAAGCCCTCGCACAGAAACGAAGACCCAATGCAGCCATAAATAAATAAATAAATAAAAATTAAAAAAAAAAAGGAACATATCAGTATGCAAAGTGTTACTGGCAGATGTGACCCTTATTAGGAAACACGGACCAAGGAAATTCAATCCAAGGTGCTCGCCATTTAGACCTGCTCTAGTAGTCATCTCACTTTTATTGAATTTTACTTTCTTAGCTGAATAAATGCTGAATTTATAGAGGGTCCCTTGTTTCCTTTGGCCAGCATACAAACCATCTGAAATTCTGCAACTAAAGGCATGGTTTTGTTGCCAAGATTCTGCAGTATTATGTTTAGATATTAGAAAGGAGTGTCCAGAACTGAAAGAGGAAGCAGGGAGCTTTGTGTGAGCGAGGGAGAAAGTAGGGTTCTGAACTTGAGAAGTTTAGGTTGATAAAGGAAGTTTATTTGGTAAGGAAGTTGTGTCAGTAAGAGTTGTCTGTTCTTCACCTGTGCGTAAACTGGTTAGGCCTTGTGGACAATTATAGACAAATGAGCCAAAGTGAAGGGAGTCCAAGAAGCAGTTTCTAGATTCCTACATTGCTGTTAGCCAAAGCTGTGTGGATGAGACAACAGTTGCCAAACTATAGCAAGCACAGAATCACCTGGAGGGTTTGTTAGAACACAGAGGCCAAGAATTTGCATTTATACCAAGTTTCTAAGTATTACTAATGCTGCTGGTACTAAAACTGCCAAAGGGATCTAGGATCCCCAAAAGGGATTTGAAACTGCCAAGGTTCAGATTATATCTCAGATATATCTAATGGCTGCATCTTATCATTATACCAGGTTGGATAATGCTAGACTGATAGCCAATAAACTTTGTGGGGGAGAAACAAAACTTTTCTGTACCCAGTTCTTCTGGCTTGTCTGAGAATTAAATTGACATGAGACAGATTAATAGGAGAAAATCAAACAAAAGTTTAATAGCATGTATACATGGGAGGGACCCAAGAGAACTGAATAACTCACCAAATTGGCCAAAACCCTCACCTTAAACATCATCTTCAACTGAAGACAAAAGAAGATGTTGAGGGTAGTGGTTTGGGACTTCCAAGGAGAGGAAGGCATTCACATGGAGATGGAAAAGCAAAGGTTTTGTAAATCCATGTTTGCTGGGCCAGGAGGAGACAATGGGACAGAGTGGACTTTGAACTTTAGGTGCTACCTAGAGTTTCCCATACTACATCTAGCCCACATTCTTTGCAGATATCTCTGGTGATAGCTCTATTCCTGGAACAAGACCTCTATCTAAATTCTTTTAGGCAGTTAAGGGGAAGGTAAAAAGAAAGACTTCCTAAGTCTTTTGATTCTTAAAAATAAAATAATCCTGGGCTTCCCTGGTGGCGCAGTGGTTGAGAATCTGCCTGCCAATGCAGGGGACACGGGTTCGAGCCCTGGTCCGGGAAGATCCCACATGCCACGGAGCAACTAGGCCTGTGAGCCACAACTACTGAGCCTGTGCGTCTGGAGCCTGTGCTCCACAACAAGAGAGGCTGCGATAGTGAGAGGCCCGCACACCGCGATGAAGAGTGGCCCCCGCTTGCCGCAACTAGAGAAAGCCCTCGCACAGAAACGAAGACCCAACACAGCCAAAAAATAAAAAAATAAATAATAATAATAATAATAATAATCCTCATGCCAGAGAGACACATTTTGGGGTGGCAAATTTATCCCCTGTACTTTCTGGGTAGTTAAGTGTTGAGGTTTTGGAACTGAGTAGGACCCTGTGGGACTCCTGGGCACAGAAGCCTTTCTTTCCCCATTTTCTTGTTTGTAGGGAACAGACTCCAGCCTCCATGACCTTCCCTGAGTTCCAAGGGGCAGATTTGAACAGTTGCTAATCAAGGGAGGAGCAGCCAAGAAACCACCTGAGGCAAGATTAAAGGGACCAGCGAAGCTCATCAAGACCACCTGAGACCAGATTAGAGGAGTGCAGGCCCTGCGCACACCCTAATCTTGTCAGCAACCCCACCCTTGAACCATTGCTATAAAACTCATCAAATTCTCCGGGGTTGAAACACATAGTTTTGAGGGCAGGAGTCTGCTGTGTCCCCCTTTTCCTGGCAAAGCAAAAAAGCTATCCTTTTCTACTTCACCTAAAACTCTGTCTCCAAGATTCGATTCAGCACCAGTGCACAGAGGCCGAGTTTTGGCATCAATTTCCGAGTTTTGGCAACAGTTTCGGTTATGGCGAGGAGAGCCTAGAGTTGAGAGATGTTTTAACTCTTACTGACTCCATTTCCCTGAAAAAAATAGTGGGAAGTGAGGAGGAATACCTCAGCAAAGCAAAAAACAAGTTTAATTATTACTTTAACTATGAGCAATTTTATTTATTTATTTATTTATTTATTTTTTTAAGATTTATTTTTATTGATTGATTGCTACGTTGGGTCTTCGTTTCTGCGCTAGGGCTTTCTCTAGTTGCGGCAAGCGGGGGCCACTCTTCATCGCGGTGCGCGGGCCTCTCACTACCGCGGCCTCTCCCGTTGCGGAGCACAGGCTCCAGACGCGCAGGCTCAGTAGTTGTGGCTCACGGGCCCAGTTGCTCCGCGGCATATGGGATCTTCCCAGACCAGGGCGCGAACCCGTGTCCCCTGCGTTAGCAGGCAGATTCTCAACCACTGCCCCACCAGGGAAGCCTGAGCAATTTTATTTTAATGTGGAGGTCACTTTTTGATTTTCCCACCTTTCCATCAGAAATAGAGCTTTGATTCTGCAGCTAATGGTACCAATTCATCTCTTTTAAGAACAAATAAATGGCACTTAGAGGACTAGATTTCAGACATAAATTTCTTCTTAGGATCAGGTGCCTCCAAAGTAGAAAATTAAAGTACTATTTTAGGCAGGAAAACTTGGGATAAGTACATTAAAACCTTTCTCTTTCAAATCTCTTTTTATAAGGTGGAAGAAAAAGTGCATGTACAATGGCCAAGTAAGAGTGTTCTAAGATCTTGGGGTGGAGTTACATTCATTTATTAGCTGAATAATACTGGGTTACCAAGTTCACATGGAAGTATCAAACAGCTGATTACTTTATTTCTGACGTTAATTTTTATGTAAAGAAGAAGACCTGTTGAGTCAGGGCCAACAAATATAAGGAAGAAGGGTGTGGTTGGCAATATGCTTGACTTCATTGAAGCTGGTGAAGGGAAGCAGAATAGCACCCTCAAATATGCTTCTTTGGCATAAGGATTATGTTGAGCTGATTACTTTTAAGCAGCTGCAGACATGGGAAAAGCTCTGAAAATGAGTAGTAAAAGTAACCCTCTTGTAAGAGACATTTACATTTATTAGGGAACTCTCCATTTGTAAGGGTGTCTCCCTCACTGTACCAGGAAGACAAGGATGGCTCTAAATCTCTAGAAACTCTTCTCAATGGAGAAGACAATGACTTAAATCTGCATCACAACCATACCCTTGTTTACTGTGCTTTGCCTGAAAACCTCCCATAACTGGCCAACACCTTTCTTTTGTTTTTAGCTGGAGATGGTATTTAAGGTGGCAGCTTGGGTCATATCTGGGAGTTATTGTTTCCCTGGGTCTCTTCCATGTATACAGGAGGTATACATGATATTAAACTTCTGTTTGTTTTTCTCCTGTTAATCCATCTTTTATTACAGGGGGATTCTCAGCCAAGAACCTGGAAGAGTAGAAGGAAAATGATTTTTCCTCCCTGACACTGGGAACCTTGGAATTGCTTTGTCTTTCCCTTGGGGTATTTCAAAGTCTGAGCTTGAGGAAATGGCTTCTGAACTGAAAAAGAATAAAATATCAGAGTTTGTCTCCCTCTGTGCTTTCTTATTGTAAAGGTTAGGGAAATGTTGTAGAGGATAAAAGGGACCTGGGGCAAGTATAAAAATAATAAATGGACAGCACTGAGTAGAGGGTAAATCTATTGTATTGGAAAGCATATGGAGGAACCACAAAGGAAGAAGACTGTTGTTGGAGAAGCCAGTGGATCATGAAAAAGAGGCCAGACTTGCTGCCAGGTCATTCTCCCCCACCCCTGTGAATGGCTAGATCTAACTGGGGAGGTTGGGATTCCTTTTTCTCTTTAGACGAGTAGTGCTTGACTAATGATGATTAAGGAATTGACTGGATATGTGTACTTTGAAGCCAATTCCAGGACATTAGGTGCAAGAGTCAACAACAAATGAAAATGAAAACTACTAAAATTGCAAGCAATAGAATAGATTAAACACATGGTTTGCTATGATAATTTATAATGGGACACCTCAAAGTGAGTAGATGAACGTCAGGAATTAGATTAATCAACTCTCTTATTAGAACACGGTAAAAAGGTAGAAATGACAGAGAAGTGGAATGCTCATGTGAAATGATGACCTCTTGAGAAAAGTGTAATTTTTCTGACCCAGCAAAGTGATTAAAATATATTCAAAAGGCACAGGAGAAGGTGACCTAACAGATAACCATGGAGGATTAAAAATTAACCAAATAGTGATCTCTCTTGTCAAAGAAAAATTGCACAGGACAAGTTAAACAGGCAAGGAAGATTTTATTCAATGCTATTGAAATTGGGTCAAGACTATCACAACAGGGGAGAGAGACTGAACTCAACTGCCCTGAAACAAACGGCAGGAGAATTTTTAAGTGCTGGTGTGAGCTACTAGTTAAGCACTGGAGGACATTAGGGAGAGATTGGTCAATATCATTAGTCCACCTATATTTGCTAATTGACTCTCATGAAGTTAGGCTCATACCCTCCCATGGAGATTAGCAGACAGGGGCACTATCTTTCTTGATGATTACATTCTAAAGAAATGACTCCCAGGTCCTTGAGAAAGATATTTGTGAGTTGGAAAACTGCAAAGAAGAGTTACCTCTAAAGGAGAAGAGAAAGAATTTATAATTGCAAATTTTCTAAAGTAAATGCTCTAAGAACAGAAAGATCAGGGGCCCATACTCAGGAAGAAACCTGTCTAAAGTTAGTCAAGCCGAGCGAAACATTAAGGCAATCTTGGTCACTCTAAAATGAATTCAGCACATATCCTTTACAGAGTTTGTAATCCTCTAAAAATAGGGTTCATTTCAATGTTCTGTAATATGTAACAAATAAAGACAAGCTATATAGTATGTTATAAAAAGTTAACACAATAATTCAAATGCTAAATCCTAATTTTAACACAAAAAGATTATAAAAATAGTAGGTGAAGGCATAACAATTAAACTTAAAACTACTGCTCAAAACAATTCATCCCAATCACAGACAATTTATTCTAGGATGGCAAAATTAGTTTTAAAAAGAGAAAATTGTGGGGCTTCCCTGGTGGCGCACTGGTTAAGAATCTGCCTGCCAATGCAGGGGACACGGGTTCGACCACTGGTCCAGGAAGATCCCACATGCCACAGAGCAACTAAGCCCGTGCGCCTACAGCTACTGAGCCTGCGCTCTAGAGCCCACAAACCACAACTACGGAGCCCGCATGCCACAACTACTGAAGCCCGCATGCCTAGAGCCCATGCTCTGCAACAAGAGAAGCCACCACAATAAGCCCGCGCACCACAACGAAGAGTAGCCCCTGCTCACCGTAACTAGAGAAAGCCCGCACGCAGCAACGAAGACCCAACACAGCCAAAAATAAATTAATTAATTAATTAATTAAAATAAAATAAATTTGTTCTTTAAAAGAAACAAGAGAGAAAATTGTGAAGTAATGTAAAACTGTTTATAGCCCCAACTGTAAACAACATGAATGCCTACCATGAGTAGAATGGAATACTATACAACAATGAAAATGAACTAATTTGTACGAACTTCTGTAACTTGGATGAATGCCAGAAATATAATATTGAATGGAAATATATATAAATATAAAATATGGTTTCATTTCTATTAAATCAAAAATAGTCAAAAGTAATCTATAGTGATCAAAGTCAGGAGAGTAGTTCCTTTGGAAGATGGGTGTTTTTCACTGGGAAGGGCCATGATGGAGGCATCTGGGATGCTGGTAATGTGTATTTCTTGATCTAGGTGGTTCTTCCTTTGCAAAAATTTACTATTCACTTAAGGTTTGGATACTTCTATGTATTATGCTATATATTTCAAACAAAAGTTTAAAAATTATATAATATTTAGGGAATTCTCTGGCAGCCCAGTGGTTAGGACTCTGCGCTTCCACTGCAAGGGGCGTGGGTTTGATCCCTGGTCGGGGAACTAAGACCAGGCATGCTGCGGGGTGTGGCCAAAAAATTACATAATATTTATTAGTCTATTCAAGTCCTTTCTTATGATAGTTTTGGCATCTTATATATATATTTTCAGAAATAATATAGCTTGACAAATATATGAGTATGTAGGTGTTTGTAATATTTTTTATTTTTTAATTCTTTTTAATTTTTTTATTTTTTGTTTTGGCAGTCTTTTTTAAATGATATTTTTTTTTCCAGAGAACTGAATTTTATTTATTTATTTATTTATTTATTTATTTTTTGGGCTGTGTTGGGTCTTCGTTTCTGTGCGAGGGCTTTCTCTAGTTGCGGCAAGCGGGGGCCACTCTTCATCGCGGTGCGCGGGCCTCTCACTATCGTGGCCTCTCTTGTTGTGGAGCACAGGCTCCAGACGCGCAGGCTCAGCAGTTGTGGCTCACGGGCCTAGCTGCTCCGCGGCATGTGGGATCTTCCCAGACCAGGGCTCGAACCCGTGTCCCCTGCACTGGCAGGCAGATTCTCAACCACTGCGCCACCAGGGAAGCCCCAATATTTTTTATTTTTATTGTCATGTGTCTCCACAGTTATATCTCTTCTTTTATTCTATAACTTATTTAACTGTATTTTCTTTTCTGTGTTATCAGTCTTGCTAGAGGTCTTTCTTATCAAGCTTTTCAATGAATTAGCTCTCAATTTTATTTTTATTTCCTATTTTTGTTCTCTTTTTCATTGATTTCTGTTCACTTAATCTATTGATTTCTGAGGTGAATATGTTAAATATCAAAATGCAATTGTTAATAGGACTCTTTATTCTTGCAACTTCATAAAACTTTGCTATATGATATTTGAGGTTACACTGTGTGTTGCTTATATGTTTATGAAGGTTTTATCTTATTGTTTTATTGTTCCATTTATGATATACTCTTCTTGTCCCTTGAGAAAAATGTAGTCATAAATATTATTTTGCCATATGCTAACACTCCAGTTCCCTTTTTAAAATAAATTTATTTATTTATTTATTTAGGCTGCATTGGGTCTTCATTGCTGTGCATGGGCTTTCTCTAGTTGTGGCGAGTGAGGGCTGCTCTTCCTTGCGGTGTGCGGGCTTCTCATTGTGGTGGCTTCTCTTGTTGCGGAGCACGGGCTCTAGGCATGCAGGCTTCAGTAGTTGTGGCTCGTGGGCTCTAGAGCACGGGCTCAGTAGTTGTGGCACAAGGGCTTAGTTGCTCCATGGCATGTGGGATCTTCCCAGACCAGGGCTTGAATCCATGTACCCTGCATTGGCAGGCAGATTCTTAACCACTGCACCACCAGGGAAGCCCTCCAATTCCCTTTTGTTTGCAATTGCACAGCATATACTTTAGAATTATTTTATTTCCAACCATTTTATATCTTTTTTAATTTTATTTTACATGTGTATTTTACAAGGCAAAATATCATTAAAATTATTATTATATTTATTTAAATTCATATTTTAGGGCCCATTTATGCCATCATGTTTTGTTTTACATTTATTTATTTTCTTTTCCCCCTCTATTCCATTTCCCAATGAAGAGATTGAATTTTTTTCTGGTTTCAAAGTTATACTTCCTACTTTTATTCTTATGGTGGTTATTCTTAACCTAAGATGCATGATCATGTATACTTACCACTACTAACTTCTTCAACTTATTGTTATCTGTATCCTCCCCCTAAGAAGGCAAATAATTTCACATATGTCCTCTCCTTAATCTTAAACCCTATTCACTCATATTGATATTGCCTTGAATTTAGGTCTGATTTGCTATAAATATACTTTCTTTTTCTTTTTGTTTGTCCTAGCTGTTTTTTTTAAGACAACAATAAAGTGTATTAAAATATTTTATCATCTTTATTTCCTTCCTAGATTTGCTTTTCTTCTTACTTGATACTTCAGCCAATAATGTTTTCAATATTGGTCTCTATTAACATAGATAATTTAATGAAGATAATTAGTTTAACAGATAATTTGTATCACAGGATACAAAAAGGTAGAAAAAGAAACACTGAGATGATACAGAGATAGTAACTATAAGATGCAACTAAGGCTGGGGGATAGGGAAGGAAAAAGAATTATAAAAACTTGGAAGGTTGTTTTGGAAACAAAGTATTATATATAATACCAATTATATATCTATATATCAGCAAAGAACTCATAAAAATAAAATTAAAATATCATTTATAATGGCATAAAAATAAAGCATCTTGGGATTAATCTAATAAAATGTGTGCAAGAATTTAAGAGACCAAATATATGGTGAAAGAGGGAGGAATACCAAGTTCATTGATTGCTATTTTCAATATTGTAAAAATGTCAATTCTCTTCAAACTGATCTATAAATTCAATGCAATCACAATCAAAATCTCAGCAAGATATTGTTGTAATTGATAAGCTGATTCTAAAATTTAGAGGGAAATTCAAAGGACCAAGAATAGCCAGGGAAGTCTTGAAGAAGACAAAAACTGGAAGAGTGAAATTGCCATATACCAAGACCTGTTTTAAATCTACACTAATTAAAACTGAGTGGTTTTGGTGCAAGAACAGACATATTGATGAATAGGATAGAATTAAATCCAGAAAAAGACCAACATAAATACAGTCACCTTATTTATGACAAAGATGATATTATTGTAGAAATTGTCACCTTGTCAATAAATTGAGCTAAATCAATTTGATAGCATATAGTCAAATAGTGCTTAATTACCTTCACCTCACTCCGTAAACAAAAAAGTCAATTCTAGATGGATTTCAAATCTAAATTTAAAAGGTTAAAGTAAAATTAAAACTTTTAGAAGAAAACAAAGAACTTCTTAGCCTATTTGGAGCATGTAAATATTTCATAAATATGACACCAAAAGCTATAACCATAAAAGACATTTTGATAAATTGGGCTTCACTAAATTAACACCTTCTGTTCATACAAAACAAAACAAACAAGAAACACCATTACAAAGTTAAAGGGCAAGTGACTAAATAGGAAAAGATACACATATCAAAGATTTCATAGTCACAATTTATTTTTAAAATTCTGCAAATGAAAAAGAAAGAAGGCAATCTTATAGAAAAATGGGCAAAGCAATTGAACAGTTCATTCTAAGAATAGGATTTATCTATTTAAAAAGAAACCCATATCCACACAAAGAATGTGTAATCACACAAAGAATTAGTGAAAATAAATGAGGTATATAACATAGTAAAATATGTACATGCAATATATATATAGTACTAATTTATATATATTTATATATATTAATATATTTATTTATATATATTACATATACATATATATATATAGTACTAATTTCTTCCCTAGAATACCACAAATATTGGTTACAGCAGATTGTGGTTAATTGTTCTTGAATGGCCAAAATCTTTCAAATGGAAAGTCCAAAGCCAAATAAAAGTCTTGGGAAAATGTTTGCAATTTTTCCCACAAAATGCTAATTATTGTGAAGAAGAAGACCAACAGCCCAATAGAAATATGGAAAAATATAAAAAGGAAATATTATCCTTAATGCAAAATGTCTTTAAACATAATAAAATATGCTGACTGTACTATGCAGCTCTGAAAAGGAATGAGGAAGACCTCACTACACTGACACAGAGTAGTAATAGCGTAAATTTTTAAGTGACAAAAGCAAAATTCAGAATAGTGCAGAACAGCATAAGAAGTAAGAAGAGGTAGAAATTCTCTCCTCCTGTCCCCTTTCCTCTCCTCTCTTGTCCTCCTCTTTCCTCTTCTCTTCTCCCCTCTCCTCTCCTTCTCTCCTCCCCTTCTCTCCCTCTCTCTCTCTGTTTCTCTCTGCAACAGAGAAAAGAGATAAGAATGGAAGTGAAATTTCTGTGAATGTAATTTGAACATGATTTTGACTATGGCATCACATAAATATTTTCCACAGTTACAAATATTAAATCAGAACAGAAGAAAGTCATAAAATCTTAAAGCAAATGAAACAAATGTACTTAATTGTACAATATATAGTTGGTGGTATAGCAACAGGAAGAAATGAATTAATTAAGTGATTTGAAAGCACAATATTTTGACATACATTCTTAGTGGGATACAAACAAAAGAAAACATGAAGAACTTTTAAACTTCATTTGGTACTCTTGCTGTTATCAAAAGATATTATTATTATTTTGAAAGTATTATAGGTATATTGCAGAAGAAAACAGATATGTAATTTAATTAGGGTAATATCATTAGGAACCAAAATTTTCATCATAAGAGTAAAGAGATGCAATATAAAATAAAAGAGCTTAAGTAAGGTGACTAGAACCTTAAATTTGAATCAAAAAATCAGTATGAATTCAGGATTTGTTTCTCTTTTAAAAACCAGATATTTCCTAAATTTGTACATTGATAAAGCCTAAGAGAAATGACAAACTAGTAGCAATGATTGCTACTGGGGCCCAGATGGTGAGCTCCAAAAGCCATTTTCCAATAACCAGCATCAGGAATTCTTAGAGGAATTCTTAATTATAGGTATAGAGCAAGAAATATTCAAGATGATTCTGGGGCACTTTGTTGTTCCAGAAAGCAAGGATTTTTAAAACTAAGGTGGTCATGTAAAAAAGATATGAATCAACTTAAAGGGGCTTCCACAGGTGTAAGGTAAAGCATAATGATCATCAAACAGAATAACTGCAAATATTTGAAATATATAAAAATCCATGAATTCATAGTATTATTCAAAACATCTTATTACTCCCCATTGGGGTTGCTGGAGGACCAACTCATTTCTCTAAAATTTGTAACTATAGAATCAAGCATTTTTTTCTGACTTTTCTGTATAAACTGTGCTTCAAGGTGACCAAAGAGTTGATGAGGAAAAAACTTTTTAGACTAAATCCAGCTAATAAAAGCAGAAGGAAAGGGACTTCCCTGGTGGCGCCGTGGTTAAGAATCTGCCTGCCAATGCAGGGGACATGGATTCGAGCCCTGGTCTGGGGAGATCCCACATGCTGCGGAGCAACTAAGCCCACGTGCCACAACTACTGAAGCCCGCATGCCTAGAGCCTGTGCTCCACAACAAGAGAAGCCACCGCAACAAGAGAAGCCACCTCAATGTGAAGCCTGAGCACTGCAATGAAGAGTAGCCCTCGCTCACCACAACTAGAGAAAGCCCGCGCATAGCAATGAAGACACAACACGCCAAAAAAAAAAAAATCTCTTTAATATAAAAAAAAGCAGAAGAAAATACAGGATTAGAATATCAACACTTTCCAATTTCTAATGAGATAATGGATGCAGACAACTATCATCAATGAACGCTAAGAGTTTTAGGTAAAACTTGATGTGTAAAAATTATAAGGGAGGCATCAGAATGACACCATATGAACTCACTGATCAACATTAGATTCACTAAAATTGGACAACTAGACTTTACGTGTCTCATGATGTGATACAATAGGAAGTAAATAGTACTGAAATGAAGACTTGTTTTTGCCTAAAAATGAAATCTGAATAAAATCAGGCCTTTATATCTACTACCATTTTACTGAAAATATAGAAGAGAAACAAGGTAAACGACAACCTGAAGAAGCCACCTGCTAAACCCAGAATGTCGAACATTCCACAAGACAAATAATGTGTTTCTTTCTACCAATAAATGGCAAAAAAAAAAAGGAGAGTCTGTTACCATGTAAATTAATCTTAAGAAACAAAACAACCAAATGCAACACATGGGCATTTTTGGATGTTGATTTGAACAACTCAATAACAAAAAGACAACTTTGAGATCTTTGGTGAAATTTGACACCATTGGTGAGGTATAGACTGAATGTTACGTGATATTAATTATTGTTAATATTAGTGGGTGCTAATGGCATTTTGGTTACGTTCAAAATGCTCTTATCATTTAGCGTTGCTTAATGAAGATTTTAGAAATTGAAATGACATGATTACTGGGATTTTCTTCAAAATACTCCAGCAGAAAATATGTGTAAATGATGCAACCGACAAGTGCTTAATTTCCAAAATATACAAACAGCTCATACAACAAAAAAACAAACAACCCAATCGAAAAATGGGAAGAAGACCTAAATAGACATTTCTCCAAAGAAGATATACAGATGGCCAATAAGTACATGAAGAGATGCTCATCATCACAAATTATTAGAGAAATGCAAATCAAAACTACAATGAGGTACCACCTCACACCAGTCAGAATGGCCATCATTAAAAAGTCTACAAATAATAAGTGTTGGAGAGAGTGTGGAGAAAAGGAAACATTCTTACACTGTTGGTGGGAATGCAAATTGGTGCAGCCATTATGGAAAACAGTATGGAGGCTCCTCAAAAAAGTAAAAATAGAGTTGCCATATGATCCAGCAATTCAACTCCTGGGCATATACCCAGACAAAACTATAATTTGAAAAGATACATGCACCCCTATGTTCATAGCAGCACTATTTACAATAGCCAAGATATGGAAACAACCTAAATGTCCATTGACAGATGAATGAATAATGAAGATGTGATACATACACACACACACACACACACACACACACACACACACACACACACAAAATGGAATACTACTCAGCCATAAAAAAGAAGGAAATAATGCCATTTGCAACAACATGGATGGACATAGATATTATTATACTAACTGTAGTAAGTCAGAAAAAGAAAGACAAAAACCATATGATATCACTTATATGTGGAATCTAAAATACAATACAAATGAACATATCTATGAAAAAAAAACAGACTCACAGACATAGAGAACAGACTTGTGGTTGCCAAGGGAGAGGGGGAGTGGAGAAGGGAAGGAATGGGAGCTTGGGATTAGCAGACGCAAGCTAGTATATATAGGATGGATAAACTGCAAGGTCCTACTGTATAGCACAGGGAACTATATTCGATATCTGTGATAAACCAGAATGGAAAAGAGTATGAAGAAGAATACTCCAGCAAAACAAAGAAATATATATAGGGTGAAGAATACATGAAACAATGACAATCGTGTTGATAATTGTTGAATTTGAGCTATGGGTACATGGGATTTCTTTCATTATAGGATTCTCTCTACTTTTGCATATGCATGATAATTTCCATTAAAAATGTTAAAGAAAAAAAAAAAAGAGGCATAAAGTGGATAACAGAATCAAATCTTGAACCAGACTGACTGGGTTCATGCAAATCCTGGCCTGCCACTTACTAGCATTGCTATCTTTGTCAAGGGAAAATGATTTAAGTGACTTAAATAGGGGTTAAGGTTCTCTTTACTGCACTGATACACATAAGGCAGCACCAGCAGACCAGGTAACTAACTCCTCAATTGAAGCAGGGACAGAATTTTATAGGATAGGGGGAAGGTGAGTACATGTCTTTGATGTCTGGGCTCAGACAGCAGTACTTTACTTTAACCAAACTCCGTGGTTCAAGATTGTTCCTTTTTTTACCTTCCTTCTTGCAGGTTCTGACCATCAGAATAGTATTGTTCAAGAACTATTTTTGCAAGCCTTGTGGTTTATTGGCTAGTCAAATTTCAAAGATAGATAGTGAAAAAAGAAAAGGGAGTAAAGATAGAAGACAAAGGGGAAACTGATGACCCTCTCTCATGTTTGTTTTAGCCCTTTACAACTATGCACAACTTGCACAACTATGTTATCTTTATCATGCAGCAGTTTGATCATTTGTAAAATGGGAATAATGGTACCTAATTCTTAGGGTGTTTGTGAATTTTGTGAATGTGGAATGAGTTAACATATATCAGCATTTCACATCCTCCTTACCTATGTGCTCGGCATGTAGTAACCACTCAAGAAATGTTAATCATTGTCCTGTCAGGCTTCAAACAAACATTGCTAGAATTTCATTTTAATATCACATAAATGACAATAGCACATTAACCTTCATGGATATAGGCATGCCATTTTCTTTCTTCTTCCAAGTTGTGATCACTTTTTGTGTTTTTGGAAAGTTTCAAGTTGTTTTTGCTTGTTTGCTTGCACGTCAGAAACCCATGTTTAGAAGACACAGGGCAGTTATCTAAATCGTGGAAATAAAAATATAGTGGACTTTCTAAAAACAAATCTGAAAAAATCCAGTGTTTGGCAGTTAAGTAAAATGTGAATTAAAGTCTTCACTTTATTTGTGGAGTTAAAAGTGCTAATGAGCATGATCACTGTGAGTACAGCAGCCCCAACATCCAAAGTATAACAGGGCTTAGTAAGGATAATTTGCAATGTTGGTAATTCAAACAGAAAGAGTGCTCAGTAATCAATAACTAAAATGTATTCAATGTTTACTGTTTATCTGGTCCTGAACTGTGATTTATATGCATTTTCTTATTTAATTCTCACAATAGTCCTATAAAATACTAGTGTTCTTAATCCCCATTTTCCAGATGTAAGTCAAAGAGATATAGTAACTAGACTAAGGTTTCAAATTGTATGAGCAATTAAACCCAAGATGTTAGATTCTATGTCTCACATGCCTAAGGATTACAACCTAACTAACTCTGATTCAAATATGCACCTACATTGCTTTCAGAGATAGGAAAACTTACTCTGAAAGTATTTTGTAAACCTGCTACAGGGTATTGCACATCATATACTTTCTATTTCATGAATTTCCTTAGAGATACTGATTTCCGGAAATGAAAATTCCATTAGTATCTAGAACAGACACTGCATGATGGTGCATTAATTCAAAATTATAAAATTCTGCAAAATAAGATAAAAATTAAATTATGGGGTCACATTAACCATTCACATAGAGTACTTAGTGGAACAATGAAAAGTCCTTATGCCAGAGATTGGCTGGTTTCACCAATTCATTTCTTCTCTTCTTTTGCCAAACAGCTAGACTACATGTACTGCCTCTTTTGCAGTAAAGTGTCTCCATGTGAATGATTTCTAGCTAAAGAAGTGTAAGCAGAAATTAAGTACTCTACTTTCAGGACTGGCACATGGAAATGCCCCATGCATAGTCTTCCATGCTCTTTTGCTTTTAGTCAGCTGGTCGCAGAAGAGCACAGTGACCTAGGAAGCAATATCTTTAAGATAGGGAAGCCACCGGAGAAAAGAAACCTGAATCCCTGAATCACCACTTGAACAAGAGCCAACTGCAAATCACAGACCTCCCTTTGGGGTTTATGTGTGAGATGAACTCACACATAATTTTGGGGATTCATCAATTATAGTTAAGTAATGGTACCTGAACAAATACAAAAATTGATCATTTGATGTGGGGTTCTATTTTAACAAAACCTTACAATATATGGAGCAGCTTAGTTGTTGAACAGTGGTTGGGCAGTTAAATCAATATTGCAGTGAGATTTTTCTGATGCGGTGAGAAAACATGTGGTGAAAACGTCACCTCAATAACTTGAATGGTGGTGATAATGATGGGTTGACATTTACTTTCTGCTTTTTGTAAGGTATTATTAGAAGATAAGGTCAGGAAATAACTGGTTGGTTTGCAAGCAGAAATGTTTAGGGAGTAGAGAAATTTCAGAATTTTAGGGCCTTATAGGGCTAGAAATGTTGAATGATTCTAAGCACCAAAGAGCAAGAGGTTAAAAATTTTTAAATCATTGGATGAAAGGCCCAGTAAGAATTCTCAGTGGAATAACATAACTCAGCTCTACATCAATGATTTAGTTATGCAGCATTCCAACGGATTTCCTCAGAGGGAGTTAAGTTAGCCTATATTAAGTTAAGAAAAAGAGACATAGGCACTTCTGTACTATTAAAATTTGAACATTCGGGTGTCAAAAAAAAATACACAAATAAAGCCATGATTTATAGTATTTTCCAATGTCCGTCGTATAAATACTCCTGCCATAGCCAATTTTAAGCTACCAGCGAGATGCCAACTGCCTCGCAAAAACAATTGGTTCTTGAAAGCCAGTACCAGCTGGTTACAGTGCACCACCAGCATAGAACCAAAGAATACATCTTATTCTAACTCTATCTGGAAAGCAATTTCAATGTGCTTAAAGACACAGGAACTACCTGGAATCAAATAGAAAATATGCCTATTAAGTTTTAGAAAGTATTCTTTTAATTATATTTCCAAAAATATCATGGCTCCTGATTTGCATGAGCAAGAAGCAGGTTGTAAAAACTATACAGTCTCTAAAGAAAGCATAATTCCAAAGTCCATTTCAGGTAGAGAATAATGACAGAGGAGAAACCTTGCAGAGGTTGGAGCCAGGAGCCTTACCTGCTAAAAAAATAAGGAATTTGCTATCAAAGAACAAAATCAGCTGTAATCAAGAAACTCTCCTAATTAGCAGGACAAAGGGGGGATCACAATGCCTTCTCCTCAAAGTTAGAGCTTTGCTGTGAGCCTGAACTGCTGGGTCTGTCTTACCTTTTCCTTTCCTAAATGGGAATGTTTTGCGGTTATCCTGTTCCAGCACCCTCTTTGTACATTGAATATTTATGCAGGGAGAGAGCTGTGTTAGTTTCCTATTGATGCTGTAACAAATTACCACAAATTTAGTGGCTTAAGACAGTATAAATTTATTATTTTATAGTCTTGGAGGGGAGAAGTCCAATACAGGTGTCACTGGGACAAAATTAAATTGTCTCTAGGGCTGTGTTCCTTTCTGGAGACTTTAGCTGAGAATCCATGTCTTTGCCTTTTCTAGCTTCTAGCGGCTGCCCACATTTCTTGGCTCATGGTCTCTTCCTCCATTTTCAAAGCCATTAGTGGCTGATTGAGTCCTCACATCATACTCTCATGTCCTTTCATCATTATATCTCCTTCCCTGCCTCTGACTTCTTTTCTGCCTCCCTCTTCCACTTTTAAGGACCCTCATGATTACATTGGGCCCACCCAGATTATTCACAGTAATTTCCTTATCTTAAAGTCAGCCAGTTAGAAAACTTAATTCCATCTGCAAGCTTAATTTTCTTTTGTTGTATAACCTAACATATTCACTGCTTCTGGGGCTTAGGGTTTGAACACCTTGTTTGGGAGGGGAGTGGTGTTTTCTGCCTTCTACAGTGATAAATTGTCTTCTTGGTTCATAGATCTCCAGATGAAGAAGAGCCACATTCACTTGACAATAGTTACTGCACCTCTCCTAGACATGCCTGTCTTGGATTTAGATACAGTGACTGGATGAGACTTTGGGTTTTCTCTTTGGAGAGTGTTTTGTGTATAAAATATTTGATGACCAGAAGAGTGGGTTGTGGCAGTCTGAATAGCTACCCATGAAACCCCATTCTTCTTCTTGGGCACACAGCTAGAATACATTTCACAAACTCCCTTGCAATTAGGTGTGTCCGTATGAATGAGTTATTAAACATAGAATGTGAGTGGAAGTGAAGTGTGCAGCTTCCAGTACTGGCTGTTCAGAAACTTCATTCATCATCCTACACACGCTTTTTCTTCCCGTCTGACTTGAGGCAAAGCAACACAGTTACTTGGAAGTCATTTTTTGAACTGGCAGAGCCGCAAACCAAAAAGAGCATAGGTCTCTAAAAATTACTTAAAGAAGGACTACTCAAAAGTTTGGAACACTCATTAAACTCTATCTGAATGATGAACAAGGTTTTATAAGATTAAATTTTGAAGCTTATCTTTTACAGCTACTAAAGATACTATAACTTAAGTAGTTACAAAGTAATATTAAGTGAATAGTTATCATCAAAATTTTATTCTACATTATTTTATAAGAATAAGAAAAAGGACTGTAACTGATCATGGAAGCTGTTGTTTTTAACCACTTATTTTTGTAACCATTGACCTCTTCTTATCTTTATTACCTCACCTGTGAAACGAGTACCTGTCCCTTAGGTTGATGTAACTCCTAAGAAAGAAATGTAAAGCATGTAGCCTCATGATGTGTTCATGAGGAAACTTTTCATAAAGGTCTATTATGATTAAATTAAATTATAAGATTAAATCATAAATATTTTGGAAATTTAAAATATTGGTTGTTTATGCATATACAAAGATACAAAAAAAGAAGCCAATTTATTTTGCTCATTAGTAATAGTTACTTTATAAGAAAAATCATGATGCAAAAACTCATGTAGAACATGAAACAAGTGGGATTTACTTCCCTATGTACCATTGTTCTTTTTTCTCTTCTCACTGGAAAGTCCCTTAGCCAGAAATTTAGGATTAAGTATTGTTTCAGACACACTGAATTAACAGATTAAGTATACCACTTATCATATATACCTCAGTTCCGTGTCTCACCATATAAAGCAACCAGTCAATCTATCCAATAGGTATTCATTGAGCATCAACCAAGTTCTTATTTTCTCCATAAATTAAAAAAAACACAAAATTTCCTTCTCATTATCCTAACTTCTAGTACAACTGGTATTCTTTCCAAAGTTTTTTTTTTTTTCCCCTAAATGTCACTATGTATAATAAGTATACAAATGAGGTATATTAAAGACACTCACCTTTGAATATTTACTACAACTTCCTAAGTTCTAGCAATTTTAATTTAAATATGCACATTAGCATTTTCTCACTTTAAATATTTCCAAGTATACTTAATGTATGCATCATTCAAACTGTATAAAGGTAACGTATATTTTATACTTGTACATCATGAATTAAAAAGTTTAATGAATATATAGCTGGAAAGGCATTTAGAAATTTTACTTAGTTAATCTAACCCGCTTAGAACTACATGAGTTTGGAGTTTCCATTAAGCTAAAATAATTTGAAGAAAAATAAAAATGTCAATCAACAGGTTTGCTTGAGCTACATGATGCCAGAAAAATGATTGAGCTGATTTTATTCTTTGAAATGACAGTATGGAGTTTTTACTATTGACTGAAACTAGCAGATGTTTTGGCATAATGTAGAGACAATTAAAGCCTCCTGAACAGATGAAACTCCTATCTTATTTTCAGAGACATGTGAAAATGATTTGACAACTTCATTTGGAAATAAATTATAATATTTAATGACCACCACTCATTGGAAAGTTTTCTTAGATCTGTTCTAAGTCCTGCACTCTTTACTTGAAAATCTGATTTTCTTCTTATTTTGTTTATAATAAAATTTGATAGCACTTATTCTAGCCCTCATGTAAAATCCTTTTGCATGCCATTTCTCACATACCATTATAGCCTTTGGGCACTCAACATGAATATTAGGCTTATATATTGATTTCTTTGTTCATTTAACATATATTTATCATCTATTTACAAGATATTGTACTAGATGCTTTATAAAATCCATAAATGCCTTCAGGTTTACTATAATAGAAAAGGTAACCCATGCCCATTTATAGCTATAATTAATGAATGAAAATTCCCTTCGTTAATATTTATTATATCTGTTATTACTTGTTTGATACCTACATTTTCTGCTGGGCTATGGACTCCACACATGCAAGGACTAAGCTTAGTATGTTCATGGCACAAAATAGTTACAGAATAAATATTTCCTGCATAAATAAATAAACTTGGTGTAAACTGTGTTGATATCATATTATATTTAACTTTCTTCATTATTTTGGATTGTGTTTTACATTTTTGGGTGTTATTTAGTTTTTCTACCTTTATTTTATATATTTAAATCTTGGAAAGAAAATACCAACTTCAGGTTTTGAATAGGCAGTGAAACTGTGGTGTATATTGACCCTTGGTTTGTCACATTACTTACAAGTGTAGTTATATCTTAGGTTGAGGAACAATTAATTCAAAATACTCAAATGACAAGAGCTTCTTTTGGAATATTGGTAGTTTCACAGTGTCCTATAAGGGCCATTACTTTGAATCTCATAACTACTTTCTGCTCATATATTTAAATATAAAATTTTATGACAACATACCAAATAAATCAAGAAAACAGAAATTTGATTTGCCTTGGATGAATTTAACAATTTATACCCTAATTTTAAAAATAAGCTAAGCAATTTTGTATAAAATTTACACTGATATATTTGTCCTTGACATTCTTACACATATTTATAGAATTTTAACTAGGAATTCTATTCCAAAAGCTATTTATTCCAGATGTAATAATAGACTGACCTAAGCTAATTCTTTGGTTGGGCTGTAATTTTTATTGGGTGAATCAAAGAATTACACCAATCATAGATAATACTAAAGAAAAAGGTAGCATTCTTTAAGCCGATACTTCGGTTAAGCTACCCATAAAATGCTTAGGTATTTTAATGAGGTTAAGAAGAAAAGTGAAAGTTTAAGTTCAATTCAACATGTTATCTAACACCGTAGATTTGGTTCACTGGTGATCATGTTACGGAACCAGGTTCATCTTGCCTGAGGCACAGCAAGCCAAAAACGCTGAGACACTGAGGTTTACAGCAGACAGGATTTATTTGCAAGACAGCCAAGTGAGGACACCAGAGAACCAATCTCACAACTGCCTCCCCGAAGGCAAAGAGCTGGGGCATTCATGGGATAACACATAAAGCAGCAGGGTGGTCTGAGGCGTGGGGAGCGCAGGGAGCGCTGATTGGGAAAAGGCGCAATAATTGTCCTTCAGCGCAGGTGTAACTAAGCTACGGCTTCTGCACTTTCCAAAGGTCATGGAGCAACACAGTGCATACCCAGCTGGAGGGTTGGTGGTCCTCTCCAGTCTTAACCGGCTCAGCTCGAACTAGACTACAAGTTCCTAGAAAACAACTCAGGTAAACATTTTATTGTTTAGACTGCGTGCTGCTTGGAGTACTTGCAAGTCTTAAAGTGACCTTGATTATTGAAGGTAGGTGAAATGGATTTAACCCACGGTTTCATTTGGAGTACATAGACGAGGGAGAAAGAATATCTATTCTCAAAAAACTTTTAATCCCACAGCAAAAAATGTGATGATAGTAAAATCTAACTTCTTAATCATGTAGAGTGTGGCATACGTCCTAGAAAAAGAAATTGGACACTAAGGGAATTCCAAAGAGGATATGTAATTTCCAATTAGTCTTCTAGGAGGGAAGAGGTGTCTGAAATGAGTGAAAGAATCAACAGAGAGTATTAAGCATTTTTGAAAATAGTGGTTCAGTTTCCTTTCAACCCTTTTGGGGAAACTAAGACCTATTTGCATGATAGAAAGACATGGAATATAATTAAAATTATCTTTTGGAGTGGTATTTTGGCATTCCATTTTTAGGGTGTTAATATGGTAAAATGAGAAATAGAGGCTCATATATGATTCCAGTAACTCAGAGCAGAGGGCATATTAGGAGGCTGAACTCAGACTGTGAATCACATTTTGTTACCCTTAGCCCAGTTTTCTTGAAGGAGAGACACTGATTTTCAAGTTTGATTGTTTAAAACTCCTTGTAATGTCTTTATTCAAAACACCCACATCCAAAGGGTGGTGTAAAGGTGAGATAAAATAGAAAAAGCAACATGTACCAATTCCACATCTATCGATGACCATATTTCATTTAAGGAGCTATCAGAAATATGAATGTATACCTCCTCCAGAAAACAAGGTTATTTTCCACACTGTCTGAAAACTTCCTTCCCACCCACCCCCGACTTTATTGAGGAATATAATTTATATATTAAAGTGTACAACATGATGATTTGACATACATATGTATTGTGGAATGATTTCCAAGATCAAGATAAATAATACATCCATCATCTCGCATACTTAGCTCTCTTTTTTTGTGTGTATGGTGAGAATGGTTAAGCCCTACTCTCAGCAACTTTAAACTTATAATACCATATTATTCACTATAGTCATCATGCTATACATTAGATCCTGACAACTTTTTTTAAAAATATAATTCAAGATAGTGTCAAAGAATCTTTACCATTTCCCAAATTCATGTACAATGTATAAGTACATAGTAGAAACAAATTTAAATATAATTTTGAAGTAAAAATACATTTAAAAGAGTCACTAAATAGATTCAATTATAATCACAATAATTTCTTAAAAGATTGTTTTAACAGAACTTCTTTTTATAACTACCCTTTGACCTACATCTCCCCACTTCCCCATCTCCCCAGCCCCTGGCAACCACCATTTTATTCTCTGTTTCTATGAAATTGGCTTTTTTTTAAAAAAAATATTTCACATATAAGTGATGGAATGCAGTATTTGTGTTTCTCTGTTTGGCTTATTTCACTTAACATAATGCCCTCCAGGTTCATCCACATTGTCACAAATGGCAGGGTTTCCTTCTTTATATGGCTGAATAATATTCCTTTATTTATTTGTTTATTATATATATATCACATTTATCCATCACTCGAAAGACATTTAGGTTTTTCTATATCTTGGCTATCATGAAGACTGCTGCAATAATGGGAGTGCAGAAAACATACAATGGGGAAAAGATAGTCTCTTCAATATGAAACGGAGCAGGACCCTAGGGTCCTTGCCCCCCATGTCCTCCGCCTGCCTTTTGTCTGTGGAAAAACTTTAGCCATAGAGTAAGTTTCATCAGAGAAGTGAGAAAATGCAGAAACAAAGGAAAACAGTCCAACAAGACTAAATATTAATAGTTTAGTCATTAAGCATAGTTAAGGACCTTTAGTTCCTTCTCAAGAGCTATAGATAATACTCTGAGCCATATCCTGTGAGCTGCCTTGTAGAGACTGAAACCCCCACCAGGTGGAAGAAATTAACTACATGATGATCAGGCAGTAGCTATGACATAAGCTGCCACAACTCCAAGAATTGGCCTCAAGGAAATGGGAACAAACTGACCCTGGAACTAGAGATTAACTCTACTTAAAACAATCAAGATGACACTGGTCAGACCACCGATGACCAATTTCAAGATGACTATCAGAGCTGACTGTGCTGTTTCTGCATGTAGCCCCCTCCCTCAGCCTATAAAAGCTCTTGCCCACTGGTTGCGGGGTGGGGGAGGGGAGTCGGCCTTTGGACAGGTGTCTGCCCTCCCGCCCGAACTGCCTCCCCTCCCCCATTCCTGCTATCCAAAATAAAGCAAACTTTCCTTTCCACTAACCTTGCCTCTTTATTCGCTTTTGAGCGGCGAGCAGCTGGACCCCACTTTCAGTTACAAATACATGTTGTTGGGAAAACTGGATAGCCACATGCCGAAGAATGAAACTGGACCCCTAATCTTAGTTCACAGAAATTAACTTGAAATGGATTAAGAACTTAAGTGTAAGACCTGAAACTGAAAACTTCTAGAAGAGAACATAGGAAAAAATTTCCTTGACACTGATCTTAGCAATGATTTATTGGATAAGACACTGAAAGAGCAGGCAACAAAAGCTAAAATAAACAAATGGGAGTACATCAAACTAAAGAGCTTCTGCAAAGCCAAGGAAGCAATCAATAAATTGAAAAAGCAATCTACAGAATAAGAGAAAATATTTGCAAACCATCTATCTATTAACCATCTAAGGAGTTAATAATCCAAAATATAAAGAACTCATACCACTAATAGAAAAAGAGCAAATAATCCAATTAAAAAATAGGCAAAGAACTGCAGTAGACATTTTTCCAAAGAAGACCTACACTGGTGAATAGGTACATGAAAAGGCGCTCAACATCACTAATCATTAGAAAAATGCAAATCAAACCTTCACACCTGTTAGGACGGCTATTATAAAAAAGACAGATAACAAATGTTGGCGAGGATGTGGAGTAAAGGAAACCCTTATACACTTTTGGTGAGAATGTAAGTTGATACAGCCATTATGGAGAACAATAAGGCTGTTTCTCAAAAACTGTAAAATAGAACTAGAACTACTGTATGACCCAGCAATCCCACTTCTGGGAATATATATCCAAAGGAGATGAAATCAGTATGTTGAAGAGATATCTGTGCTCCCATGTTCATGACAACTTCTTTTTTAAAAAGGTTTGACTGGGCTTCCCTGGTGGTGCAGCGGTTGAGAATCTGCCTGCCAATGCAGGGGACACGGGTTCGAGCCCTGGTCTGGGAAGATCCCACATGCCACGGAGCAACTGGGCCCGTGAGCCACAATTACTGAGCCTGCGCATCTGGAGCCTGTGCTCCACAGCAAGAGAGGCCGCGAAAGTGAGAGGCCCGCGCACCGCGATGAAGAGAGGCCCCCGCTTGCCACAACTAGAGAAAGCCCTCGCACAGAAACGAAGACCCAACACAGCAAAAATAAATAAATAAATAAAATTAAGAAGTGTTGTAAGGTTAAAAAAAAAAAAAAAAAAAGGAACAATGTTAGGAGTGATGGGGAGAGGCTTTAAAAAAAATAAAATAAAATAAAAAAAAAAAGGTTTGACTATATTTGATTATCTCTTTCTGTCAATTTTGCTGAACTTTTTCACAGTACAATAAAAAACCAACTCAGCAAGGGTGTGCTAACTCTAAAGAAAATAATTTATAAATGCAACCGCTTGCAAACTCGTGGTGTGCAACAGTTGCCTACCAGATGGGTTGGGATCTAGTGGAACAGATGAACTTGGTACAAGAGAGAAAGGTGTGACAGGAAAAATTAAAATATTCAAATAACTAGAAGAAAAAGCCTAACTGAGATGTACACTAGGAGAGAAAAGGAGGTCAAAGAATTCAAGTGCTGAGAATAAGGACAATTGATCCATCTATTCAGCATGGTAGTTATATGGAGAAGCAATTTCCCCTTAAAAATAGAGATGTTAATTGAATCTGACTTGGAAGATCCTGCTTAAAATCAGGACCAGAATATGAGGTAGGAATTCCTTTGAACTAAGTGTGAATAAAAGTGCTTTTAAGAGTGCAGGAAGATTTCTTTTCAAAAGTATGAAGCAGACTAGTAACTTCACACTTCTGCTATACGAAATCCAGCAGAATGTTTACACCTTTTGCACTGGGTGTTATGGTTATTGTAAGTTTTAAGGTATTTTACACTGTTGGATCAAATATTTCTCTTTATACAGGAGAATCTCAACTGAAGAGTGAGGTCATTTATTACCTCAACCACCATGATACCACCAACAGAAAAAAAGTTGGAATTATTATTTGTGGGGCCCCTAATGAAAGAGTTCCCATTTCTCACTTCATGTTGGACATAAAAGGAAAAAACTGTCCAAGAAGCCAGCTTCCATGTTGCTGGTATGTAAGAAGAAACAATTTATATGGAGGTAGCTTAGGACCAGGGAAGCTAAAATCCAGGCCAAGGTCTCCACAAAGTTAAGGAAGAAATTAAATTTCATGTTAAGTTTGAATCAGAACTGACAGAGGCAGCTCTAACTGACATAATTCTTGCAACAGTAGAGAGTCAGACTAAAGAGGATACGGTGCTTTCTGTTGAACAAAGAAGTCACCCAGTATTTGTATGGAGAAATTTAATTACTTGAGACTAGTTGCTCCATATTTTTTGTTATTAACTTAAGTGGTTAAACCCTTACAAGCCATGTAATTAAAAGATTATAAATTAGTTCTCTTGGAAATCTTTGCTTTAATTTAATAAAAATTAAACATAGGAAAAAAAAATTAAACATAGGGAGAGGAATTGTAAGCATAATAACAGTGAACACAGAGTGTATGTAGAGTTTTATCTTGCTAGAGACAGCTCCAAGCAGATAGCATGAACAGTGCCCTTTGTCTGTGATTATAGCAAGTAAACATTATACAATCTCGTCTTCCTTATCACGCAGAGAAGGACAATTTCAGCATAGCATTTAACATTTTTCAAGAACTTAGAGCCATAAGATTACCTCTATTTTTACAAGGCTTTATATCACATACAATATGACCTTACAATTTTATAATGACATTTGGTCAAAGTTTATAGCTTATAATTTCTGATGGCTCAGTGCACTTGTCTAGGTTATTAGATAGATGTGAAAGGGACAAATCTTGACAGTCCTGGGAATCATTTAGATAGGGAGAGGATTAAAATTTTGTATTTTGTAAAGTGGAACATTTAAAATGCCTTATATCTTTTTAATCCTACTTTATTCTTCCTAGTATTTAGTAAAGGCTTATAGATGCTTTTAGAATGTAAATATCTTTCTAATCAATCTTTAAACATTTTATATCAATATTAAAAACCAAATACTACAACAGGGCTTATTCTGAAAATATGTAGAAAATTTCCTTCATCACTTCTCCCTAGCCTACATTTGACTCCCAATATAACTTTTCTCGAAGTAATTTCTGAAATTTAAAAAAGTATATATGCTTATAATTCCATGTCTTGATTGGCTTTAGAAAAAAAAATCTATTAACCCTTCAACAGGACATTTAAAATTTTAACTTATTCCATGGTCTATGCTCATCTGTCTCCAAATAATTGATCACCATAACTTGTTCTTGTATTAGGAAACTTTGTAATGTTAAGTAATATCTTCATATCTCAATTTCTTATGCTATAAAATTTACTTAAGTATTTTGACTCGCCTCTGTGTAGGATGAAGATATCAGTGCCTCCTATATTCTCCACATTCTTTTCCTCTCTCATTTCACATCTCTCGTCACCTGCAGATTTACTTTTACACTTGTCAAAGTTGATAAATCCTACATTTTCTTCTTCAACTGTAATCATAATCACCTTGCATGTGAATTTACACAACTTAAAAATAAATTCCCTGCAAATTAAATATAAAGCAAATACTGTAACTGTGTAAATAGTGTTTATTGAACAGTCAAGCAGTGTGCCAGGATTTCTTTTGGATGCAATGTATTGACCCTAAACTATTTCAAGGAAAACATTACATTAATCAGGATTATATATATATATATATATATATATATTTTAATTTCCTTCATATTTGTACCATGCCTGCCTTATAACAATGCTTTATTTCCCTGAATTTTCTAATTGCTTTCACTTTTCCTCATTGAGAAAAAAAAAAAAAAAGAGAGAGATGTGTATTGCTCTCCCAAATACCTCTCATGAACCTGAGCCTTATACATCCAACTTCCTGTCCACTGCCCCTCAAACCTGTTTTTCCTTCATTCTTCCTGTTCCAATAAATGGAAATTCTGTTGTTCTAGTTCCTCATGCCAAATACTTTACTGTCAATCTTGACTCTTCTCCTTTTCTCTCATACACATCCAATCCAGCCAAACCTCCTGTCAGCTATACCTTTAAGTCACATTTCAAATCTGACTATCTCTTGTCATTTCCAGTGTTAAAATCTTATTCCAAGTAACCATCATCTTTCCTCCGAATTATTTTGTAATAGTTCCTTCACTGGTTTTCCTTCTTCCACTCTTTCCTCCTACAATCTATTTTACATACAACAGAGTAATCCATTCAAAGTCACAGTGGTCTCCTATCTCAGTCGGGGTTAATCTAGTATTTACATGGCCTCAAGGCCCCATGAGGTCATTTGTTAGGTTTCTATTTTCTTCTCTTCTAGCACTTCCTTTTATTCTCTCCACTACAGGTACACTATCCTCTTTCCTATTCCTCAAACTTTTAAGTTTTAGCCCAAATTAGCTGTTATGAGAGAGAACGTCTCAATCCAACCAATTGAAAAATAACAGCTGCTATCATGCTCTCTTTCACCATGCTTTCTTTTTCCTTCATATCCTTTGTAATACCATCCAAAATAATACACATCTCTCTGTTTGTTTACATTCTATCTTCTACAACTAGAATATGTTTCTTAAAAGCAGGTTTTTCTTTTTTTCCCCACTGCTGCTACTTCAGTGCATACAGAAGTATTTAGAATAAAGTAGATGCTCAAGAAACGTTCATTAAATGAAGGAATGAATTACATACTTGAATGTTTCTATCCACTGAATTATAGTATCTACTGGATGATGTTGCCTTTTTTCTACAAAGACATCTTTCCCAGAGGCCTTTGTCTTCCTGCTTCAGAGAACCGCATTTTTCAGTCCTGGTGCATATTGTTGAAGAGAATTTCTTAACCAGCTCTCCTGTGATCCACATGCTATATCCTGAATTCCGTACCTTTCTGTTTGTTTTATCCTCATTTTGCTAAAGTACAGCATAGAGTAAATTCTCAGAAAGTATGTTTTGGAAGGAAACTACTTGATTCATTGCAAGTCTGAAAATATATTTGTTTTGCTGGTTACAGAATTCGAGATTCTCAATATTTCTCTTGGAACTTCTAAAGCATTGTTCCAATGTAGTCTACGTTCTGTGTGGCTAATAACAAGTACAGGGCTTTCTTTTTTCTCCTCTTGAAATTTTAATGATGTTTTATCATTCGTATTATCCAACCATATGAGATGTTTATGTGTGGGTCTTGTTTTTGTTTTTTTGAACTCGGTAATCACTAAGCCCTTTCATTCTAAAGATTTTTTTTTTCTGCTATCAGAAACTTTCTTCTAGTATTTTCCTCTCTAATTTCCTGATTTTATCTATCTAGGGAAATCACTGGTGGATATTGTTGCACTTGAACAGGTACTCTATAGTCTATATATTTCTCATACTTTTCAAAGCTTGATTTTTTTAGCTATTTTCTAGGAGATATTCTCAACTTGAAATTTTATCTCATTTTATTTTAGCAATTATATTCTTAATCTGTACAAACTCTGCTAATCATTGCCTTTTTATAGCACCTTGTTTTGATAGAGCTTTACTATTTAAGTGTTCTGAAATATTAATAAAATGGTTTGTTTTCCTAATTTCCCATATACCTGAAGAATTAACTCTGTTACCTCTGGCATCCACTCTTCTTTTGATTATGTTTACTCTCCTTTTTTTTTTTTTTCCTCAAAGAAGTATGATTTCTTTAGATACATGGTGATCCTTGGCATGGATCTTAGCAGTCCAACAAGGCCTAGGTGATTGGCATACATTTCCTCTGCATTGTGAATGCAGGTCTGTTTTTTTTTTTTAAAGGGAACGCTATTTATTTATTTATTTATTTTGGCTGTGTTGGGTCTTTTTTTTTTTTTTTTAGAAATTTTTTTTTAAGGCATTGTTTACTTTGTTTATTTATTTATTTTTGGCTGTGTTGGGTCTTCGTTTCTCTGCGAGGGCTTTCTCTAGTTGTGGCAAGCGGGGGCCACTCTTCATCGCGGTGCGCGGGCCTCTCACTGTCGCGGCCTCTCTTGTTCCGGAGCACAGGCTCCAGACGCGCAGGCTCAGTAATTGTGGCTCACGGGCCTAGTTGCTCCGTGGCATGTGGGATCCTCCCAGACCAGGGCTCGAACCCGTGTCCCCTGCATTGGCAGGCAGATTCTCAACCACTGCGCCACCAGGGAAGCCCTGTGTTGGGTCTTTGTTTCTGTGCGAGGGCTTTCTCTAGTTGCGGCGAGCGGGGGCCACTCTTCATCGCAGTGCGCAGGCCTCTCACTGTCGTGGCCTCTCTTGTTGCGGAGCACAAGCTCCAGACGCGCAGGCTCAGTAGTTGTGGCTCACGGGCCTAGTTGCTCCGCGGCATGTGGGATCTTCCCAGACCAGGGCTCGAACCCGTGTCCCCTGCATTGGCAGGCAGATTCTCAACCACTGCGCCACCAGGGAAGCCCCTGCAGGTCTGTTTTTAATAGGCTTTCCCTCTAAATAGTAATTCTGACATGGGAAGTATGTGATTATGTTTGGGATAGGTAAACAGGCTTCTGACTATGATAAGTAAGTGACAAAACAGCTTTCAAGATGCAGTGTCTTTATATGCCAAAATGGTAGAAGCTTTACTATATGCCATGAGCAGCCTTCTGCACTGAAACTTAAAAGTAAAAAGATTTGGTGATGGTAGCACAGAAATAATTCACTTTTATGTTAATAAGGCTAACTCTTTAATGGTGACATCTTTCCCCTAATTCAATATGGAATGAAAGACTGGAGGCCAGGTTCTTGCCTCCTCTGACTGGATGCATCCCCTATTCTGTATTACCTTGTGAAACCACAAAACGTTGGGGTTACTCCATGTGGAACAAAGGGAGTCACTGGAGGGCCATATCTCTTAGTCCCCTTAATTTTCTGTATATCCTTTGCACTGTCTCTTTGATGGTTTGACAGTAAACTAAAGTAATTAAACAGATTCTCCGTCATCATTCTCATTCGTAGAAACTGGAGCCACCCGTGTTTGGTCTACCTCATTTAACATACGCAACAGCATTAAGCAAGAAAATTTCATGATTTAAGGAAGGAATAAGGGAAAAATCTGTAGAAGTGTGAGAATCCTACACAACATATGTGAATCAAATCCATGGCATTCAGAAGGGAGCATTTGGGATGCGGGCTCTGAGGATGCTTCTGAAGCACTAGCAAATAAAAGGCTACGAAGGCAAAGGAAAACCTGTGGATATATATTCACAACAGGGATGTTTCACTTGTACAGGCTGGTCTGGTGATAAAAGCTATAGAGCTGCAGATGACCTTGAAGAAGATTTGTAAGTGGCAAATTCAGGAGCTCTGGACTCTCACCAAGGAGAAATGGGGTTTGAGGACCTGGGTCCTCATGACAGCAGCAATTTTGTACCAAAACTTTTCTGTAGATTGTTGAAGCTGCTTGGATATTGCAACTGTGTTCAGCAAGCCAGGGAGGCCAGATCCATTCTACCACTTGTCCTTGGAGGGGGGCCCTAGTAAATGGGGGAATCATAGGTTTTGCACCTATTTCCGTTCTGGGTCTATAGTTTGGCTGCATACCAGCATGAGAAAGGCTTTTCTTTTTACCGTATACATTTAGATTTTATGTGGTGAAATGTAACACTTTTTTTCTTTTATACATTCTGGAATTTGTGTTATAGTTAGGCCTTTCCCAGTATGGGGAAAATAAACCTCTTACCATTTCTTTTAATATTTTATTGTTTCCTTTTTCACATTTATATCTTTAATTTTTTTTTTTTTTGGAGTTTATTCTGGTGTACAGCATGATGTAAATTTCCAACCTTTTTTGAGATATTTTTCTTACTGTTTTAGATAGCCAACCTCATATTACATGGAAATTCTATATTATGTAAATTTATTTTTAATATACATATGCAGTGATCTAGGTTTGTCTATTTATGAAGCAGAGGTACACTGTTTTTAATTATTTAGCTTTAAAGTAATTTTCTTATCATGCAGGTCTATCACCCCATTATTGTTATTTTTATAATTTTTCTGGCCATTCTTATTTTGTTGCTTTGGTTGTTGCTTTTTCTATATGGTACCTATGGGACTCCTTGCAAGAAAGAGATGACGCTTAAAATTTGTTAATTCAGGAAAAGTTTAAAAAAGGAAGTACGTACAAAAATGTGGAAAAGGAGTAGGGGAAGAGACAATGCTGTTCCTGTGACTCTTGATATCTGGGTACTATTATACTTGCGCCTTGTGAGGGAGGGGAATATTTCCCCCCACCTTCCCTTCTTGGTTCTTTTGGCTGGTCAAATAATTAAAATGACATGAGGCAGATTAACAGTAGAAAATCACATTTAATATGTACATGTGGGGAATTCACATAAACATGAGGAATTCCAAAGACAGTAAGGCAAGATGAGGTATCTATGTCATCCTGGGCTGAGGAGGAGGTCAGGTTCTAGGACTTCAAAGGAAAGTAAGGTAATTCACAGGAAGATGTAAAGAGTTAATGTTTGGTAAATAAATGTTTGCTGGGTCATCTAGAGACAATGGGGCACAGAGAGGACTTTCATCAAAGGGGCCTTGTCAGGTTCCTCCCTGTCTAGCACACCTAGTTCATACTTTACTATTGTTATCTATGGTGACAGCGCTTTCCTGGAATTCTGTCTAAATTCTTTTAGGCAATTAAGAGGAAGTTCAAAGCTTCTTCCTGAGTCTTTTGGGCCTTAATTGTTTTCAGCTTGAAATAATTGGCATGCCAGAGTGCATCGGCATGAACATCTTGGGGCGGCCTGCCCTGAACACCACCAGCCTAAGGAGGCGAGGAGAAGGAGTAGAGGAAGAAGCTTTTACCACAACCTAGAAGAAGTTACGTGGTGAGGACTACTAACTGAAAATATGACATGCCGTTGAGGGTCAGAGTACACGCAATTGAAAGGCAGAAGACAGCGTGCAGTCCGTATAGTTCAGCCTTCCAAGCACAGAGCAGGCTTGTAGAGAAGGATGGGTAGAAAATCTGGATGGGTATATGGAAGTTATTCAGCCCAGTAAACTTGTTCTGCTTCTCAGTGTGCACTCATATCTTTCATCCTGGTGATAAGTTGGTGTTCACCAAAAAGAGGCACAGTATCAACTACTTTATCATGTGAAGTAAGGTCCATTCAGTTATCCTATTATTTGAACCCTAAAGTGTTAAATACTTTTTATTAGATTTGATAAGAGGGATTGCAGCTTTAAAGTCACCACCTGTATAGATTCTTCAGACATAAATAAAAAGCAGATTTTAAACAGGTGACTAAGCATGTGACTATTTAGTAAGATGGATGTATAGACATTGTTAGGCAGTATTAATTGATGTGTGGCAAGGGCTATAGAATAGCTACAGGTCAAAGTGTAGAAGAGGAGAAGGTGGACAGGTAGATAGACAGGGAAATATTTCATGAACTATAAAATCATTGTGGGGCTTCCCTGGTGGCTCAGTGGTTAAGAATCCACCTGCCAATGCAGGGGACACGGGTTCGAGCCCTGGTCCAGGAAGATCCCACATGCCACGGAGCAACTAAGCCCATGCACCACAACTACTGAGCCTGTGCTCTAGAGCCCGTGATCCACAACTACTGAGCCCGCGTGTCACAACTACACAAGCCCATGCGCCTAGAGCCCCTTGCTCCCCAACAAGTGAAGCCATTGCAATGAGAAGCCTGTGCACCACAACAGAGTAGCCCCCACTCGCCGCAACTAGAGAAAGCCCGCGCGCAGCAACGACGACCCAACCCAGCCAAAAGAATAAAATAAATTAAAAAAAATAAACAGTTTCTGTAAAAAATAAAAAAGATAATAAAATCATTGTACAATATAAAGCACATCAACAGAAGTATAAGGGGATATTTTAAACAATCCTATGCCAGTACACTTAATAACTCAAGTAAAATGGGTGAATTCTTTGAAAAACAAAGTTGGCAAAATATATAAAAAGGATTAGAACATCTGAATAGCATTGTTGAATTCTCTAAGTTGAATTCATTATCATAAATATGTCTATATAGAGAACTCCAGACCCAAATAATTTCACAGGAAAATTTAAGCAAATATTTAAGGAAAAAAAGAATAATCTTTTACCCAATATATTTCAGAAATTAGAGGAGGAGGGACAACTTCTTATTTCATATAATGGATCAAGGTATCCCTTATACCAATACCTAAGGTATAAAAAGAACATCAGTAGAAAAACAGGTGAAATCAGAAGTTTAGTGAGTTTAGTTAATAGTAATGTAACAATGATGGTTTCTTAGTTTTGACAAATGTACTATTAGGAGAAACTGGGTCAGGGGTATATGGGAACTCTCTGTATTATCTTTGCAATGTTTCTGTAAATCTAAAATTATTTTAAAACAAAAAGTTTATTAAAAGAATAAAAATAAAATTCCCTCCTCCCCCCTACAAAAGAAAATTACAGACTATTACAGACTACTCTCTCTCATGATATAATACCTTAATGAAGTATTAGCAATAAATACTAAATAAATCAGCAGTATATAAAATAGGAAATTCATCATGACCTTTGAGGTTTATCTGAAGAATGCAAGGTTGAGTTAATATTTGGAAATCAATCAATATTAATGAATGAAAGGAAAAAAGCTTACGATTATTTCAGCAGATGCAGAAAAGCATTTAACTATTCAACACCCATTCATGATAAAAGCTCTGAGCAACCTTTCTCTGTCTGATAAAGAGTATCTACAAAAATTTTACAGCTAACATCTTACTTCGTTGGTGATATATTTAATATCCTTCCTTTAAGACTGTGGGCACGGCAAGAATGTCTTCTCTCATTTACTACTATTCAACATTATATGGAAGATTATAGTCAGGGCATGTGGCATAAAAAAAGAAAAAGTTACTTGGATTAAAAAGGAAGAAGTCAGATTGTCTTAATTTAAATACAGTGTAATAATTTACATGATCATAGTTACATTATTAAAATAATTACATTATTACAATTATTTATTAACTACAATAACTAGCAATCACAAATCAACAAAACAACTACTAGGACTACCAATCAATTTTAGCAAAGGCATAGGACACAGAGTGAGTATATAAAAGTTAACTGTAGAACCATCCTTACCATTTTGTTGGTTCCTTCATTAATGTGTTAATTAAATATTTGACGTATCCTCACTTTATATTTCTTTGAGAGTCATGCTTTTAACTTTTGAAAATTATACTTTGACAGTTTTGGAAGTTCCACCGAGACGCCTAAATGGGCAGTTGAATAGGGTGGTGTGAGAAATGTCCCACATGGGTTCTTTAAACCCAGGCACATCTTTTCTTAGCTCCTAAAGTAAACCTTGAGTGATAAAAGTATTTTATTCTCAGTGACTCATGGTTCATTTTTTCCTGATTCTGCACTTTTGAATGTATTTCTGGCTTTTGGCCAAGCTTGGTTCTTTATTTGGTTTGCAAATGGTCACTAAGTTAACTTCGCATTGGTGGCAATAAACATTGTCAATTTGATTGTATTGTTTGACCATCTGATAATCTCTGACAGGTAGAGATGGGGATCTATACTCTTTTGAGTAGGAGAAAAAAAGAGAATTTGAAATGTCAGGTTATTTTTGCTTGTTTTTGTCTCTTATTTTTGTCCCATTGGAAAAAAAATATGTATTTAAAATGAGGAATATCATGTTTTTATGTACTATAGTTACTCTGGCCCATCACTGAGTATCTGCTAGCTCTTTCTGTGCCTGTGTATTGATAATTGACAGAAGAAAAATACCAATATATTAAATGTGCTATTATTTTAACCAAAAACACTTGTATAGAAATGGCTAGCTCAAAAGCATTTTTCTTTAAGAATCAAGGAATATCCCTGGTTATGTCAGACTCAATACTTGGGTTTTAAAACAGTTATACCTCATTTCCCAAATTATATAAGAGAGGCATATAATAAAACCATAAATAATTTTTTATAACATTTATGTTTGTTTTTTATAAAGAGACCAGTTTATCTAAACTTTTTATACTCATCTATAGATCAGATATGCTTAATATTATTATTTTTACATGCAACAACATAGATTAATTTTAAAACCATTATGCTGAGACAGAAAAATACATTCTGTTGGACTCCACATATTTAAGTTCAAAAACAAGCAAAAATGATCAGTATTCATAGAAATCAGAACACTTGTTGCCTTTTGAAATGAGGGTTGACTGGAAGGGAGAATCAGGGTATATTCTCCAGTAATAAATATTTGAATCTTGATTGTGGTGGTATAAATATTTTTCAAAATTTATTGAATTGCTTACTTGAAAACTGTACATTTTACTTTATGTAGATTTTACCTAAATTAAAATCAACTCCTCCTTGCTCCTTAAGACTGATATGGGCTAAGGGAAGTGGAGGCATGGAAGTTAAACAGTTTGTCCCTGGACCCTACCTATTTCTGCTTCAAACAGAGATGTCCCACATTTATATGCTTAGCATATTGTTCTTCTGTGTACGTTTCATTCTTAAGGTTTCTGAAGACCATTTTTACAATGATACGGAACACTGATGACATGACCAAAGCTTTAGGATCTACCTAACAAACTAGATTTAAGACAGGAGTCAAGATATTATCCTTTTCAAATTATGATTTAGAGACAAAACTAGGAGAGATCAACTAGTTTCCAGATTGAAATCTATTTTCTTATCCTTGAAAAACCTAATATTCATATACCATTCCCTTATCTTAATGCTCGAACTATGAAAAAAAAGTAATATTTCAGTCATTTTTAGAGGAAGTTGTGTTATGAGTACATTGTATAACTTGTGGGAAGCAGGGCAGACATGGGGGTTAAAGACAGCAAATTTACTCCTAAATTGAAGAACCCCAAGATTACATGGTGGAAAGTGATATGGGAAATCTTTTCCCATTTTGCTTATTGCCTAAGGCTAGTTTTGCCACTTCACATCTTTATAAATCAGAAGCTGCTTCATTTGTACAAAGTTTTAAAGCTTATGTTAATTCTTGAAAACACTTTGGGGAATTTCCTTTGATCTATTGTAATACTTCATGGTAACCAAGTGTACACTGGGTGTGTAGGTGAGAAGAATCTAGAGTAAATGTATGACCACAGAGAACTAAGTCATTTCTCTTGGAAATGGGGCTTGATCTCCTTAAGCTCTATTTCCACATCTGGGTTCAACGAGTCCCAGGTCCCCAGTTGGGAAATATTGTTTTAAATAAATAGCCCTGTAACTTCCACAGAAATTTTAATGATTATAAGGATATCACTATTGCAGTAATGGTGAAGAGACTCATAAGGAACTTGTGGTTTTAATATATGTTAGAGAAAAAAAACCAGAAACCTATTTAAAAGTACTTAATGCCTATGTTAAAACAATTATGAGAATGTTTCATTTATTTAAAGGTAGGTAGTATGGTTTCCAGCAAGGATGTCCTGCTTTAGAGAACATACTGGAGTAATTTAAAGTTTTTATTTTCAGAATCCACAAATGCCATTTAGAAGTTATATGAGTATCTTAAATACACATCACACATATTAACATTTTAAGAAAGATCATTAATTTTTGAGACTTGCCATTGTATCAGTAAACCAAGGCTCAAGTTAAGTTTTATAGCAGAAAGTTCATTTCCTATTAAACCTTAAGAAAGGGCTCAAAGAGCTCAAGAAAGTACTAAAAATTCTTTCACATTAAGATACAAATAACTGATATCTGCTTGTATAAGCTTTCTACCCCCCCACTGATAATGCATTTTGCCAAAAGAACAAGATAGACTAAAATGATGGAACTGTTACATGAAATTTTGAAAAATATTTAAACATTTGGAACATATTTGAGGAACTCGAAAGGTTTTTTTAGAATCTGAAAATTGAAATGAATAATTCTGCATTTACTTAAGGGAAACTTTGGTTTCTAACCAAAGGAGAAATGCCTGCTCTTTAATATTGTTGCATTTAAAGTCAAATTCTCAATTTGATGGTTATTAATATTTTTTTGTTGATATTTATTTACTTATTTGGTTGAGCCAGGTCTTAGTTGCGGCAGGCAGGCTCCTTAGTTGTGGCTCACAGGCTCCTTAGTTGTAGCTTGCTGGCTCCTTAGTTGCGGTTCGAGGGCTCCTTAGTTGTGGCATGCGAACTCTTATTTGCGGCATGTATGTGGGATCTAGTTCCCTGACCAGGGATCGAACCTGGGGCCCCTGCAGTGGGAGTGCAGTCTTAACCACTGCGCCACCAGGGAAGTCCCGGTTATTAATATTGAATACAACTCTTTTCAAAACAATTCTGTATATATATTGAACCATATGAAATCACCAATTTCACTCATTTTTGACCTGCAAAACAATGGCCACTTCATACGGTTCATCCTAATGTTTCTACTTGCGTGGCATAATTAACTCATCATTAGAAATTATTTTCTAGCAAATGAACCCATATACCTACCATATGGTAGACGTTAAAGGGCGGAGGACTCTCGGTCTCTGGGTATAGTTCTCTGTGTCTGTAGAAGACACTGTTCATTTACCCACCTATATTAGCTTTTTTTTTAGCAGCATTTTAAAAAAATTTTATTGAAGTATAGTTGATTTACAATGTTGTGTTAATTTCTGCTGTATAGCGAAGTGACTCAGTTATACATAAGTATATTCTTTTTTTTTGATATTCTTTCCATTATGGTTTATCATAGGGTACTAAATATTGTTCTCTGTGCTATACAGTAGGACCTTGTAGTTTATCCACCTTATATATAATAGTTTGCATCTGCTAATCCAAAACTCCCATTCCTTCCCTCCCCCACACTCCTCCCCCTTGGTAACCACAAGTCTGTTCTCTATGTCTGTGAGTCTGTTTTTGTTTCATAGATATGTTGATTTGTATCATATTTTAGATTCTACATATAAGTGATGTCATATGGTATTTGTCTTTGACTTACTTCACTCAGTGTGATAATATCTACGTCCATCCATGTTGTTGCAAATGGCATTATTTCATTCTTTTTTATGGCTGAGTAATATTCTATTGTGTATATATACCACATCTTCTTTATCCATTCATCTGTCGATGGACATTTAGGTTGCTTCCATGTCTTGGCTATTGTAAATAGTGCTGCTGTGAACATAGGGGTGCATGTATCTTTTCGAATTACAGTTTTGTCTGGGTATATGCCCAGGAGTTGGATTGCTGGATCATATGGTAGCTCTATTTTTGGTTTTTTGAGGAACCTCCATACTGTTCTCCATAGTGGCTGCACCAATTTGTTTCCACCAACAGTGTAAGAGGGTTCCCTTTTCTCCACATGCTCTCCAGCATTTGTTATTTGTAGACTTTTTAATGATGGCCATTCTGACTACCCACCTATATTAGCTTTTGATTGAAATGTAACAGATTAAGACAAACATAGCAGCTTACAACAGCACACATTTATTATCTCATAGTTCTCATGGGTCTAGGTATGGCTAATTGGGTCCTCTGCTTAGAGTCTCACAGGATATTAGCAAAGTGTAGGCCAGACTGTGTTCTCCTCTGGAGGTTTGATTAGGGAAGGATCCACTTGCAGGCTCAGATTTGGGGCAGAACTCATTTCCTTGTGGTTGTAAGACTAAAGCATCCTGGATTCTTGCTGGCTGTTGGCTGGAGGTCACTCTCAGCTCCCAGATCCTGCTAGTGAGCATCCTCTCAATATGACAGCTGGTGTGCATTACAGTGAGCAAGGGAAAGAGAAGGAGAGAAACAAGCAAGACAGAAACCAAATTCTTTTTGTAATCCAGTCTTGGAAGTGATGTTCCATTACTTGCACCATATTCTATTTGTTAGAAACAAATCACTAGCTCTAGCTAACACTCAAGGTGGGTGGGGATTACACAGGGTGTGAATACCAGGAGTTGGAATCTTTGGAAAACATCTTAGAAGCTTATCCCCATACTCCTCTCTCCCAATATGATTCAGGCATAAATCCTGATTAGTTTTAAGACCAATCATGATAATTCCTTTTCCTTGCCACATGTAACTCTAATCTGTCAATGAGATATAAGGAGAAGCCAGCATGGAGGGCTCTGGAATATCACTTTTTCTCATGGTTCAGTCCCATTTAGGACTCTGGAGGCCATTTTGTGACCATCGAGGGAGCAAGCTTAGAGACAAAGTCATGCTTTGAGTACAGCAGAAGAGATTAAGTTCTTAATGGTAATGTTGAGCCCCAGAATTTGCCAAATGTGATCTTCCTAATGCAAGACATTGCTTGCTTAGTATAAAAAATGTTCTCTTGTTTAAGCCCTTCTTCAGTTCTTCCATCATTTGTAACTGAATGTATCTTAACTGACACAGCATCTATAACGTAGAAAAAGTATCTTGCCTTGTGTGAAGAGTTAGACTGGATCATCTTTATATTTTTTTCCTTCTAACTACAAAAAATATGTATATAATTCTTGGATTCTAAGACACCTGGTATGCAGCTCTACTGAGTGTAAAAGATCATATGCAGTTTTTTCGTTGTTTTGTTTTATAAACAAATAGGACCTAATGAAACTTAAAAGCTTTTGCACAGCAAAGGAAACCATAAACAAGACAGAAAGACAACCCTCAGATGGGAGAAAATATTTGCAAATGAAGCAACTGACAAAGGATTAATCTCCAAAATATACAAGCAGCTCATGCAGCTCAATATCAAAAATCAAACAACCCAATCCAAAAATGGGCAGAAGACCTAAATAGACATTTCTCTAAAGAAGGTATACAGATTGCCAACAAACATATGAAAGGATGCTCAACGTCACTAATCACTAGAGAAATGCAAATCAAAACTACAATGAGGTATCACCTCACACCAGTCAGAATGGCCATCATCAAAAAATCTACAAACAGTAAATGCTGGAGAGGGTGTGGAGAAAAGGGAACCCTCTTGCACTGTTGGTGGGAATGTAAATTGATACAGCCACTATGGAGAACAGTATGGAGGTTCCTTAAAAAATTAAAAAACTAAAAATAGAACTACCATGCAACCCAGCAATCCCACTACTGGGCATATACCCTGAGAAAACCATAATTCAAAAAGAGTCACGTACTACAATGTTCATTGCAGCACTGTTTACAATAGCCAGGACATGGAAGCAGCCTAAGTGTCCATCAACAGATGAATGAATAAAGAAGATGTGGCACATATATACAATGGAATATTACTCAGCCATAAAAAGAAATGAAATTGAGTTATTTGTAGTGAGGTGGATGGACCTAGAGTCTGTCATACAGAGTGAAGTAAGTCAGAAAGAGAAAAACAAATACCATATGCTAACGCATATATATGGAATTAAAAAAAAATGGTTCTGAAGAACCTAGGGGCAGGACAGGAATAAAGACGCAGACGTAGAGAATTGACTTGAGGACACGGGGAGGGGGAAGGGTAAGTTGGGAAGAAGTGAGAGAGTAGCACTGACATATATACACTACCAAATGTAAAATAGATAGCTAGTGGGAAGCAGCCGCATAGCACAGGGAGATCAGCTTGGTGCTTTGTGTCCACCTAGAGAGGTGGGATAGGCAGGGTGGGAGGAAGACGCAAGAGGGAGGAGATATGGGGATATATGTATATGTATAGCTGATTCACTTTGTTATACAGCAGAAACTAACACAACAATGTAAAGCAATTATACTCCAATAAAGATGTTAAAAAAAAAAGATCATACGCAAAGTAAACCCAGTTCACAAATTGCTATGTGCCCAGGCTTTGGTTGGAAATGGTTTGAACAAAATACTAAAATACAATAAGACATTGCTTCTGGAAATTTTGAGTTGTTATCATGTACAGTAGTGTATCTCAATCTTTCACATGCATACAAATCACATCATCAGATTCTGATTCCGTTAGTCCGAGGTAAGGCCTAAGAATCTGCATTTTCTAGCGCACCTCAAAATGATGTCAGTGTTGTTTCGTGCGAAGACCACACTTTGTGTAGAAAAGATGTCGACATACAGTCTATTGGAAGTGGTTTTATTCAGAAGAGAAAAAAATGAGCTTTGAGTTTTTCCAAGAAAATGACTTCAAAAGTATGCTGAAGCTTGTTTTTTTTTTTCCTTACTTTTCTTTTACTTTGATCCATGGGAGATAATCATGAGCTTAAATATTGTTTACAAAATTTAAGAAGCCTCACATGCCAAATAACAGTTTGTTTCTGATTTGTATTTTTACAATTCTGTTGGATCTTTGGGAAAAAACAATTGCTTTTCAGTGTTATTTATGGGAAGGAAACTGTATCTTAAAATAATGAGGCCAAATGATTCTTTAATTTAGAAGAAGCATGTCAGATTTTTTTTTTCTTTAAGAGAAGAAAGCTTCCCTTTGAAGAGCTGACGGTTACTTTATGACCTTCTTTGCAGTCTCCTGTGACTACTGATTTACATCAAAGCTTTGCTGACAATTCAGCATTTTCAGTCTGTTCTTTGGACTGAGTGGAAATGTCAGGTAGTTTAGTTTAGATTATTCACTACAAGGCATAGGAGATGACTTTTATTTAGGCTGAAAAGAGCTGCAAATTAGTACTATCCCGGAACCTTTCTGGAATGCCACTTTCATTTGAAATCCACAAGCCTAAATCATATGACACAAAATTTGAAACCTTTAAAGGAAGAGCAGACAATTTATTTTATTTGGGATATATGTATCTTCAAGTGCAGTGTTAATTACGTTGAACTTGCAGAAGGTGATTTATTGCCTTTAGTAGAATTTATCCTTTTAAAAATTAATTTTAAGATGTTTTGAAGATTTCAGCTTTATCTTTCAGTTGGTTAGGACACTTAAATGCTCCTTAGTAAACTTTAGTCCTCTGGATGACAGGAAATATCCAGTCTAATGTAATCAAGTCTATGTTTACATAGCAATAAATCTCCATTTTAAATTTTGCTAATGGCATGGTACTGTAAAGGGTAACGTAATGCTGAGATGAAAAAGCTTTGATGTATTTAATATACGAAAATGAGTTTGCTATTAAGACTAAGTTATCTCAAATCAACTATAGGCTTCCAATTTTTAAACATATTATTATTTTAGATAAATACACATATTCCTTAAAACTGTTCTCAGATAATTAACTTTATTAGTATAATGCTTTTCTATATGATGAAAAGTAGGTTTTAATTTATTCTTAGCCAAAATATTTGTACATTCTAAATTTGTGGGGGGTGCCACCCATGATATTTTATTATATTTAACAAATTACTCAGAAGGCACAATTTGCTGGAAAAATAGGAAAAAAATTATAAAATTTAGAGAAGAAAATATAAATTATCCCTTATCACTACCCAGACACAATTTCTGTTAACATTTTGGTGTACATACTTCTAGTATTTTAGTGCTAATATAGATATATATTCACAAAATTGGTGTTATGTTCCAGATATTCACAAGGAATGTATAGGAACACATACATACACAGAGAGCTTTTTAAACATTTATTTTCCTACTCATATTAGTTTGCTAGGGCTGCCATAACTAAACACCACAGATTAGGTGGCTTAAACCACAGAAATTTATTTTCCCGCAATTCTCAAGGCTATGAGTCCAAGATCAAGGTGTCAGCAGGGTTGGCCTTGTAGATAGTTGTCCTCTCCTTGCTTCTTTACATGCTCTTCCCTCTGTACGTGTCTGTGTCCACATTTGCTCTTCTTATAAAGACATCAGTCATATTGGATTAGGACTCACCCTAAAGGCTTCATTTTAACTTTACCTCTTTAAAGATCCTATCTCAAAATATAGTCACGATCTGGGGTTCTGGGGATAAAGACTTAAGCATATGAATTTGGAGGGAACACCATTCATCCCATAAACCTACTTAAAATTATACTATTTACATTTGCCCATGTCATTAAATATCCTAGTGTTATACAATCCAAATGTATGGAAATCCATAATAGATTCTTTATTCCCCAATTTCACATTTGAATTATCTTTAATTTCTACAAGTATAAATAAACATCTCTGTCTTAAATCTTTGCCCATATCTCTAACTATTTTCTCAGATAAATCCATACAAGTAAAATGACCAGTGGAATGGTAGCTATTGCTTTGGCTTCTGATATGTATTTCTACACTGCTCTCCAGAAGTGACATCAAGGCATACATAAGGCAGCAGTACCTAAAAGGGCCTCTTCACCATTAACTTTGGTATCATTAAAGGGCAATATCATTTTTATTTCATTCTTAACAGTTTCGTCAGGGGAGAAAGGATTCTTACTGGTTTTGCTTTCATTACTTTTGTTAGTAATATAGACTCTTCATATATTTATTGGTAATTTGCATTTATACTTTTATAAATGCCTTGACAATGATTTTTTTGGATATGACATCAAAAGCATAAGCAACAAAAGCAAAAATAAATAAGTGAGATTATTTCAAACTAAAAAGTTTCTGCACAGCTAAAGAAATAATCAACAAAATGAAAAGTCAACCAGCAGAATAGGAGAAAATATTTGCAACCATCTATCTGACAAAGGGTTAATATGCAAAATATAAAAAAAACTCATAGTACTCAATAGCAAAATAAATAAACAATCCAATTTTAAAACAAATTGGCATAAAAACTGAATTGACACTTCCCAAAGTAGACATACAAATGGTCAACAGGTGCATGAAAAGCTGCTCAGCATCAGGGAAATGCAGATCAAAACAATGAGATATCTCTCACATCTGTTACAATGGCTACAGTCAAAAGGAGAAGAGATAAGTGTCAGAGAGGATGTGGAGAAAAACGAACTCTTGTACACTGTTGGTAGGAATGTAAATTGGTACAGCTATTATAGAAAAAAGTATGGAGTTTCCTCAAAAAATTAAAAATATAACTACCATATGATTCAGCAATCACACATCTGGGTATATATCCAAAATAATTGAAATCTGGTTCTCAGAGATATATTTGTGTTTCCATATCCATTGCACCATTATTCACAATAGCCAAGAAGTGAAACTAGTTACATTTCCATTGATGGACAAATGGATAAACAAAAGGTGGTGTATACATACAAAGTAATATTATTCAGCTATAAAAAAGAAGGAAATCCTTTCAGATGCTGTAAAATGGATGAAGCTTGAGGACAGTATGTTAATTGAAATAAGCTTATCACAGAAGGACAAATACTGCATGATTCCACTCTTACAAAGTATCTAAAGTAGTCAAACTCATAGAAACAGAAAGTAGAATGGTGGCTGTCAGGGGCTCAAGGAGGGAGTAAGGGGGAGTTGGTGTTCAATGGGTACAGAGTTCCAGTCATGCAAGAGAAAAAATTCTAGAGATCTGCTGTACAACATTGTGCTTGTAGTTAACAATACTGTACTGTTAACTTAAAAATGGGTTTAGATAGTAGGTCTTATGTTATCTTTTTTACCACATTAAAAAAAGAAGCAAAGGAAAAATGTATACTTTGACAAAAACTGGGGGAATTTGTTGCCAGTGGACCAGCTTTGCAAGGAATATTGAAAGACGTTTTTCAAAGAGGCCATAAATGATATATGTCAGAAATTCAGATCTACATAAAGAAAGAAAGAATGTTAGATAAGGAATAAATGAAGGCAAAGTAAAATGTATTGGTTTGTTTTTCTCAATTGATTTAATAGATAACCGTTCATTTAAAGTAATAATACCAACAATGTATTGGGTAATTATAACAAATGGATAAATAAAATGAATGACAGTGGTGCTATAAGAAATGGAAGGGAGGAATTGGGAATACTGTCTTATATGGTATCTGCACTACCCAAGGAGTGATATAGTGTTAGTTGAAAGTGGACTTAGATTAGTTTTAAATATATATTGCAAATTTTAGGAAAACAACTAAACAAATAAGAAAAAAGTATAATTGATATGCTGGGAGAAAAGAGAAAATGGAATCAGATAAAATGCTCAGTTAACCAGAGAAAGCAGAAAAAGAGGCAATGATAAAAGAGTAGCAAAATAAAAGTGCTGTGAATAGAAAACATTTACAAATATGGTATTAATCAAACTACATAAATAATAACTTTAGAAGTAAACGTCCTAAGTCCAGCAATTAAAATAGAGTGTCAGGGGCCTCCCTGCTGGCACAGAGGTTAAGAATCCGCCTGCCAATGCAGGGGACACGGGTTTGATCCATGGTCCAGGACGATCCCACATGCCATGGAGCAATTAAGCCCGTGTGCCACAACTACTGAAGCCCGCACACCTAGAACCCGTGCTCCACAACAAAGAGAAGCCACGACAATGAGAAGCCCACGCACCACAACAAAGAGTAGCCCCTACTCACTGCAACTAGAGAAAGCCTGCGAGCAGCAATGAAGACACAATGCAGCCAAAAATTTTAAAAAATAATAATAAATAAAATAAAATTTAAAAAATAAATAAATAAAATAGAGTGTCAGAGTGGATAAAAGAAAATAAGGCTTAACTTTACGTTGTCTATAAGAGACCCACTTTAAATATAAAGACAGATAAAAATTAAAAGTATGGAGAAAGATATCATGCTAATACTAATCAAAAAAGTTGGAGTGTCTGCATTAATTTCAGACAAAGCAGACTTCAGAGCAAGGAAAATTATTACTCATAAAGAGGGGCATTACATAATGATAAAGGGGTCAGTTTTCCGAGATGATATACAAATCCTTAACTTGTATTCACATAACAATAGAATATCAAATATGTGAGAAAAACTGCTCAAACTGCAAGGAAAAATAGCAAATCCTAACTTATTCTATGAGGCCAGCCTCACGCTAATACTAAAACCAAATAAAGACAAAAAAGGAAAATAACAGACCAACATCGCTCATGATATTAGATGCAAAAATCCTCAAAAAATATTAGCAAATTGAATCCAACAGTGTATAAAATGAATCATATATCATGACCAAGGGTATTTATTTCAGGTTGGCAGGCCTGTTTCAACATTAGAAAATCAATTACTGAAATTCATTGCCTTAACAGGCTAAGGAAGAAAAATGTAATTATATAAGAATAGCAAACTAAGCAATAGGTGATAACTTCCTCAACTTGATAAAGAACATTGACAAAAACCTACAGCTAATATCATACATAATAGTGAGAAACTAGACACTTTCCCCCAAGATCAGGAACAAGGCAAGTATATCCTTTCTTGTCACTCCTACTCAACATTGTATTGGAAGTCTTAGCTAATGTAATAAGACAATAAATGGAAACAAAATCTATGCAGATAGGGAAGGAAGAAATAAAATTGGCTTTGTTTGCAGATAGCATGATTGTCTGTAGAGAAAATCCGAAGAACTGACCAAAAAATCTTAGAACTTAGAAAATAAGTGACTATAGCAAGGTTGCAGATACAAGTTTAATATACAAAATTCAATTACTTTCCTATGTACCAGCAATTAACAATTGAATTGGAAATTTAAAACATAATGCCATTATATTTGCACCAAAACCCTCTTAAATGCTTAGGTATACATTTATCAAAATATGTATAAGATCTGAGGAAAAGTACCAAACTCTGATAGAAAAATTAAAGAAGATCTAAATAAATGCAGAGATAGTCCATGTTTATGGATATGAAGACTCAATGTTGTTAAAATGATCAGTCCTTCCCAACTTGATCTGTAGATTTAATTCAGTCTCAGTCAAAATCCCACCAAGTTATTTTGCAGGTATCGACAAATTGATTCTAATATTTATACAGAAATGCAAAAGACCCAGAATAGCTAACATGATACTGAAGAACAGTTGGAAGACTGACACTACCTGACTTCAAGACTTACTATAAAGCTACAATAATTATGACAGTGTGGTACTGACAAAAGAATACACAAATAGATCAGTGGAACAGAACAGAGAACCCTGAAACAGATCCCCACAAAAATAGTGTACTGATTGTTAGCAAAAGAGCAAAGGCAATTCAATGGACAGAGGATAGTCTTTCAACAAATGGTACTGGAACAATTGGATATCTATATTAGAAAAAAAGGATCTATACACAAACCTTATGCCTTTCACAAAAATTAACTCTAAGTGGATCATAGACCTAAATGTTAAATGCAAACTTAAAAACTTCTATAAAAAAATATAGGAAAACATCTAGATGACCTTGTGTTTGGCTATAATTCTTTAGAAATAACATCAAAAGCATGACCCATTAAATAAATAAAATTGATAAATTGGAATTTATTGAAGTTAAAAACATCTCTGTGAAAGATACTGTTAAGACAATTAAAAGACAAGCCATAGGCTGGGAGAAAATATTTGTAAAACTCATACCAGATAAATAATTTGTATCCAAAACATTCAAAGAACCTTAAAACTTAACAAGAAAACAAGTAGCCCAATTTAAAACATGGGCAAAAGATCTTAACAGACACCTCACCAAGCAAGATATACAGATGGCAAATAAGCATATGAAAGGAAGCTCAATGTCATTTGTCACTAGAGAATTGCAAATTAAAACACCAATGGGATGCCAGTACGTCTATTAAAATGGCTTAGATCTAAACAACGGACAATACCAAATGCTGGCAAGGATGTTGAGCTACAGGAATTCTCATTCAGTGCAGGTGGGAATGCAAAATGGTACAGCTGCTTTGGAAAACATTTGGGCAATTTCTTACGAGGTGAAACATGCAACAATATGATCCAGCAGTCATGTTCCTAGGTATTTACCGAACTGAGATGAAAACTCATGTCCACACAAAAACCTGCATATGAATGTTTATAGTGACTTTATTCATAATTGCAAAACACTGGAAGCAACTAAGATGTCCTTCAGTAGGTGAATGAATGAACAAACTGTGGTACATCCATACTGTGGAATATTATTCAGTGCTTAAAAGAGAAACTGTCAAGCCATGAAAGATTGCTAAGTGAAAGAAGCCAATCCAAAAGGCTATATACTGTATGATTCCAACTATATGCCATTGTGGAAAAGGCAAAACTATAGAGACAGTAAAAAAAAAAATCAGTGGTTGCCAGGCAGGGAGAGGGAAGAAAAGATGAATAGGAATAGGTAAAGCACAGGGCATTTTATTCCATATGATGCTGTAATGGTGGATACATGACATGCATTTGTCAGAAACCCAGAGACCGGTACAAAACAAAGAGTGAATCTCAGTGTAAACTAAGGACTGTAGTTACTAATAACATATGAATATTGGTTCATTAATTGTAACAAATATACCACACTAATGCAAGATATTGATAATAGTTGATAGTGTGATGGGGGAAACTCTCTGTACTGTCACTCAATTTTTTTTTATAACTTTAAAGCAGTTCTAAGAATAAGTACATTAATTAAAAAATCAAGAAGTCACTGAGCTGTAAATTTACATTTACATTTGTGTGTTTTACTCTGTAATTTGTGCTTCAAGATAATGTAAAATTATTTAAAAATACACAAAAAAATGTAAAAACACCAAAACACAATCAAAACATCTTGATTGAAACTCCTTTAGCAAAAGGAAAAAATTGCTTGAACCCAATATTGTAAAAAGTTGGGAATTCTAAAATATAGAATTATCATTGGACAATAAAGCAAGGGCTGGAAAGCCCCAGGTACTGAACCAGAAGGTTTAGTATGTGCATATTGTGATATCCCTTTTTATAATTATTATTTAGGATTATTATTCAAGAAAGACATGTACCAAATATTGCCAGACTATTCAGTGTCATCATGTAACATCAGAAATGCCCACTTCAGCTAAACTCTGTAAATTTATAGATGGTATACTTTTAGGACAATCTTCTTAAATTTTATTTGTTGTTTCCTGAAATTTTGTTTATATAACCCTCAATTGCAAGGGGAATTAGAAACCTATATCTTTTTTTTTTTCCCCATTTCCAAATGTCTGATGCCAAGGGCAAGACACAGTAGTAGTGGGCTTCATGGGTGTTTGCCTGAAAGCTCAAAGTGTTAGCTAATCCACTGGGTTATACTATTCCTTGGATTTCCTTTTGAAGGAAGAGATTAAACAAAACCACTGCTTTAATTAAGAGCAGACATAAAAGCAGGATTCAATGAGAATATGTGTGGTATGTATATGCACGGAATTAAGTAAAAGTTTCAGCAGAAAATGCAAATAAAGGTGTTTTTAGGCATAGAAGTGGAACTAGGGAATATATCTAAACAGCAGCAGTTCTAGAAAGTGCTTTTCTAGCTCCCTTGGTACTGGACTTTATAAAACTCATATAATCATGATGCTGAGGGAATCCCCAGCTGGATCAGAGTACGTGTCTGCTCCTGCTTTTCATCTAGTCAGCCCAAATGAATGACTTTGTTCTGACAAGGGTTTTTCTCACAAGGGTCCTACAAACCTAGAATATATAAATACCAGTGCTTTTAAATAGCTCCACCAGCTTACATACACAGAAAAGATATTATTAGAGTATTTATATAGATTAAAATGTCAACATTTTGAACTGCAATTAAGATTGTTCCAGCATTTCTTTTGTCAAGCTTTATTTTCAGGGGTTCAGAATTCAACATAATAATCATTCCCTGTATAAAACTTGGCTCACAAGTTCACAGGATCCAAGGGTTTTATTTTAATCCTAAAATAAAGCAAATTTGAATTTTTAGAGAAACTGCCACAATGTAGCTCTCTTACTTTGACATGTTTTTGCCAAGAAAAAAAAAAAAAGAAGCTTTTGATATTATTTTTCAGCCTAGTAGCTATTACGGTGGATTCTGTTTTCTTTAGTATATGTAATTAACTAAGCATCTTGGCCTTTTAAATTGCAATAATTTGTGTATATATTTTCATGAATTGCAGATTTTTAAAAACTGCAGTGTACAATTATTTATTACTTTAAAAAAAAATCTATGCATCAAATATGCGTGGGTCAAAGGACCAGAGATGTTTAATCTAAAGGACAACTGTTTTCCAAGGAATTTCAGATTCATCAGGCAGTGGACTTACTCTGTACGGACACAGCTGGGATGTGTGATTTAAAGCCAGGAGAAAACAGTTAAAACAGCAGAGGGAAAATATTCTTATAAGTAAATTTGTCCAGAGGGGTTTACCTTAGTAAGTAGTGAGTTCTGTGTCCTTAATTGTTTTATTAGAATGGTCTAAAAGATCTCTTCCCAGAGATGTTGAGAAGAAGACATTGGCGGTAGGTGAGATTCCCTCAAACTTTGAGATTCTAAGAATTTAAACCATGCTTCATATTTCTGTGGAGCATAAAGAATATTCACAATATTAAAAGATATTGTCCCCCAAAATATGAGCCAGCCATTACTTTCAACCAGTTTCTTTTGACCAGTTTCCACTTGTCTATGATGGGCTGGAGGGTGGGAAGGGAGCTTTCAAGCTATCTATGGGGTATGAACTATCTGGACTAAAATGATGGGATATACTGGTAGCGTTAATATCTAAAATTGGAATTGCCTTGTGTAAGGGGCATGGGATAATTTATTTTTGAAACATATTGATATATTGCTTTTAAAGGCTCACACTAATTCATATCCCCATAGTGTATGAGTCCTTATTTCCACACAGTTTTCCAACACTAAGCATTATTACATTTTAAACCATTTAAAGTGATCCTTACTATTTTTTAAATTGAGGTGAAATTCACATAACATAAATTTGATCATTTTAAAGTGAACAATTCAGTGGCATTTTAGTACATTTGCAATGTTGCACAACTACCTTCTCTATCTAATTTCAAAATATTTTCATCATCCCAAAAGGAACCCCATACCCATTAAGCAGTTGCTCCCCATTCCCCATTCCCTACAGCCCCTGGCAACCATCAATTTGCTTTCTGTCTCTATAGATTTATCTATTCTGGATATTTCCTACCAGTGGAAATACAATATGTGACTTTTCTTCATACAATATGTGACTTTTTCTGTCTGGCTTCTTTCACTTAGAATCGTGTTTTCTAGGTTCATCCACATAGTATTATGTATTAGTACTTCATTCCTTTTTAAGCCTGGAATATTAATTCCATTGTATGGATATGTACTTTATATGTCTTTCAAAAGGTGCGTGTTTTAAGAATCATTTTAATGTTGCCCCTTTTGGTACTTCATTACATAATCATTTCAGATAAATATAAATAATCATCTTTGGATGCCTTAAAAAATAAGCATGACTTTGACTTTATGATAGCCGCCATACTAAAGTGTAACCTTATGAGATCAGGCTTGTTTTTATCAACCTCATTAACAGCTTTCAATTTTATTTCTATGTTATTATTCCAATCACCTATGAAATTCAGTTTTGCACCAGGATGTTTGTGCCTGTAATGTCTAATCTTCGGTGGGTCAACAATTTATCTGGCATCCAAACAGAGTTTATTATCTAGTTTTATGGTCCTCCTGGGAAGCTGCAAGAACTCACAAAGCATCCCCAAGATTCCCAACACACTGGGTTAAGAACAAAAGGCTAAACCTGAACTTGATTAGTCATCTTTCACTACTCTCAATAGGTTACTAATTCTCACTGTTATCACCCAGAGTCTCACACTTTTTCTAATCTGATCCAGTCCCCCCATACCATTTCTGCCCCAAAACTATTACGGTTACTCTGGGTCCCTAGATCTCTAATGAGCAAACTCCATTATATCCTCAACCTTCAACTCTGACTTCAACTGAAATCCGACTGTCTTTCCAATACTACTTCTTCCATAAGTATATCAAAATAAAACTGGTTTTAGTTTGTGTTATTTGTTTCTCTCTCAGCTGAGTTATCTCACACCTAAGAAATGAAGTAAACATTCCCCCTTGCTCCAAATTACTGTTTGCGATCATTTTTTTTTCTTCCTTTGTAACCACAGATCTAATAATGTAGCCCACACTATTAGGTTACACCTGCCTTCCTTGCTTTCGTCTACTTCACTAGCAGTCAACCCCCAACCCCGGCCCCCTGCCCCCCCTCCTTGCCCCCATACAATGAAGATTTAGCTCCTGGTTCTCTCTGTTTCTCCACTGATATCACTACTGTGGATGATTTCAATATGCAAGTGGATGTGATAACCATGGAGATGTGCCACTCACAGTCCCTTTTAAGAAATAAGATACAGTTCAACTGTGAGGAATGCGGGTAACTGACAACCTCCCACTGCAGCACCTCTAGAATCTGCTGTAGTGTGTAACTTAAGGCCATATTCTTCCAGGGAAGTCCTCAGACAATTACTAAGCATGGGGAGGGTACCAGGTCCTTGCCCCTTCTGACCGTTGCCAAGCTCCTCTAATGATCGATCTTTGTTCCGGAGCTAACATTAGGTTAGGCAAAACAGTTTCAGATCTGCATCACAGTCGGTTCTCTGTGCTGTATGCTCTCTTCCCTCTTTCCTTTCAGAGGTGTTAGATATGCTTCACAGTCTGAAGGCTTTCCCTGCCCAACCCTATTTTCTCTTTTCTCTTTTACAGGGACTGTCCTCCCCAGTAACCCACTTGGACTCCTAACTATATCAGTGTGTTCTTGGCAAAGGACCTGATTCGGCTCAATGGAGGTTCAATCCAAGCTCCCAGCCTTTCTTTTCTTTTACCTGTCACTTAGTCATCTTTACCGAAACCTTACCTTAGTGACCCAATCTCATGTGCACACCCTAAACTTTGGTATCACCAGTAAATCCAGCTTCACAGTATCAGTTCCAAGCATCACACCCTCTAAACACAACCTCTTGTCCTTCCTAGTCATTTATTCTGACATTCTTATTCAAACAATTCTTTATTTTGTTCAAACCCCATTATCGTCTTTAAGAAACAGATCCAGAACCATTTTATTTTAATATTTTTAAACTGAAGTATAGTTGATTTACAATATCATGTAAGTTTCAGGTGTACAGCACAGCGATTCAGTTATATATGTGTATGTATATATACACACACACACATACACACACATATATTCTTTTTCAGATTCTTTTCCCTTATAGATTATTACATAACACTGAGTATTGTTCCCTGTGCTATACACTAGGTCCTTGTTGGTTATCTACTTCATACGCAGTAGTGTGCTGTGTTAATCCCGGCCTCCTAATTTATCCCTCCCCACCCCTTTCCCCTTTGGTAACCATAAGTTTGTTTTCTGTGTCTGTGAGTCTCTTTCTGTTTTGGAAGTAAGTTCATTTGTGTCTTTTTTTTCTTTTAGATTCCACAGATAAGCAATATCATATGATATTTGTCTTTGTCTGGCTTACTTCACTTAGTATGATAATCTCTAGTTGCATTCATGTTGCTGCAAATGGCATTATTTCATTCTATTTTTATGGCTGAGCAATATTCCATTGTATATATATACTACATCTTCTTTATCCATTCATCTGTCGATGGACATTTAGGTTGCTTCTATGTCCTGGCTATCGTAAACAGTGCTGCAATGAACATTGGGGCGCATGCTGATTTAGGGGCATCTTTCCTAACTTCCAACCTCATGTTGGTGCAAGGCATTTTTCCCCATAACTTGGTAAGCTTTGAAAATTCTAGCCTTAGCCTTAAAACGAGTTTATATGTTCTGTAAAACTCTTTCTCTGCCCCTTATCACCTCCATAACAACCAGCCCAGTGCTATGGCCCTATCTTTTCATTTCCTCTTTGTTTCTGGCACTTGGGGATTTTCCTTTCTTTCCTACAGGTTCAGCAATATCTTTTTGCTATTGTTATACTTTATCCAGGATTTCTAGGAGTTTATGGCACGGGAGGAGTTTTAAGTTAATTCAGGTGGCCTTATGTCAGAACAAGAAATCCCCATTCACTCCTGAACTTACTCTACTCTTAGTTTCAAAATGTTACTTAAAATTCACTTTTCAAGGACAACCAGTCTTGTTCATATTGAAAAATGCAGGGGAGAATTATATATATCACCCTCTTATTAGACTATTTGGGGGCACCAAATGGATTTGACCCCATTCTCCTATTTAAAAAACCCTGTGGCTTTGATCATAAGATGTGCCTGATTTTCCTAATCTGTTATTCCTTCTTTTGCCATCTCATTTCTTTATGCTTGAACTTCATGTTGGAGTGCGCCAGTTTTGGTACTCTGCCCTTCTCTATTCCCCAACTTTATTACATCCTTATATGATGTGGACTGAATAATTGTTCCCAAATGTTCACTTCTCCTTTGCTGCTAAGAAGATTATTTATTGCTGACCATTGATGTGTGACATGTAGTGCTGCCTCTGTGGGCAGAGTATACTTTTTATTCCATATGACTTGCATTGACTAAGGAAATGTGAAAAGGAGTGATGAATATCAATTAAGAGTAGACACTTAAAGAGTGATTGTGTGTTTCCACAGATTTCTTCTTCATTTTCTCTCTGCTGTGGATCTGGGATTTCCCTTTATTAGCTGTTCTTCAGCCTAATTCCGAGAATGAAGAAAGCATATAGAGTAGGGCTAGACAAAGCCCAGCAGAGGCACCACTATTTCTCTTTCCACAAATAACATCTGCAGGAAATAGATGATGTTGTTGCGGTAAGCCATTGAAATGTTGGGATTGTTTGTGACTGCAGCATAATGTAACTGCATGATAATAATGCATAATGTAACTGCATAATAATAATGCATAATGTAACTGCATAATGTGACTCAGCATAATAGAAACTGAGCGCTACAAGAACCAGCTCATCACTGAAAATTCATTTCTCTGGCTCTAAACTGTTGACTGAGCTGTAGTCTCATGCAAGTAACTCCTTAGTGATGTTTCCACTTACAGAGTAAAAATTAGACCAATGTTAGATACAGAAAATGAGCTATTAAGTAAGAGTAAAAAATGAAAGTATTACTTGATAATTGGTCATGATTTCCTTTGCAAGTGAATTTAAACAAATCTCTCTACTTCGTAAATGAGTAAAATGCATTTGCAACACCTTATACAAAAACTGAGTAAACTGGACACCTGCCTATGTATATAGCAACTCCACCTATGCAGCAATAATTGTCAGTAAGGTCAACATTTTCCTTGACACAACACACTGAGTCTTCTGCTCACACAGAAATAAATGGAAATTTAGGATACAAAAGTTCTAATGCATAAAGCCTAATCAAAATAATTTTAGTTTAGAAAATATTTAATGCATACAAACCAGTCAACTTCTATGACTACAAAATATGAACATATCCATCCATCATCTATCTAGTTTTAAGTATTGTAACATCTAATGGATGTCCCAGGATAATCTGCTTGTAAATTATATGCCTAAATAAAATGATTTGACCTACCATGGAAAATTGCTAGATAAAAACAATGCTTGAGACTGTGTCAAAAGTGATTTTTGTTTTAGAATAGCTGGGTATAAGTCATTCTTTCTCATGATAATTATATGGCAAGCAAAGCAAAAAAACATGCATTATTCTATAGGAAAATATCCATTTTGCTGTTCACCTCAATGGATAGGAAATACAACTAGTACATTCAGAATAGTTTTCAATCAGTAACATAAACGTGAAAAAGAAGAGAGGGAGGCAGGATGTGCCAGTGTTTTGTTCCACTATGAATTATTACTAAGTCTGACAAGAGACTACTCCTCAATCATTTTGACTTTTGCAGAAATTGATATAAGCATAAGTTGCTGGGGGCCAATATTGAATTGGTACACCGTATCCTTTATAGAAAGTGAAAGGTCAAGGAAAAAAAGTGAAACATGACCATATTCACTGTCTAATAGATTTCTCCATGGGGTGGTAAAGAATAAAATAAAGATGAGTACTGAAATAACTTTGCCTAAGCCAACCTCATCCTCATGTAGAATATTAGCCAAAGAATCCAAAGTGGACTGTTGCATATAAAATTTGATTGGACTAGACTGAGTACTCTCTCATATAAAAAACAAAAATTGAGAAATTGGAAAAGATTGAGATTTTTCTTTTTTTATTGAAGTGTAGTCGATTTATAATATTGCGTTAGTTTCAGGTGTACAGCAAATTGATTCAGTTATATATATATATATATATATGCATATATATTTTTTCAGATTATTTTCCATTATAGGTTATTACAAGATACTGAATATAGTTCCCTGTGCTATACAGTAAATCCCTGTTGCTTTACCTATTTTATGTGTAGTAGTTTGTATCTGTTAATTCCATACTCCTAGTTTATCCCTCCTCTACACCCTTTCCCCTTTGGTAACCATAAGTTTGTTTTCTATGTCTGTGTTGTATATACATTCATTTGTATTATTTTTTAGATTCCACATATGAGTGATATCATATATTTGTCTTTCTCTGTCTGACTTGCTTTACTTAGTATGATATTCTCTAGGTCCATCCACATTGCTGCAAATGTCAAATTTCATTCTTTTACATGGCTGATTAATATTCCATTGTTATGTATATAGCACATCTTCTTAATCCAATCATTTATTGATGGGCACTCAGGTTGTTTCCATGTCTTGGATATTGTAAATAGTGCCGCTATGAACATTGGAGTGTATGTATCTTTTCGAATTAGAGTTTCATCTTTTCCGGATATATGCCCAGGAGTGAGACTGCTAGATCATGTGGTAGCTCAATTTTTTGTTTTTCAAAGAATCTTCAGACTGTTTTCCATAGTGACTGTAACAATTTACATTCCCACCAAAAGTATAGGAGGGTTCCCTTTTCTCCACACCCTCTCCAGCATTTATTGTTTGTAGATTGTTTGATGAAGGCCATTCTGACTGGTGTGAGGTGATACCTCATTGTAGTTTTGATTTGCATTTCTCTAATAATTAGCAACGTTGAGCATCTTTTCACGTGCTTGTTGGCCATCTGTATGTCTTCTTTGAAGAAATGTCTATTTAGGTCTTCTGCCCATTTTTTGATTGGGTTGTTTTTTCGATATTGAATTGTATGAGCTGTTTGTTTATTTTGGATATTAACCCCTTGTCAATTGCATTGTTTGCAAATATTTTCTCGCATTCTGTAGGTAGTCTTTTCATTTTGTTGATGGTTTCCTTTGCTGTGCAAAAGCTTATAAGTTGGATTAGGTTCCATTTGTTTATTTTTGCTTTTATTTCTTTTGCCTTGGGAGACTGATCTATGAAAACATTGCTATGATCTATGTCAAAGAATGTTTAGCCTATGTTCTCTTCTAAGGGTTTTATGGTGTCAAATTTTATGTTTAGATCTTTAAACCATTTTGAGTTTATTTTTGTATATGGTGCGAAGGAGTGTTCTAATTTCACCGATTTACATGTAGCTGTCCAGCTTTCCTAACACCACTTGTTGAAAAGACTGCCTTTTCTCTATTGTATATTCTTGCCTCCTTTGTCATAGATTAATTGACTGTAGGTGTGGGAGTTTATTTCTGGGCTCTCTATCCTGCTCCATTGATCTATATATCTGTTCTTGTGCCAATACCACTTGTGCTTTGATTACTGTAGCTTTGTAGTATTGTCTGAAGTCTGGAAGGGTTATGCCTCCAGCTTTGTTCTTTTTCCTCAGTATTGCCTTGTCAATTCTGGGTCTTTTGTGGTTTGATATAAATCTTAGTGTCATTTGTTTATAGTATTATTTGTGAAAAATATTATGCGTATTTTGATAGGGATCACATTAAATCTGTGGATTGCTTTGGGTAATATGGCCGTTTTAACTATATTAATTCTTCCAATCTAAGAGCATGGGATATCATTCCATTTCTTTGAATCACATTCAGTTTCCTTTATCAATGTTTTATAGTTCTCAGCATATAAGTCGTTCACCTCCTTGGTTAAGTTTATTACTAGGTTTTTTTTTTTTTTGATGCAATTTTAAATGGGATTTTTTTTTTCTTTTTCTCTTTCTTTTTTTCTTTCTTTTCTTTCTTTTTTTGCTTTACAGTGAGTAATGCAATTTATTAAATGCATTTGTCAAGAGAATGGGAAACCTCAGTGGGTTGGCATAATTAGGAATGTCATCATTCCCATTAAATTTAAATTGGTGAATATCTTAGAGTTCTCCCATCATCTAGACAAGGAAGCTGTGACCTATAGAGATTAAATAACTTCCCATAAATTATCCTGTTAGTTAATAGCAGAACACAAACTATCAGGTAATCCATGAGCAAATCTTAATTAACCAATGTCCACTTTAGGATTTGTATGAGTCAGGATTCTGTTTAGCGCTGCCATAACAAAATAGCACAGACTGGATGATTTAAACAACAAAAATTGATTTCTTATTGTTCTGGAGGCTGGAAGTCCAAGATCAAGGTGTCACAGATTCGTTTTCTCCTTAGGTCTCTCTCTTTGGCTTGCAGATGGCCACCTTCCTGTTGTATGTTCACATGGCCTCTTTCTCTGTGTGCATGCATCCTTAGTGTCTCTTCCTCTTTATAAGGAAATTAGTTGTATTGGATTAGATTCTCATGCATATGACCTCATTTAACCTTAATTGCCCCTTTAAAGTCCCTATCTCCAAAGATAGTCACATTGGGGTTTAGGACTTCTTAACTAAATCTTGAGGGGACACAGTGCAGTCCATATGAGGGTTCAAGTCTTTGCTTTCTGAGGACATGTCCTTATGTTGTTTTCATATTCTTGAGGCAAACTATACTCTTTACTAATGAATTTATTTTCTTCAAGTCTCCCGTCAGCTTCAGTTCTTACTGATAACTATATTTTCTATATTTTCATCATGTTTCCTAGTATAAGTTACAGAAAGAAAGAGAGAGATGAAGATAAATTGGTCTAACCCATCTCTCAAAGGGAGAAAATACCATAGGTTTGAGAAGAAAGGAGATTGTCTTTTCAGAGTTCAAGTGCCTACTTTTGGTCCATTCAGCCATGACCAAGACAGTCCTTTTTTTTCCCCTCTAGTTTTAATTTTTATTTTATATTGGTGTATGGTTGATTTACAATGTTGTGTTAGTTTCAGGTGTACAGCAAAGTGATTCAGTTATCCATATACATATATCCACTCTTTTTTAGATTCTTTTCCCATATAGGTCATTACAGAGTATTGAGTAGAGTTCCCTGTGCTATACAATAGGTCCTTATTAGTTATCTATTTTTTATATAGTAGTGTGTATATGTCAATCCCAATCTCCCAATTTATCCCTCCCACCTCCTTTCCCCCCTGGTAACCTTAAGTTTGTTTTCTACATCTTCTTTATCCACTCCTCTGTCGATGGACATTTAGGTTGCTTCCATATCTTGGCTATTGTAAATAGTGCTTCAGTGAACATTGAGGTGCATGTATCTTTTTGAAGTATGGTTCTCTCTGGATATATGCCCAGGAGTAGGATTGCTGGATCATATGGTAGTTCTATTTTTAGTTTTTTAAGGAACCTCCATACTGTTCTCCATAGTGACTGTACCAATTTATATTCCCACCAACAATGTAGGAGGGTTCCCTTTTCTCTACACCCTGTTCGGCATTAATTGTTTGTAGACTTTTTGATGATGGTCATTCTGACCAGTGTGAGGTGATACCTTATTGTAGTTTTGATTTACATTTCTCTCATTATTAGCAATGTTGAGCATCTTTTCATGTGCTTTTTGTCCATCTGTATGTCTTCTTTGGAGAAATGTCTATTTAGATCTGCCCATTTTTTGATTGGATTTTTTGTTTTTCGATATAGAGCTGCATGAGCTGTTTGTATACTTTGGAGATTAATCCCTTGTCGTTACTTTCTCTTTCTGATATTTCACTGATAGTGTATAGAAATGCAACAGATTTCTGTATGTTAATCTTGTATCTTGCTACCTTGCTGAATTCATTTATTAGTTCTAGTGGTTTTGTGTGGAGTCTTTAGGGTTTTCTATATAGAGTATCATGTCATCTGCAAATAGTGACAGTTTCACCTCTTTGAAAAGATTGGGATTTTTCATTCCAATTGATTGTGAAGAAGCAGGTCCCAAAGGAGAAAATTTTTACCAAGTGTTTGTCTTAGACTTTTTTTAAAAAAATTAATTAATTAATTAATTAATTTTTGGCTGCATTGGGTCTTCGTTTCTGTGCGAGGGCTTTCTCTAGTTGCGGCGAGCGGGGGCCACTCTTCATCACGGTGCGCGGGCCCCTCACTATCGTGGCCTCTCTTGTTGCGGAGCACAAGCTCCAGATGCATAGGCTCAGTAGTTGTGGCTCACGGGCCCAGCCGCTCCGCGGCATGTGGGATCTTCCCAGACCAGGGTTCAAACCCGTGTCCCCTGCCTTGGCAGGCAGATTCTCAACCACTGCACCACCAGGGAAGCCCTGTCTTAGACTTTTAAATGAGTTTATGTTCTGGTTATTTATTGCTGTGTAATAAATTACCTCAAAGTGCAGTGGAATAAAACAACTGTTCTATTTTGCTCAGGAATCTTCGTCAGGAATTGTGGAAGTACTTCCTGAGTGGGTCTTACTTGGGAATTCTCATCTGTCAGCTGGGGCTGCTGTCAACTGAAGTCTCAACTGGGCTGGACATCCAAAAGGGCTCATTCACAAGGTTGGTAGTTGTTGTTGTTTTTCGGCTGAGATCTTTGAGGTAGTTGACTAGAGCACCTAAAGTGACCTCTCTAGCATGGTGGCCTCAAGGTAGTCATACTTTTTGTAAGGTGCTGGCTTCTTAATGATCTAGTGTTGGAAGTCACACAGCATCAGATCTTCTGCACTCTGTCAAAGCATTTATAAGCTTGTCCAGATGAAAGAGGAAGGGAAATTGACCCCACCTCTCAATGAGAAGAGTATTTATAAACTGACCCAATTTAATATATAAAAGTATTGGAATGATCCAGTCAGAAGGAGATCTAGAATGGACAAAAGTCAGGATCATGTACTTCTTTGGCTAGTACATGGGACAACACTTACCTCCCGGGTAGATATTGCAGAGAAACAAAAGGTCTAATTAAATAAGGCCTATTTAATCCTAGCTCTAAAATTTTTTCACTTTAAAATTATAATTCATGTACTTGTTTTGCTACTAGATTTTGTACAGTATAGTAGAAGACTTTATAGAACGAGACTTTAAAGTCTTCTTCACAAATGAATTCCAATATTCCTTTTTCATTATTTAAAAAATATAAAAAATAAAGTTTAAAATAACACAGAACACCATGGAATATTTTTAAAGTAATTGAAGTTGAAAAGAAAACGCGCCCTGCCCTACTTCCTCAAATAGATGGTCAGTATTATAATTCAGTTTGTGTCAATAAGATTTATTTTCTATATTTAAATACATACACCAACAGTGGTTATTATATGTTTTTAAAAATTTTAACAAATAGTGGGTGAGATGGATTAGTCTTTTATTTAGCTACTGTTATGACTGGGTATGTCAGGAAATATTTCTGAAGTATTTGGATTAATTGAAACGTTAATATGGATTTTAAATGATTATGTTTTAATATTTTTAGAGAATAAAACACATAACTTTGCTATGTCTTTATGCATTGTGTACACAAAGTTCCTTTGTGAACACATAGACTGTCAAAAGTTGTGTATATACGTTGTGTGCCAAAGTTCCTTTGTGTACACATGTTATATACACAGTTGCGTAAGTAGGTGCTGTCCGCCTTGGGGGTTGCTCGGGCTGATTCAATCAGCCCCTTGGATCACGTTACTCCTACTGTTAAATCAGTCCCCATAAATCAGGTGACTCCCATTTATTCGATCAGCACCTTTGTATCACCTGACTCCCACTGATTACATCAGCCCCGTTAAATATCCTGACCCCCATTAAATCAATCTGCCTTCTTAATTCTCCTGAACCCCGTTCTATCAATTGGGTTTCTTAATCTCCTGACCGCCTTTAAAACAATAAACCCCCTTAAATCACGTGATTGCCTTTTATACAAACAGACCCCTTAAATTGTGGGACTACCAATGATTCAGTCAGACCCCTTGTACCACGTGACTCCCATTGATTAAATCAGCTCCCTTAACTATCGTGACCCCCGATAAATCAATCGTCCTTCTTAAATCTCCTGACATTCATTAAACCAACCAAACACCTTAGGTTTCCTGACCCTGATTAAATCAATCAACTGGCTTAGGTTTCCTGACCCCCATTAAATCAATCTGCCTTCTTCAGTCTCCTGACACGCATTAAGGATGACTGTTTTAATTAGGGTCACCACATTTAAGAAGACAGACTGAATCAATGGGAGTGCATTCGTGCACCCCCAGGGGGACAGCTGGCAGGGGGTGCTGTCCCCCTTGGGGGGAGGTCGGGCGAAATTTCAATTATTCTGTAAGTACAGTGTTATCAACTCTAGATATTTTCGTAAACACTTATTGAGAAGGCTCTTTTAAAAATATGCTCAAGAAAAATATCTATGTTCTTGTTCCGATCCCTTTATATTTTATTTTATTTTATTTTTTTCCCATCTATAATGGCTGTGTATTAACAGAGGTTAATTGGAAATGTGTTCTGTGAATTCCCTTCGCTATTTATTTCCAGGCTGCTGTTGGCTTCGGTGAAAATGTGTGTGCTATTTAGAAGGCAGAAGTGAAGGTGCAGACATTTCTATGCTCTAAGGGCGGATAAAAGACAGGGCCTCCTGTAGAGGTTGTCACTGTTGTACCAGCTTACCGTGGTGGTGTGGGTGGGCAGCCAGGCATGCGCCTCTTTGAACTGCCACGTCCCTCTCTTCTGAATTCTGAGCTAGGGTTTGGAGCAGTTCTATGGTGAAGGGGCACAGCTGATCCTGCAGCCACCCACATTGTTAAAGATGGAGCTAATAAAAGACAGGAGCAGGATTCTGGTTTGTCTTCATTTTCTCTAGTTTGTCCTCACAGGTGTCAGTTTGCCCAAGTGTCCTTGTGAATTTCAGTTTACCTTTGTTGTCTCTCACTTCAAGTCCATCTTTCCTTCTTGACTGTTGGCCCTGCTGACTTCAGGCACAAAACCAGGTGCAGAAGCATGAGCCTTGTATAGAGTGTTCAACCAGCTTCCACAATAGCATAATATGTAAGACCAGAATACATCCCTTATTCTATGTCACTCCTCACGGTTCTGTGTGTCTGATCAAGCCTTGACTCATGTGCTATCTGTGGTCATTGGCCTCTAAGATGGTCCCCATGGCCCCCACCTCCTGATTTTCACCTCTTGTGTAGTTCCCTTCCACATTGTTTCAGGGTTGGTCTGTAACAGAATAAAACGGAAGTGACATTGTGTGCCTTTGGAATCTACAGGTCCTAGAAGGCCCTGTGGCTGCCTGCTTGCTCGTTCTGTCTCTCTCTCCTTCTGGAATTACTTGCTCTAGAAGGAAAGTAGGTGCCATATCATGAGCAATCCTATGGAGAGGCTCACATTTTGAAAAACAGGTCTCCTGACAACAGCCATGTGAGTGAGCTTGGAAGCAGATCTTCCAGCCCCAGTCAAGGCTTAAGTAACTGAAGCTTTAGTCAACATCTTGATTGCAACCTGAGCCGGAACCACATAGCTAACTCACTCCTAACTTCTTGAATTTCAGAAACTGTGACCTAGTAAATGTTTGTTGTTTTAAACCACTAAGTTTGGGGGATGTCTTATATAGCAATAGATAATAGTTACACTATTGAATTGTAGTTATTGAGACCAAAGTTTAAGTGAAAAATCCAAATATTTCTAAAACCATAGAAATCTTGTCAGGGCTTTTAAACATATTACTTGTTTACTGAAAGAGCTCTCAGAAATATCATGAGATGATATAAAAATAGACTTTCGCTCTAGATGATCATTAAGAAAATTCTTAAGACACTCTGGACACGTAAGACACCATAAGATATGTTTTCTTAGTAAATAAATCATAGTTTTTTGAAAATAATTATTGGGTTGGCCAAAAAGCTTGGAACATCATAAGGAAAAACCTGAATGAACTTTTTGGCCAGCCCAATGCTAAATGATAAAGTTTATTTAAAAACAACCATTTAAATTTTAAATTTTTTTATTGAAGTATAGTTGATTTACAATGTTGTATTAGTTTCTGGTATACAGTAAAGTGATTCAGTTATATATATATATATATATATATATATATATATATATATATATATATATACACACACATATATTCTTTTTCACATTCTTTTCTGTTATAGGTTATTACAAGATATTGAACATAGTTCCCTATGCTCTACAGTAGGTCCTTGTTGCTTATCTATTTTATATATAGCAGTGTGTATCTGTTAATTCCAAACTCCTAATTTATCCCTCCCCACCCCTTTCCCCTTTGGTAACCATAAGTTTGTTTTCTATGTCTGTGAGTCTGTTTCTGAATAAAACAACCATTTAAATTGCTTAGTAGTAGGAAAAACAAAATAAAATGAAAACATTAAAGAAAAAGAAACCCACCTCTAGGATCAAAATGTTTAAGAAAAACATGCAGGATTTTAGAGCTCTTACTTGGGTTTCATTATATTACATTAAAGTTACTTAAAATTGAGTAAAACACCATAATCAGCACTCTGGTGTCCATTGCCTATATCTCCTTTCAGGCTGTTTTATGCTATTATTAGAACTCAATGCCCAGGGCAACCTTTTTTTCTTTTTTTTTTTTAGCCCCTCCACGCAAGCATGTGGGATCTTAGTTCCCTGACCAGGGATCAAACCCACGCCCCCTGCTTTGGAAGTGCGGAGTCTTAACCACTGGACCGCCAGGGAAGTCCCTGCAACTTCTAATTCTTCAGTTGTGTGGCTTTTTATTTAATGCCACAGGACACACCCCTAACAAAAAACCAGGAAGTAGAAACAAAAAGTTGAATTAGCCTCTTACATCAGTGAAGAAATTTAAATAAAATGAGAATACGCTGCATCAGCTTCATTACCATTCTGTTCATTGACTCCTCTAGTAAATTTTTGGGAAGACATGGTTTAAGGGAAGATGACTTTAGATATTTCAAATAAAATAAAGCTGGTCCACGATGCTGCAGAAGGAGACTACTCTCCTTTGGATACCTACCCTGAGTGTGGGCTCTCCCTAAGTCTGCTGCATTTCTTTCCTACTACCTGTCTATGTTGAGTGTGTAAAGAGTTAGATTATTTACAGTTCATGTCAAAATCGAGTATGAGCAAAAGCTTCCAAAAAATGCAGTCACAGTAATTTTATCTTTATTTACACTTAAACATATCTTTATTATTTTGCATAATAAAAACACTGGTATTCATTATATGAGGAGATTATAAATGGGAAGATTTAAGAGTCTCTCTCTCCCTTCCTCTTTACTGTGGAATCAATACTTGCAGTCTGGTAAATGTCCTTCACTTATTTCTCCATATTTATACAAACAAATGAATATACACACACATCCAAGCAACACACCATACATATAGGTATCAAATAAGTGTGTGTGTGTGTGTTAGATGACTTTACCTCTACATGTATAAATTTGGAGATTCTGTCTTTTCAGCCAGAAAACAGGGATGATTTTGTTTTCATTAACAGCCATAGGCATTTTTGGAAGGATAGGACACTAACTGCTGTCTCTTGTGCTACATGGTGGAACTTGCTGAAAACGAGACAACAATTTCTGATTGCTACATGCCAGGTTGCCATGTCAGCTGCTGCTTCTGTTAGTGGTTTCCATAGAGTGGTTTTATAGCAGGACTTGAGAAAATTGGTTTTGACATTGGTATTTTATAATGCATAGGAACCTAGTGACAACAGTTTATGGCAGATGCCCACAACTAGTGGAATGGGAGCTCTCAGAAATCTTTGAAGCCTCAGTGGGAAGCTCTCCACGTTGCCTCCTAATTTCACCAATGTCTTCCCTCTGTGCCTTATTCCACTCAGAGATGTCACCTCCAACAAGTTTTAAGTCTCTCTTTCTAAATTTGTTATCTGTTAGTGCATAAAAAATTACCCCAACACTTAGTGTCTTAGAACATTTATGATCTCACAGTTCCTGTGGATCAGGAATCTAGGCACAGCTTAGTGGATGAGTCAGCTCAGGGGTTCTCGCAGGCTGCGAAGTGTCAGCTAGGGCTGTAATCATCTCAAGGCTCAAACAGGGAAAGATCTGTTTCCAAGCTTGCTCACAAGGCTGTTAAGGATCACTTCCTCTCTGGCTGTTGGTCACTGACCTCCCTCAGTTCCTTGCCTGTGGACCTCTCCATCAGGCAGCTCACAGCATGGTAGCTGGCTACATCAGAGCAAGAGAGAGTGAAGCAAGACAGAAGCCAGTCTTTTGTAACCTAATCTTGGAAGTGACATCCCATCACTTGTGCCATATTTTATTGTTAGAAGCAAGTTGCTAGGTACAGCCCACACAAGGGGAAAGGATTACACAGGGAGTGTACACCAGGAGGTAGGGGCCATTTTAGAAGTCACCTACCACACCATTTTTTCCATGATCTCAAAGATTCTTTACTTCCTGGTGAAATGTTTGCAGGCCATTTGTGATTACAATTTTAAAAATACTTTTAATTAAAAGAACCTTTTTTCCTTCTTCTTCACGCATCTAATTGGATCTAAATCTAAAATCTTGTATTAATTAGAAGTTGGAAATTATTTGGAGCATGGGAAATTTAAATCATTCAACTTGTTAATTTATATTTTTTCAGATTTTTTTCATTTTAATTTTCAAATTAAGTCACTGAGTTGATCAAATATCATTTTTTAAATCATTTTTAGTGTTTTCATCAGCTGTAGTTACACACTCTTTTGCATTCCTGGCACCAGATAATGTGCGTGCTCTCTCTCTCTCTCTCTCTCAATTGGTCAATCTCACTATTAGTTTGTAAATTTCATGAGTCTTTGCTAAGAACCAACTTTTGGCTTTGTTCATCTGTTTTATGTGTGCTTTCTCTACCATTAATTATCTTTTAAAAATTTCCTTCTTGCACTTTTCTTTGGGTTTGTTTTGTTCTCATTTATTTAACTTCTAAAAATAGATGTTTAGCTCATTAACTTCTAAAAATAGATGTTTAGCTCATTAACTTTCAGCTTTAAAAAATATTCAGCTTGATGACATCCCAACCCTTATAAGAACTATATCCCAGGTCAATAAATGGAATGTTACTGAGCATATCAGAAATTCCTTTGTATCAACTATACTCCAGTATAAAATAAAAATTAAAAAAAAGATAAATTCCTTTGTGCTTTCTCCCAATCTAAGCTTTCTTCCTCTCAAAAGGTAAACTTTGCTAGGCCAGATCAGAGCAGCATTTAGTCTAGGGCTAATTTTCCCCACTAATGAAGCAAAATCCTCTGAGTAATCTACATTTGTCCTATGAACTATGAATTTCCCCAGCTTGGCTGGTGGGAACAAGCACTGTGCCTAAGCCTATAAGAGATCTGAGCACTGTTTTCTCTAATCCTTATAGATGGTTTTCTCCATGGCCTTGGGTAGTTTTCTCACTTTTAAGTACTGATCAGTACTCTAAGGAACACTTGAGAGGGACCCTGTACAGATCTCCTGGATTCTCTCTCTGTGCAGCCCTTTCCTCTCCATTAGTCTGCCCTACAAACTCCAGCCACCTTGTTCTCCCTGGACTCCTGGCTTCATCTTCACAATTCAGGGAGTCTAGCAGGCTCCACTTGGCTTCCCCTCCCTGTACATGGCTTGGACACTTTCTCAAGGCAGTAACCTGGGATAACCACAGAGCTCACCTCATTTGTTTCCCACTTCTCAGGGATCACTGTGCTTTCTTGCCTTGTGTCCAATGCCTTCAAAATCATTATTTTTTGTTTGTTTGGTTTTGGATTTTGAGTTTTTTCTTGTAAAAGACTAAATTCAGATTGTGACTCCATCTTGGACAGAAGTAGAAGTGCCAGAGTATCTAATGAATATTTTAAAGAATGTTAAACCAAGTTTTTCTCTGCCTCAATATTAGAACTAATCCACTGATTGTCATTTCTAGTACACTCTACAACATTGTTACTCATGTAAAGACAATTGCCATTTCATCAAGTGAGCTAAATCTCTACCATCTTATAACTTAAGGCTAGTTAATCTTTTGAGATGATGATACCTTTTAAGAACTGATTAATCCTATGGACCATCCCCTGGTAAACAAAATATGTAGTAAGTAAAATCTAAATTTTTGTATTAAATATCAAAGAGTTCAAGGATCTCTGGTAGTTTAATAACAAATCCTTAATGGCGAAAATTTTTGGTGCCATTTAGCAGTTGTGGAGTGCAATACTACTCCTCTGTTCTCTCACTAGTCTCTGGTCATCTTTTAGTGAAACGGCTAATTTTGTTGATGCAATTAAGGTATGCAATTAATGCCTCTTTCTTAATATGAATAGACAGTCAAAGATAACAAATATTTGAGGAAAGCTTCAAACACGAGAGAGAAAAATAAACTGAAAGTAGATAAAAATGATGTTGTAGGAAACAAGAACATGCAGGCAAGATAAGAAGCTTCAAAAATAGAGTTAATATATTCAGAGGGAGGTGATTATTTTGTAATATATAGAATTATCAAGTAAATCAACTACACCTCAATTTAAAAAATATCAAATCACTATGTTGTGCACGAAGAACTAACATAGTGATGTAGGTCAATTATACTTCAAAAATAAACACACAAACAAACTCATAGAAAAGGAGATTAGTGTTGTGGTTATCAGAGGAGGGGTAGGGAGAGGGAGAATTGGATGAAAGCAGTTAAAAGGTACAAACTTCCAGTTAAGATAAATAAGTATTAGGGGTGTAGTGTACAACATGATTAATATAATTAACACTGCTGCATGTTATATATAAAAGTTAAGAGAGTAAATCCTAAGAGCTCTCGTAACAAGGAAAAAAATTTTTTTCTTTTTCTTTTATTTTGTATCTATGTGAGATGATGGATCTTCACTAAACTTACTGTGATAATCATTTCATGATGGATGTAAGTCAAATCATTATGCTGTACACCTTAAATGTATACAGGGTTGTGTGTCATATCTCAACAAAACTGGACAAGAAAAAATTTAAAAATATATATATATATTCAGAGAAGTAAGGGAAAATATTGATTAAATAACACTCATTGGAGATACTGTGTATTGTATATGGAACTGGAAAAGAACACATATGAAGAAGCATATGAAGAAAAAAGTTGTCTTAGATATTAAAAATATCAACACCAAAATAGAAATTCAATAAAATAAAGTCAGTAAACTCTCCCTTAAGTAGGAAAAAAGTCAAAGAGGTGGAAAGTTGGAGAGAACAGGTAAGAATATCAAAGGATCAAACTAGACTGGTCATATCTGATTTGTAAAAGTTACAGAAAGAAAGTGCAGAGGAGAAAACCACCAGCAAATATAAGAAACAAATGGCAGAGACAAATATCATATTTCTCAGAAATTAGAGGCATAAATATCAATATTAATGGACCCATTGAGCCCAGAAGAGAGAATACTAAAGGTCACCACCATTACACCACCATTACCACCATTACAAAATAATTTAATGCAAAGGATAAATGAAAAACCATAAAAGCTTTCAGGAAGAAAAACAAAAATAAGCAGAGGGCAACAACACAGAACTGGTTGCTTACAAGTGTTAGAGATTATCGTGACACAGAAATTCCCAACACTAACATCTGGAAGCTAGAAGACAACTTTGGGCATGACTTCAAAATTCTGAAAAAAATTGATATCCAGGCTAGAATGTTATAATGATTTAAACTGGCAAAGAAATGTGTTAGAAAAATAAAGACATTTTCCCACTTCTAGAAACAAATTACCCTCAAAAAAATGTACCACTTATGGAAACTCTCAGGAAAATACTGGGGGATGTAATCTACTAAAGGAAGACAACACACCAAGAAAGAGGGAAAAAACAAGTTCCAGAAGGCAGGAAACAAGAGATCTAACTCAGATGGAAAGCAAAGAGAAGTTCTAGAATGAAGGCAAAGGGAAATCTCAGAATGATTGTTGTGCAGTATACTAGTCAAGATCAAAGTGGGTGGGGGTCACCAATAAAGAAAAATCCAAAAAGAAAATAGAAATGTTGCATTAAACTGTGTAAACAATATTGCTGAAATACATTTTATGGAACTTGTAGAACATTTGGGAAGAATTAACAATAGGTACATAAAAAAACAAAGCAAATAAAAATGAAAATACTTTTTCTTCAGGAAAATCAAGTTTTACAAGCAAGGATCTATTATCATTAACCACTATTTGTCTTAGTATTGGAAAACCTTTGTAATGTCAAAATAATATGGATATTGAGTTACCCCTGAATTGTGATATGATTATTTGGAAGCATGAAGGGAAGAAAATTGGAGGGAGGTAGAATGGTATAAAATATTAAATTCTCAATTCCCAGAATAGGAAAGCAAGACACAAGTTATTAAACTGACAAATCAAGATAAATCACAATATGCATATTATTTAGAAAAATGGTGGTAAATAGATGAAGAGAATGCTAAGAATTGGAAAGGATTGCCCCTAGAGGCATGAGGTGTGAGGACAGGAAGAAGGTAGAACAAGCAGCTGCTCCTTGAACTATGTGCATGCAATACATTTATAAAATAATAATTATCAAAGAAAAAAATAAGATGGAGGGGATGTTGATACCCCATCCCATGTTCCCTTGACCCACACATGAGTCCACTGGCAGCTGTGGTGTATGATTCCCACACGCTCTGACAGCTCCCTACCTCAAGGGCTTGAGTGTTGCTTCTTCTCTAAGGGTTTTCTTGGCAGCAGGAGATAATGCTTTCTGCAAACAAGAGCAATGGGCAAGTGTGGAGTCCCTAATACGTCTGGTCCCAGCCCTCAAACAACGGGTACCGTTGTACATGGTTAAATGTTCCAGCCTTTTATCACCTAGAGAGAGGTGATTCTGAGGCATGTTTCTTGTGGTTTCTAAAGTGGTTCTCAGCAAATTGAGCCCTGATTGCCCACAGCAATTACCTACCCATTAACATATTCTGGTGGTTTTTCTCACTTTCCTCCCTTTCTTACTTATGCTTCCTCAGATCACCTCCCAAATAAACTACATGCACCCAAGGCCTTTCCTTGATACCTAATTTTGGGGGAACCCAAACTAAAATAGATGACTAGGAGATGTTTGTCAATAATACCTATTTATATGCCTCTCTTTTATTTTTTTTGTTATTATTTATTTTAATCTTGCTACTGCCTTGTAGCAATTAAAGAACTCTACTTCTGTAACTAACCATTAGAAAACTAAGGTCACTACAACCGTACATATCATAAAGAAATTTATGACATGTAATCAAGAATTCCCAACCAGAATTCAAAGTTGAGCTTCAACATATATGGCGAATATTTTGTCACCCACTGTACTTAAACTTCAATGCATCTCCTAACAGCTGAGAGATGCATAATGGTATATATAGCCTACAACAATCTTGAGCATTTACAAAATAGCTTCCTGCCTTCCTTCCTTCCTTCCTATGCTTATCTGTTTGCAGTGGTCTTAAAATATGTCCATGAATTGAACTTTTCTTTCCTTCTTTCCTTCTCTCTCTCTTTCTCTCTCTCTTTCTCTCTCTCTCTCTTTCTTTCTTGTTATGCCAGGTCTTAGTTGTGGCAGGTGAGCTCATTAGTTGCAGCAGGCAGGCTCCTTAGTTCCAGCAGGCGGTCTCCTTAGTTGCAGCTCACTATCTCCTTTAGTTGTGGCACATGTGCTCCTTAGCTGTGGCTGGTGGGCTCCTTAGTTGCAGCTCACCGGCTCCTTTAGTTGCGGCATGTGTGCTCCTTAGGTGTGGCATGCGAACTCTTAGTTGTGGCATGCATGTGGGATCTAGTTCCCTGACCAGGGATTGAACCCTCATTCCCTGCATTGGGAGGTGGATTCTTAACCACTGAGCCACCAGGGAAGTTCCGAACTTTCTTATTAACTGGCTGGGTCTGTGTCTTTCCTCCTTGAATCTAGATTGACCTTAGTGATTTGCTTATTATTCAGAAGGAATGATGCCATGTGAATTCTGAGGTTAGATTAGCTGTCACCTGGTTCTCTTTCACCTGGTTCTCTTGGAATGCTTGTTCTCTGTATGCCCTCTTCTGGGATGCTTCCCCTCAGAAAGTAGCCACCACGCTATGAGAAACCAAAACCATTAAGGAAGACTGTATATAAATGTTTCAGTCAACATCACCAGCTGAGCCCCCAGACTTTTAGTAATACCAGCCTATGTGCCAGACATGCATGTGAAGGAGCTTCCAGATGATTATAGTTCTCAGCCATTAAGTCATCCCTAGTCTTTGAGTCTTGCCAGCTGAGGGCCCAGACATCATGGACCAGAGTCAAACCACCCCTACTCTGCTCTATTCAAATATCTAATCCACAGAATCTGTGCACATAATAAAATGGTTGCCTTACTCCAAGAAGCTTTAGGATGATTTGTTACACAGCAACAGTAACTGGGAGACGTTAACTCATATTAAATAATCATTGAAAATGCATATTGTGGTATATGCCATTTAGTTAAGCAAAATTTTAAAGAGAAAGTTCTTTGATCGTTCCTATTCCAGACCACATTGCTAAAGAATTCTGGGTCAGTCCACATTCACTGTCCTTTTGGGGTCAAGAAAATCATGTCTTCTCCTTTAAACAGGGGAACAGAAAACCCCAGAATTAGAGAGGGCATAGTGCACGTTGTTATTAAAAATGTCTGAGCTGAGAAAGAGCACGTAATTAGTAATAAGGAAACCTGCACCATATATAACAGAGGAAATAAATGCAGATCTTCCATTTGTGCAGAGTACTGGGTATTTACTGGAGAAACTTGCTGTTATGAAAGAGTCTTTTTTTTAATCACCATGGCATCCAGTGTAATGTTCCAAAGGGATTAATTTGCTGGGAAATTAAATACTTCGCCTAGATACAAGATCTTTTAAAATTATATGTGCCAAATTGTGCTAAAATAATTGGGTAGCTGAGGACATCTGCTGCAATAAATTCAAATAGTGAATATTCAATTTAAATTAATACCAGACACTAGATCAAAAGGAGTCTTTAAATTTCTCCTGCTTTGCATAGTGAAGAGCCTGAAAATAGCTCATTTTAACTATTAAAAAAATTACTTGAGAAATAAACTTCAGTAGTCTAATCATGAAGTAATAACATGAAACATTATTTTATGAAGTAGGGCCACAATTTATATTAAAAGCACATATAAGGGCTTTGTGGTCAATTCTTAGATTGGGTTATATCATCTTAGAGTGGGCAAGGTCTACATTTTAGGATTTGATCTTACTTTACTCAGTTATACGAGGAATAAACTGTTCCAATTGCTTCTTGTTTGCTTGCTTTATAGCTCTAGAAATACAGCAGATAGATGCCAATACCTCATTGTCTATACCAGGTTAAATACACCTATGCAATCCAGTCATTAGTGCCTACTACTGCATAAAGGATAGCCTGTTTTGAAGAATTTTCTTGATTAAACTTAGTAAAAGCATCAGTTGAAGTCACTGTGTATCATAATTTATAAGGACCAGAAGCTTTCAAGAGCTAGTGTGCAATGAACTATTTTTAGAGAAAGAAGACTCAGCTCCAGAGTCTTCTTGAGACATCATCAAGTTTGATAGATGCCAGTACCTGTATCTGAAAAGGCATATTTATAACTTCAGTTTTCCCGAAGAAATATCCTTGAAGAGTCCCCCCCCCCCCCATACCACCACCTTTTTCCTTCCTTAGGAGTTTCAATTGCTGGAGTGCTTAAGAAACAAAGAAGGCATAACTTGATGTTAATGGGAAATTCCAGCTCTGGCACTTATTGTACTTGTTAACTGTGTTACCTGGGTAAAGGTAGCTGGCTCATCTGAACTCTAGCTGCTTCTTCTATTGAGTGGGGGAAAAAAATAATACCTACTTTACATGACCGCTTGAAAACAAAATGAAATAAGTTTAGAACAACCACTGTAATTTGACACAGTGTTAAATTAGCTTCTATTCTTTACCAACATCTAACCCAGTGCCCCCAAACCATGACCACATCTGCAAAACTCTAGACAAGGACTATATGTGGAGAGCTAGATTTGGAGAACAGCATTTTGAGCAGATTTAGGTAGTATTTTGTAACCAACTGGATGAGAAGATGAGAGAGAGAGAGAGTGGAATGGAACATGACTAATTGTCCAGCTGTGGGATCTAGAAATGAAATACATTTAGGTGTGGATCTTTAGTATCTCATAATAATCAATACATATTGAGTTTTTAAGGAATCTGTATGTTTTACCTTATTTTATATGAAGTAGGTAAAATTATTTCCCTCATTTTACAGCGGCTGTAATGGTTTGTAGTGGCTAGAGACGTTTAGGAGCATGCTCAGAAGATCTTGTAATTAAGGGAGCCAGAATTTGAACCAGGCAATCAGATTCCAGAATCCATGCTTTTAAACTAGTTATTAAATAGATTCTCAGAAGAATCTGGGGTTATAACCAGGGAGGGGAAGGAGAGAAATAGAGGTCATATCTCATAAAATTCTGAGATGAGTTTCAAGAACAAAGGGAACTTCAAAGAGTCATCTGCCATGAGGAGGTCAGTTTGGAAGATCAGAGAAAAGGCAGCTCTGGAATTGGCTGTTACACAGTGACATCTAGAGAAGTTTTATTTTAATGGTGCACATAAATTGCTTTAGGTGGGCTTACATGTGTTTGGATATGAGGAAGAAGGGATAGTAAATATCAACTACTTTCTTATATTTAGTTTTGAAATAGAAGGATTGAGTTATCTGCAGTGAGGTGGATGGACCTAGAGTCTGTCATACAGAGTGAAGTAAGTCAGAAAGAGAAAAACAAATACCGTATGCTAATGCATATATATGGAATCTAAAAAAAATGGTACTGATGAACCTAGTGGCAGGGCAGGAATGGAGACGCAGACATAGAGAATGGACTTGAGCACACGGTGGGGGGGAGGGGGAAGCTGGGGCAAAGTGAGAGAAGCAACGACATATATACACTACCAAATGTAAAATAGATAACTAGTGGGAAGCAGCTGCATAGCACAGGGAGATCAGCTCCGTGCTTTGCCATGACCTAGAGGGGTGAGATAGGGAGGGTCGAGGGGAAGGCTCAAGAGGGAGGGGATATGGGGATATATGTATATGTATAGCTGATTCACTTTGTTGTACAACAGAAATTAACACAGCACTGTGAAGCAATTATACTCCAATAAAGATGTATAAGAAAAAAAGAAATAGAAGAAAATAAACTAAATGGTACATAGAAAGGTAGATTTGGATTTTCTTTTAATTACTTAATACCAAAATACTTATTGATCACTTACTATTTTTCTAGCACTATTCTAAGCACTAGAGTTATATTCATGAACACAGTAGAAGGATGGGAGATACTTTGACGTTCTTTGTAGGCCAGGAGAAGAAGAGCCCGTGGAAGAAAAATAAACAAAGCATTTTCTCTTAAATAGCAAAAGTGACCTGCCTCTGGTAGCATTGCTTGTTCTATCACTGAACACAAAATCAGCTATAAAAACACTTTCATTTTTGTAAGACAAGAAACTGTCTTATGAGTTGCTGCTTCCTGTGGGCAGATGACTGTCTGTCATGAGAGACTAGGTAGTAACTCTGATCTCATGCAATTTATCAAGATTTCCACATTAGTATAAAGATGGTGTTCAATAAATCTCTTACAGTGTGTGTGTTAAACATATATTCTTTGCTTTGTAATATTCAGTTTAGCCTTTAAGGAGGAGCAGAATATGCCACCCCAGATTGTGCCACTTTGGCACGTGGATTATTTCAAACTGAAGACATTCAAGTCCCAGTCGATTCAGGAAGAGCTTTTTACCTCTCCCTTAATTGCCTAAAAAAATTTAGATAGGGGCCCTGTAACAGGGAGAGAGCTATTGCCAAAAATAACTTTTTATATCAGAAGGACTTGTCTGCATAACATGGCAAACATTTGTTTACCAAACATTTGTTCTTCGCATCTTCCTGTGAACTGTCTTCCTCCCCTTTGAGACTCCAGCCCCTTACCCGCTTCTCCTTAGCTCAGAAGGGTATATAAGTCTCAACTTCCTCGCTGCCAGAAAGTCTCATATGTGTGTATGGGGCTCCCATAAGTACAAACTTTGTTTTTCTCCTGTTAATCTGTCTTATGTCAGTTTAATTATTAGACCAGGCAAAGAACCTAGAAGGAATGAAGGGAAAAGGTTTTTGCCCCTGCATCTTCCACATAACTGCTTTTTTGACTTTTTAAAACTGAAAACATTTCCTCAAATAGTTCACGTTGTAGTTAGTACTACCAGAAACAATTAGTACAATTAGTACTACCAAACAAAAAATCACGCAATAAATTAGAAAACAAAAATTGAAAAATGGAAAACCTGATATCATCTATAAAATCAGGCATTGGCAGAATTAATAAAATCTCCAACATTGGCCATAATGGACATACAGTGTGTAATAGGCAAAGCTTAGGGTGAGACAGAAGTATCCTGTTATTTTCAAAATAATGTGGTTCTGGTAAAAAAATTTGAATATATACTTTAGAGGCAGATATTTAAAGATGTGGACTTGGAAACAGACTGAGGGAGGGTGATGAGGCGGAACAGTAAAGGGAAGTTTTCAGAATATGTGGGACTTCTCGTTATTTAGGACTAAACTCTTAAAAGGAAGAGAGTCTAGGAGGATGTAGGGGTACAAGAAGCCCAGGTGTTAAAGTGATTAAATTCAAAAAGAGTCTAATCAGTAAGAACAGTATGTAATTTCATTATGAGACCAATGGACCAGAGAAATATGCTTTAATTGGCAAATTCACTCATTCACATTCTGTGTAGCTCCAACATTCCATGATCACTTATTACACTGGATATTATGCCATTTCTTTTTTTTTTTTTTTGACATGTATTTTTTTTCTTTACACCCATTTAAATCTACTTGATTTTATTCTGTCTTCTGGAATGGGAAATTTATCATCTATCAGAGGAGAAATGGTCATGATTATTAGTTCAAAGAACATATTTGAAATTTCTTTTAAATATTTTATAAGGTACAACCCTAAAAATTGTGAAGAATGGCATGTAGTGCCATTAGTTATGGAGGATCTCAGGGCACCAAAAGAAAAAATAAGGTCAAATGAAGATTGTGTTAATTGCTTTCTAGTCTCCTCTTTAATTGTCTCCATCCTTCTTCCTTCTCACACTCTTTTTCTCCTTCTTTATGTTCTTTTTGCGGAAGCAATTGATTTGGCCAGCAAAGAACTTGCTTATTTGTTTACTAAAAAACAAATAAGTAAAACAACACCAAAACAAACAAAAAACATTTTAGTAAAAAAATGTAAGTAAAGCAGAAAAGAAAAATAGATTCTAACACTCGCCAACTGAAGTAATTTGGTATCAAAGACCATTTACAGTCTGACAGGAATCATATTTTAAACCCTGATCAACTCTAATGCAGTTCTTTGGCATAATTATGTGCCAAGAATCACAGATGGATATCACATACCTATATAATTTTCAATTATTAATTCTGTTCATATCCAAGTCACTTTTTATAACAAGAAATTTCTCACCTGATTTGATGCAAGCACAGTAATTTTTTTACCTTCCAATCAGAATATATAAGCACATATGAATTTATCCATTCAAAAGTAGGTCAGCAGGATTTCTCAATCCATTGTTCAAACCTTCATTTCTAAAACTGGAAGTGAAATCTCCTGGGTCCATGTTAACAATTGATTATTGAAAGTAAGACTCTACTTTTCATATATGCTTATGGTTCAAGACAGCATATATGGAAATATTTGAGTGTTTTGTACATCTTTTATTTTACATCTAGAAAGGCATTAAGACATAAGAAAAATATATTTTTAGTCTAGTTACTTTTTAATGTATTAAAATACATTATGCAAATAACATCTGTCTCAAATGGGTAGAGGAAGGCATCTTATTGGACACAGACGATAGTCTAATGTGACTAACAGCCTACAGTCATCCTATTATTGGGATGAACGCCTGCACTAGAACAGTATTTCTTCACCTTCATAACACCTAGCTGTCCTTTCTCCTAGTTGAGTTGCTAGTTTCTTGCCAGGTCAAAAGAAAACATTTAATTGCAGCAATCCTGTTATTTAATTTCTCCTGGTACTCTGAATTATAACAAACATTGTACAGAATGAAATCGTAAAGTCATGTCATTTTGAATACCGGGACCAAATGCCTGTGGTTTCTCAAAGGTATATGCTAGGGAAAGAGCAAACTCTTATGGGACCCTTTTTATCTTGTGGACAGGACTTGAATATTTGGAAAGGTCAGCAATTCTGAGCAGAGAGTCTCATTCCAGTTAGTCTAGTTTCTGAGGCAGAAATCTACAAAGTGAAAAAGTGATCAAGTTCCTATTTATTCCCTGCTCTTTCTCGCTTGCCCTCTTACGACTGCAGGGTATTTAGAGAAACCCCCAGTCATAGCGAACTACAATGCCAACATGCAGGCCCGCTGAGAAGAAAGGGTTCAACCCATGTGACACACCCCCTTGTCCTACTTGTGCCTCCTCTTTTTTGGGAATATTATTTTCTTTACCCGAACAAGGACAGTACAGACTTGTACTGAATAAGTAAAAAATAATTGACTTCATTTTCTTTAACTTACCTTAGAGGAATTTCAGACTGATTAGATGAAAGTTTCTGTAATTATTTTTAAGGCTGTTTTACATGATCTTTCCAAGATGATGAAAAAAATTAGTCAAAGGAAGAAAAAGGACCAATCAATCCAAAATATTCAGTGAAAAGTACTGGATAGAAAAGCAGATATACATTATTATAATGGGTACATTAATATGATATTTACAAATAGTAAATAGAAAAACATAAAAAAAGTTAGTGAGTTTTCCTGAATTGTGGCATTTTAAGTGCTTTATCTTCTTATGTTGTCTCTGTTTTCTAACAATGAGCATATTTTTTTAACACATTCAGAAAAAAATTTACACTTAAAAAAGTAGTCTGGGAGCTACTCAGCCTCAAGGGAGAATCATTTCAGATACTATATATGGAACATTTCCATTATAGGAGACCCCATGATTTCACACTTTCCATGTATAGAAAAAATATATTTTAATATTGTTTACTGATAGGAGGTATTCAAGTTTATACAAAAACAAAGAGGCCATTTCTGCTGTTTTAATTCCCATCTTCATTTTCATGTTAGAAATATGCATAGGCACCTCGACAGTCAGCCAGTCCCTTATCTGCAATGATTACTTTAACAGTATCCCCCAAGGCTTATCATGTCATTTTGTTTGACCTTCAGTTAACTAACTCCTGCTGATTTCTTTAGTGGTCTCCTAAGACAGGTTTCCCTTACTTATATAGAGTGTAATGGAGACACTCTTGTAGGTTTTCTTTTTTACTACGTCTCAAAAATCCCATTAACAGAGTCTCTATTGTAATACTCATCTAATTATAACATGCTCCTTGCTGAGCTCAGAGGGCAAGCATTCTAATAAAACTGTGGTCCCATACTAAGAAGTGGAAAGAAATAGCTGTCATTCTCACTTCAGTAGTAAATTTTAATAAATTAGAGTCTGCAGAATTTTAAATGCACTTGGCAAAGGTAAAGTGAAAGGGTAAGTCTACTACTGATTTGGGCATGAACTAGGGATACATAAATATCCTGTTTCAATTTTAACTGGATTCTGATTTACATGTCCTAACCAAACCGGCCAAATGCTATTTTCAGAAGAAATCCTGGGATCCCCTGCCTCTGTGGCTCTGCACAGTCAATTCTCTTCTTCCTGAAGGCATTTTCCTTCTGTCATTGTTTGTCCAAATCCTATTTCTTCAAAGTTCTACACAAATATTACTGTACTTTAATTTTACATACCCAAAAACATTCTTTCTCTCTCTCACCTCTGAACGTAATAGAATTTTGTCTGCACTTGGTAAGGCATGAAGGTCATTTTCCGTCTTGCATACATCTGTTTCTATGTCCATCTATGATAGAATCTTCAGAGTTGGTCATCTGATCAAACAAGGAGACTACATTTCCCATTCTCCTTTGCAGTTAGGTTTGGGGCAAATGACTGGGTTCTAGCTAGGGGAAGGTGGGCAGGCTTGGTTCATAAAGTATCTCACATGATCCTACTCCTTCTCTCTTTGCTCTTTGGACTCCTGAATATAGAATCCAATGAAGAATCTGAGGAGTCCCTTAAAAGTAATGGAGCGATAAGATATGAGGACTGGGATCCCTGGGCCACCATATGGAAGGCTTCCTGCTGAAAACCTATTTCAACTGTGAAGTGAATAGGAAAACTTGATTGTATTATGATAGATTTTGGGAATATTGTTGTTAACAACAGCTAGCACTAATGATCTTGATTAATGCAATATGTTATGCCCTCCTTATAGGATGACTTAACTATGGTTGCTATATCAAAGTTTCCCAGAGCCATGTTTCTAGCCTTGACCTTTTCCCTGAGCATTAGATTTGTATTTCTTACTGTCTACTGTACATCTTCCCATGGGTGTCCCACAGACCTCTCAAACATAGCATTTACCAAATAGAAACTAAGATTATCAACTCTATTAGTTTCCTAGGACAGCTGTAATAAAGCACCACAAACTGGGTGGTTTAAAACAATGGAAATTTACTGGTAAGAAAGAATCCTTCTTGCCTGTTTTTATTTTCTAGTGGTGGCTGTTAACCTTGGCACTCCTTAGCTTGCAGCTGCATTATTCCAATCTCTGCCTCTGTCATCACATGGTCTTCTCCCTGTGTATCTCTGTCTTTACATGGTGCTTTCCTCTTTTTATAAGGACACGAGTCATATTGGAGTAGGGCTCACCCTAATGACCTCATCATAATTTGATTATATCTGCAAGACTATTTCCAAACAAGGTCACTTTCACAGGTACCAGGGGTTAGGATTTCAACATATTTTTGGTGATCACAATTCAACTCATAACATTAACCCACAATTCAGCTTAACAGAATCACTAGCATCTTGTCACTTGGTACTGGAACTTAAAAGTCATTCAGTATTTATAGCTCCTTCTTATACTTCTTTGGTATATCATGTCGATATAGTATAAGATTTCTCCTTTCAAGTTCCCTTCCTATATGTTCTATCACTGGTATAGATTTAGTCTCACTGTTTTTTTTTTTTTTTCTCTTGCTGGAGACAAATTCCTTTCTCTTTCTCTACACTTTTTGCAGAAATCTTCCTAATCATGTAACAGTTCTGTTCAAAAAATTAATGGCTCCAATTATACTTCCTCCCACCAGTAGCTCCCAAACTTGCACACTCTCTTTTCACCATGATCTCCATCATGGCCATGCTTTAGTTTTTTATTTTGTTTTGTTTTTCCTTATTTAGAGTGCCTGTGATGGAGATGACTTATGAGTATCTCAGGTGACAAGTAGATAGTATACAGATAGTTAAGCGGGTGAAGCCATAGATTATCCAAAGATATTGTAGATTCAAAGTAATAATAGTGCTTTTATAAATGTTCAGTGTTTGCAAAGAACTCTGATATGCATTATCTCCTTTGAGAGTCACAATTCACAACCATCCTATAAGATAAGCTAATAATCAAATTATTTGATTAAGAAACTGATATTGAGAAGTCTAATTTACTAGTTCAAGGAAGCCCAGGTATTTATTAGCACAGATAGATTTTATCTCCAAATACTTTTACTACAAATTTCATTCCTTTCACCACAGCAAGCTTGCCTAAGAGGACAAAGGACGTATATTTGAAGATCTCTTGAGTTTAAACACTAGCATAGGAAAATAGGGCATCAGAGGACAATGGCCAAGAGGAGTCTGACATTTAGAAGCGTCATCAGTGAAGAGTAATGTTAGGAGAGCAAGAGAGGAAAATGATCCAAGTAGAAATAAAGATAAATAGTAATGTATCACAGAAGTATCATATATGAACTTATGTTGAAATTTACAACAAGAACTGGACAAAAACATAATCAATTAATGAAACAATAAAATTTGAAATTAGTTGACTGTAGTGAGTTGACATCAAGGTCTAAATTATGGCTTGGAAGTAAGTGGATGAACAAGCCAAAAACACTGTCTAAGCGATGTTGTGTTTTATAAATACAGTGGGTGGTCAGCATTATTAAGATGTCCAAGAAAGAATAATTGATGTCATAGTGTTATTAGGAAAATAAAAGACATCTTGAAAATCTAGATCGAACTAGAGTTATAACATTAGTTTAATTCTTAGGTCTACCACTGAGTGATGTTGGCTAAAATAGTTTACCCTTCTTAGATTTTTTGTTTGTTTTGTTTTTATTTGTCTTTATAAAAGTTATACCACTCATCTAATATCTATAAAAGGGAGTCACTATTAGCAAATCCTTTGATTAGTATTTTATTTTTAGTTCTACCATGATAATCTGGTTTCAGTAATACAAAATGCTATGATACAGCTGTCAGCCTCTGGAAATATTGAATCAGGCTGACTTCTTGAGCCAATGAAAAAATGGAGACCTTGAAATAATAGAGCGGTTAAGATATGAGCATGGCTTATATTCCTGCTACTTACTAGACATGGATCTTGAAAGTATTACTTAAACTAAATGTCAGTTTATAGTTATAATCTATAACTTGGAGACATTTCAAACTCATAGGGCTCTAATAGAAAAATATTACCATGGAAACTGACACCCAAGAAGCAATATATTACAGCTATGATTTCTGTTATTATTTTAATATTCTTTCTTAGCTGATGTACATGATTGTAGATGAAAGGTTCAAACAAGGATGATTTCATTCTTTTTACATGTGTTTCATTTTGTTTACATGGAAGCAAAATATTTTAAAAGATTTAAATAATTATTAAAACTGTACTGTGATACTATGTTCAGAGATATAATGTAATAATAACACAAACAACAATTCAATTTATATTCACATGGTACATGTTCTTAGAGCTTTATAAAAAGCCCCTGTAAATGAAATTAGTCTCTTCACATTTTAATTATTTGGTCTCAAGGTATATAATTTGTGGTATCATCATTCCTTCAGATAAAAGTAAAATAAAATGCTTAAGTCTACCAGTCAAGTAGATAACAGGAGATAACCTATTCCAAATGGTTTTGATTTCCTATTTGCATGCAGAAAGTAGTAGTTCGTTAACACCTGAACAATTTAAAAACTGGGTCAGAAATAAGGGCTGCAAAAATCTTAAAAGATTCAGATGATATCTCTGAGGTCCTGATTAAATCTGAATAAAACATTTTCCTAAGAACTAATGTTCTAATACACGAAGCACTAAATGATTTGTGATTTCCAGACCTTTTACACATTAGTCCGGAAGCATGTCATTTTTAAATTTATCCTTTTTTCCTTTCTTTAAGCAACAAAAAATCTGAAACTGGACTCTAGTTAAAAAAAAAGAGAGTGGGTGTTTATGTCAAGGTAGAATTTAAAGAGCAGAGCAATTGCTCAGTACAAATATATAAGAGTATTGTTATGGAGACAAGTCTTGATGAAGGCAAAATTATTTTCCAAGTCATGACTCTCAGGAACTGTCACATAAACAAATTAGCTGAATTTAAAAAATTAATCACAAGTAAAAGAAGCAGCCAAAAGAAGCATGACGGGGGATATATGCTAATCTATGCACCATGATTTTTTCCTATAAGTGAAAATTGAAATGAATTGTAAAAGCCAATGAAGCAGCAAAAAGATGGTTGACTATAAATCCCAGCCAATGTCCTAGATATGTCATTCTCCATGAAAGGTATGCTTTCTGATGTTGCATTTTCCATTAGCAAATGGGGCAGTGGAACACCAATGTATGTGCTTGCCTGGCTTATTTGCATGTCACCATTTATAACTTTCCACTGCCCTGAGGCACTGTGGCACCCGCCTCCCAAATGAGGAATATGCAACACTAATAATTTTTTGATAACACCCTAGTAATTACATGACCCTTGAAGGGCTTCTTTTCAAAATTCAAACCTCACCTTCCCTTGCTTGAGTGTGAATCTAATCTCATTCCTGGCTTGGAACCTGGTTATTAACTTTCCTTTTCTTGACAGATATGGTGGGTGATGGTAGAACAACAAGTCAGAGAGGAAGGTCAAAAAGAAGGAAGTTGGAACCAATAGATTTACTACAAGTAGCCCAAAGAAAAAAACTTAAAAGATGCTTACCTCTTGGAAAATTGACAGTCACCAAAGAGGGCCTCTACACAGTGACTTAATTTTTATTCTAAATGAAAAAGCGGTATCTTTTGAATTAAAGAGATTATATTAAGAACAGCAAAACAAACAAACAAACAAACAAACAAACAAAAAATAATGCTGGATTTCATATGTGGACATATATGTATTTAAGACTCGAGTAAAATAGGTTCTGACCTTTCAGTAGCATTTGTTTAACTATGTGGAAATCCCCTTGTAGTTTTTTTTTTAATTTTATTTTATTCATTTTCTTATACAGCAGATTCTTATTAGTTATCCATTTTATACATATTAGTGTATATATGTCAATCCCAATCTCCCAATTCATCACACAACCACCCCCCGCCACACCACTGCTTTCCCCCCTTGGTGTCCATATGTTTGTTCTCTACATCTGTGTCTCAATTTCTGCCCTCCAAACCAGTTCATCTCTACCATTTTTCAAGGTTCCACATATATGCCTTAATATACGATATTTGTTTTTCTCTTTCTGCTGACTTCACTCTGTATGACAGTCTCTAGATCCATCCACGTCTCAACAAATGACTCAATTTCGTTCCTTTTTATGGCTGAGTAATATTCCATTGTATATATGTACCACAACTTCTTTATCCATTTATCTGTCGATGGGCATTTAGGTTGCTTCCATGAAATGGCTATTGTAAATAGTGCTGCATTGAACATTGGGGTGCATGTGTCTTTTTGAATTATGGTTTTCTCTGGGTATATGACCAGTAGTGGGATTGCTGGGTCATATGATAATTCTATTTTTAGTTTTTTAAGGAACCTCCACACTGTTCTCCATCGTGGCTGTATCAATTTACATTCCCACCAACAGTGCAAGAGGGTTCCCTTTTTTCCACACCCTCTCCAGCATTTGTTGTTTGTAGATTTTCTGATGATGCTCATTCTAACCAGTGTGAGGTGATACCTCATTGTAGTTTTGATTTGCATTTCTCTAATAATTAGTGATGCTGAGCAGCTTTTCATGTGCTTCTTGGCCATCTGTATGTCTTCTTTGGAGAAATGTCTATTTAAGTTTTCTGCCCATTTTTGGATTGGGTTGTTTGTTTCTTTAATATTGAGCTGCATGAGCTGTTTATATATTTTGGAGATTAATCCTTTGTCTGCTGATTCATCAGTAAATATTTTCTCCCATTCTGAGGGTTGTCTTTTCATCTTGTTTGTAGTTTCCTTTGCTTTGCAAAAGATTTTAAGTTTCAGTAGGTCCCATTTGTTTATTTTTGTTTTTATTTCTATTTCTCTAGGAGGTAGAGCAAAAAAGATCTTGCTGTGATTTATGTCAAAGCGTGTTATTCCTATGTTTTCCTCTAAGAGTTGTATAGTGTCCAGTCTTACATTTAGGTCTCTAATCCATTTTGAGTTTATTTTTGTGTATGGTGTTAGGGAGGGTTCTAATTTCATTCTTTTACATGTAGCTGTCCAGTTTTCCCAGCACCACTTATTGAAGAGACTGTCTTTTCTCCATTGTATATACTTGCCTCCTTTGTCATAGATTCGTTGACCATAGGTGCGTGGCTTTATCTCTGGGCTTTCTATCCTGCTCCATTGATCTATATTTCTGTTTTTGTGCCAGTACCATATTGTCTTGATAACTGTAGCTTTGTAGCATACTCTGAAGTCAGGGAGTCTGATTCCTCCAGCTCCGTTTTTTTCCCTCAAGACTGCTTTGGCTATTTGGGGTCTGTTGTGTCTCCATACAAATTTTAAGATTTTTTTGTTCTAGTTCTGGAAAAAATGCCATTGGTAATTTGATGGGATTGCACTGAATCTGTAGATTACTTTGGGTAGTATAGTCATTTTCACAATATTGATTCTTCCAATCCAAGAACATGGTATATCTCTCCATCTGTTGGTATCATCTTTAATTTCTTTCATCAGTGTCTTATAGTTTCCTACATACAGGTTTTTGTCTCCCTCGGTAGGTTTATTCCTAGTTATTTTATTCTTCTTGTTGCAGTGGTAAATGGGAGTGTTTTCTTCATTTCTCTTTCAGATTTTTCATCATTAATGTACAGCAATGCAAGAGATTTCTGTGCCTTAATTTTGTATCCTGCAACTTTACCAAATTCATTGATTAGCTCTAGTAGTTTTCTGGTGGCATCTTTAGGATTCTCCATGTATAGTATCATGTCATCTGCAAACAGTGACAGTTTTACTCCTTCTTTTCCAATTTGTATTCCTTTTCTTTCTTTTTCTTCTCTGATTGCTGTGGCTAGGACTTCCTAAGCTATGTTGGATAATAGTGGTGAGAGTGGACATCCTTGTTTTTTTCCTGATCTTAGAGGAAATGCTTTCAGTTTTTCACCATTGAGAATGATGTTTGTTGTGGCTTTGTCATATATGGCCTTTATTATGTTGAGGTAGGTTCCCTCTATGCTCACTTTCTGGAGAGTTTTTATCATAAATGGGTGTTGAATTTTGTCAAAAGCTTTTCCTGTGTCTGTTGAGATGATCATATGGTTTTATTCTTCAATTTGTTAATATGGTGTATCACATTGATTGATTTGTGGATATTGAAGAATCCTTGCATCCCTGGGATAAATCCCAGTTGATCATGGTGTATGATCCTTTTAATGTGTTCTTGGATTCTGTTTGCTAGTATTTTGTTGAGGATTTTCGCATCTATATTCATCAGTGATATTGGTCTGTAATTTTCTTTTTTTGTAGTATCTTTGTCTGGTTTTGGAAGAGTTTGAGAAGGATGGGTGTTAGCTCTTCTTTAAATGTTTGATAGAGTTGACCTGTGAAGCCATCTGGTCCTGAACTTTTGTTTGTTGGAAGATTCTTAATCAGAGTTTCAATTTCATTACTTGTGATTGGTCTGTTCATATTTTCTATTTCTTCCTGGTTCAGTCTTGGAAGGTTATACCTTTCTAAGAATTTGTCCATATCTTCCAGGTTGTCCATATTATTCGCATAGAGTTGCTTGTAGTAGTCTCTTAGGATGCTTTGTATTTCTGTGGTGTCTGTTGTAAGTTCTCCTTTTTCATTTCAAATCTTATTGATTTGAGTCCTCTCCCTCTTTTTCTTGATGAGTCTGGTTAATGGTTTATCAATTTTGTTTATCTTCTCAAAGAACCAGCTTTTAGTTTTCTTGATCTTTGCTATTGTTTTCTTTGTTTCTATTTCATTTATTTCTGCTCTGATCTTTATTTCTTTCCTTCTGCTAACTTTGGGTTTTGTTTGTTCTTCTTTCTCTAGTTCCTTTAGGTGTAAGGTTAGATTGTTTATTTGAGACTTTTCTTGTTTCTTGAGGTAGGCTTGTATAGCTATAAACTTCCCTCTTAGAACTGCTTTTGCTGCATCCCATAGCTTTTGGATCATCGTGTTTTCATTGTCATTTGTCTCTAGGTATTTTTTGATTTCCTCTTTAATTTCTTCAGTGATCTCTTGGTTATTTGGTAATGTATTGTTTAGCCTCCATGTGTTTGTGTTTTTTACGTTTTTTTCCCCTGTAATTGATTTCTAATCTCATAGCGTTGTGGTCAGAAAAGATGCTTGATATGATTTCAAGGCTTGATTTGTGACCCAAGGCTTGTTTTGTGACCCAAGATGTGATCTATCCTGGAGAATGTTCCATGTGCACTTGAGAAGAAAGTGTAATCTGCTGTTTTTGGATGGAATGTCCTATAAATATCAATTAAATCTATCTGGTCTATTGTGTCATTTAAAGCTTGTGTTTCCTTAGTAATTTTCTGTGTGGATGATCTGTCCATTAGTGTAAGTGAGGTGTTAAAGTCCCCCACTATTATTGTGTTACTGTCGATTTACTCCCTTATAGCTGTTAGCAGTTGCCTTATGTATTGAGGTCCTCCTATGTTAGGAGCATATATATTTATAATTGTTATATCTTCTTCTTGGATTGATCCCTTGATCATTATTTAGTGTCCTTCCTTGTCTCTTGTAACATTCTTTATTTTAAAGTCTATTTTGTCTGATATGAGTATTGCTACTCCAGCTTTCTTTTGATTTCCATTTGCCTGGAATATCTTTTTCCATCCCCTCACTTTCAGTCTGTATGTGTCCCTAGGTCTGAAGTGGGTCTCTGGTAGACAGCATATATATGGGTCTTGTTTTTGTATTCATTCAGCCAGCCTGTGTCTTTTGGTGGGAGCATTTAATCCATTCCCGTTTAAGGTAATTATTGATATGTATGTTCCTATGACCATTTTCTTAATTGTTTTGGGTTTGTTTTTGTAGGTCCTTTTCTTCTCTTGTGTTTCCCACTTAGCAAAATTCCTTTAGCATTTGCTGTAGGGCTGGTTTGGTGGTGCTGAATTCCCTTAGCTTTTGCTTGTCTGTAAAGCTTTTGATTTCTCCATCGAATCTGAATGAGATCCTTGTCAGGTAGAGTAATCTTGGTTGTAGGTTCTTCCCTTTCATCCTTTTTAATATGTTATGCCACTCCCTTCTGGCTTGTAGAATTTCTGCTGAGAAATCAGCTGTTAACCTTATGGGAGTTCTCTTGTATGTTGTCACTTTTCCCTTGCTGCTTTCAATAATTTTTCTTTGTCTTTAATTTTTGCCAATTTGATTACTATGTGTCTCAGTGTGTTTCTCCTTGGGTTTATTCTGTATGGGACTCTCTGCGCTTCCTGGGCTTGGGTGGCTATTTCCTTTCCCATGTTAGGGAAGTTTTTGACTATAATCTCTTCAAATATTTTCTCGGTTCCTTTCTCTCTCTCTTCTCCTTCTGAGACCCCTATAATGCGAATGTTGTTGCGTTTAATGTTGTCCCAGAGGTCTCTTAGGCTGTCTTCATTTCTTTTCATTCTTTTTTCTTTATTCTGTTCCATGGCAGTGAATTCCACCATTCTGTCTTCCAGGTCACTTATCCGTTCTTCTGCCTCAGTTATTCTGCTATTGATTCCTTCTAGTGTAGTTTTCATTTCAGTTATTGTATTGTTCATCTCTGTTTGTTTGTTCTTTTATTTTTCTAGGTCTTTGTTAAACATTTTTGCATCTTCTCGATCTTTGCCTCCATTCTTTTTCTGAGGTCCTGGATCATCTTCACTATCATTATTCTTAATTCTTTTTCTGGAATGTTGCCCATCTCCACTTCATTTAGTTGTTTTTCTGGGTTTTTTTCTTGTTCCTTCTTCTGGTACATAGCTGTCTGTCTTTTCATCTTGTCTATCTTTCTGTGAATATGGCTTTTGTTCCACAGGCTGCAGGATTGTAGTTCTTCTTGCTTCTTCTGTCTGCCCTCTGGTGGATGAGTCTATCTAAGAGGCTTGAGCAGGTTTCCTGATGGGAGGGACTGGTGGTGGGTAGAGCTGGGTGTTGTTCTGTTGGGCAGAGGTCAGTAAAACTTTAGTCCACTTGTCTGCTGATGGGTGAGGCTGGGTTCCCTCCCTGTTGGTTGTTTGGCCTGAGGTGACCCAACACTGGAACGTACCTGGGCTCTTTGGTGGGGCTAATGGCGGACTCTGGGAGGGCTCACACCAAGGAGTACTTCCCAGGACTTCTGCTGCCAGTGTTCTTATCCTCACGGTGAGACACAGCCACCCCCTGCCTCTGAAAGAGGCCCTCCAACACTAGCAGGTAGGTCTGGTTCAATCTCCTATGGGGTCACTGCTTGTTCCCCTGGGTCCCAATGTGCACACTACTTTATATGTGCCCTCCAAGTGTGGAGTCTCTGTTTCCCCCAGTCCTGTCGAAGTCCTGTAATCAAATCCCGCTAGCCTTCAAAGTCTGATTCTCTAGGAATTCCTCCTCCCGTTGCCAGACCCCCAGGTTGGGAAGCCTGACGTGGGGCTCAGAACCTTCACTTCAGTGGGTGGACTTCTGTGGTATAAGTGTTCTCCAGTTTGTGAGTCACCCACCCAGCAGGTATGGGATTTGATTTTATTGTGATTGCATCCCTCCTACCGTCTCATTGTGGCTTCTCCTTTGTCTTTGGATGTGGGGTATCTTTTTTGGTGAGTTCCAGTGTCTTCCTGTCGATGATTGTTCAGCAGTTAGTTGTGATTCCGGTGCTCTCGCAAGAGGGAGTGAGCCCTTGTATTTTATATTTTAGAAATTTAGTATTTTATTTAAAGGAAACTATGCAAATGCAAAGGAAACACGCCATATACAGTTCATGATTGGCTGTGACACACAATATCTTAAGGAAAACCTTGATTCATCTTCTGATTTTTTGTCAGGCTCTCACATGTAGAATGAAAATCCCTAGATCAAAGCACGTTGTCTTGAACTTGTTGGCTATCCATATACAAATTAGAGTACTTACCTACATAAGTGAAGCAGTAAGTGGTTCCCAGCCAAACTTTAAATGATCTTAGATGCTTGGTTAGTAAATCTTAATGCTTCATTGCTAGTCACTGCTCTCTTAGAAAGGGGGTCATGAACAATGGCCTTTTCTCTGTTGTAGATTCCACTGTTAGTAAACTCCCCTCCCTGCTCTACCTTGGTGGAGAGCCACTCTGTTGTGCCACCCCATTGGCTGCAATGCACTGAACAATTCCATGCAAGTGCTATTTACATACAGAGAAATATGGATGGTGCCCCTTAAGTTACACAAGGCAGCAGGCCTACCATGATAATTTATTAAGCACTTATTTTTTGCCACACATTTGGCTAGGTCCTGAAGATATAAGATGAGTAAAATTTACATGGCCCTGTTTGTGACAATTAAATGCTAATGGTGGGTTGAGATGTTAGTCAAGTAATTTCACGAAGAAATGCAAATCATAATCATTACAAATACAGTGAAGGAGAGGGTCATGGTTTAAAACTGTGCTATCCAACATGGTAGCCACTAGCTATATACGATTTATTAAATTTAAATTTGAATTTAGTAAATATAAATAAAATTTTTAAATTCAGTTCGTCAGTCACAGTAGCCACATTCCAAATCCTCAATAGCTACATGTAGCTATTGACTACCATATTGGACAGCAAAATATAGACCATTTCTATCATTGCAGAAAGTTCTATTGGACAGCGCTGAATAATATATAAAACGGGATCAGGGAAACTTTCCTTTAGGAAGTGACAGTTGAATTGAGAACTGAAAGATGAGCAAGAATTAACTAGGTAAAAAGGAATTTTGGAAAAAATGGGAAGTATTTTCTTTCTCACAAAACATTAGAAACTTCTAGTTTCTTAGATTTGTCATTAAGATTACAAAAATATAAAATAAAATCATTACCTGAAAATGTGCAATTTGATTTCAGAGATTAAAACTTTGTAAACATGGTAAAAATAACACTCATATAACAGTTAGATGAGCTCTAAAAGAACAACAGTTTTAATATTTACTGATAAAAAGACTGGGGACCTAAGATGTGTTACCCTGTTCTCTAGTTCTAATAGGTCAAGTTCAAACAGCGGTAGAGTTAGAAAATATGATGTAGTCATTGATTCCACTTCTTGTAATAGTCTTAAATTATTTGGACAACTGTAAACATTTTTTAAAAGTATAAATTTACATATATTTATGAACATGTATAATCATCCTTTCATATTTATTGTTCAACTAAATGAATGACAGAGGTTATTCAGTTGTAATTTTGCCTGAATTCATCAAAGATCTGAATGTTAATGGTTGAAAAAGCAGACATAATGTTTTACATGTCTATTTACAGTTTAAGCCATAGTTTACTTTTTTCTGTTGAAAGGTCATGAGTAATATGCACCATTATTATTCTTGCTCCATCTATTTGCTGAGTTAAGTGTGAATGTGATTATCACAGTGGTTCAATCTGCTACTTAAGGTACAGGATCACTTTCAATTTTTATAGTTTTACCTTGGTTTGCTTGAGGTTTACAAAATAGGATATAGTGATTTGCCCTGTGATGAATCACGCTGTCTGTTTACAAACATATTTTTAAATAATTTGATTAAATAAGAGATGTAAAATTGCTACTCATGTTTGTTGTAATATTGAGAAAGTTATTACTTTTATTCAGCTAACCAATGACCTCTTTTTCTACAGTATCTTATAGAGTACTACATAATTTATTCTATTAATGTATAAAAATAATACAGTAAGTTAAATTCACTTCATTGTGCTTTTGTATCGAGATTCAATGTAGATTAAATCCATCTAGAGAGATTGTTACAGAAGAAAAAGCCTAAGTAAACTTCTTCAAATAGGAAAACTGGACTATGTGACAGACACACTGTTATGGATACTACAACAGAAGCAATAATCAAAAGAAACAATAAGTCTTTAGTACTTATTAATTACCTACTTCCATAGAGCTTAAATTCTGTTGTGGGAAAAGAGACAGTAAAGAAAATAAATAAATAAAACATTGTCTGTTGTTAGATGGTGCTAGTATTATGGAGAAACATAAGCCAAGGGAAAGGAACAAGGAGTATTAAGGAGGGTTTGCTGTTTTTAAAAGGGGGGCCAAGAAAGGCCTTATTTAGAGAGTGATATTTGAATAAAAATGAGAAGTAGGTGAGGAAGAAAGTGAGGCATGTGCATATCCAGAACAAGGCAATATAGGCAGATGCAACAGCAGATGCTAAGGTCATGAACTGAGCTAGTGTTTAGAGTCAAGGAATCACGAAGAGAACAGGTGCCTGAAGAAGAGTGATCAGAGTGGAGATAATAGAAGATGAGGTCAGAGACTTGAAGAGGGAAAAATTCATGACATTTGTTGGCCATTATAATATAGCTTTAGTTTCTACTCTGGTAGAGGGTGCTGGAGAGTTTTGAACAGAGAAGTGATCTGATCTGATCTATTTTTCATGTTCATTCTGGATGCTGTGTTGAGAATAGACTAGAGTAAGGAAAGGTTAGACGTAGGCTAGTTAGGAAACTATTGCAGTGGTCCAGGTCAGAAATGCTGATGCCTTGGACTTAGCAATGAAAATGAAGAGAATTAATGAGATTCTGTATATGTTTTGCACTTATATCCCGTAAAGTTTGTTAACAGATTGCATGAAGGACATGGAAAAAGAGAGGAGTCGAACCTGACTTCAAGGTTTTTAGCCTAAATAACTAGAAAGATGGAATTGACAATAATTGGCTTGAGGAAGACTGAGGAACAAGTTTGTGAGGCAAGGTGAAGAGCTGAATTCTATTCATTTTAAGTACAAAATGTCTCTTAACCATCCAAGTGGAGATGCTGAGTAATCAGTTGAATATAAGAGAGTAACTCAGAGAAGAGGAACAGCCTGGAGTTATAAATCATGAAATCGTCGACTCAGAGATTGCTTTTAACGCTTCCTGACACCAAAGTTGAACAATTAGAAAGGGAAGAGGTCTAATGATAGCCCTAAATTAGAAGTCATAGACATGAGAAGGAAATACCAAAAATGACTGAGATGACACAGCCAATGAGTATGGGTGGGGTTTCCTGCACTCACGTTTTTTAAAACCAAGCTCATAGTAATAGAGAGTAGAATGGTGGTTGCCAGGGGCTGGGGGATGGGGGAAATGGGGAGAGGTTGGTCAAATGGTACAAGTTTTCAGTTACAAGAGGAATAAGTTCTGAGGATCTAAAGTACAGCATAGTTAATGGTACTGTATTGTATACTTGAAAGTTGCTAAGAGAGTAGGTCTAAATGTTCTGATCACACACACACACACAGAGTAGTCATGTGAGATGATGGATGTGTTAAATAAACTTACTGTGATAATAATTTCGCAATATATACATGGATTAGGTCATCACGTTGTACATCTTAAACTTATGCAGTGTTATATGTCAATCATATCTCGATAAAGCTGGGGGGAGGAAGTGTTTCAATGAGGAGAGCGTGAACATTTGTCAAATACTGCTGATACGTTAAGAAAGATCAGCATGACAGATTTAGCAATGTGTAGATCATCAATGACCTAATGAAAGTAGTTTTGGTAGCATGGTGGTTGAAAAACCTGATTGAGAGTTGGGTTTAAGAGCCATCAGGAGGAAAAACAACGGAGGTAATGAGCATATGCACAACTCTTTCAAGAACTGTGATACATAAAGGGAAAGAGAGAAATGGAGTGGCATCTAGAGGAATAAACTGGAACAAAAGCAATTTTTTAAGATGAAATAAATATCAGCATATTTGTGGGATCAATAGAACAAACCAGCTGAAAGGGGAAAATGATGATGCAGGAGACAATGACAAGAATTGCGGGAATAATGGCCTTGAGTAAGTCATCTATGAGGAACCTTGCCTGGGTGTACAGGTTGTCCTATGTTGGGAACATGGAAATGCCATCCATAATAATAGGAAGGAAGATTGAAGGTAGGTGCAAAGATATAGGTAGGTGAGTGGATGTTGTGGAGTTAGCTTGTGAATATTCTTCAAGATAGGCTTTATTTTCTCAGTGAAGTAAAAAAAAAAAAGACCATGAACTAAGAGAGGGAATGGAGTTGAGGGGCGAGGTATTGGATTCAGGAAAGGTATGAAATGATTGTTAGGAGAGTGAGAATAAATGGACTAGGGGAAAATGGTATGATTTCTGGGATATATTAAGGGCACACCTGACCAGTCACTGTACTGTGGTGGTGTCTTTTTCTTAAATTATATTCAACTACTCGAAAATAAATGCAAAATTGTGGGAGAGTTAGATTTAACCAGAACTGTGGTTTTGTGAGGTGTACAGGCTGAATTGTGTCCCTCCAATATTCATATGTTGTGGTCCTAAAGCTCATTACCACAGAATGTGACTGCCTCTGGAAACAGAGATTTTAAAGAGGTAATTAAGGTAAAATGAGGTCATATGTGTGGGCCCTAATCCAATATGACTGGGGTCTTTATAAAAATAGTAGATTAGGACAATGCACAGATGAAAGATTGTGTGAAGAAAGAGGAAGAAGATGCCTATCTACAAGCCAAGGAGAGAGACCTCAGAAGAAACCAACTCAGTGGACACCTTGACCACAGATTTCAAGCATCTAGAACTGTGAGGAAGTAAATTTGTTGTTTAAGTTTCCCAGTCTGTGGTATTTGTTACAGCAGGCCAAGTAAAATAATACATTTGTTCAGAGGTTTAACCTATCATTCTACTTTCCTCCCAGCAAGGTGTGCAAGTTTTGGTTGGTCCACATCATTTACAAAACTTGATTTTGTCGGTCTTATTCATTTTAGCTATTGTAATGCATGTGTAGTGGGTCTCATCGTGTTAATATTTTCCTGATGCCTAAAGATGCTGAGCTTTTTGATAATGATGGTTGACCTTTAATATTCGTTTCTCAGTGAAGTTCCTGCTCAAGTCTATTGCCTACTTTTGTTGGGCCCTTTGCTGTTTTATCTTTGACTTGTAGGAATGCTTTTGATTTATTGTGCATACAAATCTTTTGTCACATATATGCATTGTGAATATTTCCTCCCACTATGTAAATTGCCTACCTATTTTCTTAATGATGCCTTTCAATGAACAGAAATTTTAAAATGTTAAGAATTTAATATTTATCTATTATTTTTAGTGCTTCCTGGGTTCCATCTAAGAAATTGATGACCTCAAGTTTATGGATATATTCTTCTGTTATCTTATAGAAATGTTACACATTTTAAAATATTACATGTAGATCTATCAACCATCTTGAACTAATTTATGTGTGTGGTGACTTGTAGATGTTTATATTCACTTTAATCCCTACTTTTATATAGTTGCTTCAGCATCATTTGTTGAAAAAAATTTTTTTTCTCCATCACATTGCTTTAGTGCCTTTGTCAAAAATCAGTTTACTGTTTAAACATGGCTTTATTTCTTTGGTCCCTATTGCATTGCATTGATCTATGTATCTATCTTTTTGCCAATAGCATAGTCTTGATTACTATAGCTTTATATTAAGTTTTATAGTTTTCCTTTTCAAGAATATTTTGACCATTATAGATCCTTTGACTTTCCATATACATTTTAGAATCAACCTGTGAATTCCTATTTTAAAGAGGCTGCTAGGGTTTTGATTTGGATTGCATTGAAATTGTAGAGCAATTTAGAAACAGCTCACATTTTAACAATATTGAGTATTCCATTCCATGAACATGTTTTAGGTCATTCAAAATTTCTCTCATCAGTGTTTTGTTTATTTTAGTGTAGAAGCCTTAGGTATAAATTGTTAAATTTATCTCTTAATATTTTATTTTATTTTATTTTATTTTTTTAATTAACTTATTTATTTATTTTTGGCTGTGTTGGGTCTTCGCTTCTGTGCCAGGGCTTTCTCCAGTTGCGGCGAGCAGGGGCCACTCTTCATCGCCGTGCGCGGGCCTCTCACTGCCGTGGCCTCTCCCGTTGCGGTGCACAGGCTCCAGACGCGCAGGCTCAGTACTTGTGGCTCACGGGCTTAGTTGCTCCGTGGCATGTGGGATCTTCCCAGACCAGGGCTTGAACCCGTGTCCTCTGCAGTGGCAGGCAGATTCTTAACCACTGCGCCAGCAGGGAAGCCCAATATTTTATTTTTGACACAGTTGTAAGTGGTAATATTTTAACTTTCATTTAATTGTGCGTTTTTGTATATTGACCTGGTACATTCTGTGACTTTGCTAAATTCACTTATTTGTTCTGATGGATTGACTGATGATGGATAGGTAGGTAGGTAGGTAGGTAGATAGATAGGTAGGTAGATGATAGATAGATTTAGATTGCTTTAGTTTTTGTGCATATGTAATCATGTTGAATAAGACACTTGTGCTTCTTCTTCTCCAGTCCTCATGCATTTTTATTTCTTTACCTTGATTTGTTGAACTGTCTAGGACCTCCAGTGTAAAGGTGAAGAGAGGTGGGAGTCTCCTTGCTTCATTCCTGATCTTAGGGATACAGCTTTCCCTCCTTCAGCATTGGGTATGCTGGCTGGCTGTCATTCATAGATGCCCTTTATGGGGTGGAGGATCAAATTTGTTCTTAGATTGCTGCGAATTTTTATAATAAATTATTTTTACATTTTTGTTCAATGATTTACTGAAACTATTGAGATAATTATATGATATTTTGGTTATCTTTTTAGCATTAATATGGTAAATTACATTGCTTGATTTTGGAATGATAAGTAAACCTTGCTTCCTGGGATAAAGCTTACTTTTTCACTTGGTATTAACCTATGTATTTTAGAATTATTTCTCCTATTATTTATAGATATTTGTGGATGTTCATGAGGTCTAGTTATCTATAATTTTCTTTGCTCATGATTTTCTTATCTGGTTTTGGTATCAGGGTTATGCTGGCTTCATAAAATGAGTTGGGGAATGTTTGCTCCTCTATTTTCTGGAGTAATCTGTTCAGAATTGGTATTTCTTCCTCAAATACTTGGTAGACAATTTATTTTGCAAATTTGTTCTAATATAAACATGTAAAGCTTCACATTTTATTTTAAGCATTGCTTTATGGCATTCTACACATTTTAATATGTTCAGTTTATTTTTATTTAGTTCAAAATATTTTCTAATTTCACTGGTGATTTCCTCTTTTACCCATGGGTTATACAGAAGTGTGTAATTCCTAAATATTTCTAAATACCTGGTAATTTTCCTGGTATCTTTTGCTATTATTTCCAATTTAATTCATGTAGTCAGAGAACAGACCCTGTACCCTGTTAATCCTTTTCAAAATGTATTGAGGCTTCTTATGACCCAGAATATAGTCTCTATTGGTGAACATGCCATGGGTACCTGAAAAGAATATGCATTCTGTGGATGTTTTGTGTTATTGTTATAAAAAATGTTAATTGGGTAAAGTTGAATATTAGTATAATTCAAATATTTTATATGTACTACTTTTCTGTCTCCTTGTTCTGTAAATTACTGAGAAAAAATGTTGAAAACTACAACTTTAACTGTTGATTTGTCTATTTATCCTTTTAGTTCTGTTAGTGTTTACTTCACGTATGCCTAGATTTATCAATAGGCTATGTACATTTAGGATTGCTATGTATTTTAAATGAATTCACCATTTTATAACTGTCGTTAACTCTAGTAATATTCCTTATCCTGAAGCCTACTTTGATATTAATATAGATTTTCCAACATTCTTATTTTTATGATTTGCATGTTTTGTCTTTGTCATCATTTTATTTTTATCCTATCTATATCTTTATATTAAAGGTTCACCTGCATGTTTTGTAAACAGCATAGAGTTGTCTTATTGTTTAAAATTTCTGCCTTTTAATTGGAATTTTTAGCCCAAGTACATTTAACTTCATAGTTGATAAGCTTGGGTTTCAGTCTATCATCTTGCAATTTATTTTCTATTTGACCTATAAGTTCTCTGTTACTTTTGCTCCTTTCCTAACTATTTTTGTATTGCATATTTTCTTATGTTTCATTTTATTTCTAATATCACTTATTATTTAAATAACTTTTTTCTTTTTAAAACTATTCCACTATAGTTTATAATGTGCATCTTTAAATTATAGTATGCAACATATCAATGTTATATAACTTTGTATATAAGAACATGACACCAGTATACTTCTACTTGTCTCTCTCCAGCCCTTTATGCTATTGTTGATATACACTTTATTTATTTATTTATGGTATGTGTGTATACACACAAACATATATACTTGATATCTATCTGTCTACTATCATCTATCAGATCTTTTTTCTCTCTGTGTTCTAATTTGGATAGTTTCCACTGCCCTGTCTTCAGTTCACAGATATTTTCTTCCATACTGCTCTTTTCTAATCTGCTGTTGAGTCTTTACCATTAATTATTCATTTCAGATATTATATCTTTCAGTTATAGAATTCCTCAATTGTTCCTTTTCATAATTTCCATTTTCTATAAGATTCTCATTATGTTTACATTTTTCTTTAAATTAATAAATGTATTTATAACAGATTTTTAAATGTCATTTACTGCTAATCCCATTTCTGCATGTTTCAATTGAATAATTCTTGCCTAGATATAGGTCACAAATTTCTTCTTCTTTTCCTGACCTAGAATATTCTAAGTTATACATGTACAGCTTGGTATTCAGTCAAAGATTCAAGCAGATCCCTAATGCAGATTTTTGGAGCTCATTCTCTTTGTAAAGTCTTCTTTTTTGATACACTGCCCCACAAGTTCCAGCTACTTCAGAAGCTCTGGACAATCTTGGTCTCCCCAACTCAGCAAGAGATCTTTATGCTCCTTTTGGGATCCAACCCTGTGCCACGATCTAGAAAGTGTTTCCAGACATAAACCCAATCGCTTTGTTTGCCTTCTCTCAAGTATATCAGTCCTGCCCTGTTTGTTATCCAAGGTCTGTAAATAGTTGTTTCATACGCTTTGTCTAGTTTTTTTTTTTTTTTTCACACACACACACTGTATTTTATTTTTACAAGAGATAAATAGACTGACACCAAGCATTGTACATGCATGACCACAACAAAAGTAACAATGATTGCAATTACCAAACATGAAACACACTCATACTATGTCATAATATTGACATTCAGTCCAGTAATCCTCCACTGTAACAGCTCCTTTACTTTGCAGTGAAAATTGATTTGTATATTCTTTGCCTCTGAGTCCTTGTGGGATTTTTTTTTTTTAAATTCAGACAGAAAGTCACAAAAATTATACTCATCCTCATCAGTTCACTCAGTCCCATGTAATTCATTTTTTTTTCATCTTGATATTTTGTTAGCACTTTTATGAGTTCATCAGTTTTTCATTAGAGTTCTGAAAATGCTTATTCATTCAGTTCAGCAGTACAGTCAGTTACCAGAAACCTGTACTTGTCAGAGTCTTTTCCATGAATTTCTTGAAGATGAAACCCTTTTATAGGAACATATTTGCAAAATCATCAGAGTACGCCCAGAACTGTCTGTAAATGACAAAAGACTTAAAAATGACCACGGTTAAAGATTTGATGAAAGTTCATAATAATGCAGTTGACAAGAAAATTAGTTATTTCTGAGATATACATTTTAAAGTAATAACTAGGATTATTACTTATAACATTATACCAGAACATATAAGATTTTTAGAAATTTCATGTAATGTCTGAAACATTTATATTAACATATTTCCATACATATTTCCATACAAATACAAATATAAGATTTTTAGAAATTTCATGTAATGTCTGAAACATTTATATTAACATATTTCCATACAAATAACCCAATGAAAGTTTAGTATTAGTTGTTTTGTTTGTTTTTTTATACTGCAGGTTCTTATTAGGCATCAATTTTGTTTTTTTTTTTTTAAATTTATTTATTTATTTATTTTTGGCTGTGCAGGGTCTTCGTTTCTGTGCGAGGGCTTTCTCTAGTTGTGGCAAGCGGGGGCCACTCTTCATTGCGGTGCGCAGGCCTCTCACCGTCGCGGCCTCTCCCGTTGTGGAGCACAGGCTCCAGACGCGCAGGCTCAGCAATCGTGGCTCACGGGCCCAGTTGCTCTGCGGCATGTGGGATCCTCCCAGACCAGGGCTCGAACCCGTGTGCCCTGCATTGGCAGGCAGATTCTCAACCACTGCGCCACCAGGGAAGCCCAGGCATCAATTTTATACACATCAGTGTATACATGTCAATCCCAATCGCCCAATTCAGCACACCCCCATCCCAATCTCACCACAGTTTTCCCCCCTTGGTGTCCATATGTCCATTCTCTACATCTGTGTCTCAACTTCTGCCCTGCAAACTGACTCATCTGTACCATTTTTCTAGGTTCCACATACATGCATTAATATACGATATTTGTTTTTCTCTTTCTGACTTACTTCACTCTGTATGACACTCTCTAGATCCATCCACGTCTCAACAAATGACTCAATTTCGTTCCTTTTTATGGCTGAGTAATATTCCATTGTATATATGTACCACAACTTCTTTATCCATTCGTCTGTTGATGGGCATTTAGGTTGCTTCCATGACCTGGCTATTGTAAATAGTGCTGCAATGAACATTCGGGTACATGTGTCTTTTTGAATTACGGTTTTCTCTGGGTATATGCCCAGTAGTGGGATTGCTGGGTCATATGGTAATTCTATTTTTAGTTTTTTAAGGAACCTCCATATTGTTCTCCATAGTGGCTGTATCAATTTACATTCCCACCAACAGTGCAAGAGGGTTCCCTTTTCTCCACACCCTCTCCAGCATTTGTTGTTTGTAGATTTTCTGATGATGCCCATTCTAACAGGAGTGAGGTGATACCTCATTGTAGTTTTGATTTGCATTTCTCTAATAATTCGTGATGTTGAGCATCTTTTCATGTGCTTCGTGGCCGTCTGTATGTCTTCTTTGGAGAAATGTCTATTTAGGTCTTCTGCCCATTTTTGGATTGGGGTGTTTGTTTCTTTGATATTGAGCTGAATGAGCTGTTTATATATTTTGGAGATTAATCCTTTGTCTGTTGATTCATTTGCAAATATTTTCTCCCATTCTGAGGGTTGTCTTTTCGTCTTGTTTATGGTTTCCTTTGCTGTACAAAAGCTTTGAACTTTCATTAGGTCCCACTTGTTTATTTTTGTTTTTATTTCCATTCCTCTAGGAGGTGGATCAAAAAAGATCTTGCTGTGATTTATGTCAAAGAGTGTTCTTCCTATGTTTTCCTCTAAGAGTTTTATAGTGTCCAGTCTTATATTTAGGTCTCTAATCCATTTTGAGTTTATTTTTGTGTATGGTGTTAGGGAGTATTCTAATTTCATTCTTTTACATGTAGCTGTCCAGTTTTCCCAGCACCACTTATTGAAGAGACTGTCTTTTCTCCATTGTATATCCTTGCCTCCTTTGTCATAGATTAGTTGACCATAGGTGCGTGGGTTAATCTCTGGGCTTTCTATCTTGTTCCATTGATCTATATTTCTGTTTTTGTGCCAGTACCATATTGTCTTGATTACTGTAGCTTTGTAGTATAGTCTGAAGTCATGGAGTCTGATTCCTCCAGCTCCATTTTTTTGCCTAAAGACTGCTTTGGCTATTCGGGGTCTTTTGTGTCTCCATACAAATTTTAAGATGATTTGTTCTAGCTCCGTAAAAAATGCCATTGGTAATTTGATAGGGATTGCATTGAATCTGTAGATTGCTTTGGGTAGTATACTCATTTTCACAATGTTGATTCTTCCAATCCAAGAACATGGTATATCTCTCCATCTGTTGGTATCATCTTTAATTTCTTTCATCAGTGTCTTATAGTTTTCTGCATACAGGTCTTTCGTCTCCCTAGGTAGGTTTATTCCTAGGTATTTTATTCTTTTTGTTGCAGTGGTAAATGGGAGTGTTTCCATAATTTCTCTTTCAGATTTTTCATCATTAGTGTATAGGAATGCAAGAGATTTCTGTGCATTAATTTTGTATCCTGCAACTTTACCATATTCATTAATTAGCTCTAGCAGTTTTCTGGTGGCAGTTTTAGGATTCTCTATGTATAGTATCATGTCATCCGCAAACAGTGACAGTTTTACTTCTTCTTTTCCAATTTGTATTCCTTTTATTTCTTTTTCTTCTCTGATTGCCGTGGCTAGGACTTCCAGAACTATGTTGAATAATAGTGGTGAGAGTGGACATCCTTGTCTCGTTCCTGATCTTAGAGGAAATGCTTTCAGTTTTTCACCATTGAGAATGATGTTTGCTGTGGGTTTGTCATATATGGCCTTTATTATGTTGAGGTAGGTTCCCTCTATGCCCACTTTCTGGAGAGTTTTTATCAGAAATGGGTGTTGAATTTTGTCAAAAGCTTTTTCTGCATCTATTGAGATGATCATATGGTTTTTATTCTTCAATTTGTTAATATGGTGTATCACATTGATTGATTTGCGTATATTGAAGAATCCTTGCATCCCTGGGATAAATCCCACTTGATCGTGGTGTATGATCCTTTTAATGTGTTGCTGGATTCTGTTTGCTAGTATTTTGTTGAGGATTTTGCATCTATATTCATCAGTGATATTGGTCTGTAATTTTCTTTTTTTGTAGTGTCTTTGTCTGGTTTTGGTATCAGGGTGATGGTGGCCTCATAGAATGAGTTTGGGAGTGTTCCTTCCTCTGCAATTTTTTGGAAGAGTTTGAGAAGGATGGGTGTTAGCTCTTCTCTAAATGTTTGATAGAATTCACCTGTGAAGCCATCTGGTCCTGGACTTTTGTTTGTTGGAAGATTTTTAATCACAGTTTCAATTTCATTACTTGTGATTGGTCTGTTCCTATTTTCTGTTTCTTCCTGATTCAGTCTTGGAAGGTTATACCTTTCTAAAAATTTGTCCATTTCTTCCAGGTTGTCCATTTTATTGGCATAAAGTTGCTGTAGTAGTCTCTTAGGATGCTTTGTATTTCTGCGGTGTCTGTTGTAACTTCTCCTTTTTCATTTCTGATTTTATTGATTTGAGTCCTCTCCCTCTTTTTCTTGATGAGTCTGGCTAATGGCTTATCAATTTTGTTTATCTTCTCAAAGAACCAACTTTTAGTTTTATTGATCTTTGCTATTGTTTTCTTTGTTTCTATTTCATTTATTTCTGCTCTGATCTTCATGATTTCTTTCCTTCTGCTAACTTTGGGTTATGTTTGTTCTTCTTTCTCTAGTTTCTTTAGGTGTAAGGTTAGATTGTTTACTTGAGATTTTTCTTGTTTCTTTAGGTAGGCTTGTATAGCTATAAACTTCCCTCTTAGAACCGCTTTTGCTGCATCCCATAGGTTTTGGGTCGTCGTGTTTTCATTGTCATTTGTCTCTAGGTATTTTTTGATTTCCTCTTTGATTTCTTCAGTGATCTCTTGGTTATTTAGTAACGTATTGTTTAGCCTCCATGTGTTTGTCTTTTTTACGTTTTTTTCCCTGTAATTCATTTCTAATCTCATAGCGTTGTGGTCAGAAAAGATGCTTGATATGATTTCAATTTTCTTAAATTTACTGAGGCTTGATTTGTGACCCAAGATGTGATCTATCCTGGAGAATGTTCCGTGCACACTTGAGAAGAACGTGTAATCTGCTGTTTTTGGATGGAATGTCCTATATATATCAATTAAATCTATCTGGTCTATTGTGTCATTTAAAGCTTCTGTTTCCTTATTTATTTTCATTTTGGATGATCTGTCCATTTGTGTAAGTGAAGTGTTAAAGTCCCCCACTATTATTGTGTTGCTGTCGATTTCTTCTTTTATAGCTGTTAGCAGTTGCCTTATGTATTGAGGTGCTCCTATGTTGGGTGCATATATATTTATAATTGTTATATCTTCTTCTTGGATTGATCCCTGGATCATTATGTAGTGTCCTTCCTTGTCTCTTGTAACATTCTTTATTTTAAAGTCTATTTTATCTGATATGAGTATAGCTACTCCAGCTTTCTTTTGATTTCCATTTGCATGGAATATGTTTTTCCATCCCCTCACTTTCAGTCTGTATGTGTCCCTAGGTCTAAAGTGGGTCTCTTGTAGACAGCATATATATGGGTCTTGTTTTTGTATCCATTCAGCCAGTCTATGTCTTTTGGTTGGGGCATTTAATCCATTCACGTTTAAGGTAATTATCGATATGTATGTTCCTATGACCATTTTCTTAATTGTTTTGGGTTTGTTTTTGTAGGTCCTTTTCTTCTCTTGTGTTTCCCACTTAGAGAAGTTCCTTTAGCATTTGTTGTAGAGCTGGTTTGGTGGTGCTGAATTCTCTTAGCTTTTGCTTGTCTGTAAAGCTTTTGATTTCTCCATCAAATCTAAATGAGATCCTTGCTGGGTAGAGTAATCTTGGTTGTAGGTTCTTCCCTTTCATCACTTTAAGTATATCATGCCACTCCCTTCTGGCTTGCAGAGTTTCTGCTGAGAAATCAGCTGTTAACCTTATGGGAGTTCCCTTGTATGTTATTTGTCGGTTTTCCCTTGCTGCTTTCAATAATTTCTCTTTGTCTTTAATTTTTGCCACTTTGATTACTATGTGTCTCGGCGTGTTTCTCCTTGGGTTTATTCTGTATGGGACTCTCTGCGCTTCCTGGACTTGGGTGGCTATTTCCTTTCCCATGTTAGGGAAGTTTTCGACTATAATCTCTTCAAATATTTTCTCTGGTCCTTTCTCTCTCTCTTCTCCTTCTGGGACCCCTATAATGCGAATGTTGTTGCGTTTAATGTTGTCCCAGAGGTCTCTTAGGCTGTCTTCATTTCTTTTCATTCTTTTTTCTTTAGTCTGTTCCGCAGCAGTGAATTCCACCATTCTGTCTTCCAGGTCACTTATCCGTTCTTCTGCCTCAGTTATTCTGCTATTGATTCCTTCTAGTGTAGTTTTCATTTCAGTTATTGTATTGGTGATCTCTGTTTGTTTGTTCTTTAATTCTTCTAGGTCTTTGTTAATCATTTCTTGCATCTTCTCAATCTTTGCCTCCATTCTTATTCCGAGGTCCTGGATCATCTTCACTATCATTATTCTGAATTCTTTTTCTGGAAGGTTGCCTATCTCCACTTCATTTAGTTGTTTTTCTGGGGTTTTTTCTTGTTCCTTCATCTGGTCCATAGCCCTCTGCCTTTTCATCCTCTCTATCTTTCTGTAACTGTGGTTTTTGGTCCACAGGCTGCAGGATTGTAGTTTTTCTTGCTTCTGTTGTCTGCCCTCTGGTGGTTGAGGCTCCTTTGTCTAGTTTTATAGCTTTTTACATTAGAAGGGCTATTCCAGTACCAATTATTCCACCAATGACTGGATGCAGAAATCTGTTATTTTTCATTCAGTTTTTAAATCAATTCATTAATTCATTATCTCCCTGAACAGATATTTATAAACAGCAGATGCTGACAGTAGTACACACTGATTAATAAGATACTGTCCCTGCCTTGAAGGAGCTCTCAGTTTACTGGAGTAGAGACTGATAAAATAATTTCAATGCAATGTGATCAGCATAAAAAGGGAAGATTTAAAAGTGCTATTAGATAAAAGCACAAGTATTTATTATACATTTCATCCAGACCAAAGTCAAGTTTTATGGTGCTCTCTAAGATCATGGATCTCAACCATGGCTGGAACATTGGAAGCCCTGGGAAGCTCTAAAAAATACTGATGCCTGGGTCCTACCCCAGATTTCTTGATTTAGTTGGTCTGGGGTGTGGCCTGGGCTTCAGACTTTTAAAAATCTCCTGTTAATATTTGCTTTGAAGCCAAAGTTGAGAATGGTAATCTATGGTGATTTTTATCAGATAGATCTTATGAATAAATTTGTGGATTGTTAAAAACTACTAATGGTGTTCTACAAAAATGTATACTCTGTGTTTTCTGTTGCCAATGTCTCAAAATTGTTGTTCCATATATTTTTCCAGTATTATAGTTTCACCCTGTTTTGGTTAAATTATATTGATTAAACAAATTGGCAGTGCATCTATTCATCTAACGAATACTTATTGTGTCATCTTTTTATATTCACTGTGCTAAGTGCTATAGCTTTAACATTGTGGTAAGTTGACCATGCAAAGGGTAATATGCTACTTGACATTACCTTGACAGTGAAGTTTTCTCATAAGACTGATGTTTCAGAAGTCTGTTGGTCCATGTACATGTACATTCTTGTTAAGGTACAAATACTCTCCACATGTGTTATCTACAGACCATTCAGTATGTCAATGGTAAATCTTTCTAATCTTGAGCCTCTTAGATCCCTGGGTACAGCAATGACTAGAGAAAATCTATGAGGTATTTTCATTCTCTATTTCTCTACAGGCCTAAAATCACTTTCTCAAGAATACTTGTAAAAGAAAATAGAGAGTAAAACACCAATTAGCTCTATCTTTTTCCTATGTCGAATGCCCATCTTCTGATAGATGCTTAAATAATTTAAACTGAAAAAACTATTTCTGTTGAGTTTAATACTTAAATCACTTAGCAGGCTTGTATTCATTTTTAGTAAAAATATAGTGATGCTGAAAAGGCTTAATCTTTCCACTAATGTGTTCAAATCCAAAGTTCAACCCTGACAAAGAGCACATGCATTAGGACTGAGAACAATTTAAAATTAATATATATTGTCAATTTCATATTTAGAGCTCTAAGAACCAGATTTTCCCAAGGAGCACTTTAGCACTATTTTTTTTTTGTCTTTAAAGAGCCAGATAGTAAATATCTTATCTTTTAAAAATTTTTTATTTTTAAAATTTTATTTATTTTTTATTGAAGTATAGTTGATTTACAATATCGTGTTAGTTTCAGTGTAGAGCACAGTGATTCAGTTATATATGTGTATATATATATATATATATGTGTGTGTGTGTGTGTGTATATATATTCCTTTTCAGATTCTTTTCCCTTATAGTTTATTACAAAATATTGATTATAGTTCTCTGTGCTATACAGTAGGTCCTTGTTGGTTATCTATTTTATATATAGTAGTGTGTATATGTTAATCTCAACCTAATTTGTCCCTGCCCCCACCCCTTTTCTCCTTTGGTAACCATAAGTTTGTTTTCTATGTCTGTGAGTCTCTTTCTGTTTTGTAAATAAGTTCATTTGTATCATTTTTTTAGATTCCACATATAAGAAATATCATATGGTATTTGTCTTTGTCTGGCTTAGTTCACTTAGTATGATAAGCTCTAGGTCCATCCATTAACGCTATTAAAGTGATTAAAACCAAGTCCTTTTTATGGCATTTGAAATTAAAACTCGTTTTTTAAATTGAAATGTAATTGATATATTACATTAGTTTCAGGTGTACAACACAATGATTCAATATGCGTCTGTACTGTGAAATGATCACCACAGGAAGTCTAGTTAACATCCATCTAGTTTTTTGATGATAGCAAGGAGAAGAGATAGGACTAGAACAAAAAATGGGTCATTTCACATGGATCCTATGGAAAGATAACACAAAGGTGACCCCACCAGAAAAATATCTTACCCAAAATTACAGGCAATTAGTAGGTTGCAGAGGACAATATTTATGGCAATATTTTACTTCCAGGGTTGCCTTACTCTCCATAATTAGAGTGTAAGATGACAGTTGGTGAGTTTCATAGGAAAATGTAACACTCTTTTACCCCAAGAACTATCTCGATCTCTTCAACTAGACTCTAAGCTTTAGTGAGAACAAAGTGTGTCTGCTTTGCTTGCTAGTGTATTTCCAGAGCTGGGGGCTGGAATAACTGGATTTGTATGAATTGTAAAGTGTGGTAAAAAGGATCCTTACTGGAAAGTCAAGATACTCCGTTGCCCAAACCTTAAATGGTGCCCTAACATCACTGGACTTCAGACACGAGAAGAAAATGAGAGATTAGATATTTTTTAAAGTTTTCTTCAGCTCTAACATCTGTAACCTTAAACTGATAAACGCCTCAAAATCCTAACTTATAAATTGTGATTCTGCTGGTGAGCTTCATCAGCGAATTATCACTGCTGCAGACAATGTAGTGTAATGGGAGTAGCAGGGCACTTGGAGTTACTTATTCTTAGCAGTGTGGTCTCAGAGATGGCGTCAATCTTCTCTGTCCTGCACTTTCTGCTCACATACAGTAAAACTAAAAACAACCTCCAATTTGTTGTTATGATCGAATTAACAGTGTGCTACACAGAAACATAGTAGTTACTCAGTAAATGGTAGCTATTATAACTTTAACATTTTTTATAAGTAATAATGTAAGCTTCATGGAGGTTGGAGCCATATCTATCCCATTTTGCAAATATCCCCAATACTTGGCCCCGTGCCTCATATATAATGGTCATTAATGAAATATATGTTGAAATAAAATTAATGATACTATTAATTATGGAGGAATTGGACCGAAGCCCAAACTCCTTATCTTGGCCTTATAATTCTGTAGCAATCTAGCTTTCAATCAACATTTATCCAGCTATTTTTGTGTACATATTTTTGAATCGTCATGTGTAAATTGTTTTACCTGGATTATTTTCCTCTCTCTCGCCCCTTCTCCCACCTCAACGAAGGAACTGAGGCTTTTTTCTGAGTTAACATTTCAGCTTCCTTTTCCTGTTTCCTGGCTGTGGAATGCTGACTACCTGACTCCTGGATAGATGAGGACTTCTTCCTTTGCATTTTTGATACCAGGTACCTATTTCTGTGACATGGTAAGTCCTCAATACACATTTTTTTATATTGACTTAGATGTTGAGTGAATAAAGTGAGCAGAATGAATAAGATACATAGTAATTACATTTTCAGGTACAAGTTTAGGACAAAAAATGCAGCAATTTATTTCCTCTCTGTAAATGGAAACCAGAGGGTAAATCAATGTTGGAAATACATTTGTCATGTAACAAAACAGACTGCAGAATTGTTCCCCCCCACCCCCTGCTAGCCCTGCTCACTCCCACGGGTCCTTTTTCAGATGGATCACGCTGCTCATTATTATCTTATCTTAAAAAAAAAGAACCCTTTCATGATTTTTCTGCTTAACTGACATAATCACAAACGAGTGAGGTTGCCAAGCAGAGGTTGGTAGAGGTTTGTTTAGAGGATTAGAATTGAGTTAACATATCTTTATCGTATGATGGATTCAAAATTTAAATTATCCAGAGACGTGGACTTACATTTTGTATCAAACCTCACCATTATGCTTTCGTTGCAATTGGTTTGTGAATTCACTATTAATTGCTCCAATTTCCCACAAAGGTAACAACATGTGAAGGACACAAAAGTAGAAAAATCTATATTTAATGTTCATTTTGTTCTTTTCTACAATGCTGTAGAAAAGAAAGCAAATACTAATTATCTTGTTTACAGTCATCTAATTATTGGCAGGAGAGGGACTAAAAACCTCCCCCTAGCAATGTCTCTCTAGATGTAAAATAAACACCACAATTAAGAAAAAATGCAGCAACTCAAAAGAATAAGGTTTTCCTAATTTGACCGTTCCAGGTGCTTAAAATTGTCTTCCAAAATGAACTAGTACTTTAATGAATAGCCCAAATCAAACGAGAAAAGTTACTGAGAATTCTAATTCCTAGTGTCCAGAGGGAACAGATAACGTAAGCTCTCCTGTCATTTGCTAAACCTCACATTAAAAGATTCTGCTAGTAGAGGCTGTTTAACAATTTTAGTCTCTTTTTGCCTCCAGCAACAAAGAGTTCATGTAACAAAAGTACCTATGGAGAACTAGTCTTTTAGACATGTCAATGCAACACTGAAATAATGTTATAAAGCGATGGCCATGATAGCTGACAGCTGTTGCCCATTTTCTCTATGTCAAGCCCCATTTGAAGTGTTGTACATACATTATCTAAGTTAATTCTTGGAGGAACAAAATGAAACAAAACATGAAGTAAGTGCTACGATTTTCCTCTTTTATAGATAATAGTGACTAAGTGTGAGGCTTTGTGAGTTGATGAACCTTTGTTTTTTAATTGAAGTATATTTGATTTACAATGTTGTATTAGTTTCAGGTATACAGCAAAGTGACTCAGTTATACACACACACACACACACACACATATATATAATATACATGTGGGTATATATATATTCTTTTTCAGATTCTTTTCCTTTATAGGTTTTTACAAAATATTGAATATAGTTCCCTGTGCTATACAGTGGGTCCTTGTTGGTTATCTATTTTATATATAGTAGTGTGTATCTTTTAATTCCAAACTCCTAATTTATCCCTCCGCCCCCCCACCTTTCCCCTTTGGTAACCATAAGTTTGTTTTCTATGTCTGTGAGTCTATTTCTTTTTTGTAAATAAGTTCATTTGTATCATTTTTTAAGATTTCATATATAACCGGTGTCATATGATATTTGTCTTTCTCTGTGATGAACCTTGATCAATGTCACACAACATCTACTTCAACACAAGCCCAATCAATCTAACTCTAGGACCCACTTTGTTTACTATTGATCTCACCACTAAGGTCACTTGGTGAATAGGGAAACACTGTCACAAGAAGATATGATGAGAGAAAGCAAAACACCATACCACTAATTTGAAATAAGAAGGAAAAAGACTTCTCCTTTTTTTAAAAACTCAAGCATGAAGGTAATTAAAGTGTCACACTTCCTTCATTGCCTGATAAAAATGACACCTGTGTAATTGTTGGAGTTTTCTAACTTCAAATGCTGTCTCAAGTGGCTGATTTAATATCCTGAAAATGTGGTTATTTCCTCAAGTTATGGAATTTAGTTGTCAAAATATTGTGTGTAAAAACACCATGCAGATTTCTCCTTTACCTGCTTCTCCCTCCCTAACCAAAATATGAATAAGGTTTTATTTGTTAGTTTTGTTTTGGCTGATTTGTTTTGTTTTGAGTTCTTTTGTTTGTTTCATTTTTGTTTTGTTTTCCACAGAAGAAAATAGATCTTGCACTATGTGACACAAGAACCACAGATACACACATATATACATATTCACACTTTGGGAGCCCCTATATACCATTTTAGCACAATGTAGGCCATAAAGGGGCATTCATTGTAGAATCCTATCAAGAACTAATCTTGAGGGGCTCAAATGAAGACCAGCAATAATGATTACCTCTTAGCATCAAGAGTGATTTTCCTGGCTCCATTCCACACACGTGGCAACAAAAGCTTTGCTTTCATCATGAAAGGCTTGAAAGAAGAGAATTTGGGTTGTGTCCAGAGGAAGTAAATCTGTTTTGCTCTACACAGAGCAGTTAAAAATAGGATAAAATAGAATAGTCACCCAACTGTTTAAAAGTCTGAAATAAAACAAAAAGCACCATCACCCCAAATAGGACTGAAAACAGTGTCATTTCAGCTATCTTTTGACCTCATTTGCCTTACAGTTAACAAATCTACTTGGAATCTACTTTCACTGTCCCAAATTGAAATCTATTGTATTTTAAAGGTAGAACTGAACAAGATATATGTTATAATAATAGAAGAAATTGGTTCCAGGATAAAACATTAGTAGAGCTCAAAACTCATTACTAATCATATCCTATTCGCAGTGGTGTGCAAATGTAGGGCCTTTTGAGGAACAGCTGAAGGCAAAGTTAAGGTAATTAAGACTGTGCCACACACAGTGACCCCTAGCAGGTTTAACAGTGACAGTGCCATTACATAGCATGCTGTCCCATTCTTCCTTTGAATCCTGAGTCACGGGATGGAGATAACTCCTGGTCTGCTTGACAAACAGGGATTAAAAGGGGAAAACGGTGGCATGTAGTATGTATGCAAGTAGAAAATTTTCATTTATTTTTTAAAGTAAATGGAAACTGGATGAGACAGTAGGACAATATTCAAAGAGTCCTATGAAACTGTAACTAAAATATATATTGTTAAAGGAAAGGAATGACTTCATTTATTTATTCAAGTAAAAAATAAACAAATATTAAAAAATCTATATTGTTTACACAGAATTTTTTTAAGTTAATTGTGTATATTATTTCTAATTGGAAAAAAAGTAAAATAAGTTTGGGGCCACTATGTGACTTTGAAAGTTTTACCTAAGTTTTAATGCTCATCTGAATAATATCTTTAAAATGATTAAAAATAGTGTGTCTTGAGACCAAGAAGAAATGTATCTCATCTGTGCAAAATTAATTTTCAAAATACAGTTCAAGAAGGTGGTAAAATTCTAGATTGTGAAAATTAGCAGTTGTTTTCTCTACAGGGGACAAAAATACACATATATTCTTATTGTCCAAATTTTGCAGATGTTCTCAATCCTGAGTCATTTACTTATAGCACTGTGTTCCTGTTTTGTTCCTCTTTCAACTTCAGCACACAGAAAGAAGCCCAGAACACACACTCTGGAGAAAACATTAACTACTTTCTTTTTTGATGAACAACAATAAAAAGCAAATCCTGGCACCTGTGAAGAGAAAATGAAAGTTTGTTTAAAACAAATCTTGGGTTTTATTGTTTTTCCCCCAAATGTCAGACCCATGATACAAACTCACGGCTTGGAATCTGCTACTTGAAAGAAGCAGTTGGCTGTGGAGAGAGCCAAAGATGCAATTTTATAACCAGCAAAGGTTTGAATTATTCATAAGGAAAATGCTTTTTTTGTTTTTTAGAGATAAATCAGCCACCCAACTGCTAAAGTGAAGTAAACTAAATTAAACTGGTCAACAAAAATAAGGACAGTAAAGATTCCAAAGAATGAGCATAGCAAAATATCCTTGGACTCAGCACTTTGCTGGAGTGGGAAGGGAGGGTGGAAAATCTTGTACAAAATCTTTGTTTTAAAAGACAGTATGAATGTTTGGGTTGGAATTTTCTTTGCAGCGCTATTACTTGTGAATATTACCCTGTTAAATGTGTGTTCCCTAAATATTGCCAAGTGAGATTTCCCATTTCTAAAACAAATGCTGAAAAATATCATCTTCAGTGGGTGAGCCCATTTATGTCTTGAATGCAATATCTCACATTCTTTAGATGTGTTGATAAAGCCCTAGGTACTTGTCTATGAAGGTTAGAAGAAACATAATAAATATTTATGATTCCCTGACAACTTGGCTTTGGAACAACATTTTGATAGCGTTTTTGATAATTGAGAAGATTTTTAAAGCCTGTTTTCACAAATATTTTAATGCCTTCATTTTTTAAACCAGAGCAAGCAGATATCCATCTGTAAATACGAAATAATCCCCAAAGTCTCGTCGGTATAATTTGTTATACAAAAGATTTTAAAACTCAAAATATGTAAAATACATGTGGGTATACATGCATACATACATTTCTATACATTTTATATTTATATACATACATTTTAAGTAACAGTGCATCCCAACATTTCCTTTGTCTTATATCTCTAAAATGCACAAGCATATAAACTCATTGCTGGGCTTCCCTGGTGGCGCAGTGGTTAAGAATCCGCCTGTGAGTGCAGGGGACAAGGGTTCAAGCTCTGGTCTGGGAAGTTCCCACATGCCATGGAGCAATGAAGCCCGTGCGCCACAACTACTGAGCCTGCGCTCTAGAGCCCACGAGCCACAACTACGGAAGCCCACGTGCCACAACTACGGAAGCCCGCGTGCCTAGAGCCCATGCTCCGCAACCAGAAAAGCCAACGCAATGAGAAGCCCACGCACCGCAACGAAGAGTAGCCCCCGCTCGCCGCAACTAGAGAAAGCATGCACACAGCAAGGAAGACCCAACACAGCCAAAAATAAATAAATTAAATGAACAAACTCATTGCTGTTGGTGAGAAAAAAAACCTGAAAATACTTGACCTGGCTTATTGCTCCTCTATGAATATTTATATTAATCTAAAATGCTCTCAATGAATGTTGCATTTTCAACTAAGTCTGCTCTGAAAACAATGCATTGAATAATATTAGTCTGGAATGAGCAAGGCCAGTAAAGAGAATAAATATTGATGAGGTTGATGACAGAATAGACTTGTGAGGAATGGAGTCTAGACTGAAGATTGAGGCTTTGGCAACAGCACCTAGAGTAATGCAAAGTCAGAGAGAGTGAGGTGTCACCAATATTATTGCCAAATAAAGCCACGAGGAAAGAGCGCTTTCGGAGTGGCACCTGTATGTGAGTCTACCTGAAGCCGATAATTAGAAGGTTGTAAGGATTGTGTGATCGATCAATATGCACGAGTGAAATGTCAGTCTCTTTTTTGGAACATTACATTGGCCTAAGGGTTAAAGTTCGATGGTACTGTCGGTGGATCGACCAATCAGTAATATTTGCAGGGACTCCATTATCTACTTAATACAATAATGATTGTTTTTACTGAGGGTTGCTGTCAGAAAATAACTCAACACTTCCCACAGAAATAAACAAACAAGAATGGTTGATCTGATCCTATTCTCCATTAGAGTAGTTCCCATAAAGACAGATGAGTGGCCAGGGTAAGTTCTTTGGACTTGATCCTGGAAGCCTGAGGCGTGAGAGGAATTGACACTTTGTAAATAGGGCTTGCCTCTGCTCCTGGTAAACCGAGTAAGGGCTCAAGCCAACCTACATTGTTATTCTTTTGTCCCTACCTTTTCATATACTTCAGGTGGATCTTTCTCAGGACCTTTAAAGTACAGTCACAAGAGATGGCCAGGCTGAACCAGCTCACTGCAGATTAACCCAGAAAGTACCCAATGATTGGAGGAATTCTTTGCGGTATCAATCCCATCACAACCCTGGCTCAGCGCAGTTCCTTCTAGCTGTACATTGGGGTAGAAGACAGGCCTTTTGGCATTTATTTGGCTCAGAGTGAACTTTCCAAGGTGCTTTTCCAACAAGCACTTCAAGGATTCTGCAGTTAGATTTCAGCATTTCCTCTTGACAGTGTCTGAACTTAGCAGGAGAGCTTGGCTCAAACACACATTCATTTCTATAATATATATCCTTGCAAAGTTCAGAGTACATACACCAACCAGATTTCCAAAACAGTTAATTCAGGATTCTTAAGCAAATATGCTGTAATGAAGAGATGACTAGGTTTGAATAAAGAGGGACTAACCCCTAGTAAGTTATATTCTTGGATATGCCCATCCAATAAAGCTTATCCAATCTTTGGTTGTGGAAGGTTCTGCAGATTTTAGCATAATCTGAGGGTGGATCTCATTTTCTAGAAATTATGGTCTACTGGTTTTGAGTGGCACATAGTAGGCACACAACTATTATTTGTTGTATAAACCCATTTAAATGAAAATCTATTCACCTAACATCTAAATATGTATTTGCCCTTTTAAAATGTACCTCTTGGTTATTATTTAGTCATTTGGCATATAATCCGTAATCACTGACTATAAAGAAACCAAGTTAGATGTAAGTAATTGCCTGATCACCTACTCGTTAAATTAATTCATCAAATATTTATTAAGTACTAACCATGTACTAGGCACTACTGTGGGCATTTGTAATACATAAGTGAATAAAGCAGATCCATGTCTCTAACAATATTCTACATATTTTTCAAATAGTCTGAAAGTAAATGGGTCATCAGCAAATGGCTTTGATTCACATTTTTATAACTGATCCTATTTTTTTTTATTAATTTATTTATTTATATTTGGCTGTGTTGGGTCCTCCTTTCTGTGAGGGCCTTCTCCAGTTGCGGCAAGCGGGGGCCACTCCTCATCGCGGTGCGCGGGCCTCTCAGTATCATGGCCTCTCTTGTTGTGGAGCACAGGCTCCAGACGCGCAGGCTCAGTAGTTGTGGCTCACAGGGCTAGTTGCTCCGCAGCATGTGGGATCTTCCCAGACCAGGGCTCGAACCCGTGTCCCCTGCATTAGCAGGCAGATTCTCAACCACTGTGCCACCAGGGAAGCCCCTGATCCTATTATTAACCATGTTTTATTTGGGTAAAATTCTGTACCTCAAGATACCTAAGTTGCTTTGAATATTACTATGTCAATAATAAAAATAGAGCCATAGGATAAGTATGTAATGTATTTGTATTCAGTAGTTTACACTAAAGTTTACAGTCAGAGGTTGACTTTTTTTTTTAACATCTTTATTGGAGTATAATTGCTTTACAATGGTGTGTTAGTTTCTGCTTTATAACAAAGTGAATCAGTTATACATAAACATATGTTCCCATATCTCTTCCCTCTTGCATCTCCCTCCCTCCCACCCTCCCTATCCCACCACTCTAGGTGGTCACAAAGCACCGAGCTGATCTCCCTGTGCTATGCGATTGCTTCCCACTAGCTATCTATTTTACGTTTGATAGTGTATATATGTCCATGCCACTCTCTCACTTTGTCACAGTTTACCCTTCCCCCTCCCCATATCCTCAAGTCCATTCTCTAGTAGGTCTGTGTCTTTATTCCCGTCTTACCACTAGATTCTTCATGACTTTTTTTCCCCTTAGATTCCATATATATGTGTTAGCATACTGTATTTGTTTTTCTCTTTCTGACTTACTTCACTCTGTATGACAGACTCTAACTCCATCCACCTCACTAAAAATAACTCAATTTCGTTTCTTTTTATGGCTGAGTATTATTCCATTGTATATATGTGCCACATCTTCTTTATCCATTCATCGGATGATGGACACTTAGGTTGCTTCCATGTCCTGGCTATTGTAAATAGAGCTGCAATGAACATTTTGGTACATGACTCTTTTTGAATTATGGTTTTCTCAGGATATATGCCCAGTAGTGGGATTGCTGGGTCATATGGTAGTTCTATTTTTAGTTTTTTAAGGAACCTCCATACTGTTCTCCATAGTGGCTGTATCAATTTACATTCCCACCAACAGTGCAAGAGTGTTCCCTTTTCTCCACACCCTCTCCAGCATTTATTGTTTCTAGAAATTTTGATGATGGCCATTCTGACCAGTGTGAGATGATATCTCATTGTAGTTTTGATTTGCATTTCTCTAATGATTAATGATGTTGAGCATTCTTTCATGTGTCTGTTGGCAATCTGTATATCTTCTTTGGAGAAATGTCTATTTAGGTCTTCTGCCCATTTTTGGATTCGGTTGTTTGTTTTTTTTGTTATTGAGCTGCATGAGCTGCTTGTAAATTTTGGAGATTAATCCTCTGTCAGTTGCTTCATTTGCAAATATTTTCTCCCATTCTGAGGGTTGTCTTTTCATCTTGTTTATGGTTTCCTTTGCTGTGCAAAAGCTTTTAAGTTTCATTAGGTCCCATTTGTTTATTTGTGTTTTTATTTCCATTTCTCTAGGAGCTGGGTCAAAAAGGATCTTGCTGTGATTTATGTCATAGAGTGTTCTGCCTATGTTTTCATCTAAGAATTTGACAGTGTCTGGCCTTACACTTAGGTCTTTAATCCATTTTGAGTTTACTTTTGTGTATGGTGTTAGGGAGTGTTCTAATTTCATACTTTTACATGTACCTGTCCAGTTTTCCCAGCACCACTTATTGAAGCGGCTGTCTTTTCTCCACTGTATATGCTTGCCTCCTTTATCAAAGATAAGGTGACCATATGTGCGTGGGTTTATCTCTGGGATTTCTATCCTGTTCCATTGATCTATATTTCTGTTTTTGTGCCAGTACCATACTGTCTTGATTACTGTAGCTTTGTAGTATAGTCTGAAGTTAGGGAGCCTGATTCCTCCAGCTCCATTTTTCGTTCTTAAGATTGCTTTGGCTATTCGGGGTCTTTTGTGCTTCCATACAAATTGTGAAATTTTTGGTCTAGTTCTGTGAAAAATGCAAGTGGTAGTTTGATAGGGATTGCATTGAATCTGTAGATTGCTTTGGGTAGTAGAGTCATTTTCACAATGTTGATTCTTCCAATCCAAGAACATGGTATATCTCTCCATCTAGTTGTATCATCTTTAATTTCTTTCATCAGTGTCTTATAATTTTCTGCATACAGGTCTTTTGTCTCCTTAGGTAGGTTTATTCCTAGATATTTTATTCTTTTTGTTGCAGTGGTAAATGGGAGTGTTTTCTTAATTTCACTTTCAGATTTTTCATCATTAGTGTATAGGAATGCCAGAGATTTCTGTGCATTAATTTTGTATCCTGCTACTTTACCAAATTCATTGATTAGCTCTAGTAGTTTTCTGGTGGCATCTTTAGGATTCTCTATGTATAGTATCATGTCATCTGCAAACAGTGACAGTTTTACTTCTTCTTTTCTGATTTGGATTCCTTTTATTTCTTTTTCTTCTCTGATTGCTGTGGCTAAAACTTCCAAAACTATGTTGAATAACAGTGGTGAGAGTGGGCAACCTTGTCTTGTTCCTGACCTTAGTGGAAATGGTTTCAGTTTTTCACCACTGAGGACGATGTTGGCTGTGGGTTTGTCCTATATGGCCTTTATTATGTTGAGGAAAGTTCCCTCTATAGCTACTTTCTGCAGGGCTTTTATCATAGATGGGTTTTGAATTTTGTTGAAAGCTTTCTCTGCATCTATTGAGAGGATCATATGGTTTTTCTCCTTCAATTTGTTAATATGGTGTATCACGTTGATTGATTTGCATATGTTGAAGAATCCTTGCATTCCTATAATAAACCCCACTTGATCATGGTGTATGATTCTTTTAATGTGCTGTTGGATTCTGTTTGCTAGTATTTTGTTGAGGATTTTTGCATCTATGTTCATCAGTGATATTGGCCTGTAGTTTTCTTTCTTTGTGACATCTTTGTCTGGTTTTGGTATCAGGGTGATGGTGGCCTCATAGAATGAGTTGGAGAGTGTTCCTCCCTCTGCAATATTTTGGAAGAGTTTGAGAAGGATAGGTGTTAGCTCTTCTCTAAATGTTTGATAGAATTCGCCTGTGAAGCCATCTGGTCCTGGGCTTTTGTTTGTTGGAAGATTTTTAATCACAGTTTCAATTTCAGTGCTTGTGATTGGTCTGTTCATATTTTCTATTTCTTCCTGGTTCAGTCTCGGCATGTTGTGCATTTCTAAGAATTTGTCCATTTCTTCCAGGTTGTCCATTTTATTGGCATAGAGTTGCTTGCAGTAATCTCTCATGATCGTTTGTATTTCTGCAGTGTCAGTGGTTACTTCTCCTTTTTCATTTCTAATTCTATTGATTTGAGTCTTCTCCCTTTTTTTCTTGATGAGCCTGGCTAATCAATTTTGTTTATCTTCTCAAAGAACCAGCTTTTAGTTTTATTGATCTTTGCTATCATTTCCTTCATTTCTTTTCCATTTATTTCTGATCTGATCTTTATGATTTCTTTCCTTCTGCTAACTTTGGGGTTTTTTGTTCTTCTTTCTCTACTTGCTTTAGGTGCAAGGTTAGGTTGTTTATTTGAGATGTTTCCTGTTTCTTAAGGTAGGATTGTATTGCTGTAAACTTCCCTCTTAGAACTGCTTTTGCTGCATCCCATAGGTTTTGGGTCGTCGTGTCTCCATTGTCATTTGTTTCTAGGTATTTTTTGATTTCCCCAGTGATCACTTGGTTATTAAGTAGTGTATTGTTTAGCCTCCATGTGTTTGTATTTTTTACAAATCTTTTCCTGTAATTGATGTCTAGTCTCATAGCGTTGTGGTCAGAAAAGATACTTGATACGATTTCAATTTTCTTAAATTTACCGGGGCTTGATTTGTGACACAAGATATGATCTATCCTGGAGAATGTTCCATGAGCACTTGAGAAAAATGTGTATTCTGTTGTTTTTGGGTGGAATGTCCTGTAAATGTCAATTAAGTCCATCTTGTTTAATGTATCATTTAAAGCTTGTGTTTCCTTATTTATTTTCATTTTGGATGATCTGTCCATTGGTGAAAGTGGGGTGTTAAAGTCCCCTACTATGATTGTGTTACTGTCGCTTTCCCCTTTTATGGCTGTTAGTATTTGCCTTATGTATTGAGGTGCTCCTATGTTGGGTGCATAAATATTTACAATTGTTTTATCTTCTTCTTGGATCGATCCCTTGATCATTATGTAGTGTCCTTCTTTGTCTCTTGTAATAGTCTTTATTTTAAAGTCTATTTTGTCTGATATGAGAATTGCTACTCCAGCTTTCTTTTGATTTCCATTTGCATGGAATTTCTTTTTCCATCCCCTCACTTTCAGTCTGTATGTGTCCCTAGGTGTGAAGTGGGTCTCTTGTAGACAGCATATATATGGGTCTTGTTTTTGTATCCATTCAGCCAGTCTGTGTCTTTTGGTGGGAGCATTTAATCCATTTACATTTAAGGTAATTATTGATATGTATGTTCCTATTCCCATTTTCTTAAATGTTTTGGGTTTGTTATTGTAGGTCTTTTCCTTCTCTTGTGTTTCTTGCCTAGAGAAGTTCCTTTAGCATTTGTTGTAAAGCTGGTTTGGTGGTGCTGAACTCTCTCAGCTTTTGCTTGTCTGTAAAGGTTTTAATTTCTCCATCAAATCTGAATGAGATCCTTGCTGGGTAGAGTAATCTTGGTTGTAGGTTTTTCTCCTTCATCACTTTAAATATGTCCTGCCACTCCCTTCTGGCTTGCAGAGTTTCTGCTGAAAGATCAGCTCTTAACCTTATGGGGATTCCGTTGTGTGTTATTTGTTGTTTTTCCCTTGCTGCTTTTAATATGTTTTCTTTATATTTAATTTTTGATAGTTTGATTAATATGTGTCTTGGCGTGTTTCTCCTTGGATTTATCCTGTATGGGACTCTCTGTGCTTCCAGGACTTGATTAACTATTTCCTTTCCCATATTAGGGAAGTTTTCAACTGTAATCTCTTCAAATATTTTCTCAGTCCCTTTCTTTTTCTCTTCTTCTTCTGTGACCCCTATAATTCGAATGTTGGTGCATTAAATGTTGTCCCAGAGGTCTCTGAGACTGTCCTCAATTCTTTTCATTCTTTTTTCTTTATTCTGCTCTGCAGTAGTTATTTCCACAATTTTATCTTCCAGGTCACTTACCCGTTCTTCTGCCTCAGTTATTCTGCTATTGATCCCTTCTAGAGTATTTTTAATTTCATTTATTGTGTTGTTCATCATTGCTTGTTTCTTCTTTAGTTCTTCTAGGTCCTTGTTAAATGTTTCTTGCATTTTGTCTATTCTATTTCCAAGATTTTGGATCATCTTTACTATAATTATTCTGAATTCTTTTTCAGGTAGACTGCCTATTTCCTCTTCATTTGTTAAGTCTGGTGTGTTTTTACCTTGCTCCTTCATGTGCTGTGTGTTTTTCTGTCTTCTCATTTTGCTTATCTTACTGTGTTTAGGGTCTCCTTTTCGCAGCCTGCAGGTTCGTAGTTCCTGTTGTTTTTGGTGTCTGTCCCCAGTGGTTTAGTTTGGTTCAGTGGGTTGTGTAGGCTTCCTGGTGGAGGGGACTAGTGCCTGTGTTCTGGTGGATGAGGCTGGATCTTGTCTTTCTGCTGGGCAGGTCCACGTCTGGTGGTGTGTTTTGGGGTGTCTGTGACCTTATGATTTTAGGCAGCTTCTCTGCTAATGGATGGGGCTGTGTTCCTGTCTTGCTAGTTGTTTGGCATAGGGTGTCCAGCCCTGTAGCTTGCTGGTCGTTGAGTGAAGCTGGGTCTTGGTGTTGAGATGGAGATCTCCGGGAGATTTTCGCCATTTGGTATTACATGGAGCTGGGAGGTCTCTTGTGGACCGGTGTCCTGAAGTTGGCTCTCCCACCTCAGAGGCCCAGCCCTGATGCCTGGCTGGAGCACCAAGAGCCTTTAATCCACATGGCTCAGGATAAAAGGGAGAAAAAATAGAAAGAAAGAAAGAAAGAGGATAAAATAAAATAAAATAAAGTTATTAAAATAAAAAATAAAAAAATTATTAAGAAAAAAAATTGTTTTAAGTAAAAAAAAAAAAAAAAAAACAGACGGACAGAACCCTAGGACAAATGGTGAAAGCAAAGCTATACAGACAAAATCTCATGCAGAAGAATACACATACACACTCACAAAAAGAGGAAAAGGGGAAAAAATAATATATCTTGTTCCCAAAGTCCACCTCCTCAATTTGGGATGATTCTTTGTCTATTCAGGTATTCCACAGATGCAGGGTACATCAAGTTGATTGTGGAGATTTAATTCGCTGCTTCTGAGGCTGCTGGGAGAAATTTCCCTTTCTCTCCTTTGTTCGTACAGCTTCCGGGGTTCAGCTTTGGATTTGGACCCGCCTCTGCATGCAGGTTGCCTGAGGGCATCTGTTCCCCGCCCAGACAGGACGGGGTTAAAGGAGCAGCTGACTCGGGGGCTCTGGCTCACTCAGGCCGGGGGGAGGGAGGGGTACGGATGCGGGGCGAGCCTGTGGCAGCAGAGGCCGGCGTGACGTTGCACCAGCCTGAGGCGCGCCATGCGTTCTCCCGGGTAAGTTGTCCCTGGATCACGGGACCCTGGCAGTGGCGGGCTGCACAGGCTCCCGGGAGGGGAGGTGTGGAGAGTGAGCTGTGCTCGCACACAGGCTTCTTGGTGGTGGCAGCAGCAGCCTTAGCGTCTCATGCCCATCTATGGGGTCCGCGCTGATAGCCACGGCTCACGCCCGTCTCTGGAGCTCCTTTAAGTGGCGCTCTTAATCCCCTCTCCTCGCGCACCAGGAAACAAAGAGGCAAGAAAAAGTCTCTTGCCTCTTCGGCAGCTGCAGACTTTTTCCTGGACTCCCTCCCGGCTAGCTGTGGCGCACTAGTCCCTTCAGGCTGTGTTCACGCAGCCAGCCCCAGTCCTCTCCCTGCGATCCGACCGAAGTCCGAGCCTCAGCTCCCAGCCCCCGCCCACCCCGGCGGGTGAGCAGACAAGCCTCTCGGGCTGGTGAGTGCTGCTCGGCGCCGAGCCTCTGTGCGGGAATCTCTCCGCTTTGCCCTCCGCACCCCTGTGGCTGCACTCTCCTCCGTGGCTCTGAAGCTTCCCCCCTCTGCCACCCGCAGTCTCCGCCCGCGAAGGGACTTCCTAGTGTGTGGAACCTTTCCTCCTTCACAGCTCCCTCCCACTGGTGCAGGTCCCATCCCTATTCTTTTGTGTCTGTTATTTCTTTTTTCTTTTGCCCTATCCAGGTACGTGGGGAGTTTCTTGCCTTTTGGGAGGTCTGAGGTCTTCTGCCAGCGTTCAGTGGGTGTTCTATAGGAGCAATTCCACGTGTAGATGTATTTGTGATGTATCTGTGGGGCGGAAGGTGATCTCCACGTCTTACTCTTCCGCCATCTTCTCCCCAGAGGTTGACTTTTGACAAGTTAAAAGCATCTTGAATCGCCCCAGGTAGAGAAAAATTATAAAATGAAGCAGAGTTGTTACACTGATTTTATTTCAACTTTCTATTTGATAAGTGTTCTGAATACAGATTAATAAGTGTACTTTATTTGCTCAATGTTTATTGTTCTGCCTGACTTAATAAGAGAACTAAATTGTTAAATGTATTAAAATGTGAAAGTGCTATGAAAATAATTTTATTTTTGGGTGCTCTAAGTACTGCTATGTCACTTTTCCTGAACCCTGAAAAATAGTTAATTTAGTACAATTTAGTGATTTCCAAATTTATTTTTCTATGATTTTCTATGCTTGTGACTTATGAACATGACCTTGTTTTTATATATGCAAACTTCTTGGTAATAACTTTCATTAATCCTGGCTTTTCACCCACATGTTTTGAAACACTGAGCATTGGATTGATCTCTGGCTACATTTTGCAGGAAGAAATAAGCACGTAAACACACATAACAAGACATCTGAAATACAGTTTTTTAAATGGCATTTGAAGAAGATAATATTTTTATATTTCAATTCTTTATTGACTGGATTTCAATTAGAGTTCTGAGAGCTCACAAGAAATGTCTACTAATGATTTTTTTCTAGCTAGATAAACTTATATTGCTCACATCTGCTGAAAACCAGTATAATATTATTTGCCTATTTGAAAAAAACACTTTGATTCATACAACAATTTAGTTCACATAATTAAGAGAAGCAATATATTAATAAATGGTCTACTGAGTCAAAGTTTTAAGTAGTTTTGTATCTTTAAATGAGAGATTTATGTATGTTTTAGTATCTTGACTGAAAATAACTGCCATTTTTCAGTTAATCTAAGAGATATAGTTTGGCATCTCACTTGTTCATCTTAATCGAATTTGGAAACAACTTCTCCTACAAAAACTTTTCTTCACATTAGTGTACTTGTCCGTCTTCTTAAAATTTCTTTTCACAAGTTGACTTTTATCATATTAAGTCTTATTGTTCACTATTGTTGTGATACTCTTTTCATGTCATCTACATTAGAAGACTAAATATTTTATATCAATAACATGCAATAAAATGAAAGAGATTCACATTCTGGCTAACATTCCCTTTTTCAAGCTTACAAATTGACTGCCAAGAATTGGCTGTGAAACTTCACAAAAAACCCTGCCAAAATCAACTATATTCCATGGGGACGATCAAATGCAGTGAACTAATGAGAACTTCCAAACCATAGTAATATTATAAAGGAAACAAATAAAATTGTAATATGATTGTAAATTTGTAATATAATCTTGGCCAATGAAAATTAGAACCCAGGGGTTAATGAGGCCAACATCAAGGTCTCAGCAAGTCCAAAACACATAGACAATTATTCTCTTTCATGTGGACACATATAATCTTGAAACTGAAGAAGTAATTCAAAGATGTAGGTTAACATGTCTCAAGAGGAAATTGGGGGTATATATGAATCCCTTCAGTGCAACTTTTCACCAGAAACTATTTGTTCAAAAATTGAATTATTTAGCAACTATGAATTCATACCTATTAAGTGTTCAGCGTGGCCCTAAAGAACATCACAGTCTAATGGGGGAGGTAAGGGGTAGACAGACACACACAGAATTTTTAAAATATGATAATTACTGTGCTAGGGAATATACTCAGTATGTAATGGTAGCTTAGATGATACCTGCTTCAGGAAATCCAGAAAGTCTGTGGAGTGGACATGATACCTGTGCTGAGAAGTACTCCAGGTAGAATAAGTTCATGTGGATATTCCAGAAATAAAGGAGAGCATAAGCAAAAGACCAAGTATGTTAATTCACATTAGCACTAGCGATCAAAACTGCCTTTAGTTCTGCCTCACTCCCCTTCGTACCTATCTAACCATCTCCTCTATCTGAAAAATCTGATAAAATCACTCTTATTAAGTAGTTTGAGCCTTATTATGCTATATTTATTGGAGATTCAGCAATATGAATTAGAAAACTTCATTCCAATAAATAAGTTTCCATAGAATTTCAGTTATTGGAGAGAAAAGGCATTGGATTTGGTATGTTACAAGGTAGTATATCAAATTTTACTATAATATATCTGGTTCACCTATACTTAAGGTAATGTTATTAACATGGATTAAGAAAGAATAATTGGGAATTTGTGAATGGAAATTTTGTTAGTATTTCTATTGTCGCACCTTATCACAATTATATTGTACAAGGTGTTTTGTCTTTTGGGAAGGCCATTCAATTTCATAAGCATATGAAATGTTTGAATTCCTAAAGCACAGAAATGTCAGGCATGCCACATATCAGAGCAGTAAAAACTTTATCAATAATTCAAGCAATTGATAAGATTCACTCATACTAATAAATTCTTACCCTTTTCATAATGATTTGAAAATTCTTAGCAGATTTGTGCAACAATCACCCTTTCTTTTTGTGAGGTTTTATTATGATATCTATAATTTAACCTTTATCTTGACTGTATCTACCTTCAGTCCTCCCCCAAACAGCTTTAAAGTAGGAATTATGATGATGACTTTACAGATGAAGAATTTACTACTGAGCAGAAATAAGCAACTTGTCCAAAGTTACATGTTCAAACTAGCAGAAGAGACATTTGAAAGCAGGTCTACTAGAATCTGAAATTTTGTGATGCTTCTCTGAATTAACATGAGACTACTACTTTTGTTTTACAGTCATGGAACCTCAAGAATGGAAGAAGCAAGAAATTCCAAAACAATTTTGGCATCATTGAAGAAATAAACATTGATCAAGTTATGTAAAAGATAACATAATTTAATTTTCTTAGGCTCAAGTGTTTCAAATTAGAATATGAGGAATGTATAAATTCATTGAACAACCTATGTGTAACAAAGTGCCAAGGAAAAACTCAGAAGGTATCTAATAATCAGTAATCATCTGTGGCTGAGAGTTTAAGCTCACAGAAACTCCGTTAACCATCTACATTTTATCTCTACTTATTCCAACCTATAAAAGATGATGCTCAGTTCTCCTCAGTCAGATTCATTTTTTCTTCACTTTTTTTATTGTTTGCTGTATTTGATTTTTGGAGGTACGTTAATATTCTTAGTTATAACTCCTCCTCTAGCATTCATTCTTTTAACTGCAATCTGACCTCAATTAACACTCCATATCAGCTCAGCAAAAAGGACCCGAGCATGTGTTTTCTCTTGAGAAAACTATGCAATAGTCACCAAACTTGAAGTAAAAGAAAGATGGAAGATGTAGCGTTCATCTTTTGTTGGTCCAAGCCTCTCCTAATTATAGCTAATGGTTGTTGCTAGACAGAAAATAAAAATGTCATGTACTTAATATTTAATATTCTGCTCATGGGAAACTTGTTATATGAGAATTTATTTACAAACAAAAAATAAAGAGGTGAAAAAAAGAAGATAAAAGGTGATGAGATAATGAGGGATCCAGGGCTGCCATGAACAGTTGTACAAGATGTGCCTCAACCAAAAGTGTTTGGCTTTGAGGCAAGTGAGGCTGAAATCCAGTTAGACTTTAGCTTTAGAGCCTATGCTTCCACCTGAGAAGATGGGCCTTTTTCTAAATTTCACGAAGTTGCTGAAACTGTGGATAAGCATTAGTTAAAACCATTTCACCTGTAACCTGCTGTCACTAATCAAGGTCATTTTAATTGTTGCTACAAAAAACTTGCATGTCCTCCAAGCAGCTCCTGGCCTAATAAGATGTTTGCCCAAGTTGTTTTCTAGGAACTTGGAGTCAGCTGGTCTAGTTCCAGCTGAGCTTGTTAAGAGTGGCTGTGACCACCAGCCCTTCAACTGGGCATGCGCCAGTGTCCGTTGGGTGACCTTTGGCATGCGCAAGGGCCTGTAGCTTAGTTACGCCTGCGCAGAACGAGGATTATCACACCTTTTTCCAATCACTACTCCCCATGCTCCCTGTGCCTCAGACCATCCTGCTGCTTTATTTGCTATCCCATAAATACCAGAAGCCTGTTGCCCTCAGGCGGTGAAATTGTGGCTTGTCTTCTCTCCTGGCTGCCTTGCGAATAAACCGTCGCTGCTGCAAACCTTGAGTCAGCGTTTTGGCTTGCTGTGCATTGGGCAAGAAAAAGGTAAGTCCTGGGCGATAGGAGTGAGATTGTTGTTTGCTGTTTTTGAGAGTTATGTTTTATTCGGCGGGAATTGTTAGGACTTCAAGCCCGGGAGGCAACATCTCACCCTGAGAGAACTGCTCTGAAGGGGCGAAGTGGGGAGCCAGGTTATATAGAAGTTTTGCAACAAAGGGCAGGCAGTCTTAACATCAAAAGATTATTGTTAATTAAAGAAAACCAGATATGTCAAGTTAAGGAATTTAGCGCTTTTTTATGTATGGGAAGATGCAAGAGATTATTTTGTTTGTTTGTTCAGAGCAATGAATGTAATAAACCATTTTTAACCCTCCCCTGAATTATTTAGATTGGTGTTTTCCTCCTTTCTTTTGCCTCTCTCTTTTCTCTTCCTTTTAAAAAATCTCCATGACTTTTAACTTCCTATGAGCTTCTGAGGCTAATGAGGTAATCAGCAAACTACGACCCATGGGCCAAACTTCAGCGCATATCTTTTTTGTATGGCCTGCAAGCTAAAAAAGGTTTTTACATTTTTAAATGGTTGGGAAAATTAAATGTCTTATGATATCTGGCAATTACATGATGTTCATATTTCAGTGTCCATAGACAAAGTTTTATTATAACGCAGCCCTGCCCACTTATTTATGTATTGTCTATGGATCCTTTGGTGCTACTACCAGAGGTGAGTAGGTGTGCTGAAAACTGTATGCCTGCTAAGCCAAAAATATTTTAGTTTCTGGACCTTTACGTGAAAAGTTTGCTGACCCATGAGCTAGCAGGTTCATATTAATTCACGTGTCGTATTGTTTTATTGTGTCTGTATTTCCACTGAGACCTTATCCTAGAAGTACAAAAATCTGAACTCACCACGAGTAGTCAGAACTCTTTGCAGTATGGTTCCAAACAGTCATTCAGTTCTCTATTCAGCCCTAAGCACGATCTTCACAGACCCCCCACTCCAATCACACTTAACATACTAAGCTTCCTGAGCATTTACTGTCACACCTCAGAGGATTTGCAGGTGCTCTGGGTTCAGGCCAGGGCTCAAGTCCCTTCTCTGGAACTTGAAAGTTTATGGCTTTACACAATTGCTTACTCATTTAGGTTCATGTTGTTGTCATTGTAGTAGTTTAATTTTTAAAAGAGAGTTGCTAATTTTCACAGAGTTGTTGTGATAAATTACAGAATATGAATTGCCTAGAAAGTTATCTGATACATAGTTTCTTTTACTTTCCTTCAACTTGTTTTTTCTTGGGAAATAGAATTCAAATTTCAAGGCAATTCAGGTGTTACCTCCTCTGGGCAACCACCTTGGATCCTCTCAGGTAGAGCGAGGCAGTTTTCCAGCAATGCTGTTTGCTGCCCTGTGGTCCCATTGTCCTCCCAAAAGGGGATTTGGAACATAACAATAGAAATACTTATAAGGTTGTTATAAAGGCTAATGATCTGTTATGAAAATGTCTTGTCAAATTGTAAGCTCTCAATAAATGGTCACTGTTGGTACATTAGTCCTTATTTGTAGCCCAGCTACTCACCTAGTACCTAGCATGTGGTAAGAAGTTAGAAATACATGTGATAGATGAATGAATAAATAAATAAATGAATGAATGGACTAGAGGAGAGTTCTCAAATTTTGGTTTACATCAGAATTATCCACAGGACTTGTGAAAACCCAGGTTGCCAGGTTGTCAACCTTAGAGTTTTTGATTCAGGAGGTCTGAGATGTGAGTCAATAATTTGCATTTCTGAGAAGCTCCAATGATGGTGACAGTGCTGGTCTGGAGACTGCAATTTGAGAAGCACGAGATTAGATAATAAACTGAAGTAGTTCTCAGTACAAACTATTCTGTTACTTATCTGATGATCCAGCTTTTTCTGTTTTGTTTTTCACATTTGTCTTTTTAGCTCCAAAATACTCTACACTTATTTAGCCACATTTTTACTGAAATGATAGGTGGAAAATAGGCAAGCTTACTTGGTTAAATTAGAAAATATTTTATGAAGTGTGGATTCAAATCTTATTTGTAAATAGTACTTTGCCACTTAAAGAAAAATAAGAGGTAAAATGAAACCCATGATACCATATCATTAGTTCATATTTCAATAAATGAAATATTTTAATAAAATGAAAGGTTGAATACTTAACATATTTAAAACTATAAAATTAAAAATCATTGCTAAAGGTCCATCCACCTTACTACAAATAAATCAATTTTGTTTGTTTTTATGGCTGAGTAATATTCCATTGTATGTATGTGTCACATCTTCTTTATCCACTCATCTGTCGAGGGACACTTAGGTTGCTTCCATGTCCTGGCTATTGTAAATAGAGCTGCAGTGAACACTGTGGTACATGCCTCTTTTTGAATTATGGTTTTCTCAGGGTATATGCCCAATCTGTCATGCAGAGTGAAGTAAGTCAGAAAGAGAAAAATACCGTATGCTAACACATATATATGGAATCTAAAAAAAAAAAAAAAAAAAGGTTATGAAGAACCTAGGGGCAGGACGTGAATAAAGACAGACATAGAGAATGGACTTGAGGACACAGGGAGAGGGAAGGATAAGCTGGGATGAAGTGAGAGAGTGGCATGGACTTATATATACTACCAAATGTAAAATAGATAGCTAGTGGGAAGCAGCCGCATAGTGTAGGAAGATCAGCTCAGTGCTCTGTGACCATCTAGAGGGGTGGGATAGGGAGGGTGGGAGGGAGACGCAAGAGGGAGGAGATATGGGGATATATGTATATGTATAGCTGATTCACTTTGTTATAAAGCAGAAAGTAACACACCATTGTAAAGCAATTATACTCCAATAAAGACGTTAAAAAAAAATCATTGCTAAAGGTGATTTTTAAAAGAGATTATAAGTTGAGGTAGAATTTTATTGGCACTAGTGCACTGTCTCAAATGAAACTTCAACCTGCAATTCAATGTTTAAATTCACTGTGCTTATTTCTTTTTTTCATTTTTTAAATGAAGTATAGTTGATTTACAATGTTTTGTTAATTTGCACTGTACAGCAAAGTGATTCAGCCATACATATACATATATTCTTTTCCATTATGGTTTATCATAGGGTATTGAATATAGTTCCCTGTGCTAAACAGTAGGACCTTGTTGTTTATCCATTCTATATATAATAGTTTGCATCTGCTAACCCCAACTTCCCACTCCATCCCTCCCCCATACCCCTCCCCCTTGGCAACCACAAGTCTGTTCTCTATGTCTGTGAGTCTGTTTCTGTTCCGTAGATAGGTTTATTTGTGTCATGTTTTAGATTCCACATGTAAGTGATATCCTACAGTATTTGTCTTTCTCTTTCTGACTTACTTCACTCAGTATGATAATCTCTAGGTCCATCCATGTTGCTGCAAATGGCATTATTTCATTCTTTTTTATGGCTGAGTAGTATTCCATTGTACATATGTACCTCATCATCTTTATTCATTCCTCTGTCAATGGACAGAAAGGTTGTTGTTTATCTATTTTACGTATAGTAAAGTTTGTGTCTACTAATCCCAAACTCCTTATTTATCCCTCCCCCACCCCTTTCCCCTATGATAACCGTAAGTTTGTTTTCTATGTCTCTGAGTCTATTTCTGTTTTGTAATAAGTTCACCTGTATCATTTTTTTAGATTCCACATATAAGCGATATCATACGATATTTGTCTTTCTCTGTCTGGCTTGCTTCACTTACTATGATAATATCTAGTTCCACCCATGTTGCTGCAAAGAGCATTATTTCATTCTTTTTTATGGCTGAGTGTGCTTGTTTCTTTATATTACTCTCTGAAAAGACTTTTTTTTACTATGGAAAATGATTATCAGCAGTATTCTACAATTGTTTATTTCATATGTTTTTATTGGTGAATGACTTTTTTACAGAGATATATACCAATAAAATTTTTATAGATGGAGAAACATTTAGGGCCTTAAATTGACTATAAAGTATACATCGCACACTGGAGATTGACACTTCATTATCATAGGATAGTTCACATCTCAAGTGGCTGTGACTTTACTTGCTGATGATATAGGGGAGAAAACAATTTTCTCTCTACCCTTCTAGGTTCTTGGTCAAGACCTCCCTGAAATAAAAAGATGGATTAACAGGAGAAAAACAAACAGATGTTTAATAACATGTATACTATATATATGTATATACGTATATATGTACATATATGTGTGTATGTGCATATATATATATATATATATATATATATATATATATATATATATATATATATATATATACACACGGGAGATACTCAGGAAAACTGAGTACCCTGAAATGGCCCAAGCCATCACCTTAAATACCACCTCCAGCTGAAGACAAAAGATGTTGGGGTGGAGGAGGATTCAATTATGGGAGGTAATCAAGGAAAAGCACATTAAACAAGGTTATAGTTGTTAGGCAGGTTTAAGTCTTTGCCTTCTCCATTTATAAGAGTTTCTAGAGATTTAGTCATCCTCTTTTCCTTAAAAATGGAGATTTGCCTCATAACTGTAAATGTCTCTTACAAAACGGTAACTTCTACTTGATTTTCAGAGCTTCTCCTATGTCTGGTGTTTCTTAAATAACTAGCTCAAAATAATCTTAATGCCAGAGACATATTTTGAGGTGAGATATTAAATTCCCCTCCAATGAACATGTTGGTTATGGCAAAAAGTGAAATAACTTTTTTCCATTTTATTTTTCTAAAGTCTGCATGTTAGAGGTCAAAGTGGATGCAAGTTCATGTCATGAGCTGATTCCACAGGAGTCCAAGAAGGTACCTAAATCTACTTCTCTTTTAATGAAGGAGAAACTAAATAAATCCAGCACATCAAAGATAATACACGCACAGTTATGTGAACAGTTCACTGCAAGTGATTGAGTAACACCTCCAACACTTTAGAGTGGTCAGATAAGAAGAGTATTACATCTTGTGAATGTTGAGTCCTTCATGCTATTCTGGACTAGTCTGTTTACTTTATAAGAATATTTAGAATCAAAAGACAAAAATGAAAATGATCTTTTTAATTCTAAACTGTGCATATTTGTGAATTTCTAACCTCATCTGACCTTTACAAGGCTGTTCCTGTTATCAGTGAGAACCAGCCATAGGGGCAGTTAGTTATGTCATCTCCCCGAGCAGCCTTAGGGGAAATATTCTGAGGAAAGAAAGTTGTATGTCATTCCTTTTCAGGAAACTTTTGTTCTGCACCCAAATCAGTAGCAGCATGCAAATACTAGTAGGATGAATGGCAGAGAAACAGATGGGTACTCGCATATCTCTAGTTTATCAGAAAGTAATGACCCAGTATTTCTCTTGGAGAGATTCTATCACAGATTGGCTAAGTGCGTGGACTCTGCAATCAAAAAGATCTGCACTTTGCTGTACACCTAAAACTAATACAACATTGTAAATCAACTGTACTCCAGTACAAATTAAAAAAAAAAATTAAGGAGAAAAAATGAAAAGACCTGCCCTTAATTCTCAACTCTACCACTTCTGGTCAAATGATTTTGTGCAAGTTTCTTAAACTTTCTGGAACTTTGTACTCTAATCTGCTTAGTGGGCACAATGACATAGACTTAGGTACCTTTTATTTTGTGGTGGTGTCCTAGAGCTAGTGTGTAATTTGTACAATATGGTAATAAATATGGTAATAGTCACTATTTTCTACTCAGGTAATAATAATAATGTCATAATTAATTTTTAAGTGATTCACTTAAATAATATTAATTTCATAATTTAAGTATAAATTAGTGATTCTAACATAGGGCTTATTTAAATGGGAAAGACAAACTATTTAATGATGATATACATTTATTCTAAATTCCATATGGGTATGGTGATAAGAAATAAGAGTGGGCATTATTTAAAAAAGCTGGTCTGGAAACAGATGGAGTCAGCCATGTGGCAAGGGAAAGGAAGAATGTTCAAGGCAGAAGAAACAGTGTGAAGAACGGCCCTGACAGGGGGAAATAACATGAGAAAGATCATTATTAGCAATATTATTAGGATAAATTGAATAGGTTTCACCATACATGCCTCTATTCCATTATTTAGAGATGTGCTTGGGGGGAAAAATGTACACAAAATAATTTTGATTTGATTTTAGAAAACATTAAGAGTCTAAAGTTTTTATACATACTGGCCATTGGTTTAACACTGTTAAAGAAACAATTATTCTGATTTTGTTAAAACATTAAGTATGACTATTCAAGACTAGTGTGACAGATATGAAGACTATGGCAGTAGGTGAGTGATGGGGCTCGACTTTGAATAAGGTAAAGGCAGCTGGAGATACATCATGACAGAAGAAGAGAATTTTGCTCTACCCATCTAGATTCTTTTTGGCTGGTCTAAGAAATTGACTTGAGACAGATGAACAGGAGAGTCTAATTTTGTACATAAGGGAACCCCACATACATGAGAGGTTCAGAGACAAAAAGGTAAAATAAGGTATATATGGCATCCTGAGCTAAGGAATGGGATAGGGGCCTGGGGCTTCCAAGGACAGGAGGGAGATTTACAGGACAATAAGATTAGATGTTTGCTGATTAGATGTTTGCCCTGTTATATGCATGGGGCCACTTATATAAAATTATCTTTTCTGGGAAAAATTCCCAGTTTAAATTCTTTTAGTTTAAGGGAGTAGCAGCAGTTTTTCTTGATCTTACAGGATCTTGATAGCCTTTAACTCAGAATAATCCTCATGCAAAAGTGACACACTTTGGGGAGGCCTATTCTGAACTCCTATAGTTCCCTCCTCTGACTTCCCTGGAAGTTTCACAGTCCAGAAGTTGGGTTGATAGATGGCTCCATCTCACTGAACCAGTCTCCTAGTCCTGAGAGTAGGTCAGTTCAATTGAATAGTTGCCTTTTATTTCAGGAGGTGGTGATGCAGGTGGGCTCCCATAGTTAGGCTTCTGTTGTAAACAATCAGGTATTTAATAAAAGGCGTTTCTATGGAAACAAAAGACAAGCAATGGTTAATGATTAGAATAGGCTATAATTTCAACTGCTGAGTTCTGAGGGGTGTCAGTGGAGAAGATGTCAGGCTGGAAGCATCCTCAGATGGAGTGAGGCAGGCAGTGGCAACCTGACAGATTTTCCTCGGATGCAGTTGGAATGTCTCTGATCTTTCTGAGTGATCCACACAGCAATAGACACAAAGACTGTCTGTATGTGAGTCATTGTGGTGATTTCTCTGAAACTTACATCAAGTTGTCCGACTTCAGCTTTCAAGGCTTCAGGAGAAGGGAAATTTTAGTCTCAATAATGGCCAAGTCAAAAGAATGGGAGAAAAACTATAAATGTCAGTTTGGAGAGTCATAGCCAGATATTGGAGGAAACTGGAAGAATTCAGGTTCTATCCAGTTTTTAGGTAAATAATAAAACCTCAAAGACAATTAATAGCACTAGAATCTAATATCCACAAAGATATTGCTGAAACATATTTTTTTCTCTAAAATGACCCTTATTTCTACCAAAGATAGTCAGATAAATAGTTTATTCACAAAAATAAGTCTGGTTTCAATAAACTTGGCCCGATTATTTACATAAGTGTAACAAGAATTTTTTTTCCTTTTCACAAGGAATCTCAGACTAAACTTTTAAAGGCCTCTTGAGGCGAGGAAAGACAAGCCAAAGATTGGCCATCAGATTTTGCCTGTATTACCTATAGATTTGGGTGAATTCCTCTCTTCTTGAGGTAACAAAAATATCTTGAGGTTCCTACACCTGCCAGGAAGTGACCTTCCTTACTCATCTGGTAAGACTGCTGGGAACTCTTGTCAGCAAGGTCCCAGGCTGTTTTTCCAAGGGTTTAAGGGTTTTAGGGCTCCATAAAATCAACCTTAGTTGCTTCAAGCTGTCTGATCATATATAAGTCTACATGTGTCTCTGCCAAATAAGACATTCCAGTCAAAGCCTTGGCAATATAATCAGTGTTTCCAATTGTGTCCTGCTATAAGGAGAACAGATTCTTATTGAACTTTTGCAAATAACTATATTGCCAAGAAAATAAGAACTCTCATTGAGAGTTTCTGAATTCTGGAGGGATCAAGCAGAGAGAAAAAGATAAATGTTTCAATTCTGCTTGCAAAGGTATAATTTGCCAAATTGCTCTAAGTCTTTTTTCCTTGTATCTGGAAACCAAAAGATTAAAAGTAATATTTTAGACAAAAAGTCATAAAAATTAAAATCATATTCATCAGTTCATTCAGTCCTATGTAATTCTTGTTTTGCTTGTGTGCAGTTTTTCTATTCTGTTAACATTGCCTGATGATTGAGAGTGACAGGGACAGTGACTTCCAAGAAGTTTACAAGATTTTTGTTAAGGCTTGTAAGATTTGCCCAGTGAAGTGTGTGCCTTGATCACTGGAGTCTGCAAAAGTTACACCCCAAGTGGGAAACACATTTTCTTACAGTTTCTTAGCCACTTTGATGGCATCAGCCTTGCAGCAAGGGAAGGCTTCAACCCATCAAGAAAACAAACATACAATAACAGGAACATTTTGATAACCCATACTAAGTGGCAGTTGAAGTCCAGCTGCAGGTATTCAAAGGGTCCAAAAGGGAGTAGGTCTGAGGCCTCTGGGAAGAAATATTTTTTCCAGGGTGTGGACCTGACAGGCCAGACACTGCTGGTAGGTTGTTGGCACAACTTTACAGAAATCTCTCCACCAGTGTCTTTAAAATTTGAGTCATCTTAGGTGCACTATGGTGGGTGAAGAAATGCAAAAACCAAAAAGGATTTGCCAGGGAGCCAGGAAGAACCAAGCAGCTGTCTTGGTTTTCCCCATAGCCATGACTGTTGGTTTAATTTACAGCTATTGTTTATCCATTTTAATTTCTCTGATTTAGGAGCAGACTGCTGCCATGTTACAAGGTCATCAGGATGGTAAAAGTCTGTTGCTGCTGTCTTTGAATTAAAGTCATCTAGGGCGTTTCCCCAGTTCTCAGGTTCAATTCTTTTAGTGTGAGACCCAGTTTTGATGACATAACATTATACGCCAGCACATATCAGAATGCCAGCAATTTCACACAATTTCTAGAACACTTATAACACATAAATATACAGACAAAACATAAGGCCTAATGTTACTACTTACTTGATAATGCTTCCCGTACAATTTTACATATCAAATAAGCCTAATTAGATTAAAATCTCCATTTTTATAAAGAAAGAAAACAAATCTTTGAGATATTTCAGGGGCCCTCAAGTACATCATATCTCATAGTTCTGAGTCAAAAATACTTCGTTTAGAATCTGATATTGTGAAGCTTGTCAAAAATATCCAAAATCTTTTAAAACACTTTGTTTCACAGTGACCTGGGATCCTATTTGACAATGCTTAGTTATCCATTTAACCAAAATAACAACTAAAGACTTCATAGGCAAATACAGAAGGTTATAAAGAGCAAACGTAAAAGAGCAAAACTTAGCAGATCATTGGAAAATAAAACTTTGTCCTTTTAACAGAAAGCACCAAATTCCAATTCTGTACCAGTTTGCTTTCAATATTAAAACTCATTTACTTAATTAAATTCATTCCAATCTTATTCAGCCCTGACCACACATAAAATTCTTCCCCCAAATTCCTTTTTCATAAATATTTTACTGAAAACACACATCCTACTTTTCTTGCATAGAAAGATGTTTCCCTTATTTTTTTCACTAGCTTCAATCACATATATTAGAATTAAAAAAAAAACCTTAGAAACCTTTAATTTCTAGTGAAAACTAAAAAGAAAGCAATTATGAACCTTCTTTCACATTAGCATACTGTAAATTGGTAAACATAAATATTTTTGTAATTTCTAGAAATGTGTTTTCTCATAGAAAACTTCTCAGCGTGGCACCAAATATGTTTACTAATAGTCCCAAATGTCTTTGGTTTGTCTGTAAAGCCTTTGTTCAGTAATGTTTCAGTATCTTCTCTTATTTGAGAATGATCTAGATATTCACATGAATTTAAATTAACTCATTATTTAACTTAATTTAACAAAACTCTAAGGATGTAAGTTGCCAAAGAGATTTGGGAAACTCTTTTAAGTAGACATAATCATAAAAAAATCACAGCTAAAAATTTACCTAAACTCTTTTCTCATTAATATTTAATTAATTCGTGTCACAACCATGTTTAGATTACCTTTAAAAAAAAAAGTGATTAGACTTTAGACAGCATCAGTCAAGACCCTAATATGTTTTTCTGGATGACAGATTTTGTAAAAGAGAAAACATGAACTTATTTGACTTTTAGAAAACCTAGGTAGAAAAAGTATTGAACTTAATGTTTAAATCTAAAGATGTCACTATTATAGCAACAAACTTAAATAATCTTTTATTTACAAAAGACTAATTCTAGATTATGTAAACTTGAAAATCATTTAGATTCAACTACATTTTTGAGTAAAAACTCAATTATTATAGTGATTATTTTTAAGCCAATTAAAAAGAGATATATTACAAATTAATTTTAGCAATACAATCAGGAGGTAGAAAAAAATAACACACATCAGTAACACATGGGTATATATGGACATACATAACCATAGAGACAAATGCAAACAGAGACTTTATAGTTTTTGTTGTAAATTTTCATTGAACTAGCTTGTTGGGCAAAAGTGCTTCCATAGCACTTTGTATTTCCTAAAACTCCCCTTTCCCCTTGATTGATTGATTGATTGATTTTAGGAACTGGAAATGGTCTAGATAAGAGTTCCTGGAGAGCTTACATGTCTTTTGACATAAGGACGGGAGGTTCTGGGATTGATGGAAAGGAATAGGTGAAATTTGGACTGCTGCTAGATCTGCATTTCCTGTTTTGCAGAGACTGGTAAGATGTAACTTAAGTGAAATCCCAGGTTGATCCACCCATCCATGTACATTATCATCAGTCGCCTTTTTTATATCAGGGAGATTTCCAACTAGGATGGAAATCAAAAGATTGTTGTGTTCGGCTCAAGCAATTTTGGTGGTTTCCTTTAACATGTCCCATTAATATTGCTTGAAGGGTGGACTTACATGCCTTCTGTCTCACAATACCAGTGAGGGGAAACATTCCCCAGTGAGATACAATGACCATCCCCATAATGCAATCAGGTAAAAAACATGCAACCGTTTCTATAAAAAGCCTATTAGGATGTACCAGTTCTCCTATACATGTCTTAACCTTAATTCCATCAACCCTTACATTTAAAATCGTAGTCTTCATTAGGACTTCAAGAACACGTTTTGGTTTTACAATATTGGGAAGGAGACGTGTTGCAGTGAGACATATCTATTCCCATAAAACTTTCAGGCAAAGTTGACATAACTTCTTTACATAAAGCCTGTTTAGGCATTCCAGTTTTCATAATCTTATTAACTCTTGCATTTCTGTATTCTTTCAATCTAATTGTAGCCTGAGTCATAGCTTCACCGCTGGGTTTTGGTACCACAGTTCATGAAACTCCCATATCAAGGGGTCCTGGAAACTTGACTTTTCTATTCCCCTGACCATTTTGCTCACTCTTGTGCAAAAGGCTCTGGGTCTGAAGAGAGGGCTCAGGCCCAGTGAGCCAGACCTTTTGTGAATATTTAAACTGACTGACTAGTTGTTTGCCCCAAGTGATTGCTAGTCAGATTTCCCATTGTAATCTCTGCCTTCTGCTTTTTGAAAGTCTTCAAACTGGGGTAAATAGATGGCACTTGTTTGGGGTCTTGTAATGATGCTGGACCAACAGGAGGATTTCTTGGCGCACCTAGCCTTTGGCAATGCTGTGTTACCACATTTGTTTAAATCCCATCAAGGTTTCTTTTCTTCATCTCCATTATTTATTGCCTTTTTGGTTTATTCATTAATGTCAGGAAGTAATCTCTTTGTAAAAACTTTTGAGGATACTCCCTGGGGTGAGAAATACATATATATTTTTAAAATATTTTCTTTCTTTTTTTTAAATTTAGTTTTATTTATTTATTTTTATACAGCAGGTTCTTATTACTTATCTATTTTATACATATTAGTGTATCCATGTCAATCCCAATCTCCCAATTCATCACACCACCACCCCCAACCCCCACCACTTTCACCCCTTGGTGTCCATACGTTTGTTCTCTACATCTCTGTCTCAGTTTCTGCCCTGCAAACCAGTTCATCTGTACCATTTTTCTAGGTTCCATATATATGTGTTAATATACGATATTTGTTTTTCTCTTTCTGACTGACTTCACTCTGTATGACAGTCTCTAGATCCATCCACGCCTGTACCACTGAACCAACTTAGTTCCTTTTTATGGCTGAGTAATATTCCATGGTATATATGTACCTCATCTTCTTTATCCATTCGCCTGTGGATGGGCATTTAGGTTGTTTCCATGACCTGGCTATTGTAAATACTGCTACAATGAACATTGGGGTGCATGTGACTTTTAGAAGTATGGTTTTCTCTTGGTATATGCCCTGTAGAGGGTTCGCTGGGTCGTATGGCAATTCTGTTTTTCGTTTTTTAAGGGACCTCTTTACTGTTCTCCATAGTGGCTGTACCAGTTTACATTCCCACCAACAGTGCAGGAGGGTTCCCTTTTCTCCACACCCTCTCCAGTATTTTTTGTTTATAGATTTTCTGATGATGCCCATTCTAACTGGTGTGAGGTGATAACTCATTGTAGTTTTGATTTGCATTTCTCTAATAATTAGTGATATTGAGCAGCTTTTCATGTGCTTCTTGGCCATCTGTAGGTTTTCTTTGGAAAAATGTCTATTTAGGTGCTCTTCCCAGTTTTTTTTTCTATATTTTTAAATTTTTTTATTTTTTAGGACCCCAGGTGGAGGCCACTCTCTCCGCACCTCCACCAGGAAGAAATTTATTCAACAGATTGTACCCCAGAGAAGTTTTCTTAGCAGTTCTAATGTGGCTATACGATCAAAAGTTCTTTGAAAACTGTGATACACATTACAAAGGCAGGTGGTACCTAATAAGGTTATGTAGTACCTTGGATCTGGACCACAGTTATATCTTCAGAGGACCTAGACTTATTAAACATTTGTTGAACAAATGAGTCAAATAGCCTACAGATAATACCTTACTTTTTTTTTTTAATTTTAAAATTTAATTTTATTTTTTTATACAGCAGGTTCTTATTAGCCATCCATTTTATACACATCAGTGTATAAATGTCAATCGCAATCTCCCAATTTATCACACCCTCACTCCCACCGCCCACCACTTTTCCCCCTTGGTGTCCATACATTTGTTCTGTACATCTGTGTCTCAATTTCTGCACTGCAAACCGGTTCATGTGTACCATTGTTCAAGGTTCCACATATATGCATTAATATAAGATATGCGTTTTTCTCCTTCTGACTTACTTCACTCTGTATGACAGTCTCTAGATCCATCCATGTCTCTACAGAAGACCCAACTTCGTTCCTTTTTATGGCTGAGTAATATTCCATTGAATATATGTACGACATGTTCTTTCTCCATTCATCTGTCGATGGGCATTTAGGTTGCTTCCATGACCTGGCTATTGTAAATAGTGCTGCAATGAACATTGGGGTGCATGTGTCTTTTTGAATTATGGTTTTCTCTGGGTATATGCCCAGTAGTGGAATTGCTGGCTCATATGGTAATTATATATTTCGTTTTTTAAGGAACCTCCATACAGTTCTCCATAGTGGCTGTATCAATTTACATTCCCACCAAGAGTGCAAGAGGGTTCCCTTTTCTCCACATCCACTCCAGCACTCGTTTTTTGTAGATTTTCTGATGATGCCCGTTCTAACTGGTGTGAGGTGATACCTCATTGTAGTTTTGATTTGCATTTCTCTAATAATTAGTGACGTTGAGCAGGTTTTGATGTGTTTGTTGGACAGCTGTATGTCTTCTTTGGAGAATTGTCTATTTAGGTCTTCTGCCCATTTTTCGATTGGGTTGTTCGTTTGTTTAATACCGAGCTGCATGAGCTCTTTATATATTTTGGAGATTAATCCTTAGTCCGTTGATCCGTACGCAAATATTTTTCCCATTCTGAGGGTTGTCCTTTGGTCTTGTTTGTCGTTTCCTGTGTGTAGCAAAAGCTTTTAAGTTTCATTAGGTCCCACTTGTTTCTTTTTGTTTTTATTTCCATTACTCTAGGAGGTGGATTAAAAAAGATCTTGCTGTGATTTATGTCAAAGCGTGTTATTGCTATGTTTTCCTCTAAGAGATTTATAGTATCCTGTCTTACGTTTAGGTCTGTGTTCCATTTTGAGTTGATTTCTGTGTACGGTGTTTGGGAGTGTTCTAATTTCATTCTTTTACATGTGTCTGTCCAGTTTTCCCAGCACCACTTATTGTAGAGACTCTGTTTTCTCCATTGTGGATTCTTGTCTCCTTTGTCATAGATTAGTTGACCATAGGTGCGTGGCTTTATCTCTGGGCTTTCTATCCTGTTGCATTGATCTATATTTCTGTTTTTGTGCCAGTCCCATCGTGTCTTGATTACTGTAGCTTTGTAGTACAGTCTGAAGTCGGGCAGTCTGATTCCTCCAGCTCTGTTTCTTTCCCTCAAACTGCTTCGGCTCTTCTGGGTTTTATGTGTCTCCATACAAATTTTAAGATTTTTTTGGTTCTAGTTCTGGAAAAAATGCCATTGGTAATTTGAGAGGGATTGCACTGAATATGTAGATTGCTTTGGGTAGTATAGTCATTTTCACAACATTGATTCTTCCAATCCAAGAACATGGTATCTCTCTCCATCTGTAGGTATCATCTTCAATTTCGTTCTTCAGTGTCATAGTTTTCAGCATACAGAACTTTTGTCTCCCTAGGTAGGTTTGTTCCTAGGTATTTTATTCTTTTTGTTGCAGTGGTTAATGGGAGTGTTTCCTTCATTTCTCTTTCAGAATTTTCTTCGTTAATATATAGGAATGCAAGGGTTTTCTGTGCATTCATTTTGTATCGTGCAACGTTACCAAATCCATGGATTAGCTCTAGTAGTTTTCTGGTGGCATCTTTAGGATTCTCTAAGTATAGTGTCATGTCATCTGCAAAGAGTGACAGTGTTACTTCTTCTTTTCCAACTTGTGTTCCTTTTATTTCTTTTGCTGCTCTGACTGCTGTGGCTAGAACTTCCAAAACTATGTGGAATAATATTGGTGAGAGTGTTCATCCTTGTCTTGTTCCTGATATTAGAGGACATGCTTTCAATTTTTCACCATTGAGAATGTTTGCTGTGGGTTTGTCGTATATGGCCTTGATTAACTTGAGTGAGGTTCCCTCTGTGCCCACTTTCTGGAGGGTTTTTATCATAAATGTGTGTTGAAATTTGTCACAAGCTTTTCTGCATCGATTGACATGATCATATGGATTTTCCTCTTCGCTTTGTTCATAGGGTGTATCACATTGAATTGCGTATATTGAAGAATCCTTGCATCCCTGGGATCAATCCCACTTGATCATGAGGTATGATACTTTTAATGTGGTATTGGATTCTGTTTGCTACTATTTTGTTGAGCAGCTTTGCATCTATGTTCATCAGTGATATCGGTGTGTAACTTTTGTTCTTTGTACTATCTTTGTCTGCTTTTGGTTTCAGGGTGATGGTGGCCTCATAGAAAGTGTTTGGTAGTGTTCCTTCCTCGCCAATTTTTTGGAAGAGTTTGAGAAGGATGGGTGTTAGGTCTTTTCTCCATGTTGGATAGAATTATCCTGTGAAACCATCTGTCCTGAACTTTTGTTTGTTGGACAAGTTTTAATCAGAGTTACAAGTGCATTACTCGTACTGGGTCTGTTCATAGTTTCTATTTTTTCCTGGTTCAGTCTTGGAAGGTTGTACCTTTCTAAGAATTTGTGCATTTCTTCCAGATTGTCCATTTTATCAGCATAGAGTTGCTTGTAGTAGTCTCTTACAAAGTTTTGTATTTCTGTGTTTTCCGTGGTAACTTCTTTTTCATATCTAATTTAATTGATTGCAGTCCTCGCCCTCTTTTTCTCGGTGAGTATGGCTAAAGGTATATCAATATTGTTTACCTTCTCAAAGAACCAGCTTTTACTTTTATTGATCCTTGCTATTGTTTTCTTTGTTGCTGTTTCAGTTCTTTCTTTCGTTTTTCTCTACCTTTTTACTGACAGCCCCAACTACCTTCAGAGTTTGTTGTCTATTTAGGAAATGATCGGTTCAAATGAACACATCTTCTTCCTTTTATCTTATTGTTTTTTGAATTTCTGAATATTTTTTTATTTTTTTATACAGCAGGTTCTTATTATTTATCCATTTTATACATATTAGTGTATATATGTCAATCCCAATTTCCCAATTCATCACACATTGACTACCACACCCCCACTTTCCCCCTTTGGTGGCCGTACGTGGATTCTCCACATCTGTGTATCAATTCAATCCTGCAAACCAGTTCATCTGTACCATCTTTCCAGGTTGCATATATATGCGTTTATATACGAAATCTGTTTTTCTCTTTCTGACTGATTTCACTCTGTATGACAGTCTCTAGATCCATCCACGCCTGTACCACTGAACCAACTTAGTTCCTTTTTATGGCTGAGTAATATTCCATGGTATATATGTACCTCATCTTCTTTATCCATTTGCCTGTGGATGGGCATTTAGCTTCTTTCCATGACCTGGCTATAGTAAATACTACTACAATGAACATTGGGGTGCATGTGATTTTAGAACTATGGTTTTCTCTTGGTATATGCCCTGAAGTGGGTTCGCTGGGTCATATGGCAATCCTGTTTTTCGTTTTTTAAGGAACCTCTTTACTGTTCTCCATAGTGGCTGTATCAATTTACACTCCAAACAACAGTGCAAGAGTATTCTCTTTGCTCCACCCCCTGTCCAGCAGTTGTTGTTTGTTGATTTTCTGATGATGCCCTTTCTAAATGGTGTGAGGTGATACCTCAGTGTAGTTTTGATGTGCATCTCTCTAATAATTAGTGATGTTGAGCAGGTTTTGATGTGCTTGTTGGCCAGCTGTATGTCTTCTTTGGAGAATTGTCTATTTAGGTCTTCTGCCCATTTTTCGATTGGGTTGTTCGTTCTTTTAATACCGAGATGCGTGAGCTGTTTATATATTTTGGAGATTAATCCTTAGTCCGTTGATCTGTTCGTAAATATTTTTCCCATTCTGAGGGTTGTCCTTTCATCTTGTTTGTCATTTCCTGTGTGTAGCAAAAGCTTTTAAGTTTCATTAGGTCCCACTTCTTTCTTTTTGTTTTTATTTCCATTACTCTAGGAGGTGGATTAAAAAAGATCTTGCTGTGATTTATGTCAAAGCGTGTTATTGCTATGTTTTCCTCTAAGAGATTGATAGTATCCTGTCTTACGTTTAGGTCTGTGTTCCATTTTGAGTTGATTTCTGTGTACGGTGTTTGGGAGTGTTCTAATTTCATTCTTTTACATGTGTCTGTCCAGTTTTCCCAGCACCACTTATTGTAGAGACTCTGTTTTCTCCATTGTGGATTCTTGTCTCCTTTGTCATAGATTAGTTGACCATAGGTGCGTGGCTTTATCTCTGGGCTTTCTATCCTGTTGCATTGATCTATATTTCTGTTTTTGTGCCAGTCCCATCGTGTCTTGATTACTGTAGCTTTGTAGTACAGTCTGAAGTCGGGCAGTCTGATTCCTCCAGCTCTGTTTCTTTCCCTCAAACTGCTTCGGCTCTTCTGGGTTTTATGTGTCTCCATACAAATTTTAAGATTTTTTTGGTTCTAGTTCTGGAAAAAATGCCATTGGTAATTTGAGAGGGATTGCACTGAATATGTAGATTGCTTTGGGTAGTATAGTCATTTTCACAACATTGATTCTTCCAATCCAAGAACGTGGTATCTCTCTCCATCTGTAGGTATCATCTTCAATTTCGTTCTTCAGTGTCATAGTTTTCAGCATACAGAACTTTTGTCTCCCTAGGTAGGTTTGTTCCTAGGTATTTTATTCTTTTTGTTGCAGTGGTTAATGGGAGTGTTTCCTTCATTTCTCTTTCAGAATGTTCTTCGTTAATATATAGGAATGCAAGGGTTTTCTGTGCATTCATTTTGTATCGTGCAACGTTACCAAATCCATGGATTAGCTCTAGTAGTTTTCTGGTGGCATCTTTAGGATTCTCTAAGTATAGTGTCATGTCATCTGCAAAGAGTGACAGTGTTACTTCTTCTTTTCCAACTTGTGTTCCGTTTATTTCTTTTGCTGCTCTGACTGCTGTGGCTAGAACTTCCAAAACTATGTGGAATAATATTGGTGAGAGTGTTCATCCTTGTCTTGTTCCTGATATTAGAGGACATGCTTTCAATTTTTCACCATTGAGAATGTTTGCTGTGGGTTTGTCGTATATGGCCTTGATTAACTTGACTGAGGTTCCCTCTGTGCCCACTTTCTGGAGGGTTTTTATCATAAATGTGTGTTGAAATTTGTCACAAGCTTTTCTGCATCGATTGACATGATCATATGGATTTTCCTCTTCGCTTTGTTCATAGGGTGTATCACATTGAATTGCGTATATTGAAGAATCCTTGCATCCCTGGGATCAATCCCACTTGATCATGAGGTATGACACTTTTAATGTGGTATTGGATTCTGTTTGCTACTATTTTGTTGAGCAGCTTTGCATCTGTGTTCATCAGTGATATCGGTGTGTAACTTTACTTTTTTGTACTACCTTTGTCTGGTTTGGGTATCAGGGTGATGGTGGCCTCATAGAAAGAGTTTGTGAGTGTTCCTTCCTCGCCAATTTTTTGGAAGAGTTTGAGAAGGATGGGTGTTAGGTCTTTTCTCCATGTTGGATAGAATTATCCTGTGAAACCATCTGTCCTGAACTTTTGTTTGTTGGACAAGTTTTAATCAGAGTTACAAGTGCATTACTCGTACTGGGTCTGTTCATAGTTTCTATTTTTTCCTGGTTCAGTCTTGGAAGGTTGTACCTTTCTAAGAATTTGTGCATTTCTTCCAGATTGTCCATTTTATCAGCATAGAGTTGCTTGTAGTAGTCTCTTACAAAGTTTTGTATTTCTGTGTTTTCCGTGGTAACTTCTTTTTCATATCTAATTTAATTGATTGCAGTCCTCGCCCTCTTTTTCTCGGTGAGTCTGGCTAAAGGTATATCAATATTGTTTACCTTCTCAAAGAACCAGCTTTTACTTTTATTGATCCTTGCTATTGTTTTCTTTGTTGCTGTTTCAGTTCTTTCTTTCGTTTTTCTCTACCTTTTTACTGACAGCCCCAACTACCTTCAGAGTTTGTTGTCTATTTAGGAAATGATCGGTTCAAATGAACACATCTTCTTCCTTTTATCTTATTGTTTTTTGAATTTCTGAATATTATTTTATTTTTTTATACAGCAGGTTCTTATTATTTATGCATTTTATACATATTAGTGTATATATGTCAATCCCAATTTCCCAATTCATCACACATTGACTACCACACCCCCACTTTCCCCCTTTGGTGGCCGTACGTGGATTCTCCACATCTGTGTATCAATTCAATCCTGCAAACCGGTTCATCTGTACCATCTTTCCAGGTTGCATATATATGCGTTTATATACGTAATCTGTTTTTCTCTTTCTGACTGATTTCACTCTGTATGACAGTCTCTAGATCCATCCACGCCTGTACCACTGAACCAACTTAGTTCCTTTTTATGGCTGAGTAATATTCCATGGTATATATGTACCTCATCTTCTTTATCCATTTGCCTGTGGATGGGCATTTAGCTTCTTTCCATGACCTGGCTATAGTAAATACTACTACAATGAACATTGGGGTGCATGTGATTTTAGAACTATGGTTTTCTCTTGGTATATGCCCTGAAGTGGGTTCGCTGGGTCATATGGCAATCCTGTTTTTCGTTTTTTAAGGAACCTCTTTACTGTTCTCCATAGTGGCTGTATCAATTTACTTTCCCAACAACAGTGCAAGAGTATTCTCTTTGCTCCACCCCCTGTCCAGCAGTTGTTGTTTGTTGATTTTCTGATGATGCCCTTTCTAAATGGTGTGAGGTGATACCTCAGTGTAGTTTTGATGTGCCTCTCTCTAATAATTAGTGATGTTGAGCAGGTTTTGATGTGTTTGTTGGCCAGCTGTATGTCTTCTTTGGAGAATTGTCTATTTAGGTCTTCTGCCCATTTTTCGATTGGGTTGTTCGTTTGTTTAATACGGAGCTGCATGAGCTCTTTATATACTTTGGAGATTAATCCTTAGTCCGTTGATCCGTACGCAAATATTTTTCCCATTCTGAGGGTTGTCCTTTGGTCTTGTTTGTCGTTTCCTGTGTGTAGCAAAAGCTTTTAAGTTTCATTAGGTCCCACTTCTTTCTTTTTGTTTTTATTTCCATTACTCTAGGAGGTGGATTAAAAAAGATCTTGCTGTGATTTATGTCAAAGCGTGTTATTGCTATGTTTTCCTCTAAGAGATTGATAGTATCCTGTCTTACGTTTAGGTCTGTGTTCCATTTTGAGTTGATTTCTGTGTACGGTGTTTGGGAGTGTTCTAATTTCATTCTTTTACATGTGTCTGTCCAGTTTTCCCAGCACCACTTATTGTAGAGACTCTGTTTTCTCCATTGTGGATTCTTGTCTCCTTTGTCATAGATTAGTTGACCATAGGTGCGTGGCTTTATCTCTGGGCTTTCTATCCTGTTGCATTGATCTATATTTCTGTTTTTGTGCCAGTCCCATCGTGTCTTGATTACTGTAGCTTTGTAGTACAGTCTGAAGTCGGGCAGTCTGATTCCTCCAGCTCTGTTTCTTTCCCTCAAACTGCTTCGGCTCTTCTGGGTTTTATGTGTCTCCATACAAATTTTAAGATTTTTTTGGTTCTAGTTCTGGAAAAAATGCCATTGGTAATTTGAGAGGGATTGCACTGAATATGTAGATTGCTTTGGGTAGTATAGTCATTTTCACAACATTGATTCTTCCAATCCAAGAACGTGGTATCTCTCTCCATCTGTAGGTATCATCTTCAATTTCGTTCTTCAGTGTCATAGTTTTCAGCATACAGAACTTTTGTCTCCCTAGGTAGGTTTGTTCCTAGGTATCTTATTCTTTTTGTTGCAGTGGTTAATGGGAGTGTCTCCTTCATTTCTCTTTCAGAATTTTCTTCGTTAATATATAGGAATGCAAGGGTTTTCTGTGCATTCATTTTGTATCGTGCAACGTTACCAAATCCATGGATTAGCTCTAGTAGTTTTCTGGTGGCATCTTTAGGATTCTCTAAGTATAGTGTCATGTCATCTGCAAAGAGTGACAGTGTTACTTCTTCTTTTCCAACTTGTGTTCCGTTTATTTCTTTTGCTGCTCTGACTGCTGTGGCTAGAACTTCCAAAACTATGTGGAATAATATTGGTGAGAGTGTTCATCCTTGTCTTGTTCCTGATATTAGAGGACATGCTTTCAATTTTTCACCATTGAGAATGTTTGCTGTGGGTTTGTCGTATATGGCCTTGATTAACTTGACTGAGGTTCCCTCTGTGCCCACTTTCTGGAGGGTTTTTATCATAAATGTGTGTTGAAATTTGTCACAAGCTTTTCTGCATCGATTGACATGATCATATGGATTTTCCTCTTCGCTTTGTTCATAGGGTGTATCACATTGAATTGCGTATATTGAAGAATCCTTGCATCCCTGGGATCAATCCCACTTGATCATGAGGTATGACACTTTTAATGTGGTATTGGATTCTGTTTGCTACTATTTTGTTGAGCAGCTTTGCATCTGTGTTCATCAGTGATATCGGTGTGTAACTTTACTTTTTTTGTACTACCTTTGTCTGGTTTGGGTATCAGGGTGATGGTGGCCTCACAGAAAGAGTTTGGGAGTGTTCTTTCCTTGCCCATTTTTTGGAAGAGTTTGAGAAGGATGGGTGTTAGGTCTTTTCTCCATGTTGGATAGAATTATCCTGTGAAACCATCTGTCCTGAACTTTTGTTTGTTGGACAAGTTTTAATCAGAGTTACAAGTGCATTACTCGTACTGGGTCTGTTCATAGTTTCTATTTTTTCCTGGTTCAGTCTTGGAAGGTTGTACCTTTCTAAGAATTTGTGCATTTCTTCCAGATTGTCCATTTTATCAGCATAGAGTTGCTTGTAGTAGTCTCTTACAAAGTTTTGTATTTCTGTGTTTTCCGTGGTAACTTCTTTTTCATATCTAATTTAATTGATTGCAGTCCTCGCCCTCTTTTTCTCGGTGAGTCTGGCTAAAGGTGTATCAATATTGTTTACCTTCTCAAAGAACCAGCTTTTACTTTATT